>NC_080030.1:100426278-101855778 GCF_030020395.1 Manis pentadactyla | reverse complement strand
CTGAGAGAGGATGGTCCCTCGGCGCATCTGCAGCGGACCCCCTAGAGCTCCAGGGACACCGCGGGTTCCCGGCGGTCCCGGCATTAAACAGCCCGGTGCACCCCACCGGGGGCTGTCCCCTCTCAGCCGCGCGTCCTTTCGCCTTATCCCGGCCCACGTCCAGCTCTCAGTTAATGCGACTTGAGGGGAATGATCGGAGTCCCCTTCCACCTGGCAGGATTGACAGGTAACGACTCAGTCACCCCTTTTCTCCACTTGGCCCATCTACCCCTTTCCTGGGCCAGAGGACAGGGAGGCGAATGGCAGGGGGCGGAGGTCGGAAAAGCTAATACCTTTTTCTTGGGCCCGGGTTCCCTGCGGTCTGACAAGTACTTGCCCAGCTTGAAGGTTCCGGGCACGGGCCCGAGGCGCAGGCCGGCGGGGATGCAGCAATCGGCGCTCACGCTGGTGGCCGAGGCGCGGGCGGCCGCGTGCATTGCTGCCGCCGCCGCCAGGCAGATGCTTGGGCGCGCCGGGTCCTCGGCAGGGCGCGAGGGACAGAGCCCAGCCTCGCGCGAGCCAGGGAGCTGCACCCCGACGTGCGTCCTCCGCCCGCGGAGTGACGCGGCGGGGCCTGCACTGCGCCTTTTCAATCGGGGCGGGCGCCTTTTGGCACCGCGAGCGCAAGGGCGCGGAGTTTGGTGAGAGAGTTGCTCTGCGGAGCAGCTGCAGAGTCCCACCCGAGAGGGTCACATGGAGTGGTTCCCTCAGCCCTCTGCATAATCGAGGCCTCTGAATGGCTGGCGCACAATGGTCCAGGCGACCTTCCCATTCCTAAAAATCCAATTTGTCAAGGGCGAAGAAAAGGCGCTGGTGAATCAAAGGTCCGGCGGGACCATTAATCCTCAGCATGGGGTATTGTCCCCGAGACAGTTACGATATTTTAAGTGACAAATCCACTGTATAATTTCTCCATAAATTTTACTTCCTTTTATTGTTCGCCGACAAACCAGTTTTGGGAAATAAGTGACTACTTTAAGTCTACTTGGCTGATTCCTTTGAGCCTTGGTCTACTTCAAAGATTTTTAATTCTCTCCCCTTGGCTTTATTGTAAAGGAAATTAAACAAAGAGATGGGGACTGTTTGGAGGACTTGTTAACTTCTATTGATTTCTGGCGTGTGCCATACAGAAATTAGGCAGGTACTTGATGGGAAAACACCAGAAAATACCTACACTTTTTAAATAACGACCATATTACCATTTCAGGGGAATTGGGTTCCGGCCAGTCATCTATTTAGAACCACTTTATCGCTCTCTCTGTCCAGTTTTGCCCCCGAAATATGAAGCCTCTGGACCAGTTTTGTGAGACGAGGTCAGCTGTGCACCGTTGCTCTGGGGTGCACCCCAGACCCGCACTTTCTCTGGAGAATGGGGAGGTGGGGGACGGCCACAAGACCGCGGCTCTGCCAGGGTTCCGGCACCCTGACCGCACCCGAGGATGGAAGAGGGGCTCTGCGGGCTGAGTTTTTATCTCGGCTCCCCCACGTGCCAAATGACCGACTCATGCCCTGATTTGCTTGTAAGTTTAAGACGGGGTAAGAAGTCCTTGTGGCTAACTTTTCCAGAGCCGACAAACCCAGTTTTTCTTTTAAAAAAAAAAAAAAAAGTTACTCTATCAAAGGCTGGGAAAAGAGGTTGAGGCTGGCGTTGGCAACCCCTGTCTTTAGCTCAGTTCGTGAACTAGGAGGAACGCGTACTTCTCAGTTAAACCAGGCTGCTCCTCGTTTTCTTTAATGGGAGCCTCCGATTTGTGTGGGGACATTCATTTTCAGAAGACCCCTGAGGAATCGAGTTCATCCGATATTTGTGACAGTTCTGCCTGCTCCTGCCGCGCACGGCTCCTCCCAGCGCTGCTCCCCAAGTTCTTCGCACCAGGACTCGAGCCGCCGCGGTATTCCGGGAGAGGCCTGAGCGACTCGGGGCTTCAGGCCTGGTGATGGAGGCCCAGCTGTACAAATGGGCGGGGACTCCCAGCAGCGCCAACAGAATCCTCCACCCGGCTCTGCCCTAGGAAAGTGCGGTTCCCAGGCCACTGGCGGAAGTGACTCCCAGTAACAACGGCGGCAGGACGCAAGGTGGCGACACCTGTAACTCAGCAGTTTGTCCGACGGGGCCTTCAACGAGGCTCCCTGGAGCATCCTTCAGCAGAGACCTGCATTCGCCATCCCGGACACGACCAGAAGACTCCGGGTCATTCGTTCTACGCTGTGTCGCGCACGACTCGAGGAACGTTCGGTGAATTACTTCAGAGTCTCCTAATTCGTAAAAATGGATATGACAATGCAAACGGGCCCTTGGCCTCTTCCACTCGGGTTTGCTGCACTTGCAATGATCTGCAGAGTGAATGCGTTTTGAGCGCTCCAGAACTCGTGGTTTGCATAATGGAAGAATCCAGGCCAGGTCAAGGGTCTCAAGTCTAAGTGTCTCGTGGTGGTCCGTGTGGTCAAACGCGGCCGGCAGGCCTCGGTGCTGACTCCCAGGTGCGTGCAGGAGAGGACGGCCGCCGCAGACCGTCGCCCCTCCGACCGGCAGCCAAGCCAGGCCCAGGGCCACTTCCGGAGGGTACTGCCACTGACTTTTCCTCTTAACCCTCCAGTTGCCCCTCTGCAGGCCGCGAAGGCTGCCTAGACGGAGAGGAGGGAGCCTTTGATCCGGCGGCCCATGAATGGCAAAAGCCGGGGGAGGGGAGGAGAGGAAGCCGCTGCGAAGAGTCGAGGGCAATAAATTTAAGCCATGAACATGTCCCTCTAACCTCTGGCCTGGCGACTCCGGGATGACACCCAGTTTAAATTACCAGCACTGCAAGCGGGAAGGGGCGAGCGCGGGTCCTGGGTTTGGGGCTCCTCCCCCGGCCCTCCTTAATGAGTGAAAAAGCGTGAACGACACGCGAACAATTTTATCAATAGGACCATGTAAAGGCCGACTGTGAGGAAAGTTATTTATTAATATAGCCAATTGTGGCTGGTTCCCAGCCCCGCGAGAAGAAAGAGACCGCGCCAGAGGCATTCACACCAGCTCACCGAGTTTTATTCTGTCCTGTGGCTCAGAGTTGAAGTTCCCCAAGTGAAATAAATTGTCCACAAAGGAGGAAAGGAACACATTTTCTTTTATTTTTCCTCCCCTAAAAAGCAAGGGTAAAACCAATCTAATGTGCCCAGTGGAGCAAGATGGGCCGTGAAAGGCTGGGTGTTAAAAGTAAAAGCGGGCTGTGCAGCAAATGGGATGGAAAATTAAATGAAATTAAATAGCTTGAACGACCGTATTGTCCCTTATTAAAAAGACACATTAATTACATGGTCTCAGCCTTATTCAAAGACAATGTTGAGACTCAATCAAAACATTCCACTTGGCTTTTTTATGGATTTAAAACGGGCGTCCGGAGGCCCTGTTAAAGCGAAATCTCCTCTGCACCGAGGTGCGGGGCGAGGCGGTTCTGGGGGCGGCCCTGCAGGGGGCCCGGCGCGCAACGGTGCGGGTAGCAGGTAGGGGCGGAGGGGGCCGGGCTGCTCGGGGTGGGGGGGGGGCGCCGCCCGCCAGAGGGCAGGCAGCAGGGCTCTAGTCCTGCCGCGGCGCCGCCTTCCCAGCGGCTGCCTAGGGGGCGGCCCCCCGGCTGCGCCCGGACTGGGGCGGCGGCGCCCACCGCCTAGAGGTGAAGCGCCGCCACCGAGCTCCGGGCGGGGATGCGCGGCTCCTTCCGCGACGAGCGGCGCCCAGCCCTTGGCGCCCTGGGGCCCTCGGCCTTGAGGCCCCGGAAGATGGGGAGCCGCCAGCACCCGCCTCCAGCCTGGCGGGCGCGGAGAGCCCCGGACCCGCGGAGGGAGGCAGCCGCGGGGGCAGGGGCGGCGGGCGCGGACGCGCGGAGGCGGAGACCGGGGCGCGCCGGGGCCCAGGGTGGCCGGCCGCGCGCCCCGAGGGCGTCCGCCGCCCGGCTGAAGGGTCAGCGCGGACCAGCTGCGCGGCCCCCGAGGCGCGGGTGGGACATTAACGCCGGGTTTGAATAGGGCGGCGGCGACCGGCTCTGGGAACGCCACCAGATGACACGCCGGCGACGGGGCCGTTTTTCCCCTTAATTGCGAGGCCTATGGGTGCGGCGCGGCCCAGAAGCTCCAAACGCACAGCCAGGACGCAGCCGGGACGCCGCTGGTGGGTTTTGTGGTGCCTTTTTTGTTTTTCTAAGTCCTTCATTGGAAGCGGCTCAATAAAAGTATTCAGAGCCCCTCTCAAGTTGCCTTTTAACCGGGAGTTCCCCAACTTATTTCTTGGTTCTTTCGGTTGACATGGTGCAAAGAAAAGTCAGCGAGCGTGTTGCTGAATTGCAATGTCTCGGGGCACCTCCACATTCAACGCTCCTCTGCCGGCCGCTGCCGAATGAGCCCGCACTCAATTCGATTTTCCTTGCTGTTGGGCACATTTAGGAGCGCCTCTATTTGTGAAGTTCATTTCTAGGCAAATGTATTCAAGAGCTGATGGGAATGAATAGGACCGTGTGTCAGCCGCCCCTAATTGGGATTAAAGCACTTAGGAGCATATGCAGAGAGTGACAGAAATTCTCAGGTTGCATTGTGTTCAGACTTCCACCCGCTTGGACGCTCCTCCTCCGAGGGAGATTTATAACACTTGCAGGGAGAAACTGAGGAAAGAAAAGCGCACGGAACAGAACAGGGCTAATGGCTCACCATGGGGCTGCGGATCAGCAAGTGGTGGTGACAGCTTCTGAGAAAAGATGCTGGCAGATAATTGAACGCGGGCGGGGGAGCGGGTCTGAACTCTTTAATCAGAAAGGCGGAGAGTTAAAAGGCGAAATAAAGATGTTCTTGAGATTCCCAGACGGTTTTTTTCTTTTCTGGGTTTTTTTTCCCCCCTTTAAGAGCTTGACTTTCTTTTTCTTTATCTCTGCCTCCCATCTCCACCCCCCCAAAGAGCATACCCTCTCTCAGGCAATAATAAGAGCAATTTGGTATTTGAAGTAAGGAGGGAAAGTTTTTTTCTAAGTATCTTCTTTTGTATGCTAAAGAGATCGCCACGCCCAAATAAGTCAATGAAAATATTTCCTGATGTGTGACAGTGTGTGTAAACTGTACAAGCACTGTTAAAATACAAGCATAATGGAAAGTATTGTATGCATTCATCTCCACACTAAAGCGGCCTCTGGGTTTCCGAGCTGAAGGCAATAAGGATTTTTAAAAACCGAAAAGCAGCCTGGAGCTGAGGTTCGGACAGTTGTCTAAGCAGAGAGCAGTCCATTTTAGCCCCTGAGGAGCAGAGAAGCCAGAAATGAACTATGAATACTGAACAAAAGAATAGCGAGGGAGAGAGCAGATCCAAATTATCTGGATTTCCTTGTTGGTTTCTTCATTTGTTTAAGTCCACCTGGAAGTGTTAGTTTCCTGGAAGGGTGGGAGACTCTAGGTGTCTGAGCTCCCTGACAGCAAGGAGACTTCTCACCATATCCCTTTGGATGTTGTTTTGGATTTGGTATCCTAAGAATGCATACCCAATGAAAAGTTATTTTTGAGCTTTTTTAAAAATCTGCATGGGAGCAAAGGAAAAAGTGGGTGAAAATAAAGGAAGGTGATGTGTAAATCAGGAAAAGAGGTAATAGTGGTTTTTGTAAAAAAAAAAAAATTATACTACAAAATGAGGCTCTCAGACCCAGTATCTCTAGGGACACCTGATGGCCACACCAAATCCAGGCCCCCAAGTTCCTTCCTGAGTCCTGGTGGGAGGCTGGGATCTCCAGCTACAGAGGGGATTCCCATGACGGTGTGACAGAGAGACAAGCCCCACTAGTGAGCCTTGAGTCAAATATTTCTCTCTCTTCAATTCTTCAAAAGACCTAAATACCTCCTTTCTCTCTAGGCTGGTCCATCTCATGAAGAAAGAACTTCTAAATCTCTCTTCAGGGAGCACAGAATTTTCCTTTAACCCATGACCTGGTTTTCAGCTCTTTGGAAAGTGACGCACAATGAGAGGAAGTGGTCCTGGCAGATACCATTATGGCCCCTAGAGCAACCTGTGAATGATGGAAATTCATTATGTGGTGGTGATGACAGCAATGGGAACAAAACAAGAAAAATATCCAGCTCATGTCACAACTAAAACCAAATTCAGGTTCATAGATCAATTAAGTCCACTAGCAGGATTCCTATCTACTTTCCTAATGCCACCACTAATTAGGCATTTGTCTGATTTAAAAGGCAATGCCATCACTCATGTCATTTATGCTGACATTATTCATGTCCATGACCAAATGAGGATAAACTTTAGTTTATTTGGATTTTATATATCCTTCATTTTACAAGAGGGATTCACATGCAGATAACCTTTCAAATACAATCACAACATAGAAATCAGGTAAGTTAACAAAAGATGGATTTTTATACACATATATGCAATTTTTCTTAAACAGTTTTGTTGAGATATAATTATCATACCATACAACTCACTCATTTAACGTGTACAATTCAATGTGGGGGTTTTAGTGTAGTCAAGCGTTGTGCAACCATCACCACAATCTAATTTAAGAACATTTCCATCCCTCCCCCTATAAGGAAGCCTATCCCCATTAGTTATTATTCCCCATTTGTTCCCAAGTTCCCCAGTTCTAGGCAACCACCAAATATATTTTCTATCTTCAAAGACTTGCTTATTCTGCACATTTTGTATAAATGGAATCAGACAATATGGGGTCTTTTTGTGACTGGATTTTTTCACCTAGCACAGTTTTTTCAAGGCTTATCCATATTGTAGTATATATCAGTGTATCATTCCATTTTATGGATGAATAATATTCTATTTTATTGATATATCACATTTTATTTTTTCATTCATTTTGATAGGCCTTTAGGTTTTTTACACTTCTTTGCTATTATGTGTAATTCCACTAGGAACATTTGCATACAAGCTTGTGTGTGCATGTTTTAATTTCTTTTGGATATATACCTATGAGTGGGATTGCTGGGTCATGTAATAACTCTATGTTTAACTTTTTGAATAATTGTCAAACTGTTTTCCAAAATGGTTGCACCAATTTACATTCCCACCAGTGATGTATGAGGGTTCTTATTTCTCTATATCCTCCAACACTTCTTATTATTTGTCCTTTTTGAATCATACCCATCCCAGTAGGGGTGGAGTGGTATCTGGTAGGAGTTTTGATTTGCATTTCCCTAATGACTGAAGGACTAGTGCTCAAGCATCCTTTCACATGTTTCTTGCCATTTGTATATCTTCTTTGAAGATGCATTTATTCAAATCCTTTTACCCATTTTTGATTGGGTAATTTTTCTTTATTATTGAGCCCACATACATTTTCTACAATTTTTAAATGCCCAGCACAAAACAGGTTGTCGGGTTTAACCATTATAACAACACTAGGAGGTAGGTTTTATTATTTCTCTTTTACCAGTGAGAAATGTTCAGAAAGGTTAAGAAGCTAGCTTAGGGTCACACAGTATGTAATTGAGACAAACTTCTTCCCACATACTTCTGAGTTCAAAAGGCTGGCCATTTTCCCTTGACCACACTGTGTTCAGAAGGTTTAACTGACTGCACCTATCTACTTTTCTCTATGAAGATCATTAAGTAATCACAGGATGTCCTAGTGGTTGAGAGAGTGAGCTCAGAGTCAGACTGCCTAGGTTCAAATCCAGCCTGTGACACTTACTAGCCATGTGATCCTGAGCAATGGTAACCATTCCATTCTTCAGTTTCCTCATCTGTGAACTATGAGTGAGAAGATCTACTTCACAGGGTTGTTAAGAAAATTGTGAGATAGAGGAAGTACTTAGCACAGCACTCAGAACACAAGTTGTATTCAGAAATGTTAGTTTTTAACATTTTCATGATGATACTTACGCTTACCATTTTCTGAACCCTATTGTAAAGTACTGTACTTTTAGGCTAGAAATTTATACTTGATAAATTAAATGGAGTAGGCCTTCTGAGACCTGAGGCCACTTAGGCAATCACAGAAGATACAGTCACATGTACCTCAGGACCACGAATAATTGACGAAGGGAGGCCTCACTTTATTGACATAGTCCAGCTAATAAACGAAGAGGAGTTCAAAAAATCACATATTATTATTTTGCAATCCACAGTGAAATAATGGATGAGAGTAATGACCACCAATGCCAGCATCACCAAGAGCAAGCCAAGTAGGTATTATGTGCCTCTGAATGGAAGTAAGCAGCACAGCCTATGAACAGTCTTGCCGAACAAGCAAGTGAGCAAAACAAAAACGATTAAACCTGAATCTGATTGTTCTGAGAACAGGACATAAAGAGGACAGATGAATTTGATAAACAAATCCAGGGATATCCAGGGGGCAAAGAATCAGACTATAGAACCCTCTTTTGGATAAATGACCTGTTCTCACTTCAAACAAATAGGTTGCAAGGAGGAAAAGGAAAGAGAAGAGGAACCAAAAGATTTTTTAAATGCTTAAAGAATGTAGTTGTTGTGAAATGTGTCCACAGATTCTTTGACAACCCTCCCCTCCAAAGGCGGAATCTGAGTGGGGGCCATACTTAGGGACTTGTTGGTAAGGAAAAAACTATGGCGGTAGTGAGTGTGTGTGATACATGAGACTAGACCATAAAGATATTGAGTTATCTCCTCAATATCTCTAGAACTGACTAGATATTTAGTGATTTTAGGAGTTCATGCTAATATTAAGTGGGATACTTGGAGTCTATTCCTTTTTTAATCCTTTTTTTTTCAGAGATACATGCTGAAATATGTACAGATGAAATATGATGTCTAGAATTTCTTTAAATAACTCTAAGGTGGGGGGCAGTGGGTAGAGGTCTAAATCAAGATCTCTTCAACCTCAGCACTATTGACATTTGGGGATTAGATAACTCCTTGCTGTGGTGACTGTCCACCAGCATCCCTGGTCCCCACCCACGAGATGCCAGTAGTATCCATCCTCCGATTATGATAGCAGACATTGCCAAACGTCCCTGGGGGTCAAACTCAGCCACAGCTGAGAACCAAAAGAGATGCAACAAAATTGGCCGTAAATTGCTAACTGAGTAACAGGAACATGGGGGTTCATTACACTATTCTCATTGCTTTTGTGTGTATTAGAACTTTTCCAAATAAGATATTCTCAATAAAAAAGAAAACTTAAAAAAAAAAAACCCTGTAGGGGAGGAGAGATCTGGAGCAAGTGGTAGATATGTGCCAATATTCCATTAAAATCTGTGGGGGGGGGGGAGTTGGTTTTTTTGGTTCTGAGATCTTGTAATAAGCCCTGGAAGAGCTGAACCAGAGAGCACGTGTTGAGTCGCAGAGTCTGCGATCTAAATGGCCAAGTGGAATCCTCACAGCTACCGGGTGTGCCCCACCAGCCCACAGGCAAGGTGTCCAGAGCTGTCACGACCACACATACTATTCCCGTGACATTGACTAAAGCTTTCTCTTCTTCTCAGAACAGAAACTACCAAATGTGGTCTGTGCTTAAGTCAATTATAAATGACCTACATTCACTTTATTTGTGCAAGAACCTTCCTTTAAAAAAAAAATGAGTGAGGTTTATTTACATTCATCCTTGACCTTTGAGGCCTTGCAGTTCTGCTTTTTGAGACCAATAGAAAGGATGCAACACAGCGGGTTAGGGGAGTCTTCTGTATTGCTACTGAGTTTGGGGGTACTGTGCTCCTGATTTGATGCCCTATGACATACCTGCTTCAGGGAGGGCTCTTATATTGGTATGGGTTGAAATGTGCCCTCTGAAATTCATGTCTTGAAATACTAACACCCTGTACCTCAGAGTGTGACCTTATTTGGAGTTTCCAGACGTAATCAAATTAAAATGAGGTCATTAGGGTGGGCCCTACACCCATATGACTGGTGTCCTTATAAAAAGGGGAATATTAAGGCCCCGGAAGATGACTGGTTAGTCAGAGACTGGTAAGATTCCTCAAGGGAGGAACAACCTAAGACAGGCACAGTCGCAGGGGGGCCATCAGGTGAGAAATTGGAGATCAACAGAGGTGAGGCTTAGAACCTCACTCCCCCTGTTTTGAGAGAAATCTTCTGCATCCGTGTATGTTTTATTGCCCTTGTCTAGCTTGAATTAACACTTAGTCTACAGGCACACACCTGATCATCTACATTTGCTCTCTTCCAACACTAAACTATGTTTTCTACCTTTATCTTGCATCTACCTACCACTTCAGCATTTTATTAAAAATAAAAATAATAATAATAATAATAAGGGAGAAATGTGGGATTCACATATAAATCAAGTATAAAAATCAAACGAATATTCATATTTTACCTGATTGTTTATAGTTCATGATGCGTGATCAAAACCGAAAGTTTCTGTGATGGCTGCCCTTGTGCTGTTCACCATGTAACTTATTCACTATGTAAGAATTTGTTCACCATGTAAGAACTTGTTCGTTATGCTTCAGAAGATTGGAGACTGATGAAAATTAGGCTTGGGGTGGGTTAATGATTGTGCATTGAGCATTGACTCCCCTATACAGAATTTTATTGTCGTTAACAACCATTTGATCAGTAAATATGGAGATGCCCTCTCAAAAAAAAAAAGGGGGAATATTAGACACAGATACCATATGAACGTGAAGATAGCCATTGTCAAGCGTAGGAGAGGACTTCCTCACACCCAAGATTGTTCAGAAGAAACCAGTTCTGCCAACACTTGGATTTTGGGCTTCTGGCCTCCAGAGCTGTGACAATGCATTTCTGTTGTTGAAGCCACTCGGTCTGTGACACTTGGCTGTAGCTCCCTACAAACTAATCCAGGTACAGACATCAGAGACCCTCTTTGAATAGTCGAATCAGAAAAGGATATTATGTGGTTCTGATTCTAAGAAAATTCCAGAAAGACTGACTTGGAGGGCTACTCCCCCAGGAAAACTGCCCAAGTTAGAAAAGAGGACGGCTCTACCGGAGACACCACCGCTGCAGCCCTGGATGGACACAGACCCCCCAGGATCACATTGCCAGCTCTGAGCACGGACTGCTGCCTCAGAAGCTTGGTATCTCTGCTACTACTTCCACAAAAATGGATTCCACACAGCTATTTGCTTTTTCACATTACTTACTTCCAAACCAAAGTCCTGGCCCGTAGTGTCTGGCTTACAGCCCAAGTTGCATTGCTGTGCCCTAGATGCTGAGAAAGTGAGCCTTTGACGTACAAACAGGGATGAGAGCTACAAGGTAGGATGTTCCCAGCGATAGCTGAAGGGTCTTCATGGATCCTGGTGCACACACACAAAATAAAACATGATACAATTTCACCACATTGCCTTAGTGATTGTAGTGAAGTCTTCTATTTGCCTCCCAAGCATCCATTCTCCCCATCTTCTAACAGAACCCTGATTATATTACATTCCAGCTGGTTACTCTGCTGTCACAGACTATGTGTCCCCAGTCTCTTTGTAGCAAGATGTGGTTAGGTAAGTCCTGGTTAATACAGTGTGAGCAGAGTGTTGTCTCAGACTAAGGAGACAACTCAGCCCCCTTTTGCCTTTTCTCATGCCTGAATGCAGACATGATGGCTGGTGCAACAGAAGCCATATTGGTCCATGAAATGACACTGTGTATGAAAGCTGTGCAATGAGGATGCACGAACAGAAAGAAGCAGGATCCCAGGTGACTTAATAGAACCATCACACCAACCCTGGATTACCTATGTCTGGACTTCTTGTAGGTGAAAATAAACACTGGTGTTTCTTTAGACCACTACTTAGGGCGTGGGGGGTGGAGAAGGAAGGGGAAGGGGGTCTTATTACACCTAAAAGCAATTCCTAAGTGGCATTACTGACAAATGGAAGATGATTTGTTTCCTTTCAGGCTTTGGCTCTGTGTGTGTTATCAATGAATTGACTTTTTAGATTGCCTTATAATCTTTGTTAATTTTTATATTTGAGATGTTTATAAATAAACTTTTTATGTTGAGATACGATTGCTTTTATTTTACCCAAAGTAATTGGAGAATAAAAAGAACCCTTCAAGTTATTGAAACAGGAAACATTCTCCTAAAAACTGCCATTTGATTTTTTAAAATAAAGACATCTTTGAATCCAGGAAATACCGCTTTCTTGGATTTCTGGTCTGTGTGCTAAGCTATGGACATTGTTAGTTGACCCAACGTTTTAAATATATTTTAGTAGGCATTAAACCATTCATCTTCTTCAGTTTCTTATTTTCAAAACGATGAACTTATTCATTCCTAATATCAGAGGAAAGAAATGAATGTAAAACTGTGTTAGGTGCAAGAGGTGAAGCCAGGTTTCCATCACTGAACATGAAGGAGCTACTCTTACTGGTTTCCAAGATCAAACCAAAGGCCATAACCATCTGGTTCTTAATTGTAGCACTGCTGGTGACAACAAAGGACTTGATTAATTTCAGCTGCTTCATTTTGTCACGTGAAGTCCTGTGAGTTGATTTGAGAAAGAGAATAAAAAAGAGAAAGGGGAAGAGAGAAGTAGATAATAATGGGGCAGGAGAGAGGAAAAGGGAGAGAAGGGAAGGGAGTGAAAAGCCGTTAGAATTCTTCATAGTTGAAAAATAGAGATGCAATAATTTGCTCATTAGTATGATTGAAAACATGGAGAGAGATGGATTCTGCTGGGACAGTATTTGGATTTAATACTTCATAAAGAAATACAATTCACCAAAATATTTTTCCTTTGTGATGATGTAACAGACATTTCAGGGCCTACTAGCCACAAAAAGAGTGATTTACACAAAAGAGAAGCAGTCAGAGGCTATTTACACTCTCATTATTACACCAGAGCCTTTATAAGATAGGTAGCCAGGTAATTAATGAAGAGGACAAGCTTAAGTCAATTTTCTCATTCCTGTTTTAATGATAACTTGACTTTTGTGGGGTTATTTTTGTTTTTTTTTTTCAGTATTTTATTAAGGTATGATTGATATACACTCTTATGAAGGTTTCACATGAAAAAACAATGTGGTTACCACATTTACCCATATTATCAAGTCCCCCCCATACCCCAATGCAGTCACCGTCCATCAGTGCGGCAAGATGCCGCAGTTGACTTTTGTTTTTATAACCCAGTGATACTGGGTAAAATAAAACCAATAGAGAATAAATCAGGACAACTTGGTTGCTTTGTATGTGAAAAACATCTAGGAAGACACTTCATTTTGACCCTGTACCTGATACTCTTCCCTTCATACGTACTCGAATTCAGTTTTCGATAATAAACTTCTTCTTAATTTAAAATATATATAATAAATTATAAAAACAAAATTTTTATTCTGCAGACTTGGTAATCTCATTTTTACATTTCACTCAGTCAGTGCTTAGAAGAGTTGTAGAATATTTCCCCAAAAAAATGGCTCTTGGATTCTCACAATTCTTCCAGTGATTTTTCTTTTCTCTTCAATGATTAGTCTCCTGTGATTAGCTGTTACATACTAATCCCCAGTGAATCAAACCTCTTGGTATCCATGCTTTTGTACAGTATCCTCCCACAAAGACGCTGGGCTTGGCCACGTGACTTGTTCTACTCCAAGAGAGAGCAGCAAATATGACATGAACAGAAACTTGATTGTTTGCACACTGGGGCTGGCCCTTTTGATGTACTGTTGATTACCACTGTGAAGAAGCCCGTTCTAGGCTCCATAAAAGTAAGACCACCTGGAGAGAGAGACCCAGCTCCCAACTGCCCACCAAATGATTCCAGCCACTTGAATGAGCCTGGGTGATAACAGCAAAAGATCCATCTGAGGAAGCCCAGCCCAAATTGCAAATAAACTTGCAATTTCTATGCTAATTTCTAATGCATATTGTTCTATGCTACTAAGTTTCATGGCGGTTAGCTATTCAGGAACAGATAATAGATACTTCCTGTAAGTAAATTAAATACCAGGGGAACTGCCTTGATTCAAATCATCAGCTGCCTGGAAATATGAAAGGACAAACTATTTAGATAAGAGATAGCCAAAAAAAATGGAAGTGTTGATGGATCACAAATGTGCAAAACACTATTAAGATGTCCACCCCATAGCCATTGTCCCTATCTTTGTTTCTAATAGAACCCCTATTTTATTTGTGTGTAACAGTGGTCAAGTGTTTAGCAGTCAAGTGCTAAGTCCATCCAATCCCAGGAGCTAAATCTTGAGCTGATACCCAACATGGCAGTTCTTTCCTCTTGCTTGTGACTGGTTTAGGAATGGGCATGTGAGACAATTCTGGCCGAGAAGACATGAGGGCAAGTTTTCTGGAGCTACGTGGGAAAGGTTTGTCCTGATCTTAAAAGGAGTGTCCAAAAGGAAAGAGTCCCCATTATTTCAGTCTTTGAGTGTTGTGTGGGGATGAGATTCCAAGAAGAGCAGCAATCAGTCGTGAGGGAAGAAACCTTCTGGACAGAAACCAACATGCTAAGGAGCCCAAACACTTGTCATTAAGCCTTTCTGAGCCACTGAACTGACCAGCCTTAGAGCAGTTCTGCCTTCAGATAAATAAATAATACCTGAAGTGATAAGAGCTGTGAATAAGAATAGAGAAAGGTAAGAGATTGATGGAGGAAGAAGCTATTTCATATGGGACGGCTAAGAAAGGTCTCTCTGATAAGAGGACGCTTGAGACTCAAAAGAAAGTGAGGGAGAAGGCTGTGTAAGATATCTAGAAGAGGTGCAAAGGCCCTGAGGTAGAGGTGTGCCTGGTGCATTTTTACCTATAGCGAGAAGGCCAGTGTGACCAGAACACAGTATATGAAAGGAAATGAGATTAGAGATAAAATCATGGGACTTATTTATGTAAGGTCTCCTGGATCATGTTGAGAACTGAAGATTTTACTCTTGTGATTTGCGGAATCACAAGGTTTTGACCAGGTGTGTAACACAATTGGCATTTTACTATAGAAGGGACACACTGGTTGCAATATGGATAATCAGCTAACAGGAGCAAATGCAGAAGCAAAGACTAATTAGGAGACTATGACAAAATCCAGGAGAGATGATAGTGGCTTGGACCAGGGTGGTGGTGGCGATGAGGTGTTTCTAAACCAGAGCACCACTATTTCCTGATGCACTGGGTTGGGATGTACAAGGAAGAGGAATCAAAGATGACGCTTAGGCTTTTATCATTAGCAAATTGCAATGTGGATTTGCCATCAGTTAAGATGAAACATACCGAAGGCATAGCAAATTTTGGGAGGAACACAAGAGTTCATATTAAATTTGAATTATCTATTAGACATTCAAGTGGTGACGTTGAACAGGAAGTTGAAATGTAGAAGAGTTAGCGGAGCAGTCAGATTAGAGACATAATTAGGAAATCATCAGCATAGAGGATGTATTTAAAGTCATGATAATGGGTGGGAAGGTTAGAGGAATGAAAGCATGGAGAGATGAAAAATCCAAGGACCGAGGAGCCCTGGGGCACTTCCACGTTTAGAGGTCAAAGAAGTGAGGAGGAACTGCAGGGAAGAAAGAAGGAACAGCCAGTGCAGTAGAAGGACACCCAACAGGGTTGTGTTTTGGAAGTCAGGTGAAGTTTCTAGAAAAAAAGGAATGACAATCTCTGTCAAATGTTGCTGAAAGGTCAAGTCAGATGAGGACTTCACAGCCAGCCATGAGATGTGGCAACATGCTGGCGGTCACTGCTGACTTCAGCAGGAGGAGTTTCCATTGGATTGAGGGGGATGAAAATCTGATAGGAGGGGTCCAAAGAGAATGGGAGGAGAAGGAGTAGGGAAGCAACTACAAGCTACTTTTAAAATGAGTTTTGCTGTAAAAGGAACCAGAGAAATAGGGTAGTAACTGGAGAAGGCTATGGAATCAAGGGGCTCTTAAAGGTTGGTAGATATTACAGCAGATTTGTATGATGATGGTGATGATTCACAAAAGAGGAAAATATTGATGGTGCAAGACGGAGGAAAGAACAACTGTTGAGTTAACTGAGACTTAAATCAGGATGGTTAATAACAACATATCCCTGAAAACGTCCACTATATTGGCAGACAATTGGCTCAACAATTCAATCCCTAATATATCCCTTCTCATCTCTCATCCAATCCCAAAACTGACAAGACCTTAAAGATCACCAAGTCCAACCCCCTTCATTTCATAAGAGGAACTGAGGCATGGAAGATAAGCACCCTTGCCCAAAGCCTTTCAACCAGTGAGGGGGCAGTCTCGCTTTCCACGCCCTCGTGCTTCCTCTCGTAGAGTTGAAAAGGGAAGAGGTGAAAGAAGTGATGCACCTCCTTTTCATCTTTTCCTCTCCTGCCCCCTTTGGAAGTCAGAAGGGTGGACCTGCCACAAGCACTCCTGAGCGGCCAGCAGGAGGGCAGACCTGCACGTGTCATCCCCAGCATGGCCACCAGCTCTCCTGCAAGCCCCACTGGGGCCCCAGTCCATTTGAGTGGCCAGGATCTAACCAAGTTTTTAGATGCGTTCATCTAAACAGTTTTGATTCTAGGATCTGAAACCAAGATAGTTAATAGTGTGTTTTAAATTGATCACCTCCTCTGGGCAATCATTATTTTTTCCCCCAAGCCTGGCTGAACTCCCATTCATTAACACAGCCCTACCAAACACCACCAAAATCTAGTTACTAAGAAATTCCTAAAAGCCATTTGCATTGTATCTCATGAAACCAAGTATCTCAGAATCAAAGGGACATCTAGAGGCTCCAGATCCCAACCTCCCAATACTTAAAAAAAAACCAAAGATATATAGGCAATATATAAGTCAACTGAGATAAAAAGGACTCTTCTAGGCTACTCAATTAAAATAAATTCTGCAGGACATCTTAACTTGATACTGATACTGAAACAGGTGAACATCTGAGAAATACAGGTTCTTACTTCTGTTCCCCTCTTCTTCTTCTAGTCACATTTGAGCTTCCTTGGCTTCAGTATTTTATGGCCAAGAAAAGAGAACTATTTCTTTTCTCATTGTAACAAGTAAGTTGTACCAAAAAAGGGGGAAACTCCTCCTCCCCACAAAGTCAGTTTAACATCATCAAAGAACAGGCATAAACTCACGGCAACTATTTCCAATAATATCCCTCTGTAGAAACAGCCTATGAGGAAACTCTCAAGGTGTTGGTGAGTTTAAGGACCAAACAAAGTAAAAGTTTCATTTGAAGGCAACTATAATAGTTAAAGATTTATAAAAAGTGATGAAATGTTTATTTAATAATGAGAATACTGAAGACACAAGCAACATTTTAGTGAATTTTATTCCATTTTTAAGGAACCATAGTGACTCAGTCGAGGTAAATTTTAAAAATTATCCCTAAAAGCAAATTTAAAAATGATTGATATTGTTCAAATTCTGAATAGCATTACCCTCAATATTCTTATATTGGTTAGATGGTGAAGATAATGACAGTGGAGAACTAGACTCCATATAATATTTATAAGGAAAGTAAAGATAGTATGTGTTGACCACTGAAACCATTACTACTTCTTTTCAAACTGTCTATATAAGGGAAATCAAATTTCCAAGCCTCCCTGTTATTAGAATGGAAGCATGGGGAGACAACACATGGAAAAGAAAAGTAAGTATTATTCAATCTTGGGAAGAAAGTTACACCCTCTTCAAAGTTGGAAAGAAGTTGTGAACTAAGATGATTGTGGGGTTATTCAAAGACTTAACCTATGGTTTTTCATTCTTAACAGCCAAAGCAAAGGAGAAAGTTAAAATTAAGAATATGTTCCCTTTTCATTTTACCAAATACAAGTCTAAAGATATTGAGATCTGGCAATCTGAAATACTCATTTTAAAACAAGAATGAAAATGGTGTTAGTTGAAAGATGCTCTCAGCATCATAAGCTTATTTCTTTAAAAACACATTAGGCAGCACTTCCTACTTTGCCTGGTAGAATTGTCCCATTTGAAAAGAACAAGAAAGATTTAGCTGGGATACAGAAATCACAAAGAAATGGTGTTTCAACTATTGAAAAGGTCTGTCCTAAGGAAAGTTTCTGCCCAACTTTTAAAGTCTTGTCAGTTAGATCTCCACATCAAAGAATAAAGAAATACTGGGTGTTTATCTGAATAATCAGATAATATCTCTAATCTAAATATGAGATGTGGACATTTTGCTTTGCTTCTTCCTCCTGCAAATTGGGGGCTGAAATAGGAGGAAGAGAACTGATGGGCAAGATTAAAAAGGGGGGACCAGTTTTCAGTAGGTGTCCTACCTGATTTTTCTAAGATTTCCCCTTCCATGCTTTCACTTCCTTACCTTTCAGCGTTTTTTGGAGGGAGTGGGGGAGGAGGGTCTTTTAAAAACTGGTTAGAATTTTCTAACAACATTCTAACTCTACCAGCTTTTTAGAAAATAAATTCAAACAATCAATTCTATATTCTAGAGATACCAAATTCACAAAGAATGGCGGAATCTCAAGATTCCTTTTTCTGGAGCAATGCAATTAGCCGGATTTTCCAGTGATTAAATCAGTCATCTCCTACAAGAAATGACTGCTCAGCGCATAACATTTTACTTCATTTCATCAGAGTGACGCTCAGGTGCAGAGAGCTCCTCACAATGCGCCCTCTGCCCAAAATGAAGGAGAAAGGAACGGAGAGTGAAAACTCCATCAGTTTCCGCTTTGGATTTTTCAGCCCCCTTGCAAAACTGACCTCAGGCGTTAGCAGAAACGCAGATGCTGAGAAGCCCGGCAGAGACCGGGACTCTGGGGATCTTCCGCGGCTCTGGCCGAGGCCCGACCCCTGCCGCCGAGGGCACCGTCTTAGTCCTCGGGCTGGGGCCTGGGGACGCCCGCAGCGAGGGCCAGAGGGGCTCCACCACACGGCCGAACCCGGGCGCAGACGTGCGCGCGGCGCCCCAGGGAACAGGAGCGCTCGGACTCCCGGGGGCTTGCAAAGCACGGGCGCGAGGTCCCTGTGCTCTGCTCCTGGGGTTGGACCCGCGGGCCGATCAGGCAGTTTTCCCGCGAAGGTGGAAGGAAGCGCTCGCTGCAAACCTCGGCGCAGGACCCCTGCCTCTTCCCCTGCACTGCTCACCCCGCCTGACGCCTTCGTGGCGGCTCGCGTCGCGGTGGCCCTGGGACTACGCGCTCGTGGAAAGCCGCGCGCGGTGACCGAAGCGCTCGCGGACGCGTTCCCTGAGCTGCCCACGGAGCTGGGTGGCTGGTCTGTGGGCCCCGCCAGGCCCTGCGCTGCGCTACCGCCCGGAGCGCCGCTTCCTTGCGGAGAGCAGAGCGCAGCCAGCCAGGCTTTCGGGTCCCGAGGCTCGCACAGCCTGGGGATAGAGAAGGGGAAAGGCGGGTACGCGGGCGGAGCGGGTGCCGAAATCAGAGCCCGGCACGTGGCTGTACCAGGCTGGCATCAGACTCCCAAAGCAGGAAGCCTTTTAAAATAATCGCATTCAATCCTTTTTACTTATAAAGACATCAAAAATAATAAATGAAAAGCAAGAGCTCACATTCAACCTGTAGAAATTAGAGTAACGGACCTGTTGGTGTGAGCACGCTGTGTTAATTTCAGGCGTTATTCATGCTTTCCATGAACATGAAGGGCATTATTGGGCAGCTCTGTGGATGCTTCACAAGGATCATTCTAGGCCGTCCCAGGTCCCTTCAAATATAATCTTCCCCCACGGTTTCAGGAGCATTGCAGTAACTGTTACACAGACAGTTTTCAAAGGTCTGTAGAGCTTGGTGACCATTACAAAAATAGGCATGGTCACGCCCAGGGAAAGGTTGTCCAATTCACTCGTGTGGTCTCAGGTTCAAGTTCGAAGTCAGGCCCAGGTTCTGAAGCTTGGGAGTAAAGACACTCAGGTCAAAGGCTTGGCGCCTGTCACTCACTGCCCAAGAAGACCAGGAAGACTCCAAAGACTTTTATTACACTTACAGGGTATACACTTTTTTTTTAAAGGTTTGAATACATAAAATTAATTCCATTTAGTGAAAGATTTACAGCCACAGCTGAATAAACCTATCCATAATATAAATATTCATGTCCTAAGAAAAAATACAGAAACTCTATGACTGATTGTAAAGGGTAGTGATTGGTTTCCTGTGTCCATAGTGGGCAATATGATTCCGTATCTTATGAAACACAAACCACGCTTATCAAGAAGGAAGACCTTTTTCTTTTAGAAAATTTTGAAAGCGAAAAATGTTGAAATTGTTGAAATATCTGGTGAAGTCTAACATTAACCTGAAGGGACGAGAGGGCACAGACGCAATATTCCTCGTGGGAGATTAACGCTTCCTCTGCTAGTCGTCCCTCCCACCCCCGCCCGTACTCGCCACACGACAGTGTGGCTGGCAGCCTCTGGGGATGTCCGGCGTAGTAACTGGTTGGCAGGTTGGCAAAAGCTGACCCTGGGAGAGGGAGACCCACACACCGCGCTGTTCGGGGCCTCTGCTTCCCCTGCCGGATTCAGCGCGGCAGCCACCGTCCCGCCTCCGCGGCTCTAGCAGCTGTTTAGGGTTTAAGATGCGCATTTCAAGTGCTCTCGGGAATCCAGCCCGCGAGGCCGGCCCTGGGCACTGCGGGTTTCTCTGGCTCCAGCTAAAGCAGAGGCTTGGAGAGAAAGCACCGCAGCGGCGGTTTACTGTGTCCCCCCCGAAGCTCGAGGAGGACCCCCAGCGCCGCGCGCAGCGCCCCAGCGGCCCTCTAGGCTGCGCTCCACCCGCTTCCCCCGGCGCCGACCCCCGAGTCCGCGCCTCATCTGCAGAGCGGTGAGGCTGAGGTCGCAGGGAAGGATCTGGGGTTTCCTGAGGCGCGGCTGCTATTCTGGTCCGCAGCCGGGGAGGGGAGCACAGGGCTTCCCGGAGCCCCGCAGGCCTGAGCCGCAGCTGGGCCGACGGGGCAGACAGGTGTGTGCTGCCGAGCCCGCAGCACTGGGGGGCCTCTGGGAGCGGGGGTTCCTCTGACTCGTAAGCCGCTCCCGGGTGCGTTGCTGCACAGCAAGTAGATCTGCGCGGCAGGAGCCAGAGGAGCAGGACCCGGACCTGCATAGGCCCTGCAGACGCGCAGGCCACCCAGCGCCGCCTGGCGCTGCTCTCCGCCGTGAGTGCGGAGTTGGGTAGAGCCCTCCGAGCGTCTGTTTTTGTTGTCTAGCTTCGGCCTCCAGAGTAAGTGCAGTGCCGCCCTTAGCTCCCTAATCTCAGCTTCCTAGAGCGGTGCCGGCACGCAGAAGAGCTCAGTAAAATAATGGTTCCTTCATTTTACAAGTGTTTGTTGAGCGCCCACTGCGTGCCAGGCAGCGGTACAGACGTGTACACCACAGACAAGGCATCTGGCCTCAGCAAGCTTTTATTTCCAGTTGGTTGAATGAGTGAAAAAAGGTTATTAGGAGCAGCTGTGGAAATGAAGATGCCACTTCTGGGCCACCTTTCCACTGTTCACCTCAAAAAGTACAAGAAGGAAAAACAAGGCCAGGGATATGGAACAAAACCTCCCCCCCCCCCCCCGCCACTCTGTGTTTCTAGGGAGAAGGAAATAAAATTAAGGATGACTGGAGGGGTCTCCTGCTGCAGTCATCAGTTCTGCGTGCTATGGGCAAATTACCTACATTCTTACGGTATTTAGTGTGATTGTCTGAATGTTCCTGCCCTCCCAAAACTGATATATTGAAACCTAATGTCCAGTGTGATGGCATTAGGAGGTGGGGTCTTAAGGAGGTGCTGAGGTCATGAGGGTGAAGCCCTCATGAATGGGATTTGTGCTGTAATAGAAGAGACCCCAGAGAGACCCCATCTCCTTCCACGTTGGGAGGACCGAAGGACCAGCTACTAGGAGCCAGGAAGCAGGCCCTCACCAGACATCAGTCTGTCTTGATCTTAGATTTCCCAGCCTCCAGAACTATGAGAAAGAAATGTTTGTTTTTATTAAGGCACCCATTTAATGGTATTTTGTTACAGCAGTCTGACTGGACTAAGATGTTGAGTGTATTTTATATGCGAGGGAGGAAGGTCTATCTCTAGTGCCATTCCAGTCCCATGGAAGAACACTAAAGAAGCCAGACTTAATAAAAAGGTAGGGGTTGGGGAAGGGAATTAGGAGAAAGCAGTCCAATGATTAAAAACAAACCAAAAGAAAGAATGGGGGAGGAGTGCAGAGAGCAGCTCCACAAATCAGCTGAACCTGAAAGGAGTGGATGAGGAAATTAAGGAAAACACAGAGAAAGATGTAAGAAAGACACAGAAACCAAAGTTGGGGATCAGGAAGCCCACTGACCACTGGTGGTGGACAAATGATGCAAATATTTTTGTTGTTGTTGTTGTTATAATTAATCTACAATTACATGAAGAACATTATTTTTACTAGGGTCCCCCCTTCACCAAGTCCCCACCACAAACCCCATTACAGTCATTGTCCAACAAATGATGCAATTTCATTTCTGAGCACAGCTTATATAGACAAGCTAACAATGACATCACTTCCGGGATGATCTCATACCCAGTGCTGTCACTTCCACTTCCAGTGATCTCACTTCTGGTGATCTTCGCTTCCTGGTGCCTGGATCCAGTGATGTCACTTTTGGGGTGACATCACTTCCGGGGTGATATCACTTCCCACCCTCCACAGAGGAGGCTAGGTAATGTTATGCTATTGTCTCTTCTCACAAAGAAAGCATTGTGAGTTGAAAGCAGATGGACTCTTCACTGTTTTTAAAATAGATCAGGGACTGCCAATGAAGGGAGTGAGAATCCTAAAATAAGTACATCCTGACAACCTCACCCTGAAGTGGAAGTCTTAATAATACTAGTTACTCCACTTCTTCCTATACTACTTTAGCTTATGGCTCTGAAAAGACCTGCTGAGTCCGTGTTCTGGGCTGATGTCTCAGTTTATAAAAGTGACTTGAGTGATGACACAGAGAAGTCAGTGCCATTGAAATAAAAGTTTAATGTTAGTCACAGCCCCGCTAGAAACAAGAGGTGGTGCTCACCATACAGGCCTCAGAAGGAACACCAGGTTCTGTCAGGAACAAGTGATATATTTAGGCCAGAATCTTTTATTAGGGTCCTGAGGGAACGGTAAAGCAGAGCACGGTGAACAGTTTAGAACTGGCTGGTTTAAATAATTTTCTGGGATTTTGGGCTTGCCTGGCATGTGGCCCTGGGATAAGGCAGAGGATTATTGCCTCCTAAGGTATATGAGCCAGAAAGAGGAGGTACAGCTCCCAATCAAAGACATGTCAGGGCTGGGCTCTGTTCAACTCTCTAAGAATTGGCTAGTCTTCATAGAGACAAATGTGTCCCCAGCCAGACAGATTTTTTAGATGTCAAACATCATAATAGACAGGAACTTAGAAATATGATTAATATAGCCTAGGGTAGGAAAAAGGGGCAGAAGGTTTACATGTTCTTTGAACAGAATTTTTTGAACCTCTGGGCAGCCCACTTTCTTCTCTTGAGCTCCAGAAAATGACTTGGAAAATATGCTCATTAGTTTCGGTTGGAGGGGTGATGGAATAAAATGAGAAAATCATAAAAATAGGTTCAGAGAAGTAGGATCCAATGAAGGAGTGAAGTTATTAGCCAGACTTACAGTGGGATGTGGAACTAGGTTTACACTCTAATCAAATCTGTGTAGTAGAGGTGGAGCTGGTTTTTCCAAAGGAATGGATCCCTGTCAATGGGCCTCTCTGGACTTAGAATTTGACACTGTACAGTCTTTCATTTGTTCAACAAATCACATTGTCCAAAGAACTTTTCCATGTGTGGTCCCAATATGGGGAAGCAGGCCCAGCAGGTGTTGTTATTCTGATTTTAAAAATGAGCCTCAGTGAGATATCACCTGACACCAGTTAGGATGGCCAGTATCGAAAAGACTAAGAACAACAAATGCTGGTGAGGATGTGGAGAAAGGGGGAACACTCCTACACTGCTGGTGGGAATGTAAGCTAATTCAAACATTGTGGTAAGCAATATGGAGGTTCCTCACAAAACTAAAAATAGAAATACCATTTGACCTGGGAATTTCACTCCCAGGATTTTACCCAAAGAATATAAGTTCTCAGATTCAAAAAGACATATGCACGCCTATGTTTATTGCAGCACTATTTACAATAACTAATATATGGAAGCTCAAAAAGACATATGCACCCCTATGTTTATTGCAGCACTATTTACAATAACTAATATATGGAAGCAACCTAAGTGTCCATCAGTAGATGAATGGATAAAGAAGATGTGGTACATATACACAATGGAATATTACTCAGCCATAAGAAAGAAACAAATTCTGCAATTTGCAACAACATGGATGGTGCTGGAGAATATTATGCTCAGTGATATAAGCCAGGCGGAGAAAGACAAGTACCAAATGATTTCCCTCATTTGCTGGGTATAACAACGAAGCAAAACTGAAGGAACAAAACAGCAACAGACTCTCAGACTCCAAGAAGGGACTAGTGGTTACCAAAGGGGAGGGGTGGGGGAGGACGGGTGGGGAGGGAGGGAGAAGGGGATTCAGGGGTATTATGATTGGCACACATGGTGTCAGGGGGATCAGGGGAAGACAGTGTAGCACAGAGAAGGCAAATAGTGACTGTGGCATCTTACTACACTGATGGGCAGTGACTGCAGTGGGGCATGGGGGGGACACAATAACAGTGGTGAATGTAGTAACCACATTGTTTTTTCATGTGAAACCTTCATAAGAGTGTATATCAATAATACCTTAATAAAAAAATAAGTTAATTAATAAAAAGAAATGAGCCTCAGGTAATTTGTCCAAGGACCCCTGGTTAGGTAATAGAAGAACCCTTGTTAGCATCTGGGGCTGCTGTTTAGCTCAGTGATCTGCTCATCATTCCTGAACGATATAGTTATAGTTCAGCAAGGGCATTAAAAAGAATTAATCAATGTGTATTTATTGAGGATTCACTAGTAATTAGGTGCTTAGTACTATGCAAGGGCCTGTGGGAGTGTGACATTTGCTCATCGCCATGTTCAGTGTTGACACATTGCTGGTTAGTTCCTTCTTAGTGGGCACTATTAGTGTCATACGGAAGCCATACGCACTCCTGGCACACAGACTGATGTTGTGTCCTGGTTCCATCACAACACACATGTAAACCTGGGCTCTTTATTTAACCTTTCAGCCTACATTTTCTCACCCATAAAAACAGTGTAATAACACCTCCATAATGGGCTTGTTAATAAGACTAAAGAAAATAGGTACCTGTAGCTATTATTAACTATGGTAATATTTCAGGTGGCTGACTTTGATTTCACATACATCAGGAGTTATTACCCAGCAACTGAATAAGGATTTCTATATTCGATGACGTGAATTTAAAAGCTACTCATATTAGAAGAGTTTCTAATCATTACTAAATTACAATTTTTGCAAGAAGAGATAGCATAAGAGCATTAGTTCACCAAAATGAAGCCTTTTCTGTTGCAATTTGACCAAACCATAGCTTTCAAATTTTTATTAAAGCAAAATTTTAAATCAACTTATACAAGGCATTTCTCTTACTGGCCATGTGTGCCTGAATATTTTGCCTCCAGAGTTGCCACAAATAATCTTTCTTAAATAAATGGTTCCCAATAAGACCATCTAAAGCCTTTCACTGTAGTCCATATTCCTTGATTTCTCTCTTCCTATCACAACAGAAAGAAAAGAAGAAAAGAAAAATATGATGTTTTTCTTTCTCCATTTTTTTTCCTACTCTAATCTACCCATTTTAACTATTAACATAAAAAGTTATTTTCCAAGTTTGGTTCCAAAATTTTTTTTAAGTTGTAAATTTAAAGAGATCATACTATCTTTCCTTTTCAGCATTTAAAATGTCTTTGAACAGAAAAGTTTTGGAGCTATTACTTCCAAGAATATATTAAAAGTATAGTATGTGCTTCCTGATTTCAAGTCACTTGCAAATAAGTTTTATTCTAATTTCTGAGAAGCAGAATAAAGTCAGTGCAGGTTAATGCGAAGGAAATGCCCAATTGAGCATTTCAACAACACTGTAAGTTATTTTTTGGACTTCCCAGAGCAAGTAGAATTTCAGTAGTGTTTGTACCAGATTGACCATTTTCCTCTGCCTTTAGACAGCCTGTGCTTATAGCCCCACCACATTTTTTGTCCTGCTCCTTCTCTCTCTCTTTCTATGTCAATTAGGATGCTCTTGTTTGTGAGCATCAGAAGTGGCAACTGAAAATTGTTTAAACAATGGAGGGACTTACTATCTCACCTAACAAGATGTCCAGAGGCAGGTGCTGAAGAGTGGGTTAGTTTAGTGGTTCCACTGTGATGTCCCTATGCATCAGTTTTTGCCCTATGCTTCACTTCAGTAAATCCTCAGCCTGGCCACTTTGTCCTCACAAGCATAGCACATCTGACACACGACACTTACCACATACAGCAATTTCTCAGCCTTGGCCCTGTTGGCATTTTGGGCTGGACAGTTCACTTGGGGGGAAGCTGTCCTGTGCACTGCGGAATGTTTAGCAACCTCCCTAGCCTCTACCCAATAGATGTGACAGTAGACAGCACCCTCCCCACAGTTGTGACAAGCACGGATGTCAGACATTGCCAAATGTTCCATGGAGGTGAAAACCAGCCCCAGTTAAGAAACACTGACATACAGACACAACGGTCATCAGCAGCAATGGTACTGATTTCTTTTCCCTCCAAATGCTTCCATTTAAGACTTTGCCTGACGTGTTCCCTGCTGCATTGGCCAGAACTGTCAGATGCCTGTGCATAAACCAACTACATGCAAGGCCAGTGGGATCCAATACTGCCCTTAGACCCAGTCACATGAGATGCTGCCCCAGCCCATGCCTCAGGGGCCCAGAGCATATTTGGAGTATATATATATATTTACAATAAACCTTTTATTTTGGAAGAATTTAAATATACATTAAAGTTGCAAGTTCTTATGTACCCTTTACCCAGTTCTCCCTAATATCAACATCTCATATAATTATGGTATTTTTGTCAAGATTAAGAGATTAATACTGGTACATTACTATTAATAAAAATGCCACACCTCATTGGATTTGACCAGTCTTTCCCACTACTGATGTCCTATTTCTGTTCTGAGATCCCACCCAAACACCACGTTACATTTAGTCATCAAGTCTCCATCATTCTCCCTGGTTTGTGACCGCTTTTCAGTTCTTTCTTGTTTTTGATGTTTTTGATTATCTTGACAATTTTTGGAGAGAGCCAGTCAAGTATTCTATAGAATGTCCCTCAGTTTGGATTTATTTGATGTTTTTTCTCATAACTAGGTATGGGGTTATGGGCCTTTGGGAGGAAAACCACAGAGGTGAATTGTTTTCTCATCATGTCATGTCAGGAGCATATACTATCAACAGGCCTTAGCACTGCTGTTAACCTTAATCACATAGTTAAGGTAGTATTTACCAAAGGTCTCCACCATAAAGTTGCTATTTTCCTTTTCCATGATCTAATCTTTGGAAGCTAGCCACTAAGTTCAGCCCATACTCAAGGGGAGAGGGATTAAGTTCCATTTTATGGAAGGGCAAGTCTTTACAGGTACTCTTTGGAATTCTTCAGTAAAAAAAATTATCTCTTTTTACTCATTTATTTGTTCTATCATGTATTTATATCAGTATGGATTCAGGTATATTAATTTTTAAATTTAGGTTATAATGCTACATTATTTTGTTACTGTTGTTTTTGGCAGTGTTGCATCTTGTGCTATTGGGGTTTCTTTCAGGTTGACTCCTGTATCCTTTTGACATCTTCTCATCCTTTTGTTTTTGAGCACTTCCTTCTTGGTAGTATAAGATGAGTTAGAACCATCTCATATTTTCCCTGCCCAGTCTTAAGTTTAGGCATTTCTCCAAGGACCCTGATTCCTTTTATTGGAGAATGGTATTTAGAAATCATGGTTTGGGTGTGACTGTGCTGCACTGCAACTGGGGTGTCAACGCTTCCAGCTCTTCTCAGCACACAGACCTATGAAATGGATGTGTATACTAATATATGCATACAAATTGTTTTCTGTATCTATCTGTAGATATATATATGAACAGAGTTAATTCTGTAATCTCTGACTCCAATCCATCACTGTAGAGTTCATTCTCTCTTTCTCCCCTTGATGATTTGTAACTTCTTTCTATGACAGTTAGAACTTGGCTCCCATTATCTACTATCCATTTACTAATTTGTTCAACCTCAGTATCCATGTAAAGCAAGTTTATAAGTTTACACCCCTGTGAGAAACAAATTTACAAACCATAGTACAATGTTTATGTACACTCCATTTTGTCTTTAACCTTACAGGTTCCAGGAGAACATTTTTAAATCAGAATGTTTATAGAGCAACATTACATAAACAGAATGTTTACACAAAGAGACCCCACAAAAAATTTTGCCCAAGACTCCACACCCCAGCAGTGGCCCTGTTCTAGTTTTCTCACTAATCCCATTATCATTTTAAATGTCTTGATGCATATTCTTCCACATTTTTCTCCTTGCTCAAACATAAATAAGCACACAGGCATATGAACACAGGTATATGTGTATTTGTTCTACAGAAGACCTGGCAGGAGAGTTTGAGAAACAGAATATTTTAGAAGCAATCCAAGTAACTCTAAAGTATAATCAAGGTTAAGGACCACCACCCCAAGTTAATCATGGCCATTCTATTTAGGGCTGCCTCTCGACAATATTTTTGTGTGTGTGACCTCTTCTATGTAAACAAACAAGCAAAAAAACAGTAGAGAATGAAGTAGAGTGAAATTGACTGAAGTTGAAAGTTCATAATATAAAGAAATGCTGAAGAGCTTACGAACTAAAATTACAGTTAGCAGAGACTATGACTGTGGAGAAAGTCAAAGTTCCTATGGCCAGGATTCTCACCTGACCCTGGTCGGCCGGCTCACTACACACGTGTGGACCATACGTTGTTATTGACTCTGTATAAAAGGATGTAATGGGAGAAGTTAGGCAAGCATCTAGTCCATAGCCAGATGGTGAGATCCATTCCGAGTTTAGGTTTGAAGAGAAAAATATATTAAATCGGAAGACCACAGTTATTTGGGAAGACCAATGAGACAGATGGACTTCCTTAGGATCTGGGGAGCTGGCTTTCATTTTTGCAGACTCAGAAACTTGAGCTGGCAGTTTATCAAGTCTAATACATCTCCCAGGTAGGGACACACAATAATCAAGCCCACAAAAATCCATATATTAAAAACACAATATAAACTTACTGACTTATAAGGATAATAATTGCCAAATTGAACAGATACTTTTGTTCAGTGTTCAGAGCATTATATTTCTATAGACAAATCCATGTGGAAAGCCAACTTATTACTGGATGATTTCTTGGTAAGTATACAATTCAAATAACTAGGACTTAGTTAGGGTTAGTGCTATCAAGTTATATAGCACTCTGATGCCTCCACTTCTATTCCAAAAACATACCTGCTGAAAAGCCCAAGTCTGTGGGCAGAGCCACTGAACAATCTGAAGGCACTGCAGGTGTCAGAATAATGCCACCCTCCATCTGAAGATGCCCACATCCTAATGCCCAGAACCTGTGAATATGTTAGGCTACATGGCAAAGGGGAATTAAGGTTGCAGGTGTGATTAAGGTTACTAATTGGTTGAATCTAAAATAGACAATTCTAAATTATCAGGTGGGCCCAATGTGGTAATCACAAGGCTACTTTAAACATGGAAAAGGAAGGCAAAAGAGTCCATGTCAGAGAGATGCTATGTGAGAGTCAAAATTGGCCATTACTGGCTTTGAAAATGAAAGAGGACCATGAGCCAAGGAATATGGGAGCCCCTAGAAGTTGGAAAGGGTGAGAAAAACCAGTTTTCCTCTTAAGCTGTTAAGAAGGATGTGGATAAAATGAAGGTTCCCATGGCTAGGATTCTCACCTGGCTCTGGTTGGTTAGCTCACTGCACACATGTGACCAATGTGTGGTTATAGACTATATATAAAGAGCTCTGCCCAGTGCTCTGGGCAACACAGTGGCATGGCTGCAAGGCTACAGAGAGCAGAGCAGAGGCTGAGGTGGTGGCAGCACCTAGGACAGAGGCCCAGAGACCAGCTTGCTGCATGCAGACTCGCTCTGAGTGGATGGGATTTTAGTGATTTACCTGCCACCATGGAAATAAAGTTGGATATAACCCTTTCACCCCAAGAATGTTCTACTGTCATTTCTTTGGTCACACTGAATTCATAGTGAGCTTGCCTGGTGCTAAAGCCATTGGCAAGACAAAGGAACAAAGTTCTGACTCCATGATCTTAGCCCAGTGAGACTGACCCATTTAGGACTTCTGACCTCCAGTATTTTAAGATTTTTAAAAATGTTTTTTTAAGCTCTTAAATTTGTCATAATTTATTATAGCAGCAATAGAAAACTCATACAGTCACCTTGTCAAATTCGACCTTTCTGGCCTCCATTTATATACCCCATGAATTTCCCTTCTTTAAATAATTTCTTTTTTAATTAAAATAATGCAATAATTTGAGGTAAACTTTCAGTACAATCACAATCCAGACAGGCTTCCTAACTTGATCACCTTAACTGAACTTAAGGTGTTTACCAATTATTTGGACATTTTTTTGTTGTTCTGGGGAATCTTAGAAATGGGCTGTTTCTTGGTCCTCAGAATCTTCAGACAATAAGAATACTGGACTCTGGTTCAAAGGTTTCTTATTAATATGCTATTTTTTCTCAAAGGCCCTTTCAGACTAATTGAAACCAGTAAGTGAATTCTGGAATCCCCTAAACTGAGGATTCAGACCTAGAAGTGTATAAGGCAGAACAAATGCCTAATGGCATGAGTAAACTGGCACATTGTAAATTAACACATTTGATTATTGTTCTTTGTGGGGTACAAATGCACTAAACTGTCAGGAGCCACTGTTATGAGGTAGAGTATGTCTTTGTATCAAGGTAGCACTATTTTCCTTATCTCTGAAAGCAGAGTTCTAGATAGTCCAAACTGCAGAATCTAAACTTGTTTTAAATAATAAAAGCTAAGAATTATTGAGCTCTTACCATGTACCAGGCACTATTTGAGTTTCATTTAAGGTTCATTTAATCCTCACCTGAACCCTATAACTTAGGAACCGTGATTATCCCTATCTTATCGATGAAGAGACTAAGGTTCAGAATGGCTAAGTAGTTTGACTAAAATGTGTCTCCCACAAATTCATATGTTGAAACCCTATTCCCCAGTGTGATATTATTTGGAGGTGGGGACTTTGGGAGTTAACTGGGTTTAGATGAGGTCATGAGGGTGGGGGCCCCCAGGATGGAATTAATGTCCTTATTCTCTCTCTGTGCCATATGAGGAAGGTGGCCATCTGCAAGTCGGGAAGATGGTACTCACCAGGAACTGAATATGCTGACACCTTGATATTGGACTTCCCATCCTCCAGGACTGTGAGAAATAAATATAGCTGTTTGAGCCATTCAGTCTATGGTGTTTTTTTTGTTTTTTTTTTTACAGCAGTCTGAACTCAGGACTGCTACACAACTGGTTAAGTAGCAGAGTTATTACTTGAACCCAGTCAGTTTAATTTAGAGGCCGAGTTCTTGACTAGCTCTTGACATGTATTGGAGGTTTAGTCATCAATGAATACAGGTACCCAGCAATTAAAACAAATGGTGGCACAGTGAATGACTAGATAGAGGAGAAGATACTTTCACAATAAAGACTATTAGTACCAAAGCAAATTAAAATAATAATCTAAAAGTGAAAAGATAGTCTCTCATAATAGTGTCCTGGAAAAATGTGTTTACAGTTTAGTCATTATAGTTTTATTGAAGCTGTGTACTTGGGTGAAAAGATCACTATATTGGGAATCAGAAGAACTGGATTCTAGCTGTTCCTTCCATTTACTGGCTAAGTGAACTTGATAAGGCCTCTGAATTTCTGGGCTCTAGTTTTCTGAGAAATAGCATTCATGCTGGGGAGAAAGCATTGTAGGAAAAAGGATAAATGCCTTTTTGTCCCAGAAGAATCAACATTACCATCAAGAATGCACTGCTCACATCCCTATTTGTAAAGAACAAGGTAAATGAAAAATTAGAAGGTACAAGACAGATATCAGTATGTTTAAATTACGTGGTAGTGATGACTGAGAAACAATTCTCCTGGAATTGTAAAGAAAAGTTTAAAAAAATTCATCAATAAAATAAGCACACCCACATGGTTTATCATCTTTTGCATCCAGGTGAGCTGGGATATCTATGCATTTTAACAGCTTTTGTAAACTGCATTACTCCACCAGACATATCCTTAAATAAAGTTGACTTTTGGCTCAAGGCAATTCAACTCAACCTATATTTATAAGGTACCCTCAGAGACAATTTACCCTGAAACTAATGTAGCCTAAGCTTCAGATTCCTGACTTGCATGGTGGTTGAGAGCACCAATGGCTGCTGGGCATTTGGAGCTCTGGGTGGGAAGCAGAAACGAGGTTGCAGACAGGAAGCATTTCTACATAGCATTTTCAGTAAATTGCCTAAAAGAGTTCACAAAAGAAAGGGACCCGAATCTCCAAGACTCAAGTAATTTGTTGTGATTTCTTTTTGCATTCTAAATACTCACTTTTCAACCTAATTTTGTGTCCATTCCATATTCTTTTTCTTTAATCACTCTCTCTACCCCAATTATGTAAAAGTCAGGTTCAAATACCAATATGTGCTGTGCCTACTATGTGTTATGCCCTAAACTAATGGAGATAGAAAGATGAAAGAGCTCACAGTTTTGTGGGAAGAAGAGTCAGACTTGGGTATGAAGCAGAATGCTGGTCTAGTTGTAAAAAACAAAGTGTAATGGGGCACACAGAACAAAACTAATTTGTCACAGTATCTTTATCTTCTGGATGATGTCAGGCTGAAAACATCTGAGAGTTGAAGAAATTCTGAACTTCTGTTAAGTAGCCTATGGCCTGGTATTAAACTGCTGCCTTTCAAACTTTTTAGACTGTGATCTGCAGACTGTAGTGTTCATCAAACACACTCCATGCTCCCCTACAATTTCTCAGCCTCTCTTGCAGTTAAATCAGAGGCATGTGCTTATTCTGGTCAATGGGTCATGAAGGGAAGTGCCTGTGTTGTTTCTACCTCAAACAGGTCTCTTAACACTGATTAAGAGTCCGCCAGAGTCCTCTGCACTCTCTCTAAAAGATTTTAAGCCTGGAGGCATAGACCCCCAATTTGGAGTAGTTGAATGACAGAAATATGCTAGATCCTTGAAGATACAGAGGACACCCACCAAGGAGAGCAATCTAATTCACAGCAGACTTTGTGGGAGTGACAATATGACTAAAATACTTTTATGTTAAGCTGCTGACATGCATTTCACATCTTGGCCATATATATGTATATATAAAAAACTTTATCAAAATTTAAAAATAATACCCTCGTTATGTCTGATACTGTACTTCATTTAGGAAAATGTTTATCATACTTACTGAATTTCACCACACCCTAATCGCTTTCTACCAACAATGTGAAAAATACCTTTTTATAAAGTTACCTCAGAACATCTTGATCTTCTATGAACAACTTTGAGGTGTGTTTAATTTAGAAAAATAACTAGATGTTTTACAATAAATGCAATGTCACAATGAAATAGAAATGAGATTATTTCTTCTTGTGAAATTAAACTATTATTTTGGCTGTATGTTTCTATTTGGTACAATATATGTGAATATATATTCACATATACATGTATGCAATAATATATTCACATACATATATGTAATAAAGGAAAAATAGTTTTAGCTGTTCTGCAAAACTGGCAGTTCTCTCGTATTAAGAGAAATACTGCTACTCTGCGTTTCACTCTAAAAGAACTCCATTAATAACGTATTTGGCTTGGTAACGGCAGGTTTTGGTAGGTCTCTGAGGCTAAAGTAATCTCAATTTTTCTTTCTAATCGAAGGAGAAAGAGTTGAAGTCAGGAAGTCTTACACCTTAACACAATGCCATAGTGCTGCTTTGGCGGGCTGGAAGATGGAGTAACAAACCCCGGGCTGGGCTGCTGCCCCCGTTTCATTCCCACTCTGCTAACCGACGCAGCCCCCAGGAGCCCGAGCCGCGCGGGTTCTGGGAAGAAACCCGCGCGAAGCTCTCGCGAGGTCTCCCTCCAGCCGCGAGCCTTCGTAAGCACCAGTTCCCGGCCCGAGCGCCGTGAGCCCACAGGCTGTTTCCTCCCCGCCGGCTTCCTCCGCGACCGCAGGGCGGGCCGGAACTTTTATCCATAGGAACGGGTTTACACAGTAGAGTGTTGCCGGCCGGCGTCAAGGCGACCAGGGTGCCATCCTCTTCCTCTCACCGTCGCCGCCGCGGAGCGGAGCCGAGCACATCAGATCCAGGAGCGCGGTTACCGGGCGGGCTGGGTCTATGGTCGCTCCGCGGGCCGCTCCGCCGGCTGGTGCTTTTTTATCAGAGCAAGCTGTGTTCCATGGCAGGGAACTTTTGGCAGAGCTCCCATTAGTAAGTGGCCTTCCGCCTTCTCGCTGGGGGCTGGCGCTTGGGCGGTTGAGGACGGGGCCTGCCGCTCCCCGTCCTGGATCCCGGCCCTGGCCCGACGCCGCGGGGTCTCCGGGGAGGCGGCGGCGGCCGGACGCGGGATGCGCGTCTCTCCGTCGACACGCGTCCCGCGGTTCCCTGGCCGTGTTTCGGGGGGGGGGGGGAGGGGAGGGGAGGAGATCTGTGCGGAGGAAGGTGGGGGTGCGGGGGTTCAGTCCCCGAGGAACGACGGTTCGGGAGTTTAACTTGGGATTCTTGGATGAGCTAGGCCTGAAGGGGGAGGCGGGTGTCGGGCTGGGCTGGGCGCAGGTAAGTGGGAAGCGTGGCGCAGGGATGTGGAGCTGACTTTTCAGGACAGTTGTGGTTTACTTTTGCCTGGGATCTTTTCAGTGGGCCAGCAACGTAGTCTTTTGTCGTTCATCTATTTTGAGTGGATTCAGTGTTATTTCCAGGAGAGGATTCAGTGTTATTTCAGACTTGTTGATGCTTAACTAACCGCATCCTGCCACTACTTCATGCCTAGATGGGGCAGGTGATCTCAAAATTAATCCATTATTAGTCTGTGCCTTATATTTTGTCTGAATAGTGTATTTTCCAGTGACTTGGCCGATTTCTTTAACCTTTTGTGTGAATAAGTTTTTGTTGGGGGACCATGGAAGAGCTAGAGTAATATGAAAAACATTTTCCCCTAAATTCGTTTAAGGAAGGTGGGACTCACGGAACTTTGATTAGGCTTTCCACTGTGCAGCTGAAAAGATGAGAACCTGATAAAATTATGTTAGTGTAAATAATTTTTAATGCTAAAGGAACATAAGTAACTGTCATTTGAATTCTGATTCTGTGAAGAAGATGGATTCCTATTGTTCATTCTTTTTTAGCCCTCTGCATGAGACAGGAAAGAAACATGGGCTCGGGGACCTATTTCAGAAACGCAGTTATTTCCTTTTGCTGGAAAGTGACTCTGTGGAATAGAAATGCTATAGAAGCTTTACTTCTGGTCATACTTTTATTTTGCACTGTTTCACCCGCTGAAATATTTGCTTGGGCATAATTAAAATACAGAAAATCTGGGTAGTGGAAATGTATTCTAATAAACTTCGAAAGAAGGGGAGAGACTCGACAGGTAGCTAATTGCTGATTGTCAGAAGTTATAGCCATTTTTCGACTTGAAAAACAAAATCCAGCCCCCCATTTGATAAGCGTTTGTATTATACTTTCATTTCCTTTTGGCTTTTATTACTGTTGTATAAAATTTATATTTTATAAAAACAGTTTTATTTTCACTTCAAATATAAAATTATTGTAATATTAAATGTGCGTTTCGGGAACTATCCTTGTCTCACAATTAAAGTAGTTCTGGAGGAAGGGGTCACTTAGCCTTACAAATCCCTTAAGAATCATGACCTGCAAAAGTTAACAAGTATGAAAGACAATAAAATCATTTTGGGAAGAACAAACAAAAAGAATGAATTGCAGGCCATTGTTTCAGGTGATTTTGGTGGAAGTGGAAAATGTACATGAAATATGCTGTATTTTATGGCTTGAAGATTTGCATTTTAACATTTCTGAAATCATGGCAATTTATTTCTTAATAGCACGTGAAATAGGGGTGAATCTTACAATCACTGTAATCTTAAATTTGATGAAATATATTATTACAAGTGTTCTTGGTTTACCTCCATGCTACAGGCAGTAAGGAAAAACTTTTAAATATTTGTGAAATTTATCTTTTTTAAAACATTAAGTGACTGTGGAAATGAAATTGATGATAATTCTGGAACAGAGTGAATCATATTATTTTTTTAGAAAGTTGAAGTAGAGCACAACACGTTCTTTGACTAAGATGCAGAAAACCAGAAGGGCACTAAATACTTGCTAGTTGACTGAACTAAGGAACAGGTAACAAAAACTAAAGGTACAAAACCAACTCTGGATACTTTATTGTATCAAGTAGGAAACAACATACAGTTATATAGTATCAAAGAAATAACATAATGAGATCAATATCCATTCCTATGGGATGTTGCCAAAGCCAAACTTATAAATTAACATCCTGAGTAACTGAGAAAGAATGAAAATGAAATAAGTATTCTACTTAAGGAAGTTAAAAAGGAAAGGAAACAGTGGAGTAAACCCAAGGGGAAGAAAAGAGAAAGGCTTAATTAGGAAACAATATAAATACTATAAGAAAAAAATTGTCAGAAATTAGAACAGCTGGTTCGTTGGAAGTAGACTAGTTCTTTACACTACTAGTTGAATCAGGGAAGAAAAGGAATGATAAAAATAAAAAATTAGTAATGAGAAAGGTAAATAAACCTAGATGTACCTTTGGGTTATTTCCATAGTAATAAATTTGAAAGCCAAAAGAAACTGAGAGCTTCTCCTTCAGAAATAGTAGGCGCATACTATTTTGTGGGTAATATTTTTTCCATTTTGAAGAGGATCTGCTGTTGAAATTACTCCAGTTCACACAAAAAGAAAGCTTTCTAGTTTTCTTTCTGAAGCTATGATAACACTCATAAAGTCTAGCAAAGGTAACACTAAAAACGCTCACTTTTGAATACTGAACATCATAAAGTATTACCAGATGGAGTCTAACATTACATTAAAGTATAAAAATGACAGTGATTTTATTATAGAAATATAGTCAATATTATGAAGTCTGTTAATAAACACTTAAGTTGTCAAAAAGACATCTAATAAAATTAAACATCTATTCTTGACTAAATCTCTTTGTAAAGTAAAACAACTAGGATGCTTTCTTACCATGATAAAAACATATCAAAGCATCAACAGATATTTAGTGGTGAAACATTAGGAAAATTAGGGTGCCTGTGTAACATTGTTAAACATTGTTTATACTACTCAATGCAGTTGATAGAATGAGATACAAAAAAAGGGGGCAAAATTATGAATATGTGAAGATAGAATGAACTAGAAAATTCAGTTAATTGAAAAATTATTAGAAATAACAAAGGTTTAATAAGGTACCTGTAACAAAATGTGAAAATAAAAGGTTTCTTTTAAATTAATGATAGGAAAATATAATTTATGGTAGCAACAGAAAACATAAAATACTTAAAGAATAAATAAGAAATATACAGGACGTATAGAAAGAAAAAATTGTAATTCTGTAATAGAACATAAAGATTTTAATAAATGGAGTTTGAATTAAATTCTAGCATTGTAAAGATATCTTTTCTCCCTATATTGACCTATAAGTTTAGTGCAATTCCAAACAAAATTTTGAGTGAATTTGTTTTTTTGGGACTTACAGTGATTCTAACATTCAGTTCAGGTCTTAGAATCGTAATTGTAATAGAATAGCCAGAAATTTTCTGAAGAATAGTACCAAGGGGATGTTATCCATATTGGATTTTGATTATTTAACTTTAAATGTTTTAAAATAGCATGACATATGAATAAGAAAAATGTTAAAATTCAGAAATTGTGAAGAAGATCCAAATACATTGAGAATTATGCATCAGAAAATACTGCAGGATAATAACATTTGAATAACCACTTGACAAAACATTTAGCTAGATCTCTCACTCTGTACCAAAATTAATTCCAGATGGATCACAAATTGAAAGAAAAAAGCCTAGGGTATTAGAAAATATGAGTGAATGGTTTTCAGTTTTGTTTTCTCTTTTTTTATGATTTTATGTCAGGGAAGGCCTTCCCATCCGTAAAAGAAATAAAATCCAAGTAAAGTATGGGTAGATTTTAATAAAAATGTGATTCTGATTTCTTAATTAGAAGTAATAAAGTATTAAGAGATCATGCTAAATTTGGGAAATATTTGCAGCATATTTGACAAATGATTTATTATCCAAGATACACAAATTTTAGTTCAGAGGAATCTCTTAATCATAAAAAAGGTGACCATTCCATTAGGAAAATTGTCATATTAGAATTAGAGTATACAAAAGAACTATGTTTGGCCAATAAAGGCATAGAAAAATGTTTAACCTCAGAAGTAAATTAAAAACAAAACAGTAAGGTACTACTTTGCCTTTAAGTTGTGAAGTATTTAAAAGATTGACAGTAACCTATAGGGTAAATATTTTAAGGTAACCTCATGTACTGTTAATAGGAATGGAAATTGGTGTGATTATGGAACACAAGTTGACAGTGTGTATCAGAATTACCAGCAAAACTGACTCATCAGTTCTACATGTAGGAAATTATTCCAAATAATTATTAATGAAATATAAAAGGATGAATTACAGAGATATTCATTAAAGCATTATTTGTAAAGTGAGCAAAGAACCTCAGTGCCTATCTATGGAGATTACTTAAATAATGATCCTCCATAATGTTATGGAACTGTTTACAAGGATACTGAGTAACAAAATCATTGACATAAAAAGACTTCCAGTACATACTGAGTAACAAAAGCAAGTTGCAGAATAGTTTTTGGGGTTATGTCAATTTCATATCTCTGGTTATAAATAGTAGATTTGACTTGGCAGGAAGAGGGAGGTTATCAGTGTAATAAATTCTTAAGCAGCTTTTAATATCAGAATTTGTGAGGTAGGGATATTGGATACTTGAGTTACTCATGAACAACTGAGAAAAGATACACTTACTAAATTGAAGGCACCATCAGTTTGGTGCCAGATGATTTCACCATTTTTTTATGTATCACTTTGAAAGAATAAACATACTACCAATTAAAAGGCTATGGCATCCCTGATGATTAGTTCCATTTTTCTTTAAATTGAAGTATAGTTGACAGTATTATAATAGTTTCAGGTGTACAGCTAAGTGACTCAACATTTATATACATTACAAAATGCTCACCATAAGTGTAGTTACTATCTGAACCATCCCAATGTTCTTACAGTATTATTGACCATATTCACCATGGATATACCTTTCATCCCTGTAACTTACCTATTTTATAACTGAAAGTTTCTGCCTCTTGATCATCTTCACCTGTTTTGTCTATCCCTCTCCCTCTCCCCTCTGGCAACCATCAGTTCTCTGTATTTATGAGTCTATTCCTGGGATTTTCTTTATTGTTTGTTTTTTTTAGATTCTATGTATAAGTGAAATCATGCTATTTGTCTCTTGCTGACTTATTTCACTTAGGATAAATACCCTCTGGGTTCATCCATGTTGTTGCAAATGGCAAGATTTCATTCTTTTTTGTATGACTGATTAATATTCCATAATGTATATATACCACGTGTTATTGTCCACTCATCTGTTATGGGCAGTTAGGTTCCTTCCACATCTTGGCTATGTTAATAATGCTGTAGTAAACAGGGGTGCAGATATCTTTTCAAATATGAGTCTTAGAAGCAGTGAAATACAGTTGAGCCTTGAACGATACAGGTTTGAACTGCGTGGATCCACTTATACTTAGAATTTTTAAAATAAATATATTGGAAATTTTGGAGATTTGTAACAATTTGAAAAACATTTTCTTTTCTCTAGGCTGCCTTATTGTAAGAATACAGTATATAATACATATACAGTTTATGTGTTGATTGACCATTTATGTTATCAGTATAGCTTCCAGTTGACAGTAGGCTATTGGTGGTTAAGTTTTTGGGGAATCAAAGTTACACACAGATTTTCACCTGCACAGGGCAGGTTGGGGGGGGTGTCAGTGCCCCTAACCCTGCATCGTTTAAGGGTCAACTGTGCAGTATAAACTAGTGAGAAGGAGAGACAGAAGGAAATAAAAGATGAGAATATTTTTTAGGGCATATTTTCATTTATTAGGTAATTCTCAGTATTGAGGTCTCAAGAAATGCGAAAAATGCTCTCTCAAGGTTACTGTACTTTGTATTTCTCAAAATGTTAACAGCCTGCTCAGTCTTAGAATGTTTTCTGTGACTTTGTTAGTTGATTTTCTGTAGCATGTCTTAACATCTTTGCTTCTTCTAGTTTGCAATGGATTTTGGATAAACAAGATCTGTTGAAGGAACGCCAAAAGGACTTAAAGTTTCTTGCAGAAGAAGAATATTGGAAATTACAAATATTTTTTACAAATGGTAAACTTTTAAAAATTGGTTGAAATGGTACAACTTGTCTCTGAATTAAAATGTTTTTGTATGGTAATTTGTGATGGACTGTTTTAGTCCCTACTTAACATTTTTATTTATACATGTATTCTTTATACAACTTACATTCATTTACCTTTCTTTTTAAGTGATCTAAATAAAGTCTTTTGTGAATCTGATATGTCAGACACTCAAGACAATTTGAAAGTGGTCTTTAATATCCCAAAGTCTTTATATGCATTATTAAGCCCACTTTAAGATTGGCTAAAGCAAAATACTGAATTTTTTTATATGATATAGAGGATAAGTGATTCTTTGGATTGACATTCTGTACTGGTCTTTCCTATCTTACAAGTTTCCTTTGGAGGGAAGGGGATTTGGAGTCAGGAGATCCTTCCTCTGCCCTGTGGTGGCTTTGATCTTTCTAACCCTCAGTTTAGTCTTCTGCAAACGTACCTCTCTGTTGTTTTGATGATTCATTATGGAGTTCTAAATAAACTTTATAAAGCAGTAGTTGTAATTAGTTGATAGATATCTAATATTTTCTTTTTATATTCTAAAGATAATTTGGAAAGTATATAAACTACTTAGAAGATAAGAGGGTAGACACCCATCATTCAACCTCCTTAGTGCAAGAATAGTGTTTGCTATGGGGCAATTTCTGGGTTTTTTTTTTTTTGTTTATGCACACCTGTAAGTTTTTTTTAACAAATTTGGTACTAGAACACTGATCAAAGTAGAGCTTTACAGCATGTATAGGTTTTTCCCTTTGTTGAGAATGAATATAGTCATGATTGAACCATTGAACCACATGGAAATTATTGTTCAATGTTAATGTTGTAATGATACCAGAAGGCACATTTAAATTTTATTATTTTTCTTTTAGTTATCCAAGCATTAGGTGAACATCTTAAATTAAGACAACAAGTTATTGCCACTGCTACAGTCTATTTCAAGAGATTCTATGCCAGGTAGGACTTTTATTTTGGGAATATGTTATGCCTGTTTGAAACTCTTACTTAATGTTGATGAACCTTAGTACAAATGAATTATGTGACTGTCATAGAGTTATCTTGATGTTTTTTTCCAGTGTGTTTTATACATGAGTGACATTTAACTTTGTTTTATCATATTTTAGGTATTCTCTGAAAAGTATAGATCCTGTGTTAATGGCTCCTACATGTGTGTTTTTGGCATCCAAAGTAGAGGTATGAAATAATTTTCTGTTCTTCATCAAAGCATAATCAATGTGTATTGGCTAATCTGCCTCAGTTTTCACATTACCAGTGTAAAAATACTAACAGATAGTGATTTATGCAAAATGCTGAAATTCATATAAAAATCAAAATAAGTAGTACATATGCTTATTTTATATATATATCTATATATTATATATATATGTCATATATAAAGTATATACATATTTTATATATCCATTTAACAGTTATATACCACTTACTATGTACCAAATGTTATTCTACATTTTTTTTATAACTAACTGATTTAATCCTCATAAAACTATGGGGTCCTCATTTTATAAATGAGGAAACTGAGGCACAGAGAAGTTAAGAAACTTGCCTAAGATCATAGAACTGGTAAGTGGCAGAGCGAGTATTTGAACCCTGGGAGTCTGGCTCCTAATCCCATGGCTCTTAACTGCGTTGCTCCGCTGCCTTTAAGACATTATTGTTTGGCACTAAGTAGTATTCCGTAAGTGTACAGCTTCTCTACCATAACCTGAGTTGTAGTCCTTCCTCCCGTGACCCTCTAGCTCCACAGGCTTCCTTTGTCCTCCTGTGTTCCTTCCCTGCCTCTGGGTGACTCGCTACCTGCCAGGACCTAGGGGAAGCCGGAGGGAAGGCGAGGATTGGGTGTGGCTCCGGCTATACAGGTTCTCATGATAGTTCGTTAGGGCAGTGGGGGTAGAGAAATTAGGTGAGGGAGAAAGAGGGGAGTTGGGAACTTGCAGCTGAGACCAAAGCTCTGTTCACCTTTATTTACATTTGCACTATGTTTGAGAGAGCTCAGCTAAAATCCCGACAATAGTAGCAGATACTGACTGGTTTTCATAATAATCCATGCAATCTTTAGTGTTATGAAGCCTTTTATATTATGTTTCTATTTTCAGGTGCCTTTAGAATGGTAATCTTATTCATGAATATCGAGTGTAATTTAAACCTAGTAAGTTTGCATTGTTTTTGGTACTCATTTTGGTTTTGTTTTGTTTTAGTCGTTATTTAGGCTTATTCATGACATCTTTCCCAACTGTTACCTAAAATAATGAGAATTGATCATTAGAAATAATAGTAAAACAAGCTTTCTATAGGTTTAAGGTTTTCAAATTCTAAGTGGTAGTTTAAGGAGGCAAAACCAGTCCTATTGTATGGAAAAGAAGGTGTTTATAAAAGGCCTGAATTATAGGGCAGTTTTTCCAAATATTACCATGTAATTTTCTGTACCTGAAGCACATCCAATATGGGAAACAGACAAAAATCTTTATAAACTTTATAAACGTATACTCTTTTGCAGACTAACTTGGGGATTTTAATTTATCTTGTTAGTTAAATATCTTTGGTTAAATGATTTACTGCATGAAAGTTTTAGGTAAGGAATTATTCAAAAGTGAAAGAATTTTGGATAAAGAATTATTCCTGGAAAAAAATGTACCCTTTCATATTTGGTTATAGCATTTAAAAAAAAAATCTTTATCTGTGACCAAATCTTTTGTGTTTTGTACACTTGTGCAGGAATTGTATAGAAAAGGCATTTAGGAATATGTCAGGCAGTTACTTTTTAGTTTCATTTAATATGATTTGAGTTTTAAACATAAATATAAATATACATACACGTACACACTCCCCCACACACAAGATAAGGGTGCAAGTTGAAAGTATTTGAATAGACTAGTTGGATAAGGAGCCAATTCTTGATTTTTTTTGTTTTAAAATGAAGTAAAGACATAAGTAATCTTAAGACTTTAATCAAGTTAAATGATACAATGTACATAAGGTGGATCACCTCATAAGTTTTAGTTATCTTTACAGTGGTGGCATATAAGTTCAAAGTGAAAATGGGAACTGACATTAGAAGTCTTATACTATAATGATTACAAGATTTGTTCCAAAAAATAATTGTTCGTATGGGCTTTTGAGTTCATTTGGTAATACTAAAGTTTATCTTCAGAGATTCAACTGATTTATTATCAAATATCATAAAGTACCTGTTTGTTAGTCCAGATTCAGTTGAATAGGGAGCACTTAGTACTATTCTTGCAATTAAGTGTAGAATCTAAAAAATCATGGAAATTAATTAGAGTGCAAAAAACTGATGCTGTCACTTTAAGGCTTTGTTTCTAATTTGGTGTTAAATTATAAAATTAGTTGAACATTTGTCTTAAATTGTAGCAGTTGTAGAGATTTAAGTACTTCATACCTCAAGTAAGCAGATGAACAGACCATAAACATGGGAGAACATAGGAAATTCTCCATTCTGAGGACACCTCAGGTACCCTTGGATTCATTGGGTTACTGTGTACCTGATCGTACCCATTTTTCTTTCCCTAGGAATTTGGAGTAGTCTCAAATACAAGGTTGATTTCTGCTGCTACTTCTGTGTGTAAGTGCAAAAAATGTATCCTGCCTTAAGGATGGGATTCTAAAAAAGCTCCGTAAGACCGAAATGTGTTTCAGTTTATGAGACCTGTGAGAGATTAGTTGGGTTTATTATATCTCCTGAGGCCACCTTTATAACTAGTATATTTGGCTAAAAATAAAGTTAAAATACAAAAGTTTAGAAAAACATGGTTAGTATTATTTCTGAGACATTACTTTTAATATTAAAAATGGATTGTAATTATTGACCCCAAAACATCAACTCAGTGGTTCTTAATTTTATAATAGGAGTATAGAAAAACCTTATTTCCCAATTTTATTTAATTGCTTCCTAATGATTAGCCATTGTGTTGTTCTTGTGGGTGGAGGAACCTATTTCTTGAGTAACTGTAATGTATGTCTTAGGGAATTAGAAGTATTTTCCCTCCACATTGAAAAAGACGGTGCTGGAAAGCAGTGCTGTTCCGCAGTCAGTAGAGCTGGTTCTGAGCCCCAGCTCTGTCTCAGAGCAGCAGCTGCGTAACCTTCAGCAAGTTGCTTTACCTTTTGGCTTTAGTTTTTCATCCAGAAAGATGGGGTTTGGCTGCCTGTGAGTCATGACATTAAAGGAAGTGACTTTGTAAAGTAGCAGCTGCACAGTGTTGCACACAAAGAATTAACATGATGCTCTGCACCATCTTCATAGGTTAAGCAAAAGGCAGTCACCTAATGAAAGACGATTCAGATCATTACTATTACTTTTTTACTTCTGTAATCTTGTACAGAAGAGGCAGAGAATGCCTGTCATGTTAAGTTTGTGAGGCAGACTAATTTTCATGTTTTTGAGTCATTCCCCTTTCTGCTCCATACACATCCAGAAGATGTCATAATTTAATTCATCTTTTCTGTGTCACATCTTAATTCTTTCAGGGATAGAAAAGTAATAATCAGTTTTGCCATAGAATTTAATATACCAAATACATTACATTGATAAGTATTGAATTGCCCTTTGGAAAACTGAATTATTAAAAAATGGAAATGACTGGAAAGGGAAATCTACCAGAATGTTAGCAGTGCTCATCTCTGAGTAGTAGGTCATAGGTGCCTTATTTTTCTTCTTACATTAGTCTTTGTTTTCCAAATTTTTTAGGAGGTGTATATTATAAAAAATGTAAAATATCTATTACCAATGTTTATTTCTTATGCAAAGGCTTAAAGGTATATTCATAAGACTGTTTGGTTATCCATGAATAGGAAAATTTTCTGATTGACTATTTTATTTATTTCATAAATTTTGTAGTATATTATATAGGCCCAGACAGCAAAGGTTTCAAATTATAGCTCTGTTCTTTCTGTGTGGTAAATCAAGCAAAATACAACCTCAGTGTCAGTTTCCTTATCTGCAAGGTGAACATACTGTGTCATAGGGTTGTTATGAGGATTAAATGAGTTACTAGTGATAAAGCTCTTGCCTTGTTTAGTGTATGAATTTGGTAAGGCTGCCATAACAAAGTGACAGAGACTGGGTGGTTTAAACAACAGAAGTTTATTTTCTCACAATTCTGGAAGTTGGAAATCCAAAGTCAAGGTTGCAACAGTTTCTTCTGAGACCTCTCTCCCTTGCTGGCAGATGGCCACCTTCTTGCTGTGGCCTCATATGGTCCTTTTCCTGCATGTATGTACCCCAAGTGTGTCTTCCTCTTCCTCTTATAATGTTTAGGGCCCCACCTTTACGATGTCATTTAACCTTAATTACTTCTTTAAAGGCCCTATCTCCAGATCAGTCCCACTGGGGATTTAGGGCTTCCAACATATAAATTTGGGGGTGGGGGGGTGGGACACAGTTCAGTCCGTAGTACTCAGTAAACTTCAGTGGCAGCTCTCATCATCATCAGCAACAGCATCATTAGCAATGCATGCCGTGGTGGATACACAGATACATACAAGGAACTTAAGAACAAGAGATAAGACATGGATATCCAAATATTAATCCCGAAGACAATAGTGGCGGAATTCAGTGATTGTTTTGAGTGGGAAAATATTGTTAGATCAATCCAGAAAGGCTTAAATAGAAATTGGTGAAAAAACAGAATTTTAACCTGGGTAAATGTAGGCAAAAGACAGCCTAGAAACACTGAACAGTTTGGTCAAAAATAGGGAAAACTAATGAGTTACTAGTGAATAATAAGTAAGAAAATAGTGGGAAAAAGCCCTACCTGGCTAAGGCCAGATAAAAGAGTGCCCTCAGTGAGGAATCTGCAATTTGTTCTCTTGACAATGATAGTACCTTTGAAAGCTTTGTTTTTCAACATGAGGATGATGCCATAACTGTGCATTAGGAAGACAAATCTGGCAAAATTAGTTTAAAATGATTTGGAGGAGAGTGTTAGTTGAATAGACACAAATTTTGAAATTTTTCACATGTTCCAACAGGAAGAACCTTGAAGGACATTATGTTAAGTGAAATAAACCAGTCATAGAAAAATACTGTGTGATTCTACTTATATATGAGGCACTAGAGTAATCAAATCATCAAGGTAGGAAATCCACTCTGATGTCTGCCAGAGACTGGAGGGAGGGGATGAAATGGGAAGTTACTGCTTAATGAGTAGAGTTTCGGTTTTGCAAGATGAAAAGAGTTCTGGAAATGGCGCTGGTGATGGTAATGGCCATACAACAGTCTGTGTGTTTACTTACTACTACTGAACTATATGCTTAAAAATGGTTAAAGATGGTAAGTTCTATGTAATGTATATTTTACCATGATTTAAAAATAACCAAAAAAAAAATTAAAACCCTTTTGAAATACATATAAAACTGCAAACTGTAGTGGGTGCTGTCACCACAGGGTGCTATGAGAAATAAAAGCTAACAAATTTAAAGTAGAACAAAAATTTTTTGAAGTTATTGAAATAACCCAGATGAGCACCAATGATGGATTAAAATGTTTTGGCAGCCAGCAAGGAGAACAGGCAAGCTAGGTTTGAATGATCAGGTCAGGAGGACTTTTGAAAAGCAAGGATTTAAGAAGAATTGAAGATGATTTTTGAGGTGTCATGCTTGGCCTTTGGGGAGCTAAAAGTGGTGCTTGATGAGAATAAGTGGATTCTGAAACTAATTAAATTTATCTTGGATATTCTAAATGTAAATGTATCAGTAAAACATCCTCTTAGAAATATGAGGCCAGTGATAGAAATTTAGTACTTGATAAATTTTAAGAAAGAACAGACACATCTCAGGCAAGGGAAACAAAATAAAAAATGAACATATGAGACTACGTCAAACTGAAAAGTTTCTGTACTGCAAAGATACCATCAGCAGAACAAAGAGGCAACCTACAGTATGCAAAAATTTATTTGTAAATGATTTATCCGATAAGGAGGTAACATCCAAAATATATAAAGAAGTCATATACCTCAGCACCAAAAAAAACAAATAACCCAATCAAAAAATGAGCGGAGGGCCTGAACATACATTTCTCCAAAGAAGACGTACAGATGGCTGATAGGCACATGAAAAGATGCTCCACATCACTGATCATCAGGGAAATGCAAATCAAAACCACAATAAGATACCATCTCACACCAGTCTGAATGGCCCCCATCCCAAAGACAAGAAATAACAAGTGTTGACGAGGATGTGGAGAAATGGGAACCTTCCTACACTGTTGGTTGGAATGTAAATTGGTGTAGCCTCTCTGAAAAGTAGTATGGAAGTTCCTCGGAAAACTAGAAATAGCATACAACCCAGTAATTCCACTTCTAGGAAATTACCAAAGAAAACAAAATCCATGATTCAAAAGACATATGCACCCCTGTGTTTATTGCCACATTATTTGCAATAGCCAGGATAGGGAAGCAACCAAAGTGTCCGTCAATAGACAAATGGATAAAGAAGGTGTGGTACAAATACACAATGGCATATTTTTCAGCCGTAAAGAAGAGATCCTACCACTTGTGACAACATGGATGGACCTAGAGGGTATTACACTAAGTGAAGAAAGCCAGGCAGAGAAAGTCAAATACCATATGTTTCACTTACTTGTGAAATATAAAAACAGCACAAAACAAAATGAATAAAGTAGCAGTAGGCTCATGAGAAGTGACTAGTGGTTGCCATGGGGAAGGGGCTGGGGTGGGTGGCTGGGGAAGGTGAGGGGGATCAAAGGGCACAGTAATTCTCAGTCATAGTATAAGTTGGTCATGGGGATGGTAGTGCAGCATGGAGAATATAGCCAATGATTCTGTAATGTGTTTCCTATGTTGACAGATAGTAGCTAAACTAGAGAGGGTGAGGATTTAGAAATATGGGTACCTGCTGAACCACTGTGTTGTATACTTGAAACCAATATAAGATCGTATATCAACAATACTTCAGTTTTAAAAAGTCTATTAATAAAAATAAAAGTTGTAAGAAGTAGAGTTGCATAGAGTCTTGTGCTGCCTTCTGCCTTCTCATGTTTTCATGTGGCAGAGAGATCTCTGGTCTCTCTTCCTCTCTAACTTGCCTTCAATGGCCCAGCAGGCTAATTGAGGGGCATGAAATGGGAGGACTGGGTGGCCCCAGTGCCAGGCTGGCCGTGCTGCTTAGGCTTTTAGGTGATGGAGGACTTGCCCAGGTAGTGGCCAATCGTGTCAAGCTTGATTTGCACCGGGATGAAGGTCTTGCCATTGTAGACGCCCACCATCTCTGGCAGGAGGATCCTGTCTCACAGGTGTGCCCTCACCACCTCAGCCTTCCCCGTGGGCGGCGGCACCTCCTCGGCCTTGCAGAGGTCAAATGCCTCGTACACCTCAACACCAGCACAGTGAGTCCTGCTCCCAGGAGGCCGAGGGTCAGCCGCCGCTGTACGGCTGCATGAGCTGCTCTGAGGGCACGTCCGGCAGCTGGTTCAGGTCCTTCCCGTGGTAGTGAACTTGCTGCTGCTTCTCCACTTACGCCATCTAGTGGGGTCTCAGGCTCTCTTCCTTCTCTTTGAGGACGCTAACCCCATCATGGGGGCCCCACCCTTATGGCCTGTCTAAACTTAACGACCAAAGGCCCCACCTCCAAGTACCTTCACGGGGTGTGTAAGGGCTTCAACATAAAAATCTATGGGGAAATAAACACTCAGTACATAATAGGGGGTATATGGGAAAAGCTATTATCTCCTCACTTTTTCTGCAAATTTAAAACTTCTAAAAAATAAAGCCTACTTAAAAGCAGAAGCATATAATTTGGTGGTAGTTTTATTTAGTTTTGTTTTTAGGGGAATTCAAGCATATTAGTGAGTGGATAAATTTATTGGAGGAGCAATGGTTAAAGGTGTAAAAAAAAAAAAAAGGAACCAGCAGTTGAGTAGATGAAAGCAAATGCATAAATGGTAGGGGTAGCAATAAAGAGGAGGGATGCACCTTCCTCCAAGTGCGAAGGAAAGGGCTAGAAAATCGAAAATCAGAATGCAAAGCAGTATTATCATAGAGTAGGAGGGAGGTTGACAGCATCAGGTAAATCTCATCTCAGTAAGTTAGGTGTCAAAGTCCAAGGATTAGGGATGTAGATTTGTTTTATGTACAGAGATAATTTTACCTTGTTGATTGGTTACCATTATATAAATACCTGTTTTACTTGTACACTTTACATCTTGTTTATATCTGAAAGATTTGTAAAACTCAGAAACGTTAGTAGGTATGTTTTCTAATTAAAGGAGTAGGGAAGGGAGAGATTAAGGATACATTTCCTAATGTCAAGTTTAAATAGTTTAGGTTTCAAATCTTGGTAGATGTTACCTATTTCAATTAGCTGTTAGGATACTCAACTTATAAAACTGGAAAACACAGTGCACAGTGAAGTTTTTAAATATCTCTGAGGTTACTTGGGTTTTGTACAAATGGAAGAGATCACAGCACAGATCCTCTACATAGAACCTGTCAGTAGTCACATGATTGAATGAAATTATACATTGTAATGACTTGAATACAATTTTCTCAAATAGTACTTGAATGTATACACTCATACCATTTTGAGGAGATGGAAGATTTGGTAACAGGTTTTTCTTTTGTATTTCTGTAGTGACTAAGAAGAGTAATAACTGTATCTATGTGTGTGTGTGGTATGGAAAAGTCCTAGAGACCTTTGTACACTTTTTCATGCTCTTAATTAAAAGGTATCTTTTGATAAAGCAACAAGTATTATAGAAAGTACAAATTAGTAAAAATCCTTAATCTCAGAGATAACCATTGTTAACATTTTTTGGTGTATTTATTACCTTTCCAATTTTTATATGTACTTACAAATGCATATGTATATTTGTGAACACATATACAAGCTGTATTCTCCTAAGCTAAATTACTGAAGACTAGAATAATACCATCCTAGAGCTGGAAGACCTTTTAGAGTTGATAAAATCCAGTCGTTTTTTCCCCCCAAATCCCTTTATTTTTAAGCAGGCAGAACCCTTAATGTATTAAATATGTAATCAAAGCTCTCTAATTTAATTTATATGGGGGTCTAGGGCTTCCTGCCACTCAGTCTTTCCACTTGCCTGAAAACAAAAAATCTGGGTCCCTATGTTAAGGTATTTGTGCTTAATTTACTTTCCCATTTTCTTAGTTTAAGTTGTTCTTTGTTTTCTGCAGTAAAAACTAGATTTTCATATGCCTTTCCAAAGGAATTTCCTTATAGGATGAACCATGTAAGTATATAGTATAAAATAAAATTACCTGTCAAAGTAGTCTATAAACTATCTTCATTTTATGTTAGAATAAACTAAATAGTTTCCTAGAAATTGCAGTTTCAAATACTATAAGAATATAGACTTTAATTCTAAATTAAGGCTAAATTGCTTCTTTCGTTTATAAAAATACTTCATGGCAGTGGTTATCAACCCTGGTGCCTGTTAAATCACTTCGGGAGCTGTTTAATAATACTGATGTAGGCTCTATCCAACCAACTCAGTCAGAATTTTCAGTCTTGAGGCCCACGGCCTGGTATTTTCTCTAATGTGCAGCTGGGGCTGATAATTGCTGTTATGGAAGAGTATGAAAAGCATATTTGACATTTTGCATTATTTTAGAAGATGAATTTCTATTAACATTTTAATAGTATGTTCTTTTTCCACCTTGCAAGGGATTTTGTCATTCTGTTTAAAGTGCATTTTAAAATTTCATTTTCAGTATTTGTTCTTCCTGATTTATAATATAAATAACATTTAAGTGGAGATAATTTCATTTTTGCATTTGTTGAGTGGAAGGTGTATTGGAAAATCTAAAGTTTATACCAGATATTTAAAATAAAAATAAATAGTAAGAATGCTTATCTGAGGCTGGATTTCCCTTATAAGGATTAGAATGTTTTATAGTAATAACTGCATGCATTGTGTAATAGTAAAATAATTTTATTGCGTATGTTCATTGTATTATAAGCTACTGTTATTTTCTTAATTAAAAAACCAGTAAAAATTGGTGAGAAATCACTGTAATGTCTGAATTATGTTAGACTTAAGACTTACCTAATCTGGCTTCATGTTGACATTTATAATTTTTTTAACAGATATTAGAATGTGAATTCTATCTTTTAGAATTAATGGTAAGTATATTTCTTCTCTGTGATTAGTAGAGTAAAACCTACTTTCAAATTTAGTGAAGTCAGGAATTATTTTAAAAAATTATTTGTAGGGAGGTGCATTTTAAAACCATCCAAGTGGTACATGATGGTAACATCATAGTACTTAGCATCATCAGCTATATCTTCTCCAAAGTCTGTAAACTTTTTTGTGTATCCTACTTAGGATGAGAAAAATTTTCTGCTCTATAGTAACAATAATAAAAGGATTACAAGCAAACCAGTCAGGACATTAAGCCACTGTAAATTATTTGCACAATTTGTGTATGTGTGTGGTGTTATTTAAAGATAGATTATGTCTTTGGCAGAAATCTGCTCCTCCAGTTGGGAATTACGGATTTATAGGCTAATAAGAGGTTTCAGTGTGTTGCAGATGTGACACTTTGAGTCTCTAAGGGAATGGATGCTGACTGACTGCCAACCGATTTTCCAAGGTATATTCCAGAGAGAGCACTGCCTTCACTATTACAGTAGAGTTTAGGGCTGCCACACTGCTTGCTTAAGAGAATAAGACGGAAGCAAGCATGAGTTAGAGAAATACATTCTGAAATTCACAACTACAAATCAGTTGGTTAATGATAAGGTTTTTGTGTTGTAATAAATCTGTTTTTATACATACACATTTTTTAAACTGTTTCTAGGATTGTTGCTTGATAGTGTATCATCCTTATAGACCTTTGCTCCAGTATGTGCAGGACATGGGCCAAGAAGACATGTTGCTTCCCCTTGCATGGTAATTAGAACAGAAGTTATTCATAGTGTAACATGTTATTAGCTAGGAAGGCTGACAATTAAATGTGAAGTTTAGTATTTCTAAAGTAATTAAACCAATGCCCCAAGATATTTTATATTGAACAAAATATCTTTTGCTGAATTTTAATAACTGTATTAGTATACAAATGCTAAAATGCTAAGAATATCTATTTGATTAGTATTTCCATTAAAATTTGATTCTTATAAAAAGACTACATAAACATTAAGATGTTATCTTTAAAATAATTAGCACTTTTGTTGATATTCAACAATGTCAACTAGTTTTCTATTTGATTTTCTACTTTTTGAAAAATCAGAAAAATGTTTGTAATTTATTGTGGGTTTTAAACTTTAAAATATATTTAGCTGGAACTTTACTCATTAAAATATGCTTATTCATTGCCAGTTTCATGTATCCATCTTTTTTCCTTGCTGTTTTCACCTTTATGTTTGTGCTTCCATAATATGAAAGGAAAGGTGTAGAAAGTTGGGAGATCTGGCCTCTCTGGGGGGAAATGTACACTCGTAGGGGGTGGTCCTGCTTTTGGTAACACTATGATTTACATTTGCACAGGAGGATAGTGAACGATACCTACAGAACAGATCTTTGCCTGCTGTATCCTCCTTTCATGATAGCTTTAGGTAAGTAATTGTGGTGTGCCTTTGTTAGTGAAATCGTCATAAACCTAGTTAGGTCATGCTTAAAGAAATTTCACCCTATGATACTTTATGTTTTTATGTTCCATGAAGTGATAGAGTAATCCTTTCATGTGCACTTTCAATAATATGAACTGCAACTGTTACAAATTGGGATTTTTGTCCCCCCAGTCCCCTTCTTTGGTAGTTTTCTTTTGAAATTATTTGAAATAATTTTAACCTGTGTGTGAATAGAACTTTTTTTGTAGGGGGCAAAGTTCAGAGTTAAATCTGCTAATATCAGTTGTAAAATAACTGGGCCTGTCTTTTATTTTCTAAGCTCAGTTAACCCTTCAGAGGTTCAGTAAAGGAGCTTCTGTGGTCCTTAATGCCTTGCTGGAGGGAGAAATTGACTACCATTCTATCTGTGGAAGGCAGAACTATAACGGGTTAGAACACACTCTTTGGAGCTGTTAGTCCTAGGTTTAAACTTTGCTGCCTTTACAATTGTGGGAGGATTACCTAATATTTCTGAATTCGTTTCCTTAATTATAAAATGTTGAGGATACTAATGACTCCATGCAGAGCTGTGGCAAGAATTAAACGAGATATCTTGTAGAGCACCAAATACTGCCTGCCATGTGTTAGGCACTTACTAGTTTCTGTTCCCTTTCTTCTCTTGATTTCTGTAACATTATCCTCTTGATTTTTCCCCTCATTCTTTTACCAGTTCAGACTATTTTCACTGGTTTCTCTTTTTTCAGTTATTCCTTAAATGTTAGTGTTTCTCAGCCTTCTTACATCAGGGGTGGCAAATAGGTTATACGTACACTTTTGTAATATTAGAGGCTCCCTGGAAGCACTGTATTTGGAAGGATTGTGAAGTGGCATCTGGGGTCAGCAGGAAGGAGTGCTGGGATCTGCGTGGGTGGGACGGAGGGAATGGGCCGTGTCTTTGTCCCTGCTGTCTTTGTTCTTCCTGGGTTGTGTCCCTGGGCCCCAGGACTTCTACTGTCTCTTCTGTGTTGAAACATTAAAATTTCTTTAACCAAGATTTTGCTCCTGAGCAGTGGTTTATATCCACCTGCCTTTTAGATAGCAGCACTTGGCATCTTACTAGTACCTGAGACTTGTGATCAGGACTGAATTCATCACTTTGTCAAAAAGGTGCTCCTTTTAGTGTCTCTGCTAGCTTGGTGAAGAGCATAAGTAGGTCCCTTAGGGAGCCGGCAGTTGGGCTTTTTCATCTCCCTCAGTACCTACAACTACTTGGTACCCAATACCTGTTGTGCCTTCTCTTTGGTTGTCCTTCGGTAGTCTCAGAGCCATCTTCTCGTTTCTGCCCAGGTTGGCCACAGCAGTCTCCTCACTAGCCACTTGGCCCCCAGCAACCCTGTCCTCCGAGATCCAGTGTGGCCGGCAGGCCAGAGCTAGGTCACTGGTTCTGGCTGGGGAATTTCATGCCCAGGGCTCTTTGGCAGTGCTGGAGAGGGTTTGGTGGTCACGGCTGGGGTGGGGTAATGCTGGCCTTCAGCGGGGAGAAGCCTGGGTGCTGCGCATCCCGCAGTGCACAGGGCGGGCTCAAGATGTGTCCAACCCACAATGTCGGTAGTGCCAAGGCTGAGAAGTCCTGAGGTAGAAAGAACTTTTAAAAAGGCAGAATTTATCTCCCAGTTTCTGGGTAAAGTCCGCAGCTTACTTTTACCATTTATATACATACCATTCTCTGCACCTACTCATCTTTTGGTAAGACTTGGCTCAGGTATCCCTTTTCTGATGGTGCCCTCCCCACCCCAGGACTCCCCACATCACTTCAGTCTGTGTGTAGGATGTCTCCTCTGTCTCTTATTTACTCCATGTGTGGCTGTTATGGCAGTTTTCACTGTATTTTAATAACCTGCTATTACAGTTTCAGTCGGTTGGCCTCTCAGTCCCTCTTGGATCTAAATCCTACTTTATAGTCACATTTGACTTGGGGCAACCAGAATGTTGGTTCACATTTGAGTCACTGTTTGCTCAGAATGTCATCCTTAGCAAAGTCATATGGGTAACCAGACCAGGGACATAACTTTTAACAAGCTGGTGTGGGATCAGGGTAGCCAGGCTGCTCAGTAGGGATTATACTAGGCAAAATTATGATGTAGAGTGTCATCTTTGGGCTCTTTTACTATCTCTGTTAGTTTATATTGTATATAAGTACATTTTTCCTAATCTCTGTTTGATTACTGAATTCTGTACTGGGGTGCCCAGTTTTCAGTGATTACTTGCTAAATAATTTAAAAGCAGAGGCAACAATGCTTTTGATTGAAATATGAAAATGGTCAATTTTGTTGAAATTTATCAGCATATTGTTTTTTTTCTTCTTCTTTTGTCACACTCACTTTTGGGTACACTGTTACCACTCCTTTGTATCACTGTTTGGGGATCATTTCCCTACCCTAGTTCTCTTAACTGGATTTTTCCCCTCTAACATGACCTAACTCAAGGCAACTGTACCACAACTAGCACACAGTGAGGAGCAGATGTCAAGAACCTTAATATAGCCTACTAATTTTTTCTCCATATGAGGTCAAATTGATGGGATGGTCAATGGTAACTATTATGTGCATGTATGTAATTTTTAAAAAATAATATTGGAAAATGCATATGAATGTTTTAAGTGGAAATCTTACCTGTAGTTCTGTGTCCAGGCATTCTATATTTACAGTTAAACATGGGCCTTTGTCTCTCATTTTCTTCCCAGCTTGCCTACACGTAGCCTGTGTTGTACAACAGAAAGATGCCAGACAGTGGTTTGCCGAGCTTTCTGTGGATATGGAGAAGGTATTCTTGAAAAAAATTACCTTAGTTGAATACACATGTAAACATTTAAAAATTAAAGTCATTACTTATTTATCCCGAGCCTAGAAGTCTCATGATGTCTACCAGACTTAAGAAGATTTTCAGTAAAAAAATATCAAGAAATGTGTTTGGCAAGAAGGCTTGATGTTGACTACTCAGATTATATTTCCCTTTTCAATTTACAACTAAACAGAATTGTGGACTTCTGGTTTGTTTGCTTGGCTGCAAAGCAACCTCTCTAATTTCCAGGATTATTTTAAAAGCTACCTAATGTCCACCTAACACTACTCCTGTAACACAGCCTATTGCCTGGCAAAGCGGTTTTTGCCCATTTTTCTAACTTTTCTGTTGATCCGTTGAATCGAGCCAAGGTTAGGACTACGCAGGTGAGGAAGAAAGGCTAATTTGGGAACAGTATGGAAGAGATTTGCAGCTGACAGTTTATGAGCAACTTAACTGATGGTGTAGAATAGTCAAGAGTCTTTTAACCTCAAAGTCTTTTCTGCACTACCTCCCATTAAATGGTGTGAAATAATTGGCATTAGAGGAGTGTACTCTATAGTGGCATACTCCTTCATGATTTAGACCATTATTCCTGGTACGTCACTCTTTTGTTTTGGTTTAAGACATCAGCAGATAGAAGGAAGCCAGCCGCAGAGGTGGGTAAGGTTGGACAAGGCACACGAGAGGGTAGGAGCAATAGCCTAGGTGGCAGTGTAGTGAAAATACTGCTTTCATGTATAGCAGGGTTGTCTCACCTGAGTACTGAAGGAGAGACCGTCTTTTCACTGTTTTCTGAGGGATGCCTCGCACGTGACCTGTCTTCTGCGTATACTAAGTGTTGTTTGATATTGCCACAGAACTTTTCCAATATTTCCTTCTAGATTTTGGAAATAATCAGGGTTATTTTAAAACTGTATGAGCAGTGGAAGAATTTTGATGAGAGAAAAGAGATGGCAACTATTCTTAGTAAGATGCCAAAACCAAAACCTCCTCCAAACAGGTACTTTTAGATTTCAATTACTGATTTCATTTAATTATATATTTCATATTTATTACCCTGTTTTTCCATAGATTATGTTGTTTTATCTTCTTCCAAAACTTCATGATACATGTTCGTTTTTTTAAAATTTGGGACTTGATAGAGAATGTCTCATTTAAAAAAAAACATTAATCTGATCTATTAACTTTTCCTTATGCAGTGGAAGGTCTATTACAGGTATCCCTCAACATATGGCTACATACTATACATAAATGTAAACAGAGCAGAATGAGCCGAGTTCACCCGAAATGCAGGGATAAAGAATTCTGTAGTAGTTCCACGTCAGTTTGATTCTGTGCCATCTCCTCCCCTCCCCCCAACTATTGGCTATTATCCTGCTTTATAAGTTTCAGTAGCAGTTTTCAAAAACTTAGATGATGATCTGATATTGGAAAGATAAATAGGTTTGGCTTTTGAGTGACCTGAAGTTCCTTGGCACACAGTAACATAATTTTGCTAATATGAGTCACTTGTGTTAAGAGGGTTTTTTGTTGTTAAAGAGTATCTGTTCATTTAATTCAGTGGTTCTCAGCTCTCACTGTACATCAGATCATTTGGGGTAGGGAAAAAGATCAGAAGGGAAATTAAGAAATGCTATTCATCTTAACTGTTATCAAGAAAAGTAATTAAGCCATGTAATGTTAAGATAGATTTGTAGATCTGATAAGTTAATGTTACCATTTGGAAAAAAATTATTATTTGACTTAAACAAGGAGCTGTTTAAGCAGTCATTCAAACAGCTGCCTTTGGATACATTTTTTTCAGAAATTCCCTGAGTGAGTCTCCACTAGTGGCAGGGCCCGAAGCTGCAAGATGATGATGGACAAGATAAGGCAATAGTCCTGTTGCCACAGTTGCTGGTATTTTCAGTTTTAGTTATTTTTATTTTAATATTCAGTATTTTCCAGGAAATTATCATATTTCTTTCTTTCTAATTAAAAATTACCACATAATATAAAAGTCTGATGTATTTCATGTGATTTTATTATGCCTTTGGGCAGTAATTTCTTTTTGGGAGAACACTTCTTCACTTTCATGATTAGTAGAAATAAGATTTTATATGTAAGATTTAATTTTAAAGGTGATTTGTTCAGAAGCTCTAATCTCTATGTTGAGTGATACCTGTAATGACGATGAAATCCCATACCCCAATTCAAACCTTCTGAGTGTATATGGACACCAACTTCCAGAGTGCTTATGTGTGAATGCGCCAAGTTACGTAAGAATAAAAACATAAAACCAAACGTTAGTCTTTTGGATTTTAATTTTTCCACATCTGTATTTTACAGTCAGGAATGTCTTTGTTTTTTAGTTGTACCACAGAGTAACTAACTTTAAAAATCAGTAGGCTTCGCAGGGTTTTGAAAATGAGTCTTTTAATTGGTATAAAATCTCTTTCTTCCCCACTTGAACAGTGAAGGAGAGCAGGGTCCAAATGGAAGTCAGAACTCTAGCTACAGCCAATCTTAACACATTCCGAAGAATCCGTAGTGGACCAGTTGGAAATAAACCATTGGACAGATTTCAGTAATGTCTTCAGTGGAACACAAATGAAAATGAATAGCTTGTTTCTGTCAAGCATATTGGGAAGTGATTTTATTTTTGCAAAATAAGTTTTTCCTTAACCTAATTTGATTCTAGCACATAATTAATTAAAACCTCTTGATTGTTAAAGTTTGGAAAGGTTCTAAGGGGACCTACAGACAGACATACATAGACATTTCAAAATTAATAGTTTTTGTTTAGTATAATTTTTCTGAATTCGGATAACAGAAATTGTAGCTTTTTATTAAGCCAAGAAACATGAAGCATAATTTGTTAAAAATTCTCTTTGGTCATTGAAGGACCAAAAAAGGACATAAAAAGTCAAATATATGAGGGTTTTTTTCCCTCCTTAAGTTAAACTTTAAACTGTATTTAAGGAATCAAATCTTACAAAATCCTGGAAGATTTTGGTAATGATGTTGATAATTTCAGGGAAATTAATCAAGTACCTATTGATTTAAAAGTATTTTATTCAATAGTTTTAGTATCTTGCCATGGAAGATACTAGCCCAGCCTAGCAGAAAAGTGCAATATGTATAGCATACGTTGACATTTTAAAAGTTATATTAATTCTGTAACCATTTTGAAATGCTGGGCAAACTTAAAAAAAAATCCTACATGAAGTTACTTGCATTTGATTCACAGTTAATAAGGCATTTTGAAAGCTAATTGGATAAAACACCATAATATGGTTGAAATTTGGTAACATTTTAATGTTAATTTTTACTCTACTGTGAACAGTTTTTTATATGGCATAAACACCCTACTTTATTTTTGTGTCTTAGTGTGGATTTACAAATTTACTACAGGTATCCTGAGCCAGGAACACAGTCAGGTTTCAGGCCAGTTTGATACTGGCTATTCTTAATTCTCATGTGAGTATAGGACTTCAGACTCAATGTTATGTCAGTGGGACTGTGCTGTCTGTGGAACTTAATCATTTTCTTCAGACTTGAGGGCGAGTGATAAAATTTGGAGTCAAGGATATTGATGTACAATTTAAGGATTAAATTTTTTTATAAATCAATTGTGAACAGTGGATTATTAAATGTTGACTTCCTAGTATAAAACTGAAAGAATAAAATAAGTTCTCCAGCTATATTGACTAGTGTCTCAAGTTTATCTTTTTGATTCTGCCTTACATTGTTTTCTGAGACTACCACTTTTTTAGGTAAGTATTAAAGCCTCATGTAGTTTGTCAAGTGGATAATTTCAAACAGCTATTCCACAGACTTTTGTGTTCTGCTTCCTTGTGGAGAGTAACAGATAAGCTAGAAAGGCTGATTACACAAAAAGTCAGTACTGATAACAAAGGTCTTCTTGGCTTTATGGGCAGGATAAGAAATAAGAAAAAAAGCTCTCCTCAGGTGTGAAAGAATTAAGGTTGGGTTTGGGTTGGAAGGGCACAATGATTATGTCATAATCATTGACTTAACCCTAATTTTTCCTTTAATCTTACCTATATTATTTTTAAATCTTATTTTGAAAATTACTACATATGACTTGGAGTTTTGTTTTCAGCCTCTTACTGTAGAAAATTTAAGACGTGTACAAGAGTGGACAAAAGTAATGAACCCCTGTCGATGTATCACCCATCTTCAACAGTGATAAATCTCAGTCAATTTCATCTAAACTCCCTCCCACTTGCCCCAACATGCATATTATTTTGAAGCAAATCCAAGACATATCATCTTTTTTTAATTATGGTATCATTAATATACAATCACATGAGCAACCTTGTGGTTACTAGATTCCCCCCATTATCAAAACCCCCCCACATACCCCATTACAGTCACTGTCCATCAGCACAGTAAGATGCTACAGAGTCACTATTTGTCCTCTCTGCTATACTGCCTTTGCCGCGCTCCCTCCCTTTCCACCCACCCTCCCCAGGCCCTTTCCCTTTGGTACCTGTTAGTCCATTCTTGGGTTCTGTGCTTCTGCTGCTGTTTTGTTCCTTCAGTTTTTGCTTTGTTCTTATACTCCACAGATGAGGGAAATCATTTGGTACTTGTCTTTCTCTGCCTGGCTTATTTCACTGAGCATAATACCCTCTAGCTCCATCCATGTTGTTGCAAATGGTGGGATTTGTTTTCTTCTTATGGCTGAATAATACTCCATTGTGTATATGTACCACATCTTCTTTGTCCATTCATCTACTGATGGACACTTAGGTTGCTTCCATTTCTTAGCTGTTGTAAGTAGAGTGGTGCTGCGATAAACATAGGGGTGCATCTGTCTTTTTGATTCTGGGACCTTGCATTCTTAGGGTAAATTCCTAGGAGTAGAATTCCTGGGTCCAATGGTATTTCTATTTTGAGTTTTTTGAGGAACCTTCATACTGCTTTCCACAATGGTTGAACTAGTTTACATTCCCACCAGCAGTGTAGGAGGGTTCCCCTTTCTCCACATCCTTGCCAGCATTTGTTGTTGTTTGTCTTTTGGATGTAGGCCATCCTAACAGTTGTGAGGTGATATCTCATTGTGGTTTTAATTTGCATTTCTCTGATGATTAATGATGTGGAGCATCATTTCACGTGCCTGTTGGCCATCTGAATTCTTCTTTGGAGAAGTGGAAGACATACCATCTTATCCATAATTATTTCAGTAGGTACTCCTAAAAGATAATGGCTCTTCAAAAAAACTTTAAAGTATCATTGTACCTAAGCAAGTATTGAGTCAAAACAATTTCACAGTATTGAATATTCAGTGTCCAAATTTTAAGTTATACATATCATGAAAACTTAAATAATATTTTTCTAGTCAGGATCTAAATAAGGACCCAACATTGCAACTCATTGATCAATCCTTTAAATCTTTTAAAATTCATGGATTCTTCTCACTTTTTAAATTCCCCTTTTTGATTTGCTTGTCAACTAAGAATTTGGATTTACTATATGATCTACTATAAGGATTCTGCTGATTGTATCCTTGAGGTGCCATTTACAGTGTTACTTTCTCCCCTGTATTTTCTATAAAATGGTAACTTGATCTAAAGGCTTGGTTCAGGTTCAGGTTCTTTATATTTTTTCTAATTTTGCTGTATAAGATGTCCTGTCAGGAGGCATGTCATAATCGTTGTCTTCTCTTTTTGTGATTGGCAGCCACTGATGATATATTGTTTTTAAAAATCATTTATCACCATAGGCTGCACTGTCCAATTTGATAGCCACTAGCCACATGTGGCTGTTGAATACTCCAAATATAGATAGTCTGAATTGAGATGTACTGTAAAGGTAAAAATACATGTTGGACTTCAGTACTTAATACAAAAACAAAAGAATGCAGAATATCTAAATAATTTGTAATGATTACATGTTTTAAATGATTTTGTGGTTACCTAGGACTAAATCTACCTTATTAAAATTAAATTCACCTCTTCTACCTCTTTAAGAGTAAGAAAATTAAAAATCACAATAATGGCTTGCATTGCAGTTCTATTGGATAGTGCTGCTAACGACATGAGGAACACGTTAGACCCTGTCCCATTCTCACTCTCACTTCTTCCCACAGCAACGTGTAGCCACTTCTCTGTTACTGTTACTTCCACATTTCCAAATAACATGCCTACAATTAGAGCATTTATTGAGCACTTACTATGTGGCAAGTAGGTTCTAAGCTCTCTGCCTTATGAAGTTATTTAATTCTTAGAACAATTATTTTAGAGATGAGGAAACTCAGGAACCTCAAGTGAAGTAACTTATCAATCACAAGTCAAATAAATGACAAGAGCTTGGATTTGATTCTAATTCTAAAAACCTGGGCAGCTGGGTTCCAAGGCCTATGCTCTTAAATACTTAACCATACTGCCTCTTCTGTTTACCCTCATTTCATTTTTTTTCCAATTATAAGTACTTACCTAATAATTTCCTACTGTGGAAGATAAAGATTTCACTTTCTAGCACACCTCCCCTTTTCTGGCTCTTTGTCCCCATCCCGGTTCTACACTGAGACTACTCCTATCATCTTTCCAATTTTATAACTTTTATGAAATTCATATTCGCCTTATATTAAGGGCATGCATGTAATGTAGTGTTCTGTAGTACACTATGTTTACATTTACTTTCTTTTAGAATTTTTTTCACTTTCTGAAAGTAGTAATTGCCTTGGCTGTAATTTGCTCAATTTACTTTGTATCTTTTCATCCGTTATCATCAGGATCATTCTTTTCTTCCCCAGATAACTCACAGGGAGAGATTCCTCCTCAAGTCCTTCATCTTTTTCTTTAGGTATCCAAGATGTGGAGAATCTACTTTTTCTTTATGGCTTTGTTTTAATGGAGTTACATCCTTTAGTAGCTTCTTGAGAAAAGGGGAATTGGAGGTTCCTTTTTCTTTTAAGTAGCACCTGGTTCTTGTTTGAGAATGCAATGTGTTTTCATCATCCTAAAAATACTAATTTAGTTGTTTTCTTCATGCATGAATTTTTACTGGCGTACTATACTTGTAGACTTGAATTTTTTCCTGAAGTATTGTTGATACACAATCTTACATTGGCTTCAAGTATACAACACAGCGATTTAAGTTACCCATATTATTAAATCCTCACCCCCATAGTGCAGTTACTATCTGTCAACATAGGAAGATGTTATAGAATCATTGGCTATATTCACCATGCTGTACTAACATCCCCATGACCAACTTAAACTGAGAATTTTTGTGCCTTTTTATTGCCCTCACCCTCCCTGTAAACCCACCCTAGCTACTTCACCATGGTAACCACCAGTCACTTCTCAGTGTCTGTGAATCTACTGCTATTTTGTTCATTTAGTTTTGTTTAGTTTTTAGATTCCCCAGATAAATGAAATAACATTGTATTTGTCTTTCTCTGCCTGGCTTATTTCACTTAGCATAATATCCTTTAGGTCCATCCATGTAATCACAAATGACAAGATTTCTGTTTTTTGTTTTTGTTTTTTGTGGCTGAGAAATATTCCATTATGTATATGTACCACCTCTTCTTTATCCATTCATCTATTGATGGACACTTGTGTTGCTTCCATATCTTGGTTATTGTAAATAATGCAGCGATAAACATAGGGGTGCATATGTCTTTTTGGATCAGGAATTTTGATTTCTTTAGTAAATTCCTAGAAGTAGAATTACTGGGTTATATGCTATTTCTATTTTTAGTTTTTTGAGGAACCTCTATACTGCTTTCTACAGTGGCTGCATCACTTTACATTTCAACCAACAGTGTAGAAGGGTTCTCTTTCCTCCATGTCCTCGTCAACACTTGTTTTTTGTCTTTTGGTTGTGCATTCTAACTGGTGTGGTTTTGAGTTGTATTTCCCTGATGATTAGCAATGTGGAGTATCTTTTCATGTGCCTGTTGGCCATCAGTTTTCTTTGGAGAAATGTCTGGGTCCTCTGCCCATTTTTTGATTGGATTATTTGTTTTTATGGTGTTGAGGTGTGTGAATTCTTTATATATTTTGGATGTTAACCCCTTGTTAAATGAGTCATTTACAAGTACATTCTCCTATACTTTAGGGTGCCTGCTGCTGATGGTGTCCTTTACTACTGAAGCTTTTTAGTTTGATGTAATCCCACATGTTCATTTTTTATTTTGTTTTCCTTGCTTAAGCAGATGTGCCTAGGAAAAAAATTGATCATGCTTATATTCAGGAGATTTTTGCCTATGTTTCCTCCTAAGAATTTTATGGTATCATGTGATCCATTTTGAGTTTACTTTTATATGGAGTTAGACAGTAATCCAGTTTCCTCTCTTGCATGTAGCTATCCAGTTTGGCCAACACCATTTATTGAAGAGGCTGTCATTTCTCCATTGTATATTCATGGATTCTTTATCATAGATTAATTGACCATATATATGTGGGTTTATATCTGGGCCTTCTATTCGGTTCCATTTATCTGTGGGTCTGTTCTTGTGCCAGTACCCTATTGTTTTGATTACTGTAGCTTTGTAGTATAGCTTGAAGTCAGGGAGTGCTTTGTTCTTCCTTCTCAGGATTGCTTTGGCTGTTTGGGGTCTTTTGTGGTTCCATATGATTTTTAGGATTATTTTCTCTAGTTATTGAAAAATGCTGTTGGTATTTTGGTAGGGATTACATTGAATCTGTAAATTGCTTTGGGCAGGATGGTCGTTTTGATGATATTAATTCTTCCTATCCATGAGCATGGGATAGATTTCCATTTATTTGTGTCTTCTTAATTTCTTTCATGAGTGTCTTAGTTTTCAGAGAACAGGTCTTTCACCTCCTTGGTTAGGTTTGTTTGTTCCTAGATATTTTCTTTTTGATACAATTGTAAATGGAATTGTTTTCCTGATTTCCTGTTAGTTCATTATTAGTCTATAGGAATGCAACAGATTTCTGTTAATTTTCTGTCCTGAGACTGCTGAATCCAGTTATTAGTTCTAACAGTTTTTGGTGGAATTTTTAGGGTTTTCTATAATTAGTATCATGTCATCTGCAAACAGTAACAGTTTTACTTCTTCCTTACCCATTTGAATGCTTTTTATCTCTTTATCTTGTCTGATTGCCGTGGCTAAGACCTCCAGTACTCTGTTGAGTAAAAATGGTGAGAGTGGGCATCCTTGTCTTATTCTGAATCTTAGAGAAAAACTTTCAGCTTTTCACTGTTGAGTATGATGTTAGCTGTGGGTTTGTTGTATATGGCCTTTTCATGTTGAGGTACATTCCCTGTATATCCATTTTATTGAGAGTTTATCATGAATGGATGTTGAATTTTTTCAAATGCTTTTTCAGCATCTTGAGATGATCATGTGGCTTTTACCCTTTTATTAATGTGTATCTTGTATCACATTAATTGATTTATGAATATTGTATCATCCTTGTATCCCTGGAATGAATCCCACTTGGTCATGATGGAGGATCCTTTGATATATTTTTGAGTTTGGTTTGCTAATATTCTGTTGACTTTTGCATATGTTCATCAGGGATATTGGTCTATAATTTTTTTGTAGTGTCTTTGATTTTGGTTTTATTAGAGTGATGCTGGCCTCATAGAATGAGTTTGGAAGTATTCTGTAGACTCTTCTACTTTTTGGAATACTTGAAGAGGGATGGGTATTAGCTCTTCTTCAAATGGTAGAATTCAGCTGTGAAGCCAACTGGTATTGTGCTTTTCTTGAGAGTTTTTTGATTACCAGTTCAATTTCATTGCTGGTAATTGGTCTGCTGAGATTTTCTTCCTCGGTCAGTCTTGGAAGGTTATATTTTTCTAGGAAGTTGTCCAATTTTTCTAAATTGTCCAATTTATTGTGACTGTTCTGTTATGTTTCTCATTTTATTTGTGTACTCCCTTTTTTTTCTTGACAAGTCTGGCTTTGGCTTGGTCTATTGTGTTTATCTTCTCAAAGAATCAGCTCTTAGTTTCATTGATTTTTTTCTATTGTTTTATTTTATTTTATTTATTTCTGCTCTGATCTTTATTATGTCCTTCTTTCTACTAACTTTTTATTTGTTCTTTTACTAGTTTTGAGTTTAGACTTTATTTGGGATTGTTGTTTTCTCAGGGAGGCCTGTATTGCTAATGTTCTTTCCTCTTAGAACCAGTTTTGCAGCATCCTACAAATTTTGAATTGTTGTCTTTTCATTTTCATTTGTATCCATGTATTGCTTCATTTCTACTTTGTTCATTGAGCTATTGATTATTTAGAAGCATGTTGCTCAGCTTCCACATGTTCATGGTTTTTTTTGTTTTCTTCATGTAATTTATTTCTAGTTTCATACCATTGTGGTCTGAGAAGTTGTTTGATACAATTTCAATATTTTAAAATTACTGAGGCTCTTTTTGTGACCTAGTGTGTGATCATTCTGGAGAACATTCTGTGTACACTTAAGAAATACATGTATCCTGCTGCTTTTGGGTAGAATGTTCTGTAGGTATCTGTTAAGTCCATCTGATCTAATGTTCAGTGCCTTTGTTCCCTTATTTACTTTATGTCTGGTTTGTTGGTCTATTCATGTGAGTGTTGTGTTAAAGTCTAAGGTGAATTAAAGTCTATTTTCCCCTTAAATTCTGTTAGTATTTGTTTGACATATTTAGTTGTTACTGCATTGGGTGCATAGATGTTTATAATGGTTATGTCCTCTTATTGGACTGACCCCTTTATCATCATGTAATGTCCTTCTTTGTCTCGTTACTTTCTTCATTCTGAAGACTATTTTGTCTGATAAAAGTACTGCTCCTGCTTTTTTCTCCTTGTTGTTTGAATGAAATATCTTTTTTTTCCATCCCTTCACTTTCAGTCTGTATGTCTGTAGGTCTGAAATGAGTCTCTTGTAGGCAGCATATGGATGGGTCTTGTTTTTTACCCATTCTGCCACTCTGTCTTTTGATAGGTGCATTCAGTCTGTTTACATTTAAGGTAATTAATGATAGGTATGTACTTATTGCCATTTTATTATTTTCTGGTTGTTTTTATAGTTCCTCTGTTCCTTTTTTCCTTTCTTACACTCATCTCTTGTTATTTGATGGTTCTCTTTAGTGTTGTGATTGGATTTCTTTTTTTTTATTATTTTTTGTGTATCTACTATATAGGCTTTAGGTTTGTGGTTACCATAATGTTCATGGGTAGTTTTCTAAATATATAACAGTCTATATTAAGTTGATCACTTAGTTTCAAACAGTCTAAAAGTGCTTCAGTTTTACTCTTCTTTCTCCACACTTTACAAAATTAGATGTCATAATGTGCATTTTTTGTGTGTATCCCTTGACTGATTTTTGTGTAGAGTTGATTTTACTACTTTTTGCTTTGTTGTAATTTCATATTTGCTTTTTAAGTAGTTGGACTACTACCTTTACTGTGGGTTTATTTGCACTGGTGAAAAATATTTAGGCTTAGGAACATTTCTGTCCACATAAGTTCTTTTAACAAATCCTGTAATGCCAGTTTAGTGGTGGTGAATTCCTTCAGCCTTTGTTTATCTGGGAAATTTTAAATCTTTCCTTCAATTTTGAATGATAACCTTTCTGGGTAGAGGATCCTTAGTTGAAGATCCTTCTGTTTTGATACATTAAATATGTCCATTCTGGCCTGTAAAGTTGAGAAATCTGCTGATAGCTTGATGGGGTTTCCCTTATGAGTAACTTTTTTTTTTCCTCTGGCTGCTTTCAGTACCCTCTCCTTACTTAGTCTTTGCCATTTGTAATTATGTGTTGTTGTTGTTTTCCTGGGGTTCCTCTTGTTAGGGGCTCTCTGTACTTCCAGGACCTGGCTGTCTAATTCCTTCATTAGATTAGGGCAGTTTTCAGCAATTATTTTATCAAGGAGACTCCATACCCCTTTTTCTCCTTCTGGTACCCCTATTATGCAAATATTTTGTTTGGAATGGTCACAGTTCTCTTAGCATCCTCTCATTTCTAGAGATTCTTTTTTGTGTTCCTCAGCTTCATTGTTTCCTGTTCTCTAATTTCCATCTTAGTGACTCTCTGCTGTACTTGGAGCAATCTGTTATTCCTTCCTTCCTTTGTATGTTATTAGTCCTCTCAGCTTTGTCTGGTCTGCTTTTAAACCCATCTGTTATCTACTGACTTTTTAATTTTGGTTATTGTATTTTTAAACTCTAGAATTCCTACTTGATACTTTTGGGTAGTTTTCATTCATCTAATTTTTCCATTTTATCTAAGTTATTGAATCTATAAATCAGTTATTTTAAAGTCTATTTCTGAAAACTCCAATTGTAGATCTTCTGTGGATTTGTTCCATTGTGACTTCCTTTTTCTCTTATTTTTTCCATCATATTGAAAAGGTCCTACTTACTGCTATTTCTAGAAAGTTTTGATAGAATTCTCAACATTGAGTATGAAAAACTGGATAATTTGTGACTCTTGCTCAGGGTTCTGCAAACTATGCCCCATGAGCCAAATCCCACCTGCCACCTGTTTTTGCTTGGCCTTGGGGCTAAAAATGTTTGCTATATTTCAAATGGTTGAAAAAAATAATTAAAAGAATGTTTGGCAACACATGAAACTTGCAAAAAATCAGACCTAAGTAGCCATAAATAGTTTTATTGTAATACAGCCACATTCATTCCCTACACACTGTCTGTGGCAGCTTTTGTGTTATAGTAACAGAGTTGTGTAGTTGCAACAGAGACCTTACAGCCCACAAACCTAAAATATTTACTGTTGCCAACCCCTGCTCCAGCTGGATAATGATACTTTTCTCTAAAAGAGGATTTACTTCTGGTAGGCCCTTAGGTTATTAGGAAGATCAACTTAATTCATTCAGAGATTCAGCTGATTCAAAACTGGCCTTACATTTTTATGAGGGCTGGTTAATTTCTGGTTCACCTCTACCGGGGAATAGTCACTCAGGGGTTCCCTCTGAAAGCCCAGTGTATTACCCAGCTTCCTTGTATTTCACTAGGCCCAGTATTTCAGTGCTGGTTCATTCCCTAAAAATTTCCTTCTCTGCGAGATGTGGCTTTTCAAATCCTCACTACCTTAGAATATTTGTCCCAGTATTACTTGCTTATACAAAGAAAGAAAAACCCATTTAAAGGCATGAAGGAAATACTAAGGCAGTGAGGGTTTGAAGAGCAGTGATCCAGAGAGAAGGAAAGCTGTAGAGGATGAACCAGGGCTGAAGAGTAGAGTATGTGTCTATTTTCCAGCTCTTTTAGTGTTTGTAGGGATTGGCTCTGCTAGGACCCAAAATGAAATGATCAGAAATAGAAGTTCAGAGTGATCACAACACATTCCTACCCCAGATTCTCCAATGGCTTAGGATGAACCAAATACTTCTATTACCGGAATCACTACATTAGCACTTAATCTGAATCACTTCATAAATTAGACTAAAAACAGGTGGGTCTGAAGAAGCACAGATGGAAGAAAGCACAAATTTGTTTTACCACCAGTGTACTAGTCACTAACCGGTGTAGGACTTAACATTATAAATGAATATACTCATTTGCTAGTGGGAGTTATTTAAATTTTTTTCTTTTCATTAATTTTTGAGATATAACTACAGGACATGGATATTCTTTTAAGTGTCCATCTCAATGAGTTTTGATCCTTGTATGTACCTAGGTACCAACACCTCAGTCAAGATGCAGAGCATTTCCATCACCTTAGAAATTTCTCTCCTTATCTTTGCCAATGAATCTTCCTTCCACAGAAGCACCCACTGTTCTGATTTCTGTCCCCAGATATCATATTAATTTTTTAAATAGAAAATTCTAACTGTTGGTCATAACACTGCCATCAATCTGTGGATGCTGTTAATGTATTTCCATTGTTCATATTTCACCTTCATTTCCGGATACCAGGTTCCTGGTGTTTTTAGGTCAAGTCTGTTAATCCATGAGTAGTGCAGAGCCTCTTTGATGAATAGAAGCTGTGCTAATGTAATGGTTATACATTATGATTAAGTAATACATATAGCCTCATCTTTTGGAATACTATTGAACTATACCAAATTATTTAAAATTTAATTCCTTGAATTCCAACCCATGTATTTCCATGGCAAGTCACATTATCTCAATCCTCAATAGCCTTTGGAAGTAAGCAGGGGGAAGTGGTATTCGCACTTTATAATTAGAATAAAAGAGAAAAATACAATAAATAATTGACTTGTACAAAATTCTCTTTCCATTAGTCAGTGGTGGCAGGGCTAGATTTTTATTTTGTGCTCATTCTACTACCATCCTAGGCTGCATGTACACAAGCAAAAAGCCAGCTTGTATTCCAAAATTCAATTTCCTTGTTTCTTCTCTGAAAACTCACAGGTTTCCCATTCCTTCCATCCTCCAGCATAGTGTTGGGCACTGAAAACATGTCAAACAGTTAGTGCTGTTAACATTTTCTCCTGCTTTATAACACAGGCCGAAAAAGGAACTTCACAGAGATTTAGAGATGCAATGGCTGTTTACCATACTATTTAGACTTTGAGCCTATATAAAAGATTAACTTTTGAATAGGATGATAGAAGCTCTTATCCTGCCATTATTCACATAGTAGTTATAAGAAATTCTTTAGTAGACCAATAAAAATGTAATACATACAAAACACTACAATATACATTCCTTAATCCATTTTTATCCTTTATCTACACACCTGTGAAATCCCAGAGATAGTGCTGTGTACAGAGCCTTCTTGCTTCTCACTCCAGCTAAACAAGAAAACACTACACTGTCAGATTTGGATGGCTGTACTTCTTTGTATCTCTGTTTGAAGTCTTCCGCATTCATCTGTAGAGCTTCACCTACCTCATCCACTGAAAGAAAACATTGAGAATTTCAATTTTAGATACAGTAAACTACTGAATATATATTTCTGTAATGAATCAGTTTAAGACAGATGTCACTTACATGGTATATTGATAGACCCAGGGATTTTTCCATACACAAGAATTTCCCATCTCTCTCTGACATCAATTAACATAATTTTTTTGGAATTCAAGAGGTTTTTAAGCTCCTTATAAGTGACATCTTTAAAAGCAGCAGTACAAAAATTGTGGCAGCTTCCTTTGATTGACTTCAAACCTGGAAAGAATAAATTAAGTGCCTTCAAAATGACACCACTATTAATATCTGGAAAGAATAGTTCAAAGGAATTCTAGTTCCAATTAACAAATGACAGTTGATCTTTTGACTGTACCAAGCTGTGTATTCAATGTATATATTTTGCAAACAACCTAACTGATTTGAGGGATGCAACTTTACTTTCCTGCCCTGCATGCTTAATGGCTGGCCCCGTGCCAGCTCCACTCTGTCCATCTTGGACATCTACTCTGTCCAAGCCCCTTAATTAGGGTGAGCTTGTAATCCACGTTCAGCATTTGGTAACTGAATTGTGCGAATAATTTATAAATCTAACCTTAATCGAAGTTACAATATGAGAAAATTTTGATTTCTACTTGCAAGCAAAGATAAGCCATAAATTAGATGTGGGGACCTTATATTTGAAACTACACTTGTAAGTATTTATGGCACTATTTCTATCTCTGTTAAATAACTGGTAACATACTGTGGCACTGAGTAATAACACAAAAATCCATGGGCCCATACTAATATAATATGTGCGTAGAATAGATATGTGCATAGAAAGGGGTTATTTCAATTGATAAATGTAGAAGGGACGATGGAAACAAAAAATCATCCTTAGGTAAACACCCCAGTAATAATTGTTGCAGCAAAAACCATTGATAGATGCTAGAGGCAGTGGATAAAAGTATGAGAAATGGAATAGTATCTCCCCAGGAAACACTAATTACAAAGGGACACACTGCTTTCCCAATACCAAAGATACCAATTTCACCAAGGATCTCTAGTAGGAAGACCCGTTGGTAACGTGTACCAGCTGATAGGATGCAGTGATATGAGCACATCACTTAGTGTTCTTGCCAAAATGCACACCCTGAACCTAATCAGAAGGAAGACAAACTCTACAAAACAACCAACACTTAAAAAATGTTGAGGTCACAACAGACAAAGACTATAGAACTGTCAACAGAATGAGGCAGACCAAAGAGTCATGGCAACTTAGTAAAATCCAAGATTCTGGATCGGATCTGCGACTGTAAGAGACAACAGTAGGAAAATGTGAAATTTAAATAAGGTCTGTTAATCAGTTACGAGTATTTCAATACTAATTTCCTGACTTCAGTAATTGTGCTGTGTAATGTGTTCACATCAGGGGAAGTTGGGTAAGAATAAAGGGAACTCTATTTGACTTCTGCAATTTTTCCATAGGTTGAACCCATTATGTTTTAAAAAATGAAGGAAAACCTAAAAGATTTTAAAATAAAAGCAAAAAAAAAAAAAGTAAGGCCTCATATTTCACAATAAAATTACCACTTTAAGGTAAATAATAGTGCTTCAAATGTTTAAAATATATTATAAATGAAAATTAATTTAAATTGTGTAAAACTGGCATAGGAAAAGGTTTAAAAAAGGTCTAGGTCCCAGAAAAAGACCCACAATATGCCATCTATGAGAATTCAGTATTTGGTAACAGTGACATTTCATATTAATGGGAAAATTACATTTTATTCAAGAAATATGGAGGGCAATGAATGAGCTATCTAGCTAAGTGGAAGAAACTAAGCAGGCTGTTACCTCTTTCCTTAGATGTAAATAAATTCAAGTTTAGAAGCTGGTGGCATCCTGAAAAGTACTAATAGAAAACATGAGCAGATAATTTAAATCATGGGCAAAAAGGCCATTCTAAATATTACAAAAAAATCAGAAGTCATAAAGATGTGATCTCAGTTAAAACGGAATCACTGGGAGAGGGAGTGGGGGAGAGGGCGTTAAGCCAGGGCCGCCGCTGTGCCTCCATACATACAAGTGCTCAAGCACGTGTCAGCATGTGCGGCACAAAGAAGGGACTGGAGGCCTGCCCTGAGCCGCGGACCGAAAGCCCTCCGCCAACCACCTCCGCCTCTCGGGCTTCTGCCTCGCCATCTGTAAAAGGAGCCGCGCTGCATGTGCGGCTCTGACACGTTACGGTCCTAGGAGGCCGTCCGTCAGGCGGGAGAGCGGCCCTCCAGCGGGTCACGTGGATAACCCGCTGGGCCCCTTATCTCTCCCTCGGGCCGGAACCTGCCGTCCAGCTCGCTTCCCTGGGTCGCGAACTGACTTCCTTTACTCAACCAACGCCAGGAACACTTTTATAAACGTCTCCCCAGGCGAGCTCCCTGGCCAATGCTTACCCCTCTCCCCGCGTCCCCCAAGAGCCTCCCCAGGCCCCAGCGGCCCGGGATGTGTCGGAGCAAGAACCGTAGAGGGTGCGGCGTTCCCAGGAGCCAAGAGTAACGGGTCGGCCTGAAGAAGCGAGCACCCTCCCGAGGCCGTGCCTCCCTTGGGCCCGAGGTTGGGCGCTCTGCCAGTCCCCGCGGAGCACCGAGCTCACCCCAGAGCGCAGCCTCCGCGGCCCCGCGGACGGTCGGGCGCGCCTGCCCGCGCAGCAGCCGCTGCAGCACCATCGCCACCTCGCGCGCGCTGGGCACCCGGGGCGCCCGGCCGCAGCCTTGTCCCCGGCCGCAGCCCCGCCCCCGGCCGCAGCCCCGCCCCCGGCCGCAGCCCCGCCCCCGGCCGCAGCCCCTCTCCGCCTCCTGCTCCTGCTCCGGCCTCCGGCCGCCGCTCCCGGCTCCGCAGCGCCCTCCCACCCCGCGCCGGCCCCGCCGGGTACGGCGGGGGCGTCCGCCGGGGACACCCGCTTTAACACGTAACATAGTTGGGAAAGAAACTAACGGTTGGGCTTGCTTTTCTGTTTCTGATGATTATTTCTTTAGGGAAGGACGAAGTTTAAAAGATGAAAGTAGAAAATATACCAAAGATAGCATTTAAAGATTTAAAGTAAAAGAATTTCTCCAATGTATAACAGGACTGTATTGGATTAGTTTAAAGCAAACTACATGGACGCTTTTCTAAGAAATACTCTGAATTCTAACACCTGGTTCGACTGATGTCAATATTAGAGATAACCTCATGTGGTTGTCTGTTCCCCGCAACTTGAGATATGAGAATATTCCATGATAGCTTTGTCAGGGTTAGGGCCAAGTCTTTTATAAATGTGTTAGCTTCCAATTGCTATTGTAACACATTACCACAAATTTACTAGCCTAAAACAATTTAAATTTATTGTGTACAGTTCCTTGGCTAAACTTAAGGTGTCTGAAGGCTCTAGGAGAGAATTTCTTATCTTTTTCATCTACTAGAGGCTGCCTGCATTCCTTGGCTAGTAGTCCCTTTCTCCATCTTCAAAGTCACTTTAGCATCTTCAAATCTCCAACTCTGACCTCTGCTTCTGTTGTCACATCCCCTTCTCTTCCTCGAACCCTTCTACCTCACTTTTTAAAGGACTATTGTGGTGACTACACTGGGACCACTCAGATTAATCCAGGATAAGCTCCCTATCTCAAAGTTCTTAATTTAATAATATCTGCAAAGTCCTTTTGCAAAGAAAGGTAACATATTCACTCACAGGTTAGATTTAGAACACCTTTGGGGTTGGGGGACATTATTTGGCCTATCCCATAGTTTCTTGTTACCTTGTTTTTCATTAATTCTCAATTTGGTTCCCAAACACAATGACAGCATTATTTAACTGCAAATTGATTGACAGTGAAACATTTAAAAAAAATCTAAATGGTATATTAAAGTATATGTCCAAGGAATAATTTCATTAAGCATGTATTCTTATGTTATTCAGTTTTCAGTAGTTTAATAATTAATAAAACCACTTCAGATTTCTATACCAATGACATCACTTATACTTATGTTTTTCCTAATCATTGGAGTTTAACCATAGTCTCTGTGTAATCCATTTTGTGGAGTAATTTTGAAGATGTCATTGTATATTGTAGATTCAGGTAAACCCCATGACATCCCCAAGCTGTCCTGAGTATGCATCTTACACCACAGGCCATATGGACACAGATGTGGAAACCATGTACTTGGCCTCAATGAATCACTTTTAATGTGCCTTATGCTTTTACAAGAGCACATATTACTTAACACTTTTTCCAATGTTCATGACTAATTATTTGAGAAATATTACTCCATAGGATTTTTTTCTGAGGTGACTATGTTCTTGTGTTCCTAGCACAGTACCAAACTTGGTTTATTTAAAAGTCCTTAGAACAAAAGGTCTGTCAAAAGAGGGTCTTGATCATTGCTCTTTGGACAAGTGTCCAAGTTCTTCCTTCAGAGAGAGCCAGCAATGCTTAAAGTGGGACAAAAGTAGAGAAATAATCTCTCTCTTCTGGGAAAGTTGACATGTGTTAAATTTGTACAGATATTTATTTCTTGATGAGATTAATAATTAATCAATTAATTCTTAGCTTACTGTTTGGCAAAATGCAAGTGAAAGGCAATTGGAAAGGAGGCTTTTTTTCCCATTTCTTTCTAAGTCCACTTCAAGCTCCCAGATATTAGGTAAATAAAATGAATAATAAGAAATGTATTAACTTTCATTGAAAAGAATTCATTAAATTCTTCTTTTTTTAAGAATTTCTATCAAAACTTAAAATGAAATTTTGTTGACTCAGCTTTTCCATTGCTAATAGTCTATTTACTGAAAGTACTTACGCAAGAAAGCAAAGATAAAAAATGTATACTAATAGGACACTAATTTACTACAAAGCGATTTATTATGCAAATTAGAATTGCTCATTTGCATCTTTTTTGTCCTTCCATGTTCTGTTTCATATCTGATGTTAAAATAAATGAAAACTTTTAATTTATGTTGTAGGCAATTTTGGCTTCAAAATTACACCACAACACAATCTATTCTTATTTGGGGAATATTTTCTTTTTCCCTTGGAGAAAAATTTGCCCTAATCCAAACATGATTATGTACCTTATACCTAATACAGTGACCATCATTCTTGTACCCAATTATATTTGTTGAATGGTCTCCATATATACAATCTAAACCTCTAGTCATTTCCTTTGCTAAGTTCTCTTTAAGTCTTTTGTAAGAAATGAATTAGTTTTTAAGGGAAAACCAGTTTTCGGATTTATCTCTGGTATCTTTGACCCACAAGCCAAAGATCTTATCTATAAGGCCACACCTGTCTCCTGCCTGAAGAAGAGTGAAAAATAACAGGATGAAAAGTTTATCCATAACTAGTGTTGTTTGCAATATCATTGAAGGAAAACATTTTCAAGCAAACTACTTTTATTGAATATATGTGATTGCAGACCACTTTAACAGATAATGAAGATTTGGAGAGATATAAGTGTGGGTCAAGAAACTTGCTGTCTAATAAGGAAGTGTGAGTGACAGGATAACAGTAATAATGAGAAAATGCAAAGCAATATGGGATGACTGTCAGATGTGGCTTTATTGAACTGAGCGGGGTGGCAGAGGGAAGCCGGAGGCTGTGCCCGCGGGCGCGCAGCAACAGGTGGGACTGATCCCCGACACCCGGAAGACGCCAGCGGCCACCACTCACACCAATTGCGAGTCTATTTGCCGTGACTCTGAGATGAGCAGGGCCTGCGGGCCCAGTCGGCGTCGGGGACGCAGGCGCGACGCGAGCCGCCCGCCCTGTCCACGCCCCACTCCGGGCACGCGGCGCCCAACTCGCCCGGCCTGGGGGCGGACCCCACGAGCCCCGCCCCCGTCGGCCGGCACGACGCCCGCGCAGGCGCAGTCTCTGCAGGTTGAAGACGCGGCGGCTCGACCCGGCCAGGTGAGTCCGGGCTGGGGCGCTGGGGTCGCCGTCGTTTCTGGGTCTTGGCTTCCGCGGCCCCGGCCTGCTGCGGCGCGACTGCCTGGGGAGGGGCTCCGTGCGCGCCCTCGCCCTCCCGATCGCTGGGGCGCCGTGCGGGCACGGAGGGCCGCGTGCCCGGGGCGGTTGGGGCGGTCCGGGCGGGAGGGGATCGCACGGTCCCGAGTCCCCGCGTTACCCGGACCGAGGCGCGCCGGCGGCCCGACACCTTTCTGGCCTCGCTGTAGCGCTCTCTCCTCGCAATGCATTTTCACTTCAGAAACTTGGGATGTTGTTAGTGATCAGAGGAAGCGTGTCTAACCACGGGTTTCTGACAGCATCGCGTGTCTCAGGAGCTCTGGAGACGTACTGGCCGGATCCAGCTCCCCATCCACCACATAGTGGCCTCGGGACCTCTGCAGGTCACTTAACCTCTGTGTGTCTCAGTTTCTTCTACTATAAAATGGGGGAAATCATAGTAAGACCTCTCTCTTACGGTGATTGTGAGGATGAACTGTGTAAGCATCTTTGAAATGCTTATAGCTGAGCGTGATGTACAGATAAAATAAGTGCTGTTCATCTTTTCGAGCTTGGTATCTAAAAGGAGAGTTTTGTCCTTCCTCTCACCCCTACCCTGCCGAAAGTAATTGCCCAAGAGTACAAAGGTAGGGAAAAATGATTGCTTTTTCTTCTTTGAGAATATGGGCTTTGATTGCATGGCCTATTTTTAAAAATTAAATATTTCTTAACGACTTGGTTGCACAGCCTACAGTGAAGAAAAGACATGTTAGAGTAATGTTGCAGTTGAAAACTGAAAAGTTTTGTTTGGAATACCACGTGAGGAAATGAGTTCACCTAGCAGGCCTGAGACTGCTATCGATAAAGGCCTGCTTGCAGGGTTAGCCCTTATTTGGCATCTGGGAACAATATGGTTCATGCTGCACAAATATGGTTTATGTAGAAGTTGCCAGCCCCCCACCCCCACCCCCCTGTAAAAATCCTGAGCCTGCAAGTCTGTAATGGGTTTCCCTGGGCAGGAACTTTTCCAGACATTGCTGGATTTTCCTTATGGGAAGAGGAGTGTGCTCTATTTGATCCTTTCTGGGAGGGAGAGTACCTAAAGAAGCCTACACATGGATTCCTCAAGTCTTGTGTCACTAGTGTCTTTTTCCATTATGGTCACCCTACCACATTGCTGCAGTAAACATTAGCCATTAGTACAACTCTATGTTGAGTCCTGTGAATCCTTCAAATGAATCTCCAAATGTGAGGGTGGTCTTGGAACTCCCCAGACATCATATTGATGATAGATTGAAGCTCTAATAATTGGACTTTAATTTTGTCTCTTTTTGCCTTAAAGGGGAATTGAGAAAGAGACAGTTGATTGCTAAGTGGTGGGTTACTGTGCAAAATGATTTTGCACATTTAGACATACTGCATATGTCCAAAATCACTGGAAGTCGATCTACATTATCAACTTATATTTGAGTCAGTGTTTTTGAAAAAAGATACAGGTCTTTTATAGATTCTAGGTCTTTGCAGATACCTGGTTCCTTCTGTTATTCTGCCAGGATTATCTATGTGTTATTGCCCATCTTTATCAATAGTTTGTGCAGTTGGGGAAAAATATCACCAGTTTTTCATGGACCATTTTTCCTGGATTCTGCTGGTTATTCCTATCTCTCTTCAGGACATCAAGTAAAGCTAGTTGGAGATAAGTCTGGGAGTGGAAAGATCAGGTTTACCATCTGATTATGTCTCTTTTTCCTCAGTAAAGTAGAAGACTAGATATAGCTTGAGAATTAGAGAGATGGAGGAGTTAGAGGTTTGGGAGTGAAGAAGGTTTTAAATGTGTGAGGAGTAAGTAAGTTAGTTTACCAGAAGGTGTTAATAGATAGTGGGATGTCTTGATCCATTTGAGATTGTGATATGAATTTAGTGGATCCAGTTTGCTTTCTTATCAGACTTTCTGCAGCCTGTGTGGATGCAGACATGGAGAAAGTAGTCAATTGGGTTCATCTATGATTGACATCCTGTTAGAGGGGTGATGTAGTCAGTAAGTCTGTACATACATATTCTCTTCTTTCTGGGTACATGGTAGGGTTGTACTTTGTGTAAACAGCTCCCCCCCATGTTTACTTGAAGCTAAATGTGGCTGTATGGCTTGCTTTGGCCAGTAACATATGGGCAGATGTGACCTGTGTCACTTCCACGAGAAGCCATGGGAACCAGCTTTACATCGGCCACTTCCCCTTCTCCCTACCCTGCTAGAGTGATCATGAAAGCAGTTGGTGCGATGAAGCTTCTTGTCAGCCTAGGCTCTAGGGCATAGGAGTGGCTCATCAGGCCAGCTGGAAGAATTCTAAGTTGTGACCAGTGCACATAGCACTTGAATTAGTGATTTTGCAAGGTGAGATTGTAGGGGTAAGTGGATGAGGAAGTTTAGAGGGAAAAGGCAGCCAGGAATGAAGTGGGCAAGGGACTTGGAGGCCTCGAGCATCTCTTTTAACCCCGAAGGCCTTAATTTGTTGCAGCTCAGGTCAAAAGTGAAAACCCCTGAACATAAAAAAGTGGTTCTTAAAATGATTAACTCAGAAGTTCCCTTATGGGGAACATGGTATTACTAAATCAAGACCCAGAATTTATTATTGGACTATTGGAAGATTCTCCCACCTTGATCAATTAAAGCAAATAAACAGATAACCATGCAATTACAGTGTAGCCTAGCCATGGAGAAGGATGATATTAGGTGAGATTTAGGCTAAGCTACTTTAACGGAGACTCCGAATATACAGGGATTTAAAAAAATGCTTGACTTGTATCTAAAATCTTTAGGATTAACTTTCAGTTTTTAAGAAGTATGAGGGATAGAGGTAAATAACCATGAAGAAAGAGACAAATTCGGTGTGGGGCATTATACAACCTTGCTATAGGAAGTGTGGTCTATGAACCCCCAGCAATGGCTTCCTGTTGGGAGCTTGTTAGACAGGCAGAATGTCAGGTTCTGTGCCAGGCTCGCTGAATCACAGTCCACATTTTAACAAGATGTCCAAGGTGACTCAGATGCACTGTTCTGATCTCTTAAAAAAAAGTCAGTGTCTTAGGAAAGCCAAAGATAGGAAGAATGGTTGTAGATTAAAACACTAAAGTGACATAACCAGTACAAGGTACAAACCTTGACTGAATATATGTATTTTTTAATTGTATGGAAGACACTTTTGGGTCAGCTGAAGAAATTAGAATATGATGGGATATAAGATAATATTGGGGAATTATTGTTAATTTTCTTAGATGTGATAATGATGTGATTTTGTAGGAGAATGTCATTCTTAAGAGATACATGCTCTTGCAGCTTACTTTCAAATAGTTCAGCAAAAACAAATATACTTGCATACATGTATCTATGTCTCTCTATATACATACTGATATTTAGATATCCATATGTGGAATGTAGATAGTATATGGGTGTTCACTATACTGCTCTTTTAACTTTTGTGAAGTTTAAAATTTTTCATAATAAAAAAGGGGTAAAAAGCATTAAAAAATGCAGTAGCTGAAAAAGACAGGAATGTGTTTCTCTCTCAGTAGTCGAGCACTAGGTCTCACGCCCAGCGTGGTGGCCCTGCGTGGCTCTGCTCCCGGTCCGTGGAGGCTTTGCCAGCTCCTACTGTCTCCTAGCCGGTGGATGGGCGGCAGGGCCGGGGGAACACATGATCCCGAAGCAGCATGTACACTGCTGACCACAACTTTAGTACTTTGTTCACCTGGACAAAATAGGGAGACGTTAATAAAAGTTGAACATAATGTGCCATTTGTATACTGGTTTAATCAAGGTTTCTTTGGAGTCCTCGGGTAATTTACTAGACCAGTTAAAATTGGAATCACTTCAGTTTTAATGTGCATTCAGTAAAATACATAAAATTGTAATTTTGAGGCACACAGTTTACATTTTTCTTCCCAACCTTCTCAGTAACTAACAGATGCGGGTGAAGGAGCCCAGCAGAGCCTTGCCTGCGAAAGCCAGAAGGAGTAAACGGCCTGCTGCAGCTCAGGATGAAGGCTCCTCAGATGGCCCTGCTGGTAAGCTGTGCTGTCTGGCGTCCGAAACGGTGTTGTGGAAAAGAAAGAACATGTTTTTAATTCATAAATCCTTTGCTCTTTATTTTTTTTACCATTTTCTGCGTGCACTTCAGAATCCACTTGTCTAGTTCCAAAAAAAAAAACACCCGTTGGTGTTTTTAACTTGAGATTGTGTCGAGTTTATAAAGTAACTTAGAATCGGCACCTTTTATGTTAAAGCCAAGCCTTCAAGCCACCGAGTCCGGCAGGTGGCTCGGGGGAGCTGCCGCTGTGCGACTGGCTTTTCTCCGTGGCCTCCGTCCTCGGTTTTGGCCCCGTGAGAATTTTGCTTACTTTCTTACCAGTTCAGCGCTCCACTTAACAGGGTGTTTTTAATATATTATTTCCATTTCTAAGTGTTTTTTAACTTGGCCCCTGTTTCAGGGTAGCTCGATTGCTGCGGTGAAGGAAGTCCGAATTATATCTTTAAATGTTCTGATCTGTGCGTGTGGTTTTCTCAGCGATTCCCGTTATGGTCTTAACTCTCCTTTGCCTGTTGGGTCGTGGTCACTGTAGGTCGTGGTCACCGTTCCTCAGCTCCTCTAACGCTGCTGTTTCCGGTTTGCACGCTCCGCTCACCGTTGGCATTACTGTGTTCTCAGCGGGGTCTGCCTCACCTTACGCCCTTTTTAGTTTTGCCTTCGTTTGGGGGAGTTTTTTTTTTTTTTCCTTTTACATCTTCCCTGATCTCTGCCACTTACCGTTTTTCCAGCTCGTGCCAAGTATTTGTTTCTGTTTTGTGTCCTTATTTCATCGGCCTGATGGCCCTGCCGTTCGTTTTTCCTTTTCGTCCCTTGCCTTTTCTTACCTATTAGCGTGGCATTTGTGGCTTTGGTGTTTCTTTGATGACCCATTTTTTGATGTAGGGCTGCCTTTCTTGGGCCAGTTTGTTTAGAGGATTTGCACAGAAGGAGGGCCACGGCCTGTTGAGACCGAACTGGACTTTTGAATTTGAGCTCATTCAGCCCTTTACTTCTTACCAACCCACAGGATTATAATGCCTCGGGTTTTTTTCAGAGTCCAAAGTACCCCTACTCCCCAACTGCCGTAGAGACAAGACTCTTCTTGGCTGCAAATACTGCTCGCTTTTTTGATTCTCATTAGCGAATGAGAAATCACCTTCTTTTGTTTCTTCTCAAAACACAGTTGGATAGAGGAAAGCTCCTGCCACGTTTGTTGCAGCCCAGAAATTTAGGTTTTGCTGCGTATCTTTGGAGCCTTATGTTGCTCTCTGAAATCTGCAGCCACTGTATTCTCTCCGTTCCCTGTGCGCGCGTTCCTGTTCCGGCGCTGCTGTGCTGGGGTGGGACCCTTCTGTCTTACTCGGGACATGGGGCTTCAGCTGTCTTTTGGTTTTTCTGAAAAGGGACCTTGTGTTTTTGTCTCCTGTTCTTGTCGCACTTGGATAATATCTAGGAGGAGAAAGGGGAACTGTTGGTTTTATGCAGCCATTTGCAAACCAGAAGGACTCCCTTTATTTTTTTAGTATTAAGGTATCACTGATATATGCTCTCATGAAGGTTTCACACGAAAAACATTGTGGTTACTACACTCACCCATATTATCAAGTCTCCCCCACCCCATTGCAGTCACTGCCCATCAGTGTAGTAAGATGCCACAGAGTCACTACTTGCAGAAGACCTCCTGTTAAAGTTTTTATTCATATTCAAAGCAGAAATCATGGAGACTTTGGTTCTTGTTTTTGATCTGTTCATATGAAACACCTAGAGACTTTAATACATTCTTATATTTTATACAGGAATCTCTAGAGGACCTATTTGTCAGATGAAATTTGGACAATTATATTTTTAAACAAATTATAGGAAACTTTTTATATTCCCCCACAAACGACAGTGAATATTTTTTAAATGTGGCTTAGCTCCTGTAGGAAAATGTCAAACTTTTTAATTTACTTAATCACACAAAAAGTATATGTTGTTGAGACATTTATAAGCTAATAGATTTAATTTAGGGGGCTGGAACCTTTTTATCTTGAGTCACTTGTCACTTGAATCATAACAATTTCAGTTTTATAAGTCTGAATTATAGAATTAGAGAAAGGTTAAGTTGGGCAGAACCCACCCCAGAGATGATACAGGTGTGTGGCAAGATTTTTCCCTTAGGATTTTAAAATGCAAAAACTCAGGCAAAAATGACTTCTTCACTCATCTGCGGAGTATAAAAACAAAGCAAAACCGGAGGAACAAAACAGCAGCAGACTCACAGACACCGAGAAGGGACTAGTGGTTACCAAAGGGGAGGGGATGGGGGAAGGCAGGTGGGAAGAAGGGAGAAGGGGACTAAGGGGCACTATAATTTGCAATCACAATACAGGTTGGTCACAGGGAAAGCAGTGCAGCAGGGAGAAGACAAGTAATGACTCTACAGCATCTGACTACGCTGATGGACAGCGACTGCAATGGGGGGCGAGGATAATCCGGTGGATGTTGAAACCACGTTATTGTTCATGTGAAACCTTCATAAGATTGCATATCAATGGTACCTTGATTAAAAAAAAAACAAAAACCTCAGGCAAAGCAGAGACTTTCTGTAAACCATTTCTAGGGCCTGAACCTGTGTGGCCATTTATGAGTCTTCCCCTGAACAACCCTTTCTTTAATGGCATGCCTCCTTACTTTTCAAACATAAGACTTCAGAATGATTCCTTTTATGCCTATTATAATCACTTGCTTTTGGTGTAAAATTAAAAGTTTTAATCTTTTATCAGATTTGCATATTATTTGTGTTGATATTTTACTTTATTATAAATAATTTGTCAGGAATCACATTTTTAGTCTTCAGATTGAAATGGAACTAATACTTAGCCTCTCTCTAGTGAACTAGTAGGTGGAAAGGAATCCTTTGAATTTAGAAAGGAAGGTGGAGAAAAGTGAAACATATGTACACCTTCAGTTTCCCTCGTCAAGGATCCATCTCCGCCTTTGTGGTTGGATTTTGGCGGGAATCACAGTTTCAGGGTTTGGATGCTTGAGGCAGAGCAGTAGGAAGTGTTCAGGTCTTTGGAAGAAATGGAAGTGATTTTGTGCCCTCGGGAGAAGAATATGGTTATCTGAAGAATCAAAAACATATTTGCTGATTTTGGCCATTTGTGTCCACACAATGCACAGAGTGGGAACCTGTTGTAAAACGTGATTAAGGGCCGTGCAGAATCATTTGTTATTTGGGATTATTCATTACGGTGATTCTCAGGATTCTTGTTCCTGTAGCCACTGCCATTGCTTGTCCCTGTTTCTTCCTCCCACCAACGATGGGAACAGCATCATAGCAGAAGAGGTCTGTGTGGAAAGCTTTTCTGTGTGTATCCTCACGGAAAGAAAATACATTCAAGATGCTTGACACATTTTGTAGCTGTGCAAGCTACAATAAATAATCTTAATTTTTTCATTGCACTTTTTATTTTTGAACTGACTGTGTATTAACAAAAGGTGCAGAGAGGTATACAGGGAAATCCCATTGGCTCTCTTCACCTAACCTCTCCTTATTTACCATCTTGTTTTTCAGTGGCATAGTATTAAAACCAGGAAAACGACATCAGTACCATCCTTAGAGTTTATTCAGATTTCACCTTGAGTCACACATGCACTCAAGGGTGTGTGTCTGTGTGTAGTTCTGTACAGTTTTATTACATGTTTAGCTTTGTTTAATCACCACAATCAAGATACCTGACTGCACCATCACCTCCCCAAGTGCTGCCCCTGTTTATACAGCCACAACCGTGCACGCCATCCATAGCCCCTGGCAGCCCCTAATCTGTTCAGCAACTCTGTAATGACTTCATTTCATGGATGTTTTAGAAATGGAACCAAGCAGTATGTTTCCTTTGTAGTTGCTTTGTTGTTTGTATCTCTGTGCTTTTTAGTTACAGAATTTTAATGCTATTGATTTTTGCTTACTGATGGTAGCACTTTGGTTTAGCAGAGAAGTTGTTCAAATTTTGTTTTGTTTCATTCAGTAGGTTTCACTTGCCAGCACGTAAGTCACGCTGTCAGTGTGAACCATGTGAAGAAAGCGGTAACAGAGGCTCTGTGGTCCGTTTGTTCTGAATGTTTAAAAGAAAGAAGAGGCTCTGATGGGGAGCCAGTACTGTCTTCTGATGTTTGGTTGTGCCTCAAGTGTGGTTTTCAGGTAAGAAAACGTTCTTTATGTGCGCATTTGTCTTAAAATATTTTTCCTTAAATGCTTCCTGTGAGTTACAGTGTTGAATGCTTAGAACTCAAGATAACTTTAGATAGAACTCTAAAGTTTAGGTAAAACTCTCAATGCTGAGCTTAGAAATATTTGTTAAGATAAAGTAAAAAAGGTTATGTTCAGAAAGTAATCATTTGTGGTTTATAAATAGGTCAGAAGGGAACACACCTCACTCTCAGTAGTTCTCATTTCTAGACCTGCCTTTACCTGTTTGTAGTCACTTAAGAAACAGATCCAAGTTTTTTCTTCAGCTTTTTAGATTCTTTTTTCTTCTCTCTAAGAAAGGATTTTTATGCGTTTTTTTTTTTTTTTGCAAAACAATTTCTCTTAACAGCTTAGATGCAGTTGTTATTTATGATAAGGGAATTCTTTAATAGGATTAAAAGCATAAGCATTTGTTTAAAGTAAGAGGAATCTTTATTATCTCACATAGACAGCCTAGAAGTAGGGCCAATTCTGGGCTAGTGAATTTAGTGAAAAGAACATTAAAAGATGAGATTTCTGCTGTGCCATCCTCGATTTCATGGCTGCAGGATGGCCAAAGATGTTTCCTGCTTTATGTATCACACAGCAATCCCCAGAGGCCAGGAAGAGGGCGAAAAGCGCATCCCCTCCCTGTTTTCTTGTTTAAAATAAGTACAACTTTTTTGTTTGTATTTCTGTGCTTTTTAGTTATTTAGCCACCTTTGTGGCTATATAAACCAGAAACATGCAGCAGGCTGCTCCTTACGTTGCATTGACCAGAATTGCATCTCATGTCTCTATCTGGTGAGGGGGAGTACTGTGGTGGGTCTGAGTCTCACTGGTTCCCGGTGGGGTTGGGTGGAGGTGTGCTCAGTGGTAGGAAACGTGTGGGGAGCGGGGAGCGCCCACCGGCCCCCGGGGATGCTCAGTGTCCCACCATGCGCAAGACAGAGAGTGCATACATTTTTAAACTACAGCAAAATAAACTTGCCTCATGACTGTTTTAGGGAAATTCTGTATAACAAAAAGCAAGTTGGCCTCTTTGCAAGAAATTAATGAGAATCTACATTGCTTTCCTACGCTCTTCCTTCCTGCTTGAAATTAAAAAGAAAACTTTTCAGTATAAGTTGGAGTTTATGATTTAAGTTCTGATTAGTTTGAAAAAAACCCTACATGCGACTCATACAAATAGCATCCTGTTCATCTTCAGGGCTGCGGGAAAAACTCAGAATGCCAGCATTCACTGAAGCACTTCAAGAGCTGGGCAACAGAGCCTCACTGTATTACAGTTAGTCTGAGTACATGGATTATATGGTAAGTTAGATTTTGTTAGTACTTATGTGCTCTATAAAAATACCTTTTGCCTTGAGCTTTATGAGTTTATAAATATATATATATATATATATATATATATATATATATATAAAATATATAAAGATGTTATACCAGCTTATGCTTTTTAGCCTGACCAACCTATGAAATAATTTAAGAAAATGAACATTACCCATGAATGTAAAATTTAAATAGGAAAAAATTTAGTGATTCCTCTAACAATTCTAGTGTACAAGAAAGAAGCACTGTGGCTAGTTGATTTTGCGTAATAAACTTGCTAATGCACAATTCCAGAGTTCCAGAGGAGGAAACCACTTCAGGCAGTCAGGTGCTTTGGGAAAGGGGAGGCCGAGGCATATGTGGTTTATACAAATTCAGGTGATCCTCCTCTTTAGCCCTGCTTAGGAACCAAGTCCAGTTTCCTCATTTTACATAGTAAGACATTAAGTATCATTTACCTTTTTTGTGGGTTACAAAGTAAAAATCCAGGAACTGAAACAAGTCTTTCGGTCCCCTAGTCTCTTACCAGCGCACCACACTGCTGCTTAGCCACAGTATAAGTGGATACTGTAGGAAAAGTTTTCCCTATATTTTACAATGAAAAATTTCTAACTGGCATTGTAGGGTTCCTTGAGTGAATTCTCAGAAGTTTTCAAGTTTTCTTTTAGACAAAAATATTTTAACTTTATGTTTTCACTTCAGGGTTCTAAAATTAATACAAGGATATTTGGGCTTATGGAAGGGATCACCACTATATAATTTAATTCAGCCACAGGGGCCGGCCACTGGCTATACCAGTTTTCCCTATCTCTGTACTTGGAAACTCCATCACTTAAGTATTCAATCCAGAAGCCTGGCAATGATTTTATTCCCCTTTTTATCTTATATTATTTTGTAACCTTTAACAAAAGTAAACAAAATGGGATAATGAATTTCTGTGTACCCATCACCCAGCTTTAAACATTACCAACTCATAGCAAGTCTTGTTTCCTTTAGACCAGGATTTCTCAGTCTCAGTACTAATGTGTTTGAGCTGATGATTCTTTGTTGTGAGAGGTCACACATTCCTGTACATTGTAGCATCCTGGCCTCTACCCACTGGATGTTTTCCCAATTGTGACAACTAAACTATCTCAAAACATTGCCAAATGTCCCTTCCAGGGCAAAGCTGCACCTCCTTGCGAACCACTGACATACCCTCACCTATTTCCTCTTTCCCATGGCAGTTATTGTGACACTCACCTCCCCCTTTTCTTTTATACCTAATTCTTGGCAGTTTCTACCTGAACATACATAAGTAAACAAATCTATTCATTTCTTTCCAGATCCACCACTTCTTTCCTGATCTGCTTCTATTTCTGATGTCCTCCAATCTGTCAGGGAGATATTTTTAAATGTAAATCGAACCATACCACTTTCCTACTTAAACTCCCCACTCCATTACCCTTAGGATAAACTGCCGAGCTTTAATTTGAATGATAAGGCTCTGTCTGTGTGAGCTGTCCCCTGCTTAAGTCTCTAGACCTCCCTGGTGTCTCACCCTGTAATACCTCTTGCCCGATAATATAAAGACAAAAGTAGGTAAATACCAACTTTATTACCTGATGTGCAACATTACTGAAGATGTTTTCATAATATTTGCTTACATTTTGTATTTTTTCAGGTGTTATGAGTGTGGTGAAAAATTATCAACACATTGTAATAAGAAGGTTTTGGCTCAGATAGTTGATTTTCTCCAGAAACATGTCACTAAAACACAAACAAGTAAGTTAAGCAGTCTATAAGGAAATCTGTATTAAAGTATAGTATTTTTTATTTCATGTAGAGTTCATCAGTTTGTAAAGAGTAGCTTAGGTTTTGCTGTGACCTCTCAGGACTGGTACCACGCCTCCTTAGGTAGCAAACCTGTGACATCATCTTGCTACCCCACCACTATGAGGAGCTGGAGAGGGACTAGGTCCTTGGCTTTTGAGTCAGACAGTACCTAGTTGGAATTTGGCTCCTCTTAAATCACTTACTGTCCATGTGGCTTTTACTCCTTAGTTTCCTTACTTAAAAAAATCAGAATGATAACTCTATCCTGTGGGGTAGTTGTGAGGCTTAGAGATAATGTTTTCTAAGGATCTTGAAATGTATCTAAAACTTCTGAAACACGTGTTTATGAAATACTGTTATTTGTTACATAATTGTAGTACAGTTCTGACACTACCTACCTGGTGTTAGGCAAACCTTGCAAATAAAGGGGTCCATCCACAAGATTGCCCTTACTTCCACAGACACCATCTTCACACTTAGGGTCTCGGACCACCTGCATTTCTGACCAACTGGCTACAAATTCTGGCTTCCCACCACCCTTGTAGGTTTAATAATTTGCCAAAATGACTCGTAGAACTCAGAAGAGTGCTTATACTTAAAATTGGTTTATTATATTAGAAAAAAAAAGATACAAATCAGAATCAGCAAAAAAAAGAGACCCACAGGGCGCATTCTGGGTAAGTCTGAAACATGAAGCCCCTGTCTGCGTCCTATGGAGCTGGGACACGTCACATTCCCTGCCCACTGATGGGCAACAGTGTTCACCAGGAAGGCTCACTGGAGCTTCAGTGTCCAGAATTTGTACTGGAATTTCATTGCACAGGCATGACTGAGTGAGTTATTGGCCACATAATTAAACTGTCCCCAGCACCCCAGCCCTGTAATCACACGGTTGGTGTTTGGGGCGTGGCAGGCTCCCGTCCTGAGTCATCTCAGAGCATAAACTGTCCGAGGGCTCACTCATGTCACTCTGGAAGTCCAGGGAGAAGTCCAGGGTACTCAGGAACCTGGGACAAAGGGTAGCCAAACCCTTTATTGTACATGAGTTTTCCCTATGTACACATTATATGCTTTGTTACCTAACATGTAAGCAGCACATATGTTAACATAAGTTAGAGTATATAGAGAAGCAGTTTCTTGATTCAGAAATATGAGGGGCCTACCATAAGTCAGGTTTTATAGTTTTTTCAATATATAGTGGTAAAAAAACAGTCTTATCTTGCCTTCTTGGGGTTTAGAGTATAGGGGGAGAGACAAGAAAATAAGCAAATATAGAATAGTATCTGATAAGTGCTACAAAGGAAAAGAGCAGATTGCAATAATGGGTAATCTGTTGGTCACAGTGATCAAGAAAGGCCACCGTGGCTGGAGGTGGTTTTCTGGGAAAGAGTAGAATGAGATGAAGTTAAGAGCTGGGTGGGCAGTACCATAAGGAATTCCACAGTAAAGAGTTTTTATTTTATTGGAAGTGTAGTGGAAACTATTAAAGTGTTTTAGCAGGGGAGTAACAGTCATTTCATCATTTTAAAGTAAAGGTTACTCTGCTGCATGGAGAACAGACTCGGGGGTTAGGAGTGGAGGGGGGTGATCAGTAAGAAGGTGGAAGGAGGTTACTGTGCTTAGAGCAGGGGAGGCTAGTAGAGGCATGGTGGATGGTAAGTGGACTAGAGGTGCGTAGGGGGAGTGGGAGGAATCGTACAAAGCTCAGGATCGTGATTAAGCAGGTGAACGGGCGTGTATGGACATGATAACTTTTAAGTGCTTTTAGAGCAGAACTGTACTGTTTAGTAGGGGGCATCCGAAACTGAAAATTTATATAAAAATATGGTTATCGGCTGTACTTTTTGTAGCCCAGTATACAACTGTGTTGGCTAGCTATTGCTCTGAGACTGTCATGGTCAAGAAATTGGAGGTGGAACTGGAGGAGGCGAACTCAGGGTCCTGGTCAGCAGGAGAAATGATTAATTTTATTTCTCATTCATTTATTTATTCAACAAACATTTATTGAAATCCTACTGTGTTCCAAGCACACTACCTATAGCTCCAGTTCTGCTCAGAGAAAAAACCAGAATGATATGGTGGCGATAGACATCTGGCGCTTCAGGGACCTGTATTGGTCTTAATGCATCTCCTGAAAACTGCACATTAAATTTGCTCTGTTGGTCATAATAAGATATGTAGGGATATAATGCCCAGCATGGCAGAAAGCACAGTGGTAGGAACCATTTTCCCTGGGTGTTTTACGTTAGAGTTTCCTTGAGGTCAGGAACAAAGCCAGTCTGATTCCATTCAGTTTTACAGAGCTCTAGGATATTTCTTACTACCCGGCCTGTAAGGTAGGGAGCATGGAATGGTGCAGGAGAAGGAACGTGGGCCTGGAGTCAGGGGGGGGGTCTGGCATTCAGATCTGACCCTTCCATTCACTGGCTGTGTGACCTGGGGCAGATTCCAGTTTGAGCCTCATCTGCTTCAGCACTTTCTCCCTCTTTCCCATGGTGCTTCGGGGACTGGAGGTGAATAAGACCATTCCTAAAGAAGTTGAAGATCTAAAAGAAGGAGTGAGATAAAAAAGTAACGATGATATAGAAGCAGAATAGAATCTGTGCTTTGAGTGGCGTTCAAACAAAGCCCTTCAGATAGTGAAAGAGGGATGTAATATCCAGTCGAAAAGAACTCAGAAGGATTCGTGCATAGCTGGCTTTCCAGCTGACCCTTGAAGGGATGAGCTTCGATAAGCAGAGGTGGATGAGAAACCATTTCTGGTGGTGGGAAGCTTTAATCGTGCTTTTGCAACCATGCCTAGCACCTGGAACTGCCGAAACAGATTTTTGAGGGAGCTTGAGAGTACAGAGAGCCTTCAGCGTTAGGGAGAGAGTTTTGAATTCAAGGTTTCCAGAAGTTCTAGGGCAAAATGTCATTATCTTTGTATTCCAAGCTACAGTATCTCTCAGGCAAGTTTGATTTAAATTCGATCCTTTGGCATTCAGAAGTCAGTTTGTGGGGATCGTAATCTGCTGTATCTTTCTTGCATGAGGCTTTAGCGTCTTTTTATAAAATATTTAAAAAATCAAATATGAAAGTTGCTATGAGGTTTGTAGTTTTACAGCTATTTTAAGTGATAATTCTGAAGGATGTAGAAATGTGAAACTATCGGTATATGGTAATTCAAAGGGAACGTGAAACTGTCTATATTGTGTTTTGGGGGGTGGAATAGAATGATTTTAAGAGATTCATGTTGTGTTTTGCACTAAGTAAAAATAACAGAGGAAAGCCTATAAAACTTAAACATGTTTTCAAGTTATGCAGTGCCTGAGCTAATTTGTTGTCTCCTACATCTAATTCAGCTTTTCTACATGAGAAATAAAGAATCTGGTGCCCCCTCCATCTCTAAAAACAACGAGCTCAGTGAATCTCAACTTTTAATCTCAGTAGCCCTTTAGACTCTTAAAAAATTATTGAGGACTTACAGAGCTTTGGTTAGGTAGGCCACATCTATCAACATCTATCATATTAGAAACTAAAGCAAAATAGTTAAAATATTTATTAATTCACTGAAAAGCAGTAATTCCATGAGATAACACAAATAACATATTTTTAAGAAAGACAACTCATCCAAAACAACACAAACTTAATAAGTGGCATTGTTCCACATTTTGACAGATCTCTTTAATCTCTTAATAGAAACAGCTGGGTTCTCATATCTACTTCTGCATTCAATCTACTGTGACAGTACGTGACAGGTAGTCTCCAGAAAACGGAGTCATGTAATTGAGAATGAATGAAAAATTTTTAAAAAGCAAAGAACATCTTAGCCGTATATTATGGAAATACTTTTGACCTTGAGGGCCCCAGAAGGAGGAGGATATGTCTTCAGATCCACTTTTAGAACTGCTGAGCTCCCACATTTCTGTCTGTATTTTCTTCCTTCGGCCTTACTGCCCTTAGGCTCAGCTCAACTCCTACTTTAGGGACACCTTCCTATTCCTTTGTCTTATCTTTTCTACCATGCAGCATACCTTAGAATGTAAGGACACATGGTTTTGTGGTGCTTAACTGTCATGTGTGTAGGTGTCTCATTTATGAAACTGTGTGTTCCTTGAGGATTGTACACTGGCTTATTTTCTTTTTGATTGTCATGCAGCAAAGCAGTAAATACTTGCTGAATTGAACTGAACCAGCATGTGACCAGGTTTTACTGAGGAAGTAGATAAGCTTTGCATTTTCACCAAAAAAAAATCCTGAATATTAACATCAAACTTATTTTTGTTATTCAGTTTGAGTTTCTACCTTGTACCAGATCCTGTGCTAGAAATTGGAGATGCAGTAATTAATGAAACAGACCTATTTCTCATTTCCTACCCTCATTTAGTGAGGAATATTGACACATCACATTTAATTAGAATTATTTTGTTTAAATAATGCTGTGGCCTAGCACAGAGGATTCTAGAACACTTTGGAGTAGTAGCCAGCCTAGACTGGATGAGCCAGGAAGATTTTATTTAGAGGAAGAGATTTCCAAGCTGAGAGCTGAAGGTCATCTAGGAATGATCCAGGCAAAGAGGGAAGGGGTGTGTTCCAGGCAGAGGAAACACCCTTCAATGAGGGAGCTGGGAACGCTCAAGGAATTCTGCAGAGCTGCAAGGTTGAGTTTTGTGATGTTGGGGGAATGGTGAGAGGTGTGACTCTAGAGGTAAGTAAGAACATATATTGAAGGGCCTTGTAAGTTTAGTTTGTCCTGTAGGCAGTAAGGAACCACTGGTAGATTTTAACCGGAGAAGTGGAAGGTGAGTTTCATGTTTTAGAATGGTCCGTAGGCTATCGTATGGAATTAGAGAAAAATGCCTTTGTATGTATACTTGCCCACATATGCGGCAATATCAATTTATTATAGGGCTAAATAAAGATTTCTAGGGCTGATGGTTAACGTAGGAGTTAGTAAAATTTTGAGAATAAACAGGTGAATTATTTTTGGTTCCAAAGTAGAAAAGTAGTGGGACAGCAAGCTTTTTTCTTATTACTCATTCTTTAAAGATTAAACTTCTCAGCTGTAGAAATGGTCACATTACATTAATACTACATGACTGGTTTAGGTAATTGCATTAAGCAGTTGAGGAAATCCCGGTGCCGGTTCCCAGAAGAATGCTTCCAGCTGTGTAGATTTCACATCTGATGCTAGGATTTGTTTTAGGAAAAAAAAAAAATCCCCTTTGCGCCCCCACCCTTCAAACATTTACCGGAAAACTAAATACAAATAAAATCCCCATGTAATGAAAAGGTTATATATAACACAAGGTTGAAAAAGAAAAGAACTTCCTTATGAGACCCAGAAATATGCATTATTAAAAAGCGTGCCAATGTTCTCTCAAAGGCTGATGAGGTTTGCCACTTTGATAGTCTTATAAATGTCACATAAGTATTCTATAAACACTTACAGAATACAGGAATTCCTGGTGAAATAATATCGTTGAATATTGGTTTGTTTTTTGTGAACTAGATGGATGATTGACAATCCCTATTCTTTTCTAAACCAGTAAATTTGGCCCATAGTTTTAATACTGGTGGGATGCCATTTTCAAAGAGCTCAGAGGGCATAGAATATTCTGTTAAATTCCTTAAGCTTATGCTCTTGATGTAAAAAGACATGAGTTATGTTGGTTATTTTGGTTTTAAGTGTAAGGTTCTTGTATCTTTTTCTGAAATAAGAAAGTAAATAGTACATTTGGGGTCTGAACAATGTATCCGAGGATAATTATTGTGCCCTTTTACAGTAACAATTTGAGTGTGATGTAATTCTTTAACTTTTTTTATAAAAAGAGTAATACATTTTGTTTTTCCATAAAGTGAAAGTCTTATGCCTACGAAATTTGCATTTTCAAAAATACGTACTAAACATAGTTATCTCCATGTGAAAATGGGGTTAGGGACAAAAAGATATTGGATATTTAAAAAGCAATTTGTTGTTTCCTGAGATTTAAATCCAGGGTTCCTCCAATTCACAGATCTGAACTATAGAATAGAAAATTGAGTGACTTATTTTTTCAGCCCTTCTGCTAACTAGGACCCTTCCAGATACATCAGGAGAAGTGAATTACATACAGTGGGTGCCTGGAGCATTAGGGCTTAATTTTTTTAGCATCCCTATGAGAAAGGCTGCTGTAAACTGCTTAATAAAGTTATAAATGCACACACCAAAGATATCCAGCAATTGATTACATCCAGCTTTTGCTTACAAATAGTGGCCTTTTCTTTCAAACCACCACTAGCATTGCGTTAGTGTTTTAAGCCATCATACTTATTAACTTTATCATCCATTATTATATAGACAGATAGTACATAGAGGTTAAGTGTGTGGATTCTGAAACCAGACTTCGTGGGTTTGAACCTCCCTGTCGCTAACTAGCTGTGTGTCTGGATCTCATCATCCCTACAGTGGAGACAGTGCTAACTGGGGAGATAATGCTCTCAAATGCTTTCTTTATTTAATTCATTTTTTATAATCATTATTTTTATTGAAATATAGTTTATATACAATATTGGTTTCAGATGAACAACTTAGTGGTTCGTCAATTACATCCGTTATTAAATGCTCACTGTAAGTGTAGTTGCCATCTGCCATCACACAGACACTGCCCTATTATGAGCTATATTTCTTCATCCCTGTGACTAAGTTATTTTATAATTTGAAGTCAAACTTTCTTTAAATAAGCATACTGCCAAATAAGCTTACTTTCCCCAGGCCTGTGAAAACTCAGGAAGCGCCAGTGTTCTTCTGGTTTAACCCAGGCAAATCACAAATATTTATACTTCTGTGAAGAGAGAGACACGTAAAAATTACTTGGTTGCATCCACTGTTTGTTGTTCTCAGTTTTCTCCCATGATAAGCAAAGCTTCATTTCTGTGTATTTGTGTATTTTATTTTTGTAGGTTAAAATTTTTTGCAATTTCTGGCCAATATATAAACATGTCTTAAGTTTTTATTACTTTTGTTAAACTCTCCTCCAGAAAGATTACGCAAAAGGTAGAGTTGACGAGAATACCCATTTTTTCTGTACTTAACTTTGCTTACAGTTTTAGGTTTTTTTTTTTTCTTTTTCAATAATGAAATTTTTAATGTTATCACTGCCAAGCCTACTAATCTTCTCCGTAATGTTTTTTTTAGCCTTTGGGATCGTGCCTTGCAAGTCATTTGTATTCTAAGGTTATAAAGATATTCACCTAAAATTCATGGTACATTACTTTTAAAAATATTTCTGATTTAATATCTGTAAGCTTTTTTAAAAAAAATGATAATTATGGGATATTTGTATTGGAGTCATTTTTACTATAGAAAAATTTGAGATAGTTAGAATTATTTTTTAGACAGTCTTAGTCTTAACCAGGTTGTTGAGAACATTTTTTCTTTCTTTGCTGGTGTTTCAACCAGTTTCCTGGTTTGCAAGACTAACAGTATGTACAAAACGTGTCAGGTCCACTCAGTTAGCCAGCAGCTCTTTGAGTACTCAAATTAGAGATTTCAAGGTTAACTATGGAGCTAGAAAAGAGCTTTAAAATGATTAAAAAGTTTTCTCTCCATGTTCTTTGCATTCTGGACTCTGTGTTATTTTATTATATAAGTGCACTGTCTGATGACAGTGTTGGTAATATAAAGAAGATAAGTAAGGCGAGATAAACACTGTTTAATAAAAAACCTTCTAACTCTGAAATTCTGTGATTATTCTTTCCAGTTATGGGCATTTTATGGCTTCCAGTAAAACTTGAGAACAAAACAAATGATTGATAATTAAAATTTTGTATAGTTTGTCCTTTTTGTCATTGTGGTAGCCATGTCCCTTTAGTTTACACTATACTCCAGAATATCAGCAAGTTCAGCCCGCAGCACGTCTGGTTCTGTGTTTATAAGGGAAGAGTTCTTCAAGCAAATACGATGTAAAATCACTGCCAGGCTGAGAAAGCTCTGTTGTCCCTAAAAGTGAAACGATCAGTAGTCATTCGTAATTAGAAGTAATACATTGTTTTAAATTAGTACGCACATACCTGCTTGTGTGTCGAATAATTGAGAGACTGATGCACACAGCCTTGTTGTAAACTAGAATCTTAAACTCTCGGCTGACACTTTTCATAGTGAGCAAATGTACATGTGTACCTATTTTCTAAAATTTTACTAAGATGTTATGAATTTAAGGCTTTATATCTCTCTTGCTGTTCACTGTCAATTCCTTGTACTCTAATCATAAATCATCAGCAATGAGGTATAACTAATTACAGATAGTGGTTCATAAAGGACCTGACACACAATGGACATTTGATAAATTGATTGAATTTGAATTGTTATGTTTTATAAATGTGCTATTCAGTAAAATGAAAAGCTTGTGCTTTAAATAAAACACATTTAAATAATTCTTGAACATGTCCTAGTTTTTAAAAATTATGTGAGCTACTTAATATTCAAGTCTAAGGGGATAATTAATTTTGAATATATTCTCCCAGACTTACATGTAAAAGTCAATAAACAGACCCTCACCACTTGTGTGAAGTGGCTATTTAACCATGAAATAAACGATTTTTATTGCCGCTGCCGTGTGGATATGTTCTTTCTGGCAGCACTGTCCATATTTGGTGGCTTTGCATGGAGAGCCAGGTGGTGCTGAAAAGCGTCACACAGTGAAGCGTGGATATATCTGGGTTCGACATTTGTCATCCCTTACTGCTGAAGGGAAGGGCAAAATCTGTTTTTCCATATGTTTATGCTTTTTTTTTTGCCTGCAGGTTTGTCCAGATGGTCTTATGAACATTGTTTACTTTAGGATGCTTTCCCAGATGTTTTGAAAACTGATGAGTAAATATGGTTTGCATGTGACAGTTGAAAAAATACTATTCTTTTAAGAATAAAATACAATTTATTCTTGGAAGTATTTTCCCAAGTGGATTATATATATTCATATATTTATTTATATATAGTTATATAGTCTATATAGTTTATTTCCCCCAGCAATTCTGTTTTCATATAAATAAACTAAAAAATATTAAGGCAACACTTATTTAGAATGTTAACTAAAGGAAATAACTTTTGAGGAGTCATGTATCTTCAGGGTTGCATACACCCAAATCTGTAGGAATCTTGCCTTACTATTTTTTTTAATAATTCTTCTCATTATACATAAATCACCGAAGAGAAATTAAGTGGTAAAATGGCAGTGGACGTATAATCAAAAGGTTATCATGTGACCTTGGGCAAATCATTAGATCTGTTAGAGACGAGTTTTGTAAATGTCAAATCTGAGTAAGAGCCTTGCTCAAAAAGATGGAGTGATGCTTGAATTTACTTACTCTATCATCTTTAATCACTGCAGAATCACTAGGAAACCATCTAGTGCAACATCTACCAGAGAGCCTGACACCTGCTGATTCTAGGCTCCAGTTGGAATCTCAGATATAAGTAAAAGGGGGACTGCTTCTGGGCAAACCCAGCCACACCCCTGTAGGGCTTCCTCTTGTCATGCTGTGCCTTTTAAGCTTCTCCATTTGCTCTGAACGTTTACTTGCAGGTTTGAATGCTGTCTGGCCTTTTCCTGCTTCTCCTTTTTACAATGCCTGGCCTTTGTACTTCAGTGACCTTCTCACTGATTATACCAGCCTCTGCCCCCAGGCTCCAGTATGGGGTTTAATTCTTGTCATTTGTTCTATCTGGAGGACAGGAGAAGAGGTCTATCTTGAAGATTCTTTTCTGTGTTACCTAAGAATTTAAGGGTTAGGAGTTTAAAAATATTATTCAGTATCTGGAGAGCAGGCATCCAGCAACAACCAACAATGTTTACAAAATCAAACAGTAATAAAGGGAAAAAACAGGTAATAGGGTTTATGACAAAGTATTGCATCACAGAATAGATGAAGGGGTAAAGAGGTACAAACATCCAGTTAAAGAAAAAATTAGTCACAGGTATAAAAAGTACAGTAGAGGAAATACAGTCAATAATATTGTAAACTTTGTATGGTGACAGATGGGAACTACACTTACCATGGTAAGCATTTTGTAATATATATAATTGTTGAATCACGCTGTTGTCCACTTGAAACTGATGTAATATTGTATGTCAACTATGCTTCAATTAAAAATAAAAGTATATTACATCACAGAATGAAAGTTAAGACTTGAAAGAAAAATTTTTTCCATGCAACAGATTTGCTTAGTGAGAAAAATATCTTAGAAACCAGTTCACTTTTCTCAATAAGATGTCTCCATGTGTTAAAAAGAAAAGCCAAGAAATTGCAAAGACCTCAAAGTCAGTATAAAACAAAACACAATAACAGTTAAGAGAATCCAATGAGAAATAAAGAGAGAAACTTGAGAAAAAAAAAAACCATAAAGTACAAGAAATGATTAAAGAGAAAAAAAGTGAGAGCAGATAAACAATGGACATGAAGGATAGCTTGTGAAGATACAGGATTTGGGCATAACTAACAGTTTTGGGGGCCTCTCTAGGCTGTTTTCATACTTACATAGTGTGAAAAAGGTAAAATACCAAGAATATGGGACATAGGTACATGTTTTGGGCTTACTGGCTTTGCAAATAGAACTCATTTAATCTTAAGAAAATCTTATAAGAAAATGTGTTGATAGTCCCACTTGATTGATCCTGGAGCTCCGCATCTACATGCCTTTTCTTTGGCAGAAGTCACAGGTGGCGGCGGGTCAGGCCTTATCCGAACCAAAAGGATGTGTGTAACATCCATCCGCTTACACCTGAAACTTGTTTGTCTTTATGGTGTTTGCCCCCGGCTCCTGCCCCTGAGAATGGGGCCACCTCCACTCCTGTTCATCTGAATGCTGTTGTTCAGAAGGGCAGGATGGGGAGGGGATGTCTTATTTCTTCTTAGGAGCTCATCAGACCATAGAGGGCTAAGGTGCTACTGGACCTGGTGTCTAGTCGTGTAGGTTTTCACTAACATTGAATTTTTACTATGGATGTTTTCCCCAGCATCACAACTCCCCTGTGAAAGAAAGAAGTGGGAAGAGACATCTCCATCAATCTGTTGGAAGAGACGGCTGAGCATTTAAAAGTTTTTAGCAATGCAAGGCAATATGTCAGTATTAGATAAATATAACTTAATTGCAGAGAAACTGTAAAATCTGAGAGTGAAAGGAATTTAAAAGAACATTCTGTTTAAAAGATTTGAGAACTTGGGAGTTTCCTGTCAAACTTCAAATTATAATTTTGATTCAGAAAGTAATATGCTGTTAAGTAATCATGCTCATTCATAAATATTAGACACTGTTCTAATATTAAATTCATAGTATAACTTTCAAATCTGTATCAATTACACAAATCAGGAAGCCTAAAACATGTACCTGTGTACCATATTCTTAGGTATTTTACTTTTTATATTATAGTTGTGTTCAATTTTTTCAACTTTTTTTTTTTTCAACTTTTTATATTGACAATTCTAAACTTACAGAAATGTTCAAGAACAATACAGAAAATATTGCCACTCTATGGTGATTTTCTAATTCCATCATTTCTTCTGTTTATTAGTTGGCATTCTCTTATAAAGAAGAGAATTCTCCCCATCTCCCACCTCCCTAACCTCTCATTTTAAAAATCTATTAATTATCGATTCAGGCTCATGCTCATGTTTTTCAGTGAATAATAATCTATTCCTGCCCTTCCTTATTTTGAATTTCAGATTGTCCCAGATTGGACCAGTGGGAACCCATTCAAAGTGGCACCTGTTTTTGACATACTCCACTTTTTTGTGTGTATTTCCTTATAGGCCCATTTTGTCTCCTTGCTGTCCCAGGTTTAGAATTAGCCTTTTCTTCAATGAGTCTTCTTTCCTTTTAGTGGGGAATGGTATTTAGAAACCAAGATCTGGATGTTTTCCACTTTATTCATTTAGATTTAATTTTTAAAGTCATCTGTAATATATTCTGCGATGTGGCATGAGGTACAGATCTGTTATAGTGAAAGGAATTAATTGCTTTAGCCGTAAGGTACAAAGCCAGAGACATTTGTTTGTGTTTGTGTTTTTGACCTTCTGTAACACTAATTCAGGGGGAAATAGTATTTAATTTTAAGTAAAATAGTTGATTATATGAAATGATAAATATTTAATTTTGTATCTCACATCAGTTATGTTTTCTCTAATGTAGGTGCATTTGCTAGAGTCGTAAAGCTTGGGGAAGAAAAATGTGAAACAGGTGAAAAAAAGAAAGGAAGAACAGCCAGCAGTGTGGCTGCTGTGAAAGGAATTATGAATTTAGGAAATACTTGCTTTTTTAATGCTGTCATACAGGTAAGAGCCATCAGAAATATTTGTAAAATGTAAAAGATTATTTTAATTCATTTGTATTTATCAGCACACCTGTAGATGGTCAAGCGACTGCTACACATTCCTGTAGGAATTTCTGTTTTCTTTTTTCTTGTGTTAGACGATCTCCAGTCATTGCCGCACCCATATACACATCTATTTCCACAGGGCTTCGGAAAGGTCTTGTCTGTATTTCACCATGGCTCTGTCAGTAATGCTGGCGCTTATTAAATGTAAAATGTATGCAATTAGATTTTTTTAAAGCTATAACCCTTCCATAAAATCAGAGGCATATTACAACGGAATCAGACGAGTTTACTTTTATTTCCTTTTAGAACTTGGCACAGTCTTACATTCTCATTGAACTGATGAGTGAGGTGAGAGAAAGCGGTACAAAACTCAAGATTGTTCCTTCTTCTGACTCTCAGCTGGTGAGTAGAGCTGTGTCAGTAAGAGCTCTCTGCAGATGAGCCCCTGATGGTGCCAACGTCTATCTTTCCTGTTTTGCAGAACTGTTAGCTGAGGTGGTAGTCAGAATTTGGAAAAATAATGTCAACGCATCTGGTGAAAATACACAGTCAGATTTAAAACTTCTAAAATTATGACTTTAAGCTGTGTTATGGCTCAAACATAGCAGGGGTCAAACACAATACAAAAATGTTGAGGCAGCTTTCAAACAAACATACTGGAAAAAGCAAAAGGGGTTTGACTTTTGTTGAGAAAAATGTCTAGGACTCCTGTTTTGTAGTTACTGATGACATTTGCTTAAATAGAGCATTTTTGTTCCTTATAGATGGGTTTAATTTTAATAGCACTGAAAGGGATTTTTTGGAGCCTAGTCTGATACTGGATTTTTATTCTAGTGAGAAACAAAAAACAAGAGCAGCCCCTGACATTCAGAAGCTGGCCCGGCGCCCACCGCTAGGCCCTGTTGTTCCAACGGTCTCGCAGAGTAGCAGCCTCAGGCTAGGTTATTCTGAGACTGATAAAATGAGACAAAGCAAGCCCGCCTCATAATTTTGTCTGAACACAGACAAAAACAGGATTACTGTACCACTTAGAAACTGCCAAATGCCCTCTCTCTCTCAGGCAAAATGAGTGACTGCTACTTTTTTACAATTTGTAGTTTTGTCCTCATTCTAGTCTCCCCACAAAAGGTAAGATTTATCAAGATACCCAGTCTTTGAATTATTCCACTTTCTAGTAAAACAATGAAGCAAAACTGAAGGAACAAAATAGCAGCAGACTCAGAGACTCCAAGAAGGGACTAGTGGTTACCAAAGGGGAGGAGTGGGGGAGGGCGGGTGGGGAGGGAGGGAGAAGGGGACTGAGGGGTACTGTGTTTAGTACACATGGTGTGGGGGATCACGGGGAGAACAGTGTAGCACAGAGAAGGCACATAGTGACTCTGTGGCATCTTGCTGCACTGATGGACAGTGACTGCACTGGGGTATGGGTGGGGACTTGGTAATATGGGTAAATGTAGTAACCACATTGTTTTTTCATGTGAAACCTTCATACGAGTGTATATCAATAATACCTTAATAAAAATTAAGAAAGAAAAAAGAATTATCCCACTTTCTGACAGCATCCAGTTGAGAGCAGCCCTCGGCTTCTTTAGACTCTCCCCCAGGTTACCCAGCCAAAGCCCAGATCCTTTCCTGGTTCTTCGGATCCCCTCTTCCTGAGATACCCTGTGGTTTCTCCAGGGCGAGTATTCTCTCCATGCAACAGTAAACCCACCTGGTCCGACTACCGTTGAGTTCCTTCTGGTCTTCTTGCTGGAAGGCACTGACACTAGTAATAATGATTTTGGTTAGAAATTGATTTGTATTTGTGCGTTTTAGAGGAAAAAAGAGGGTGTTTAGCTCATGATCTGCCTTGTGAAAACACTTAAGAGAAGTCCCCCAAATTCTTGGCTCAATTTTGTAATCTTAGATTTTTCTTTCAAGGGGGCCATTTTGAAAGACAGTATTGTGTTTTTTTTGGTTTTTGAAAAGTCAGTCTGTAAGCCCATTGCCTGTTCAGCCCCTTAAAATGTTTATGGTAGATCCCAGTGCTGTCTTCTCAAGTGCAGTGAGTTAGTGAAGAGTACGGAACGGAAGTTAATGCTTAGTTATTTGAAAAGAGTTCCTGTTAAATGTGACTGAATGTTAAGTATTTCACGTGTGGACTGTGTCTCAAGATTACTATATGGCAGTTCAGTGTTATAGCCGATCATTTTAGGTTTGTGTCATTCTAAGAGAGAAAGTTTCAGTCTTAGGTCTTAGGTTTTTAGGACATGCAGGCGACCTGAGCTGTGGGGCCGTCCTCGCAGATCCCTGCTGTGAATCACCAGTTTTACTTTTGTCCTTTGTAATGTGCCTTTGGTTTCTCGAAGAGAAACTGTGCTAGCTTGAGCCCCTAGTAGCATGGATAGTAGAAGTGATGAGAGCAAACATACTTGCCTAAACACTCAAATTAGGAGAAAGACATTTAGTCTTTCGCTATGATTAGGAATGAAGTTAACTGTAGGTTTTTCATAGGTGTTCTTTTTTTTCCAGTAACTGCAAATTTGCACTTTTTGACTCCCTTCATCCATCTTTCTCCATCCTCCCATCTCCTACCTCTAACTACCACCAATCTGTCTCTGTGTCCATGAGCTTAGGGTTTTTGTTTTGTTTTGTTTTATTTGTTCACGTATAAGTGAAATCATATGGTATTTATCTTTCTCTGTTTGACTTTATTTCACTTCACATCCAAGGTCCATCGCAAATGGCGAGATTTCATTCTTTCTTATGGCTGAATAATATTCCACTGTGTGTATGTGTGTGGAATATTATTCAGCCTTAAACTGCATTTTCTTTATCAATTCATCCTTCAATGAGCACTTACATTGTTACAATATTGGGCCTATTGTAAAGAATGCTGCTGTGAACATGAGGGTGCAGATACCTTTTTGAGTTAGTGTTTTCATTCTTTTCAGATAAATACCTAGAAATTTAAAAGTTTATAAAGGTAGAGTTTCATCGTGAATGGATGTTGAACTTTGTCAGTGCTTTTTCTGTGTCTGTTGAGGTTACCATATGGTTTTTCTTCTTTGTTCTCTGTTAATGTGGTAAATTACATTGATTTTTTCAAATGTTAAACCTATCTTGTATTTCTGGGATGAACCCCACTTAGTTATAATATATTATTCTCGTATGTTGCTGGAATCAATTTATTAATATTTCCATGCATATGAGCAATAAGCTTGCTTTCAAAAACTTTTCGTTAAACTGAAATATTCACACAGAGAGGTGTATGTCCATCCTAAGTGTATAGCTGATGAATTTTCACAAAACGAACACACGGAAGTGAAACCAACTGAAATGTTCTCTGCTCAAGAAACAGAAGAGCAGCTGGACTTCCCTTCAGGTCGCCTTCCGTTCACCGCCTCCCTAGCCCGCAAGGACCCCTACTCACCTGGTTTCTAGCAGGACAGATTAGTTTTGCCTGTTTTACTAGTATATACAAATAAAATCACACACTATGCACACTTTTGCATTTAGCTCCTTTCTGTCCAAGATGAAGCTTTTTCTTTTCTGATGAACGTGTGTGAGGTTCGTCCATGTTGCATTCCTCATCAGTAGACTTTCTTGTGTTTTTGAAGTTTAAGTGTACTTTTAAAAACCAAGGTTATTTCCTTGCTTGATCATGAAGGTTTTTAATGTTGTCTAAAAATGCTTTCGTTGGGAGTAGGGGATACGGCACCTTAGTGCTTGAGCTTTGAGACTGCTTTGATTTTGCTTTTGACCCTTGAAGTAACTTCTAATTTATTTAACATGGTGAAGAACACTTTTGATATTCAAAAACTATAGAAAATTATAGTCTATCCTTTCTGTGGTGTTAGCTAGATGGTGGGTTTTTAAGGTTAGTTGATATGAAATATGTATATATGTAACAAGGATTTTATGAATACATGAATGACACAACATATTCAATAATTGTCTTAGAAGATAACATTCTGTAATGTTCCAAGATTATATTTGGGATCTGCTTTTTATTCATTTTTCGTAAGGAGAGGGGGTTACTAGTGAAGATAATATTTAGGAAACAAAACTTGATGGGGAAATAAATTCTAGGATAAAGGGGTTGATTCTTCACACAATTTTAGCTGTTTTTGTCAAGCTTTATGTCTATCCTTTAAGAAGGGGAGAATGATGTACCACTTTTGTGACATAATTTCCCATTCTTTATTTTACGAGTTACAATATCTGGGGGAAAGAACTGTATGGAGCTTTGCTAATAAGCATAATTTATGATTACATGTGAAGATGTACAAATATCAACTGGATGACTGATTTTACTTTTAGGAGAGTACATTAAAGGACAGTAAGGAGCAACTAAGGATTGGTGGTTTCACTCTTAAGCTGATAGTTTATTAAGTCCAGGGCAGGGTATATGAGAAAACCTGTGTTTTTCAAGGTAAGGCATTTAATTCCACTTTCCATCTTTATATCATTTATATATGAGGGAATAAAGGTTCTTAGTATACTTGAGGCAATTTACTTGACATCTTTAAAAAAATGTGTTAGATTTTTAATAACATGTTATTTTAAAATCGTGTATCTCTGAAATAGAATTGGTCATGTTTTTAAAGGACCCGTTAGTGGTGGAACTCTTGAGCCCTGGACCACTGACCTCAGCCTTGTTCCTGTTTCTTCATAGCATGAAGGAGACTGAAAAAGGACCACTTTCTCCTAAAGTTCTTTTTAACCAGCTTTGTCAGAAGTGGGTGCATCTATATTCTTAAAATAAGTAATGATGAGTTATCAAACAGTAGTATAGTTTTACTGTAACAGTGATATTATTGCCTAGACTATCAAGAGAAAAATAATTTGTTGCAGCTGTATGCTTTATATAAATTATATCACATAATACTCAGAAGTGTTTGTTTATCCCCATTTTATGTATTAGAAAACTTAAGAGATTCACAAAAGTTTAATAGGGTACCTAGTTCCATAGTGACAAAGCCAGGATTCAGTAGCAGTCTGTCTTGCCTTAGAAGGCCATGATTTCATACCATAGAGCAAGAAAAATTAAAGAATTGTAAAAACCTAAGAGGCTCAATAATAGGGTATCTAACCTAGTTTCCTTATTTTTAGAGATGAACTTTGAGACAAATAGAACTTAAGTGAATTTCTCAAGATATTTTAGTATGTTTAAAAAGAAAATCCTTGTGTGCTTGGAAATAAACACATACCATAAAGGACATGACTTAACTTTAATATATTCATTCATTCCTTCATGTAGAAAAATTGATGAATCTAGCGTACTTATAAGGGTGCTTACTAGGATCCAGGTGTACACAATATATAATATATTAAAAATGGACCCTGTATGGAGCTCATAAGCCAGTTCAGTCCACAAGTACTGAAATATGTAGAAAAAAATTCATTAAATGTACACTTGTATTTTTGTATATCTGCAAACTTTAAAGTTTCATTTTAATTTACACTATTTATCTGTACCATGGCATATTATATTATTGAATTTTATCTCATCGAATTGTTAGCAATGGTAATATCTTTTTTAAATTCCAGTTTTATTGTGGAAAGGACACTTAACATGAGATCTACACTCTTAAAACATCTTCAGTGTGCAGTAGATGATTGTTGAGTATAGGTACAGTGCTGACCAGCCGATCTGTAGAGCAGGTCCACCTTGCTTGACTTCGACTTTACGTCGGGGGTTTAGTCACTCCTTTCCCCCTCCCCCCAGCCCCTGGTAACAACCATTCCACTTTTCAATTCTTTGACTTTAACTATTTTAGGTACCGCATGGAAATGGAATCACGCAGTACTTGTCTTTCCATGACTTACTTACCTTAGCTTAAGGTGTCATGGTAGTTTACATGTAGTCCAAAACATAGAACGTTTATTATCTTTTTCACTTGCTTGGCAAATGCTATTTTTTCAAAGCCTAAGGAACAAAAAAGCCCTTGAGAGTCTCAGAGATATGTGTGCCTCATAGACTTCAACAGGTTTTAGGACATTGTGTGCCTTAGAAATTTGTTTTTTGACTCTGCCCAAAATAGCTTTGTTTTTTATCCTTTTTTCTGGTTTTATAAAGACCTGGAAGGATTTTTTAAATTAGAGTTAAAATAATAGGTGCTCATAGATAAAAGTTCAAAGTACTATTATCTGTTCCTTATTCTTTTCAAAAGTGATTATGCATACACAGATGTGTATACAAAGTACTCGTAACTTGCTTGTTTTGCTTAATGTATTTTTTACATCTTTCCATTTAGGACATGTGAATATAACTTACTTGATTTTACATAAGTAAATTTGTGTGTGAGTGATGTCTATATATGTATATAACTTGTACTTGTGAGAGTACATCTGTGGGATGATAGAATTATTCAATCAAACATTATTAAGAAACACTTAAAATTGCATTTTCTTTTAATTTATTATGTTTATTTTAAAAAAGAGATATATATTGGGAAAATGATTTTATTAAAAAATCAAGTGAAGATTTAAGCCATTTGTGTCAGGTCTATTTTTGGACTCTTTTTCTGTTCCATTGATCTGTATGTCTATCCTTACTCCAGTATTGCACTGTCCTGATTACTGTAGCTTCTAGTAAAGTCTTGGAATTGGATAGTGTGAGTCCTCAAAATTTCCTTTTTTAATTTTTTTCAAGGTCCTTTGCCTTTTTATATGAATTTTAGAATCAGTTTGTCAATTGGGATTGCATTGAATGTGTAGATAAATTTGGAGAGAATTGACATCTTAACAATGTTGGGTCTTCCACTAGTGCATGATCATGACATCTTTTTAATTACTTAAGTCTTTGATTTTTCTCATCAATTTTTTTTGGTTTTTAGCCTACAAATCCTGCATTATTTTGTTAGATTTGCCCTTAAGAATTTCATGTTTTTAATTATTGTAAATTGGTACTTAAAAAATTTTTGATTACCAATGATTCATTCCTAATACATAGACATACACTTGACTTTTGTATATCGACCTTGTTTCTTGCTGCTTTTTCAATTCACTTACATATAGTAGTTATAGTAGTTTTATGTAGATTCTTCAGGATTCTCTATACAGACAATAATGTCTACAGTAATCAATAAATAAAGACCATTTTAGTGCTTCCTTTCCAATCTCTATCCTTTTATATATATTTTCTTACCTTATATCACTGGCAACAACCTCCAGTACAATGTTGGAATGGTAAAGTGGGCTTCCTTTGTTTTGTTCCTGGTATCAGGGGCAAAGCATTCAATCTTTCACACCTAAGTATGATAATAGCTGTAGGTTTTTCATAGGTGCTTTTTATTAGGTTGAGGAAACACCCATTCCCATTTCTGAGAGTTCTTATTAAAAATGGGTATTGGTACACCTTGATTCCTGGCCCAGAGAAACCATAAGATAGTGAATGTTTGTTGTTTTCTGAAGGAAAAAAAAAAAATGGGTATTGAATTTTATCAAGTGCATTTTCTGCATCTATTGAAATAATCATGTTTCTTTTTAGCCAGTTGAAATAGTAAATTGTATTAACAGGTGTTTAGAATAGCTTTAGTGAAATATATTTGACATATAATAAATTGTGCATGTTTAAAGTATATATCAAATAAGTTTTATATACTTTATATACTTACAGTAATATATACACTTGTGACACGATTGCCACATCAACATGATGAATTTACCCATCACCCCCAGAAGTTTTCTTGGTCCCCTTTATAATTACTCTCCCTGGACTCCCTCCCCTAAGCCCTGTCCTTGGGCTGCTGCTTACCTGTTTATCACTATAGATTAGTTTGCATTTTAAAAAAATTCTCTATATAACATATAGTCTTTTTTTTTCTGGCTTCTTTTGCCAGGCAGTCTTATTTTGAGATTCATCCATGTTGTGTGTATATATTGATTGATATTTAAAAGTTGAAACAATCTCTTGAAGTTTCTATATAATGGTGATTATCAGACACATTGGCCACTTGTGGTGAAGTTTGGAGCAAATTCTTCAACTTTTTTCTGGCCTTTTTTTTCCCCTCCAATATCTTGTTATTTTGCAATAGTTTTAAGACTCACGTGAAGTTGCAAGAGGAGTACAGAGTACCTTTGTGCCCTTTATCTAGCTTCCCTCTATGATAATATCTTCTATAACAACAGTACGTTATCAAAACCAGGAAATTGACATTAATGCAATCCTATCAACTCTGGTTCAAATATTACTTGGGTTTTACCAGTTTTTACATGCACTCTTCCTTAATAGGTTCAGAGATGCTGTAGAGTGATTCTATTTCATCATTCTCACTATGTGCTTTTTTGTTCCTTTACTCCTTCTTGTTGCTAACTAATATTGATGTGTTGAGCTTTCTTTGCATTTTGTCCATGAGGAAATATATGTATATTCCTAGTTTTGTGATATTTTGTGGTGTGTGATATGCTTAAGAAGGTACAGTGTACTATAGTATTCTGACTATGTTCTTCAGTATTATCTTCTAATTTACTAATTCACCCATCAGCTGTGTAAGGTTGAGTTTATCCCATCTTTTGTATTTTTATATCTGTGGTTCTATTTTATTATTTCTAATATTTTTAATTGGCTGTCTTAACAATATCTACATGTTTAATTTCTGCTATTTTTCTTAGTATCTAGGATTTTATTAGCAGCTATGCCTTTATGTTCTTGGACATTCTCAACATACTTTTAATGTCTTTAGGATGGTTCCATAAAATTTGGAGTAAAGCAAATTCATTACATTTGTTGATTTTTTAAACTTTAAATTTCTTTATCTGTTTTATAATATTGGTTTGTGGGTTCCTTTGAGGCTGAGGTCTTTCAGGCCCAGAACCCATCAAGTGCAGGTTTTTCTACTATTTTATGTTCTATTTTTGCTCTGTGGGACTTATTTTGTACTGAATCCCACTTATGCCTTTTAGTTTAATTTTCTTTTGTTTTTTCTTTTGTTTATATGTTTGGAATAGAGTTTTTGGATTCTCAACAGACTAATTTGTCTTCACCTAGAAGACACTGCCAGAGGGTCTCTCTTTGTACATTTCTTTTTCTTGACAATCTACTCCTGTTTTATGAGTGTGCGTACATTTTCTTCTTACAACTTGAGATTTTAGAAGTTTCTTCCTCTTTCCCACAGTAACACTTTTCTGAGGTACATTTCCTTTGAATGTTTAGTGTTCCCTTTATTTGTATAGGGTGAATCTTTTCATATGTTTGGTGATTTTTCTCTTTTTAGCCTGTTTATCCTTGTTGGTCTGTTGGTAGCTCAGATAAGCTCCAGTAGAGATTCTGTAAATCATCATACGATTCCCACCCCCTCCCCCGCAGTCTAGGTAAGAAAAAAAAAAAGAATCTAGGTTTATTAAATTTCCTTCAGTGCTTTAGAAGGCAGTAAGTGCTTTGTGCATGGTTGAGATGGAGCTATAGGCAGAGACATGGTGGAGACGGATTCTCTTTTTTGAGGACCAGTTTCCTTCCGGTGTAAATGCTTTAAAAGCCATAAACTCACCTCACCTGGCTGGTGAGGATCTCTGTAGGATTCCCGATTCCCCTTTCAGTCTTCTACCTCGTGACCCTCCTTGATACCTTGATACAGCACAAGTGTAATGTCACACAGTTTTTGGCCTTTCATAGATTCCAGCTGTGGAGGCCCAAATAGGGTTGGAATTTATGTCCATCTTGGCTTCTGTCCTCCCCTCTGATGTAGGAGGTGGGCGCTATCCACCACACGCAGAAGGGGAGGTCCGTCCGGGGATTAACTGAACGTGTTCTCAATGTCTTGCAACTCTTGGCTTATTGGCAGGTATTTGCATCTTGAAATGATGGTTCCAATTTCAGGCTGGATTCACTACCAGTTCAGATAGCTTTTTAGCTTCAGGGACTCACGTTAGTGTGTTACCAGGATGAATGTTTATCATGTGATAATGAGGAATAATACTTACAGTACTAGACTCAAGAGTCAAAACGCCTGGATTTATGTCAGTGGCATAGCTTGTTCTTCAGTTCTTTCAAGGGTAAAATGGATCTCATAGTAGGTATGAGTTCCTAAACAGCACTGTTGTGTATATCAAATGAGATATGTTGTATATATCATAATGAGACCATCATGAACTTATCTTGTACTACCATAAGATATTCTTACTATGCTGACAAAATTCTTTCTTCATCTTGGATCACAGCACTTTCTAAATTTACTACTAGTTTTCATTAAAGGCAAAAATGTTCATTTTACCTTTGGAGTTTATTGCAAAAAGTATTACTTTTTAAAGTTGAAGCTGAAATGGAACTAAATATTTGCTGTGTTGATGTCTCCAGGAATAGCATCTGTTCCTTTTATGTAATTAATACACAAGAAATCTGTCAAATCCTTAAATACATTGACAGATATCAATTTATAGTTCTTTAATTTAGTATAAATAAACTTGCTTTTCTTTTTGTTAAGTTAGGAAGATAATAGATCAGAGTGGCTTGGGTTTGAATGCTTGTTTTTTGCTTGCTGTGTGACCTTGCAAATTGTTTAAATAATCCCTCTGAGTCCTCATATAACCTGGGGAAAATAGTACATTCCAAGTTTATTTGAGGATTATGTGACTTAATATATATAAAGCTTAAGATATGTACTGTCCTTGGCATGTATGGTGCTTAATAAGTGATAGCCATAGTGTTCTCGGGGCACCTGAGATCTCATGCTAATTGGAATGGTAATCACATTTTGTCTTTCTGTTTAGCAGAAAAAGAACTAAATTGAATAGTTGACTATATGCTATTTCAAAGTGGTTTTATTTTTATTTATTTATTTATTTATTTTTTGTAGATTATTATTTTTTTATTGAAGGGTAGTTGACACACGGTATTACATTACATTAGTTTCAGGTGTACAACATAGTAATTCAACATTTATATACATGACAATTCTAGGTGCCAGCTATCACCATACCAAGCTGTTACAATATCTTGACTATATTCATTACATCCCGGTTACTTATTATTTTACCATTGGAAGTGTATACTTTTTTTTTTTTTTTTTTTTTTTTGTGTGAGGGCATCTCTCATATTTATTGATCAAATGGTTGTTAACAATAATATAAAATTCTGTATAGGGGAGTCAATGCTCAATGCACAATCATTAATCCACCCCAAGCCTAATTTTCGTCAAAGTGGTTTTAGTAATAAAATAATAGTAATATATTGTTGATGAAATGATCATTCTTTTTTTTTTTTCTTTCCTGTTTTGTCTTTAAACCACAGGGCCCCTCGATTTAAAAGTTTCCAACAGCAGGACAGTCAGGAGCTCCTGCACTATCTGCTGGATGCAGTGAGGACAGAAGAAACAAAGGTCAGGTTTCTTTATGCTCCTCACATACGCCCTTTAAGAAGAGGGTACAGAACTGAAGGAATTAATTTCTACCATAATCTTAATGTAAGGCTAGGAAGTAATTGTTTTTCTAACTATTCTGTTTATTCTCCCCTTTTTTCTTACTCTTCTTCTATAAGGTTACTTTCCTTCAACCTTTCACAACCCTATCATCCTTTGTTAGTACTGTTTGCTCCTAAATTACAGAAATCAATTCAAATTAGCTTAGTAAAGGAAAGGGAATCTAAGAACCTGGTGGAGGGTCATCTAGCTGGGAGTATGGGGACAGGAGGGTCCTCAGGAGCCCGGGAAGCATTCTTATCCCCCTGCTCGCTCTGGCTCTGTAGATTTCTTTATTCATCTCTCTGTAGACTCAGCAGTTTCTCTGTTTGTGTCTGGACGGTAGCACATGACCGCCGTAGTTAGCATGTTGCAGTTGTGCAGATATGAAAATGAAACTGGCTGTTTGTGAATCTCAATTCTAAATTCCCATGAGAGAGAAACTTCACTGTCCCATCATGTTGGGTTAGGATCCAGTCTGGAAAGGTCTGTCGCTGTGGCTACGGGAGTGGGGTCCCAACCTCCTGGGTCAGGGAGTGTTTCCAAGAACGGAAGGCATAGCTCATGGATTGGATAGATCCCCCAAACAGTGTTTTTTGTAGTTCTGTCCCTTAATCGATTTGTTGTTTGTTGACTTTAGTATTAACATACTTAAATTCAGCTTTTTTGATGGGGTCCACTGCTGATAGGGTACAATTTTTCAGAGAACATGCAAGATATTGAAGATACATAGCACATATCTTCCACTTCCCCCTTTCTCACTCAAAGCAGACATTGCTGACCACTCACAATAGTCCTGATGAGCTCGATTCAGCCTCCAAATCATTCTCAGCATAGCGCTGTGGGCAGCCCTTGTCCATCTGAATAGTCATATTAGGAAAAATCCTATCAAATGAGTTGAATTCAACTTAGGAGGCGTCATTCCATTTCTGCTATCACTCTACTTTTATATATTTTGATTATGAAGTCAAATATTTCTATTTCTATTTAGATGTATGTCTTTTTGCCTCTCTTAGATTGTGATCTCCTGAAGGAATGGTACTGTGTGTTACCTCTATCCTGTGTACCTCGTACATAGTTGGTGCTCAGTTAATGTTTGTTGAATAAGTTGTCTTTGCTTAATCTTTAAGTGGACAGTTTCTACATCATCTGTAAGCTTAGAAGCATCAACATGCATTTACTATTCATAATACAAAGACAGAGTCTCTCTTTTCACCTTGTTATCTTGTATTGACCCCCTCAACAAGTTATCAATATACCATAGTTACTGGATCAGATTTAATACTTTTTCAAGTAGTGAAATAACTATGGTTAAATTTTAAATAGTAAGCTTTAAAGAAAATATTATTTGTACTAGTCACTAATGAAGGAGCATTAAAACTAAATTTGAATAAGCAGTATTGTATAGAATTAGGAAAATCATTTGTTTAGTAGTTAAGATTTGAACTGGGAAGAAAAAACAAACAGTCCCTTAAGTAAGTTATGCTACTTTTTTGGAGACTTGTTATTTTGAGTAATTATAGTTTAAACAAACTGATAAACTGAGTAGATAATACTGTATTATATTTTACCTGTAATTTGTTTTTAAAAATCAATTAAGAGATTCATAATTAGTTAAGTTTTATATCTTTCAGTTGTGTTTTAAAGTTTTCTTCATTTAGATTCTTACACATTTCTTAACTTATTAATGTGTTTTATCTCTTTTACTTGCTGTTTATTATAAATTAGTTGCTGTATAAAGGGCATTTTCTTCCATATCATGTCATTTCTGTGGGTGTGTGAAGGCTTTTGGTTTCATTATATTTATATACCCCATATGACATTTTCTTATTATTAATATTAGTTTTTTATTTCAGCTGGTTCTTTTGACTTTCCCAAGTAAAAAATCTTATCATCTGTAAATAATTTTATCTCCTCTCTAATTTTCATACCTCTGAGATTTATTTTTCTATTAAATGCATTGACTAAACCTTTAATACAATGATAAATAACAGTAGTGAATAGGGAATATCAAGGGATTTGATTTTATAATCTATTTCTCCTTACATCTGTTGATATGATGGCTTATTTAGTGGGTTTTCTAATATCCCTGTATTACTAGAATAAAAATCTCTTTGCCATATTGCACTGTTCTTTTAACATGCTGCTGTATTCTGTTTATATTTTATTTACAAGTTTTTGATAAGTGACATCAGTGTGTGTGGTGTACACTCTGTCAGGTTTCGGTACCAATATTAGCCTTCATGAAAATAATTGGTAAGTTTCCCTTTTTCTATACCCTGGACATAGGCTTAGTGGCATTCCTCTCTGAAATTGTTATGACTTGGAGCTTTTGTAAGGAGTACTGTTGACCAACATTCTCCCCTTCAATCCCCCCATGGAAGCTGAAAGATTTTCTGTCTCTTCTAAGATTAATTTCCTGGGAAATTATCTTTTTTTTTTCTTTTCACATGTATAATATGTGAGAGTTGAGCAAAGTGGTCTCTCATGGTTGCTTAACATGTCTTTAATTTTGTTAGTGGTTTCTTTTCTTAGGTGTGATGTTTGCTTTTCATCCTTATCTTGACTAAGATTAGCTAGTGGGTTTCTTTACCCCCACCCCCCAGTGGGTTGACTTCTACCCTAGCCAAAGAATCAGCTTTTGATTCATTAATTCTCTTCAATTTCTACTTTTATCTTTATTAACTCTTTCTACTTTTGTTCAGTTTTGATATTCTTTTTTCTAAGTTTACAAGTTGGCTGTTTAACTCATTTGTTTTTATTCTTTTCAATTGATTTCAATATTTAAGACTCTGAATTTTCTTCTGAACAGTGGAAAATATCTTGGATTCCAATATGTGATATTTTTATTCTTCTCTGGGAAGCCTGAAATTTGGGTTTAGTTTCTCTCTGACGTAGTAACTTTTCAGCAACAGAATTATGTATCATTTTCACACCAGGAAGTCCAGCTCAAATAGTGGTAAAACATATGAAAACCTGTGATTAGGACTTTACTTAAAAAATCTTTTGAAGGTTAATTAACAAGCTTTCCTCTCACCCCAAGTTAAAATGTGAATTAGAGAAGGTTAGATTCATCCACTAATTAGGGACATAATGAGTATAAAAGATGATAATTTATTATCTTAAGTCTTTATTCTTGGAACATAGTTTTATTTCAATCTGAAAGTTTTTTATAAGGGTGATCTTTTCTAAAACATACGTAAGAGAAGTGGAAACTTAAACCTTGTCATTCACTAAGAGCTGCTAAAGACTTTAATACATTACTATTATTGACAACTAAATGCAGATAAAATGAAAATTAATCAAGATTTGGAAGATTCTTTTTGCTGTGGACATTAGTTGATATTCTGGACTTTAGTCATATGTATATAAGTAAACTCATCTACATGGAGGTTATAGTGACCAGTTTCATAGTTTCTTATATATTAAGAATTTTCTTCATAGATGAGAAATTTCATAATGTCTATGTCACTTTTTCTCCTGATTAAGGAATATGTCATTTTAGGGACAGAGTAGGGGAGAAGAAGGGAAGAATGGGGTAATGGGAAGAGAAAGAAGAGCGTGAACTTACTCTAAACCTATAAGAATAATGGGAAAAATTCTTTGCACCCAGGAGAGAACCTAAACATAGTGGCTTTGACTCTGATTTGGAGGATTTGGCATTAGAGAATTGTTCATTCATGGAATTAGAACTGGAAGAAAGGACATATTTAATTTTTTTAAAAAAACGTAGTCATTTTATAGACTAGGGAATTGAGATCCAACATATCTTGCAGTTGCAAAGTCCTCCTATTATTAAGAGGATGATGCTTGAGGTAACTGTCACTAAACCAGATTCTACTCAGAGGAACACAAAATCTTTGAAAGAATACATTCTAGTATAGATTCTTATTAAATTCTTCTTAACTTTATTTTACAGAGAATACAAGCCAGCATTCTAAAAGCATTTAACAACCCAACTACTAAAACTGCTGATGATGAAACTAGAAAAAAAGTAAAAGGTATGTTGACTCTTTCACTGTTAAAACTTTCCTTTAGAGGAAAATAGTAAAAGTTCCTTTTTAGGGTAAAAAGAATGAGCATTATGTGAACAAATATTGTGGCCTTAAAGAGTAGGGTATCCTTCTTCCAGTAGCTGCAACATAGTTTGGTGAGTCATAAAAAGAAAATGTTAGAATATATCCATGTGAATATTGAAAAACAAAACTAATATTGAATATTCAGGTTGGCACAGATGTCCTTACGTGAGATATTCTAAAGGAGACTTGAAAGGGTGTTCAAAGTAGCAACCTCATTTGGAAATTGAGTTTCATCATATTGTGTCATTTTGTAGTTGCCATTGTGCTTGGATAAGTGGATTTATGGATATTATCTAGTTTTAACTAGACAAAATGCTTAAGTGTTCAGAAGATTTCCTGTAAGGAAACCATCTATTGACTAAAGTACTAATAAATCAAACATATGTGTCTACTTGTACTGTTGGCGTGTCATCGGCCAAAATATGAGGCAGAAACAATGATAAGCTAGTCAAGGCCGGTCGTTTATAATTATTATATTCCACATTATTAGTGATTTAATTTGTCCCAAATGTATGTTTTGTCTTGAGATACTAATGGTAATGTGAAGTCATCATTTTTAGAACACATTTTAAAATGCTCCTTGTATGTTATCTATTCTCTTTATAACTTGTTTGTATAGTGTTATATGTACATACTGCATGTCTATAATTTATAAGCAACTGTACATACACTGTGATTGTACCTTCCAAGATTTCATATGCACATAAGGGTTCAAGATTTTTAAAAATGCAGGTTCCCAAGCATGTTCTTTGTACTTTTGTTTTGACGCAGTGCCATCTAGTGCATGCTTAGAATCACTGCCCAGTTTTTCTTTCACCCTTTCCATTTTGTGATCTTTTCTATTTTCAACCCCTTGTGTAAATTTTTTAATGAAACATCTTAGTTTACCCTAACTTCTAAGTAGTTAGCATAATTAATAAGTGTGTATTGATATATCTAGATATAAGCCAGCTCGGTCATTCAGTGCTTCAGGTTATGTTTTTAAATGATTTTAAATGTTGCTTGTATGAAATTTGAAGGTAGAGACCCAAAAAGGACAGAAGAGAAATTTTAAAGAGGAGCGAATTGGTTTTTTAAGGTATCTGCTGCCCCTCCCCCACTGTCCGGGTTTGCTATGGAAAATGTCAAACTTCTATTAAAATAGAAAGAATAGTATAATGAAGCCTCCTAGGAGGTTATTTATGAATCTACCCATCATCCTGCTTAAACTACATTAAATTCATGGTGTATAATGTTTCATTTATTTTTCTCCCAGGCCCAGATTTTTTTTTGAAGCAAATTATAGGCATAATATAGGCAAAATTATGTCTATAATTTGCAAATTACAAATCCCAGTGTAAATATTTCCCCCAAAGAATAATTTTAACATTTTTAAATATGACTGATCAGTTGTATATATACCTGAGTTATTAATTGCCCGTGTTAGTTTTTTGCTCTATGCTGTGTTTACTTGTCTTTTACTACTCTGTTGTTTACGTAGTGTTGGTCCTGGCATCCATGGCCCTAAAAGTATTAATTTCCTTTCCCATCCCTCTGTCTACCTCCAGGTTAGGCACAGAGGCTTTAAAAGGGTGGAACAGGAGAGGGCTGTATGGTTTGAATAGTGGTTTTTGCTCTACTTATTTTACCTCTTAAGTTGAAGAACTGTTGGTTATTTCTTGGAGACTGCTGTTGTTGACACCCACATTTTCTCAACAGAATTTATAAAGGAGAAAGACATTATAACATCATATAGTAGAATGTATGATTAAATGTTGTACTGGACATCTGCCCCATTCAGATTTCCTTTGAATCAATTAAAAAAACCATGTTACATTGTTAGGTTGATGGTTGACATGTGTTTTGCATTAAAAAAAGTATTATTATTTATAGCATATGGAAGAGAAGGTGTGAAAATGAACTTCATAGATCGCATCTTTATTGGCGAATTAACTAGCACAGTCATGTGTGAAGAATGTGCAAATGTAGGTATTTTGGAAATCACATCCGTTGGAATAAATTATAATCACATCATTTTTATCGTTTCTTTCACATATAGTCATCAGTGGTCATTTGTTTTTATTCATGACTACGTAATATATTTTGAAAGTCTTTTTAAAATATATCCTTTGCTCCTAGGAGGTAATTTATAATTATAATTTACAATTTTTAAAAGTATGTTATTTCATTTTTCTTCTTGACAAACCTGTGAAGTCCTTTCAGCCTATTTTAATGTGTTCGAATGTGTTAGCTACTTGCTCGGATTGAAACAAATGAGAAACTTCTGTGAAGAGAGTAACTATGCATTATCCTAAAATGTGATCCCAGTAAAAATAATGTAGTGACATGACAGGGTGATTTACCACATAAGACTTAAAGTTTATAGTTATGGGACTTATTGAAGTTTTTTTGAAGTAGACTTGACTCATTTTTTAATTTAGTGATAATTTTTTATTGTTATCTGTACTTTAACAACTTTTTTATAGGTTTTTAATTGCTTGGTAAAGAATGTTTCTGAAAGCATGTGACTTAGGCTATGATAGGTTTAAGCTTTGTGAGATGTTAATCATAAAAGAGAAGGCCTTTATGTCCATTTTCCTGTCCTGGATTATGGAATATCTTTCTGTCCTCTCTAGTCTTGCAGAGTCAGGATTGTATCTCCCTCTGGCCTGTCATATTGAAGGATAGAATGTGCCAACATGATATTACTTAAATTTCTGTTATATTCAACACAGAAGTTGATTTCTCTCTCACAAGCTAGAGACTATCTTTTAAAAACAGAATTATCCTAAAGAATCTACAAAATACAGCCAAGCACTCTGGCTTTTCCTTATCTTTCATATTTTATTTGTTATGGCACCAATTTCACCAATATGCTTATATCTTTAGTTAGTTTGATTAAACACAGCTTATTTTGAAGTTACTTTAAATATTACAGGTTCGTCACTACCAACAACATGACATTCAGTTGGGTAGCATTTATTGACGTCTTAGATATCTTGTATTGATGAATAATATACCCACTTAAATCACTGTTGTCCCGGGGACATTTTTTAACTTAAAGTTTCAGGTTGCCCAGGAATTTTGATGTATTTGAGACTTTACAAAAGTACATTGGTTGTATTGGAATTCTAACAGGTTCTCAATATGATTTCCTTTGAAGATCTCCATGGTGAAAGATCCTTTCATTGATATTTCACTTCCTATAAAAGAAGAAAGGGTAAGAAGAAAAAAGCTTAATGATAACTTTTTTATGAGGGCCATTTATTCGTTTATGTGTTTAGATGTTTGTTGAATGTATTATCAGTTATCAGAGTCATTATTTTTCATATACAACAGTTGAGTTTGTACAGTGTATTTAGTATGGAGATTTGCATCTATATGCATCAAGTATTTGTTATTCTCAAGGAATTGAAATCCTATGTTTTGTATTTTGGGAGCTAATGTTAAGGAAGTTATCTGTATTTCAAATGAGTTAGAAGCTTTGAAAGGTAGATGATGCCAGGATGACTTCCTAAAGAAGTTTCTGCATGACATCTGTTTAGATTTCAAAACCTGCTCTTCTGGGAAGAATGAGTAAATATAGAAGTTTGCAGGAGACAGACAATGGTCAGTACAGTGGCCCTGTTACTACAGAAAATTCTCATCACCGCAGAGCCACCAAGAATTCTTCATTAAAAGACAAGGTAAGATTATGTGCATTTGTGGGACATCTCTTTTTTAAAAAGTTTTTACTCAGGAACTTTAAAAAAAGGTATATAAAAATAGAGAAGATAGTATAATTATTCCCTTGTACCCATTTCTCAACTTTCTAGTTATCTGCTCAGGGCTAATCACATTTTTTCTGTATCCATCCTCCATTCTCCCCTTCCCCATCCCAGGTTACTTGGAAATAAATCCCAGATACGTTATATACTTCAGTTTGTATCTCTAAAAGATAAATAATCTTTTTAAAGATATAACCAGAGTACCATTATCATACCTAAAATATTAATGATTTCTTAATAGCCTGAACATCCCATCATTTAAACTTGTGCAGTTGTCTCATAAATAATTGTTTTTGCTTTTTAAGGTGTGTTTGAATTTAGGATCCAAAAAGGACGTTGATTGTAATCTCTCTTAATTGCATGTTTCTTGAATCTTTTTGATCTATAGATCCGCCCTCCCATCCTCCTCCTTTCCCTTTGCCATTTGTTGAAAAAATCAGCCATTTTTTTCAGCAGTTCCTTACATGTCCACATTCAAGGGTAATTCACTTGCTATTGTACCTCATGGTGTGAACTAGTCCCTGTGTCTCCTTTATTTCCTCTAAAGCAATTAGATCTAGAGGCCTAATTAAGTTTCATTATTTATTTAATTTTTGGCAAGAAAACTGGTAAGTGGTGGTATTTACTTTCATCAAGGAGATGCCTGTGTATGATGTTTCCTATTCCATGATGCCACCAGTCACCGATGACCACTGTCTAGACCCATTATTTCACTAGTTGAATTAGTTAAAAATGTAAAGAAATCAGGCTGAAGCTGCACTTCATTGCAAAAATTTTTTTTAATATGACATGATTTGTACTAACTTGGCAGGTGGATATATTATCAGATTTACTCTTTTAGAAGTCTCTCTAAGTGGCAAGGCTGCAGAGAGTGCAAAAGCTTGCAGTTAAAAAGCCTGCTTCACAGCCTCCTTCCACAATAGTCCTGTTCTCTGCAAATACGTAACTGCTGTTGTTGGTTTCTTGTCTAAAGATTTACTTTTAAATTAGAACTACTTGTTAGTATATCTTCTATTGATTGTAGTTTATGTAGATTTAGGAAATAAATTGCAGAGGTGCTAGAAATAATATTTATTTAATAATTGTGGAACGTTTAAAAAAGATTTATTGGCATTTATTTCCAGTAAGGTCACAAGATTCTTTTCTCTAAAAACACTGTCAACTTGCAGAATCAACTAGTTCATGGCAGAAAACATGTAAGAAAATTGTCATCTGAAGAAGATAAGCTTGTCATCATATGCCGGAAAAACGAAGACCTTGAGACAAACGGGGAGTCTTCTGTGCTTGTAAGCAGGATGCACACCGAGTCAGCTCTGACTGAAAGTCCCCCCGACGTCAGTGAGAAAGAAGCCGGCCGTTCCGAAAGCAGTGCTGACGCCGACAGTGAGGCTTCAGAGTCCGAAAGGGCTTCCGGGCAGGCTGTGCCATCGGGGTTCAGCAGGGGCTGCCGTGTGCCCGCGAACAGCCTCCTTTCCCGTCCAGCAGCACGGGCGCCCCCCTCCAGGGACCCTGACAGCGCTGATGAGGGAGTGGCCGGAGCCATGGCTCAGCTTCACTTGAGCAGCCCTGTGAGTGGAGGTAGAGATTTTGACAGAGAAAATAAGCCACCAAATGTTCCAAGTAGTATATGTGTTTCAGAGGAGAAGCAGATGATGTCCCACAGCCCCCAGAGTGCTTTTCAGACCCTTTCTCAGAGCTACGTAACTACCGCCAAAGAGTGTTCCGTTCAGTCCTGTCTCTACCAGTTCACGTCCGTGGAGTTGCTGATAGGGAATAACAGGCTGCTCTGCGAGCGCTGCACTGAAAAGAAACAGAGGCGCCAGAAGCAAACCACTTCTGCAGGTACTTACTGAGCTTAAGGTTGTTTGGTTCAGTATTCATGGGTTATCTGATAGTTGGTGACGAGTGGGTGGTAGGTCCCAAATAGAGGAACCCAAGAGCCTTATCTCCCTATCCGAGCTGCTTGGAGGTGGGGGTTGTCTTTTTCATATTTGTGCCTCATCTTGAAGACATTGACTGGGCAGAGTGAATTTTCAGTAGACTTTTGTTGAAGTAAATTGAAGAACAGGAAGTATTCATCTCTGCCTTGGAAATGCATATCTACATAATCTTATTTCTGGGGACTAGCTATCTGAAATCTTTCCAGAAGAAATTTCTCTGAAATTTACAGTGTGTCTCTGGTGAGATTAATGTGCACATTCCATTTGTCTAGTATGAAGTCATAGCATAAGATATAAGTTTGAAGATTTAAAATAATTGTATGTCACAAAGCTAGCAATGTAGTCACTATGTTTAGTTGGCCAGATAAAAGTGGAAAAAAAGCAGACTTGTCCAGGAAGAAATTTTTAGTATATTTCTAGCCTTGGAGAGAATACTCTGATTCTTAATGATTAGTTGTTACAAAATGTAGATTTTATTATTTCTTAGGCATGGTGAAGCCAGCAAATGATTGCCACTGGAAAGGTAGTTTATTACTTTGATAGTTTGTTGCTTAGAGTTCACAAGATATGGGGGCGAGCTAAGCCATGCCACATAGGGCCACCTGGGGAAGGACCAGGACTAGTTGGGAAGCAGGGGGAGCCAGCAGAAAGCATGGGTAGCAGCCTTTATTGCGGTTTCCATGAGAAGGAATGGGTGAGGTAGGGTAAACTGGTGTAGTACTGACTGGTGTTGAATAATTTCAGCGGGCTCTGGAGCATAGGGGCTGTCTCCTGTCTGGTACCGGACCCTGGTGTGATTAGGGTAGGGGAATAGTGGCCCAGAGTATAAGGGTCCTGGAAAGGAGGTAGTTGGGGCATAGGCTTTCGATTTGTCAGTTTGCATGTGAAGGCGCACTTAGGTTGTTCACTGTGTCTAGGACTTGGCTAGCTCTGGGGTCAGGGGCGGGGAGGGGAGAGGGGGCCTCAAGTGTCAGTGAGGCCCCAGATGTCAAAGCATGAGCATAAAGACAAGCTTAATACACTAGTAATGAAAGAAATGTCCAGATGGGAGGAGAAAATACCAACCTACATTAATCATTAATCCAAGTTAAATATGCAATTGGCCATGTTCAAGTCCTCTCACACGTCTTTTCTAATAACCGCTTATTGAAGTGCTCCGTGGTTCCCATAATATGTGATCTTTCACTGCAGGGAATAATGACTCAACCCAAGTTTTTCAACTACGGGTGTTTCTGGTGTCCTTGGCTGGAGAGTATTGACATAGGTCAGTGCTACTCCATCTGCTTTCCAGCTCCGCAAATTTTGTTGCATGTTTCTCTTCCCCTATGCTTTGTCCTTATCAGTGTGTCCCTTTTTAAAATTCCCTTTCATTTTAGTGGAGTTTTGAAAAGAAGTATAGACACCCTGCAACCATTTCTTTTTAAATATTTTTTAAAATGGTGTATAATACTTCTATATAAATGTTTACTCTGTTATTTGATAGATAGTGTATAAAATGATATTTTATTATATTTTATGCAGGAAAAAAAACAGAAGGGGTTTATACTAATGCCAGGAAGCAACTGCTCATTTCTGCTGTTCCAGCTATCCTAATTCTCCATCTTAAAAGATTCCATCAGGTAAAAGTCCCTTGAATAGAACTACGATAATTTTCCTATTTTGCAGAGCCTTATGTCTTACGAAATACTCTCAAGGATTAATTTACTGAATTTAGAAATTTGTCATATGGGATTTACTGCTTTTTCAGCCATAATAGTTTACAATATTTTTCTAATTGTTTAATTAACAATATTTAAAGATTAAGGTGGTAGGAATCGGAGAGACATGGGTGCATGTGTGTCAGTGGAAAACAAGGTTTATTAGGAACCCTTAGGAGCAGCGAAATAGCAAAGTGCACATAGCTTTCTAAGCTCCCAGGATCCCAGTGAGATGGGTGAGTGGGCTCAGAAGGTTGGCCAGGACTAAATGCGAAAAGGGCTGGAAGGCAGTAGGACTCTAGTGGGGGGAACCTAAATATTTTTCATGTGTCAATTCTTTCTCCAGTTATTTAAAATTTTGATCCAATGCCTGGTCTCCATTTTTTTTTTGCATTTGCTAAAATGATTTTCAAGTTTCTCTGGAAGTTTGAGGAAGTGAAAAGACTTAAAAAGAGTTACAAGGGATGATTTTTTGATACCAGTTTTATATGTAGTGACATTATACAGTATGTATGGTTAGAATCGTCAGTACATAAGAATACATGAGTAAAATTTAAAGCTATTTTGTTATGATAAAGGAAGAATCTCAGATCATTTGGAAAGAGGGCTGGATTATTCAGTATAGGATCCATCACCTGACTTTTGTGCAGAAGATTTCCTAAATATTAAACTCATGAAAGAAATCTCAAGGGAAAAGATTAAGAGCTTTGATTATATAACTGCAACATTTCAGGTGTGCCACAGTTGAGCAAGAAGAGATATTTCTTTATACCCCAATCCCTATTCACAGAAAGATTAGATTATAAATAAATAAATCTTGATTTCCTGTAGCCAAGATTACAAATGACTCAGTGGGAATGAAATGGCCAGGAAAGCAGAAGTAGATGTATTGTATCTCTTTACATCAGAGTGCCTAATGCAAGGTGTACATCTGCAGTGTGTGAACGCTGTGTGTGAACAACAAAGCGTTATGCCAGATCTCAGACACTAATTCCATGATGTACCACAATTATTTTATATTTGACACTTGCATCCCTATTTAGGAACAACTTATAAAAGAATTCATGCCCTTACAGGGAAATGTTTATGGATAGCCTGATCCCTTCTTGTTCTCTAGCTGAATAAAATGTCAGTAAAGCCTCATTTTCATTCCCAGGGACTGAAAATTATAGAGATCAGGGTCTGTAAGCAATGTCCCTGCTTTTAGTTTTTTAATGTGCTGGGCAGCCTTTTTTCCTGTACTAACTTTAGAACTGTATATCAGAAACATCCACAATACTGAAAGGCAAATCTTAGGCAAGATAGAGATCTTTGTCATAAACATGGCAAATGATTAATACCATAAATATATAAAGAGCGCCTAGAGATCAACAAGAAAAATATCAAGACCCTAATAATAAAATGGTAAAGATGAATTGACAGTTCATAAAAGAAGTAAAAATTCCAAGAAAGCATGAAAAAAAGATCTGTTCTTTCCTGCGAAACAAATGCAAAATAAAATGACAGACTCATTTTTGTAACCTGTCCAAGTTGACAAAGATATATTAGTGTTAAGGATGAAATGAGATATGGGTACTCTCATGTACCAGCAGTGGGGATGTAAGTTTGTAACACATAGAAAGATAGAAAGTAGTTTAATAATATATATTGAGAACATTAAGTGATGTTTTGAATAAAACATAATTTTTGAATAAAAGTAATTACTTTTTTGACTAATTCCACTTCTAAGAACCTGTCACAAAGAAGTAGGGATATACACAAAAATGTGTATCCCAGTCGTTATAGATCATGCCAGATCTGAGGCCTAATGTAGCTGTCCAATGTGCAGGACATCAGCTTTATATTTTAAACACATGGGAAAAATACTTAAGGCGTATCATTCTTTCGGTTAAAAGAAAAAAAGAAAAAGGCAGGAGACTGCATATGCCAAATATAAGGCAAGATATTTTCCAAAAGTTATCCCTAGAAAAAGAGATTTATCTTTTGTTAAAACCCTTTACAAAGCCCTCTCCTGTTACAGAGTAATTTCTCAAAGCAAAGTACTGTTAGGGGAGGACAATTAGCTAAATGATCTCAGATAGTGTGGGTATCGGTGCTTATAGAGGTCCCAGGATGAGGAAAAAATAGGCAAACAAATTAAATACAGATTAAGTAATGATTCCTGGGACATCACCTCATTATGTCAGATATCATGTTATACCTTCTATGATTACTTGAAAAAAAACATCAGTCAGTGGCTATATGTTTTGGTCAAAATTTTTTATTTAAAAGGTAAGAAATAGGCAACAGATCTACAGTACAATTTTGTGATTGGTATGCAAATGAGAAGTCTAGTTGTTGACGTCATGAAAGCCTACATGAAAGGTTTTTGTCTCCCCAAACAATTCAGATTTAGGTATCTTCTCATTCCATCCGAGTCCATGGCAGCTTGTGAGTTTTCTATCCAGGACTTGTATCAGCTGTTTTTATTATCATTACATAATGCAAAGTGTACATTTTTCAAGGTCTGCCTTTAGAAATTAAAAATAGAGAAAGAAATAGAGTTTATTTAAGGACATGAAGGTTTATTTTTATTTATATAATATATAACATTTACTTTTATTGATAAAATGATTTGAGTGTTCAGGCTTTTTTCTTGTTAATGAATGAATAGCACTGACTCTTAGAACTGAAAAGGCCCTAAACTTACTGATTTATATCTACGTTCTGCCTTGATCTAGATGAGGTTGCACAGAGCCGATTTAACCAGACATTGAGTCGGCCCAGAACACCAGGCGCCTGACTCAGTTGAGTACATGGTCATGCTGGCCTCTGTGTCAGTAGCTTAGCTCCTATCACATTGAGTTTACTTTTCCTTAACTGTTAAAAAGCTACAGTGAAAGTAATTATTCCCACATTGTTTATGGTAAAAATGCCCATGTAAATAAATGAATGATCTTTGTAGTAACAGTTAATGAAACCTAGTAAAAAGCTTAGTCATGTATCAGTTTTGGACTGTTAGTCATGTTTTTATGTCTGTGAAAAAACTAACTTCCAGGATTCCTCTTTTGGTTTTAATTAACAGTGATATAGATGAACTCTGTTGCATTAAAAGTTTTTTCTCTTGATCTTTTTAAGGCTGGCTTGAGTCTTCGCAAAGTAAACAGACATGTAGATTTTCCACTCATGCTTGATTTAGCCCCATTCTGTTCTGCTACTTGTAAGGTACAGTATATTATTAAAATATTTAAATGACTTGCAAACAATATGCTTAAACATGTCCTATGTATATTAGGCCTTTTTTTTTTTTAATAAGCTTCTCCTCTGGAAGGGATTTTTATAGTTAGTGAAGTTAAATCAGTAACATGTGGGACATTTAACACACTGAATATGACTTTTGTCCTTTGGGAGACAGAGTAAGGGAAAGTCGAAGAGATGCGTAAATCACCAGGCATTGATAATCATGAAGAACAAAGCTACTTGTAAATGCTGCTAGAGGCAAATAGTTGCTGAGCAAAGTAAGCAGAATTTATACCCTCTTCTCTTTGTGAATGACACAATATTGGCAGTAGTTTTAGCACTTTAGTTTTTAGTATTTTAGTTCTTTATTTTTTGTAAATCAATATACCGATGTATTGTTTTTCATGCCATTTCTTGTACACTACTGAGAATAGTGTACTTGTCAGCTGTATATGATACTTAAAATTGCTCATACTTTAATAACTAGGTATAGAAAGTAGACTGGTTTATACTTGCTTATACAAACTTGGTAGGTGAAATTGATGACTTTGTCTTGCTTGAGGGAACCAAACAGCTGTGGACTAACACATGACCCTGTTCATGATTACTGATTGGCACTCTGGGTTTTGTAGTATGAAGCATAACAGAATGCTTAATGGATGTAGCATTTTCAGTACACTGATGAATCAAAACAAAATATCTTGAATGCAAATTTTTAGTGAATCCAATTCATCTGCTATGGGATATCTGTTAATGGCAACACTTATTATTCATAGAATTTGATAATTTGGTAAACGAAATAAAATTTAACAAGCTCTGTATTACGTTTATGAGAACACATTTTTTAAGATTAGTTTCCAACATGCGCAAAAATAGTTAGAATGGTAAAGTGACTCTACAGCATCCATTATCTGAACCTAAAACCTTAGTTACATGGCCAGTCCTGCCCCATCCACGTGCTCATCTCCTTCCTCCTCCTATCTTATTTTGAAGCAAATATCAGGCATCATTTCATTCTTAAATAATATCAAGAATTCCTTCATAGCCTCTAGTGTATATATATTTCCAGTTATCTCATATATGAAGTTTTTAAAATGAATTAATCTAAGGGCTACACATTATGATTGGATAATGACTTTTAGTCTTTTAATATACAGTTCCCTTTCCCGTGCTCTTCCCATCTCTCTCAACTTGCAGCTTATTTGTTGAAGAAACTGGGTCACCTTTCTGGTAGTTTCCACAGCGTGGATTTTGATGATCGTTCCTCTGTCTTCCTTATTTCCTACAAACAGGTAGTTGGATCTAGAGAGGCTGGAACAGATTCAGGTCTGAGATTCCTTTTTTTTTTTTTTCTGGTGACACTCTTTGGTAGGGATTGTCCTGTGCTTTCTTCAGGCGGCACCAAGTGCCTGCTGTCTGCTTTTTTGTGATATTATATCAGCAACCGGTGATGCTCATGCTAGATCCATGAGTCCACTAAGAACTGCAGAATGGTGATGTCCTGATTCTGTCATTTCTTCTTCATCTGTTAGCTAGAATACTTCCATAGAAAGAGGAATTCCTTTCATCTTTGTAGTTATTTTATGATAGAGTTCTTATGATAGAGCTCAGTCCTTCCCTTACCCTCCTTTTAAACCGATTTTCAGAATAACAACTTAATTCACTAGCATCCTCGAAACTGTCATCAGTTAATTTTATCATGAATTCATGGATTGAAACAAATTAGATTTGTTTCAATGTACTATACTTTTCTTTTTATTCATGCTCTAATGTATTAGTCTTGCGGGTCCATAGTTAGCTACTGAAAGCCACTCAGATTGGCTCCTGGGTTCTTCTGAGATAATTTAAATTTAAATTTTAAATATTTTGTGTAATAATGGCATAAAAATATTTATGTAGTTCAGAGTCAACTGAATCAAATGTACAAAACAAGGTAAATTCAAACAAGTGTAGCTTTTTCCCAGGTCTGTTCCACCTTTTCTTCTTTCCCCTTACAACGATTTAAAACATCTTCATTCTTCTATTATTTTTTAATATAAGAAGATAGGTATCTATATATTCCTCTTCACTCTTAAATAAGCTTGGCCTACAATATGTATCCTTTTTGCTACCTTATTTTTAACATTATATCATGGAGATTATTTTATAGCAGTATTTGCAGATAGGATGTAAACCATTATTCAAGCAATGTAATACTCTTTGTACAATACATCATAGTTAATTCAACCAGTTCCCAGTTTATGGACATTTGGGTCAATTCCAGTTAAAAAATTTAAAAAATTTTTTTACTTGACATTAGTTTCAGTTGTACAACATAATGATTCAACATTTATATACATCACAAAGTGATTATTATAATAATTAGCTACCATCTGCCACCATACAAAGTTTTTACAATATTAACAACTGTATTCCCTTTGCTGTACATTGCATCCCCATGTCTCAAGTTTTTGGTATTATACATAATCCTACAATTAATAGTCTGATGCATGTCTTCTAGCATTTTGCTTATGTACCTATGAAATAGAATCCTACAAATAACACTGATTAATCCAAGAGTAATACATATGTAATTAACTATATAACATGAAATACAGGGGTTTGTACCCCTTTGCATTCCCACATGCAGTGTGTGTGTGAGTACTCCTTTCCCATAGCCCAGCTAACAGAAAATTGTCATTCTTTTGTATTTTTCCAGTCTCATATATGTGGAAAGTATTTCAGTATAGTTTTAGTAGGCATTTCTCTTATTTGAACCAGGATGTACATTTGACTCAATTTTCCTTACAATAATATCACACTTTCACTAAGTATTTCTAATTTGGCCTTTTTCTTTGTCTTAAAGAATGTAAGTGTGGGCGATAAAGTTCTCTACGGTCTCTATGGCATAGTGGAACATAGTGGCTCGATGAGAGGAGGGCACTACACCGCTTACGTGAAAGTGAGGACACCCTCCAGGAAATTACTGGAACATATCACTGGAAAGAAAAATGTACCTGGTATGCCATCCTAAGTTTATGTTATTCTTAAAGAACAAATGAATTTATTCTTCCTTTTCTGGAAGAGGTACGTTATTTCATGGATACCTTAAGTGGATTCACTTTGTTCCTATTAAGTGAGATATACCTTTAAGAGTACTTAGTCTTAGAGAGTAGTAAATATCATAAGACTGTACCTGTCAAGATGATGTGAAGTGACATAGTTTTTCAGGGTGTTAAGTCATTGTTGTACTGCAGTGGAACAGCATTTTATTTAATGATACCGAAAGTGTCGGAAGATGTACCGGGTCCTCAGAGAGAGCTGGAGTTGAAAATTTGCTGGCTTAGCTTATAGATAAGCAAGCTAACTTTTTTTTCTTTCTCTTTTAGTGAAAATGATTTTTTTCCTTGAACAAATTAATATTTACAAGACTATCTAATATTTCACTAGATGTTTGAAGTGATTCTAATATTAATGCTTTGAAAGAATTCATTTTGGAAGATGTTTAACCCAAGAAGAATCACTTAGGCAATAAAATGTAGCACTAGGATAAATATAGTTTGTGATGAATGTATTGTTGCTTATAAAGTAGAGTAAGAACTTACCTATTGTAAAATTATACTTCTTTTTGTTTTGTTAGATTTTAAAGAAACCGAGAGTGAATCGGCAGGCGAGTGGGTCCATGTTAGTGACACTTACGTGCAGATGGTTCCAGAATCAAGAGCACTTAGTGCACAAGCATACCTTCTTTTTTATGAAAGAATATTATAATTATTTGTTAAATAGCACTGATAATGATGACTTAGATGACTTTTATTTACATGCTCTAGTGATAACCATAATATGCCAGGTGCCTTGTAGTTTGTCTTCTCCTGTAGGAATAGCATCTCCCTCAATGCTCTTGAACATTTTTTACCATTTTGGTGAATCCTTTTAAAGTAGATTATATTTAGTCAACGCTTTCAAATTTATATTCTTAAAATAAATGTATACACATATTTTTTTTTAAAATATTTGTCCTGGAAAAAAAACCCAGAATTTACAGTGGTAAGAAACCCCTATATGATGTGGCTGATTATTACAAACATCCAGAAATGATAGTGGCCAAGCCAAATCATTCCTCAAAACAGTGTTTCCCAAATAGGAGTCACATGCCACCTTACTGAGCTCATATATATACGCATGCACAGATCTCTTGTGCCATTGTTTACTTATTGTTTTTACCCTTATTTTTTACCCTTTTTAAAACATAGTCTTGTATTGAGCATACTCTACATAATGTGCTAGTTATATTTTTTCTAAGAAACATTAAAGTAGATATATAACTACTAAAGAAAAATTGCTCATCCATTTGCACTCCATTTAACATCATCTCAGGGAAGTTCGGTAGTATATGCGTATTGCTGTGCGGGAAACGTTGCTGTAGCATATGTACAGATGCAATTGGCATAGTGACTTCATCATAGTTTGTATGACTCAGCCATATAAAAAGGTACCACTATAACTTCAGGAATATGGGTTTACAAATAATATATTAATTAGCTTATTGCTTCCAGGTTTTGAGAACTAGAAAAATACTGAAATATTTATCACCACTTTATTTGCGGCCTATTCATGGTAGAGTGAGGATAATTTGCACGTGATTAGCCAAGGTCAGAATATAATTATAGGTCATCATAACATGCAGAATTGGTAAATAGAATTTGTTAATCCATATGGGACCATAGGATACATTTCAAATATAAATTGCCAGTTTTTATTTGTAAATGATAGAGAATTATACTCTTGTACAAAATAGGGAAATGGAATATATTTTCTACTTCCGTAGATCAGTAAATATTAATCATGGTTTTGGAGTTTGAGATCACTACTTTATCTTCAAGCATCATGAAGTTCAAGTGGGTTTAGCTTTTATTTTAATGGAGCATAAAGATGGTATTTCTGATTTTCTTTTAAAATAATTAATAGCACAAATATAATTTTTCCCCTTAAAATACAAATCATTAAGCTATCAAAATACAGCCTGAAAATACTCCTATTACATAGACTTAAAATTTTAAACATAATGGTGGCTTTGGTGTCACATTCTTGAATCAAAACACATAACTGCATGGTTCAAGCACTGTAATCATTAGTGCCAACAAATGATACTAGAGGCAGTGCTGGGTAGATGCCGAGTCCCAGTTCGGTCTCCTCTTGGAAGGCAGGGTAAGACTAGTGGCTGTAGATAATGTGTAGAAATATTTCACCAAGACTTTGACCCTTTTGACATATGGATGAGTGGAATTGTGATGGTAATAATATAGAAATTGCAGAGTTTAAATATGTCATTGCACAAATTCTATTTTTAAGGTTTTAAAATCTCAATAGTAATGCTTTTCTTGATTTTTAACAGTAAAATGATGGGAATATATCTTTATAAATTAATCTGCAAATTCAGGCTGTGTCCTATAAAAGGTAGTTTAAACGGTATTTAAATTAAATAATGTTCTTTGTTTAATTGTAACCTACGAACATTAAAGATTTTAGTACTAGAGCAATAATTTTTTAAAAATACTTAATCTCTTTATTCAAGTCAGCCATCCTAGTAATGACAGTTATCATCCTCTCCCCCAGTGTAAATATTAAGACATCTCATTATTCTCCTAGAAAAGATACTATTAAGAGGCATGTACTTTTCATTGAATGGTCACCTGCTTGTCTCATTGACAGAAGGATAGATAATGTTGTTTTATTGAGAGAAGGATAGACACAGAGAGAGAGAGGGAAGGAGAGGAAGAAACCGGGAGGGGAAAGAAATAAAAACATTCTTTTCTTTTGCCTCTTGGCTTATCCCTTACACAGCTAAAGTCAGACCTGGTGAGTGACAGGGGAGGGCAAGAATCAAGGAAAGTGCCGAGGTCCTCTTCTCATTGATAGGATGCCAGGCAGTGTACCGGGGCCATGCGCATCAAATAGGAGATCTTTTAAGCTTCATTCTGAGTACCAATGGAGACTGGTTTTTCACTGAATGAGTGAGACAGTGGAGCTTCAGAATATTACCTCACCATTTAAGTACTGCAGCCATTTTTATGCTTAACCTCACATTTATTCATGAAATACATATTTATTGAATACCTGCTGTGTATGAGTCAGGCACTGTGCTGACACTGTTTTTAGCATGTTTTAAAATGGAGAGGCCTATGTAAGTTTTAGACATTATTCTAGAAGTAACATGAAGATACTTTTATTTTCATTTTTATAATGTCAAATGAGCTAAGTCTGAAATTTATTTTTTTATGGCCTACAGTTTACAAATGCTTTCTGGGTTGATCATGAATTTGATTTCGATACCTAAGAATTTACTGAAGACAGCTTTTGTAGTAGTCAAAGTATGTTAAGTTAGACATGAGTCTACATTAAAATTTCTGTTTTCATTTTGAATAATTCCAAAGCACATTTGCAGGGGTACTAAATTGTGAAGTTACTAGAATAACAGTAGTTTTCAGATGACCTCAGGAAACACTACAAATAAGTGAGAGTATTTACAGATCCTCAAAACACTAACATAGTTGTTTGGCCAAATTAATTTAAGAAGAAAACATGTTTCACTAGCTTCACTGAGAAACTGTTTTACAGGGTATGTCTAATCCAGTTTCTTCTAGCTTTTCCATATTTAAAATAAAAAATTTTGATTATGTGCCAATTATGAATTTCTGACCTAACCAAATATGTGTCTGTACTTAAGATTTTGTCATTTAATGTTCTTAAAACTGATGTGAAGACCACCTTTTTTGGGTAACCAAGAAGAGTGGTAGTTCGCATCTATTCTAAGAGTAGTTGATACCTGTTTTCTTATTGCAAATGTTCCAACAGAGCTAGTTGACCATAATATATCTAATAGCCCTCAATGCATGTGTAATTATTTTAGTCAGTGGTTTTATATACAATGGCTGAATAAAATTTCCTGAAGATTAAGCTGTGAAATGTATTACCTTCACCTAACTTTTGTAGTACAAAATAACATCTTGCCTAATTTTCTGAAATTCATATTCATAGTTTGCATGTTACTTGATCAATAAGCCTAAACCAAATATATTATGTGCAATAAAACTGAGCTTTTATGTATCATTTAGTGCATTAAGAATTGTATATTTTTAGATATATAAACTTTTGGGTTATGTAGAAATCATCAATTCAAATCTGTTTAAAAGATAGAATACTATATTTTCAATTTTGAGTACTGGTTATATATCATTCCTACTGTTTTATCTTTACTGTTTTTGCAGTGTTTTTAGAAAATAGCTGTGTAACTTATTGAGCATTATTTTGATGTTACTGTATAAACATGCAAAATGATTATTAAATTCTTATTTACTTTGTTTCAAGATTGGTCCTGGAGTTTTTATAATGCACATTATTTACAGAATATTTTATCTGTCAATACTGCATTTGCTTACTTAGCTATATTCAAAATAGCCTTCAGATTTTAGAAATTCATTATTTCAGAACAAAATATCTTCTTTTGGGCCACTTTCACTCAGTTTCCAATACCTACTAAGGGTGGCTCTTCATCCTTTTAGAAGTTTCTCAAATGTTCCAGTTATTTAGGCAGGATAATTCATTAGGAAATATTTTGCTTACCCATTTGTACTTGTCCTTTTTTGCATCATGAAGCTTTTTGAAATTTTGATGAAAGTTACAGACCATCTTTCATTTGTTCAGTAATTTGGTAAGTATTTATTGAATACTGCTGCATGGTAGGCGTCAGTGGTACAGCACTGGACACAAGAGAAATCTGTAAGTGAGGAAATAGATATTCTAAGGAGTGAAGAATAAGGAAAAGATACATTAAATGGCAAATGATATGGACAAGAATCAAGCAGCATTACTCAAAAAGCCGTATAGTAATTAAGGTCCATTGGGTGAAGGCTGTTCTAGGGATAAAAGGTGTCACCATATTAGTCCTGGTAGTCCCAAAGGAAAGCTGTGAGTGTTGGGAAAAGAGCAGGGTTCTAATTCTGTGGCCTTCTCTTTATTCCCACTAAAGGCTGGAAAGGGAAATCTTGACATTTGTATCTTCTCAGAAAAATATATGCTCCAGATTTTTGTATGTAATTTGAGAGGCTCATGGGCCCTGTGAAGCCATTTTCAAACATTTAAAGTTGCTCAATAAGAATTATCCAAAATATTTGCACTCCCGTATGTATTAGGATTGGCTGGATTATCCTGCAATAACAAATAACCCCACATCCCAATGGCTTAACACAACAAAAATTTGTATCTTCCTCACGCAAAGTCCACTGTGAGTCTGGACAACCTGCAAACTATTTTCCAACTGGTGATTGTAATCCAGACTGATGGTCTTGTGTCTCTATCATTTTAACACTAGGCTTCCCCATGTGGCAGGGGAAGAGAGCACTAAAAGATCTTGCACCATCAAATTCATTTTGGATTTGCCACAACCCCTTGGCCAGAAGTCACATGGCCCCAATTGCAGGGAGGGAAGGGTAGGATGGTAGAAAAGAGTAAGTTTCCCTTGGGCTCAGAAGAAAGGAATGGGGTGCACAGTGCACTGGAAACCTCTCACAATCCACCCTCCGGTCCCCAAATACTCAGCTCACTCTGTTCTCTACACACGGGACACAGCGACTCCCTTTTCAAGGGGTCCCATCCAGGCAAAGTTTTATTCTCCAAGACCAGGCTCCATTGAAGTGCTATCAGGTCTGAATGTTGGAAACCCAGAAACAAAAGCATATGTGTTACTTTCCACACTTACTGTGCAGTGGTGGAACCAGTAGAACCACTACAAGAAAAGTTCTCATTCAGAGAGTGGAAGATGAATGGAGATACTGTCGGGATCCCTTGCCCTGGCATGGAGAGTGTTCACGGTTAGTATTTTTTCTGTTCTCTAAGAATTTCATTCTCCATTCTCTGTGACTCCAGAGGCCAAACTCTGGAGTGATCTTTTTTATTGTCCCCTTGACTTGTTATATCCTACATATGAATGGCTACTGAGGAATATGCCATTCTTGGGAGTGGCACAGCTTTTTCCCAGCCTGTTTCCTAGATAATTGGGGCTTAAGTTTGGAATACATTCTTTGCTAAGGTTTACGGTTTCTCTTCCAGTCCAACTCTTAACAACTCGGCAGGCCTCTTACCTGTTTCCAGGTCAGATATATATGCTAGTAACCATACCATTTTGGGGAGACAAGTAGTTCTTGGGCTGCTATATTTTTTGCTATATTTGGTTTCCTGCTTTCCTGACTTTATGGCAATGACTTTCTGTTTATACTGTTTATTAGCTTTGATGAGAGAGCTATCCTCTTATCCACATTTTCAAACTCAGGTATTTTTTCTTCAAAGTGAAAAAAAGATGCACTCTTAATCCATTGAAAAGAATTCCAAGGTAACTATGAAGTCTACCACCCTTAGCTAGGATCTTTGCTGCAAGGCTGAGTTTTAACGATCCTTTGTCACTTAAAGGCTTTCTTCAGTGTTTCTCTACTGTTTGGAGTTGAAAAATTCAACCATGTGAGGCTCAGAATTTATGCTTGCCTCTATTCCCTTGTCTCAGCTTTTACAAGTCAACTATTCTTTATCTTGCCAAATGCACCCAGTAGCACCCAACACATAGCACACACTCATATTTTCCACCTCTCCCCCTAGCTCAAAGTTCGTTATGTACATTTCCTGCCTCCCAGGCTATCATGGGTAACAGTTATGTCAGATGTTTTACCACTGCGTAATGTGAAGTGTCATGTTTCTAGCTTCCAATGTTACTTTTCTACGTATGCCCACCAACTGCTAAGTTATTGCCGCAAATTTAGGTTCTTTGAGCAGCACCCTACTCCTCTTACCAACATCTAAATTTGTCAGAATAGGATAGGCTTAACAAGTGACTCTGTGGTCATTTCAAAGTCTTTTGTGAATTTGGGGCTCTTTCTGGCCACTTTTCCTAAGAAGTAACTCAGTGATCCAGGCTCAGAGAGATTTATCAACCTGTAACGGCATTATCTGAAATGTATTCTTCTTGGTTGACATGACAGTGCATCAGGTCTTGTAACATTAGATCCCAGAAACGATAGTCATCACTAACCCACAGCCCCATTGGCCAGAACTATTCCACCAAGTCCTAACTCGAAGGGGTCTTAGAAATGCCATTTGTGTGTGCTGTTAAGTCTGTAGGGCATCAAATACTGGTGAACCCTGCTACTGTATACCACATCATACAAATAAATTAGTACAGAAAGAGTAGTTGAATGACACGGGATCTTGAGTAAGAATATGCAATCAGTAGCCTAGTGGGTTTACCTTACCTTCTCCAGTCTGGTCTAAATGGCCATTGCCTGCATAAAGCCCAGTTAGGTCCACTGTTAAATAACTGAAGTAATTATTATTTTAGAGCCTCCTCGTATTTCATTATGCCAGATACTCTCACTACTTTCTAGGAGATGCTTAAGTAACAATATTAAGAATTAAAAGTTGTAATTTCCAATGATTTGCTTGTGTCATAATAGCTTTATCTTCCATTGTATTCATTGTGGTAAAATATATATAAAATCTACCATTTTAACCGCTTTTCAGTGAACAATTCAGTGGCATTAAGTGTACTCACAATGTTGCACAAACATCGTTCATCTCTAGAACCCTTTCCTCATTAAATAGTAACTCCAGCCCCCAGCAATCGCTATTCTACTTTCACCTCTATGAATCTGCCTAATCCAGGTACCTCATATAAGTGAAATTACACACTTGTCCTTGTGTGTATACCGTGTTTCACCTAAGCATGTATCAGAATTTCATTCCTTTTTAAGGCTGCATAACATTCTATGATATGCATATATCACAGCTTTAAATCACTTTTATTCTTAAATTTTAAGATGGGTGTGATATGGAATTTAACACTGTAAAAATCCGCATCTCAAGAAGCAGGAATACTTCCTAATCCTTTGTTTTCTACAACTCATTTAGCTTTTTTCCATTTTACCTTGAGAATGACTTGTTTCCATAATAATGCACAGTACTGACTTGAACATATCCTCCCCGTGAATTTCCTTGAAACACTGCAAACAGGGCAAGTTAATAAAAATGTAAATTTATGAAGTCCCCTGATTGTGAGCCATGAAGATAGCGGACTGGCGAGAAGGTGGCTGCTAGAGCACTTTCCCAGCAAGGTGAAGAATGTCCGGACTGCAGCAGGTCGTGTATGTGACGAGACACTTGAACCGAGAACACAGTTTGAGAAAGTTCGGTGTTCAAATAGATATATGTATACCTGACATCTCCTTCAGACCATAACATTATAGTTAAATGCTAGACGATACTGGGAAATTCAGACCATAACATTATAGTTAAATGCTAGATGAAAGGGAAATGGAACTGTAAAATTCGTCAATAGCTTTCCAAAATGGCCTATATTGGTGTCACTGCTCAAAATATTAATTTGCTTGTTGGATAAACGCAAAACTTTCTGTGCAATAAGCAGTATGCTGGCCAGTTGGAGAGCAGAGATGGGGGTGAGGGGCGTTAGGGCTGGAAGTCCAAGGGTGGGGGCTACAAAAAAAATTGCTTCAACTTTGCTAGGGAAACAAGCAAACAATCACAAGATTATTATAGGAAGCAGAAACATGTAACGTTTCATTAGGACAATCAGGCTGCACATTGAAGATACAATGTTTCTCTGATTAGAATGTTTCTGAGAGAGAAAAACTTGAAAATCCACTGGCTATGCAAAAAAAAAAAAAGAAAATTTTTTTAAGAAAAAAATCACACAGCAAAATGTCCTTCCAATTTTTGTTCCATAAAGTGCTTTAAAAAGGCATATTAGAATGTTGTGTAGGCCTTTTTTGCTAAGTGGAAATGAAGGGAGAAGTCGAAGGAATGGAACTTTCCCTTTTCCTGCAGTATTAACTTCATGCGCTCCGGTCACGGTGTTGGCAGCTGTCATTAGTGAATTACAAATGCAGTTTTATTTCGAGGGCCACTTGGACTTGGGATCAGCAGATCCTTAGTTATTGAGAATTTTCTTATAACGCTAATCCAGTAGTTTCTGGGTTGCAGTGTTTTATTAAGGAAGAGTGAATTTCATGCAAACATCTGTATTCTCACATGTCTGTATCTTCTTTATTTAGATGTACTCTTGCTGTTTTATTTCTACTGTACTTGTTACTTTTGCACAATTTCCAGTGAAACAATTTAGAGACGTGGCGGACTCTAGCTGCACCAAAGTTTCATGTTACTCTCCAGGAAGGCACTTCCCCAAAGTATAATAAACAAATGTATCTTTGAAACATTTTTTTCTTGTAACTTGCATCTCCTAGCCTGGAAATGGATACTTTTGACCCTTGAACGTCCTTCCTGTGAAAACACCGTGGAATCAAAGTATTCTATTCGAAGAACTGCTGCCAAAGTCTTCTGGGGAGGCCATCTTGTAATTCAGAGGAAGGAGTAGCAGCACGGAGACCGGACTTCCCCACTTTTCCCAAAGGGTCACGGGGAAAGATCGAAAGATCGAAAGATCGGAACTAACTGTGCCGCCGGGCAAGTGTCCCCGGAAGGAGGCGCGGTGGTTTGCGGGTCACGAGAGCGCGACGGCTGCGGGGTCAGCTGAGGTCGCCGCTACCGCTGCCGTCTAGCCTGGCCGCTAACGTCCGGTCTCGCTGAGGCGGAGGCCCCGGCCGGGCTGTGAGCCCGAATCCCGGAGTTCTCCGCAAGTTCCGACCAGATTCTGGCCTGCCGGACACGCCTCTCCGGGCGCAGCGAGCAGCCCTCAGAGTTGGCTCGGGTTCATCCTGGGGCCCCTCTGCAGTCTGAAAGCGCCGCGAACTGAGCCTCCATTTCCGAAGCGAAAGCATTCCTACGGGAGAACTACCACCTCTTGAAGGAGGACCACGTTGCTAAAGGGAAAAATGTGAGGGCGCTCTGTACAGAACACTTAAGCTCTTGGCTTTTTTCCCCACTGTAAAGGTGAAAATGGGGTGGGCACGGTGCTGGTTATTTTAAGAGGTAACGTACAGGAACATTCACACACTTCCATGATGTTGATTACGCGGTGAACGTGGGTTTGCCCACAACAAAGATGGCGTCCACACATGTTAACCGGGTGCGGTCACGTCCTCATAGACCAGGATGCGGGCCTGTATGGCTTCAGATGACAAGCGGATGTAAAAGCTCACTTCCGGGTGGGACCAATCGGGCGCCATCTTGTCTTGTTCGTGAAGAAGTAGAAGCATCGGAAGGGTTGGAGAGGTGGCGACAGCGGTGTTCGGAGCCAGTGTGGGTAAGTGGTGGACAACAATTAATGTGTGGCGGACTTGCCGGGCCATTACAGTCTTTTTGATGCCTGCGGCGAAGGTAGCATAACTTAAACATGTAGGCTGCGTACGCTGCTTGGCGCGATCGCTGGAACCTCATCCCCTTAAAGCGGTGCTGTCCGCCTGACTTGGGGAATCGAAGCGGTGCTCTCGGTGAAAAGGAAATGTTCTCATTAAAGAGAATGAGCAAGCTCCCTTCCTCTTAAGTATGAGAGTTGCCTCTCATGTGAGTAGAGACTAATTGTTGGGCTCCTGACGGCCGTTAAGCACTGCGCGTGCGCGGTGGGAACCCCCTTATGGGGAGGGGGTCTGGGGCCGCGGAGGAGGTGGGGGCCCGGGGCCTGGACCTCCGCCCTGGGCATCTCCGACTACGCAGGCGCAGCCAAGGGCCAGTGCGTCCTGTAACTACGATTAGGTTCTCTAGTTTGTATTTTTCTTGTTTTTATCCACTAGTGGACCTTGTATGTTAAGCTTCACGAGAGACAGAGGCAGTATCCAATATTTCAGTTGTATTACTCGCTGGTGAATATTATCTGAACTTTACGGGCACTTTGATTGTGGTTAATTCATAAAGGAGCAAAATAAACTTGGAATTTCTGATTTGAGTGCAGTAAGGCAAAACCAACAAAAATAAACCAGAACACTAAAGATTCGCCTGTGGGACTGTTAGTAAAGTGTCCTGGAGCTATAGGGAAAGTCACAGTAAATCAGCTCTTTTAAAATGTTCTTGAGACTCTGTATTTAAATGTTTTGTCAGTAGATATTATATTTTAGAACAATTTTTTTTAGTTTACAGAGAATTTGAGCAGATTGTACAGAGTTCTCATATGTCCCCCCCACATAGTTATTAACATGCATTAATATAGTACATTTGTTAAAATTAATGGACTAAAAGATACATTATTATTAGCTAGAGCCCATAGTTTATTCATATTTCCTGTTTATTTTTTTAATTTTTTTTTTATTTTGGTATCATTAATCTACAGTTACATGAAGAACATTATGTTTGACATATTTCCTGTTTTAACTGTCCTTTTTGTGTCCCAGGGCCTCATTTAGGATGCCATATATCTTAGTTGTCATGTGCCCTTAGTCTCATCTTAGTTGTGACAATTTTTCTAGCTTTCCTTGTTTTCCACGACATGTTGAATTGTGCCCCTCCAAAATCTATATGTTGAAGTCCTAACTTTAGTACCTCAGGATGTGACTGTGTTTGGAAATAGGGTCTTTAAAGAAGAAAATGGGGTCATTAGGGTAGGCCCTCATCTATTATGACTGGTGTCCTTGTAAGAAGAGGTTAGGACACAGGGATGGTCCTGTGAAGAAGGAAGATACAGTCCTCTACAAGCGGAAAAGAGAGACTTCTGGGTGAAACCAGCCCTGCTGACATTTTGATTTTGGGACTTTAAGCTTCCAGAACTGTGAGGAAATAAACTTCTGTTGTTGAAACTACCCAGTCTGGGCTACTTTGCCGTGGCAGCTGTAGCGAACTACTATAGTGTCCTTGACAGTTGGAGGGGAGGGTTGTTTATATTGTAGGGTGTCCTGCTAATTGGAATGTGGTGGTTTTCTCATACGACTGGTCTTAGGGGCTTGGGGGAGGAGGATCACAGGGGTAAATGACTTTGTCATCACATCCTATCAAGGGTACATGTGAATGTCCCTTATGAATGTGACTTACCAGGTTGATACTGACCTTGATCACCTGCTTGTAGTAGTGTTTGTGACGTTTCTCCACTGAAAAGTTACTCTTCCCTTCTACCTTCTCTTTTCCATACTGTACTCATTGGAAGGAAATCTCCTTGCATAGTGCACACTCTGGCTTGGAGAGTCAGGCTCTCCCTCCTTTAGGGGACCTATATAATTTATTTGGATTTCTTCTGCATGAGAAATTTGTCTCTTCCCTCCCCTTTATGTCAGTATGGACTCACAGATACTTACGTCATAATTTGTGTTATGATCCCATACTACGTTATTTAGTTGCTCAGTGTGTTCCAGCTTTGGACATCGGGAGAGACACCCCCGCCCCCCGCCATCCTTTTTGTTGAGCTCTTTCTTCCTTCTTGGCACTACAAGTTGGTCCAGGGTCATTTTGTGGATTTCTTGCACCAGTCCTAAAAATCAGCCCTTTCTTTAAGAGTCCTGGACTCGTTTTATTGGAGAATGGCATTAGAATGAAGGCTGGTTTGCTTGTTGCTATTGGGGTGTCATTTCCTTTTCTATATTTTTCAGTTGTCACTTTTTGGGGAGGGATAGCTATAACCAAATACACTCCAGTACTTTTTGAATACCCCTCTTGATCTGCAAGCTGCAAAGTATTTCAGTGTGTGCTAAATGCAGGTCACATCATGTAGCGAAAACCTTGTCACATTTCAAATGATTACCAAGTTAACCTTTCCTGCTGCCATTTCTAATCTAAACTGAATTGAACAAATCTTCCTGATTTTTAGGTCAGTCACCTGGTGGGTAGGGCTCAAATGGCAGGGGAGAAGAGGATTCTTGGCATTTTGTGGTTTCTGAACTTAGTTTATGTGAGAAACATTTCACCATATGTATCAAAGGATAGGTGTGTTTCTGTAGCTCTGATTTAGCAATTGATGCTTAAGGGCTGTAAAATGCTACATTTTCATTCTCCTCTTTTTGTCAGTCTGTGAGGTGACTTTTGCAAATATTAATGATTGTCATTTAAGCAAGTAATTTTAAGAACCTCAAAGCAACGAATAAAGCTCTCCTAAAACAATCATCTAAGAAATGGGTAATATAAATGATGGTCATTTCTGGTTGTGCTAGTTTCTTAGTGATACTGTAACAAATTACCACAAACTGAGTGGCCTAAAAAGACAGACGTGTATTGTTTCACAGTTCAACAGGCCAGAAGTCTGAAGCCAAAGTTTCCAGTGCCTTGCTTGTGGGTGGGCGCCCTGCTCCCTCCCTCCCTCTCTCTCCCTGCTCCACGGCAGGATCCTTCCTTGCCTCTTCCTGGCTTCTGGTGGTTCCCAGCCCTCCTTGGCTTTCCTTGGCTGTAGACACATCACTCTTGTCTCTGTCTCTGGTCACGCAGCATTCTCCCTGTGTGTGTCTGTGTCTTCTAAGCACACCAGTCATATCGAATAAGGACCCCCCTTAGTCAAGCATAACTTTACATCAGCAAAGACCCTATTTCCAAATAAGATCACATTGGCAGTTTGTGGGGATTGGGTAGGACTTCAGCGTCACCTTCTGGCGGGGGTCACAGTTCAGTCCATGCAGTGGCCATGGTCATAAGCTAGATCTCACTGCCGGGTGTGATAACTTGTATGATCTGAAGCACACCATGGTCACCGATCTTCCTGTTCTTCCCCAGGCCCAGATGTCTCCAAGGAAATAGCCGTAAGTTTAACCCCATAAAGGGAAAGTCTTGCAGCCTGGCTCATCTGTAATAAAATGTCTTCCAGCCTGTGAAGTTGAGCCTAAAGATCTTTAAATTAAAGCTAAAGGAAGAACAATAGGGATTGATTTTGGATGTTTTATTTAAAATCAGAGTAGCAATATTAGAATGTCATTTTCATCATTGAATAGTAATGTATTTACTTGATAATAAATTTCAGGGACTGAGTAAAATATTTCACTACTTAATGTGGGCAAAACACTGTGGACAATTCAAATATAAGACATTTCCTGTGCCTTCAAGAAGATTCTTGTTTGAGCCAAGACAAAAACACATGAAAGTTCAATATAAGTCCCCCTATAACAAGTACTCTGTGTCATCTTTAACTTTACTGTTATGGAAGTTTTCTAACAGTGCAAAAATAGAATATAGTGAACCCTAATGTACTTACCACTCATGTTTAACAGTTACCAGTATTTCCCAAATCATTAGTAAGCCCATGTGTAAATGTCATAATGTATGGTACAAGGCTGTGCTATTTCACTGAACCACAATGAAATTAAAACTTTATTATTGCCAGATGTGTTTTTATATTCCTTTTGTTTTCCAAATTTTGCATTTGTTATGTTTGTTAATCAGTAAAGAAGATTTTATGGTGAAGATGAAGGAATAAAGAGCTTCTAAACCTTTGCCATCAAGTCATAATCTTGTTTGTTAGTGAAACCCTTTATCAAGCATTGTATGCTGAAATATAAAATTTTATATTAAAAACTTGAGTATATCAACTCTTTCCTTAAAATCTATCCCTTTACAAAACTCAGTGTAACTAAATTTCATTGTCATGATCAGAGGTACCTACCCTTTTTGGACTAGGTTACAGAAATGTACTCAGTCTTTCATAAGAAAATGAAAGAGAGATCAGGGAATTTGCCCAAAGTCTCATAGTTATAGTTTGTGTAATTTTGTTGCCTATGCCAGTCATTATGGACTGTGCTCATCAGCTTCCATTTGATGTTCGTATCTTTAAAAACCTATAGATTTATTTTTACAAATACATACTCATGATAAATAATTCAAGGAGTACAGAAGGGTATAAAATAAAAAGTGAGAAGTTCCCTGAACTGTTTTTGCTACTCAGAGAGTACCAGTCTTAAGATATTTTTTTTGTAATTTAGGAATTGTCTATACTATTCTTTTGTGACTGTGACTCCAGTAGGCACTGTATAGAGCTAGTTACCTACACTGTATGATGTTTACAACCTATGACAGAAAAATCTGCATATCACATTCTTAAAAAGAAAAAGACCTGGAGTGCATTTTTATTCATGTTATGTATATTTTATTCATGCTGTATTTTTTTCACTTAATAATACAATTTGTACATCAATATATCTCAACATATAAAAGTTACCTTAATCATTTTGATGGCTTAATAGGCATCCATGGGTGGCTCACTTTTATAAACTAACCTGTTGCCCTTTAATTGAGTGTCACTAAAAGTGGATATTCGCTGTTAAAAACACAGTGCAGACTTTAGTTATATGGTAAGTATACTCATCCATGGCTTTAAGACTGTGAAGTGAAATGGCTGGTCAGAGAGATGTGCATGTACAAGTTGATAACATACTGTAATCCAAAAAGACTCATTTGTTGTTTTACATATAGCCTCATTCAGCACTGATCCTCTGTAGCCAAAAAAGTTTCTCAGCTGCAGATTTAATTGGATCATTTTATTAAATAGTTCCTACCTTCTTACTTGACTTTCACTGTCACCATCTTAGCTGTGTTTTTATTCTGCTCTGCTCATAATTTCACATCTCTTTTTGTATTTTTCTTAGCCTAAGTATATCAAACACTGGATGTGAGTAGTGTCTTCCATTAAAACTTTGGAGAAAAAAAAATCTTTGAAAAAAAATAGTAAAGGTAGAAGTGGTTGGTTTTAAGAAAAAGAAAAATGGCTACAAGTAGTACAAATCAAACTTGTGAAAATATACAAACAAACCCCTTTGTGCATGGGAAAACTGGATTGTCTTAATTTTTTTTAATAATAAACTTCAATACACAGATGAGAAAACCAAGGACTGAGAGAGAGTAGTTGATTTGCCTGTGTTCACATAGCTTGCCAGTAGTGTAGGTAGACATCATGAACCAGAGGTCGTGCTCTGAAGTCTAGATGACAAGTGATTATCAGAAAACCTAAAGGAGAACTGAGAAAGTTGTCCATGACAACCATTAAACATGGGTAAGTGAAGGAAACTTAGGTGAGAGTGATTTCTAGGAAAGTAAATCTGTGTATGGAAGTGACGGTAGTGAGTCAGTACATTTTCATCATTAAAGTCCTTTTACTAAGTGCACGTCTGTCTGTGGCTCCGGTAGGCACTGTATAGAGCTAGTTATGATGCCTGCATTGTATGGGTTTACAACCTATGACAGAAAAATCTTAATTGAACTCTGAAATGTCTTAAGAGCTTTGGAAAACACAGCAAACTGCTCATGCCCGCTTTTTGGTTCTCCTCAGTATAGGTCAGCCGCCTCCTTATCATTAACTTTTATTTAAAGTACAAGGAAGGAGCTACAGACCATTCTGTATTCGTTTGGTGTTGATGCCTGCTGTGTGCAAGAGGCTGTCTTGTATCATATGCAAGGTAAAAAGATGAATAGATTTGTCTTTGTATTAACTTTGAGAAGTTTTTGATCTACTGGGGAGAAAATGAAAACCTGTGGGGGACAAACTGTTCTCTTTGCTGATTCTAATTTTTAAACAAGTCCATAGAAAAATCAGAATTAATACATTTTATCATGTTTTTACCATTTAAACAGGTGGATGAGATCTTTCAAATGTTTCTTTTTTTCACAGCATGTGTGACAATCTCTACATTGTTTGACATTATACTGTTAATTGTTCAGGTAACTAAAAAAGATATTTTGAAGAAAAAAAGGAGAAGCTTTGCCTTCTCATTTCTTATGTATGTTTCCCTTAACTTTCTCATTATTAAGTGATTGGGAGAAAAAGATCCAAGTTCATTTGCAGATGATCACATTTTCATGTTATATTTCTAGAATTTATTTTTATTAATTCTAATAACTTGGTAATCTAAGTGCAAACATACACTTTTTTCTTTTCTTTTTCAGGGCATAAGTAATCTTGTTGCTATGCTTCCAAGCTGTAGCCTGAATCAACCCAAATTTTAAACAGAAGGTGAACCTCTGAGGTCAGTCAAAATAACATTTGATATTTCTTCTGAGTGTTTCCTCTGTTTATTTGTTGCTTTTTAATTAAAGTTTTAAGTGAAGTCACTTTTTAAGGGCTATAATGAGTCATTTAGCTTTTAAAAGGCTTTAAAGGTATAGTTGTAAAGAGGAGAGGGGAAAAAAGAAAAATAACTGAAGAAAGATTAGAAAAAGGAGTATATATAGTTTGGAATTGATACCCAACCCAGCTGTTGGCCTCAAGTATGGTACTACTTAGTGCCTATTTCTCATATTCTAATAATGCCATTATAATAGTACATTAAATGCCTTTAAATTAGTACAACTAATTTAATTATCTTAGTACAACTAAGATAGGTGCACTTGACTAATAAGTAAATCAAGCAAACAAAGGAATATGTCTTCCCTAACGCATAGTGTTCTTCAGTTGAGAGGCCAGGATCTGCCATTGATAGAATTATATAACATTTTGTGAATGCTGCCAAGACTGGAGTTGCAAATTCTAAGAGCCTGAATGAACTCTTACAGCCAATTGTCCTGTTTGAGTTGGTCTCTTACGTCAGTGTTACCTGGCTTTCCTACTTTTTGTGATCCTGCAATAGTAAGACTGGCTTTTAAAATAGAGGAATGGATCAGCTAGAAGGATTCACTTAGTAAACATTTATTTAATGTCTGCTATATATTAAGCGCTGGGTATAATACTGAAAAAATAAGCCCTTCTTACCATGTGTGTCAGTGGTTCTTGAACAGGGCTGTGTATCAGTGTTGGATAAAGTAGGTATTAGCCTTGTAGGAATTTTAACTTTTTTATTGTGAAAGTTCAAACTAGTTTACAGAAAAGTAGACTAGTGTTATAACTCCCCCATACCCATCACCTAGATTTAATAATTAAGTGTTCTCTCCCCCCTTCTTTTCTATGCTTATTTACATGTTAAGTAACCTGGTCTTGTAGACTATCGGTTTCTCTGCTTGTTTCTTTGATACTGTTGACCTCACTCCTATCTCCTGTAATTATTTCAGGCTGGAAGTGAGTTCCAGAAGCTTAACAGATTCAGTGAAACATTTTTTGGTGGAACTATTGCTAGTGATTCCAGGTACATAATTTTGAATAAAGGTATCTCATAGGGAGACACCTAATAATTTGTAGGGGTGATATTTCAACAACCTTTGGATTTGTGATTTCCCATCAACTTTTTTTTTCTAAGATTGCCTGAATCAATTGTTTTATTAAGTTTGGTAATATGAAAGTTTTCTAAATCTATTCTACCTTTTGCATTCATTAGCTATGATTATTTATAATGAAGAGTTTTTCTTCATCAGCTAGAGCTGTTTGGTTACCCTCAAAGAGTCTTGGCTGGGGGAGATTAAATCACTTTTTTCATACAATCTTCAAAATAATTACAATTCCAGCGATTTAAATGGGGAAAATTAGGTTCTCCCCTCCCCCCTTTTTGAGCTAAATTGAGTGGAGCTGTGCTTGTCCCCAAACTCTGACACTGGTATTAACATGAAATTTCTTGCTCTTGGTTGCCAACCGGAAAATTCCAGTTGCCTCTGGCAATCTACTGACTACAATTTTAGAGTTCTGATTGCATAAATGTATCATCATACAATAATTTCAGGTTGGAACTCTAATTTTTTTTAAATGTGTTTATTTTGTTGTAGATAGAAAGTCAAGTATATGTAAAAGTCAGGATGTGGGACCAAGGAGGAGGACAGCCTTGGCAGCAGTGGCCCCTGAACCAGCAGCAATGGATGCAGTCATTCCAGCACCAGCAGGATCCAAGTAAGGACGCATTGCACTTGGAAGGTGGGACACGGGATATAGAGGGATGAGTGGGAGATAAGCGCTGGGGTTAGGGAGATGGGATTGGGATTGGTTTGTTGGATAATTTTATGGTCAATTTAATCATTTCTCATAATAATCTTGCTGTAGTATATATGTTAGGGAATAGATTTCCCTTTGGAAGATTGCCTCAGAGGGTAGAAAACTTTATGAAGATTTTACCTTTTAAAAACTGATTAGTTCTTGTTTTTCTAAAGAAATAGGTCTTTTAGAATGCTTTAGGATGCTTAAATAAAGCATTCTCTTGTTAATTCTGAATTTATAATTCTATATAGATCATAGTTATGCTATATCATTTAAAAAGTTTTCTAATATGAAATATTTCAAGCATACACAGATGTAGAAAACAATATAAGGAGCTTCCATTTATTAGTTAGCTTTAATAGTCATTAACTCATGGCCAGTTTGTTTCATTGATATGACCTCTTCTACTGCCCTGTCTTTATTGGGTTAATCAGCTCCTATTCTTCTTTTAATAGTCATAGCATTCTGTTTAGGACTGTACTATAATTTGGTAAATTCACTTTTGCATGACTGATTGTAGCTTTTTACTTTTTGAATGAATTACAGTTACTGTAAATTATATGCATATATTATTTGTTTGTCCAGTTATTTTCTTAGAAAAAATTCCAAGAACTGGGTTTGTTAGATCACAGTTGCGCATTGGAAAAGTTTTAGATACATGTTGCCAAGTTTTAACTCCACGTGAGTTATGTCACCAGAAGGTATGAGAATACCTGATTCATCTTTACTAAGCTGAGATGTGGAAAGCTGTATCTTATTCTACTTTGCTTCCCTTATTAGATCTTAAAATGTTAAGTATAGATATTTGAGAAGCAAAAGAGGACTTTAAGATAGTGAGGGCCATGAATTTTGAATAAAGAATAGCCACAAAGTTTTTAAGAAGACGTATTTCTAGAAAAGGGAGCCTTAACTGAAGAAGGGTGAGAGAGGAAGACTAGGGATAGACAGCTCTCCTCATCTGAGGTCTGGAGGACCCAGTGTAGGCCTGGCTGGGACCTGTTTGAGGAAGAAATGAGGAAGTTTGATCATTTGTTTTTATAGGTGGTTAAAAAAAAAAGGCTTTTTAAAAGCTCGATAAACTAGTTACAGATGATAAATTTTTATGAGTTAATGCTAGTGTTTTTGTGGACTCTCTGAAAGTCTTAAGTAGTTTGTATTATAGTCTGAATATGGGTTATTTTCTAAGTGTCCTTTCTGTAATATTTAACTGTAACATAATGTAATATTTAAAAATCACAAAGTAAGGAGTAATTGAGATGCTTGTTTTACATAGAGGCACTGTTATTTTAGCGTCTACTTTGTGAATGCTAAATTCTGTGTTAAATTATGCTAGGCCAGATTGATTGGGCTGCATTGGCTCAAGCTTGGATTGCCCAAAGAGAAGCGTCAGGGCAGCAAAGCATGGTAGAACAGCCACCAGGGATGATGCCAAATGGACAAGATATGCCTACCATGGAATCCGGTCCAAACAATCATGGGAATTTTCAAGGAGATTCAAACTTTAACAGAATGTGGCAACCAGGTTTGTTACTTATTTTTTCCAAATTTTAGTAGGAGTATTTTTTTAAATGATTCAAATTAAATTATTTAATTAGTTTAGTTTGTGACTTCTTGAAATTAATGTTCCTTAAGGAATAGGTAATTTCAATTAGATTTGACCTTGAAATTTTGTGGTTAAAATTATTCTGTTCTCAGTCTGCTAGCATTGTGGCACTCGGTTTGATTCTTTTCTTGGTTCTTCATTCCTAGGCTGACAGGGGCTGGGAACACTGGAAACCTCACTTGTCATCTAGGGCAGAGAGCATTCTATGTCTCTCTGTTGCAACCTCTGGCCTTTTCAGAAGCAGCACTTGCAGAGCAAAACATGTGTAGCCTCTAATGAAAAACCGTGTCACTATGTGACAAATTAATCTGTCAAGTATACTCTGCCCCTCCCACCCACCCATGTTTTTCTCCCCTTTTTTTCTGCTAGTGAAGATCTTCCATAAGTTTTATGTTTCATTTTTTGTTTGTTTGCTTGCTTTTTTGCTTCACAAGATGATGTAGAGTCCTTGATGCTAGTTCAGTTTCCATAACTTGTGTTACTGTTTCTAATAGTAATTTCAGATAATTTATAGAGGAATCTTACATTTCAGTATGCTGATGGTACAGGTATATCTCCCTTTCCCTATTTATTATTGCTGTTTCTCAGTGTAAGAATGGAAAACTCAGGAAATAATCCTCTAATACCATTTTTAAAGAAGAATGAATATTCTCATTTCTCATCTTTGATACCTAGAGGTATCAAATCATTTCCGATTTTCTTGAAACTAAACCAAATTTCCCCAAGTTTGAGAATGTTTTGGCTCCCAAGTTCCAAAAATGACCCACCCTAGCATCCCCACTGCCGCAATTACTTCAGTGACTTTCTTTGTGACCTGGGAAAGTGATTTACGTCTGTGTGCCTCAGTTTTCCCTCCTGAGATTGGCAGAAATAATACCTGATTTCTCCCTACCTCACAGGGATGTTGTGAGGATAAATGTGATCATGGAGGAAAGAAATTACATAAAATCTCAAGGTATTATTTTCTGGCGTTGTTACTGAACACAAATAGAAAAATTCAACAAAATTGCTTTGGATTTTGTTATTTATTAAAAATAATTTTGGGCACTTGTTTTCCGTTTGCTTAGGATACGAATTAGACTGGAGTTAGTGTATTTGAATTATTTATTAGATTAATTCATTGCTTATTTTTAAGATATACAAGAGGAATTTGACCAAGAAGTCATAAATTTTAAATCTATTTCTTTACTGAAAAATCTGTCTTGAGATCTTAAAAATTTGTGTTGATTTTGTTATAACCCCCTGTTGAATGTTTTTATGCCTAAATCCTAAATAGAATGGGGAATGCATCAGCAACCCCCACACCCCCCTCCAGATCAGCCATGGATGCCACCAACACCAGGCCCAATGGACATTGTTCCTCCTTCTGAAGACAGCAACAGTCAGGACAGTGGGGAATTTGCCCCTGACAACAGGCATATATTTAACCAGAACAATCACAACTTTGGTGGACCACCCGATAATTTTGCAGTGGGGCCAGTGAACCAGTTTGACTATCAGGTGAAAGATATTTTGTTGCTTTAATAACGTAGATGTGCACGTAATCCATGCTTTGGAAGTGTCTCATCAAGAGTACCTAAGATATGTGTTTCACTTTTCAGTCTTGTACAGATAAGCGCATATTATGTCTCAGAGAAATCATCAATATTTGAGCCTTAAAATTACTAGATTTTTATTTTCTGGTTTTTGATTTGCTTAGGAAACTGGCATGAAGGATTGTTAGGGAAAAATTTGGACAAAGTGAAAAATGTGGAAGGGCAATTGCTATATGATTTGTTTTCTAATTTCTAATTTCAAAATGGTATTTTTAAATGTTAAATAAAGTTTAGAAAATACACAGTAGTTGAATACATTATTTATCTATAATGGATTATTAAGACATGAATAAAATACATGAACATAGATCATCTTCCTAAATGCAGTTCTTCTGCTGTGTAGAGTTAGGACTTTTTCTAGTGTTGTCTATTTTTTCCATTCTGACATGACATGTTAATGGAACTCCACATAATTTCCTTTTAGCATCTAATTCATTCCTAGGGACATAGAACTCTATGGGGAATAGGTTCATTATGTGGGTCTTTATTTTTTCTAAACACTTAGCCAGGGTATCCCCCTAAATTATTATGCTAGGTATCATTTTGAAACAACTCACTACAATTGTTCGCTTGTAAACTGAGCTGTCATAATTTAAAATTTTGAAAAAACCCATATGTTATTTCACTAATTGTATGGATAAGTGACACAAATGTAAATAGTTTTCACCTTGAGGCAGTAATTCTTATTCAAACATATTTAGATACTAGTTATATCCTAATACTAGGTATGCAAATATGACAGTGTTTGGTTGGTTGTGCTTTTGAAGAAACGTAGTAGCAGGGAGCTTCTGCTTACAGCACATTTACATGGTAGATCTCCATGCTAACAAGACAAAAGAGCTCTTTCGGCAACTGGCTTAGAAGAGCTTCTGATAGTGGCAAAATTGCAAAAAATATTTAATGATTCTGTAACTTATATTTGGTTAAAATAGATTTTTCTTGCAAGATTACAGAAACAATTGAAGTTCACAAGTAGGTAAATAGAATTGGGAAAAAAATTCCCTTTGTCTTCTGACTATAGAAAAAATGACTTGATTTTTTGATAGTGGAATGATTAATCTACAAATGAATTCAGAATGAGAAAGTTCATATACATGTCTTTTTCTATGCTTCTTAAAAATAGTGTATCAGTTGGATTTTAGACGTCTTTTTATATTTACATTGGCAGAAAATCTTTATCTTTCTTAAGAAAAGTAAGCCTAGGTTTTTGAGGCTACAGAAATTTCGAAGGATATTAAAACCATGGAATTCTTGGATTTGCTGCACACATGGATTTCTACTGTCCCAGTTCATAACACACGTGTGTCCCAGGAAGTATATTGTATTAATGTGAAGAAAAATAAACTGCAATACTCTTTCAGCATGGGGCTGCTTTTGGTCCACCGCAAGGTGGATTTCATCCTCCTTATTGGCAACCAGGACCTCCAGGACCTCCAGCACCTCCCCAGAATCGAAGAGAAAGGCCATCATCATTCAGGGATCGGCAGCGATCGCCTATTGCACTTCCTGTGAAGCAGGAGCCTCCACAAATTGGTAGCTATTTAAGTTTAGTGAACCAAAATTGGCATGATTTCCTGATCATGTGATAAGGATGTCTGGTTTTCTTAAATTGTTCTGAAACCTCCAATTATGTTAGGAATTGATACTTTACAACCATGTCATTTTATAGTCATAAACTTGAAAATTACAGAAGTACTGGTCCAAAATATTAAAAGTTTTGAATAATTTTCTTTAAACTCCAGATTTTGTGATGAAATAATAAATTTATCATGGCTATAGCTTTGTGGTATTTTTTTCATTGTTGACAGTTTGGTAAATTATGCCAATATGTGCACAGTTTCCCCCTTTAAAACATCCTAGTTACTCTCTGTCTCTGGTCTCTTTCCACTCTCATTTCAACTGAAACATTGTTGCCAGATTAATTTTCTTTTGATTATTTCACTTCCCGTAAGTATTTTGGCAGAAAATTTCAATATTTAAATAACATTTTAGAACTAACCTACTTCAGTGACAAGTTACATATTTATGCTACTGTATATCTGGAAATCCATATCCAATACTTAATGGACCAGGATATTTAAGTCTCTCCTATTTAACACGAAGACATTTTAGGAAGATTACAACTTATTTTATAACTTACAAAATAAGAACCTGTTCAAGTGAATCCTCAGTGTGAAAATGGCATTGTGCTACTCTGTTCTGTGTTCTTATTTCAGGAGGCAGAGTAGTATGAGTTTTAGTCTACATTGCCACTTAGTGGCTTTGTAACCTTGAGCACACCACTTCATCCCTTAGCTCAATATCCTCATTTGTGAAAGAGGGCAAGTAATAGTAGTGATCTTGTAGGTCTTTTCTAGGATTAAGTGAGATGATATTTAATGTGCTTTCATAGTGCCCTGAACATTGTAAGCATTATGACAGTGTTCACTGCTGCTACAAAAAAATGAAGATTTTAAAGAAAAGCATGATGTCTAATGGCTTGTTCTTATTATCATTATCTTGCTGAAGAATGATAGTATTTGTTGTAAGTACTCAAACGGCATCCGAATTAATTTTTTAAATTTACTCACAAAGTTTATAGAAATTGAAGAATAAGGAACTCAGATACTTAGGATTCTTACTTAACTAATGTATTAATATTTTTTCCCATGTGAAATAGATGCAGTAAAACGCAGAACTCTTCCAGCTTGGATTCGAGAAGGTCTTGAAAAAATGGAACGTGAAAAGCAGAAGAAGTTGGAGAAAGAAAGAATGGAACAGCAACGTTCACAGTTGTCCAAAAAAGAAAAGAAAGCCACAGAAGATGCTGAAGGAGGGGATGGGCCTCGTTTACCTCAGAGGAGTAAATTTGTAAGTAGAAACCCCTGACATCAAACTCCATGTGATGGTATCTATGTGAAAAGTTTATTGAAATATATAGGTGTTCTAGCCTGCAGAGAATTATTCATGTTCCTGAGATGATTTTCAGTTAAGTATATTAGGGATTCTGGTTTTATGTATGTCTTACTGAGGGTGGAGTAAAGGGGTAGCAAGTTTATAAAACATTTTATTCCAGAGAGAACTTATTCGTTGGGATGTTAAGATTAAGTGAATATCTGGACAAACCTATTTTGTGTGGTACAGCTGACTCCCTAGTGGTGAATGATAAAACAAAACTAAGTCAGAACAGCAACAGAGATATAAATCTGCCTTTTTTGAACATGTAAATATATACTTATGCCAGAAGCTGTAATAACTAATGGTTTTTTGACATGAGCTCTGAAAAGTAACAAAGTTAAATCTTCAGATCTTCATTAAGATGACATGAGCGGCTTAGGAATTTTTTGATTCAGCAGTAATGTCTCCTAGCTGGTAAGACAGCTGCAGCACTGGCTGGTGGGCACCTCTGGAAAGGGGTCCTCCTCCCAAGACCATTTTCTTCTGTAGATATAAGTTTCAAGTAGAGTGAGGTAACTAGATTTAAGCGAACATTGGTTTTGCTTGAATTCCATATGCCCTAAGTTACTTTTATTTGTTAACAACAAAAAGTTGCCAGAAATGTGTTTTTAGTCTGGTGTTATGAAGATAGGGAAGAACAAACTGCCACTACTGATGTTTAACCTTTTTAAAAAAATTTTTTTTTAATCTTTAGTAGTGGATTTCCAGATTTTTTTTATTTATTTTTATTAACAAAAAATTGACTATCTTGGCTTTTGTAAATAATGCCTCCGTAAACATCGAGGTGCATATGTCTTTTCAAATTGGTAATTTTGTTTTCTTTGGGTAAGTGCTCAGAAGTGGAATTACTGGATCATATGGTATTTTTATTTTTAATTTTTTTGAGGACCCGCCATATGGTTTTCCATAGTGACTACACCAATTTATATTCCCACTGATAGTGTACAAGGGCTCCCTTTTCACCTAAGTGTCCATCAGTAGATGGAAGGATAAAGAAAATGTGGTGTGTGTGTGTGTGTATATATATATATATATATATATATAATGGAATATTACTTAGCTATAAAAAGGATGAAATCTTGCCAGTTGCAACAACATGGGAGGACCTAGAGAATATTATCTATGCTAAGTGAAATAAGTCAGAGAGACATACTATATAATTTTACTTTTATGTGGAATAAAAAAAAGTAAAATAAAAAACAAACAAAATAGAAATAGACTCATAAACAGAGTGAATAACCTGGTAATGGCAGTAGGAGTAGGAGATGGGCAAAATAAATAAGAGGTACAAACTGCCAATTATAGTATAAGTCTTGGGGATGAAAAGTACCGCTTCGGGAATATAGTCAGTGATTCTGTAGTATCTTTGGATGGTGGCAGACGGGAGCTACACTTACCGTGGTGATGATTTTGTGATGTATATAATCATCAACTACTATATTATACACCTGACACCAATATAATGTATATCAACTATACTTCAGTTAAAAAAAAAAACATGAGAAAAACTTGTTTGGAGATGCTCTTCCCTCTCCTCCCAGCTGCCTCTGGGCTGTGTTCCAGGCATTCCTTCCCTGGTTCAGTCGTCTTTGCATAGTGGTAATATTTAAGGGAGCACCTTGTTTTTCACTTAGTAGGGTTGTTAGAGTGTCAGTGGAATACTTCTCTGCCCAAGAAGAACCCACTTTTTACGGTATGCTCTCTGGATACCTAAAACCTGAATACCTGAAAAATGTCTGGATACCTGAAAACCTAAAACCTTAGAGACAAACTGCTAGCATTTCCTTCATCTGAAGTAGATTTCATTTCTTTACTGTCCATTCTGTGGCTAAAAAGAAGTAGATTTCACTGAGTTTTGGGGCCAGCTGAGATCTGCAGACTAACTGCAGAGTTTTCATTTTAATTCACACAGTTTTAGGTAAATAGCTTAAATTTACAGCTGTAAAAGTTATGCTGAATAATATGAATATGGTTCATTTATCCAAAGTTCTACAAGCTGCAGGTTTCAGGACCATCATATACAAGGAATATTAGTTTAATCAGTCTGTGGGCATGATGTAGTTTTGGTTATTTATAAAATAAGGTCAGAATTGTCTAAGAAAAAAAAATAAAAAGTAATTAAAATAATTGATTCTTGTAAGCTGTTTTTATAATCTTACATTCCCCTCAGGTAACATTTTAAATTATGAAATGAAGTCTATAGTACCAAAAGGGAATTTAGAGAGAAATTTCATTTTTATATATCTGTTTCAACGACTTTTTAATTTGGGATTCTGAAATAAACTAAGTGCTTTTACATTACAAACATGAATTTGGGGTACCCACACTACTTTTTTTAGGACAGTGATGAGGAAGATGAAGACGCTGAAAATGTTGAGGCTGCAAGCAGTGGGAAAGTCACCAGAAGTCCCTCTCCAGTTCCTCAAGAAGAGCAAAGTGAACCAGAGATGACTGAAGAAGAGAAGGAGTATCAAATGGTAAAATGTTAAATTTCTTACCATGTACAGGATTTATTTTATTAAAGAAAAAATTTATTGAGGTATAGTTGACATAGAATATTATACTAAATAATTTGAAATATTTTAAACTACTGGTTGTCTGTCTTAAAACATTTAAACTGAGAATTCATGAAGTAGTTACATTGTATATTAATGTATAGATTTGCTGGGCAGTAATGTCTGCAGCCAGGTGGCACGCAATCACTGGCTTATAAAGCAGACCCTGAACACGTCTCCTAATACTGACGCTGTTAACAATGTTTTACTGTATATGAGACCTGAGGGTACATTTGTTGATCTATTATTTTCTAAAGTGTGTTTTTTGAATACTGAGAAAGATTAAAAGACTTCATAGAAGTATAAGTTTAGGAAGCACTGGGTTAAACACAGTTAAACTATTTCTTCAGTGGAAGAATTTCCAAAACCTTTAGTATCTGTAATGTGATTGTCATTTTTTAAGATTGGAAATACAACGTGCTGGTTTCTTATGTTGAAAGACCAGTGGTCTTTGAAAAGTGCTTGGAAGTTGCTGATGGAGTGTACTCGCATTTTAATAGATAAGTAATCTTGATCCCAGAGAGGCTAAGGAACTAGTGGTCTACATTTGAAACAACTATTGGTAGCCAAACAAACCAGTTCTGGAATCCATGTGTTATTTCATTCCTAATATACTCTGTATTATAGTACTCAAGAAAAAAAGGACTTCATCTGATAGACTGGAATAACGGCCTTTTCCTTATTTTCCCCTCTCAAATTTTACGTGGACTGAAGGTTAATGTAAATTCCTATGGGATTTAAAGAACTAATCTGTGCTGCTTACTAATAATATTAAATGAGGGGCTATTCCTTTCAACTTACAACACCTGTGGAAAATTTTATAATAGGAACTTTTTAAAAAAATATTTTCTCTCTAGAATTAGAATTCAGTGTCTACTGTACAGATAAATTCATATTTTTCTTTAATCCGTATGATTTTGAAATATTTTAATGTTTTGATATTTTAGAATAATTTTCAAGATACACTATTCCTTGGAATGGCTGAGCTGAACTCTTTTAAGCCATGTTTTATAATATGGCCTTGCCTTTAATTTTTTTTCAAAAAATGTTCAACTATTAGTAACTATGATAATTAAATTAAGAACAATATATAAAATATCCTCCTTTAGATGATGCTGACAAAAATGCTTCTGACTGAAATCCTACTGGATGTCACAGATGAAGAAATTTATTATGTAGCCAAAGATGCACACCGGAAAGCAACGAAAGGTATATGTGGGTGTTCTTGGTTTTGTTTTTCTGGGGGTGTTTTGGTTTTGGTGGCTATTTTGGACTTTTTTTGTTGTCCTTGGTGAATTACTGGTAGATGCTTGAATATTCTTGCATGTTTGAACTATTTGGGAAAGATTAGCTTGTAGGCGCCATATTAAACTATACAAATATTTTTGTTTTATCCAGCCTTTCTGAGCACACATTAGCTGTTATGCTGGTGTTCTCTAAAATGTATTGTGGAGAATTCTTGATCAATTTATTTCATCTGATTTTTTTTTTAATGGATCCCGTGGTATTGGTGTATGACTTCTAATACAGTTTAGTTTGACTAATGAATTGAATTACAAACTTGCGGAGTTTTCACTTTACCACTTAGACTTCTTGCAGAAGCAAGTGTTATCCTCACCCCTCCTACCCCAGTAACACTTAAAAAATTTATGGAAATCAAACTTTAAATTATGGGCCATACCTCAAAAATAAAAATACTGACATATACTGGTCAACACTTTTTCTCATTATAAACCAATTTCAGCTCACATCAGGGTTATAATTTCAAGGCCAGACATGCTACTAGTTTAAAATGAATGTTATGTTTTTAATGTTTCTTCTCTCCCCAAAAAGCAGCAATAGTAGTAGATTTAACAATACCATAGACTCATGACTATGAAATCGTGGCTATTTGTGTTAACATGTTGTTCCTGTTGTTGATGTGATACAAAGCTCCTGCAAAACAGCTGGCACAGTCCAGTGCACTGGCCTCCCTCACTGGACTCGGTAAGTGTTCTCCTGATTTGTGAGAGGGCCTTAAAGGGAAAATCACACTTACCTTGTCTCTCTGTATGTTCTGTTTTGAAACTGTACTGTTCCTACTCAATTTATAAAACCTAGGCCTTAGGGTTATATCATTCTCTAAAAGGTTTGCCTTTTTTTTTTTTTGATAAAGCATTCACAGTGGGATTATGATAAATGTGGTGACTAATTCATAGTTTATTGGGGCAAAGCTGTCATAGTTCATAATGTAGCCATGATAGTATTTAAGCTACTTTCACAATGGTTGCATACATGCCTTAGGGAAGAACCTAAACAGTATCGCTTTTAGGGACCTTTATTTAGATTGTGTTTCAGCAAGGCAAGTTTTAACATAGAGGAAAGGGTCTGTGTTGTCGTAGTATAATAGTAGTTATGTGTTCATAATTTACTCTTTGCATGATATATTATCAGGTATATGAAAGCTTGAATTTGCCTTTTCCACATCTTCATTTCAAATTAACCTTTGTGAGGATTGACAGAAACGGGTAGAACCAAATGCCCATGTGATTTTCTGATGATTACTGTTTAGAACACTTCAGGGTGGGGAGTAGTTTTAGCACCATATCATTTTTGTGCCAGTGGGAAACACAGTATCTATAATTTTTTTAGGGAAAAAAAGTGCTTAGCATACTACCTTGGATTGAGTAAATTTTAGAAATACTTCCAGGATCATCATAAAATTTTTTAAGTTAGTTGAATTGATTATAATTAGTGAGGCTTTGTTACTACCCTTTTAACTGTTTTTTGTTGGTTAGTATGGACAGTAAAAAAAGCAAAACAATTCCTTTATGGTGAGAAGTATTCCAGAAAGAATAAGATACTAAGTAACAATTTTCATGAGGGTTCTATGAACTCCTTAAGCATTGGCATTTATACTCCTCCCCACCCCGAATAAGCATATTCTTCCAAGAAAAGACAATGAAAAAAATGACCTTTCTTCTCAGACCTTAAAAAGTTTTTAGTGCATAGAATATTTTTCCATATGATAGATTGGGCTTTATGCACACAGGTGGACTGGGTGGTTATGGATCCGGAGACAGTGAAGATGAGAGGAGTGAGAGAGGCTCCGAGTCATCTGATACTGATGAGGAGGAATTACGGCACCGAATCCGGCAAAAACAGGAAGCTTTTTGGAGAAAAGAAAAAGAACAGCAGCTGTTACATGATAAACAGATGGAAGGTATATCTTTGAGAGTCGCTTAATTTTTGTCCAAGTTTGATTATATTTCTTTTTATGTTTCAGTTAACCTAAAAATATCAAAGGGTAGAATTAAGGCAAGATTAAAATATTATGTGATAAAACTGAAATGAAGATTTTTGGCTTATTTTCAATTTTTTATCACTAAAGTAAAAATTAAGTGTAGCATTCAAAATACATAGTTTATAAAAAGGTAGACTGTTTTTTGTTCTTTCTTTTGGGAGACATTAATTCCAGTGGGTATAAGTTAAGCTATCTAGTGTATTTTTATTTCTTGCTAAAGTTCTTAAAAAGAAGACTTTTGAAATGGGGGAAATAAATACATTTCAAAACTATGGAGAAGTAATTTGTAGCTAGTATATTTAAGGATAATACAGGACTTTTTAGAAGTTCTTTTTAATGTAAAATACATGAATGAGTACCAGTCTTAGTTTCCGTAATGATACTAGGAATAAAGAAGAAACTATTAGAATATCTTTTTTGAAAAATCTTACTTGGACAATTTGAAAGATAATGAGTTGGCAGCCAAAAGTTCCCTGTAAATTACTTCTTTTCTTTAAGTTGTTTTGTTGGACAAAAGGGAAGTCTTACTTGCTTCACGTGTACCTCTAGGCTTTGATACTCTATTGCTATATTGACAGCATATGTAGCCAATGAGCATTTGAAATAGTTAGTTAGCCCAAATTGAGATGTGCTGTAGGTATAAAATACACTAGATTTCAAATACTTCACAAGAAAATAAAAGGCAGAAATTCTATCTCAGTATTCTTTTAACTGATTACATGTTGAAATGGTAATATTTTTGATATATTGGGTTAATAAAATGCTAAAATTAATTCATTTTTTTTTTTACTTTTAATGTAGCTACGAGGAAATCTTGAATTGCTTATGTAGCTTGCATACTATTTCTATTGAACATTACTGCTGTATTTTTATAGTTTGATAGCTTTACGTTAGGTAATGTAGGAGTTTTTTTCATTGTACATTTGACTTTTCTTAGTATATTTTTGTCTTTTTCTGTTTCAGAAGAAAAGCAGCAAACAGAAAGGGTTACAAAAGAGATGAATGAATTTATCCATAAAGAGCAAAATAGTTTATCACTACTAGAAACAAGAGAAGCAGATGGTGATGTGGTTAATGAAAAGAAAAGAACTCCAAATGAAACTCCATTAGTTTTAGAACCAAAAAAAGATCATAAAGAGAAAGAGAAACAAGGAAGGAGTAGGTCAGGCAGTTCTAGTAGTGGGAGTTCCAGTAGCAATAGCAGAACTAGTAGTACCAGTAGCACTGCGTCTAGCTCTTCATACAGTTCTAGCTCAGGTAGTAGCCGCACTTCTTCTCGATCTTCTTCTCCTAAAAGGAAAAAGAGACACAGTAGGAGCAGATCTCCAGCAGTTAAAGCCCGACGTAGCAGGAGTAGAAGTTACTCTCGCAGAATTAAAATAGAGAGCAGCAGGGCTAGAGTCAAGGTTAGAGATAGGAGGAGATCTAATAGAAATAGCATTGAAAGAGAAAGACGGCGAAATCGGAGCCCTTCCCGAGACAGACGTAGAAGTAGAAGTCGCTCGAGAGAGAGGCGAGCCAATCGGTCCACTCGCAGTAGGAGTCGAGATAGGCGTAAAAGTGATGATCAACGTGGAAATCTTAGTGGGAGCAGTCATAAGCATAAAGGTGAGGCTAAAGAACAAGAGAGAAAGAAGGAGAGGAGTCGAAGTGTAGATAAAGATAGGAAAAGGAAAGACAAAGAAAGGGAGCGTGAACAGGATAAGAGAAAAGAGAAACAAAAAAGGGACGAAAAAGATTTTAAGTTCAGTAATCAGGACGATAGGTTAAAAAGGAAACGAGAAAGTGAAAGAACATTCTCTAGGAGTGGTTCTATATCTGTTAAAATCATCAGACATGATTCTAGACAGGATAGTAAGAAAAGTGCTACCAAAGACAGTAAAAAACATTCAGGCTCTGATTCTAGTGGAAGGAGCAGTTCTGAATCTCCAGGAAGTAGCAAAGAAAAGAAGGCTAAGAAGCCTAAACATAGTCGATCGCGATCCGTGGAGAAACCTCAAAGGTCTGGTAAGAAGGCAAGCCGCAAACACAAGTCTAAGTCCCGATCAAGGTAGTATACTTTTTAAAGTATTTGTCTGATTTTTAAAAAAATTTGACTGAATTTATTCAAAGTTGAAAGTGTCCTTTCTCTCTCTCTTTAATAAACTCAGTTTGGTACTTGATAAATGATCATAGTCTTAAGTAATCTTAGAAATCCTATATAATAATACATATTTTAAAATTGCAGATTCTTTACTTTAAAATACATTTTTATTTTTATATTTCTCTTTTCCCTTTTTTTTGCAGATCAACAACCCCTCCCCGTCGAAAACGCTGAGGAGTGATGTGGCAAGAATGCCATGATGTTTAAAAAATTCCATGAGTTTTAAGGGCTTGTCTCATTATAGAGGCACATTGTGGCTGTGTAGGTGAAACCAGAATCTTTTTTTTTTTTTTTAATCTGTAAATAGGTGTACTTTTTCCAAATGCTGCTCCAAGTTACTTAATAGGATTTCTTTGTATTACATTTTTTTCAAAAATAGTGCATAATAAGACTATAAACATGCCATTCTCTTTCAGCTGTAATGTTCTTAAAGTTATTCTTGAATGTACTGTGATGTCAATAAAGCTCTTTAGTTCATTTTTGTTAACTTCTTGCACCTTAATTTTGATTTTAATCTAAGGAACGTACTTTTTTATAAAAAGGCAGCTGGAATTTTGTATAACAGGTTTCAAAGGTACTTCCTCTCATCTCCCCCAAAGAAAATGGTTTTAACTTAATAGTTTGTCAAAAGTTTGTAAATTGTACCCATGGATTTTTGTCAAATTCCAACTTTAAGGGTGTGGAAGAGGGCCAGAAATAGATCTTTACTTTCTTGGGGGAAGCACTTGACATATTTTTAGATTTTTCTTCCTATTTTGGGGATTTCAAGTAATATATTCTGTGTGTGTGTAAAGTATGGTTCATCTCCTGTAAAATGAAATTGCTGGAATCAGTCAAGCCAATGCACCATTAGAGTTTTTCATAAGAAATGATTGTGTGTGACACTAATAGTCAAATCTGGAACTATATTCTGCAGTTACCCACTTCTGCTTTAGAAGCATATTTTAAACACTTGGGGTTTATTATAGAAATAAGACTCACAATTCAATATATTTATATTTTTAAAGTTTAATATGACCTCAGCTGATTGGAGGAATGCTGTGTTAGCAGGTTTGTGTCAGTTTCATAACACTAAAATGGTTTTGTCGCTTCTTAAAATCATGGTGAGTGGTCTAGCAATTTAAAGCGGTCATGACTTCTAAGTAAAATGAGGCTTTGCAGGCATTTAAATGCTCAGTTGCTTTGAAGGTCTGTTTCTATATGAGTAATCACTTATCTCACAATAGTTAAATGTCTGAAAACAAGTGCTTTTAAATTTTAATTTAAAAAGAAGAGAGCAGGTGCAGGTCCCAGAAAAGCTCCAAAGTATGTTTTCTTACCAGCAATATTTCATTTTAAAATAAGTCAGATTTTTGCCAACATTAGTGTTTCCTCAAAATGAAGATAGAATAGATTTGTATAGTGTGCTCTTGTACCTCTACATAGGTTCTTAAATAATTTTGAGCAGTTATGCATTTATCTAGAGAAAATGAATCAACTGTGAATAAATGCATGTTTACCAAAAATGGTTGTTTTACAGTGCATTTAGTTCTGATATTTATAAAGATGACATTCACAGAATATCTTTTGAATAGTTTGGAATTCTATATAGTTTAGATATCAGTCACATCTGGAGACAGGAAAATGTGCAATATTTTTTATGTAGGTGAGCTATAATGTACTTAATCGCAGAATTATCCAATTAATTTGTAATAGATAAATTGTATAACATTTTCATATCTTAAAGTGTTTTTTAGATCAATCTTCAGGTAAAATGATATTTTCAAAATAAAATTCTACAGAAAAGTTCTGCTGGCTATGATATGCACATTTTTGGGCAAAATATGAATAGAGCCAAAATTTGACAGTTATTTACTCTGCCATAATATGCAAGCTTCTTATCACTTAAGTCTGTAGATATTTTTTAAAGCACAGCCATGATGTGTGTTATTATTAGTAGATACATCAATGTTAAAATTGGGTGTTTTGGTTTTTTATATTTTTATGGGTAATTAGAGAATTTGTCATTTCATTGACATGTAATATATGTTTACCTTGAGTGGTAAGATTTTTTTAAAATGGGGCTTCCGTGATTGGGGATGTGAATGCTAAAACTTACACAGAAGTTAATTAGATGTATAATATGGTCATTAAATCTTCTAAAATGACACCACCAGAAAAATAATATTCAGTTTTTGAGATAATCATTGGTCTGGCTTGGTTAATAAAAACTGTCTTAAGAGGTTTGCCTTTTGAATATTTCTAGTGTGTTAATCATACTCGTTTTTGTGGAATGGGGTTAATAAACCACACCACCAAGAAAATAAAATGTAATTTGGAAGAGGTAATTAAGATTTGTTTCAGGCCCCAAAATATAAATAAAGATCGGTGTGGAATCTCAGTGTCTATGTGTTCTGCCATTGTAAAATGTCTATTTTAGCATGTTTCTAATGGTACGATACATAGGTGAGCCTCCCATAGTCTCTTTTTAAGTGTCTGGGTTCTTCAAAGAAACACATACCATGTAATTAGTAGGTGAGATTTTTAAATTTCACGTGGTATTTTTACAAAGGAATTGTATAAGGTCCAAAGTCCCTGTAATACTGTTTTATGAAAACTTTTACATTTAGACTTAGTTTTTCTTCTCTTACATACATTAAAATTAATTTAGTGAAATTTCCAAAATGTACTAAGCATGGTTTAATTACATTCATTGGATTGTCCTGGCTCTTATACTTGGTGTGTTTGGACAAATCATTTAACCACTATCGGCCCCAATTTCTTCAAGTCTAAAAGGGTGGAATTAGATTATCTCTAAAGTCTCGAACACTTGTAACCCTTAAGTTCTTCAGTTTTAAGTAGAATTTGGTTGTAATGTCTAAACCTAAATGAGAAGATGGGCTTTTTTTTTTTCTTTTTTTGCATATTTGATAAGGATTTACTGAGAATGAACTCACATCCTGAAATGAGAAACAAGATGGGCTTTTTATTAGCTCTTTAACTCATACGTGATGAGTTTATTTGACCATAAACGTTTATTGGGTGTCATCCAGTTTTCCTATAAAACATATAAAGGTTAAACCTCCACATTCTTATGGTAGTGTAAGTTAAAATTATCGTACGTTACCAGTTTATGTGAAATTTTATAAATAGGAAAACTTGGGAGTTACTCTGAACAGTAGTATATCATTTCAAAGGGGCAAAACTGTTGGCTGTAAGGGAGCAGTTTACCCTTAACTGGAATGAAAATAGTTTATATAAAGTTGTAAAATTGAGTTTCAGAATATTAAATAGACATTCAGTTTTAATAGCAAAGTAGATTGCAGTTATAGGTGACCTTAGTGATGGTTTGGAAAATAAATTCCCAACAATGGCCACATACCACATTACAACTGCTAGTCCCTCCAAAAGAACTCATGTTTAAGTATCATTGGAACAAAAATGGATAGTTTGTAGAGAAAAATGCTATAAGCTAGTTTTGTTTATCTGGACCAAACAAGTGGCTTTTGTTGGTATTAAGGCAAATCATTGAACTGAAAATGGAGTGGGAAGTCCCTGAAGCCCAGTGAGGTGGTACATAAAAAGAAAGTACGTTTATTTAAATGAAGCTCTTAAAGCTTTATTTAATCATACCTGCCCTTTGCTTTTCCCTTGGATCTGTCATTCCAGCAGGCATGTACAACATGCCAAATGTTTGTTTGTGCAGAGCCTTCTGCCTTCAGTTGAAAAAGATGGTTGTATCTTGAGAACTCTGAAGAGGACAGTCTGCAAGTGAAAAATCTGCTGCCGCTCTTAGCAGGAGGTCAGTAGTTTACCAAGAAGCCATAAGTGACTGCTACTGAGCAGTAAATTTCACTAATGAAGAACCCTTCACAGATTGGACACTACCTGTTGAAAAATCACAATTATTTTTGCTTTTAAAGTTGGAAATTTATTACTGTTCTTAACCAAGGAAAGGTTTCCATAAATTTAGAAGTAAAAGGTTACCACCGCACTAGCTTTAAGTTTGCCTAGCCTGAGAGATTATTAGCCACTTGCTGTGAAATACATGCCTTCCGGAATACCGGGTCACTTGGAGAATTTACGTTTTCACTTTAGACTCCGGGCGCTCTGTGACCTAAGTGCCTGGAAAGGAAAAACATTTCTACCTTCAGGGAAGAAGTGCTTCAGTACTTTTCGTGATTCCAAGGGTCATTGGCTTACAGGAGTATAAATGTCCTTGGGAGACACCTATTAAATATGAAATAGAGCTGCATGGGAATAAAAATAGTAGCACTACGTAGCATGACTGATAGCTACTTTGCCCATGAGACGAGGTGGTAGTGAAGGAACAGACAGAGGCTATTGTAGTTTGCATATGATTACAGAAACTCTATAGTTGAGTTACATGCAGAATTTGACATAGCATCAAGAGTGAGTACAGCCACACATACAGAACACCCATTAGCAAGGCAACCGTGATTCGGTTGGATCCAGTCGGTACGAGAGATCTCGGAACCTTTCTGTAGAGGGTATTTTCCGGGAGGGACCGGAAAAGAGGAGGGTCCTTTGTCGCGATGTGGGGAGGCCGCAAGCTGAGCTCCTCCGGGAGTCGTTTCTTAGGAGTGCTCAGGTTTGGGTGCCGGGTTACACAAGCCGACTGTCCTCGCCTCTCCACGTCGGCGGGTGAGAGTGTGTGTGTGTCCGTTGCAAGCAGCTCCCCCGCGCTGACCAGCTGCCGTGCGCAGGCGCGGGAGGGGGCGGTTGGCGCCAGGCCTGCCGCTGCGGTCCTGTCCCTCGCTGGCGGCGGCCGGCCCGCCCGGGCTTCCGCTCTTCCCTCCCCAGAGGCTGGGACACCCCGCTGGGCCCCATGATGTCGGCCGCGGAGAGCGCGCTGTCCCGCTGGGGGCTGAGCTGCTGCCGGCCGGACACCTGCCTGCCGGAGGCCCCCGGTCGCGCGCTTGCCGCCGGCGCCGCCTCCTAGTGCCCGATGGCGTCGTATTTGGGTTTCGTTTTCACAAATTTGCCTTTTTCTTCCAGAAAGAATTTAAGGCAAGTATACTACTTTCTGATTAATAGGTTAAGTCAACAGATTGTTTTGGCGAATAAGATCAAGAAAATAACGCACGAACCTGACGCTTGTAGATGAGTTTGATTATTTAATTCCCAGTATTAGCCAGAAAATTAAGTTCATCCTTTACCTTAAACTCATCTAACAAATACTGTGTGCCAAGCACTGGGAATTTTTTAAATGACTGGTACCTCAGGAATCTCTTTTTAAAATGTTAGGATAGATCTAAGATTCAGGATATCATGAGCAAAAAAGATGGGGAACTTGAAGGCCCACTTACAGAGTTTGTAAGTTGGTACTCTCAGTACAATGAGAAACCGTGCAGCCAATAAGAATGATTTCATGTGTATCCACATGGAAAGATGATTGGGATATAGTGTTAAGAAAGTAAATTACAAATCTGAATTATGACCTTAGGACACAGACGAAGATATCTGGAGAGAATGGAGGTACATAAAAATTTTAGCAGGGGTTACCTGCGGTGAAGTTGGTGCTCTATCGTTTTGTCATTCTTTATACACTTCAGGAGCTTTATTCTTCAATAAGCATATGTCTTTTATAATCAGAAATTTAGAAGAAATACAATATAAGTATTTACAAATTTGGGGAGTGAACATAAAAGGAGCTGATCATATTTGGGATCAGGAAGACTTTAAACAAGGTATTTCGGAGCTGTGAAGAGTTGACAGGTTTTAGAACCAGTGAAAAGAGCCAAAGGACCAGCGAGCCATATGTGCATGATTTCTGAGAAACTGCAGTGTTCCTTGAAGAGCAGAGTGTGGATGGAGGCCCGAGATGCAGGGGGAGACCTGCAAACGATGAGACGGGACACTTTAGGCTGTGCAGATCCATGAAAGGCTATGTACATCTGAGATTGATTTTATCTTGACAACAGTGGGAAATTACTGAAGGAGCAATGTAATCAGAACTTGTGTTTAAAAAATAACACTTGGCAGCTGTGTAGAAAGGGAGATGGAGTCAGGCAGCAGTAGGTTTAGGGAGGCCCTCGAGTAATCCAGATAATAATGACTTCAGGAAAGTAAGGTATTGGCAGGAGAGAGGTCTTGTTCGCTGTCAGCATGGTACCTTATAGGCACTGGGTAGATTACTTCTTGAATGAATTAAAGGGAAAATTTCCACATTCCCCAGTCCCCAAATGCCACAATGATCACAGATTCAAGGTAGAGAAGGAATTGGTTACATTCCATTTATAAATACAAACTCAATGAGATTTTCTCTGGTGTTTTGAGGTGGTTTTTGAAGTGTTTGAGGATTCTGGCAGTACTGATCATTGAGGGACTAATTTTTCAGAAATCAGGGGGTATCTTGCCATTGGGCCTCAGCCCTCCGCAAGTTCACTGTGGATTCGATGTGACCAAAGAAATGACAGAACGATTCTTTGGGGTGAAAGGGTTTATTACCCGTCTTGTTCTTCTGGCAGTAGGTCAAGCACTAGCATCTCTGCCTCTGCCCATAGCACTGGGCTGAGCTTTCTATATAGAGCAATGATAGATTATTGTCTAAAGGTATGGAAGCGATGGTCTAGCAACAGGCCAGTTACATCATCAAGTGGTTTAAGTTCAGTGAAGATCCTGGCCATAGGAACCCCAACTTCCCCACAGAGGGTAAGAAGAAGATGGGGTCGTCACTAAGTAGAGAGCAGGGATTGTGTTAAAGTGTTTGAGGCTCAGTTTCCTAATAATACCTTATATATCACAGTTTGCATAATTCTCAAATAATAGCTCATTTACCTACCTAAACTCATAAAGGAGATGATATTTGAATAGGGTCTAGGCAGTAGAGATAGAAATGGTGGAAGAGAAAATAACATGAGCAAAAGCCCAGGAGCACAAACTTTTTTTTTTTTTTTTTGAGAACATTGGAATGGATTTGGGCCAGAATGCGAAGGTCCTATTAAAAAATAAGACAAATAAACATAAAAAGCTCAAGAGAAAAATGTTCAGAGATTATGAAAAGACAAGAAATAGGAATGACCATTTGTTTTAGGCCATTCGAACTGCTATAATAAAATGCCACAGACTGGCTGGCTTATAAACAACAGAAACTTATTTCCCACAGTTGTGGAGGCTAAGAAGTCCAAGATTCTATGTCTAGTGGGAGCCCACTTTCCGGTTCATAGAGGGAGCCTGTTTGCTGGGTCCTCAAGTGGCCGAAGGGGCAGCTACCTCTGGGTCTAAGGTCACTAACCCCAAGTATGAGGGCTCCATCCTCATGACCTAATCACCTCCCCAAAGCCCCACCTCCTAATACCATCACCTTGGGGGGTAGGATTTCAATATATGAATTTGGGGGGGGGGACACAGACATTTGGACCATAGCATCATTAAATTTAAGAAAGGACAGTTAGCCTCACTCATGATATGTTAAACTACACTGAGATACCTAATTTGCCTATTGGATTGGCAAAGAGAAAAACATTTGATAAAATATTACATGGGTGACTATCAGTGCATTGTCGGTGTGGAGAAACCAGCACTAGAAACTCACATGTTATCCATGGGCTTGCAAATTGGTTCAACATTCATGAGTGGCAATTACAGAGTTATAAATGCACCTGCCATTTGACACAAAAACTTGCGAGATTTTTACTTACTCTCAAAAATAAGTGAACCTACCAGTGTAATTCAATCTCAAGTTTTTGGAATAGCAAAAATTCAGAAATAACCTAAATAAATGTCTATTAATAGGAGACTGCTTAAATAAGTTATGGGATAGCCATACAACGAATTACCATGCAGTCCTAAAAAAAGAAAAGGAAGTTCTTTATGCTCTGTTGTGAAAAAATCTCCCAGATACATTGATAGGTGGAAAAAGCAAGGTGCAAAACAATGCATATAATGTGCTGTATTTTGTAGAAAATAAGAGAAACTGGTACACAAAAATGACATGTATAAAATATCTCTGGGAGCTTACATATGAATCTAGTAACATTGGCTGCATGCAGAGGGAAACTGGATAGCTAGAGTCAGTGGTGGGAGAGGTACTTTGTGACATACCATTTTGTATTTCTTACTTTTTTTTTTTTTTTTTAGATAATTATTTTTTATTGAAGGGTAGTTGACGCACAGTATTACATTACATTAGTTTCAGGTGTACAACACAGTGATAAAACATTTATATACATAATTCTAGGTTCCAGCTATCACCCTACCAAGCTGTTACAATATCTTGACTATATTCCTTATGCTATACATTACATCCCGGTTACTTATTTATTTTACCATTGGAAGTCTGTCCTTTTTTTTTTTTTTTTTTTTTTTTGTGAGGGCATCTCTCATATTTATTGATCAAATGGTTGTTAACAACAATAAAATTCTGTATAGGGGAGTCAATGCTCAATGCACAATCATTAATCCACCCCAAGCCTAATTTTCGTCAGTCTCCAATCTTCTGAGGCATAACAAACAAGTTCTTACATGGAGAACAAATTCTTACATAATGAATAAGTTACATGGTGAACAGTACAAGGGCAGTCATCACAGAAACTTTTGGTTTTGCTCATGCATTATGAACTATAAACAGTCAGTTCAAATATGAATACTCATTTGGTTTTTATACTTGATTTATATGTGGATACCACATTTCTCTCTTTATTATTATTATTTTTAATAAAATGCTGAAGTGGTAGGTAGATACAAGATAAAGGTAGAAAACATAGTTTAGTGTTGTAAGAGAGCAAATGTAGATGATCAGGTGTTTGCCTGCAGACTATGTGTTAATCCAAGCTAGACAAGGGCAATGAAACATCCATGTATGCAGAAGATTTCTCTCAGAATGGGGGGGTGAGGTTCTAAGCCTCACCTCTGTTGATCCCCAATTTCTCACCTGATGACCCCCCTGTGACTGTGCCTGTCTTAGGTTGTTCCTCCCTTGAGGAATCTTACCCGTCTCTGGCTAACCAGTCATCTTCTGGGGCCATACAGGGAAATGTAAAGTTGGTAAGTGAGAGAGAAGCCTTATTGTTTGAAATGGTTAGCTTTTTATTTCTTTGCATATTTATGCCCTGTAGCTTCTATGCCCAGCGTTTGTCTTGAGGTATCTTTACCACTTGGAAGAATTATGATACTCGGTAAATTTGATATGAGGCACGAATTCTATTTAAGGGTTGTAATTAGGAAGGAAGAAGAAAAGCTATAGAAGTAGCAGGCGGAAGAAAACATGGGAAGATTGATTATTTCTTTGACATATCTTCTTGTAGAGTAACTTCAGCATGTATAGGTTTTAAGCTACTACTTAAATTGCGCACACACATTAACATAATAGGAGTATAGTTACATAACCAAAGCATATCTGTAATTACCAGCCATCTCCAGTGAAACCAAGAAAACCTGTTAGGCACCCTAGGCATTTGTGAAAACCCATCTATGATATGGTGGATATTGTCCAACTGAACTTGAACAGTCTGAGAGAAATCAGACAAATTAAAACAACCCATTCCTGGGGAATGTTCACATCCCTTATGTTCTTTTAACAGTAAATAGTCTGTAGTTGTAAGATTTTGGAGCGCTACAACCTGCACCTCTCCCAACTCTTGGTTGAGTTCCAACAGTATAGATCCAGTCAAATTTGTTGTTTTACTGTATGCACAGGCCAGCTTAGATATCTCCTTCATTCCCATGGCAAGTCCAGGAGCTGGTGGGATGAGTGCATCTACAGCTGTAGCAGTGCGTGGATCTTTGTTGGGGTTTTTTGATGATCATCTTCTGGCATGAGTCTTCCAGAGAGTGCCAGTGTTGGAAGTTCTTTTTCATATCGTATATTAGTTCATTTTTGGGGTAGCCCAATTAGGCTTTGATCTTCTGTATAAACACAAACAGACCCTTTGCCCACACTTTTATATGCCCTTTATACCCTTGTGTAGAACTCATTGGAGGTTACCACACAGGAACTGCCCTTTTTTTTTTTTTTTTTTTTTTTTGTTTTTGGTATCACTAATCTACACTTACATGATGAATATTATGTTTACTAGGCTCTCCCCTATACCAGGTCCCCCCTATAAAACCCCTTTACGGTCACTGTCCATCAGCATAGCAAAATGTTGTAGAATCCCTACTTGCCTTCTCTGTGTTGTACAGCCCTCCCTTTTCTCCTACCCCCCCATGCATGCTAATCTTAATACCCCCCTACTTCTCCCCCCCCTTATCCCTCCCTACCCACCCATCCTCCCCAGTCCCTTTCCCTTTGGTACCTGTTAGTCCATTCTTGAGTTCTGTGATTCTGCTGCTGTTTTGTTCCTTCCGTTTTTCCTTTGTTCTTATATTCCACAGATAAGTGAAATCATTTGGTGTTTCTCTTTCTCCGCTTGGCTTGTTTCACTGAGCATAATACCCTCCAGCTCCATCCATGTTGCTGCAAATGGTTGGATTTGCCCTTTTCTTATGGCCGAGTAGTATTCCATTGTGTATATGTACCACCTATTCTTTATCCATTCATCTATCGATGGACATTTAGGTTGCTTCCAATTCTTGGCTATTGTAAATAGTGCTGCGATAAACATAGGGGTGCACTGATCTTTCTCATACTTGACTGCTGCATTCTTAGGGTAAATTCCTAGGAGTGCAATTCCTGGGTCAAATGGTAGGTCTGTTTTGAGCATTTTGATGTACCTCCATACTGCTTTCCACAATGGTTGAACTAACTTACATTCCCACCAGCAGTGTAGGAGGGTTCCCCTTTCTCCACAGCCTCGCCAACATTTGTTGTTGTTTGTCTTTTGGATGGCGGCCATCCTTACTGGTGTGAGGTGATACCTCATTGTAGTTTTAATTTGCATTTCTCTGATAATTAGCGATGTGGAGCATCTTTTCATGTGTCTGTTGGCCATCTGTATTTCTTTTTTGGAGAACTGTCTGTTCAGTTCCTCTGCCCATTTCTTAATTGGGTTATTTGTTTTTTGTTTGTTGAGGCGTGTGAGCTCTTTATATATTCTGGACGTCAAGCCTTTATCGGATGTGTCATTTTCAAATATATTCTCCCATACTGTAGGGATCCTTTTTGTTCTATTGATGGTGTCTTTTGCTGTACAGAAGCTTTTCAGCTTAATATAGTCCCACTTACTCATTTTTGCTGTTGTTTTCCTTGCCCGGGGAGATATGTTCGAGAAGAGGTCACTCATGTTTATGTTTAAGAGGTTTTTGCCTATGTTTTCTTCCAAGAGTTTAATGGTTTCATGACTTACATTCAGGTCTTTGATCCATTTTGAGTTTACTTTTGTATATGGGGTTAGACAATGGTCCAGTTTCATTCTCCTACATGTAGCTGTCCAGTTTTGCCAGCACCATCTGTTGAAGAGACTGTCATTTTGCCATTGTATGTCCATGGCTCCTTTATCAAATATTAATTGACCATATATGTCTGGGTTAATGTCTGGATTCTCTAGTCTGTTCCATTGGTCTGTGGCTCTGCTCTTGTGCCAGTACCAAATTGTCTTGATTATTATGGCTTTATAGTAGAGCTTGAAGTTGGGGAGTGAGTTCCCCCCTACTTTATTCTTCTTTCTCAGGATTGCTTTGGCTATTCGGGGTCTTTGGTGTTTCCATATGAATTTTTGAATTATTTGTTCCAGTTCATTGAAGAATGTTGCTGGTAGTTTCATAGGGATTGCATCAAATCTGTATATTGCTTTGGGCAAGATGGCCATTTTGACGATATTAATTCTTCCTAGCCACGAGCATGGGATGAGTTTCCATCTGTTAGTGTCCCCTTTAATTTCTCTTAAGAGTGACTTGTAGTTTTCAGAGTATAAGTCTTTCACTTCTTTGGTTAGGTTTATTCCTAGGTATTGTATTTTTTTTGATGCAATTGTGAATGGAGTTGTTTTCCTGATTTCTCTTTCTGTTGGTTCATTGTTAGTATATAGGAAAGCCACAGATTTCTGTGTGTTGATTTTGTATCCTGCAACTTTGCTGTATTCCGATATCAGTTCTAGTAGTTTTGGGGTGGAGTCTTTAGGGTTTTTTATGTACAGTATCATGTCATCTGCAGATAGTGACAGTTTAACTTCTTCTTTACCAATCTGGATTCCTTGTATTTCTTTATTTTGTCTGATTGCCGTGGCTAGGACCTCCAGTACTATGTTAAATAACAGTGGGGAGAGTGGGCATCCCTGTCTAGTTCCCGATCTCAGAGGAAATGCTTTCAGCTTCTCGCTGTTCAATATAATGTTGGCTGTGGGTTTATCATAGATGGCCTTTATTATGTTGAGGTACTTGCCCTCTATTCCCATTTTGCTGAGAGTTTTTAACATGAATGGATGTTGAACTTTGTCAAATGCTTTTTCAGCATCTATGGAGATGATCATGTGGTTTTTGTCTTTCTTTTTGTTGATGTGGTGGATGATGTTGATGGACTTTCGAATGTTGTACCATCCTTGCATCCCTGGGATGAATCCCACTTGGTCATGCTGTATGATCCTTTTGATGTGTTTTTGAATTCGGTTTGCTAATATTTTGTTGAGTATTTTTGCATCTACGTTCATCAGGGATATTGGTCTGTAGTTTTCTTTTTTGGTGGGGTCTTTGCCTGGTTTTGGTATTAGGGTGATGGTAGCTTCATAGAATGAGTTTGGGAGTATCCCCTCCTCCTCTATTTTTTTGGAAAACTTTAAGGAGAATGGGTATTATGTCTTCCCTGTATGTCTGATAAAATTCCGAGGTAAATCCATCTGGCCCGGGGGTTTTGTTCTTTGATAGGTTTTTGATTACCGCTTCAATTTCGTTGCTGGTAATTGGTCTGTTTAGATTTTCTGTTTCTTTCTGGGTCAGTCTTGGAAGGTTGTATTTTTCTAGGAAGTTGTCCATTTCTCCTAGGTTTCCCAGCTTGTTAGCATATAGGTTTTCATAGTAGTCTCTAATAATTCTTTGTATTTCTGTGGGGTCTGTCGTGATTTTTCCTTTCTCGTTTCTGATACTGTTGATTTGTGTTGACTCTCTTTTCTTCTTAATAAGTCTGGCTAGAGGCTTATCTATTTTGTTTTTTTTTCTCGCAGAACCAGCTCTTGGTTTCATTGATTTTTGCTATTGTTTTTTTCTTCTCAATTTTATTTATTTATTTCTTCTCTGATCTTTATTATGTCCCTCCTTCTGCTGACCTTAGGCCTCATCTGTTCTTCTTTTTCCAATTTCGATAATTGTGACATTAGACCATTCATTTGGGATTGCTCTTCCTTTTTTAAATATGCTTGATTGCTATATACTTTCCTCTTAAGACTGCTTTTGCTGTGTCCCACAGAAGTTGGGGCTTAGTGTTGTTGTTGTCATTTGTTTCCATATATTGCTGGATCTCCATTTTGATTTGGTCATTGATCCATTGATTATTTAGGAGCGTGTTGTTAAGCCTCCATGTGTTTGTGAGCCTCTTTGCTTTCTTTGTACAGTTTATTTCTAGTTTTATGCCTTTGTGGTCTGAAAAGTTGGTTGGTAGGATTTCAATCTTTTGGAGTTTTCTGAGGCTCTTTTTGTGGCCTAGTATGTGGTCTATTCTGGAGAATGTTCCATGTGCACTTGAGAAGAATGTATATCCTGTTGCTTTTGGATGTAGAGTTCTATAGATGTTTGTTAGGTCCATCTGCTCTACTGTGTTGTTCAGTGCTTCCGTGTCCTTACTTATTTTCTGCCTGGTGGATCTATCCTTTGGGGTGAGTGGTGTGTTGAAGTCTCCTAGAATGAATGCATTGCAGTCTATATCCCCCTTTAGTTCTGTTAGTATTTGTTTCACATATGCTGGTGCTCCTGTGTTGGGTGCTTATATATTTAGAATGGTTATATCCTCTTGTTGGACTGAGCCCTTTATCATTATATAGTGTCCTTCTTTATCTCTTGTTACTTTCTTTGTTTTGAAGTCTATTTTGTCTGATATTAGTACTGCAACCCCTGCTTTCTTCTCGCTGTTGTTTGCTTGAAATATGTTTTTCCATCCCTTGACTTTTAGTCTGTACATGTCTTTAGGTTTGAGGTGAGTTTCTTGTAAGCAGCATATAGATGGGTCTTGCTTTTTTATCTATTCTGTTACTCTGTGTCTTTTCATTGGTGCATTCAACCCATTAACATTTAGGGTGACTATTGAAAGATATGTACTTATTGCCATTGCAGGCTTTAAATTCGTGGTTACCAAAGGTTCAAGGTTAGCCTCTTTAGTATCTTACTGCCTAACTTAGCTCGCTTATTGAGCTGTTATATACACTGTCTGGAGATTCTTTTCTTCTCTCCCTTCTTGTTCCTCCTCCTCGAATCTTCATATGTTGGGTGTTTTGTGCTGTGTTCTTTCTAGGAGTGCTCCCATCTAGAGCAGTCCCTGTAAGATGTTCTGTAGAGGTGGTTTGTGGAAAGCAAATTCCCTCAGCTTTTGTTTGTCTGGGAATTGTTTAATCCCACCATCATATTTGAATGATAGTCGTGCTGGATACAGTATCCTTGGTTCAAGGCCCTTCTGTTTCATTGTATTAAATATATCATGCCATTCTCTTCTGGCCTGTAGGGTTTCTGTCGAGAAGTCTGATGTTAGCCTGATGGGTTTTCCTTTATAGGTGACCTTTTTCTCTCTTGCTGCCTTTAAAACTCTTTCCTTGTCCTTAATCTTTGCCATTTTAATTATTATGTGTCTTGGTGTTGTCCTTCTTGGATCCTTTCTGTTGGGGGTTGTGTATTTCCGTGGTCTGTTCGATTATTTCCTTCCCCAGTTTGGGGAAGTTTTCAGCAATTATTTCTTCTAAGATATTCTCCATCTCTTTTCCTCTCTCTTCTTCTTCTGGGACCCCTATTATATGGATATTGTTCCTTTTGGATTGGTCACACAGTTCTCTTAATATTGTTTCATTCCTGGATATCCTTTTGTCTCTCTCTATGTCAGCTTCTATGCGTTCCTGTTCTCTGATTTCAGTTCCATCAATGGCCTCTTGCATCCTATCCATTCTGCTTATAAACCCTTCCAGAGTTTGTTTCATTTCTGCGATCTCCTTCCTGGCACCTGTGATCTCCCTCCGGACTTCATCCCATTTCTCTTGCGTATTTCTCTGCATCTCTGTCAGCATGTTTATGATTCTTATTTTGAATTCTTTGTCAGGAAGACTGGTTAGGTCTGTCTCCTTCTCTGGTGTTGTCTCTGTGATCTTTGTCTGCCTGTAGCTTTGCCTTTTCATGGTGATAGGAATAGTCTGCAGAGCTGGGACGAGTGAGGCTGGAAGGACTTCCCTTCTTGTTGGTTTGTGGCCCTCCTCTCCTGGGAGAACAGCGACCTCTAGTGGCTTGTGCTGCGCAGCTGCGCGCAGACAGGGCTCTGCTTCCTGCCCGGCTGCTATGGAGTTAATCTCCGCTGTTGCTGTGGGCGTGGCCTGGCTCGGGCAGCTACTCCAAAATGGTGGAGTCGCGTTGGAGGGGGAGCTGCTGGGAGGCTATTTATCTCCGTAAGGGGCCTCCCTGCTCCCTGCAGCCCAGGGGTTAGGGTGCCCAGAGATCCCCGGATTCTCTGCCTCTGGATTAAGTGTCCTGCCCTGCCCCTTTAAGACTTCCAAAAAGCACCCGCCAAAACAAAAGAACGCCCACCAAAAAAAAAAGAAAAAAAATTTTTTTAATTAAAAAAAAAAAAAAAAGAAGGTGGTCGTTCGTTTTTCTTTATTCTCCGGTGCCAGCCTCAGGCCTCTGCTCACCGGTCTTTCTGCCCTGTTTCCCTAGTATGGGGTTCCCTATCCCTTTAAGACTTCCAAAAAGCGCTCGCCAAAGCAAGACAGCAAAAAAGCAAAAAAAAATGGTCACGCGCTTTTCTTATGTCCTCTGTCGCCCAGCCTCCAGTGCCCGCTCACTGTTCTTGCTGCCCTGTTTTCCTAGTATCGAGCGCCGTGCACTCTGGCCCGGATGGCTGGGGCTGGGTGTTCGGCAGCCCTGGGCTCCGTCTCCCTCCCGCTCTGCCTGCTCTTCTCCCGCCGGGAGCTGGGGGAGGGGCGCTCGGCTCCCCCGGGGCCGGGGCTTGTATCTTACCCCCTTCGCGAGGCGCTGGGTTCTCTCAGGTGCGGATGTGGTCTGGATATTGTCCTGTGTCCTCTGGTCTTTATTCTAGGAAGGGTTGTCTTTGTTATATTTTCATAGATATATGTGGTTTTGGGAGGAGATTTCCGCTGCTCTACTCACGCCGCCATCTTCCGCCCCTCCTTGTTTTCTTTTTCTTCACAGAGCAAGAGTTTTTAATTTTTATTAAGTCCAATTTAATCAATATTCTCTATTATTGATTATTGTTTTGGAGTTAGATGTAAGAATTCTCTTCCTAACCCTAAATCATGAAATTCTTCTCGTATATTTTATTCTAAGAGTTGTATAGTTTTGCATTTAGATCAGTGATCCATTTTGAGTTCATTTTTGTAAAAGATGTGAACTTTAGGTCAAAGTTTTCCTTTTTGTCTATGAGGTCCGATCGTTTCAACACTATTTATTGAAAAGACTGTTTAATCCACTGAATTGGTTTTGTACCATTGTTAAAAAATAAGTTGGGTGAACGTTTTTTGGTTTATCTCTGGTTTTTCATCTGTTCCATTGGTATTTGCATCTGTCTCAGTCCCTAACACTGTCTTGATTATTATAGCACTATGGCGAGTCTTAAAATTGAGTATTATGAGTCATGCAATTTTATTCTTTTTCATTATTGTTTTAACTCTTCTATTTCTTCTTCCTTTTCATAAAAATTTTAGAATTAGCTTGTCTTATGTATAAAAAAAGGATGTTATGTTTTTGATAGAAATTATGTTCAATATATAGATCAGTTTGGGGAAAATTGATGTTGAGTCTTCCAATCCATGAACCATTTATTAGGTTGTCTTTGATTTCTGTCAGCAATGTTTCAGATAAATGTGCAGGATACAGACCCTGTACATGTTAGATTTATACAACAGTGGTATTAAATACAGAAGTATTTAATTCTTTTTTGGAATGATTTTAAATGATACATATTTTGAATTTTGCCTTCCAATTGTTCATTGTTAATCTATAGAAACAACTGACTTCTTTGTGGGTTGACTTTATAATCTGTGACCTTGCTGAACCCACTTATTACCTCTGGAAGCTTTTTTTTTTAAAGATTCCCTGGGACTTTCTACCCAGGCATGTCATCTGGAACTAGGAACATTTTAATTTCTTCCTTTCCACTCTTTTATTTCCTTTTCTTGTCTTTTGCACTGGCTCAGATTTTTAGTACTATGTTGAATAGGAGTCATGAGAATGGGCATTCTTTCCTTGTTCCTGGGTATAGTTTTAGGGGTAACACATTTAATCTTTCACCATTAAGTACTATGTGTGCTATAGGATTTTATGGTTGCTCAGTCAGATCAAAGAATTTCCCTTCTATTCTGTTTACTGAGCATTTTAAATCATAAATGGATGTGGATTTTGTCAAATGTTTTGTCCACATCAACCAATAAGATTTCTCCTTTAAATTGTTAATATGGTAGGTTCATTGATTGTCTAATATTGAACTACTTGTACATGGCTAGAATAAACCCCACTTGGTTGTGCTGTATTATTGTTTTTATATGTTATTGAATTCTGTTTTCCAATTGTTAAGACTTTTTGGTCTCATGAGAGACCTTGGTCTGGGGTTTTCATTGCTGTATCATCTTCAGTTTTTATCAGAGTAATGCCAGCTCCATAAAGTGGGTTGGGAAGTGTTCCTCAGTCTTCTATTTTTTTTTGGAAGAGATTGCGAAGAGGACTTCTTGTTTCTTTTTTACGTGTTAGTCGAATTCACCAAGGAAGCTATCAGCTGAGCTTAGAAGTTTAGTTTTCAGAGGTTTTAACTATGAATGTAATTTCTTTAACAGTTATAGGACTATTCAGGCTGCCTATTTCATCTTGCATGGGCTTTGGTAGTGTGTGATTTTCATGGAATTAGTCCATTTTGTCTAAATTGTAAAATTTATCATTTTAATGTCTATTGGGTCTGTAGTGATATCCTCTCTTTAATTCCTGTTATTGGTCACTTAGGTCTTTTTTTGTCAGCCTTGCTAGAATCTTATCAATTTTATTGATCTTTGCAAGGAATTAAGAAAAATTCAAAATCAAGAAAAAAAAAAACCCTTTTGCTTACCAATTATAAGATTGCCAGGTAATTCTGGCAATTACATACATATCAGGGATTCAGATTGTGCAATGTTTTCTCCAAACTGTTAACTTTTTTTTTCAGTTTATACAAAGAATCAACTCAGTTGTGCTCTACAAATTAAACCATGGGTTTTCAATGAATGCATCATGTGGTTCAAGTCCTATAGAATGACTTTTGCTGGCTTGAATACAATGAAAAGTCACAAGTAAGTTTATTCATTACTATGGCAAATATTTACTATAATTATGTGCAATAATAGTTTAGTAGTGATTGTGTTTAACAAACCCCGTCAGTATGTCAGTAGCTCATATGGTTTGATTAAGGTAGCTTTTGTTTATTTAAATAATCTCATTTTTCCAACAACTTTTAAATTTGGAAATCCTCAAACCTAAAAAGTTGTATTACCATGTACATCCTGTGCATACCATTCATCCATATTCAGAGATCACTTCTATTTTTGAAAGACTGTATTCCTTGGAAAAGTACTTTTTACTTCCTTATAATTTAGTGCTTAAAATCGTAAATGATTTGGATGCAACATAAATATGATAAGGTGGATAAGTATATGTTCTAGGTAGTAAGATTGAAACATAGTAACATCTTTCTGTATTCATATTTTATAAACCAATTTCTAACCTTGTGAAAAGTAGTGCATAAGTTAAGGGTGTGAGCTGTTTTTAAGGCATATGCTTCTACTTGTAAATGAGCTAGCTCCTTTAAGATTTGGTGTATGTGAAAGCATTCTTGGTCAACTGGGCAACCACCTACTGTTACCTCTTGTAAGGCAATACTTGATTATCAAGGCTTTGCATGAAGCATGGAAAAGGAGGGTAATATTTGTAAGATAATACTTCAGAAGAGTGACATTTAACCCTTAAAAGGATAATAAGTCATCAGTATAGAGTGTACTTTATGTAGCTAAGAAAAAATATTGTAAAATGTTGAATGGCATTATCTATTCTAATATAACAACCTTATTTGCTTTTACCCAAGAAGGTTTGGAGGATTTTCCTATCATGTACTTGACATGGAACTTGGTGTACTGTCTGTCTGATCTCTGTTTATTCCTAATTGATTGCATTTGATTAAAAAGTTTTTTTAGGTGAATTACATACTTTTCTGGTCCTTCTTCAGATTATTCATTTGATAAATGTTTCCGGAACACTGTGTTCCAGGAACTATGCTAGTCACCAGGCATAAAACGGTAAGCAAGACAGTCCGTGCCTTGCTCTCATAGTGCTTATGTTCTAGTGGGGGATATGGTCAAATAATCACATGGCCCCAGGAAGAAGAACAAACTAGGATAGGAGTTCAGATGGGGAAATAGGATTCACTGAGAGGCAGGGAAGACTTCTTAGATAGCATTCCATTTAAATTAAGATGTAAAGGATGAGAAGGGACCAATTAGGTGTGTAGAAGGGAGGGAGCACGTGAGAAGAAGGGGTGAGGCACAGGAAACAGCATACACAAAGTACCTGAGGAAGGAGCAGGCATGGTCAGCTCAGAGAACAAAAGGGAGGATGAGGAGAGTAGCAGAGAGGGAAGAAACTGGGAACCACAAATTCAGAGCATTGTAGGCCATGCGAAGGATTTCGGTCTTTTTCCTAATGTCACTGGGAAGCCATGGAAGCATTTCAAGTGGGAAAATAGCATGGCCATATTCCGCACAATCACTCTGGCTGCACTGAGGAGAACAGATTGGAAAGGGGATGAGACAGGAAGCAGGCAGTCTAATTAGAGGGCTAGTACAGTAGTTCAAGCAAGAGATGATGGGAGCTTGGATGAAGATGCTAGCAGTGGAAATGGAGAGAAGATGGAGGCACCTGGGTTCAAGTCCCGGCTCCACCCCTTAATCTCTGAGCCTCCCTTGTTTCATCTGTGTATTAGGGATAATAACAGGACCTGCCCTCTAGAGTTGCTGGGACGATTAGGTGAGGTGACATATGACACACTGGAACTCTTAAACAGTACCAGGCATTTAGTAAGTGCTCAGTAAATGGTTACTACTCCTACTCCGACCACTAGTAGTAATACTGTTTATTAGATGTGACCCAGAAGACCAAGTTCTGTTATTGTTGTAACTTAGTTCAAAAGCAAATTAATTTTGTTTCACCTATGAAAAAAATTTACATAAATATATATTTATTTATAAGAAAACTTTTGAAGAATCAAATTTTTTGAAGAATCAAAAATGAGTGATACATGTATTTGGAATAGGAAATATAAAGTAGAATGTCTGTCTGTATCATATAGCCTGAGTTACATTTTCTTTTTTTTTTTTTTTTTTTTTAGGAGAGCAAGGTACAGGCTTTTTATTTAGAGATACAGTGAAAGGATAGAGCTCCCGGCTCACGCCAGGAGGGGACAAGAGAGTCCCTCAGTTTCTTAACAGAAGTAAAACTTTGTTGTTTGGACAAGTCACGAGAAACGTTTTTCTCCATTTTTCCCTCTCTCCGGTGTCTGCTGAGATGAGTTTCCACGTCAGTATGGATGGGACTGCAAAGAGTCCGGTCCTTACAGTCATCTCATTTTGGTTTCTTAAGAGAAGTAAAGCTTGGTTGTTTGGACAAGTCAACGGAAGAGTTTTTCTCCATTTTTCCCTCTCTGGTCTCTGCTGAGATGAGTTTCCACGTCAGTACGGATCATACTGCAAAGAGTCAGGTTCAGGTCCTCAGAGTCATCTCGTTTCGGATTCTTAACAGAAGAAAAACTTTGTTGTTTGGACAAGTCACGAGAAGTGTTTTTATCCATTTTTCCCGCTCTCTGGTCTCTGCTGAGATGAGTGAGTTTCCACGTCAGTACAGATCATACTGCAAAGAGTCAGGTTCATGTCCTCAGAGTCATCTCGTTTCGGATTCTTAACAGAAGTAAAACTTGGTTGTTTGCACAAGTCACTGGAAGCGTTATCCTCCATTTTTACTTAGCTTGGGTCTTTCCTGAGATGAGTTTCCACGTCAGTATGGATGGGACTGCAAAGAGTCTGGTCCTTACAGCCATCTTGTTTCGGTTACTTAACAGAAGAAAAACTTGGTTGTTTTGACAAGTTACCAGAAGTGTTTTCTTCCATTTTTCTTTTTCTCAGGTATTTGCTGAGATGAGTTTCCATTCCACTAATGATCATACTGCAAAGAGTCCGGTCCTTACAGTCTTCTCATTTCGGTTTCTTAAGGGAAGTAAAACTTGGTTGTTTGGACAAGTCACGAGAAGCGTTTTTCTCCATTTTTCCTACTCTCTGTTCTTTGCTGAGATGAGTTTCCATGTCAGTAGGGATGGGACTGCAAAGAGTCCGGTCCTTACAGTCATCTCATTTCAGTTTCTTAAGAGAAGTAAAACTTGGTTGTTTGGACAGGTACAGAAGTTTCCACGTCAGTACGGATCTGACTGCAAAGAGTCCAGTCCTTACAGTTATCTCGTTTCAGTTACTTAACAGAAGAAAAATTTTGTTGTTTGGACAAGACACCGGAAGCGTTTTCCTCCATTTTTCCTTAGCTCGGTTCTTTGCTGAGATGAGTTTCCGTGTCAGTACGGATGGGACTGCAAAGAGTCAGGTTCAGGTCCTCAGAGTCATCTTGTTTCGGATTCTTAACAGAAGTAAAACTTGGTTGTTTGGACAAGGCACCGAAAGTGTTTTCCTCCATTTTTACTTAGGTTGGGTCTTTGCTGAGATGGGTTTCCACATCAGTACGGATGGGACTGCAAAGAGTCCGGTCATTACAGTCATCTCATTTTGGTCACTTAACAGAAGAAAAACTTGGTTCTTTTGACAAGTTACCAGAGTGTTTTCTTCCATTTTTCTTTATCTCAGGTATTTGCTGAGATGAGTTTCCATTCTACTAATGACCATACTGCAAAGAGTCCGGTCCTTACAGTCATCCCATTTCGGTTTCTTAAGAGAAGTAAAATTTGGTTGTTTGGACAAGTCACTGGACGCGTTTTCCTCCATTTCTACTTTTCTCTGGACTTTGTTGAGATGATTTTCCACATCAGTATAGATCATACTGCAATGAGTCCGATCCTTACAGTCATCTCATTTCGGTTTCTTAACAGAAGTAAAACTTGGTTGTTTGGACAAGTCACTGGACGCGTTTTCCTCCATTTTTACTTAGCTCGGTTCTTTGCTGAGATGAGTTTCCACGTCAGTATGGATGGGACTGCAAAGAGTCCGGTCCTTATAGTCATCTCATTTCAGTTTCTTAAGAGAAGTAAAACTTGGTTGTTTGGACAAGGCACCGGAAGCATTTTCCTCCATTTTTACTTAGCTCGGGTCTTTGCTGAGATGAGTTTCCATGTCAGTACGGATCTGACTGCAAAGAGTCCAGTCCTTACAGTTATCTCGTTTCAGTTCTTTAACAGAAGTAAAACTTTGTTGTTTGGACAAGTCACGAGAAGTGTTTTTCTCTGTTTTTCACTCTCTCTGGTCTCTGCTGAGATGAGTTTCCACGTCAGTACAGATCATACTGCAGAGAGTCAGGTTCAGGTCCTCAGAGTCATCTCGTTTTGGACTCTTAACAGAAGTAAAACTTGGTTGTTTGGACAAGTCACTGGAAGCGTTTTCCTCCATTTTTACTTAGCTTGGGTCTTTGCTGAGATGAGTTTCCATGTCAGTACGGATGGGACTGCAAAGAGTCAGGTTCAGGTCCTCAGAGTCATCTCGTTTCAGATTCTTAACAGAAGTAAAACTTCGTTGTTTGCACAAGTCACTGGAAGCATTGTCCTCCATTTTTACTTAGCTTGGGTCTTTCCTGAGATGAGTTTCCACGTCAGTACGGATGGCACTGCAAAGAGTCCAGTCCTTACAGTCATCTCGTTTCACATTCTTTACAGAAGTAAAATTGGTTGTTTGGACGAGTCACCAGAAGCGTTTTCCTTCATTTTTACTTAGGTTGGGTCTTTGCTGAGTTGAGTTTCCACGTCAGTACGGATGGGACTGCAAAGAGTCCAGTCCTTACAGTCATCTCATTTTGGTTTCTTAAGTGAAGTAAAACTTGGTTGTTTGGGCAAGTCACTGGAAGCGTTTTCCTCCATTTTTACTTCTCTCTGCACTTTGCTGAGATGATTTTCCACGTCAGTACGGATCATACTGCAAAGAGTCCGGTCCTTACAGTCATCTCATTTCGGTTACTTAACAGAAGTGAAACTTGGTTGTTTGGACAAGTCACCAGAAGCGTTTTTCTCCATTTTTCCCTCTCTCTGGTCTCTGCTGAGATGAGTTTCCACGTCAGTACGGATCATACTGGAAAGAGTCAGGTTCAGGTCGTCAGAGTCATCTCGTTTCGGATTCTTAACAGAAGTAAAACTTGGTTGTTTGAAGAAGTCATCAGAAGCATTTTTCTCCATTTTTCCTACTCTCTGGTCTTTGCTGAGATGAGTTTCCATGTCACTACAAAGGGGACTGCAAGGATTCCGGTCCTTACAGTCATCTCGTTTCAGTTTCTTAAGAGAAGTAAAACTTGGTTATTTGGACGAGTCACCAGAAGCGTTTTCCTTCATTTTTACTTAGCTTGGGTCTTTGCTGAGATGAGTTTCCATGTCAGTACAGATGGGACTGCAACAAGTCCGGTCCTTACAGTCATCTCATTCCAGTTTCTTAAGAGAAGTAAAACGTGGTTGTTTGGACAAGTCACTGGAAGCGTTTTCCTCCATTTTTACTTCTCTCTGGACTTTGCTGAAATGATTTTCCACATCAGTATAGATCATACTGCAAAGAGTCCGATCCTTACAGTCATCTCATTTCGGTTACTTAACAGAAGTAAAACTTGGTTGTTTGGACAAGTCACCAGAAGCGTTTTTCTCCATTTTTCCCTCTCTCTGGTCTCTGCTGAGAACAGTTTCCACGTCAGTACAGATCAAACTGCAAAGAGTCAGGTTCAGGTCCTCAGAGTCATCTCGTTTCGGATTCTTAACAGAAGGAAAACTTGGTTTATGGAGAAGTCACGAGAAGCATTTTTCTCCATTTTTACTTCGGTTGGGTCTTTGCTGAGATGAGTTTCCACGTCAGTACGGATGGGACTGCAAAGAGTCCGGTCATTACAGTCATTTTGTTTCAGTTACTTAACAGAAGAAAAACTTGGTTGTTTTGACAAGTTACAAGAAGTGTTTTCTTCCATGAGTTTCCATTGTACTAATGATCAAACTGCAAAGAGTCCGGTCCTTACAGTCATCTCATTTCGGTTTCTTAAGAGAAGTAAAATTTGGTTGTTTGGACAAGTCACTGGAAGTGTTTTCCTCCATTTTTACTTCTCTCTGCACTTTGCTGAGATGATTTTCCACATCAGTACAGATCATACTGCAAAGAGTCCAATCCTTACAGTCATCTCATTTCGGTTTCTTAACAGAAGTAAAACTTGGTTGTTTGGACAAGTCACTGGAAGCGTTTTCCTCCATTTTTACTGAGCTCGGTTCTTTGCTGAGATGAGTTTCCATGTCAGTACGGATGGGACTGCAAAGAGCCAGGTTCAAGTCCTCAGAGTCATGTCGTTTCGGATTCTTAACAGAAGTATACTTGGTTGTTTGGACAAGTCACCGGAAGCGTTTTCCTCCATTTTTACTTCTCTCTGGACTTTGCTGAGATTGTTTTCCACGTCAGTACGGATCATACTGCAAAGAGTCCGATCCTTACAGTCATCTCATTTTGGTTTCTTAACAGAAGTAAAACTTGGTTGTTTGGACAAGTCACCAGAAGCGTTTTTCTCCATTTTTCCCTCTCTCTGGTCTCTGCTGAGATGAGTTTCCACGTCAGTACAGATCATACTGCAAAGAGTCAGGTTCAGGTCCTCAGAGTCATCTCGTTTCAGATTCTTAACAGAAGTAAAACTTGGTTGTTTGGACACGTCACGAGAAGGGTTTTTCTCCATTTTTCCTACTCTCTGGTCTTTGCTGAGATGAGTTTCCACGTCAGTACGGATGGGACTGCAAAGAGTCCGGTCTTACAGTCATCTCATTTCGGTTACTTAACAGAAGAAAAACTTGGTTGTTTTCCCAAGTTACCAGAAGTGTTTTCTTCCATTTTTCTTTTTCTCGGGTATTTGCTGAGATGAGTTCCCACGTCAGTATGGATCTGACTGCAAAGAGTCCAGTCCTTACAGTTATCTCGTTTCAGTTCCTTAACAGAAGTAAAACTTTGTTGTTTGGACAGGTCACGAGAAGTGTTTTTCTCCGTTTTTCCCTCTCTCTGGTCTCTGCTGAGATGAGTTTCCATGTCAGTACGGATCATACTACAAAGAGTCAGGTTCAGGTCCTCAGAGTCGTCTTGTTTCGGATTCTTAACAGAAGTAAAAGTTGGTTGTTTGGAGAAGTCACTGGATGCGTTTTCCTCCATTTTTCCTTAGCTCGGTTCTTTGCTGAGATGAGTTTCCATGTCAGTACGGATGGGACTGCAAAGATTCCGGTCCTTACAATCATCTCATTTCAGTTTCTTAACAAGTAAAACTTGGTTGTTTGGACGAGTCACCAGAAGCGTTTTCCTTCATTTTTACTTAGCTTGGGTCTTTGCTGAGATGAGTTTCCATGTCAGTATGGATGGGACTGAAAAGAGTCCGGTCCTTAAAGTCATCTCATTCCAGTTTCTTAAGAGAAGTAAAACTTGGTCGTTTGGACAAGTCACCGGAAGCGTTTTCCTCCATTTTTACTTAGCTCGGGTCTTTACTGAGATGAGTTTCCACGTCAGTACAGATCTGACTGCAAAGAGTCCTGTCCTTACAGTCATCTCATTTCAGTTACTTAGCAGAAGTAAAACTTTGTTGTTTGGACAAGTCACCGGAAGCGTTTTCCTCCATTTTTACTGAGCTCGGTTCTTTGCTGAGATGAGTTTCCATGTCAGTACGGATGGGACTGCAAAGAGCCAGGTTCAAGTCCTCAGAGTCATGTCGTTTCGGATTCTTAACAGAAGTATACTTGGTTGTTTGGACAAGTCACCGGAAGTGTTTTCCTCTGTTTTTACTTCTCTCTGGACTTTGCTGAGATTGTTTTCCACGTCAGTACGGATCATACTGCAAAGAGTCCGATCCTTACAGTCATCTCATTTTGGTTTCTTAACAGAAGTAAAACTTGGTTGTTTGGACAATTCACCAGAAGAGTTTTTCTCCATTTTTCCCTCTCTCTGGTCTCTGCTGAGATGAGTTTCCACGTCAGTACGGATCATACTGGAAAGAGTCAGGTTCAGGTCGTCAGAGTCATCTTGTTTTGGATTCTTAACAGAAGTAAAACTTGGTTGTTTGGAGAAGTTACGAGAAGCGTTTTTCTTTCTCTCTGGTCTCTGCTGAGATGAGGTTTCATGTCAGTATGGATGGGACTGCAAAGATTCCGGTTCTTACAGTCATCTCCTATCGGTTTCTTAACAGAAGTAAAAGTTGGTTGTTTGGACATGTCACCAGGAGTGTTTTTGTCTATTTTTCTTCTCTCTGGTCTGTGATGAGATGATTTTCCATGTCAGTGCGTATCATACTGCAAAGAGTCCGATCCTTATAGTCGTCTCATTTCGGTTTCGTTTTTTTTTTTTAAGTAAAGCAAGGTACAGGCTTTTATTTAGAAATACAGTGAAAGGATAGAGCTCCCGGCTCATGCCAGGAGGGGACAAGAGAATCCGTAAGTTACATTTTTTAAAAGAGTTTCTGCCTGGCTTTTCCTTTTGACCTCTCAGGTACCATTGGGTGAGACTGTACAGTGCTTCTCGAGCCACCGTGGACAGCAGTGAGGTAAAAACGTTCCTGGCCCTGGCCCACAGGTGGTGGGATGATCAAGGGGTGTATGCGCCTCTCCATTCCATGAATGACCTGAGGGTGCCGTTTATTAGGTAAGATTCTAGATAGTCGAGGTCTTTTAAAATGTAACTCTTTTCAGCAGCAGTTCATCTTCTTTTGAGTTCATTTTTTTTCGTGGTTTATACCTAGGCTCAAAATGCTGCATTTGAAGTTTGACTTAAAATTAGGGAGATTCTCCTCAACATTCATTATTTGAAGCTGTTGATTTTTCAATATCACCCAAATTCTAGGCTGCTTTCATAAATTCATTTGAAGCATTTTTAAACATTATCAGGTTAATTAGAATAGAAAAGTAACTAGAATCCAGTGGCATCAGGGGCATTTACAGTGACTGACCTTCAGGCCCTCCTGATAAAGGGCAAGTATTACTGAGACAGTTCAACAAATATTTCCTGAAAACTTACCTTGAACAGTGCTTGGGAGCCAGACTGTGTTAAAGTTACTAAGATGTTCATCATTTGAAACATATCCCAAGTACTTCAAGAATTTAGTTTGCTGTGGGAGATAAAAGCAAGGATTCATCAGACCTTCCATTTATCAGCAAATTTTTCATGTGTTCTTCTGTCCATTCATTTATTTATTCATTAAACATTTTTGAGCAGCTGATGTGGGGAAGGCAATGTAATGGACGTAGGACATCAGACTCAGATTGTCCTCATGGAACTTCCTGGTAGGTTTTTGCTTATTCATCCCAAATCGGGGCAGCAGACGGCAATATGGGCACCTTTCTATTATCACTAAATTAGTGGATCACTGAAACACTAAGGCTGAGAAAAGCAGAAATGTCATTCTGTCATTCTGTTAGGCTTGATCAGTGGTTCTCAAGTCCTAAGGCCCTGGGCTAGCAACCTCAGCATCAATGCAGAATTCTCAGGCTCACCCTGGACCTCCCGTTCTGGGGGTTCAGCAGTCTGTGTTTGAGCAAACTTCCCAGGTGGTTCGGATTCACACTGAACTTGAGAACTGCTCTCTCTATTCAAACTACCATGGCAGTGTTAGACATCACACTAAAACAGATCACTCAGGGAAGTACATGTTCGTTAGAAGGTTAGATTTTATTGTGAGCATAATTGGAAGCTATCAAAGGGGAGTGATATGATCTAAATTATGATATAAAGGAGCTTTTTTGACCTGTGTATGAAGAGTGGATTGGAATTTGTTTGCAATGGGTCCTTCACTTATATTATGACATTCTGAAGTTACCTACTTAACCACTATCTAGGTTGTTCTTAGAAATTAATTTAATAGCAATAAAAGATATCCTAAGATATCCTTATTATATATATATATATATCATCTATTTTAATATAATTAAAATTTATATATAGCCCAACTTAAAAGTTTAATTTACAGTAGAGCTACATAGATCTGTGTGTATGTGTGTGTGTGTGTGTGTGTGTGTGTATTCATATGTGTGTGCTTATGTTTGTGTATGTGGTAAAGTGTTACTATGATTATGTTAGAATTAAGTTTACTTGATTTCGGTGCCTGTTTACATGACCATGAAAACACCACTAACTTAGACGACTAGTAAGGACTCAGTTTAGAAGGAAATGTGAGCAAATTTTGAAAATACAGATCTCCAGCTGCTTTTTCTAAGCCCTGTAAAGTAATCTGTTTGTTGCTGACATGAAATGGGTTTAGCAAGTACTGATAATGTAGCTAATAGATGTCTTTGGTGACGTATCTCAAGCAAATAAAATTAGGTTAATCTAAATTAGATTATATAAAGTTTTCCTTTCGATATTTACTAAAGTAATGTCTGAATTATTACTAGATTATTTCAAGAGCCTTACTTTTAAACTTACGGCTTTTGATTATTAAAAATATCTTATAAACATAAGTCATTTCATGCTGAAAATGTTTACCAAAAAAATCAATAACCCATTTAAAATTAGAGTATAATATTTTCCTGAAAATTATGTACTTTTAGGACTTTATTGATAAAAAAAAATTAATTTGTTTTTATGTTTTGGTTTTGTAAAAAAAAAAGAGACAATCTTTTAAAAATAGTCGCTAATCACCAGCCAGGAACACCTTTGTCTGGGATGAAGATTCTTGATGTTGGCTGTGGTGGCGGACTGTTAGCTGAAGTAAGTGATTTACAACAACTCCTGCCATTTTCATGGGGAAAAAAAATTGAGAAGAACTGGGCTGGGCTTATGCCTCATTTATCCTTTTAACAAATAGTATTGTTCATTAAAAGCATAATACTGTTTATATTTTTATTGATATGCAGTCTTATTTTAGTTTCAAGTATACAACACAGTGGTCCAACAATTACTCATATTATTAAATCCTCACCCACATTAGTATAGCTATTATCTGTCAACATAGAAAGATAGTACAGAATTATTGGCAATATTCTCCATGCTGTACTACTATCCCTGTGACCAACCTATATTATGATTGAGGATTTTTGTGCCCCTTTATTCCCCTCCCCCTCCATTTCCACTCACCCTGGTTCCTCCCTCATGGTAACCTGGACCAGTCCCTCCTCAGTGTTTATGAGTCTACTGCTGTTTTGCTTTTTCTGTTTTGCTTTGTTGTTATATTCCACAAAAAATGAAATCATATGGTATTTGTCTTTGTCTGGCTTATTTCACTAAGCATAATACCCTCTAGATCCATCCATGTTGTTACAAATGGCAGGATTTCTTTTTATTGCTGAATAATATTCCATTGTGTATATGTACCACATTTTCTTTATCCATTCATCTATTGATGGACACTTAGATAGTGTCCATGTCTTGGCTATTGTAAATAATGCAGCAGTAAACATAGGGGTGCATATGTCTTTTTGGATCAGGGATTTTATTTTCTTCAGGTAAATTCCTAGAAGTGGAATTGCTGGGTTGAATGGTATTTTTAGTTTTAGTTTTTTGAGGAATTTCCATACTGCTTTCCACAGGGGCTGCACCAATTTACATTCCCACCAACAGTGTAGGAGGGTTCCCCTTTCTCCACGTCCTTGGCAGTACTTGTTCTTGTCTTTTGGATAGTGGCTGTTCTAACTGGTGTGAGGTGATATCTCGTTGTCGTTTTGATTTGCAGTTCCCTGATTAGTGATGTGAAGCATCTTTTCATGTGTCTGTTGACCATCTGTATGTCTTCTTTGATGAAGTGTGTGTTCAGGTCCTCTGCCCATTTTTTAATTGGATTATTTCTTTTTTTGGTATTGAGGTGTATCAGGTCTTTATATATTTTTGATGTTAATCCCTTATTGGATTAATCATTTATGGATATTATCCCCCATACTCTAGGTTGCCTTTTTGCTCTGCTGATGGTGTCCTTTGCTGTACAGAAGCTTTTTAGTTTGATGTAGTCCCACTTGTTCATTTTTTATTTTGTTTGCCTTGCCCAAGGAGATGTGTCCAGGAAAAAACTGCTATTTATTATTGATATTTATGTTCAAGAGATTTTTGCCTATGTTTTCTTCTCAGAGTTTTATGGTGTCATGTCTTACATTCAGCTCTTTGATCCATTTCAAGTTTACTTTTGTGTATAGAGTGAGGCAGTAATCAGTTTCATTCTTTTGCATGTAGCTGTCCAGTTTTCCCAGCACCAGTTATTGAAGAGGCAGTGTTTTCCGTATTGTATATTCATGACTCCTTTATCATATATTAATTGACCATATATGTGTGGGTTTATATCTGGGCTCTCTGTTCTGTTCCATTGATTTAAGGGTCTGTTCTTGTGCCAGTACCATATTGTTTTGATTACTGTAGCTTTGTAGTATAGTTTGAAGTCAGGAAGCATAATCCCCCCAACTTTGTTTGCTTTGGCTATTTGGGGGTCTTTGTGGTTCCATATGAATTTTAGAACTATTCTAGTTCATTGAAAAATGCTATTTGAATTTTGATAGGGATTGCATTGAATCTATAAGCTGTTTTTGGCAGGATGGTCATTTTGACAATATTAATTTTTCCTACCATGAGCATGGGATAGATTTCCACTTAATTGTGTTTTCTTTAATTTCTTTCATGAGTGTCTTATAGTTTTCAGAGTATAGATTTTTCACTTTCTTTGTTAGGTTTATTCCTAGGTATTTTATTCTTCTTGATGCAATTGTAAATAGATTTGTTTTTCTGATTTCTCTTTCATTGTTAATATATAGGAACGCAACAAATTTCTGTGTATTAATTTTGTGTATTAATAACCTATTAGTTGTTGTTCTAGTAGTTTTTTGGTGGAATCTGTAGGGTTTCTATGTATAAAATCATGTCATTTGCAAAGTGACAGTTCAACTTCTTCCTTGCCAATTTGGATGCCTTTATCTCTGTGTTTGATTGTCATAGCTAGGACCTCCAGTACTCTGATGAACAAAAGTGGTGAGTGGAAATCCTTGTCTTGTTCCTGATCTTAGAAGAAGAGCTTTAGTATTTCACCATTAAGTATGATGTTAACTGTGGGCTTGTCATACATAGCCTTTATTATGTTGAGGTACATACCTTCTGTGCCCATTTTGTTGAGAGTTTTTATCATCAATTGATTTTGAATTTTGTTAAAACCTTTCTCAGGATCTATTGAGGTGATCATGTGATTTTTATCCTTTTTTGTTAATGTAGTGTATGATATTGATTAATTTACAAATATTATACCATCCCCTTGCATCCCTGAATAAATCCCACTTGGTCATGATGGATGAGCCTTTTGATGTATTTTTGAATTTGGTTTTCTGATATTTTGTTGAAGATTTTTGCATCTGTGTTAATCAGGCATATTGGTCTATAATTTATTTTTTCTGTAGTGTCTTGGCCTGATTTTGGTGTTAGAGTGATGCTGACCTCATAGAATGAGTTTGGAAGTAGTCCTTCCTGTTTTACTTTTTGGAATACTTTAAGAAGTATGGGTATTAACTCTTCTTTGAATGTTTGGTAGAATTTGGCTGTGAAACCATCAGATATTGGGTTTTTGTTTTTGGAGAGTTTTTTGATTACCAGTTCAATTTCATCGATGGCAATTGGTCTGTTCAGATTTTCTGTTTCTTCTTGGGTCAGTCTTGGGAGGTTGTATTTTTCTAGGAAGTTGTCTGCTTCTTATAGGTTGTCCAGTTAATTAGCGTATACTTTTTCATAGTATTCTCTAATAATTCTTTGTATTTCTGTGGTGTTTGTTGGGACTACTCTTCTTCGTTTCTGATTTTATGTATTTTTGTATTCTCTTTTTTTCTGAATAAGTTTGGCTAGGGGTTTATCTATTTTTCTCAAAGAACCAGCTCTTAGTTTTATTAATTTTTGGTTTTTTTATTCTCTATATTATTTATGTCTGCTCTGATCTTTATAATGTCCCTCTTTCTACTAATTTTGGTTTTCATTTGTTCTTTTTCTAGTTTCTTTAATTGTGAGTTTAGACTGTTTATTTGGGATTGTTCTTTTTTCTTGAGGTAGGCCTGTGTACTTCTCTTTTAGAACAGCCTTTGCAGTGTCCCACAAATATTGGACTGTTGTATTTTTGTTTTCATTTGTCTCCCTGTATTGCATTTCTGTTTTAATTTGGCCATTGATCCACTGATTATTTAGAAGCATGTTGTTAAGCCTCCATGTGTTTGTGGGCGTTTTTATTTTTTGTGTATAATTTATTTCTAGTTTCATACCATTGTGGTCTGAGAAGTTACTTGATACAATTTCAATCTTTTTGAATTTATTAAGGCTCTTTTTGTGGCCTGGTATGGAATCTGTTCTGGAGAACATTCTATGTACATTTGAGAAAAATGTGTATCATGCTACCTTGAATAGAGTATTCTGCAGATGTCTGTTAAGTCCATCTGATCTGATGTGTTGTTCAGTGCCTCTGTTTCCTTATTTATTTCCTGTCTGGTTGATCTGTGTATTGATGTGAGTGGTGTGTTAAAAGTTTCCTAAAATGAATGTGTTGTAATCTATTTCCCCTTTTAATTCTGTTAGTATTTGTTTTACATATTTAGGTGCTCCTATATTGGGTGCAGAGGTATTTATAACGCTTATATCCTCTTGTTGGACTGACTCCTTAATCATTATGTAATGTCCTTCTTTGTCTCTTGTAATTTTCTTTATTTTGAAATATGTTTTGTCTGGTATAAGTACTGTCACTGTTGCTTTTTTCTCCCTGTTGTTTGCATGAAATATCTTCTTCCATCCCTTCACTTTGTTCCTGTGTATGTAAGTCTTTGGGTCTGAAATCAATCTCTTCTAGGCATCACATAGATGAGTCTTGTTTCTTTATCCATTCTACCACTCTGTCTTTTGATTGGTGCATTCAGTCCATTTACATTTAAGGTAATTATTGATAGTTATGTATTTACTGCCATTTTATTTATTGTTTTCTGTTTGTTTTTGTAGCTCCTTTCTGTTTCTTCCTCTTTTTTACTCTTCTGTTATTATTTGATGGTTTTGTTTAATGTTGCGGTTGGATTTCTCCTTTTAATTTTTTGTGTATCTACTACAGGCTTTAGGTTTGTGGTGACCAAAGATTCAAGGATAGCTTCCTGACTATATAACAGTCTATGTTAAGTTGCTAGCTAATTGCTCTATTTGGAACACAGTCTAAAAATTCTTTTTTTTCTTTTTCCTCCCACACTTTATGTATTAGATGTCATTATCAAAACTATTTGGCCTTAGGAATATTTCTATCTGTGGCAGTCCCTTTAACATATCCTGTAATGCTAGTTTTGTTGTTATAAATTCTTTGAGCCTTTGCTTATATGGAAATAGTTTAATCCCTGCTTCATATTAGCATAATCCTGTTACGATTTTAAAACTAATGCATGCACTTTATTTTCTTAAAAAATTCATTAAAATTTAGAAAGTAATAGTGAACGATTTGTTTTTTTACACAGAGCTGGGGCACTGGGCATTCAAATAGCTTTGAAAATTTTGTTATCTCTTCTGAAGGTGAGGTAGTCTCCACTGGTTGAAATGCCATGAGAAGCTGTCCTTTGCACTTGCATCAGTCTGCAAACCTAACAGAGTTCTGACTGCAGGGTGGCTCTTCCCTTGGTGCTGTAGAGCACATGGAAGAATGCTTGTTCTCCCTGTGCAAAGTATTGGCTTTGGCCTACAGTAAATTTATGCCCTGCAGTTTTATTTTATATTCTTCTATCAACACAGTAATTTTGTTCCAGTGCTGCATCCTAATTTGATCTTTGAAGGAAATATTAAGTAGTAGTATAGGATACAGATGTAAGGAAGTCTCATGGAATGTGGTGCTGTCACGTCCATAACAGCTGAGTTCCAGTGAGGCTAACAGAGGCCTTTGATGCATAGCTAAGTTTCCACAAGCACAGAAGATGTGTTCTTCATATAGCAGTGGGTTGGTTTCTTTGGACATCATTTTAAAATTCCAGGAAATGTAAAATAATGTGAATATACATCCCTTAGAATCAAGAATATGTGGTACATCAAATTACAGATGATTCAGATTTTGCTATACATGTCCTAAATCTTCTCAGTGTGTTGTTACAAGTCTTATGTTTCTGAAATTAAAATAATTTGATTTATACTTTTAATTTATTGACTAAATAGTTACAAAATAAACACTATGCAACCTTTGTTCAAAATTAAGACTGTATTTAAAAACTTGAACATGTCACAGGAAGTGACTGAATTAAAAGTTGAAAGAAGAATTAGCTATGAAGAATCATTTCTAGTCAATCACAGAAAAAATTGAGGAAAAAATTGTTATTTAGAAAATCAGGGTATCAGAGATTTTTGCTGTTTTTACAGTATGTTACATTTATCACACTTAAAATATGCTAATACTGTACTATGTGTATGTAAATGTGCCAAGCGAATATTGACAGAATTTTTTCTATTCTCAAGCAGTTCTTGGTACTGTTTTTGTTGTTATTATTGTTTTCTTTTAAGCTTTTTATCATGGAAATGTTCAAACAGGTACAAACTAAAGAAAATGGTGTAATGAACTTACATGTGCCCATAAATGATCTCCAATAATTACTTCCTCTTGGTTAATCTTGTTTCCTTTCTGATAAGCTTTTTATTGCTAATATGTGTTCTGTTTTCTTCCTGAGGGTAACAATTTTTTATACCATTAGCCTCTAGGGCGGCTTGGGGCTTCAGTTACTGGAATCGATCCTGTGGATGAGAACATTAAGACAGCACAGTGCCATAAATCATTTGATCCTGTCTTGGAGAAGAGAATAGAGTACAGAGCATGTTCCCTGGAAGAGATTATGGAAGAGACTGCAGAAACATTCGATGCTGTTGTAGCTTCTGAAGTTGTTGAGCATGTGATTGACCTGGAAACATTTATACAGTGCTGCTGTCACGTGTTAAAAGTAAGACTACAGTGTTTACTTGTTTGGTTTTTATTTTCTTTCCATGTGGGTATATCCATAGCAATAAATGTTTCATAATCCTTGAAACCAGGAAGTGAGTAGTAGGGGACAGCATCTCTGCTGGAGATTATGTTTACCTCTCAGCTTGTCCTCAATATGGGGGTTTTCCAGATATGGTGTCTTGATGTATAGGGATCTTGAAAAATGTTGGTGCTGAACACTGTATTACAAACAACGGATTTGTAGCAGTGTTTTTCCACTGGTGTAGTCTGGATTAAATACCTAATAGATACTGAATGACAATTACTAAGAAATTTGATTTGGATTACTACTTTAAAAATAAAATAAAAGCCATTATTAGCATAAATTAACCTAGCATTTATTAAGTAATTATGTGATTTGTGTAACAGTTTTTAGCTTATAAAATAATACTTCATACATATGATCTCACTTGCTATTACCTACAACCAGGTGAGGAGGGTAAGGCAGGCATTGTTATGATCTCCTTGGACCAGTGAAGACTAGATGTCAAAGGTTTTTTTATTTTATTTTATTTTATTTTGGTATCATTAATCTACAATTACATGAAGAACATTATGTTTACTAGGCTCTCCCCTACCCCAAGTCCCCCCCAACAAACCCCATTACAGTCACTGTCCATCAGCATAGTAAGATGTTGTAGAATCACTACTTGTCTTCTCTGTGTTGCACAGCCCTCCCCTTTCCCCCACCCCCCCATTATGCATGCTAATCATAATACCCCCCTTCTTCTTCCCCCCCTTATCCCTCCCTACCCTCCCATCCTCCCCAGTCCCTTTCCCTTTGGTACCTGTTAGTCCCTTCTTGGGTTCTGTGCTTCTGCTGCTGTTTTGTTCCTTCAGTTTTTGCTTTGTTCTTATGCTCCACAGATGAGGGAGATCATTTGGTGCTTGTCCTTCTCCGCTGGCCTATTTCACTGAGCTAGATGTCTAAGGTCTTTCACACAGAGGCCCCTAGGCCCTGACGTAGGACTCAGGACTGCATCCTTTGATTTCAAGTCGGCTACTTCCCATTACATTATTGTGGTTACATAATTCCCCATGTCTGAGGGTGGTTCCAAGTTTTCTTTTAATAAATATCCCTCAAGTATTTATCATTATTATTATTACTATATTGGCTCTGTTATTATTCAAGAGATAAGACCCTAAGGTCAAGAGCTAAAAGAATGAAATGCTTAGCCCTTACCTAAATAGAGCTTTTTAAAAATACTTAAAAAAAAAAAACTGCAGACCTATAGAAAATTTGCAAAGATAGTACAGTGTTCCCACTTACCCTTCATTCCATTTCCCCTGTTTGCTAACATTTTACATAATAAGGGTGAGCACCAGTGTCACGAAGTTGAAGGAGGCCCTCACTCCTTGGGGCCAGCCCTGCATTCGCACATCCCACAGAGTGAGGCTTCCTTCAATGTTGTGCCTCATTGGCCTCACTGTAGTCCCACCCCTGTGTATAACCCATAGTCAAAACTAAGAAATTCACATTGACATTATTCTATTAACTATACTACAGACCTGTTAAATTTCATTAGTTTTTCTACTAACGTCATCTTTCTGTTGCAGGATCCAGTCCAGGATCCTACATTGCATTTAGGTGCCATGTTGCCTTAATCTCCTTTGGTGTGTAATAGTTTCTTGGTGTTTCTTTTTAAATGAATTTTATTAGGCTTATCTCCCATTTTCTAAGCAAAGCTCCTCAATGATTACTTTTATGTTGTGTGTATAAATGAGGGTTCTTTCACATTTATGAAGAATGCTGGCATTGTGGAATTTAAAACTAATTTTTGTTTTATAGCCTATTAAAAAAAAAACGACCATTGCTCACAACTATTTCCTTACAATAAGATTTTAGAGAACACACATTGCATATTCATTGTGTTTTTTTCCCCTACCTCTATTGAGAGATAATTGACATATAAGTGATTCTTAAGATACTTTAGGATAGTAGAGTTTTATAGAGAAAATTACAGTGTGTGATGAAAGAGTGTCTGATATTTCAGTTTTAATTTAAGGGCACATTTCAGTATTTCAGGACCTCTTATTTTTTTATTATTTATTTTGGGGTGATATATTTTTTTTTTGTAGATAATTATTTTTTATTGAAGGGTAGTTGACACACAGTATTACATTACATTAGTTTCAGGTGTACAACACAGCGATTCAACATTTATATACATGATAATTCTAGGTACCAGCTGTCACCATACCAAGCTGTTACAATATTTTGACTATATTCCTTATGCTATACATTACATCCCGGTTACTTATTTATTTTACAATTGGAAGTGTGTACTTTTTTTTTTTTTTTTTTTGTGAGGGCATCTCTCATATTGATCAAATGGTTGTTAACAACAATAAAATTCTGTATAGGGGAGTCAATGCTCAATGCACAATCATTAATCCACCTTTTGGGGTAATATTTGAGATATGCTCTCTCCATCTCATTCTCTCATTCTCTCTCTCTCCCTCTCTCCAAATATATATGTGTGTGTATATATATATATATATATACAGTTGACCCTTGAACAATGTGGGGTTTAGAGGCATCAGTGTCCTCTCTGCACAGTCAAAAATCTATGTATAACTCTTGACTCCTCAAAAACTTAATAGCCTACTGTTGACGAGAAGCCTTACCAAAATGCAAACAGCTCGTAAACATCTATTTTGTATGTTAAATGTACTATATACTGTATTCTTACAATAATGTAAGCTAGAGAAAATAAAATGTTAAGAAAATCATAACGAAGAGAAAACGTGTTTAAAATACTGTTCTTTATTTACTGATAGCATAAGTTTATGTTGTCTGTTTACAAGATTGTCAGTACCTATATCAATATTATTTTATATGATACAAAACACTGTAGATGTTATATGTATTACTAGCACTAGACATAAAAATGAAAAGATAATGAAAATGAAAGTCATACTTATTTACAGGTATAAGAATTCATGCACTGATAATGAAGAAACAGAAATAATGATTGCTCTTTGGTAGCCTAGTGTATGCGATACGATTACTTCATGGTATCCTAGCCCACACACTGACGAATGAATTGTCATAAAGTTATTATGGCATATAGTATTACGGTCATATTTATAATTCCAACACAGTATTGGAAACATTGTTACATTTTTTTTAAATCACTTACCTGTGATGATAGGCTAATAGGCAGTTTCTCCAATTACGAGAAAGAGAGGCACATTGTGCAATAATAAGTAATACAAAACAAAGCTTTAAAACAGTAAGGAAACTAACACATTATTAACTTTATATTAAATATCACTCGCCTCATGCCTATGTAAGGCTAGGCTATCCACTTCCATGAAGTGTTGCACACAATGTTCTACACAATGGATACTTGTGCAATGATAGTGATGACCTAAAAAGTCTCACGCAGTTCTCGCAGTAGAGTTATTAGATTTCCACATGAAGACACATACACAACAGAAAAGGTTATTAACTATACAGCATGATGAGGATTTACTGTTCATTAGTGGAAGCGGATCATCATGAAGGTCTTCATCCCCCTTGTCTTCATGCTGAGTAGGTAGGGAGGGGTTGGTCTTGCTGTCTCGGGTGGCGGAGGCAGAAGATGTGGCGGAGAAAGAAGGGAGGACGGGAGGTGGGCACACTGGGTGTAACGTAATGGAAATACGTGATTTCTGTCTTTTTTGCTTTTTCATTTCTTTAAAAACGTTCATTCCTATCTGGGATCAATCCTCCTACCATTTGCTTTAATTTCAGTGCCCGTGTCATGGAAGGGTCCATATCATAAAAGAAGTCAAAAGCAGTCTTGAATCATTGGAACCCTTCTGCCAGATTGTCTAATGTCAATTTTTTTCTAGCTCTGCTTCTTCTTTGTCTTCCTCCTCTTCATCCAACACTGGTTCAGAAGTATTCATCCCCATGAAGTTGTCTTCTGTTAATTTTTTTGGTTGTGGTGTCTTTTATCTTTTTATTAGTATTGGATTTCCTCAAGATGCATATTTTGAAAACCTTCACTCTCCACCTTTTTTGCCATATCCACGGTCTCTCTTATGATTTCCTTAACTGGCTCTGTTGTAAATCTTGTGAAGTCTTACACAACATCTGGACACAGCATTCCCCAGCACAAATTTGTTGTTCTGGGATTCATGGCTTTCATGGCTTTTTTTATAGCAATGATGGCATCTCAGTGGTATAATCCTTCCAGACTTTAATGACATTCTATCAGAGTTCTTGTCTATAGCTTTAACAATCCTTTCCCTTTGAGAACTGTGTGTAATGAGCCCTAAATCTCCTTATGACCCTCTGATGTAGAGGCTGAATTAGAGATGTTGTGTTTGGGGCCAAGTAGACCACTTCAGCACCTTTGGTGTTAAACTCATGGGGTTCTGGGTGACCAGGGGCATTGTCCAATATCAAAAGAACTTTAAAAGGCAGACCCGTACTGGCAAGGTACTTACTGACTTCAGGGACAAGGCATTGATGGAATCAGTCCAGAAAAATTGTTCTGGTTCAGGCCTTCTTCTTGTATAACCACAAGATTAGCAGCTGGTGTTTACCCTTCCTCTTCAAGGCTCAGGGTCAGCTCCTTCATAAACAAGGGCAGCCCTGATCATAAACCCGACTGCATTTGCATGAAACAGTAAACTTAGCCGATTCCTTCCTGCCTTAAATCCTGGCACTCACATCTCATTCTTGCTAATAAATGTCCTTTGTGGCATTTTTTTTCAGAATAGGAAACAAACCTTTCATCTGCATTAAAAACCTGTTCAGGCAGATATCCTTTCTCCTCAGTGATTTTCTTAATTCTGTCTGAGAGCTTGTCTGCTGCCTCTTGGTTGACAGAAGTTGCTTCTCTTGTTCTCTTGACATTTTTAAGCCAAACATTTGTTTAAAGTGATCAAACCATCCTTTGCTGGCATTAAAGTCTCCAGCTTTAGATCCTTCACTTTCTTTTTAAGTTATGATGTAATGACTTGGCTGCTTCTTGAATTATATTGAAGTCTACAGGTAGACTTAGAAAAGCTGTAAGTAGTCTGCACTGTACTACCACACCCACATAAAAGCTGCACTTTCGGTAGGTGAGTAAATGATGGAAAAAGTGCACAGTTTTTGTGCCTGCAGGTATAGCTACAGCAACAGTTTCATGAATTTCTTTTCCTTTTACAAGGGTCCTTATCCTGGATTCATTTATCTTTAAATGGAGGTCAACTGCAGTACCTTTCAAGTAATTCAACTTTTTCTTACAATGTCCTGAAATGCTTCTTGGGAGCACTTCCAGCATCACTAGTGCCACTTGGTATGGGTCCCATGTGTTTTTAGGGTTTATGGTATTGCACTAAATACAATGAAAAATATGGGAGAACCAAGAGAGATGGCTTTTTACTGGGATATGCAGTTTAGTGGAGAGATGAACTACTCAAGTAGAGATTAACATCACATGGCATTTTAAGCGGTTATCTGTAACACTTAAGCTCACTGCAGTACCAACAGGAAGTGGCTATGAAATTGTTACAGTAGAATAGTATTACTACAGCTAATTTTGTGCAGTTGTGATTTAATACTGCATTTGGACATTTGTTAACATTTATCTCCACTGCAGGTGGTACCATGTACAGTCTGTACGTGTTTAAGTTTTGGTAAATTTTAACCTTTTATAATAGACTTGTGTATATTTGATGGTAGTAAATGTTAAAGTAGATTAGTAACTGCATATATTCTATGCCTTCGTGATACACTTAAGTTTTTCTTAACGTCCAGGCTATATGATTTTTCTGCAGTTTTTTTCAAGTTGTTGCAAATCTCTAAAATTTTCTCCAATATATTTCATTGAAAAAAGTCTGTATATAAGTGGACCATGCAGGTCAAACCCATGTTGTTCAGGGGTCAACTATACATAACAATGTGTCTTTTTGGGAGGGAATCTTTGGCATTTCATCCCCCTCAGGCAAATGCAAATGTATAAAAGAGGGAGGAGACATTAATATCCTTAGCCATTTGTGAGAATAAATGTAGGAAACACCATTAATGCAGTCACTACAAAATGGACTAACAGTCCCATAAATGGTTTGTATTCATCTAAGTGCTTATCTTGATCTCTTCATATCTTCATAGTAATAAAATGAAAAGAAAACTTTCCAACTTTAATCATTAATGTTTTTTTGCCAGAGAACAAACACATTTATCGGCATCGTTTTCCTGCACAAGCTGTGGAGCCGTATGGTATAGCAAACAGGTTAGACAGGCTCTGAACTCAAGGAGAGAACAGTGTTGACGTATGTTAGAATGTAAGTGTGGACGTGTAACAAGGAAAAGGAGCCTAATCTCATTTCTGTATTATAAAGTGTTTGATATGTACAAAAGAATGTATATAATAGAAATATGTCATTATAATGTGTGATTTTAAGAGTTGTAAGCACTGTTGCATAAACTCAGTGGGTGTGTAGTATATTGCCTTTAATAATGATTTCCCAGAGAACAAATCCTATTTTGGTAATTTATATTTTATTCATACTTAAGTATCTTAAGTGCACTGACATTCTTTGGAAGGAAGGAGGAGGGTGACAGAAGCCAAGCCTTTACCTGACTGACATTCCTGACATTTAAAATTTTACTTCTACACATATATTTTTGTAGCCCGGTGGTTCTTTATTCATTACTACAATCAACAAGACACAGCTGTCCTATGCCTTGGGGATCGTTTTTGCAGAGCAAATTGCAGGTATTGTACCGAAAGGTACTCACACGTGGGAGAAGTTTGTTTCACCTGAAAAGCTAGAGAGCATTCTGGAATCAAGTGAGTATTAAGAATTTTTCCAGTTTTCAAGGCCTAACTGAATTTGAAATATACTTATAATTTTTAATCACACAACCTAGGACTTAATTAAATAGGCCACTATTCTTTGGCTCTTGGTTCCCCCTCTTCAACTAGATCATAAACTCCTTGAAGTTGGGATAGAGACCTAGACGCTGTTCCCCTAGCCCAGGGCCGGGCAGATGGTGGACGCTCAGTGGGTACCTCGGCCCGTTCAGTGCGGGCTTGAAAATGAGGTACAGATGCCTGCCTTACAGCCTCAGTGTGTCCCATTGAGGCTCTGCCTGTATCAGCTGCTGTGCATATTATTTTTCTTGATTTCTCCATACTCATTTATTTTTAAATTCTTTGCACTTTTTATATTTTATGGCACTTACAGCATACCTGATATTATGGTTATTCTGGTATTTTTAAGCCTCTTTCTCAGCTATCAGCTCCTTGAAGGGAAAACTATGTCTCCTTTTTGTATTCCCTACAATGCCTAGCTCTGGTTTACACATCAGGAGCTCTTGATATATGTGTTGAATTCCTTCAAGCAACAACATTTGTCAGGTCATTTATTTGGCATTTGGTATTCCTGTTGAGTACATAGGCTCATGTAATATTTCTTAAACAACATGGGTTTGACCTGCATGGTCCTATTCGATAAACTTGATTTTTCTTGGAATATTATCAGTTCAGTGCAATGTAGTACTAAGGATTTCTGCAAGTAATCTTATTGAAAATAGAGTAGAAAATATGTTAACGATATAGGCACAGTCACTTGTTGGCAGGTGTTTTCTAATAACAGCTACTGTTCGTTGAGTACTTAACAAATTCTAAGCACCGTGCTATTTTACATGCATATCTGAGTCTAACAATTCTACAATATATGTTCTGTACATGTTTCTGTGAGAAAACTCAGATTCAGAAAAGTTAAGTGACTTGCCCATGGCTCCATCTAAGAGGTGCTAGAACTGGGATTTGAACCCAAGCAGTTGGCTTTAGAGTTTTTGTTCTGCCCTGCAGTACAAAGTGATATTTACATGATAACAAAATATTTTTGCCCATTGAGTTAGTTAGGAGTTCTTTTTTAATATGGAGAGTTGCATGGGACTCTTGGCACTTGGAAGGTAAATATTTATTACATTTATTCTTTCTGATTTTTTTTCAGATGGTCTGTCTGTTCGGACTGTGGCAGGGATGCTCTACAATCCCTTCTCAGGTTACTGGCACTGGAGTGAAAATACTAGCCTTAACTATGCAGCTCATGCTGTGAAATCCAGGGAACTGGACCACCCAGTGCCTGCTGAGTTTGTTTTAAAAGGGGAAACAGAAGAACTGCGAGCCGGAGCCTCCATGAACCCAGGTGTGCGGGAAGAGCTGAAGAAATGAATTGTTTCTAACGACTGTAGTAATGTGGCTTGAAAGTCTGATGTTTACAGATACAAAAAATATACAATTTATCTTTTGAGATAGGATCATGAAGAAAAGAAAGTCAGTGAAAAAAAAGTTTTGCAGCTTATTGTGTGATCTATAAGTTTAAGTTCCTCAGCCTTTGTTATATAAATAGGGTTTGCATATTTCACTTCATTTTGCAGATTATTTATATTTCCAATATGCATGCATATACATATATGATGTATGTTTTAATTTAAAGCAATATGTATCATCTGTGTTCTTTATTTGGTTTTAAAGGCAGTATATACTGCTTATATTTGGGAAGATACAATGTATTTTTTCCTTTACATTTTAGTTTGGATGAAAGCATATGGATTGTTAAATATATGCTGGATTTGGATTCAAACATTAAAATCAGTAAGCTTAGTTCCATAAAGATTTTATGGTGTTTTTTTTTTTCAAGTAGAAAGGGTTTTTTCATAACTCAATTAAAAAATTCAGTTTTAGAAATTTCCTTTTTCAGCTATTTTTTTATAATTAAAGGGACTGACTTGAAATATATTTTTATGCCTCATGAAGTATATGAGTCTCTGGCTTTTTCTGAAAGTCCAGATGCTGTATGAGGACATTCATAGAGTTTAGACCAAATGTGACAAACGTGGATTTAATGCACGTGACCTATGCAGAAGTTTAGCTTTTACTTGCCAACCTTTGTCACTTTTAAGCTCATGTTTTCTGTGTTCCTTTGGCAATATCTGTGGGATTTGGTTCCTCAGGCAGACACTTTCCAACCATCTTAGCTTATCATTTGCTTATTCTCTCTGGCATTTCAGGGGATAAAATTAAAACAAATCTAAAGAATTAGCATAGAGAAGTTTTAACTTCCATTGGTAATGTCTAATTAGAGCGCTAAAAATTGTGAGCTGTCATTGGCTTCCATTTAAAGGTCTGATTCTCAGTCTGAATTCTAATAGTTTTATTATCAAAACAAAGCTTCCTCATTCTCTTTTGTAAAAAAAAGTGTTGATATTAATCTAAGAACCATGTAATAGAATTGATTAAAAAGCAGTGCCCCAAACTAAGTGCATTTGTTTTGGAAGGAAAGCTCTAACTTTTAGCTATTAAATATACATTGTTAAATGCTGGGAATTCAGGATGATTCAAGAATGGTTACATCCGTGTTTTGCTTTTCTTCCTATAGAATGAAGAGATGAAAATGTCATGCCTCTGTGTGTAATCTAATTTGATCTTTCAGGCTATTTCAACCTAATTCCAGGGGAAATAGACTTTAAGAGGACACTACAGATATTTTTAATGTCTATTTGCAGAGTGAGGATTGCCCAGATGAAAATTTTTTATTTTGTGATGTTAGAAATGCCCTCACATTGTTTAGCCCCTAAATCATGCCTGGGTGCTCTGCTCTCAACTGAAAATTTCAGTATCATTGCAGCTGTGATATTAGGAAACTTCCTGATTTTTGATGATCACGTTTGGATTTGGAAAACAGGTGCCCTTTGGATAAATACTAAAGTTGAGCATCTTGTTTGGCTGATTATGATTTAAGAGGCATTCTGTAGATAAGCTTAGACTCCACAAAATCATTTTTTGTCATTGTGTTGCTTTAGAGGATTTGTTAAAGGTGTTCCCATTTGTCCATTTGATTCCACAGTAGATAACAGGAAAGCTAACAGAATGGAGTTTGCCCTATCTTTTCCCTCCCCAGTGAAGCCAAACATATCAAAGACTTGTCCCAGTTTTCTCTCTTTACTCACTGTGGTCTGCCTTCCACCGTCATTGCTGAATTGAAATAGTTCTCATCCAAGTCACAAAGTGACCAAGTGAAGATACCCAAAGACTGTTTTCAGCCCTTATCTTACTCATTTGACATTGCTAATTACCCCCTTCGTTTAAACATTCCCTGTTTCCATGACTGCCCTCTTTGACTAGCCACTCTTGGTCAGCCTAAGGCCCCCTTTTCCTGCCCTGCCCACCCACCTGCTGGCTTTAGTTGGATGGTTCCCTCTGCCCATACTTTGATAGTCTCCTGTACATGAACGTTCATCAAATTGTCTTCTTTTAAATGTGCCATCTGTTTCCTGTTGGGACCCTCACTGATAAACTGACCCACTCCCAACTTTTTCTTAAAACCTCGTGATGGTTTCTTTTTGGTTCTAAGACTGAAGGGCAAAATCCCCTATCAGCTGCCAAGTCTGACACCCTCTGGCCCTGCCTACTTTTCAAACCTCATAGTTTTATAAAATAATTTCAGACTTACAAAAGAAAAGTTCCACAAGTAATCCAAAGGTTCCCATGCAGCCTTCACTCAGCTTCCCCAAATGTTAACATCCGTCACTACAGAACAGTAATAAAAACCAGGAAATTAACTTTGATACACTATCATCTAATCTATTATCCTTATTTAACATTTTGTTAATGGTCTCACTTGTGTGGTTTTTGGAAACCAGATCCCTCATTGCATTAAATTGTCACGTCTTTTTAGTCTCCCTTAATTTGGGACAGTTCCTCAGTCTGTCTTTGTCATTCATGACTTTGACACTTGAAGAACACTGGATATTTGTTTAGACTGTACCTCAACTTTTTTTCTTCTTCTCTGACTTTTCTTCAAAATTAAATCCAGGTAATGCATTTCTGGCAAGAATACCACAGAAGTGATGTTGTGCCTGTCTGCATCCTGTCAGGAGAAGAGCGGTCAGCGTATCTGTTACTGGGGATGTTAAGTTTGATCACTTAGCTAAGGTGGTGTCTACCCTGTTTCTTCACTGTAAGTTCCTATCTTTTTTCTGCTTCAAAGTGAATGAGTCTCTTGTGGTGAGATATGTTGAGAATATGTAAATCCTCCATCAGCATATTTTTGCCCACTAGTTTTAGCATCCATTGATGATTCTTGCTTGAAACCATTATGACTGTGGTGTTTGTTTAGTGGTGATTTTCATACTTCTTTCTACACTTAATAGAATTCTCCTGAAAAGAAGAGCTGCCCTTCCTCACCCATTTACTCATTTGCTTGTTTATATCAGCATGGACTCACAGACATGATACTCTATGGGTTATAATCCATTGCTATCATTTTCGTTACTCAAATTGTCCCAGATTTGGCCTTTGAACCCCTCCTGTATTTTCATGTCCCTATAATTTTTTGAGCATTCCCTAACTTTCTGACATCATGAGGTACTCCAGGCTAAACTTGTGTTTGTCCTGACCCAGCCCTGGAATTCAAGGAGCCCCAGTTCCTTTTATTCGGAGAGTGGTACTTAGAAACCAAGATCAGAACAGTAAGTATCCGCATAACCATTGCCCTAGGCCCCCTGGGTAGACAGCTAGGAGATAGATGAACGCATACACATCCACACATCTGTGCCTGCTTATCTCTCTTGTTCTCTGCTCTCTCAGCCCCCAGGTGGGTAACCATGGATTGTTCATACTGACACCTCTGATTGCAATCCAGCACCAAAGGGCTTATTTCCAGCATTCTTGCGTTCGCTATTTGCTCAAACCTAGCATACTCATAAAGCAGTTTCACCATTGCTAACCCACACCCTATGAGAGGAAAATTTAATTTAGCCTCAGCAGATACAGTTAAAGTGCTGTTTTCTGAAGTTATGTTTGGTTAGTTCTTTTCTGCCCCATCCAATGTGGTTATGTTTTTTCCTTTGTAATGCAGTTAGGTTCATGTGGTTTGCTCCTTTTGGGGTTCCTCCCCCACAACCTGGCTGACATAAATTATTTACTTTTGGAGTCTGATGCTGTTACCTTCTGCTGCTGGAGCCCCTGCTCTGTCCTCCCTCCAGCCCAGCCCTGGAAGCCCCGGCCAGATCCCCTCCCCACCCCTGCTCAGTTCACTCCGCCTTCAGACCTCAGCCCTAGCCTCACCTCCTCTGGGAAGCTTTCTCTGAGCCCCCTGACTGGGCAAATACCCCTGCTGAACTTCATGTCACGTTTCTGTTGTTTGTAGCACTGAACACAGTCACAGGTTTAGGTTTACTTGTGTGACTCTTTGACTAGAATCTCTCATATTCACACCATGTGGGCTGGGACCGTTGTTCTGTTTCACCCAGACCCAGTTCAGTGCCTGGTGCTTGACAGGTGTTTTTTGAATATAAAATGAATGAATGAAGGAAGTGCTGCTAATATATTTGAACAAAATTGCAATACACTCAAGCAGTCTGGATACCCAGCAGACCATCCCCTGATCTTTTTCTCAGTCTGCGGTCTGTTTTCATCTTTCTGAACATTCCCCTGTGGCTACTTCCAGTGCCTGGAGAGCTTCCTGTTTTGTTCCCCACGAAGGGCTTCTCAGCAGCCCCGCTGACCACCTGCCTCTGTAGACCAGGCCAAGGCTGGCGGATGTCCCCTAAATCCCTTCCTCCCTTCTCCAGCCAGACAGCGCCTCACTGGCTGCATTTCTGAAGCTTCCTTGTAGCTAGCTGCGGCCTTGTGACTTCGTTATGGCCAAGGAGATGTGAATGCAAATGGTATGTGTCACTTCCAGGAGGTGTCATTAAACAGAGTGCCCTTTTCTTTCCCTCTCCTCTTGACTGTAGCACAGGCACGTGAGAGAGAGAGGGAGGGAGGGGCTGTGAAGAGAAGGAGAGAATATCAGCTTGTTTGAACTGCTGGTTGGGTTTTCTAGCACTTACAGCCAAATCAGATCTTGATTTATTATGGTTTGCTTCCTCATAACATCCAGGCCCAGAGCCAGCATCACCGCCTGGTGAGTAGGGGGAGAAGTAACCTGAGCGAACATTTGTTGAACCGAGGATCCCACACAAAAGAGAGCAAGGATTTAGGGATCCTGGTAAGAGGGGCCCACTTTAGATCTAGGGAGCCGGAGCTACAGGGGAAAGGGGAACCAGCGAAAAGAAACTTAGCACTAGGGAAAAGCCAGACAAATCCCAAACGTGAGATGTTCTACACATTAACTGACCTAAACTGGGATGTAGGCTAAAGGTTGCCGGCGAAATGCAAGAAGCTAGACTAGGTTCTGGACAGAACATCAAAAATAACGGCAACAGCAAAACAGCCATACAATGTTTTTTAGACAATTGCATAAATTTGAATAGGACTGGATATGAGACAACTATGGAATTACGAGTTTTCTTATGTGTGATAACATGATGTTTATGAAAGAAAATGTCCTTAGTCTTAGGAACTGCATGTAGTTCAGAACTTAGGAACTGAAGAGTGAGATATCTACGCCTTATATTCAAAAGACTCAAAAATGAAAACAGGCCATATTGTTAGAAAAGGATAAGGGGAAAGTGAGGCTAGTTAGATAAAGATAGATTAAGTACTTCTCGGAACTTCAAGGAAAGCTGTATTTATTTAGGTTCCTGGGAGTGTGTATACTTGTGTATAAACAAAGTCACTATGGCAACATTTACTTAAATACTTGGTGAATTTGGATGAAGGGCACACACAGGTGCTCGTTTTCCTATTCCTTTTCTGTAAGTTTGAACGTTTTCCAAATAAAAAGGAGCAAACGTTAGAGAAATTGTGATACTGCATTGGCCTAGAACAGAAATTCTGTATCAGGAAATAGAAAATTCTGTCTCATATTGCTTTTTAAAAATAATTCATAAATAATTATGGCCATCGACTATCCCCCTTTGCATTTATGGGGTGCCAGGCGCAGTGCTAAGTGCTGTGCATGCATTAGCTCGTTTACCTCTCACAGCAGCCTGCAAGGCAGGCACCACCCTTCATTCCATTTCACAGAGACGTTCCATATGTTGAACAGCACACAGCTAGTAGGATGCAGCCAGGATCTGCATGCAGGCAGTCCAATTCCTGATCCTGCGCACTTGGCCACTTTCATATTTGTACCCAAGTCTGGGCCATTGTATGGCCATAGTAGCAGCATCGCCATATACAACTGGATCATCAGCGCATGTTTGAATTGTCTGTATGCACGGTAGCATCTCCAGAAGTATTTACAGCAGAGCTCGAAGAAGCCTAGCATTGGGGCTCTTTGCCTCCATTCTCTTAGAGCTTCATTGCCCTTCGAGGACTAAAACAACCACATGCTACTAATTGCAACTTAATAAAATGCTTCAAAGACCCTAAATAAAATTATATCGTTACTTTATTATAGCTTCAGGTTTTGCTCTAGGATTAATGATCAATTGAAGAGAAGTATTGAGTTTAAAATACTACGCATAAAAAATTATCCCAGGAAGCCAAAAAGCCAAAAATGTTGACGGTTGGTAGAGACCCTTATGAGGGCTTCTGTGCCACCATTGACTTTGCACACACAATACTGAGGTGCATCAAAGTAGAGAGACTGCTTTGTAACCAGGCACAGGGGCCAGCCAGGCAAGTAAAAAATACTACAAGTATTTTTAAACCTGGACTGTTGAGGTCCCTCCAATTCCATAAAACATATTCATATTTACATCATTATAGGCTTATAAAAGTAGGTCCAAAAATCTAAGATCCAAAAAAAATTGTTGATACAGAAATGAAGATGGAAACAAGATCAAATGTAAGAAAGTTTGAATACAGCCAACACATAATTGCCTTTGTTTACTTAAAATGTGACTATTACAAGGGAGAGTCTTGACAGTTACTCATGAGATGCAAATAACATTCAAAAAACATCCTGACATTGACAGCTTGCATGAAAATCAAGCAAAAGAATTTATCGTGAGATCAATAAACCTCTTGTATCCCAGTGAGAAAAGGATACAGCATATATAAATGAGCTACTGTCTAGGAGCTAAAAGGCACCAGTTTCACCCAAGATAAATAAGTTCTCAAGATGATGTGAGCGGGGCTGAGCATGTGGGTGGAGAGTTAACAAGGTAAATACAGATACCAGATATTTCCACTTCTCTAGATCTGGAGCCTTGTTTCTTGTTGAATGGACATAAAGCTCACTGAAATCACGTAAGATCTCCACTCATCTTTCCTGACTCTTAAAACAGGCTGCGTGTTCAGCAACCAGGGACAGGTTTCTGAGGTTCCAGAAACCCTCCTGAAAGAGGGACCAAAACAAGGTCCCAGATTCAAACAGACATATGCACCCCTAAGTTTATTGCAGCACTATTTACAATAGCCAAGATATGGAAGCAACTTAAGTGTCCATTAGTAGATGAATGGATAAAGAAGAGGTGGTACATATGCACAATGGAATATTATTCAGTCATAAAAAGAAAATCCTCCCATTTACAACAACATGGATGGAGCTAGAGGGTATTATGCTCAGTGAAATAAGCCAGGCAGAGAAAGACAAGTACCAGATGACTTCACTCATCTGTAGTATAAAAACAAAGCAAGACTGAAGGAACAAAACAACAGCAGACAGACAGATTCCAAGAAGGGACTAGTGGTTACCAAAGGGGAGGGGTTGAGAAGGGTGGGTGGGGAGGGAGGGAGAAGGGGCTTAAGGGGCACTATAATTAGCACACACAGTATAGGTTGGTCACGCAGAAGGCAGTACAGCATGGAGAAGACAATGACTGTAGCATCTTACTACACTGATAGTGACTGCAATGGGGGGGAGGTGGTGAGGACTTGATAATATGGGTGAATGTTGAAACCACAATGTTCATGTGAAACCCTTGTAAGATTGCATATCAATGATTAATTAAAAAAACTAATCAGGAGGAAATACAGAACACAAGAAGAAAAAAGGAAAATCCATGGGTTTTTTAAAGGTGCTTGCAAAAAAGAACTGATGGAGTTTAGCATTTATGGAAAATGTTGGATGGTAGTTACAAAATTATATATGCATATACACGTGACAGTTATAAATATAAAGAATGGGGGTGAGGGGTGAAAGTTAAATCTCTGTGTTATGTATTTGAAATCATCAAAAGATTGTATACTGATGATACTTCAATTTAAAAAGAAGTGTTGAGATCTAAATCAATATGACAGCCCTATTCGTAAGACAAAACGTCAAAGGAATTATTAACCATCTGTGTACATCATGCCTTATACTGACCCTTACCCAAAAGGTTTTATTAAAACCCAAACTCTAAACTTTTAAGCCCACCTCTCCTCTGAGGTTGCCCACACTCCCCTTTCTTCATGGGTGCACTTGGCTTTAACTAAAACCTTCTTGCTGCTTAGCCTATTGTGTTTTGTCTGAGTCGTTCTAAGCTTCTTGGGAGGTTAGTAAGAGACCCCTTTCCTACAATGGTGGTGTCTGTTACTTCGCTATTTCATTCACTTTTCTAGTCTTAAGTGCAAGTTTTTTCTTTATCCCTGAATAGGAAAGCAGCTGTGGGGACCTCTGATTTTGGGGCTTGCAAGTTCCCGTCGCTGGGGTGACCCAGATGGGACTGCGGCCATAATATACTCTTTGGCAGCCTGGCCCAATGTCTCCTTTTCTTTGTTTTGGGCAGTTATAATAACATAAACTCACTCCATCCAGTGTCCCAGGGCTCCCCCAGTTCTGGGGTGGTAGGGATGTAATTCCCACACCATTGCAGATCCAAGTGGACACTGGACACCAGGTGACCCCGGCTTTAGGAGTCGGCAAGGGCTTTGCCCTATGCCGAGCAGTTCAGAGACCTTTCCTTTCTCCCCTGTGTTCTGTCTTGCTGTCCGCCGCATACACGTCTGCACAAATATATGGGCTACCCTTCCTGGCACTGCTCAACTTTGATATGTGCTTTTGCTTTCTAATAAATTCCTTCTTACTTGCTCTTGTTCTTCGTGAATTCTGTCTTGATCCGAGTCAAGGACCCTCTCCTGGGTTGAGGTCTCACCTGGAGCGCAGGGAGCCCTCCGCCGAAGGGACTGTCCAGCAACATCTTCACCCTTTGCAACCTGCTCACAGGAAGGTTCACTTCCCAACACACATAGACTGCCTCCTGAAAGGTCATGTGCACATATACGGCAGTGGTTGGGACCCCTCGCCTGCCGGGGCTTCCGGCATCCGCCTGGTTGGCCCCTCCACTTGTCTTTCAAACTGGCCACTAGCCCACGGTCAATGATATGAGGGAATCACTGCCGGTTGTGAGGGGCTAGTGTGGTAGGGCACGTAGAAAGGATGGGAGAGTCCCCTCCACCCTCATCTTTGCTCCGTCCCGCAGGCTCCCTGTATCCATCCTTGACCTTAGGAGTGGTAAACCCCCACCTGAATTTTCTTTCAGCTCCTCCAATTAACTAACTAGAATTGATACAGTCGTATGTTATCAAGTATACAACAACGGTTCAACAGTTACCCATCTTGCTACCTCCAAACAATTTTAGACTATCCACGCTCTTGCTAAAATGTGTGTGTACATCAACTTCTAGGAAACACGGTTCTGATGTTTGTACCTAGGAACTTTTCAAAAATGAAGTTAAAGGAAAATAAATTGATCACGCACACGTTTTGACAGGTTTTCTGCACCGAAAAGGAAAAAGAACACCATCCATCACCGATTCCCTGGTAACGATATCAAAGGGGAAAGGCGAGCTGGCTCTGCCGGGGGTGGGGGGAACCTCTCCAGGGTGCGTTGTTGTCGTCGTCAACCCAGACATCCCCGCACCTAGGTCGGGGCGTAACGCGGCAGGCCTGTTTGGAATCAGCGATGCAAACCCGCAGCGCCCTCCCGGAGGCCCGGACAGCCTAAGCCCGGCCCGCCGCCCGGCGCCGCCGCAGGTGAGTCCCGCGCGCTCCGCGGGGCCGCGGGCGGGGCCGGGGCGAGGCGGCGGGGCGCGGGGCGGGCCGGAGGCGGGCCGCGGCGGGGGAGGGCGCCCGACAGCGGGCCCGGCCGCAGCTCCCGACGCGCGGGGCCGCCCTGCCCCCCGCCCCGCAGCCCCGGCCGCGCCGCCTGCAGGCGCGGAGCCCGCGGGTGCGGCCGGCCCTGCAGCTCGGGCCGGGACGGAGGCCGGCGGCCCGCGGAGATGCGGGGCGGGGGCAGGGCGCGGGGTAGGTGACTGTATCCCGCCCGTCCCCGGTCCCGGGGAGCAATGACATCACGCGGCCTTCTCCAGGCGCCGGCACAAAGAGCGGCGCGGACAGGCCGCTGCGGGCGGAGCCGGCGGCCGCCGCCGCCCAGGGCCCCGGGGCCCCGCCGGCCAGGCCCGCCGCCCGGGGCGTCCGCAGCGCGCCGCTGAGCCCGGGGAGGGGCGCCCGCAGCCCGCCGCGCAGCATGCACTGGGGGGTTGGCTTCGCCGCGTCCAGGCCGTGCGTGGCGGATCTGAGCTGGAACCAGAGCGTCGCCTTCTTCGGCTGGTGGGCCGGGTCCGAGGAGCCCTTCTCCTTTTATGGGGACATCATCGCTTTCCCTTTGCAGGATTACGGTGGGATCATGGCAGGGCTGGGCTCCGATCCCTGGTGGAAGAAAACACTTTACTTGACCGGGGGAGCTTTGCTGGCCGCAGCTGCGTATCTGCTCCACGAACTCCTGGTCATTAGGTGAGCCGGAGAGAGGGCCCCGCTCAGGGGCGCCGAGAGGGGCACCTGGCCGGGCCGGGCCGGCGCGAGGGGGACCCCTGCCAGCCCCTCGGCCACGCCTTCCGGATGCCCAGGACACCTGTCCTTACCTTTCCCCAGAGGCAGTCCGTGGCCACCTGGCCGTGAGGGGCAGTTCAGAGATGCTGGGAGAATAAAACCGGTGCTGGGAGGGGGAAACATCTGCCTGCCAATCTTCCAGTGCTAAAAGCAAAAATTCTCTAGTTTGTTGCAGCGTAAAACAGACTGTAACGAGATGCCCTTACGGAGAACCTAAGTGCACTGTTTTTGCAACAGTGGAATTAGGCCCTGTAGAAAATACTAAGTTACACTTTTATGAAATGCCTTGTTTGTTTCTAGGTAATACTGCTGGAATATAGCCACTATCCTTATTTTGTACTTCAAGGTTGGTTCTCCGCTCTCCTCCCTCCCTAAATGTCAACATGATCGAAAGGCTGAAACTGCAGAAGCTCCGAGACCCCCTGGGTGCCTGTTAAGAGGCACGGCCAAGTGTAGGGGTGTGAGTTTTGATGCAGCCTCAGCCGGGTTATCTGCTAATCTGGTATTTAAAGTTTAGCACCATTTTCAAGTTTAAATGCCTTTGAGCAGTAGGGCTGGGAGGGCAAGACTAGCACAGGGGCGAGTGGACGGGAACACGGGAGTCGCCCAGGGCTGTAAACACTTGAATCTGCTGCCTGCCGCAGAGAGCTTACAGGAGGGAACTGCCGACACCAGAAAATGGAGGCTCCTGCTCTTGGTGCATCCGGAACGACAGGAGATCTTTGTCCGAGTCGAGTAGTGCCGTGGACTGCCGGCATGGTCGTTTGGCTAATTGACACATCAATTTATGGTTAAAATTTCTTGGCTTTTGAGCCCTCTGTCACGGGGAGATGAGCAGAAGTGAGGAGTTTTCAACAGCTCAGAATGTGCCTCTTGGCCAGTATTTTGTGAAGAGTGAGAAATGTGTCCGCGCTGCCTTTTTCCAGTGGGGAATCCTCTCTAATTGGTTATAAACAAAGACAGTGATAGGTGACCTTTAACGGGCCTGAGGGGATTCTAGGAAGACATTGTGACAAGCTAACTTAGGTATTTTGAATATTTCTGGTCTCTGAGAGGGTGGGAAATCATTTAGGTCTGGAGAAACGTTTTGGCTTTCATATTATTAAGCCATAATTGAGAAGTTTTATTTTAAGCTTTATTATACATTGGATTCTCTCAGCACAGTGCCTTGAATCTGGTGAACCAAATTAACATTTTTTAAGTAAATTCTCTCTCTAGATTATGTTTTTGCTAGTTTTAAAACTATTTCTAGAAGTTAGGTTTCAAGCTATATGAAAAAAGGGAAATATTTGGGAGTAAATTAAATAGTAACCCGGTTGTTTCTCAATCACAGTCCAGTCTGAAGCCTTTTCAGGATCCTGAACCATGTGGCTTTTCACCAGTTTTCCACTTTAAGGAGACAGCAAAGCTGTGCCTTTTGCACGGAACTGAGTCCAAACCTTGCTTAAATGACCTTCCAGGAAGAGCAGGGAGCTGGGGAAGCTCCCCCTGGGAGCGGGCCACACCCTGATAGGTGTGGTCGCTGGACACAGAGGAACCTTTCTCCCCTGACTGTCCTGCCCACTCAGAAGACTACTTGGATACTTATTTAGATTAAGACATTTTAAATATTTGCTCTATTCACTTCTGTTCTTGACACATGTTTAAGTTGCATTGGAAAACTCTGTTATTATTCAAATAATAAAAACGGCTGCCCGTTTTGAGCCCTTAGTAGGAGCTCTGCATAAAAGTGCTTTACTTGCTTGCATGCATTTATTCCTCACTGTCATTGCATGTTTGATCCCATTTCACAGATACGGAAATTGCAGCTGAGGGAAGTTGAGCGACTTGCCGAAGATCACACAGTAAGGGTAGTAGGGTCCAGATTCAAATCTGCGAATGTGTGTTGGCAGAGTGTGAACTTTTTGCAGTCACTTCCTACAAAGTCCCAGTTCTGAAGGAAGTTTTGATGGGGGGAGAGGAAGAGAAAGGTAGAGAATTGGGACATTCCTCAGGAAATACATCCCTGGGGCAAGGACCTGAGTTTTGACAGCCTCTAGGGGCCCAGAGGGATGGGGAATAGACTGGGAAAGGGGGACTGAGATTTAGAGGTTACATGTAGACACCTCCACTTAACATTAAAAGCTAAGTTTCAGTGGTCTGTGTAGTTTAGGTAAAAAGCAAAACAATCCTAAATATGCAGGATGGAAAATAGTCCTTGAAATGGCTATACTGAGTTCACTGGCAATCTTAAAGTCTTTACCACCCTATTTGGATTTTCTTCTGCATTGACTTACCCTTAGTCTATGTCTATGTGTGTCTCCAGAGTGGAACGGAAACTGGACAGGGGATAATTTTTTAGGAAGTTTAATTAATGAGTATAACCAAAGTAGGTATTTTGGATTTTATGCATGCTTTTTCCACCAGAGTAATTTACAATAAGTATTTTGTCAACCCTCTGCTTTATTTTCCCTGAGTGGAGATAGCCTAGCAGCTATCTTAAATTCACTCTGGCATTTGGAAATGTGTTGTTTTTGTTAAGTTGAATGACTAAGTAATGACTTCCTTCCTGGGAGCTCATTTGCACTTAGGCACGCCGGGTGTCCTGGAAAACAAGCAGAGCAGCCCATGGGGGGCAGTGTCTGACCTCATCAGCCATGCACAGAGGCATGGTCACCCGTCCTGCTACCCTATAGATTTTCTCTTATACATCTGTCATTATAAGACCACTTTATAAAACACAGCTGTCCTGGAAACAGCTTGCCCTCTCCTCTGATTCTAAGTTAGAGGTTCCTGAGGTGTAGGGGGAGAGAGGTGCAGAGCCAGATTGGCTTCAGATTCACTCCGCTTTTAACCAACCATGTAACCTTGGACATATGAGTAAGTTTTTTGGCTACTCAGTATTGTCATCTGTGAAATGGAGATGAGAGTAGCCTTGCTCGTAGAGGTGATTGAGGTAAACACGTGTGAAATATTTAGAACAGAGTTTGGCATGTGAGTGAACAGTCAATAAAAGTTGGCCATCGTTAGCTGTTATAAACTTTCATCAGGAAGTTACAGTCTAGAGTGGCCTGAGTCGAATTGGCTGTTTTAACAGTCAACTGAGAAAATTTCCCATTTCGGTGTAGCTGAAGTGCTTAAAAGCTCGGACCCTAGAGCTAGGAATGACTTGATCTTAAAATGATACTCTTTGGGCAAGTTATTTAGCCTTTCTGAGCTTTGGTTTCCTTATCTGCTGTAAAATATAAGTATAGTATAATACACTAAATTTAAACAATATCCACTCTGTAGTGTTACTGTTGGAATGAGATAATATGTATGATGTAGACAAACTCATTGGCATGTGCTTGTCACCTCCATTCTTACTAAGACATAGCCCAAGTTAACCACTAGAATTAGATCCTTCTGGCCCAAGGAGCAGGGGATTTTATATTTGGCTCCTCTCCTTTCAGTTCTTGCAGTTTTGCCTGGTGCGTGTACATGAAGAGACCACTCTGCAACTTGAACTATGTGACTGAACAAACTCAGTTAATTGTCAAATGCATAAGTTTGCAATCTCTAGCAACATAGTCTAAGTGAGGTCCCATTTTAGAATCTGACCTCCCAAACATTTCATCTAAATGAAAACCTTTGTTTTATAAAGAATATTGCTAGAAAGCAGATTTTTTTTGTTTTGACTTGACCGGTATTTTCAAAATGAGTCATTCTTATCTCTTTAAGCATAATCGGCACTCTGGTGGTAAACTTCTCCAAAAGACTTTGTTTTACTGAATGGAGGTGCTGCAGCAAGGGAGCACCTGTGGGATGGGGGTGCAAAGGGCTTGCCCTTGGCAGAGAGGAAGTAGGTGTGGCATTAACCAGGATGTGAGGGAGCCGGAGGCACAGGAAGGCCAAAGGGAAGAATGAGTTTTATCTGACTGGGAAACAGTTGGGTAGAGTGGAAGAGAGAAATTGCACAACATTCCTGGGGGACGGGCAGGGGGTGGAATGATGAGGTTTTGTAGTTTAAGGGGTAAAGACTATGTCTGTATGAGAACAAATCCCACCACTCTTAAAGAATGCTCAGTAGCTTGCCAAATGTTTAGAGATTACTTAATCTTCAGGATAGTCGATGCAGAGTCGGTATTGCCCTCACTTCCTGTGTGAGAGGAGAAGAAGTCTAGGGTAACGTGGCCAGTAGGAAGCAGGGCTTGGACTTGACCCCAGGGGTCCACACTTGGGATCTAGCATTCATTCTATTACACGGTGTCTACTGAAAAACCACCAGGGAAGTCCTCACCACCCAGAAAAGTAGATGAGGGGGAAGATGGGTGTTCGACTGAGAGAGAAGGAAGGGAGAAGGCCGGGATACCAGGATATGTGCTGTGCGGTGAGAGTAGGGCCCTGTGAAGGCAAAGAGGCCAAGGAAAGCCCAGAAGCTGGGCTCCTGGGAACCACAGGTGAAAGGCTGGGTGAGGGCCCGATAGTTTGCAAGAGGGACCAGAATATTCCGAGTCTCAGATGCCCTGCCGACTTGGTTCAGGGCCGAGTAAACCTGCACTGTTATCCCCGGGTCCTGTGGCTGCACGAGCTGTTTCACGGGACAGTCTAGTGGGCCAAGCATGTGGGCGCTCACCCCCCCGGTTCAGTCCAGGGGCTGCCGGGTACCAGCAATGTGACGTCGGGCACGTTAATCCTCTGCATCCGTTTCCTCTTCTGTAAAACATGGGTAACAAGAGTATCTCTGTCATCGGGTCATTGTGAAGATGAAATGAGATAATCTTGTGCAGCCCTTAGAACAATGCCTGACACCTCAGAAGCACGGGGTGTCGTTTTATCCGTCCAGCCTGTCGCTGGCAGGTAAACAGCCCGCTGGAGGAGAGCTGGGCCGGTACCAGAAAGCGCCCTTCCAGCCCGTGGGCTACGGGGACTAGAAGGAGGTTGACAGGCAGTCACTTTTCTGAGCCCCTGGGGTCATGGGGAAAGCAGAGTGTTGAAGGGCCTCTTGCGTTTTGGCCGAGCTTCCACTCTAAGTGCTTCTGGGTGAGCTGAGCCCTGTGCCAGACGGATCTGCCTGTTCACTGGGGAGCTGCAGCCGGCCAGGGGTCTCTGAGGAGCCCAGGCACCTGAATGTGTAACACGTGGCTTGTTCTTTATTTCTGTTTTGGTTTCGACAGGAAACAGCAAGAGATTGACTCCAAAGATGCAATTATTTTGCATCAGTTTGCAAGACCTAACAATGGCGTCCCCAGTCTGTCTCCTTTCTGTTTGAAAATGGAAACTTATTTAAGGATGGCTGACTTACCCTATCAGGTACTTGCGGGCAAACGCGTTTTACTTCTCCGACAGCAATAGCAGCTGGCGGGGTTATTTTTGATTTCACAGGGCGGGAAGGGCTTGCTCCTGGCGCCGGAGGGGCAGACGAGGGGCAGACGGGGCAGATGCACCGGGGAGGTGCCCAGGCCTCAGCAAATACTGCCCGGGGCTGTTGATGTTTACATCCAATTTAAAAAGGGATCAGAGGGTGAGGACTTTGGTAGGATTCAGGGCCCTGCTATGCTTTCCTGACGGTTGACTTGGTTACATTCGGGTGGGCCGCCTGGGTAGCTGTTCAAGAAGGTGGGTGTCCTGTTGCCCCGAAGTGGTGTGTTTCTTTAGGTGTCGGTTTATTGACAGCCTTACATTTTGTCTCTCATGAGTCCTGGGGGCAGAGCACCCAGCAGGCCACCAGGGGATAGTTGATTTTGTGACAGCTTTTCCACCATGTGCCGTGTTGTGTTGAGTGATTTTCAGGGAACCCTGTGCTCATTTCAGCGTTTGAGAACAAACAGGAATGTATTTAAAGGTATGTATTTTTCTGAGTACTGCTTGGGCTGTGTCTCATAAATCTGACAAGTTGTGTTTTCATTGTCCTTCAATTCTATGTATTTTGCAAGAAATTCCCCTATCTTTTTATTTTTCACCTAAGTTTTAACCATACGCATTTGTTTGAAAGTTTCGATTTTTGTCATTGTGTTTAATTTCATGATCAGAGCAGACAGTCTCTGTGATAGTCATTTCCGAGGCTTCAGCCTAGTGTCTGGCCACTTTTTATAAATGTTGAAAATAATTATGTATCCCCTGGGTGTAGACTCTTTCCTTGAGCACGTTCAGTGTATTATTTAGACCTTCTGTATCTCAGCTTATTTTTTGTTCCTCTGCTCTAGCAGTTCCTGAGAGGAGCCGGTTAAAATATCCAAGAGGACTTGTTGATTTGTCTTTTCCCTGCCCTTCTCTCAGTTCTTGCTTTATGTATATATTCGAGGTTATGTGGTTAGGTGCATATAATATGAAAGATCCTATCTTTTACTCTTTTATCTCTTTTTCTAGTATATAGGACCCATCTCTGTCCCTTATGACTCTTTTTTCTTTAAAAAAAAACAACAAAAACAACTTGGATTCTATATTACCAGATCCTGAAATTGATTCTCCAACTATCCTTTGGCTCTTATGTTTGGGATATTTTTCTCTATCCTCCTCCTCTATTTTTGTGTGTATTTGTCTCTCAGGCAATGTGTTATTTATAGCCAATCTAAGAGTCCTTAATTGGTGAGTTTAATCCATTTGCACTTAAAATTATTATTTATTAGGACTTACACAGTACATCTTATTTAATGTTTTTCTCTTTACTATACTTTGTTTTTATTTTTTCCAATTTCTTCCTTTCTAATGGATAGATAAAAATTGTTTTCTATTCATTTAAAACATTCTGTTTTTGTTGTTATGGGGGTTGCCCTTAAGATCCCAGACTGGGTTTATTTATCCCTATTCCTTTCTTGAAGGTATCAAATTCTGTATTTGGCGTCTGATATGTTAGCAGATTTACATGAACCTTTGGCCTCTTTCTTCCCAGCTCTCGTCTGAATTGGCTAATGTTTTTTTTTTAATTTATTAATTTGTATTTATTTTTTGAAAAATAGTTGATATGCAATCTTATATCGATTGCAAGTGTACAACAGTGATTCAACAGTTACCCACATTATTAAATCCTCACCCCACTAGGTACAGCTACTATCTGTCAACATCTGAAGTTGTTACAGAATCACTGACTATATGCTTCAGGCTGTCCTACCACCCCCATGACCATCCTACAATTACTCTGTTGTCTTTTTTTGCACTTTTGTTGCTATTGAAAAATTTGATGTTAATCTGATTCTTTTTCTTTTTTTCTCTAGAAGCTTTAAGATTTTGCATTAATCTTAACATTCTTAAATTTCACTACAATGTGCCTTAATTTGGGTTGTTATGGATCTTGTTTGATCCTTTATAAACTCTTTTAACCTGAAGTCTTCAATCTCTTTTTAATTCTGGGAAATTACCAATTTGTCCAAATATTTCCTCTTCATTTTACTTGTTTGATTTTGCGTTCTTTCCTGTTCCCTACAATCTGGACACTGAAATCTGAACGCCCTCCCCCATGCTCTCCTTTCTTCTGGGGGAAGTCATCTCTCTGAGCCTCCATAGCAGCCCTCTGTATTCATCACAGTATTTATTGCTTCTTTTGTGTTCAACTGTTAGGTTTTTCTTCTTAATAGTTCCCCTTGGTTTATATTATTACAGTCTTTTCCTTTATCCCTGGGAGGATATTTGTTATAGTAGTTAAGTGTTTTGGTTTGTCCCAGTAATTCTGCTTCGTGTCCTCTGTCACCCTCTGGCACAGTAGTTGTGGCCCTCAGGTGTCCGGCTATCTTGGCTTGGGATCTGCTTTTACCCCGGTTTCCCTGCCTGGGAATCTGTACGGGGCAAGACTCGACCTGAGGCCACAGGTGTTTGCCAATGAGGGAGTTTAAGGGAAGTAGGGTCCCCGAGCCCCTGTGGCCCCTCTGGTTTGCTGCCGGTCCTCCAAATGGCTCCCAGCGGTCAGGGGCGCCTTTAAGCCCTTACACTGCACAGCGTGGGTTTTCTTGGCTGGTAACAGAGCAGCTGGGAGGTGAAGAGGAGGGCTCCTCCCCTAGTCAAGCTCTCGGATGCCCAGACAGTGGGGTTACTCCTTCAGCTCCCGCCTCGCCGTGCATGGCCTGGGCTTTGAGCTACTTTCTCTGCAGAAGAGGGGACGGGGAGGCAGGGACCCCCCCAGGCAGTGCTGGGCCAGAAGAGGGCCACGCCGTCAGCTCGCAGTTATGGGGGGCCTCTGGGAACGTGCTGGCGTGGCACCAAACCTAGACTTGCAGTGGGCCTTCTGGGGGCGCGTGGGGTGTTTGGAGGACAGAAAGAGGGTCTTGCTGACTGGGAACTGGAATGCAAGGCCTGAGAGCGACTGGAGGGAGGAGCACGGGGCAAATTTTCAGGACTTTGTAAGCCAGCCATGCAATAGAAAGAAAGTAGCAGTAAAGCCCACAAGGCTTGGATCCTCTAAACGCAGAGATCGGATGTGAAAGGTCACGGCTCAGCGCGGCGCTGGCCCTCGGTGCTGGAAGATGGGTGTCAAGGAAGAGATGGCCGCCCGGCAGCCTCCCGTTTCTCCTGGCGTCCCCGGTCAGACCGCCTCATTTAGTCGTGGCAGCTTTGGGGCGTCGGGGCCCCACGCCTGAGTTCCGGGCCGTCCCTGGCGGCTTCCCGGGGCTGCTGTGCACCCAGCCTTGGTGAAGCAGCCGTGCTGTGTGTGCGGGGCTGCCAGGCTGTCCTGCCCTTTCCTCCCTTGCCCCTGATCGCCGCCGCCCCGTCTTCCCCAGCAGCCTGACTCCCTTTGTTCACGCACCAGAGCGGGAGCTTCTAGTTAGTGACCCTGGAGCTGCGGACCTCGCCGCGAAGCCTGAAGCTGTTGCAGATGCCTTCCAGAAGGGGACCGCTGACCCCCTTCCAAAATCATTCTCCCTTAAGTAGGGTTTTTAAAAAAGGGATGGTGTAGGAGTGCTTTTTCTTCTGTGATGTCTCTATGGAAAATAAATGGAATGGGTGTTCAGTGGGGGGCAGGGAGTTAGTTAAAAGATAACCGGTTCTGTGGCTTAGAAAGGGATGTGCTGTGCCTGCCGGGGCAGCCTTGAGGATTTGCACTGATGCAAGTGGTCCCTGGACGTACCGGCGGCCTCAGTGCTTGATGCAGAGAGGGGCTTTGTCCCAGGTCCAGGGAGCCCCACCTGCTGCCCTTTCTTTGCCCTGTGCCTTTAAAAAAAAAAAAAAAAAGAAAAATAATTAAAATGCCATGTTCCTGGGAGCATGACTTTATATTTGAAGCTCTTTTATTTTTTAACCTGAGACTGGAATAAATATTTGATGACCATTCGTAGGAACTCATAAGTTTTTAAAAAAAAACCTGATGTATTGGGCACAGTTATTATCTTTTTAAAAATCAGGATGTAAATATTGGTAGGGCAATTTTTGAAACTTCTCATTTTGTAATAATTAGAGATACAAAGGAAACAGCAAAATGATGTACAAGAAAGTGCAGCAGATAGGCTTAATTTTTTTTTTCAAGATAAAAGTTGCTTCACTATTTTTTTTTCTGATTACATATAAATGACATGGTCCCAATAAGAATTTCAAACCATATAAAAAAGTGTAAATGGAAAATGAAAATCACCTGACATCCTACTAGCTAGCGATTACCATCTCTAATACTTCTGACCATTCTTCCATACATGTCATTAAACATCCGTAAAGACACCCACATCATTTGCCAAAACTGGTTATGTGAGGAGTGTGTATTTCACACAATAGTTCTTTTAAATATGAGAAAGAAAAAAGAAAGCAAAGGGGACGCTCTGCTTCGGTAGTCAGCCCTAACTTTGGGTATTCTGTTTATTTGCTGATCTTGTCTGTTTTCCCTCTATGTTTTGTTTTGAACTTTTTCTAAGCTCCAGACAAGTTCAAAGAATAGTAGACTGAGCGCTCGTGTGCCCTTCACCTAGAGGCGCTTGTTGCCATGTTGCCTTCTTTGCTTTATTTCTCTTTATACCTTTATCAACAATTTCTTGGTGAACCATTTGATAGTGAGCTGCAGAAATCGTGGTGCCCCTCCGATCTTCTGTGTGCATCTCAAAAACAAGGCACTCTTTTACAAACCTGCAGAACATAGTCGTGAAGGGAAGTACTCAGTTTCCTTCCTATGTTGGGGCAAACCCAGTTCTTCCCTACTGTATGTTTCTCCCCTGTGTTCTCTTTTACTGCTCACATAAAACACGTCCTTTCTGATATTTCTGATGACCAGATGCATGGAAGTTTTCCCTCACACCAAGCGATTCTCTGTGACACCAGTTGGGTGTCTTACAATTTAACCTGGAGATAGTGTCAGATCCCATAGGTTAGGGGCTCAGGCCCACAGACTGTGTCCGCATCTCCCCCTCCACACACATGTCTGATGCCAGTTGCAAGCCTAGGTTTTCGCCTGTGCTCTGACCAAGTAGCCATAGATTGGAGGTTCCAATGCCCCTCCTCGGGTTTGATTAATTTGCTAGAACAGCTCATAGAACTCAGGGAAACATTAATTCCATTTACTTGTTTATTAACGGATATAATAAACCATACGGATGACAGCCAGATGAAGAGATACATAGAGCGAAGTCTGGCAGTGTCCCCAGCTCAAGAGCTTCTGTTCCTGTGGAGTTGGGGTGTGTCACTCTCCTGGTCTGCATGTCCTCGTCCACCCGGAAGCTCTCGGAATCCCATACCACTGGGATTTTTGCATCGGTTGTTCACTCTGTCCCAGCCCCTCTCCCCTCTATGGGGAATGGGGATGGTCTAAAAACTTTAAACATCTAATCACGGCTCAGTCTTTTGGGTGACCAGCCCTCATCCAGGAGCCCAGCCCAAGTTGCCTCGATAGAGTAAAAGATGCTCTTTGTTCTCTTACCACTTAGGAATTTGTAAGGGTTTTAGGAGCTGTGTGCCAGAAACTGGGGGCAGAGACCAGTATATACATTTCTTCTTATTTCACAATAGGGGATGCATGGGGTTTCTTTAGTGTGTTATAGTCCACAAAGTTGCTCAAATTATCTCGGAGTTAGCCCTTGGGAGGCCTTTCAGGGTGGCTGCAGAGGAGCAGTGGCTAAAGTGGCTATAAGTTTAACTGAGAAGTTGGGGCACCATGGCCAGTATAGCAGGTCAGAGGCCCAAGACACTGGAATCTCTCTTAAAATCCAAAGTTCTCCATCCCAAAAAGGTGACAGTGATTTTAATACTTCTGATGAAGGCATTCAGTCAAACACTTCATGGGTATTTTCACATTTAACCCCCACAACTGTTATTATCCCCATTCTGTAGATGAGGAAACTGAGGTCCAGGGAGGATTAAGGGAGACCCAGGTAGGTCCAAGGTCAAACTGAATAACTGATGGGGCCAGATTTTTTTTTTTTTTTAAATAATTATTTTTTATTGAAGGGTAGTTGACGCACAGTATTACATTACATTAGTTTCAAGTGTACAACACAGTGGTAGAACATTTATATACATAATTCTAGGTTCCAGCTATCACCCTACCAGGCTGTTACAATATCTTGACTATATTCCTTATGCTATACCTTACATCCCGGTTACTTATTTATTTTACCATTGGAAGTCTGTCCTTTTTTTTTTTTTTTTTTTTTTTTTTTTTTGTGAGGGCATCTCTCATATTTATTGATCAAATGGTTGTTAACGACAATAAAATTCTGTATAGGGGACTCAATGCCCAATACACAATCATTAATCCACCCCAAGCCTAATTTTCGTCAGTCTCCAATCTTCTGAGGCATAACAAACAAGTTCTTACATGGAGAACAAATTCTTACATAATGAATAAGTTACATGGTGAGCAGTACAAGGGCAGTCATCACAGAAACTTTCGGTTTTGCTCATGCATTATAAACTCTAAACAATCAGTTCAAATATGAATATTCATTTGGTTTTTATACTTGATTTATATGTGGATACCACATTTCTCTCTTTATTATTATTATTTTTAATAAAATGCTGAAGTGGTAGGTAGATGCAAGATAAAGGTAGAAAACATAGTTTAGTGTTGTAAGAGAGCAAATGTAGATGATCAGGTGTGTGCCTGTAGACTATGTGTTAATCCAAGCTAGACAAGGGCAATAAAACATCCACGTATGCAGAAGATTTCTCTCAGAACAGGGAGGGTGAGGTTCTAAGCCTCCCCTCTGTTGATCCCCAATTTCTCACCTGATGACCCCCCTGCGACTGTGCCTGTCTTAGGTTGTTCCTCCCTTGAGGAATCTTACCCGTCTCTGGCTAACCAGTCATCTTCCGGGGCCATACAAGAAAATGTGAAGTTGGTAAGTGAGAGAGAAGCCTTATTGTTTGAAAAGGTTAGCTTTTTACTTCTTTGCATATTTATGCCCTGTGGCTTCTATGCCCAGCATTTGTCTTGAGGTATCTTTACCACTTGGAGGAGTTATGATACTCGGTAAATTTGATATGAGGCACGAATTCTATTTAAGGGTTGTAATTAGGAAGGAAGAAGAAAAGCTATAGAAGTAGCAGGCGGAAGAAAACATGGGAAGATTGATTATTTCTTTGACAAATCTTCTTGTAGAGTAACTTCAGCATATATAGGTTTTAAGCTACTACTTAAATTGTGCACACACATTAACATAATAGGAGTATAGTTACATAACCAAAGCATATCTGTAATTACCAGCCGTCTCCAGTGAAACCAAGAAAACCATTAAGGCACCTTAGGCATTTGTGAAAACTTATCTATGATATGGTGGATATTGTCCAACTGAACTTGAACAGTCTGAGAGAAATCAGACAAATTAAAACAACCCATTCCTGGGGAATGTTCACATGCCATATGTTCTTTTAACAGTAAATAGTTTGTAGTTGTAAGATTTTGGAGCGCTACAATTTGCACTTCTCCAAATTCTTGGTTGAGTTCCAACAGTATAGATCCAGTCAAATTTGTTGTTTTACTGTATGCACAGGCCAGCTTAGATATCTCCTTCCTCATTCCCATGGCAAGTCCAGGAACTGGTGGGATGAGTGCATCTACAGCTGTAGCAGTGCGTGGATCTTTGTTGGGGTTTTTTGATGATCATCTTCTGGCATGAGTCTTCCAGAGGGTGCAGATGTTGGAAGTTCTTTTTCATATCGTATCTTAGTTCATTTTCGGGGTAGCCCAATTAGGCTTTGATCCTCTGTATAAACACAAACAGACCCTTTGCCTACCCTTTTATATGCCCTTTATACCCTTGTGTAGAACTCGTTGGAGGTTACCACACAGGAACTGCCCTTTTTTTTTTTTTTTTTTGCTTTGTTTTTGGTATCACTAATCTACACTTACATGACGAATATTATGTTTACTAGGCTCTCCCCTATACCAGGTCCCCCCTATAAACCCCTTTACAGTCACTGTCCATCAGCATAGCAAAATGTTGTAGAATCCCTACTTGCCTTCTCTGTGTTGTACAGCCCTCCCTTTTCTCCTACCCCCCCATGCATGTTAATCTTAATACCCTCCTACTTCTCCCCCCCTTATCCCTCCCTACCCACCCATCCTCCCCAGTCCCTTTCCCTTTGGTACCTGTTAGTCCATTCTTGAGTTCTGTGATTCTGCTGCTGTTTTGTTCCTTCAGTTTTTCCTTTGTTCTTATATTCCACAGATAAGTGAAATCATTTGGTATTTCTCTTTCTCCGCTTGGCTTGTTTCAGTGAGCATAATACCCTCCAGCTCCATCCATGTTGCTGCAAATGATTGGATTTGCCCTTTTCTTATGGCTGAGTAGTATTCCATTGTGTATATGTACCACATCTTCTTTATCCATTCATCTATTGATGGACATTTAGGTTGCTTCCAATTCTTGGCTATTGTAAATAGTGCTGCAATAAACATAGGGGTGCATCTGTCTTTCTCAAACTTGATTGCTGCGTTCTTAGGGTAAATTCCTAGGAGTGGAATTCCTGGGTCAAATGGTAAGTCTGTTTTGAGCATTTTGATATACCTCCATACTGCTTTCCACAATGGTTGAACTAACTTACATTCCCACCAGCAGTGTAGGAGGGTTCCCCTTTCTCCACAGCCTCGACAACATTTGTTGTTGTTTGTCTTTTGGATGGCAGCCATCCTTACTGGTGTGAGGTGATACCTCATTGTAGTTTTAATTTGCATTTCTCTGATAATTAGCGATGTGGAGCATCTTTTCATGTGTCTGTTGGCCATCTGTATTTCTTTTTTGGAGAACTGTCTGTTCAGTTCCTCTGCCCATTTTTTAATTGGGTTATTTGTTTTTTGTTTGTTGAGGCGTGTGAGCTCCTTATATATTCTGGACGTCAAGCCTTTATCGGATGTGTCATTTTCAAATATATTCTCCCATACTGTAGGGATCCTTCTTGTTCGATTGATGGTGTCTTTTGCTGTACAGAAGCTTTTTAGCTTAATATAGTCCCACTTACTCATTTTTGCTGTTGTTTTCCTTGCCCGGGGAGATATGTTCAAGAAGAGGTCACTCATGTTTATGTCTAAGAGGTTTTCGCCTATGTTTTCTTCCAAGAGTTTAATGGTTTCATGGCTTACATTCAGGTCTTTGATCCATTTTGAGTTTACTTTTGTATATGGGGTTAGACAATGGTCCAGTTTCATTCTCCTACATGTAGCTGTCCAGTTTTGCCAGCACCACCTGTTGAAGAGACTGTCATTTCGCCATTGTATGTCCATGGCTCCTTTATCAAATATTAATTGACCATATATGTCTGGGTTAATGTCTGGATTCTCTAGTCTGTTCCATTGGTCTGTGGCTCTGTTCTTGTGCCAGTACCAAATTGTCTTGATTACTATGGCTTTATAGTAGAGCTTGAAGTTGGGGAGTGAGATCCCCCCTACTTTATTCTTCTTTCTCAGGATTGCTTTGGCTATTCGGGGTCTTTGGTGTTTCCATATGAATTTTTGAATTATTTGTTCCAGTTCATTGAAGAATGTTGCTGGTAGTTTCATAGGGATTGCATCAAATCTGTATATTGCTTTGGGCAGGATGGCCATTTTAACGATATTAATTCTTCCTAGCCACGAGCATGGGATGAGTTTCCATCTGTTAGTGTCCCCTTTAATTTCTCTTAAGAGTGACTTGTAGTTTTCAGAGTATAAGTCTTTCACTTCTTTGGTTAGGATTATTCCTAGGTATTGTATTTTTTTTGATGCAATTGTGAATGGAGTTGTTTTCCTGATTTCTCTTTCTGTTGGTTCATTGTTAGTATATAGGAAAGCCACAGATTTCTGTGTGTTGATTTTGTATCCTGCAACTTTGCTGTATTCCGATATCAGTTCTAGTAGTTTTGGGGTGGAGTCTTTAGGGTTTTTTATGTACAGTGTCATGTCATCTGCAGATAGTGACAGTTTAACTTCTTCTTTACCAATCTGGATTCCTTGTATTTCTTTATTTTGTCTGATTGCCGTGGCTAGGACCTCCAGTACTATGTTAAATAACAGTGGGGAGAGTGGGCATCCCTGTCTAGTTCCCGATCTCAGAGGAAATGCTTTCAGCTTCTCGCTGTTCAATATAATGTTGGCTGTGGGTTTATCATAGATGGCCTTTATTATGTTGAGGTACTTGCCCTCTATTCCCATTTTGCTGAGAGTTTTTAACATGAATGGATGTTGAACTTTGTCAAATGCTTTTTCAGCATCTATGGAGATGATCATGTGGTTTTTGTCTTTCTTTTTGTTGATGTGGTGGATGATGTTGATGGACTTTCGAATGTTGTACCATCCTTGCATCCCTGGGATGAATCCCACTTGGTCATGGTGTATGATCCTTTTGATGTATTTTTGAATTCGGTTTGCTAATATTTTATTGAGTATTTTTGCATCTACGTTCATCAGGGATATTGGTCTGTAGTTTTCTTTTTTGGTGGGGTCTTTGCCTGGTTTTGGTATTAGGGTGATGTTAGCTTCATAGAATGAGTTTGGGAGTATCCCCTCCTCCTCTATTTTTTGGAAAACTTTAAGGAGAATGGGTATTATGTCTTCCCTGTATGTCTGATAAAATTCCGAGGTAAATCCATCTGGCCCGGGGGTTTTGTTCTTTGGTAGTTTTTGGATTACCGCTTCAATTTCGTTGCTGGTAATTGGTCTGTTTAGATTTTCTGTTTCTTCCTGGGTCAATCTTGGAAGGTTATATTTTTCTAGGAAGTTGTCCATTTCTCCTAGGTTTCCCAGCTTGTTAGCATATAGGTTTTCATAGTATTCTCCAATAATTCTTTGCGTTTCCGTAGGGTCCGTCGTAATTTTTCCTTTCTCATTTCTGATACTGTTGATTTGTGTTGACTCTCTTTTCTTCTTAATAAGTCTGGCTAGAGGCTTATCTATTTTGTTTATTTTCTCGAAGAACCAGCTCTTGGTTTCATTGATTTTTGCTATTGTTTTATTCTTCTCAATTTTATTTATTTCTTCTCTGATCTTAATTATGTCCCTCTTTCTGCTGACCTTAGGCCTCATCTCTTCTTCTTTTTCCAATTTCGATAATTGTGACATTAGACCATTCATTTGGGATTGCTCTTCCTTTTTTAAATATGCTTGATTGCTATATACTTTCCTCTTAAGACTGCTTTTGCTGTGTCCCACAGAAGTTGGGGCTTAGTGTTGTTGTTGTCATTTGTTTCCATATATTGCTGGATCTCCATTTTTATTTGGTCATTGATCCATTGATTATTTAGGAGCGTGTTGTTAAGCCTCCATGTGTTTGTGAGCCTCTTTGCTTTCTTTGTACAGTTTATTTCTAGTTTTATGCCTTTGTGGTCTGAAAAGTTGGTTGGTAGGATTTCAATCTTTTGGAGTTTTCTGAGGCTCTTTTTGTGGCCTAGTATGTGGTCTATTCTGGAGAATGTTCCATGTGCACTTGAGAAGAATGTATATCCCACTGCTTTTGGATGTAGAGTTCTATAGATGTTTGTTAGGTCCATCTGCTCTACTGTGTTGTTCAGTGCTTCCGTGTCCTTACTTATTTTCTGCCTGGTGGATCTATCCTTTGGGGTGAGTGGTGTGTTGAAGTCTCCTAGAATGAATGCATTGCAGTCTATATCCCCCTTTAGTTCTGTTAGTATTTGTTTCACATATGCTGGTGCTCCTGTGTTGGGTGCATATATATTTAGAATGGTTATATCCTCTTGTTTGACTGAGCCCTTTATCATTATGTAGTGTCCTTCTTTATCTCTTGTTACTTTCTTTGTTTTGAAGTCTATTTTGTCTGATATTAGTACTGCAACCCCTGCTTTCTTCTCACTGTTGTTTGCTTGAAATATGTTTTTCCATCCCTTGACTTTTAGTCTGTACATGTCTTTGGGTTTGAGGTGAGTTTCTTGTAAGCAGCATATAGATGGGTCTTGCTTTTTTATCCATTCTGTTACTCTGTGTCTTTTGATTGGTGCATTCAATCCATTAACATTTAGGGTGACTATTGAAAGATATGTACTTATTGCCATTGCAGGCTTTAAATTCGTGGTTACCAAAGGTTCAAGGTTAGCCTCTTTAGTATCTTACTGCCTAACTTAGCTCGCTTATTGAGCTGTTATATACACTGTCTGGAGATTCTTTTCTTCTCTCCCTTCTTGTTCCTCCTCCTCGATTCTTCATATGTTGGGTGTTTTGTGCTGTGCTCTTTCTAGGAGTGCTCCCATCTAGAGCAGTCCCTGTAAGATGTTCTGTAGAGGTGGTTTGTGGAAAGCAAATTCCCTCAGCTTTTGTTTGTCTGGGAATTGTTTAATCCCACCGTCATATTTGAATGATAGTCGTGCTGGATACAGTATCCTTGGTTCAAGGCCCTTCTGTTTCATTGTATTAAATATATCATGCCATTCTCTTCTGGCCTGTAGGGTTTCTGTTGAGAAATCTGACGTTAGCCTGATGGGTTTCCCTTTATAGGTGACCTTTTTCTCTCTAGCTGCCTTTAACACTCTTTCCTTGTCCTTGATCTTTGCCATTTTAATTATTATGTGTCTTGGTGTTGCCCTTCTTGGATCTTTTCTATTGGGGGTTCTGTGTATTTCCGTGGTCTGTTCGATTTCTTCCTCCCCCAGTGTGGGGAAGTTTTCAGCAATTATTTCTTCTAAGATACTTTCCATCTCTTTTCCTGTCTCTTCTTCTTCTGGGACCCCTATAATACGGATATTGTTCCTTTTGGATTGGTCACACAGTTCTCTTAATATTGTTTCATTCCTGGAGATCCTTTTGTCTCTCTCTATGTCAGCTTCTATGCGTTCCTGTTCTCTGATTTCAATTCCATCAATGGCCTCTTGCATTCTATGCATTCTGCTTATAAACCCTTCCAGAGTTTGTTTCATTTCTGCGATCTCCTTTCTGGCATCTGTGATCTCCTTCCGGACTTCATCCCATTTCTCTTGCGTATTTCTCTGCATCTCTGTCAGCATGTTTATGATTCTTATTTTGAATTCTTTTTCAGGAAGACTGGTTAGGTCTGTCTCCTTCTCTGGTGTTGTCTCTGTGATCTTTGTCTGCCTGTAGCTTTGCCTTTTCATGGTGATAGGAATAGTCTGCAGAGCTGGGACGAGTGACGGCTGGAAGGACTTCCCTTCTTGTTGGTTTGTGGCCCTCCTCTCCTGGGAGAACAGCGGCCTCTAGTGGCTTGTGCTGCGCAGCTGCGCGCAGACAGGGTTTCTGCTTCCTGCCCGGCTGCTATGGAGTTAATCTCCGCTGTTGCTGTGGGCGTGGCCTGGCTCGGGCAGCTGCTCCAAAATGGTGGAGTCGCGTTGGAGCAGGAGCTGCTGGGAGGCTATTTATCTCCGTAAGGGGCCTCCCTGCTCCCTGCAGCCCAGGGGTTAGGGTGCCCAGAGATCCCGGATTCCCTACCTCTGGATTAAGTGACCCGCCCTGCCCCTTTAAGACTTCCAAAAAGCACCCGCCAAAACAAAACGCCCACCAAAAAAAAAGAAAAAAAAATTTTTTTAATTAAAAAAAAAAAAAAAGTTTTTAATTAAAAAAAAAGGGTGGTCGTTCGTTTTTCTTTATTCTCCAGTGCCAGCCTCAGGCCTCTGCTCACCGGTCGGTCTTTCTGCCCTGTTTCCCTAGTATTGGGGTCCCTATCCCTTTAAGACTTCCAAAAAGCGCTCGCCAAAACAAAGCAGCAAAAAAGCAAAAAAAAAAAAAAATGGTCGCGCGCTTTTCTTATGTCCTCTGTCGCCCAGCCTCCAGTGCCTGCTCACTGTTCTTGCTGCCCTGTTTTCCTAGTATCGAGGGCCCTGCACTCTGGCCCGGATGGCTGGGGCTGGGTGTTCGGCAGTCCTGGGCTCCGTCTCCCTCCCGCTCTGCCTGCTCTTCTCCCGCCGGGAGCTGGGGGGAGGGGCGCTCGGCTCCCGCGGGGCCGGGGCTTGTATCTTACCCCCTTCGCGAGGCGCTGGGTTCTCTCAGGTGCGGATGTGGTCTGGATATTGTCCTGTGTCCTCTGGTCTTTATTCTAGGAAGGGTTGTCTTTGTTATATTTTCATAGATATATGTTGTTTTGGGAGGAGATTTCTGCTGCTCTACTCACGCCGCCATCTTGTATTTACTCTTTCTGGGGCCAGATTTTTAAACCCAAAGCCTATGGCTTTCGCTTCTGTGCTAATAATGTGATATACGTGTAAGTGTATTAATCACTTAGGACAGACTTGCAGGGGAAACATCAGCTTAAAAAAAAATATAGAGCATTTACCTCCCATCATTCTTCACAAAATGACTTTTAGAAACTACCCTCATTGGGCCGCCGCAAAGACTCCAATTGCTTAAATAAGAATAGACCAGGAGTTCTTTGATATATTTAAGAAAGTTAAGGAAAATTATGTATTATCTTAAAATGTGTGTTTGTATTTCAAAAATACTATAACCACATTCAGAAAAATTGAAATTCAAGGATAAGATCACCTGCCTCTCACCCCACAGTCTTGCCAATTACTTGGGATATTTTTTTGTTTTTCTCTATAAAATCTTTTGAATTCATCAAATATTTAATAGATAAAATCAGTGTGTCTCTAAAATGTTGTCTCCTGCTTTTTTATCCAGTAAGCAAAATAAAATTTTTGGTGATGAAAACCTACAAGAGCTTTCATTTCTTTAAAGAGTAGATTACTAATTTCTGTTACTCTGATTTTAAAAAGTAGACTAGATAAATATATACCAAGTGCTCAGGGAGAGGGTGGTCTAGAGGGAAAGACAGATGTATAAACAGTCATTTGATAAGGGGAGGGGAATATGCACTGTATACTGGAAGCACGGAGGAAGGCAGGTAATAGATGCATCTTGGGGAGGTGGTTCACCAATAAGGTGAACTTTGACCTGACTGTTTTAGGATGGATATGACTTTGTAGAAGGTGGGAAAAGGGCTTCTTGTAAAAGGTGAAGAGTGTACAGAGTCAGAGAGATGGAAAAGATCTCAGCTTGGTTAGGCGTGGGCATTTGGAATTCAGGAGACCAGAGGGACTGGTAGCAAAGAGGCTGGGCAGGTTTGAGCCTAGATTGCTGTGTGATCGGGGTTAGAGTAGATCAGTTAAAGCCATTGGATAATTTTGAGCAGTAGAGGTCTTGCATTTCATTTGTGTTGCAAACAGTTTCTTCCGATGTCAGTGTGTAGGATAGAATCCATCTGCAAAAGATAGGAGTCCAGAAGGGGATGTGTTAGGAGGTATGAGTGGTATCAAGAGAAATCTGAAATAGGTGCTATGTTACATGGTAAATTTACATCTTTAGTGTACACATTGCAAGAATGTCAGATGAACTAGCAACTTTTAGAGGTACATGGCATTTCTCTTCGTTTAACATCAGAGGTTATGTTTAGGGTTGCCATGTGTGGTTGTGTAGGTCATTCACTGTACAACAATTCCTGGCCAGGAAGTAGAGGCAAAATCTACATACAAGCTGTGAATGCTGGCGTGAACTGTATCCACCCAGAGGAGGTTTCATTTTTTAAGTTGCACAAAAGCAATATGGTTTTAGCTCCAGTAACTCCATTTTCCAGGCTAGGCCCAGGATAAAGTGTCTAGACACCAGGAAACGCAGACCAGTTAAAGTCCCTATTATTTTCTACTATAGTGAGCAACATTTAGCTAATACCTGCTCTGCTTTTCAGCCTTGAAAAAGGTGATATTACCTCAAGGCTCTGAGAAGCCTGGGACTGTCAAGCATAGTCCAACCCAGTCCTGGGAGCACAGATAGATGAGCAGCTGTCTTTAAGGGCTATGACATTCAGCTATAATCCTGATATCTCGCTGGAGACCAGTTCAGTGGCCAGGGATGCCTAGCATCACACATACAACATGCACACACAATCCCTAGGCCCAGAGAGATTCAACTCAGACATTTTGCAGCATTCCATGTTTTATGTCTTATGGTGAGATGCACTTTTTGTTTTGGGGAAAGACATACATAAATCTTGGTGTGATTTAGGTCAGAACAACTAGGATAATAGTTAGCTTTGTTAATCCCAGTGGTTTCCCACCAATAAACAGTAGTTTTTTCATTTCTCTGCAAATTTTGGTTTCCAGCTAAAACAAAGACCTCCTAAAGAGAGGAGTTGACCAGGGGTCTCCTAAAATGGGGCCCTCACGGTTTCCTGCCGCCATACACCTAATCAAGTAGGTGTCTTGTTGGCCAGGGTTTGATGCAAATGGTTATTTAAGGTTAATTTTGTTTCTCTAAGAGGGGATGAGGGCTGACGGATACCCTTAGAGTGGAAGTCAGCAGGCCTGTGAGCTAACAAGGATTTTTACATTTTCAAATAATTGAAAAAAGTAAAAAAAAAAAGAATATTCTTTTATATTATGTTAAATTCACATTTCAGTGTCCATAAACAAGTTTTTATTGTGAGGCTTTTTCATTTTTGTATTGTCTGTGGCTGTTTTCATTGCTGCAATTAAAAAGTTGAGTCTTGTGACAGAGACTATATGCCCTGCCTAAAATTTACTCTCTGGCCCTTTATAGAAAGTTTGCTGACCTCTACTCCCAAGAGACAGTTTAAAGATGTAGAGGACTTAGGTACTTAAAATTTATCTAATGTTACCTTTTCACGAAAAAAGCAACTTTATTGGGATATAATTGGTGTACTATAAGGAGCACACATTTAAACTGTATAATTTGCTGAATTTTCACGTGAGTAAATACTCACGATACGTTACCACAATGGGCAGTGATGTATTGATCCGTTATCCCCTGAAGTTCCTTGTGCCCCTTTATAATCCTGTCCCTTCCTGTCCTCCGTCATCCCTGTAGCAAACACTCGATTCGCTTTCTGTCTCTGTAGAGTAGTTTGTTTAATCTAGAGTTTTATATACATGGAATTCTACAGGAAGTCTCCTTTTTTGTCTGGCTTATTTCACTTAGCCATGTTATTTTGAGATTTTTCTACGCTATTGTGTGTATCAGTAGTTCATTCCTTTTTGTTCCTGAGTGGTATTCCATTGTAAGAATGTGCTGGAATTTGCTTATTCATTTTCTTCTTGAGGGCATTCATTTTTTTTTTTTTTTTCACTGTCTTTGACTAATGCCGATAAAAGTTCTATGAGCGTCTGTGTACAAGTCTTTGCGGGCATGTGCTTTCTTTTCTCTTGGGTAAATACCTAGGAAGGAAATGGCTGGAGCATATGGCAGGTACATATTTAACTTTGAGAAGCTGTCAGTTTTGAACGGGTTGTCCCACTTTGCTTTCCCACCAGTTTGACTGAGATCTGCTGTTCCTGCACAGGAGCCAACGCTTACTATTAGCCAACGGTGTCTGAACTGTTGATTCGCGTGAAGTAGGAGGTCTTGAGCTTGCCATAATCTGATTAATTTAGGCTGTGTAGACCACCAAAAAATTGATTCAGACTTAAAAATTAACCTTGGGCTCTGAGTCAGATTTACTGAGAAAAGTGGTTGAATAAATGCCATCATTGCCACAGAATCCATCAGTGGGGCAAAGATCTTGACTTTTTATACTGTAGTGAGCAGAATGTCACTGTAATTCTCAGCGCTCATGAAGTGTGTGATACCCGCGCCTCATCCCACCCCGTCTGGGACCAAGTCCTCTGAGACCCTGCGAACTTCTCACATGGGTATAACGCAAAGGGGAGCTTGGCAAAAACACAGAGTTTCTGAGCACCATTCCCAGGGTTCTGAGCCGGTGGGCTGGGCTGAGGCCCGTGGACCTGCATTCTGACAGGCACTGGAGGTGTTGGCTGGATGCAGCGATTTGCTCCGCCCCCTAAGCGTTATGACTTCTGCCAGCCCGCGTTTGCCCTGTGAAGCATGGGTCACGGGTCAGCTGCTGGGTCTCAAGCGAGGTCTTTGATTGGCAGCCTGGTCAGTCTGAGCCTCCTTGGGGTTGTTTTCCTTTGTGCAGTTGAGGATGTTCACACATTACAGGTGGTTTGACCGTTACCAGGGTCATTTCAATACCCACTTTCTTCCCTGGCCTCCTTTTTTTTTTTCCATCTAACAATATGCCAGAGCCCATGATAAAATCTATTGGGAATAAAGTATTATCTTTCTGGGAGGTAAATCTTTTCTTCCCCCAAGAGTGACCACTTATCCTCTCAAGAGTGCTGAGTTCATCCATTTGGATGGCACAGTCACTTTCAAAGATGCGGCTGAATTGTGTGTCTCCGTTAATTATACAGTGAAATTTAAATAAAACGTTGCTTCTCTCTTTTTCACATTTACTCTGCTTAGAACTATTTTGGTGGAAAACTCTCTGCTCAAGGGAAAATGCCTTGGATTGAATACAATCATGAAAAGGTCTCTGGCACAGAATTCATCATTGACTTTCTGGAGGAGAAACTTGGCGTGAACTTGAACAAAACCCTTGGCCCTCACGAAAGAGCCGTCTGCAGAGCGGTGACCAAGATGGTGGAGGAGCACTTCTACTGGTGAGCCTCCCGGGTGCACCCCCGTCCTGGACAGTGAGCCCCAGATTCAGTGTCACCTTTCAGGCCCTCCCCCAACGTCCTCAAGTCCCCTTCTACGTTCTGAGCGATGAAGGGGTCAAAGTTCTGGCTGTCAGGTTCTGGGTCTCTCCATACATCTTAGGCTTTGCAGGCCATGTGTCTGCCACAGACAGAAGCAAAAGCAGGCACAGACGACAGGCAATGAGGGAGTATGACCGTCTTTCAGTAACACGATAAGAATGCTCACATTTGGGTTTCACTTAATACAAAATAGTATCGGATGTTTTTCCCCCATTTAAAAATGTAAAAGTTTCTTAGCCCATGGGCTGTAGTTGGCGGACCCCTGTTCTAGACTGGAGCTCAGTAAGGGGAGGGGGGCATTCCAGCCGGCTGGGCTCCTTACCAGCACATGCTGCCGAACTGCAAGAGGCTTACATCAGGTACACAGAGCAGGGAATGAAGACGGGGTCAGGACGGCAGGCTGGCAGGGTACAGGTCACGGCTCTGTAAGAGCGTTGTCGGTTTTCCTGAGATGACGAGAGCGTCTCCGTGTTGCAGGACGAAAGCGTGCTCCTGCTTTCTGAGGGTCTTTGCCCTGATGGGCTGACCCCTAGCCTGCGTTCCCTGTGTCTCAGGCATCACACACGCTGTGGCTGTGAGCTGCCCGCTTTGCACGTGGCGTTGTTCTGGCTGTCACAGCCTGTCAGTGAGACACACATGGTTCTTACTGCTTTACAAACTCATTGTCATGTTTTTTTTTTTCCTTTTTCTTTCATCCATCTCCTGGAGCGCTTTCTGTACATCCCAGGAGATATGAAAAGTTTTCTCTGATTTCTGCAAACTTCTCCTATTCCAAAGATTTGATTGAGAACTGTTCAGCTCACTTTTTCGGCATTAACTGTCACCCCTGGGTCAGTTGTTCACCCACTAGCTTTCGCCTCCCCTGCCGAGAGAGGTACTCAGTGTGGGGCCAGTACAGAAGGTCCCTCCCCATCCCCTTCCTGTTTCATCCTTTTGGCTCTCTGAGTGGAAAACTTGCTTATTCTTTCCAAATGGAAAATTGGCTGTTCCCCCTCTGGGATTTTAAGTGACCCTCTATTTTTCTTTTCCTCTTTCTACTTGCATTTCTCACCCAGGCTATTCCAGGGGTGACCGGAAGCCCCACTTCTGTTAGCCCCTCACTACAGAGGTGCAGGGGGTGGGGGCAAGGAGGGACCCAGGCAGAGAGGGGAGGCAGGATGCAGGTCAGTGTGGGAGTGATCACCGACTGTTTGTGGAAGGAACCCAGGCCTTTTCCTTATATGACCAACGAGAGCTGTTGGACCTCCCATCACAAAGAGTGCAGGGGTTGCAGTGTGGACCGAAATGCTTGACTGCTTGTGGTGAGCTTAGCCTCAGGGCAAAGCCTTGTGGGGTGGTGCCATCTCACTGGGCTGCCAGGTTCCAGTTCCCTCTTTGAAGCCATCAAGGGAAACAAAGGACCAGCATGGGGCCACCCTGACCCTCTGCACCTTTTCTTGGAGTAACTCTCCAAGACCTCATTGACCGATTGGCCCGTTGATGTGGAGAGCTGTCACTTTGTTAGTTGGCTGGAAAGAAGCTGAGCACCGTACATTTTAGTACAACAACTTTTTGACTTCTGTAGTGTTCATAAATTTATGTTCTGGTCAGGAAGACTGAGCCAGCAAGATTGCCAAGAACCGCCTGTTACGGCTCCTTGCTCTGGGCGGGTGGACGTGTTACACGCTTCCTACCAGTTAAGTCCGTCCTCTGCTCTTGCCTCTCCTTCTGTCCCGACACCAGCTGTAGCCAGACCCTGCTGGGGGGCAGCTACAAGGGCGGTGGTGGGGGGGGGCGAGAGGGAGGGTCGGGGAGGGGGTGCCGTGCTGGGGAAGAATCCTAATTTTACACACTGCAAACCCCCAAGTGCCTAAGTCATACATACACTCTTCTAAGGATACTTTTATTTCTCTAATTCACCGTTTAATGACAAAAATGCTTTTACTGGGGCTTAGCTACTATTTCTCATTTGTGTCTCCTCAAGGGTTAATTTGCAGAAGAAATAGTGATGTTGAGGGGTCAGGTCTTGATCAAGAGGCAAATACCCAGTGAACTTCCGAAAAACATTCCTAATTTCTCCAGTTCCCTTTAGTCCCTAGTCGCAGAAGGAGAAACCAACCCCTCTCTGTTTCACAAGTTTGTCGAAGCAGGAGCCAAATCCTAGCTTTGGGGAGACCCTGAGTAGGCTTTCTAAGCACTCTAAGTCCCAGTGAGGGACCCCCCTGTTCCCTCAAGGTAAGAAAATGCCTGCGGCCGGGAATCGGAGGACACTCCTCCCACAGGCTCCTCTCCTCCGTCCCCGGTTCTTGTCCCAAAGACCACGCAGAGAAGGGCACCCGTGGGAACCGGGCCAGCCAAGGGAACTGACCGCGATATGGAGGAAAATGCTTTGAGCATAAGCTTCTGAGGGAGCGTGTTGAAAATTGTGTCTATACTGACAGCGGTGGAAAAGGTGAAATCGATTGTTTGATTCAATTGACTCAATTATCTGAAGTTTTCAGATAGCGTTATTTTTGTCTGAAAGCTTTAAAAATACCCCACATCAGGTATACTTTTCTGAAAAACAGTGACAATGGAAAGCTGGCGTTATTACATATCATCATGTCATTCTGAGGCTCTGTTTTGGGTCTGTTCAAGGAAGCGCACTCAGCTATGAATTGGTTTTCCTTGCACTTGAAATCGGTACAATTCTATCCCACTTGCATTATAAAGCTATTACTGAAGATGAAGAGGACAGGTTGTTTTTTTTAATCTTCTTTGTTCCACTGAAAGCTTACATTAGAGCCACTGCAAGGAAGTTAGTATCAAGGGAAGCCTGACGGCGACAAGGTCAAAGTACCGAAATGAAATTGAGTTTGGGTAACGGACCCTATTCTTCCTTCTGTATGACGTTCTGCTTCCTGGGGCACCAAAGAGGATCTTAAAAGTCTTCCAACCCAACAGGAAGCACTCAAGGCACCACTGTCAAACTTCCTAGTCTCACATTTTCACCCTATATATGTATAAATATATATTTACATAGGGTGAAATGTATATGTATAAATATATTTGTTAGACTAGGGAATTCAAGTTTGCTTCTAGGTGGGCCATAATTAAAAAATTTTGAGCTTGGTTTTTGGTATAGCTTCAGTGAATGGGGGAAGTGGAATCTTTAATACAATGACTTTCCCAAGATCTCTAAAAGCCAGGAGAATCTCTTTCTCTGATTACAAGTGGATTGCCTCTTTTCTGGCCCCCACAGGCCCAGTTTTAGACATAACGAAGGCTCCTATTTGGAAGGGCTACTTAGTGCCCTTGAAACGTGAAATGATACATGTTTATCATGTATTGCTGCACCCTATGCATTTAGAGGACAAGCAAAAGATGGCAAGCAGGTAGCATGAAATGGAAAAGACATTCTTGCAGCTGGGGAGGCTGCGTGCTAAGACTCACTCATAAAACTGTAGTCTGCCATGTAGAGTTTGCCTTTCCCACATAATAATTTTCCTTTCTGCTATGGGCCAGGCCTCCTGTTCAGTTATAAGGAGAGGGATCTTCATTCACACATCAGGGGCTGGCTTTTCCTGTCTTCTTGATCTTCTTTCAAAATGTCTGAGCAGGATTTATTCTGTTCTAAGAGAATCAATGTTTAAAAAAATCCTCTGACCCCATTTTGCAGGAGAGATCGGATACATCAGTTGCGATAAAGTGAACATCGACTTCTTGGAAGAGGCTCTCAGAATAAATTAGTTGAATTGCTCAGCCTCATCTAGTTTCCAAATTGGCCCTCCCTGCCCTCTCCAGTTAATAATTCATGACTGCTTGTCCAGAGGGGGTGCCTCTTCCCAGTGGGGGGGCGACACAGACCTCAGAAGAGAACAGTGCACCCCTTCTTCCTTTTCATAGGTACCCTTTCTCTCCATTTTTCTATTTAAATAGGGCCCCTAGAAACACTGCTTAGCAGTAGCTGGCTCAGAAGCGAAGCCTTTTTGCACTCAATCAATAATTCATAATTTCAGTAAACTCAACGAATGACTGCTGGTGGCCAGGCACCATGTTGGATGGGGACGGGGGAAACAAAGCACTAAGAAGCGGTCTCTGTCCTTAAGTGACTCGCAGACTAGAGGGGACGTGAGCCTTCATAATGGTCAGTGCTGAGGGTGGGGTCTGAAGAGCTGAGGAAAGGCAACTAGCCCCTGCTGGAGAGAAGAGGGGGGGTGCTTCTCAGAGGAGATGGGGTCCCAGCATCACCTAAGGATGATCGAGTGCTGGGTGCAGGTGGGCGGTAGGGGAAGATCAGGATAGCCAGGCAGGGGAGCCGCTTCTCCCTTTAGATCCATTTAGAGGCAAGAGAGAGCATGTGATTCTGTATGGCGGGCGCCCAGGGGTGGGAGGCAGTGCCAGGTGATGGGGCTACAGAAGGGCTGGGCACAGCTGGGCCAGACCATGGGGAGGGCCAAGCTAGGGAGCGCTGGGGAGTTCATGAACGGCTCTGAGAAGTCGTGTGATACGATTACGTTTGTGTTCCGACGTTCTTTGTGGCTGCCTTGAGGCAACTGGGTTTCTGAAGGGCCTCCGGGGATGTCAGGAGACCTTCCAGGAAGCCACTGTCCTCAGGGTCGAGAAATGCTGAAGGGCTGAAGTGCAGTGTTAACTGAGTTGGAGGAAAGGGCACATTCACAGGGCGACCAGCTGTCAGGAGGGAGGGTGGGGAGCGGCGAGGAGTGGCTCCGGGGATTCTGGCCTGGGGAAGCAGGAGCAGACTTGAGGGGAACGAAGGTGATGAGTCCGATTTTAGAAATGTTGGTTTGCAATCCCTGGGGGTCCCTCGCACGGGTCCCTGGATCTCGGGACGGAGAACTGGGCGGGGTGTGGATTTGGGAGACGTCATTGGTTTGAAATCACAGGTGTGAATTAAATCGCCCCATGCAAGTGGAGTACGTAGATAGGAGGAATAAAGGTGAAAAATCTTGGGCATGTGAAAGAGGTGACAGGAAAAGCAGTAGAGATGTAAGTCAAGGGAGAGTTCTAAGGAAACCACTAATGGTGTCATATATTTTGTGGCAAAGAATTAAAGAAAGATGAACATAGAAAGTTTTTTTTTGGATTTTGCAACCAAGAGGGATTGTTGACCTGGATGAGGGTGGGTGGTGTTGGTGACGTGTGGGTAGAGTTGTCAGGAAGCTTGGTCCCGGGAGGAGGTGAACTCTTGGTTGTGATCACATGGAAGCACGCACAGATGACGTCCTCTGTCTGTAGTATTTGCTTTAGGAATCCATAAGGCACCAGTTCTTGGTATTGAAGGTTTATACCCACTTGACAGGACTTGAACCTTCCAGAGCCTGCCTGGCCCTCACTTCCTTCTGTTCCCCACCACTGGTCTGCAGACCGGGCACAGGGGGTGAACAAGGAGAGAAATCAAGAGCAGGGCAGGTCACCTCTAGCTGCAAAATTCCTCATCGACCCAGGGCTCCTTCTGTCTCTGACGGCACAGGGAGAGAACCTTGCTCCGCTGCGTTGGTGACACCTCTGTGAGGCCCGGAACAGCTGCCTCTTCCGTCCTCACACATTAGTCTCTGAAAACCCTCGCCCCGTTGCTACGCCCTCCTCTTCTGCACCGGTCCACGTTTCCTGCTGTGCCGAGGAAACCATCAGGCAGGAACTGTGAACCTCTTGGCAGCCCTCACCTCTTCCAGCACCTTCCTTCCGTCAGTCTCTGAGAAGGCTGTGTCCCTGCTTCTCTCCAGGTTGGCCCCTCCTGCCTGGCCTCCTCATCTTCTAAGTTGCCCCTGACTGTGGTTTCCCCAATACCGCTCCTCACCCTAGAAACGTCCTGAGGTGACCTCTCTTCTCTCAGGGCCACTGACATGCCCCTGCCCACAAGTTCTCTATGTTGACGCTAAATCTTTCTCCTGAGTTCTCAACCTTCTGGACATCCTCACATGGCGGGGGGAGGGCGGGACGGGTGGTCCATGAGACCTTTAGTCACGGCAGGTTAACCTAAAGCTGCTACACCTGGTATTTGCTGGTCTTGGTTTATGGCATTTGCATCCACTCAAGCCATCAGCCTGGGAGAAAATACCTCACTTTTCCTCATCCCTAATCTTGCATATCCATTGGCCGGTAGACTCTTTTTCTCGTATCTTGGTGTTTCCCTCTGCATTCCCTGAACACCATCCTGTCTGCCTTTACCTCAGCTCAGCGCTTCCGCTCCTGCCTGTCTTGCTGTGGCCTTGTAACCAGCCTTCCAGGGCTTCCAACTTCCAGCCCCTCAAATCGCCACAGATCTGGTTACAGTTCTTGTCTTCTCAGAACCTTTTAGTGGTTAATCTTTGCTTTCAAAATTAAGTGTGGCACCCTTTGCACCAGGCCTGCGTGGGCCCGATCCTGGCCCAGCCTTCCAGCCCCCACTCTTACTTGCACCCCCAGGCTTCCTGTTCCCCCTGCGTGGTCCTCGAGTTCTTGGAGTCCATCGGCTGGCCAGGGCTTTCTTGCACACGCCTTCTCCCTCTCCTCTGCATGCTGAGCTTCTGCTCATCCTTCAGGGTCAGTTATGCTTATGGTAAAACCTGTATAATTTGTCTGCAAAGAATGCATTTTTTTTCCACATCACCCTGTCAGTTTAGAGCCACCAGATCCCTCGTTTTTATGCTTTAGATGCTTCCTGGATGCTGTTATTAACTGGTCATGCTTAACTTAGAATAACTTAGCTTTATTCTCCCATCAGTGACTGCCAAAATAATGAGGGATGGTATAGCCCTTTTATTGTGCATTTTGATCCAGTACAATTAGAATCAAAGTGCTGAATTACTCTAATGGAATGTGAAAATTGACACCTTAACTACAACAGGTGTAGAAGAGCAAATAGAAAAGCATTTAGTTTGCATGTTTATAGAGAATTTACTGGAATAGATGTGAGATTTTTTATATTGAAAGATTGAGCTCTGATCCCTTTGTACATATTAGTTGCCATTGTGATATAGTTTTTTCTATTTTCAGCAAAACCCATCTTGACTCATCCATACCTTATTCTGAGAGATTTAAATAAAGAAGGACATAAAGCTTTGTAATAAGATTTGAATAAAGAAGGACATAAAGCTTTGTAATAAGATTTGTAGCCATTCACTTAAAAAGATAATAAAGAAGAGTTATGGTTGCAATATAGAAAGTATGTTGAAATTGGCTGTGGAAATTTTCAGTAAAAATCAGGAGTGATTAAAAAATTGTAGAGGAACCTTCTGTTTCTTATTTTCATTTTTTAGATGAAAAAGCACTGCAAAGAGCAGAACTGTATAAAATGATCAAAATTTCAGGCCCCCTCCCACCCCTTTTTTTTCTTGAGGTAGAAATTAGCTACAATTCACCTCTTGTATTCTCTCTATAAAAATAGTTAACATTCTTCTGATTTTTTTCGAAGTGGCCATGACTGCTATTATCAGTCAACACTAGGGGTAGAGATGATTGCCAATTCATCTTTTATTGCTCATTCTGGGGAGAAAACTGAAATATCTTCTGTCTGTACGCCCACAGCTCCATTTTTCTCGGGCTTCATTAGAAAACCCTTTTAATTTCTATCTGCCAATGCTATTAGCCATGAAAACATTCCTGCAATTACACAGGTCCAGGGAACAAAACCAGCAGAGACCAGGGTATTACAGCCAGCACAACACACACACGCTGAGTAGCTGCAGAGCGGTCCTTAGGGATTCTGTAGGAACAGTTGGGTGGCTGGGTCTGCCCCAGGCACCACCCAAATGGGGAAAGGGATTCAACCAAGTTCCTTTGGTATTTGCATTCACTTTAGAGTCCTGGAGCAGAGAGTTGACTTTCTGGACAGCAAATCATCAATTTACGTAGTTTATAATACACATGGAAAGGTTTATCTACTCCCTAATCCTCGGTCAAAGAGGCAGAAAGTTTAAAAAAAAAACTCTTACACTGTGAAATATAAAGGAAGTGCACACACAAAATACACAAAACAAAAACTTGCAGCTTCACTAATTAACACAGAGCGTATACGTGTGCAGCCATTACTTAGATCACGAAAGAGAATAAAACCAGCTCCCGGGTCCCTGCCGTCCCCGCCCAGGGCCCCCATGGGTATGCTCTGTCCTGCCTAAGAGCCTCTTAAAGTGGGTTTCTACCTGTTTTCTATGGGGTTGCCTGAGAGGAGGCAGAAACACAGTGTTGGGACGTGGGGAGGGGGTTGGGCCTGAGGGCAGGTGCCAGGTACGGTTTGGTGGAAATGTTGCATGGCATCCTTACTGGACTGTTAAAGTTTCTCTCACGGCCCCTCCATCGGAGCATTGACTAGAGCCTGTGGTAATATCTGCCATGCAGGCTGTTTTTAGTAAAAGCTGCAATGATTCGGGCCCTCCAGGGTGTGCTAAATTTTGAACCACTTATTGGAAATGAACTCTGGAGCTGATGCGTGTCTAATGCGTAGTCGTGACTCGTTTCCACACTATTCCAGGACGTTGGCTTACTGCCAGTGGGTGGACAATCTCCATGAGACCCGGAAGATGCTGTCCCTTAGTGGCGGTGGTCCCTTCAGTAACCTGCTGCGGTGGGTCGTGTGCCACATAACAAAAGGAATTGTGAAGCGCGAGATGCACGGCCACGGCATTGGCCGCTTCTCGGAGGAAGAGATTTACACGCTGATGGAGAAGGACATGCGGTCTTTGGCAGGGCTCTTGGGTAAGGCACCTGCTTTCTATTGTCTGTTTTATATTCTGAACCTTTTGCATGATTACTAAAGCACTGTGAGTTTACTAATGGACAAGTTTTATTTTGGTTGGTTTCTTCGCTCCCACGTGCACATAGTAGTTCCACCATTTAATCGAATTGCCTGACTTTCAGGAGCAACCGTCTCTCCTCCTGATCACTGGCATGTGACTGTGCTTAGTGTGCCAGGCCCCATGTGAAGAGCGTGCACCGTGCCATTACTACCCGGCTGCCAGTGTCGCTGGCAGTCTGAGTGGGTTGTGAGCCGAGGGTGATTCTGAGCAAGGAAGCGCTTGTATTTCCAAGCAGGCCAGGCAGAAAGGCCCCTTAGGAGGAGCCCACCGAGTACCCGATGGCCTCAGGCTAAGCGCCATGTGGGCAGGACTGGCTCTGACCCACTGGGTGTGCACGGGCAGCGTGTCATTTTCTCACTCCTTCTCTTTCCATTTGCAGTGTTGGTCCTCTTCTTGGTAGCATGTTTTACCAACTCCGATTTTGCCCTTACTGCACACAGTGGGTGTACCTGTGCCTGGGAGGGCCTGGCCTTGCTCCCTTGGGTGCCTGGAGCTGGTGGGGCCACTGATCCTGTCCTGGGCGGAGCCTGCAGCTTAGCTGTGACTGTGTGAACAGATCATTTGGAGTCGGAGCTTTTATGTGTGAGAGGATGGCTTTCCCGGGGACAACTGGTGCTCAGGCAGCCAAGCCTGGGGCATCGTCTGGGGCAAGTGGGTTTTCATGGCTGTCTGCCAGAGCCCTCATCTCCATTCTGGAGCACAGGAGGCCCCTCACTCCTCTAGAAAGCGGGGCTTGGAATTTGTTTTTTTGAAACCCACCAGGTGCTCCAGGCACTGGGGGCTGTGCTGGGTCTAACCTGCCCTCTGCAGGGTGATGTGCCCAGTGGCTCCTTCCTGCTCCATTCTCCAGACACTCACTGGGCCTGGAGTGTCCCCCCCACTTCCCTCCCCTCCCCAAGCCCTGGGCGCAGGGCAGAGCCCAACAGCACATCCAGCTCTCCCTCTGCCAGCTTTGTTTTTGGGGTGTTAGGCCTGGTCGAAGCCTGATGCCATCTGGACCACTGATGCTTTGTCTCCCTGCACCCAGGAAAGCCTGCCTGTTGGAGGCATGAGTGGTATTAGCCTTGATTCCCTTGGAAACTTAGTGCTGGACTTGGCCTGTCAGCGCAGGCATGCAGGGGGCCATTTCTCCTTGCAACAGCTCTGTCTGCTCCTGTCTCTCTCCTTCCTGTCCAGCTCACACCATGGGAGGCCCAGCAAGCCAGGTGCTGAGCCCTCGGAGACGACAGCGATGAGCCCAGTAGAGCGCGGCCCGCCTCTAACACCTTAACAGTGCTGGTTCCCTAAGCAGGGAGGGGTGGGTCGCCTGGGCTGGGAAAGCCAGGGCGGGGGGCGACAGCGATAACAACTCCCAATAACCAATAGCAGCTGATGTTTAACGACAGAACAATGCTTTCTCCCAGTTACAGTGAGAGGGGAGATAAACAGATGATTGAGAGCAAGTCTGGATACCTGGCAAGTATTCAGAATAGCATCAGAAGTCTGATGGATTTCTGCGATGAGCCTCCGAGTGGGTTACTTGAAAAGCTGGAGCTCTCTGGCATTACCTCCTGTCGGGAGTCCCAGGGAGCAGCGGGGTCTCTCCTAGGAGAAGCACTCTTCCTGCATTTGGGGAGGGAGAGGCTCTTTGGCTGAACAGCGTTGTTCTTACTAAATGAGGCAGAAAGCATCTATCTCTTTTGTCACCTGGGGATATGGCTTACTTTTAATGCCCAGATGCCTAAGAGTCTCAAAATACAAAACGGGTTTTTGTTGAAATGGTTCAAGATTTGGGGAAATTATCTAGGGATGTATTTGACTCATTAGGATGATTCATTATTGATGTTTTGGTTCAGTTGACTTCAATGGTTGAACATCTTTTATGTGGCAGGAGCTGGGGAATAAAAGGTGAATTAGAGATTGTGCCCTGTCAGGTAGCTTGCAGCCCAGTGGGAGAGATGAACCTCTAAACCTGGAGTAGGCAAATTACAGCCCATAGCTGGGGGCCTGTTTTTTTTTTTTTTTTTTTTTTGTGGGCGATGGGCTAAGAATAGTTTTTACATTATTAAAATGTAAGGACAAGAAATGCAACAGAGATCAAATATGGCCCAAAAAGCCTAAAATATTTACCATCTGACCCTCCACAGAAGAAGCTTGCTGACCCCTACCTGAAATGAGTAACCTTGTACAAGTCAGGCTGTGGCAGGTCCCAGGGCAGAGGTGTACGCTTGGTGCTCCCGAGACAAAGCAGAAGCAGGGGCGAGATGGTGGGGAGAACTCAGGAGCGCCTGGAAGAGGCCGTTGTGTTGGCCCAAGAAATAAACAGTGTCCCAGTGAAGAAAATTGGAAGGATCTTCCAGGCAAGTCCTGGGAAAGGAGTCATGAGTGAGGGGCACTTTGAAATCATGGTTAAAATGAAGGTTAAAAGGTAGCTTGGGGCCATCTTATGCAGGGTAATAATTATGCTGAGAGATGTGTACTTTATCACACAGAAAGCATAGAGGTGGTACAGATTTCTGGGTGTAAGAGAGAAAAAGCCATGTTTGTGATTTAGGAAAATGTCTCTGCTGGTGTCAGAGAGGGTGGATTGGGCCTTAGTGTAGGTAATAAAGAGACACTGAAGATGGGCAGTGAATCTCAGTGGAGGTAGTTTTAAAAATCCTAATAAATTTCAAATTAAAATAATTAAATTTAAACCAAATAAAAATTAAAACATTTTAAACTACATAAAAATCAGTTAAACAAAATTAAACAAAATTTTAATTTTGTTGTACTAAAAACCTATACAGCTAGACCAAGTAGAAAGAGTAGAAATTAAGAGCTGATGATATAAAGAGACAAAACACATTAACAGTATTTATTAGGAATAGCTAGAAGGAAAAAATCATAATTATCTCAACACTGAAATGCATTTGATGATCATTTTAGTATCCATCCCTGATAAAAACTCTTAGTCAAAGAGATTTAAAGACTCGAATACATGTTACTTGTTATGATGAAGTGGTGTTGAGCCAACAGCCAATGTCATTCTTAAGGTTGAGTCACTAGAAGCATCTCCAATAAAACAAAACACCAGATGTGGATGCCTGCTCTTGCTGTTCTTTCATGTTGTCTTGGGAGAGCCTGACAGGGTAGTTGACAACATGAAAAAAGGATAACTCCTTGTTGGAAAGGAGGGGAAAAAATTTCTTACAGAAATTAAGAGATTATATAGCTAATGTAATGGAGCTTTAACTCAAGTTATTTCAGTTAATGGGAGAGTTCAGTTAAGTTTACAAAGGTTACAGACATGGAAACTCAATCTACAATTTTCTTGCTTTCTCAAATAACCAGTTAGAAGATACACTTAAAAAAATTCCATTCAGAATGGCAACAAAATAAAAAATATTAGAAATATGACTTAGGAGAAATATTCGGGACCTATAGAAATAAAAACTAAACAGTCCTAATAAGAGATAGAAGGCATTTTTTAGGAAATGGAGAGTATACCTTCATTCATTCATGCATTCATTCATTTGAGAGTGATGATTCTAGAGCCAGAGTCAAACCCAGCTCTGTCACTTACTAGCTTAGCTGTGTGGCCTTGGGAAAGTTTCTTAACTTCTCTAGGCCTCAGTTTCCTTATGCGTAAGATGGGGACAATAATGGTGAGAAGAATAGCAATACATATAAAATGCTCAGGAGACTGCCAGGCACATAGGAAGCAATCAGCTAACAATCAGAGGTAAACTGCACCTGTGACAGGGTCCGGAAGGGGAGGTTCGTGTTGCTGTGAGCGCTGATATGGGGGTTGGCTTGCCTAGGGGTTGTTGCTAGTGTCTACTTAGTTCTGCATGTTCCTAAGTCCACCTTGAGAAGGTGCATGTGTGTAAAGCAGAGAAACTGTGTGGGTAGCAGATGTCTGCTTTCCACCACATGCAAGAAGTGCATACATAGTCCATTTCCATCCCCCTCCCAAAGGGAGAGAGTTAAAAAAGCATGGCTGACATAAAAATCAGGAACAAAAAAGTTAGGTTTTGGGGAAGGAGCATGCATGGAGGCAGGAAGCCTAGCGGCCGGCACAGGAGAAAGCATATTCTGCAGTCAGAGGCCCTGGACTCATACTTTGGTCTCCACCTCTTCCCAGCTGTGTCACTTCACGGGAATAGCGGGAGCTTCCTCATTTGCAGAATGGGGCTCAGAACAATAGCTGCATCACAGAGGGCGGGGACTAAATGAGAGTTTATGTAGTGTACTTACTGCAGTGTCTGGCACCCAATGTATGTTAAATAGGTATTAGCATTTCCATCCTCACTTACACAGATTTTGTATCTAACACCAGCTCCAGCAGGGACTTTGTTTTATGGGAAAAAAAGTGTCTTGATGAAAAACCTCTTTTCTGATTTTTAAATTTATTAGTTAACTGTAGAAATTTGGGAAAGCTCAGAAGGGCACAGAGAAGGCAGATAAATCCCCATAATCTCATAAGCTATTGCTAACCACAGTTATCATTTTGATGCATATGTTTTCAATACTTTTATGCATAATTTTGAATTGTTTCCAATATTTTTATGCATAATTTTGAATTATATATAGATGTGCATATATACATATTTGTGTAAACACACACACATATAATTTTCATCCTGTCTTTTCCTCACGTGCTATATTGCAACTATTTTCTTCTATTATTAAGTATTCTATTCCATGCAGTCCCATGTGCCTGGTACCACACTTGGTGCCCTAAAAACTGACATAAGACTCACCAGCCGAAACACCTCTTTGCCTTCTGCCACTTTTATGTTTCTCTTCTATTATTAATCCTGAGTCTACAGGTATGAACTTGAAGTGGAAGGGAAATAAAACCAGCTGAAAATAAGAAACATACAGATGTACCCTATGTTAGCATAGAGATCCCTAGCTTGGTCATTAGATGTGAAATTGAAGTAAAAATAGAAGATGAAATCTCACACAAAGTCAAAGTAATACCACCAATGTGGCAGACACAGAAACTGAGACACGGAAAGGTTGGGTGACTTGCCCACTGTCACACAAACAGTAAGAAGTGGAGCCAGGAATCAAATCCAGGCGGTCTGACTCCAAAGCGCTGCTCTTTTCTGGCCCAACAACTACCCAAAGTTCCTTTCAAACTGTGCCTTAACGTGGAATTGGGTTATGTCAGGATGACTCCTTTAAGAACGTTTCTGAAGTTGCCAGCAGTTTAACTGGCAAGTTAAAATATAGTCTCAAAGGTAATTTAAAAATAAGTGTTTTTATGTTGCTCTCGGAGGTTGAGTGCAGAACTAAATATGGAGTGATTTAGATTTCCTGGGCTTTGTGAGTTGAAGTTATACCTGTCCTTAGAGGCTTACTTCCCAACAAACAGGTATGTTAAGGCTCCAGGCTGAAGTGCATAAATACTTGCAGATCTCTCTTTTAGGAGCGGCTACTAAAAGGGCCAAGTAATAAAGTGGAATTTGTAAATGGAAGTGAGAAAAACAAGCTGATTTCCAGCCAACTATACTTGATTAATAAAAAATGTAATGCACTTTCTTTCTCCCTGTCTGCAGCCTTCTATTAAGTTATAAAAATGATTTGGGGAATCTTTATTTTTCAGAGTCCTTGTTGACACTGGCTTGGCAGGTGTCAAAGAGCCAAATCTATTGGTTATTTTAATGAACTTCAGTGTGTGATCTTGACTATTTAATTAAGAGTGAAGAGAAGCAAAGTAGTGCTTCCTTTCAAAGGCAGCACAAGTGCGTCCCTTGCTCTGGGTGTTCATGTCATCCTTTTCAGCATGTGCCGTTACAATGGGGTATAGTTTTCAGAATGATTGTATTTTGCTGTCGAATTAAAAAATAATTTTGTTTTTCAACTACATAGATATTTGACTGACCACTTAGTTCTTTGTTAAGTAGTATAAAGAAGATTCAAATAAACTTTTGTGATTAGTACTAAAAAGTCTCTAACACACTCTTGACCAGAAATGCTTTTGGGGTGCCGTCCCTCCAGACTGGAAAGTCTCGCTATGGCGCAGAAGAGGTGATGTGGTTCAGGAAGCAGATGGGCTAAGGGAGAGTCAGGGGCAAGGCGAGAGGGCTGGTATCAGGGAAGAGGTAAAAAGAACATGGCCGCAAGATGCCTGGAAGTCAGGGCAGAAATCTTTGAAAGGCAGGGAGCCACTTTGCAGTCCACCTTACACCTCTGCTGAGAGAGGTGCTCTCAGTGAGCTGGGACGCCAAAAGGAAGCTGGGCTGTAGGAGGGGATGTGAGGCGAGAGCTGGAGCTGCAGCACCCTCCTTGGGGTGTGCCTGAAGTTGTCGCCAGTCCCTTTCGGTGGTTTGATACTCTCCTCGTGGTTCTCAGACCTCTCCCAGTCACAAGATTGCATTGTGATGCCTTTTGGAAAGGTTTCATAAAGTTGGCTGGTGCTGAGTTTTAAGGACAGTTGAGGCCGCATCCCTTTGTGTATGGGCTTGGCGTGGCTTGATGCTGGGCCTGATTTTCTTCTCTATTGACCCCTGGGGCTCAGGCTGGGTAACAGGCTACAGGATGGGGGTGTAACCTGTTAGAAAGGAATCTTAAGGAAGTTGTGCATTTATCTGATCATGAGAGGCAGCACAGATTAGTAAAATCTAATGGTTTTTTTTTTGCTTTTAATTGAGCTTTTATAGACCTTGCGTGGTGACAAGTTTTCTCAGGGGAAAAGCAAATGAATTAATTACTAGTAAATAGAGCTGGCTTGGGAGAGAGAATCATGCAGGGGGAGAATAATAAAAATATGCTTTCAGTTATGAGGCTCGGCTATGCACCATTGATGAGCAGTAACTATGTGTTGGATGAATGAAGGAAACACTGAGTGAATGAATGTCAGGACACATTTAATAGACAGCCAACCCTGCACTCCAGGATCTGGGCATCTGGGAGTACTTTTTGAGCAAGAAATTAAAGTTTGTGAATGCATTGAAGGGGGAGAATCAGAAATAGTAATGGGCTCTCCAGGTAGGACCTGAAATGTACTATCAAAGAATGTTCTTTTCAGCCCTGGGTAGGGATCTTAAGAGGAAGAGTTTATTTGTAATAACGGGAGTTCAGACAGAAGGGTAATAATGCCTTTCACTTAGGACGGTATGAGTCTGATTGCAGCGCTAAACGTACAACAATGTGCTGGGCTTTTCGTGTTGGGCTGAAGAAATGGTGATTTACAAGCTGGGTACAGCCGTGAGCTATTAGAGCTGAGCCTGAGGGAGATATTGTCATAAATATTTATAAAATAGCAACACTTTGAGAGGTGCCACGTGAAGGACTAGGTGCAGTGAGGGCATTTTTGCAGGGGAAACTGCCATGATCGGTTAGGTAAGGCCTCTTTGAGGAGGTGACATTTAAGCTGGGCTCTGAAACATAAGCTGGTGTTAGGCAGGCGTGTCTGTGGGGAAGAACAGGGGTGGGACAGGGAGAAGACTGAACAGAGAAGGAACATCATATGGGAAGGCTCTGCAAGAGAAGCAGCTGGGGACTTTGAGGAGTGAAGAGATGACCGGTGTGTCTGAAAATTGTGTAAGAGCAGAAGTGTGGCACGGCATGGCATAGAGGTGGGCAGGGGCTAGATCACACAAGCCTTATATGTCACCTCAATAATTTTGGGCTTTGTTCTAAGAGCAAAGGAGGTCATCAGAGGTTGCAAGAAGGGAAGTGGCCTGGCCTTATTTGTATTTCATGTGCTGGAGGGGCCAAGAGTGGATTCAGGGGCCCAGGGAGGAGGCTGTTGCAGTCCAGGAAAAGACAGGGAGGCATTTGGGACTACATTCATGGTGACAGAGTTGGGCAAAAGACGATGGATGAGAGCTGTATTTTAGAGACAGAATTGACTAAAATAGAGTGATGTGGTCCGTGTGTGTTGAGGGAAAGGAGCTGGTGATGGAGAGGGCAAGGGATAACCAGGGGCTCGACATGCAAACACAGTGAACGTTCGCAGAGCTGGAGAACCCCGGGGAGGAGGGGAGACCATGCATTCCGGCTGTGCATGTGCTGAGCTCCAGGGCCCTCTGAGACCGGAAGTTGAGTGCAGATGAAGGAAGTGATAAAGGCAGCCTTTCAAATCAGTGCAGAAAAGACGAATTGATTGAGTAAATGGTGTTGGGACAGCTGGCTAACCATTTGGACCAAAATAAGTACAATCCTGACTTTATGTCATACACTTGAATAAATTCCTAATGGATTAAGCATTTAAATGTAAAAAATAAGTCCATAAAGGTGTTTGGATAAACTATGGGAAACTTTTATATAATCTTGAACTTGGGAAAGTATTTCTAAACACGGCACCAAAATGGAGAAAGTATAAAAGGAAAGTTGAATTGCTAGATTACATGAGAAAAATAAAACAAACCTTCTGCATATAGAAAAATCAACATAAATAAAGTTAACATTGAAATAGTAAGATGGCAAAATATGGACATGTGCCAAAAGAATTAATATTACTAAATATGTGAAGAGCATCTACAAATCAGTAATAAAAGTGAATGCCTGATGGGGAAAATTGGGCAAAAGACATAAAAAGACCATTTGCAAAAACAGTACCAATGATGAATAACTACATGGAAAATGTTCAGTCGCTTTAGTAATCAGAACAATTCAAAAATTAAAAAATGAGGCAATCTGTCAATCAAGTCGGCAAAGTTTTTCTTTTTAAAGAGTGTGAAGTATTGGCAGGGGTGTGAAGGAGGCACTGACCTTCTCTGCTGGTAGGAATAAAAGCTGGTACATACTTTCTGAAGTTGATTGCCACAGTTTCAAAAGTCATAAAATCGTACATATTTATTTATTCAAGAATTTAACACTAGCACTTTTTTCCTAAGAAAAATATGACAAAGATTTATCTATGAAGAGGATTATAATGCTGAAGCATTGACATCTTATGGTTATTAACCGTGTGGATTTTTTTTGTCCGAAGTCCCTGGTTATTGTTGGAGGTGTTAACAGGACACTTAGGGTACTTTAGGCACTTGCAGGCTCCCACCCCCCATATTGTGCACTTTTGCTTCTTTCAGTGGGGGTGGGGGCTGAAGGTTTAACCAGGGCAGAACCATATAAATTGGTATTTCTTTAGGTGCCCAGTAGTGGATCATTTGTGAATTGCTTGCATTTTCCTCTAGAATGAATGATATCACTTCATCAGCTCTCACTGGTCACAGACAGACCTAAAGAAATTACTATGACTGCAAAGCATGTTCTGAAGGGTTAAGCAGTGAGCTGTGGTGTAAGGGAGATATCCAGGGGACTGAGGTTTGTGGTTTATAGGACAGCCGAAGGTTTTTTGGTTTTTTTTTGGTATCATTAATCTACAATTACATGAGGAACATTATGTTTACTAGACTCCCCCCATCACCAAGTCCCCCCCACATATCCCATTACAGTCATCACTGTTCATCAACGTAGTAAGATGCTGTAGAATCACTACTTGTCTTCTCTGTGTTGCACAGCCCTCCCCGTGCCCCCCCCCCCCACATTATACATGCTAATCATAATGCCTCCTTTCTCCCCCATCCTTATCCCTCCCCACCCATCCTCCCCAGTCCCTTTCCTTTTGGTAACTGTTAGTCCATTCTTGGGTTCTGTGAGTCTGCTGCTGTTTCGCACCTTCAGTTTTAGCCGAAGGTACCAAGTTAAGTGATATCAAGGAGAAAGTCAAAACTCAACTCATAGTGTGCCTCAGTGTGGGTGAGTTGAAGTCCATGCTAGGGGAGGTCGCAAGAGAACACTTCAGTATTTTTAAACGACTAACAGACTAATGAGCAAACTAATTATTTGAACATTATTTTTATATTAGTTATGCACCAGGTGCAATGCTAGTCTCTTGGGAAACAAAGATGAATTAGATTGTCTCTACTTTCAAGAAGCTTATAATCTAGGATTGCTCAAGTTTCTAGGCTCAGTCTGAGGATGTGAAAGATTTCCATATCTTGGATCTGCGATTGTAATCTTCAGAAATGGGGGAAAGAAGAAAGATTTCAGAACATGGACATAGGAAATTGTCCCTATTTCCTCAAGTGGAGGGAGAAGTAGATTTGGATAGTGAAATAAAATACTAGGATGAATTACTAAGTAGGTGGTTCGTTTTCACTAAGGACTCTCATTGGTTTATTGTGAATAAATCATAGCAAAAAGTGACTACTGTGTCTTCTTGACTTGGCTGGACTTAACTAATTGGATAGACTATTTTTTGATCTCTTCACCAGGGGGCACCATCCCTCATGATACTCCTGCAGGCAAGGGGGCTGGTTTTCAAAGGGGGCTTCCTGGATGCCTATGGTGCCAGCAGGGATTCCTGAGTGCTCTGGTGGGGGGCAGGAGCAGCACCACCCCACTTCAACTAGAGAAGCTGCTCTTTTTATCTGTTTTCATATTGGAAATCGGTTGCATTTTGTCTGATTGAGAACTTCCCCAACCAAAGAAACATGTTTGAAGGCCCTGCATTAACTGCAGTGAATTCGGCTGTTGGGGAAACTGTAGCCTCACTGTGCTGATTAATGGACTGATACGCCTGATGAGAGCTCTCTAGGGACCCTGCTTTTGACTTTTCTCCATGACCTGTTGACAGCTTCGAAGGTATGCAATGGTTTTTGAGTGACTGGGTGGAAAGACAGCTAGAAATATTAGGAAAATCAGGAATCAAAGCTTTCAGCCTTAACAAGAAAAAACCTAAAAGGGATAAATATCAAGTTCTGTACTTAGGTACCCAAATTGAATTGCACAGACACGGGGTGGGGAGAAAGGTGAAAAAAGACTAAGGATTTTCGCTGATGTCGATCTCAGTATGTCACTAGTGGGATGGGCTGCCCAAGCAGCTAGTAAAAACCTAGCCTGTTTAAACAGCACAGTGTCTCTGCTTAAACTTTGTTTCAAGGAAACCTTTTGGGCACTTTCTCTCAGAGTGTGTCAGGCAGACCCTGTCCCATGCTCCCAGGCACTGGGCACCTTCTTCCTCAGAGCTTTCTTCCCCACGTCTGTCAGTGACTTGGTTTGACTGTCTCCTCAGCTGGATTGTGCACAAGCCTGGTGTTTCCTTTTCTGTCTGCAGGGCCTGACCGAGTGCCTGGCACACATCAAGCATTCAGCAAGTACTGGTTGAACAGAGGCGTGTGACGTTCAGTTCTGGGATTCATCTTTTAAGTGGAACTTGGCCAAACTAGGGTGTGTCCAGAGAAGGATGGCTAGGAAGGTAGTTAGTCTCAAAGTAATTTCCTGTGGGGAGCTGGGGGATCCTGGGGTGACGAGTCTGGAGAAGTGAAGATGGATGGGGTCATAGACTAGCTTTTTTCAAACACTGGAAGTGGATTGGTGACTTAGCTGTTGCTGCAGATGTTGATATATTTGTGGAGAGGAGAAGATGGAAGCAAGGTGAGGAAATGACAGCAGGGTAAGGCAGCCCTTTAAAAGAGACCTGTCCCAAGCCGGAAGGGCTTGCTTGGAAGCACCCCAAGGTGAGGTTGGTGACCACTGTCAGGGTAGCAGAAGACGCTTTGTACAGTCAGTGAGAAATTTAACTAGAGAAATCTCTGGGGAGCCCTTCCAGCTCTGATGGTTTCATGATTTTACATTCATTCTCCAGAGAGGAGAGCAGAGATGGTTTTCCACATTGTAAAACAAGGCAGACGCCAAAGTGAGGATTCATTCACTTGTGTGCTGTTTGATTTCTTGGATTACGGTTTATGTTTCGGCTGCCACTCATGCCTTCTGAAGTCACAGTGCTTTAACTAATCTGTGTTTATAGCTCTTGTTCTTAAAGTAAAAACAGTAGTTGGTTTTCAGTAAACCTCTCTTCTCATCTTCTACTTCTTTTAAAGTGATTTTTACTCAAAGGCATTTGGACAGTAGCAAAATTGTTTTTCAGCAAGCTTGGGAATAGGCTATTTGAAGAGCTGCGTTTCCTACCCTGTTCAATTATATCATACAAACAGCACTGCATTCACATGAGGTGCTCAGTCCTAGGCTGAAAGCCACCTGGGACTCAGCAGTCACCTGCCGTGCCTCCCAGTGAAAGTGACAGGGGAAGGACTTCAGGACGAGGCAGTAGGAAAGGATGAGAAACTCTGGTTATATCTGTGCACATATTAGCACATTTTGCATATGCTGAGTAACTGAACTGAGGGCAGAGGAGGAGAATAAAGACACAAAAGTAATTATGCCTGTCAATCTAAATAAGAGATGAAATCCCCAGATGAAAGATGAAAATGAAGGACACTAAAATGAATGTTCTGGAACCTAGAGCAGTGTTTCCTAATGCAGGTTCTAAACCCTTTCCAAATTACCTGGGCCTGTTTAGGACAGTGGTTCTCAGCCCTGATTAGTCATTAGAATCACCGCAGGGGCTTGGGAAGAGGTATTTTTTAAACCCAGCAGGTGATGGGAGCGTGTCTGCAAACTAACTAAGGGCAGGCTGGGGAGGACACAAGGGCTGGCTGGCCTGGACACCGGGGGCAGGATGGGGTGGGTAAAGAGGCATGGAGGGCTGCAAGATTTGGACAGGTACAGAAGGGGAGAAAGTTGTTTTTTATAAGGGAGGTGGTAAAATTCAGAACAAACCAGGCCTACTTCAGTTTTGTGGCGAGGGTGACCCTGGCTGGGTCTGTCCTGCGCGGTACTTAGTGTAACCCTTCTGTCCACATCAGGAACCTATTATGTAAACTGCAGGCGTTTTGTGAAGACACATTTTAGACTCTTTGACAGCATCTTGAAGATGTTGCAACTTACAGTACCCTTGAGAGCTAGTTATTTTATGGATGAGAAAACCAAGTGAGGGTCAAGAGACGCTAGGGAATGGGTGTCAGGCCTCTCAGCTAATGACAATCCTTTTCTTTTGCTCTGGTGCAATCTATGCATATTTTAATGATGGTTTGTTAAAATCACATGCAGGGATGGTAATAATTCAACTTGGGACCCATAAACTCTATTTTTACCTGTACTGACTGGGTTCCAGTGAGAGCCTTAGCTTCTCACAAGTCCATACTGGCGTCCTGTGCTCAGTGATTGAAGTGGAACTGGTTAACTGTGAAATGAAAGGTCTTTGCATATTATTCAGTAACTCTCGATGGCTCCCAGCTCACTAATGGAGAGGACCGATGGGTCTTATACTCAGAGAGCGTTAGCTCTTCTTTGCATGCATCCTCTCCATTCTGGACTTCCAGTGGGAGGAGAGAGGAAGGATGGCCTGGGGACCCAGATGTCGTGTCCCTAAGCAGCCAGGGATTGGTGGGGCAAGGCCTTGCTCATATTAACGTGTTTGCATCCTCATGGGGACTAGGCAGTTTCTGCCCAGAGATGTGACTTGTTTCTTTTGTTTTCATTGTAGTTATCTCATTTGGTAAAAATATGTTGATTATTCATGAAAACAAAAAAATTACTTTTGCAGAATAAAATTATATGCTAATCAGTATTGATTCTTAGAACTCTTTGAGGCTTATTTAGCAACACAAATTCGTTGGTATAATTCTGACAGAAGCGATCCGGTCTCTATCTTGGTGCATTCTAGCTGTTTCTTCCTTTGAGAAATGTGACTTTGACTTTAAATTTTCAGGGTTCCAACTCCTGAATGAATAGAGTAAATAGAAGAAAAATTCCCAAGGTGGCAGACAGGACATGCGGCCGGCCGACCTCTGCCCAGGCCCTCACAGCTGGCAGCGCAACCCGCGCTTAGCCCACCTCGCCCCCACATGGGACCGCTGACCACCTCCGGACCTCAGCCGTTTTCTCCTTCACCTCCCTGCACCCCGTCATCTTGTGAGCCCCTTCCCTGTTTACCTCCCTCTCACTGAGCCTAGCCCGGGGTCCATCGTGGAAGCGTCTTCCCCTCTGGACCCCCGTGCCCGTTGCTCTCCTCACCCAGCAGAGCTCAGCTCTGAGCCTCGTCAGCCCTCTCCTGCCTCTGCTGAGCCCCAGTCCTCCGCCCTTCCCTCCGCAGGACTTTGCGTTCAGATTCTCTCCTGTCTTCAACCCTTATTTCTTTACAGGCTCCTCCTACTTAGCGTATAAGTCTCTCCCATCTTCAAAAATGCCGTTCCAGTTCTGTCTTACCTCTTGCCCACAAGCTTCTTTAAAATGTCCCAGCAGTCATGCTCCGCTTGGCCGCTGGCTGCCCTGCGAGCCTCTGCAGCCGGACTCCTGGCCCCCACCCCCACCTTGCCCCCAAGTTGCTCTTGAAAGGGTAAATGACACCCTGGTCTTCCGGCCAGATCTACTTAAAAGCCTTATTTTTATTTTAGTTTTAAATCTCAGCCTTTAGTTTCTCTTATTTCACTTGTTTATTTTGACCTTTTGGAAGGTGGACCCTGAGAGGCTTTGAGGCACCCCTCACATCTGCGGCAGGGCTAACGGATCGGAGGTTTCTTGGGTGGGTTGAAGTACAAAGGATGCAGCCCTTCTCTTCCCCAGGAAGCTACACCCTCCATTTTTTCAGCTCCACACATTTCCAGGCCCCCCCTGAGGAGGCCTCAGTCTGTTGCTGTTTTGGGTGACACCCCGCTGTTTGAGGGTACCCTCTTAACACTTGCAGGCCCTTACTGTTGATGGGTCAACTCCGAGTGCTCACGGTGATGCTTTTCATGGGCAATTTCGGCACAGAGAGGTTCCTTGCCCTGGGACGCCCAGCTAGCAGGTGGTGGGGCTTGGATTTGAGCATAAGCAGTGCAGGGAAGCCAGAGGTCTGTGCTGACACCCCTTAGCCTTTCTCTTTCTGGCTCTCGCTGCTTCTCCTCTCCTGCTTCGTCTTTGCAGTTTCCTGAAACAGTGATGGTTCCTAGGAGTCCATCCACCACCTTCTGTTGGTCTGAATCTCGCTGTTTTCTTTATCTTCACTTAGATGATGTGAAGCCAGCTCACAGCCTCCTCGAGCTCAGCACATCCCCACGCAGAACTTCTCAGTCCCCCACCAAACCAGCATCCCGTCTGTGACCTCTCTCTCTGAATGACGTCATCATCCAGTCAGCTCCCCAAGCTGGGCGCCAGAACATCTCTCCGTATTGCTCCCTGCCCATTGGTTTTCACCTGGCTTTCAAACCTGTACTGCCCGGACCTGCCTTCTTTCCAGTCCCACCGTCACCAGCCCTCTTACCCTCCTCTCCCCTTTCCCACTGTACGCCAGCCACACCGGTGCTCTCTCTGCTTCACAAACTGTCCAAGCTTATTTCCACCTTAGGGCATTTGTCTTACCTAAAATTCTCTTCCTCAAGATCTTTGTAGTGCTAGATTCCCTCCTGACATTCATCTCTCTGTGTAAATATCACTTCCAGGGCCGGGGCCTCCCCGACTAAGGCAGCCAGTGTAGCTGGTAGTCACCCTCTGTCGCATGCCTTACTCTCATTCTCTGCCTAGCTCTTGTCACTAGCCAATGCTTTCTGATTGATTGATCATCTCTCCATGAGATACAAACTCTGTGAGAGTGGTGGCCTTGTCTGTTCTGTTCCCCCCTGCCTCCCAGAGCTGGGTCTTGCGTATAATCAAAAGAATATTGATAAGAGTTGACATTTATGGAGCATTCCAGTGTGCTTGAGCAAATAATAATATAATATATAATACTTAAACTCATGTGGTAATACCTACCTTCGTAATAATATACACAGTGTATATTATACATTGATTGTATAATATAATATATATTATATATGATATATAAGTATGTAATATAAAAGACCCACTATATAGAATGTGTTTATATAGTATGTACATATATGCATATCTGTGTGTGTGTATGTATCATGATAATATAATAATACCCATTGTTTTTTCATTGAAGTATTGTTGATATACAATCTTTTGTTGGTTTCAAATGTAATAATACCTATTCTTTCATGGTTTTGGTGAGAATCACATGAGTACCTGCTGTGTGCCAGGCACTGGGCTGGGTATTGGGGGATATAGTTTCAGTGCTCAGAAGTATTGCTCATCATTTATTGTGATTTCTTTCTTCACTCATTTCACAATCTAGATAAAATCACAAGGAACCGTTCTGCTGAGACTGTTTCAAGAATTTAAAAAAATTTTTCGGTGTGGCAGTATTTTAAAGTAAGGCAGGTATATCGTGGCATTCGACCTCCAAACACTTTTGAATGTAGCTCCACGTTTTCCTCCCGTGGCAGGCCGCCTCCGGGAGGACCCCGCTCGGCCCCTGCCGTCTGGTGTTCATCCTGTCGTGTGGTCCCCTCCCCTTGGGTCACTGGGTTTATCGGTTTGCTTCTAACAAATAGAACATATGGCAGAAGCAGCAGGACCTCCCTTCACGATTAGGTCACAAGAATCCTGTCGCTTCCTCCAGGGCGAACTCCTTCTCCCGCCCTTGCTCTGAGGGAAGCCAGCGCTGTTGTGAGCTGCTCTCCGGGGAGGTCCATGTGGCAAGGGCCTAGTATCTCTAGCCAAGAGCCAGTGAGCATCCGAGGCCTGTGAACATCCATGTGAGTGGCTTTGGAAACACAGCCTCCCCCAGTCAAGCCTTCAGATAACTGTGATCCTGGCCAGCATCTGGTTGCAGCCTGTGAGGGGCCCTGAGCCAGAGGCGCCCGGCTAAGGCTGCCGGAAGTCTTGACCCATAGAAACTGTGGGATGATGGATGTTTGTTGTTTTAAGCTGTTGGGTTTCGGGGTAGTTTGTTATTCGGCTAGCAATAACGAATACACCTATGTAGCTCCGATTCTCTTGTTTCAAGGAGGGGACCAGCTGCTGTGATCCGTGAGGAGTACAGCCAGGCTGTCAGCTGGGGAGAGAATACTCACCCTGCTGGGGCGGGTGGCAGGCGTGGATCTCAGTTGCCTCAGGTTATTTAGATAAAAGGTTTTATATTTTTGCGAAGTATAATCTTACCATTCAGTCTCTCCAGGGACATATTTTTACCGTTTCTGATTCCAGCAGGCGTATTCCCATCTTGTCTGTAAAGAAACTTGGTTCGATTCCAATTTGATCGACAGGAGGTTTCTGTCTCTGGATTCAATGCTCTTTCAGAAAGGACTCCGCCTGTGGGGAGAGTTGTGTGGGACATTTTGAACCATTTACAGGTCAGGATGTATGGACAAGCGCACTCAGTGTGGGAGTAGTAATATACCCCCCACGGAGTGGTGTAAAGACTCAGTCCTGCACTTGCAAAGAAGCCTCACACAGAATTTTGATGCGCTGTCCAGCTTACTCACGGGTCTATCGTCTGAGAAGCTACGGGGTTCCCAGTTTAAGATGACGTCAGTAGCAATTTGATTTCATCCCGGGAACCTGTGCCTGCCGAGTCAAGCTGAGTAAGGCCCCCCACTGCGGGCAGTCCCTAAATAGTTCTGGTGATTAAGGATGACCAGGTTTTGTGCTCGCCCACATGCTGAAAAGTGGTTGAGGATCCTGGATTCCAGTTAAGGTGAAACTTGGGGTCTGTAAAGTGAAGAAAAGTCTTTCAGGAGTATGGAATCTGCCTGCACGGCCCTGCTGGCCAAACACAGAGCCTTCCATTAGAATCTGTTACTAGTCGGCTTTCATAAAGGAAGGGTAAGTCTGTTATACAAGGGTTTGAATTTAAATTTCAACATGAGTTCTTTCTGACGTGTTGTTTCATTAACCAAAGCAGAATTTGGGGGCTACCAGATGGTCTTCATTGAATAAAAAGAGATGGAATGGCTGGTTCTTGGGATTGGCCAGAGACAGGGAGGCCAAGACAGAAATGAAAGGAAGGGCAAAACCCTCCCCCGGGAGGTCATGTGAGTTGAGTGAGTGCTTTGTATTCTTTACTTGGGAAAGTGACCCTGGCGAGACCCCTGCCATTTATGCCCCTCAAATCTCAGCACTTCAGTCCCATGTGCAGCAGACTCAGAAGCGGCAAAACTGCAGCAACTTCAAGGAGAGAGAGAAACCAGCAGGCGCATCATCAGTGAGTCAGCACTGAGTCATCCTTAGGGATGTTAGCTGAGGTTCCTTAAGACTTCCAGGAGCAGCTGTTTAAATGATACCAAATTATAAAAATAAGTGAGTCTGAGCAGGCATTTACCTCCCCCTGAGGAATGTTTTTCCGTGTATGAATTAGATTATACGAAGTTTTTCGCAGCAGGCGCAAACCTTCCATCCAAGTTTTTTTTTTTTTAATTACAGTATATGCCCATGGAAGCTTTGAGTGTGTGGAGGTCAAAGGTGCTCAGACATTACTAGGAGAACTGAAGTAGGGAAAGGCGAGCGCAGCGTGTTCCTTGTAGGGGGATGTACTGCCTTGCCCCATCCGCAGGGACGTGTACGAGCCGGGCGTCAGCAAAGAGACGATTGGGAGGAAGGGGCAGGTGACTGTATTGGTGGTCCGTGGGGAAGGGGTCCAGATAGTGCATGCAAGCCGAAAAATGTTCTTTCTTGTGTGTTCTTTCCAAGAATGTGAAAGGCAATTGTAGGAGTGTGTAGTTGCAAACCAGGATGACATCTGAGGAGGGATTAAGTTGAGGGGCTCTTCTGGTGTGTCCCCCCATCTTTATCTTTTCCCAGACTATGAGCAGATTGGTGCAACTAGTAAATGTCAGAAAATTGTCAAAGGCGGTGATTTCAATTCTGAGATTTACCCATAAGTCCCTTTAATAACCTCACATATAAGGTATCATCCCCTTTCCCCCCATACTCAGTGTATTAAAGGGGAGAAAGGGGCTATTAGAAATATGAATGGTATCCACATTTCCTTCATTGGAATGATCTGCATATAAATCCTATAGGTGGTCAAGTTTACAGAACTCAGTGTAGGTGAAACACAAAATTACTCTGTTTCTTAGTGTTCAGTGTTTCTTATTTCCAGGTGCTTGAAGGCTGGTGTCTGGTGGAACATCCCTCACGGCTTCTCATGTACCCTGGGTCCCTCACCTTCCAGGTTTTTTGATATTTTCAGCCTTCCTTTTACCTCACCAAGGGTTCCAGTCCACACTCCCAACCTGGGGGCTGCTAGGGAGCTATAGGTGCTCCAATACCCCTGAGCTGCTTCTGTCCATTCCTACAAAAGCCTGGGGGGTAGTTCCCCAACTGAAAATGAAGCTTGAGTTGCCTCTTCACCCAAGCTTGCTCCTTCAGTGCTCTTCAAAAGTCCCTCAGTGTTTCGTTTTTGCTAAACCCCTCTGGTCAGGAGATCTGGGACCATTTGGTGAATTCTGGGAATGCTGCAGACTTGAAACTCTAGCTTGGCCTCTTCGTCTCTAAGCAGAGTCAAATCTAAATTCAGTTTCCCTCTTAAAACTACTTCTTGCCAATGTCCGGAAGGCCAAAGCTGGGACAATTGGAGCAACAAGATAAAAAATGGGAGTACTGGATTGTAAGCCATGGAACAAAATAAGGAATGCATACTTGAGTGCATATTTACATAAATAAATACTTGAATTATTAGTACATGGGGATGAAGTGAATGGTAGAATTCTAATCAATACACGTAGAAGGAATGGGAGAAATAGAACATCCTGGTTAGGCAAACGGCACAGTAATGATTGTTCCAGATAACATTTACCAATGGATGCTAAAATCAGCGGGCCCAAGTTTTCAGAGAAATAGGATATTCATACAGTCTTAAAATATCTCTCCCAAAATTATTAATTGCAAAAGGAAAAATAGTATCATTACAGTGAAGAAACCTCACTAACACTACCTTTGCTTTGATGGTCAAGGTCAACATGACCAATGTTAAGACATGGACGTTACAGACCCTTTAATGTGACACCTTGAGATGTATTAGGTTCTCCAGAGAAACAGACTGGTGGGGTGTATGGAAAAGGAAATGTATGTCTATTTAGTATGAAGATTTAGTGTAAGGGATTGGCTCAGGCCCTTATGGAGGCTGACAAGTCCCAAGATCTTCAGGGTGAGCTGGCCAGCTGGGGACCCAGGAGAGCCGATGGTGTGGCTCCAGCCCAAAGGCCGGCAGGCTCGACACCCAGGGAGAGCCGGCGTCTCAGCTTTAGTCTGAAGGCAGGAAAAAGCCCCTGCCCCAGGTCAAAGGCAGCAAGGCAGTAGAAATCCTCTCCTACTTGGGGGAGAGCCAGCCTTGTTTTCTATTGAGGCCTTCAATTAATTGGATGAAGCCTACCTACACTAGAGCGTGTAACTTGCCTTATCCAGTCCACCCCTTCAATGTAAATCTCGTCTAATAACAGCCTCACCGGAACACCCAGAATAATGTTGGACCAAATAATTTAGCACTCCATGTCCTAGTCATGTCGACATGTAACGTGAACCATCACAGAAGGACACTTTATTACTTCTGGGGTATTCTGGCCAAAAAATGCATGCCCTAATCTAATTATAAAAACCTTAGACAAACCCAAATTGGTGACCATTTTACAGAATAGCTAGCCAGTATTCTTTAACAGTGTCAAGTTTATGAAAGACAAAGAAAGCCTGAGGAATCTTCACAGACTGGAGGAGAATGAGGTGACATGACAGATAAATGCAGTGGGGTTTCCTGGACAGGATCCTGGAACAGAAAAGGACGTTAGTTGAAAAATTAATAAAGTTTGAATAATGTCTTTGGGGCAGTTAATAGTATTGTATTAACGTTAATTTCTTGGCTTTGGTAAATATAATGTGGTTATATAAGATATTAAATTAGGAGCTGGTTGAAGGGTATATACAGGAACTCTATTTTTGCTACTTTTCTGTAGGTAAAAAACTATTTTACAATAAAGTTTTTTAAAAAGCTTCTTGCCATTGGGTAGTTCTGAGGATTTTTAATAGAGGATAGATATTTTTTATATTCTTTAAATTTGTAACTGTCACATGTCTATGCATATATAATTTTGTAACTACCATCCAGCATTTTCCATAAATGCTAAATTCTACCAGTTCTTTTTTGCAGGCACCTTTAAAAAACCCATGCGTTTCTTTTCCTTTTTCCTTCCTATGTTCTGTATTCCCTCCTGACTAAAGCAGCTTTTTTTAAAAATTAAAGTGTCATTGATATATGATCTTATGAGGGTTTCAGATGAACAACATTGTGGCTTCAATATTCACCTGTATTATCAAGTCCTCACTAGCCCCCCACATTGCAGTCACTGTCTATCAGCGCAGTCAGATGCTATAGAGTCATTAGTTGTCTCCTCCATTCTGTACTGCCTTCCCTGTGACCAACCTGTATTGTGTGTGCTAATTATAGTGCCCCTTTAATCCCCTTTTCCCTCCCTCTCCCCCCACCTTCCTCAACCCCTCCCCTTTGGTAACCACTGGTCCCTTCTTGGAGTCTGTGAGTCTGCTGCTGTTTTGTTCTTTCAGTTTTGCTTTGTTGTTATACTCCACAGATGAGTGAAACCATCTGGTACTTGTGTTTCTCCACCTGGCTTTTTTCACTGAGTGTAATACCCTCTAGCTCCATCCATGTTGTTGCAAATGGGAGGACTTCTTTTCTTTTTTTGGCTGAATAATATTCCATCATGTATATGTCCCACATCTTCTTCATCCATTCATCTACTGATGGACACTTAGGTTGCTTCCATTTCTTGGCTATTGTAAATGGTGCTGCGATAAACATAGGGGTGCATATGTCTTTTTTGAATCAGGGATTAAAGCAACTTTTCATAAACATTCAGAGTTCAACCCTCCTGCTGTTCCTTTATCTCTGAGGTGATGCCCATGTGGGTTGTTGTGCAGAGTGAAGAGCGTCAGGTGGGGAGTCAGGGGACCGGGTGCCAGCATTCTTCGTCTGCCTCTGTCACTAACTCAGTGTCCTTCCAGTTTTGGCATTTGGAGGCCACATGGCAAATTTGGGCTGAATACTCTTTGCACTAGTCGATGTATAGATTGAAATGGTTATATTTTTCAGTATTTTTTTCTTTTTATGAAAGTCCTATGTGCCTTATATTTAGCTTTCCCCCAATTTTAAAATACACATATGTTTTTCCTCCTGCTCCCCAAGTCTGTGGATTATACAACAGACTCAGCACTGTATGGACTTGATTCTGGCTTTTCCCTCAGACTCTTTCTTTGTAGCAGTTTAAGGAGATCAACATTTTCTTTCTTTTCCTTTTCCTCAGGAAGCCATTGTAGTCCTTTTCTATCTTCTCGTCTTCTCTCTGAAATGGTGTGTAGCTCTTCTAAGCACCCACATCCCTGTGGTGGCGTCCACTTTGTGGTCCTGCCCCTGCTCAGGCCTTGAGTGGGCTGAGCCCTGGCCCTCAGCCCCCAGCCCCATAGGGAACCCTGGCCGTCATTCCCCCTGCCCTTGCCTGGTGGCCTGAGGCCTCTGGGCCGGGGTCCCTCTGCCTACTTGGAGCACCAATGCCAGCAAGATGTACCACTGAGATGTAATTGACACTCTTGAGAACAAATGGTACACCCCAGTTTTCCTTCATTATTTTCCCCAAGCAGTATTGGCCCCTTGTATTCCCAGCACTTGAGTGGTGGGCTTAGATCCCAGGGTAAGACTCACCAAGGATGGAGGCATTGGTGGACCCTGGGAACCACCTGAAAGCTCTAGCGGACAGCCTGCTGGCCGCCTAGAGGACAGCGTGGTGAGCGTCAGCCCGTTCCCCCGGCCTAGGCGCTTCCTTGGTGTCTGTGGGATATAGAGGAGAAAGGATTCTTAAGAATCACCTCCAGCCCCACTTGTGTTTTTGTTGTCATTTTTAAAAATTTATTTTTTAATTGAGATATGATCACCATATAATGTTTTGTAAGTTTAAGGTGTTCAGCATGTTGATTTGAGCCATTTATATATCACAGTATGATTAGCATTGGCAAACACCTAACACCTCCATCACCTCCAGCGTCATTTGTGCGTTGGTCTTTTAACTCCCATTCCCAGGGCAGCCGTTCCTCCAACCCCCACAGCTTGCCTGGGCCTTGTCGTTGCTTACTCAGTTTTCTCAGCTTGCCGCTCAAGAAGAGAGAAATGGCGGTATTTGCAGAGCCCAGCGTTTAGGACGGAGCCCAGCACGAAGTAAACACTGTATTAGAGTTTTTATTAAAAATAAGAAATGACCCTCCCTTTCAAACGGCTTACCTTTAGTTGCAAAGCTGAAATGTACAAATGAAAAAACAACCAACGCACAGAGCAATATGGAAAAAGCATCACCGCAAAGGCGGGGCAAGAAGAGGCAAGACCCCCTGGCCATGTGTCTTCCGCATGGCGCGTCAGTTATTCTTCTCAACAACTAGTGATTCTCCCATTTTGTGCTTCAAGAAATTTAAAAGCCTCGAAGTGCTGTAAGGTTGTTTGTGTAAGAGTGAGATTTGAACACAGGGCTGTCTGAGCTGAAAACTGCCCCTGCCGTCGGATACTGTACACACAGCAAGCTTTAAAATGAAGCTTGTGCCGGCCCTCGAAGGACGGATGGAATTTATCAGATGGAGAGAAGTGGGAGGACGTATAGGTTTTGCAGGGCAGGGAAAGAAGTGGGCACAGTACGAGCGACGTGTACCAGTGGGAAGCAGAGAGGGTGCGGGGGCATGGGGGGTGTCCTCCAGGTTTGCTAGAGTAAGGGAAGAATGAAGGGTAAAGCTGGAACGTGGGGGGGAGGCAGAGTATAATGAGCCTTGAATTCCCAGTTGAGTTTGGACTTTATTTCATAAGCCACTGGAGGATTTGTGGAAGGGTGGGACGTGATGAGACGGAAGCTCAGGTGGGATATGGAGGGGACTGCAGAGACGAGAGGGGCTGTCAGGAGAGCTCATGTTGGTTATTAATGACTCAGCGTTCACTGGGTGACGCAGATAGGGGGCTAAGTGCGTCACGTGCGTTATGTCATTTGTCTTTACAATAGCTCTAAGAAATGGGCACTGTTCATATCGTCCCCATTTTCCAGCTGGGTAAATGGAGGCTTTGAGGGCTTAAGTGGTGACCAGGCAGTGGCGTCAGGATATGAACTAGGTGTATCCAGTACCCCCCGCCCTGCCTGTGTGTGTAAACCGTGCCTGACAGTAGCCCTGGAGGCAACTCCGGGCGGTTTTAGGTCAGATGCGGTGGTCCCGGGCGACAAGGCCTGAGGTAGGTCGGGGGATGGAGCAGCAATGAGAAACATCCTGGGCTGGAAGCCTGACCCCGGGGCTGGGCCTGTCACTCTCTGGCTTCTCTGTATGCTTGTTTCCCGTGGAGCTGGTACTTGGTGGTGAGAACCTTGCCAGACTATGCTGACAGCACGGAAACCTTGTCTCCAACCTTCTCAAGGAGCTGAGGTCTCTGTTTTTTCCTGAGAAATGTATTAATTTGATAAAGTAAGTGCTGAGTGTGCATGTGCTCGGTCTGGCTGACTTTAGAGACGGTCTAAGCTGACTTCATCTGTTCTCAGGCATCTTAACCGTAACTACTGGAGTTTGGGACACGGAGGTGCCTCCAGAGAGGTCTGTGGGGGATCAGTTCTTCCTTTTTTCCAGGACCCTCTTCCCTCATCTGCTTATCTTGATAAGTTCCCAGTTGCTTCCCTGCTTTGCCGTTGTATAGGTTGATACATCACAGAAGTTTGTTTTGTTTTCTATTTTTTCAAGAAAAAGAGGGTGTGTGCATTTTGACTGCAATACTTGTGATGCACAGTCAGATGAGCATATAACGTGAGCGTGCTGAGAGCCCTTGGGGCGCAGCCCAGGCCAGCCCAGTGACCTCTCTGCTCTGTCTGCTGCAGGTGACAAGAAGTACATCATGGGACCCAAGCTGTCCACTCTTGACGCCACCGTCTTTGGACACTTGGCACAGGCCATGTGGACCTTACCTGGGACGAGACCTGAGCGGCTGATCAAAGGCAAGCCCTACGTACCTCTTGAGGTTTTGGGAGTTGCTGGGGGGTGGAGGTATGGGCAGCACAGTGGAGAATTCTAGCCCAGTGCCTGTGAGCTTGGCTGGGTTCCTGCGGCCAGAGCCAGAAGGCCTGGAGGAGAGACTGGGTGTCACCTGCCCTCTGGTCCAGATTATGTTCTTAGCAAAGCTGACACCAGGGCCTTTCTTCCAGCTCCTTACACAGTGGACTTAATACTTGTTGCTGAAACAGGGCTTCCGCTCCAGCTAGTGCCCGTGTTTTGTTGCTCTTCCTTGATTTTCTTTGGCCAGTGGCCCTGCAGCGGCCAGGCTTGGGTGGGACTGAGGGGCTTGCTGCTTGTCTCAGATGCCTTGTTTGAGCCTGAACTGGTCTCAGATATTCCATAGGTAAGTATGGGACATAAACAGTTCTGTGCCTTCTGGGTTCAAAGCACTTCTTTTTCCTATTCTAGTTGGGTGGCTATAGATCATACACTGAGAGGAGAAGGGCTGGGAAGTCCAAGATTGTGGGAAAAGGAGGAAATTGTCCACAAATGCCCAGGCTATGCAAAGTATTAATATTATTGTTTGTACATTTTGACCAAAGGAAATACAGTCTTGGAGCTTTGTTGTGTGATATTTGCTATAAGGCCTGTCAGAATTGTAATTGTTTTGAGTCATTCCAGTTGGAGGCAGTACCTGAGTAAGTGCCTGTGGGCTGGGGATGTGGGGAACAAGGTTCAATATTTAAGGTTTGGGGAAGGGGACTGACAAGAGTTAGTCAAGGTGTTTCTGCCCCAGCTGAGCAGGCTGGGGTGTCGATCAGATCACCAGTGAATAACATATACAATGCTCTTAATTAATATTGGATGGATGGATGGATGGATGGATGGATGGTTGGATGACCAAGCCGGGAAGAATCATGCAAGAAACTGAGGGAGGTGAGCAGTCATGTGTGGTGGTCAAGGGGGGATGAGTGGGAGGTTGGCTGGTAAAGGCCATGGCTGTGTGTGTGTGTGTGTACTCATATGCATGTCCAGAAGGTCAGACCAGGCAAAAGGCAGCCGGAGTAATTCTCCGGATCTCCTGTTGGTGGTAGTGGGACCCCAGATACATTATCAGACTCAGCAGGAGTGAATCTGGCAGTGATGGAAGGTTTTCTGGAACTTCAGCTGAGTGGCCCTGGGGACAGTACGTGCTGATATTTAATTTAGTAAGTGATCAGAATGGAGATGTATTTGGCTTATACCATGTGTTGGAACTTACCTAAACTGAATGTGTTATTGTATTGGTCATGTTCGTAGCATTTAAAATTGTTTCCCTTTATTTTAATCAGATTTTCCATGGTTGTCTAAAAGATACTGATTCCTTTTAGTTCATTGAAGGGTATGTTTTATATTTACTGTCTCTTTTCTGTTTCTCCTCCCTCCCTCCCTCCATTTCTCTACCAAACCACCTTTACACACCTATGAGTACACACAAGCCCACACCTACTCACACACTTCTGTGCATACCCCCCTACACACTCACTTGTATACATATACTTCTATCCACTGGTGTGCATGCACACACACACACACACACACACGCATGCACACACACACACACACAGTCTCACACACACACACACACACGCATTCACACACACACACACACACACTACTGAGGCCATCTGTTATTTTAGTCAGAAGCATTTCGACAACCTATTATCAGTAGAACTCTCAGATTCTACCAAATCCCTTCCTGCAGAAATGAAGCATTATTGTTGATTTACTGGCCTCTTCCTCTTTTACTTCCTGGAAGGACTTAGTGCCTTTTGAAAGGGTAATCAGCCTTTCTGGAGGATTAGTTTTGAGTCCCACGCTGAGACACACGCACATGGGGGAGTCTGGCGCTCTCATCTGTGGGGGACTTCTGGCACATGGTCGCTTACACTTTGATTCTTTAAACAAGCTAGTAGCTTCCAGCTTTCCCTGGGGACTGGTGTGGCATCTAGAGAGAATCTCTACATCTTCTTTCATTCATTAGTTCTGTGGCCCTTCCAAACCTTTTGATTGGAGCTGCTAGGACTTGGGCAAACTACTCATTTGATACTAGCTTCTTCTTCTGCCTTTCTGTGATGAAGACTTCCCTAAGAAGTCACAAGAGGAAGGAGAACTAGAAACAGCCAAGAGCCTGGATCCGTTAGAACTGGCTCAAACCCAGGAGCTGAGTGGCCTGGATTGGGCAGGTTTCTGCATTAGCTTTGGAATAAATAGCAGGGCCCTGTTGGCCATGCCACACGTGTGTGTGTGTGTGTGTGTGTGTGTGTGTGTAAATACAAGCTTTTTGGTCTTAGATATTATTTATAATACATAGCCACCCAAGCTACTTCTGGAACCATCTAGAACAGTGAGAAGTTTTCCTTAATTTAGGTGAGTAGGAGGACAGACTTTGAACATCCAGCAATTCTTAAAAAAATATATATATGTGTGTGTGTATTTGTCTATATACCTATATCTAGGTAAAGATACATGAAGTGTTATTTCCTTTCTGGAGAAAATTCCAAAAAGATAGAAAAGTCTAAAAAAGTAAAAAATGACTTGAGACCCCATCACCCACAGAGAACTACTGTACTGTGGTGGTGTGTATCCTCATCTTTTATCGAGTACATGCATGTGTGTATTTTCACAAATTGGGATCACGGTGTTGATACAGCTATAACCTGCAGTTTTTAAAATTAACTGTATTATTGCCATTTCCCTTGTTACTAAATATTTTTTAAATCAATGTATTTAGTAGCTGCAGAATGTCTTGTCCTGTGGCTGCACTGTAATTTATGTGATTAGTCTGCTTGTTGGACTTGGGAGTTCTTTCAAATAATTTGTATTAATATTCTATGATGAATATTGTATAAATATATATCTATTTTCCTGCTTATCTCTGCTTATTTCCTTAAGCTAAATTTCTAGTTGGGGAACTGCTGTCTCAAAGGGTATAATCTCTTGGTCTATATGGCCAAATTGCTTTCTAGAAAAACCAAAGCAGTTTATATTCTCCTGAGCTGGATTCGGAATAAGCAAAATTCAGAAAGCACCTTGAATTTTGTTCCTCAGTTATGGTTGAGTATAATTTCTTTTGAATCTTTTCTTTGCCCATTTTACAGTGAAAGAGAATCTCAGTTTTATTATCAGCAACACTTCTTTTTATTTTTTAAAATTGAGGTATAGTTGATATATAATATTATATTGGTTTCAAGTATACACAGTGATTCAGCAATTGTGTACATTATTAAATCCTCTCCCCAACTTTTATAGTTTCTATCTATCAACATAGAAGTATGTTATAGAACCACTGACTCTATTCTCTATGCTGTACTTTCATTCATGTGACTAATTTATATTGGGATTGGAATTTTGTGCCTCTTTATCCCCTTTGTCTGTTTCACCCACTCACCCCAACCCTCACTCCCCTGCCCCCCCTCACCATGGTAAAACCAGTCATTTCTCAGTGTCTGTGAATCTACTGCTGTTTTGTTTATTTGTTTTGCTTTGTTTTTAGATTCCACAAATACATGAAATCATATGGTGTTGTTTGTCTTTCTCCACCTGCTTTTATTTCACTTGGCATAATACTCCCTAGGTCCATCCATGTTGTTGCAAATGGCAGGATTTCTTTCCTTTTTATGGCTGAATAACATTCCATTGTGTATATGTACCGCATCTGTTTTATCCATTCAGCTGTTGATGAACACTTTGCTTATTTCCATATCTTGGCTATTGTAAATAATGTGGCAATAAACACAGGGGTGCCTGTGTCTTTTTGAATTAGGAATTTTGTTTTCTTCAGGAAAATTCCTAGAAATGAATTACTGGGTCAAATGGTATTTCCATTTTTAGTTTTTTGAGCAACCTCCATACTGCTTTCCACAGTGGCTGCACCAATTTACATTCCCACCAACAGTGTGGGAGGGTTCCCTTTTCTCCACATCCCCACCAACACTTGTTAGTTCTTGTCTTTTGGATGGTGGCCATTCTAACTGGCGTGAGGTGATGTCCCATTGTGGTTTTGATTTGCGTTTCCCTGATGATTATGATGTGGAGTATCTTTTCATTTGTCTGTTGCCTTTTGTATTTTTTCTTTGGAGAATTATCTGTTCAGGTCCTTGCCCCATTTTTTGATTAGGTTGTTTGTCTTTTTGGTGTTGAGGTATATGAGTTCTTCATATATTTTTGGATGTTAACCCCTTATTGGCTACATGATTTATGAATATCTTCTCCCATAATGTAGGGTGCTTTTTTGTTTATTAATATTCTCTAATGAATATTGTATAATTCCAAATTTGCTGTAATGGTGTCCTTTGCTGTAAAGAAGCTTTTTAGTTTGTGTAGTCCCATTTGTTTATTTTTGCCTTTGTTTTCCTATCCCAGTGATATGTGTCCAGAGAAATATTACTCATGTTTATATTCATGAGATTTTTGCCTGTGTTTTCTTCTAAGAGTTTTATGGTTTCATGTTTTATATTTAGGTCTTTAATCCATTTGGAGTTTACTTTTGTGTATGGGGTTAGGGAGTTAATCCAGTTTCATTCTCTTGAAGTAGTTTTCCAGTTTTCCCAAAACCACTCACTGAAGAGACTGTCTTTTCTCCATTGTATATTCATGGCTCCTTTGCCATATATTAACTGACCATATATGTGTGGGCTTATATCTGGATTCTCTATTCTGTTTGATTGATCTATGGGCCTGTTCTTGTGCCAGTACCATATTCTTTGATTACTATACCTTTGTAGTAAAGCTTGAAGTCAGGGAGCTTGATATGGCCAGCCATGTTCTTCTTTCTCAGGATTGCTTTGGATACTTGGGGTCTTTTGTGGTTACGTATAAATTTTAGGATTATTTGCTTCAGCTCCTCCAAAAATGCAATTGGTATTTTGATAGAAATTGCACTGAATCTGAAAACTGCTTTGGGCAGGATGGCCATTTTGACAATATCAATCCTTCCTATCCATGAGCATGGGCTAGATACCCATTTATTTGCATCTTCTTCAATTTCTTTCATCTCCTTGGTTAGATGAATTCTTAGGTATTTTATTATTTTTGGTGCAGTTGTAAATGGAATTTTCTTGATTTCTCTTTCTGCTAGTTTGTTGCTAGTATATAGGAATGCAACAGATTTCTGTATATTGATTTTGTATCCTTATCAGCAATACATTTGATATTTTGATTAGATTATCCTTATTAAAGAATTGCATGTGGATTGGGGCACTCTTTGAAACAGACATGGAGACTTGGAGAACCTAAAAATGTGGAATTGAAGCAACAGAAGGGAAAGAGTTCTATAGCCCATCTGCACCCCTTTAGAGCCCTCTCAAAACCGCATAACCTAACAGTTTTCCTGAATTTGTAACACAGCCTTTTGTGTTCTAAGAAAAACCTTACTAGCAGCTCTTTTATTACCAACCGTTATTTATTGCACTTGGATATTTTTTTGCCTATTATTTGATAGATTAAAATGTGGAAAAAGTGCTGAATATCTTGGAAAACATGTAAGTATGTCCGCATCCGCACACTCTTACTGGTGTGTATCCAGGAGTGTTCGGGGAGAGGTTGCTGTGGGGAGCATTTGGGTCTCAAGAAGGGGCTGGCTCAGATCACCTTTGAGGGTCTGGGTATTTTGGAATCTATGAAATAGTGTCCTTTAGCTTCGAGGAGAGGAGGGGAAGCAACAGCCTTCAAGTCTGTTAAGAACTTTTCTGAAGAGGAAATGCTCAATCCATCCCTGCCCCTGTGGTAGAATCCTGAGGGAAACAGCCAGGGGCGGGGCCAGGGCAGGCACAAGAGCAGGACAAGATGGTGCTGGGTGAGTTCCTGTAGCCCGGATGTGGTGTGTGGGTCTCGGCCCCATGTGGTCCTAATATCTGGCAATGCCCGAGTGCTGGGCAGGTTGTGCTGGGGGACCCTGGCAGACCCCTCATTCCCACCGTACCCCGTTGGCAGCTGGGAGAAACTGGATTCTGGATTCTGGGTCTGGTTGACAGTGTTTTCAGTGTCAAATTGTCCAGAATGTTTCTGAGAATTAGTGAAATGGTAGTTATACGGGAAAAGAAAATGAACTTCTTTTTTCAAAGTGCCGTGGGGGTATTTGCGTTTGAGAAACTCCAAGACAAAAACTCTGTTTTCTGTCTGGGGGTGTCTTCTGAGTAGAGGGCCATTCAGCTTTCTGATAAATATCCTCTCAAGCTGTCCGACAATATCACTAATCAGTCAGTATTTTACTAATATATTTTCTTAGATTTTTTTAAATTAAAGAGGTAATACATGATTATCACCATAAGTTGAATTATACAGGTACTTTTTCATTTTTTAAAATTAAGGTATCATTGATTTACAATCTTATGCTCAGGTTTCACATGAGCAACACTGTGGTTACTACATTCCCCCTTATTACCAAGTCCCCACCACATCCACACAGGTACATTTTTAAAGATTTATGACTTCCCCCTCATCCATGTCCAATATCACCCCCATGGAGTAATGAATTAAGGATATGGAGTAAATCCTTCTGTGCCTTTCTCCGTCATGTACAAATTTACACACATGTATATAACTGTTTTGGTTTGTTTTTACTATTTTTAAACTAAACAATAGAATTATACACATTGTTTTATAACTTGCTTTCTTCACTTAATAAAATATGCTTTTGAACAGCTGCACAATATTTCATACAGCTGATACACCATAATTTATCTCATCAGACCCTGTTGATAGAAATTCAGACTGTTTCCATCTTCTTTTTTTTTTATTAACATATAATGCTGCATTTGACATCCAGATACATATATCTTTACATACCGAGGTGCTTATTTTAGTGGAATAGAGTAGTAAACATAGAGTACTGTAAGTAGGGGGCCAACAGATATATGCATTAAAAATTTTAATGACTAACATGAGATTACTTTTCAAAAAAGGTTTTGGTAATTTATGCTTCCACTAGTCACATAGTACCATGCCTGACCCTCCACATTGGACGTTATCAAACTTTAATTTTTACCAGTCTGACAGGTGAAATTGTTACCTGATTCTTGAGTACATTTAGAAAAAATGAAGTTTTTCTATTATTTCACAAAGTTGGCACCTTCAGTATAAGCATTTATGAATGTTAACACAGGCATATCACCCACACGCGCACAAACACATGTTACACACAACCTGTTTCTACTGCCAACTTGTTCCTGTTCTTTTGGCTGGTAGCATGTAGTGTGTCAGCTGATGGAGCATCTGGGAACAGGAAGGGATCGGCGAGGTCAGAGAAAGGTAAAACTCAGGTATAAATTTTGATTCTTTGCTTCACTCTTTTTATAAGGGGCAGGGTATGAGGATGGGTATGTGAGCTCCCAGCCCGTGCTTAATCAAAGCAACCCCTGTCTTGACTGCACGATAGAATGATGACTTCTTTCATGACAACTCATTATCTTTGAGGGGCAACACTTGCTTCCTGCTCATTCCTGAGATCCCAGAGAATTACAGAAAAATATTCTGTGATAGCTATGACTATATATATATATATATAATATATAAAATATTCTGTGTGCAGCTATGAATTCCCAGCCCAGGCCAGAATTCCTCAGTAGGCAAGCACAGTAGTTAGGGCGAAGGGCATAGGGTCTGGCAACTGCTTGAGTTTCAATCTTGGGTCTTCCACTTCTAGCTGTGTGACCGCAGGCAGGGTAATTAACCTCTCTGTTGCTTTAGTTTTCCCATGATAAATGGGGATAATAGTGTTCCTGCTTCTTAGGTTTCTTGTAGGGACTATGGGAGTTAACATCAATTCAATAGATGCATAAAACACTTCAAAACAGTGTCTGGCACACAGGACTATATCTGTGTTTGCTATTATTATTATTCATTTTTATTATTGCACACTGAGGCGCTATTAATGTCACACGGTCAAGAAGGGGGCGACTCTCCTGGAAGAAAGGTGAATAAACAGGCTGTAGAAAGAATTACAAGGAAGTGGATAGAGTCCTACAACACGGAGGAGCGGCGGGTGTGCGAGTAGGTTCTGACCCTGGCTGTTCCCAGGGAGCAGCTCATAGGGCGTGGACGTGACCGAGGCACCCAGGGCTGTCCCCAGGCCCTGCTGTGAAGCGGCCACAGTCCGTCCTTGACGCCCCGCCTCCTCCTGCCCTGTTGCATCCTCCACATCTGCATCCAGGGCTTGGTGACCTGTGGCCGGCAGCGTCTGGCGAGGTGTCTCCTGGCGGCTTTCTCGAGGGATGACATAAGTAGAGGCTTGTCAAAGTACACGCATCTTCTCAACAGGACTATGATGTTGGCTTCTCAGCAATGGCTCCTGAGCGTATGCGTGCCATCTCTGAGGAGGGGGCGGTCCGAATGGACTCTTCCATAACGTGAGGTGAACATTTATGATCTGAGAAGACTGAAAATGGTGACCTGGAGGCAACTCATGTCCACCGGTTTACAGGGCACGAAGCGTGGGGGGTGGTGCGGTGTGATTTTATGTTTTGTAGGGGTTGTGTTTATTTAATGGGAAAGTGTTTACCAGAATGTTACAGGAAGGCATAGGTAATAATGAGAAATAAGGAGAAAAAAATACTGAAAACTAATTATACCAAAATGTTAATTATGATTACCTTGGCCTGATGAAATTGTAGGTGGTTTTGGTTTCTTCTTTATGTATTTATATGACTTTGAATTTTCCAAAATGAGAGTATACTATTTTCTCTAATAGAAAATAAAATAGAATAGTTACAGACTATAATCAGTAGAGCTATTAATATAGAAACAAACTAAATGGCTGTGATAGGGAACTGGTAAAAACAGAATTAAACCTGGTACATCTGCATAATGAACTATACTACGCAGTTATCAAGGTGGTCGTAGTTGAAATTGGGAGTCTTTCCTTTTATGTTGTTAAGTGGAAAAAATAGTATTGGAAGCAGAATATATACTAAGTGCTATATAGCAAATGTAAATATATGTAAATGTATATATAAACAGGAATTTCTGGAAGAACGTGAGAATATGATAAATGGGATTATCAGTAATTCTTTTATTTTTTGCTTATCTGTATTTTCTAATTTTCTGCAATAAAACATGGACAGCCTACATAACAAGTGAATGTTTATATGACTTTAAAAAATACACGTCCAAAGAGTATTGTTAAGGCGTTAAAGACCCGGAAGAGATGGTGACAGATTAGTATTTATAAGCAATGTTGCCATCTGGTGGATCAAAGTCAACGCTTCACCTTCTCTCTCCATTTTCCGTTTGGAGTTAGGAAATGGAAGCCAAATACTGGGCCGTGTGTCTGGCAAATGCCCGCACAATTTTAGCGACGTAACCAGAGTGGTCCTTTGATTCACATGAAAAATAAGTAGAGCCCCATCGTGGGTGCAGCTGTTGAATTTTATTTAAAAAAATTAAAAATACCCGTTTCACTACATGTTTTTGCAGGCACACTCCTCCAGGAAGACAATTCCGAGTTACCCGTTTTATGGATTATTTAGGGCAAAATTTCCATTCTAACATAACTTTTCAACTACGTGGCATAGTACCCAGCCCATGATAACCCTACAAATATTTGTGGAATAAATGATAACTCCTGGCTGACTTAAACCAGCTAACAGTTGGTGTAGTTTCATGGGTTATAAATTAATTTAAATATGAACCAGCTGAAGCACTAGTTCCCTTGATGTGCAAGCATCAAATAATAAAATGCTTCACAAAGCCAAATGGTGGTGGCGTAGCTGCCATTTCAGACAGACCATCCCCCTGCTCAGCACCCTGGGACTCACTGCTAAATATCATTCAGTCTGCTCACGGAATCTGACTGCTCCCCCTCACTTGGCTTATGATGTGTATATGAATCTAAATAACTTGATGGTACCTCTGTGGAAAAACACTGTGAATGTCCACCTCCCCTCATTCTTCCAAATCTCCCAGAAAGCCAAGTAGCCGGTAGATTGCTGCCTTTGAGGACCAACCCTCTCTTTGCTTACCATCCTGCAGGTGAGCTGATCAACCTTGCCATGTACTGTGAGAGGATAAGGAGGAAATTCTGGCCCGAGTGGCACCATGACGATGACAACACCATCTACGAGTCCGAGGAGAGCAGCGAAGGCAGTAAAACGCACACGCCCGTGCTTGACTTCAGTTTTTACTCAAGGACAGAGACCTTTGAAGATGAGGGAGCAGAGAACAGTTTTTCCAGAACCCCGGACACGGATTTCACTGGGCACTCGCTCTTTGATTCTGACGTGGACATGGATGACTATACAGATCACGAACAGTGCAAGTGACGTTTGGTCTCGCTGACCCTCTGATGCCGGCCCTGCCGCTTCCTGGAGTCAGTCCTGTTTCCCAGACAGAGATCCATCCAAGCCGGGAGGAGACCTTCATGCCTGGCAGTCCTGGCGAGCTAACTGGACTACAACAGCCTTATTCCTTTTTGTACAAACAAAACACAGAACCATTCAAGTGGCTCCATTTAAAACAAACAGGCAAAAAAAAAAAAAAAAAAGTAATGTCAGCATGGTTTCTGAAATCCATTTTTGTTTTCATTAGAAAACTAAGATTATGCAGAAGAGCAGGTGCAAGAACAGATTGTGCACTGACCACTCTTATGTTGATCCTCTTCAACCCAAGGGCTTAGTTGCGAGATGGATTCTTGAACATCTTCGTCCACCAAGGTTTGAAGTAATGAGATAGGGCGTCATCAGAGGAGATGTAGGAGATAAATGTTCTATGGTGGCTGCTTGTATTTTATGCGTGTGTATTGTATGTTGAAATAGAAGTAAAATAAAACCCATAGTTATTCAGTGAATACCTACTATGTGCAAAGCACTGTGCTGGGTGCTAATCAGTGTAAGTTTTATTCTAAGCCCAGCCAGCGACTAGCTATGCGATTCCGGGCAAGCCCCTTAATTCTTGGGTGCCTCATTTCCCCCACCTGTAGAGTGGGGTGACAATACTGTCCACCTACCTACCTCACAGGGGGTGTTGTGAGGATTCATATGGTAAATTCGGCGCTTTAAACCTCTTAGAAGAAGTATAACGTAACCACAATGTTTTATTCTCTATTGTGCTTCCTACATGTGGAGATGTGCGGGCCACAGAATCCCATACCCAGCCGACAGCAGCAGCAGCCACTCTCAAGCCAAGCTGATGGATGACACGTAAAGGCACAGTCAGGGCTCTGTCACCATCCCTCTTTGTCATCTTGCTTGATTTGAAACCTGTTGTCGAAAGAACCCTGAAAATATTTTTACGAATCATCAACAGCTACAAACAGTGTTCAGTTGTGTGTATTTGCAGAGAAGTCTTTCTTCCATGGCCTGAACACACACTGCAACGCTGTCCTTGTGGACTCCCGGTTGTTAAGTTGCCCAGATTTGATTTATTTGGAGAGAGCAAAGCTCAGGAATATGATGGGTTGAATGGAGGTGAAGGGGAAAGTGATGGATTGATTTCGTAAGCAGAAGCTTTCCAGCTTGTCATGTCTTTTTGAAAACAAACCTTGCAAGATGTATTGTGAAGAAGAAGTAGGAAGAGGATCGTGCTAGTAGTATTAATGCACGTTGTGCAGTGTGGACTCTATGCAGTTTGATGAATACAACTTTTCCGGTGTTCTCAGCCATTGCCCAGGGAGAGGAAGGCAACCCTGTGGACCAATCTTCCCGTTTCTTAAGGACCCCACCGTCCCTCCCCGTGCGCCCTCCCCAGGAGCACATGGACTCTGGGGCTTACTGTCTTTACTAAGGCACTCTATCCCTGAAGACAGTTTTTGTTGACATAGAACATTTTCCAGTGAAATATGCGGTGAAGATCCTGTGGTGATGGCCGTGCAGTTGGGCTAAGGGGAGTCAGCATTGAGATTTACAACTACGAACACATCTGCTTTGCACTGACTGCGTTATTCTTGAGGCAGTGGAAGAGGCGCTTCTTGAAAGACAGCAGTGTCTTCTGCCAAGTTCCTTTACTTTACTTGAAAAAGACTCTTTGAATATGGCTTTTGCAAAACAATCCTAAAATGCTGTGGGTTCACAAAGAGGCAAAAGGGAAGAACTTTTGAGGCAGTTTACCGTTTCAGCAACTGTGTAGGTCACATGTACCTGGGAAGAAATGCTGAAATTAAGACATTTTTTATTCCACAGAAAACTCAGTTGTATCTCACTAAAACCATTCGTCTTTGTGAGGACTGTTTGGTGCCTCAGGGGAATGTAAAGAAGATCTGAGTGGAGAAGCCTGTTTTGTTTCCGGTGTCAGCTGGGAGGATGGCTCACCTCTTTTCTCGCCAGCAAGGGTGTCCCAAGACCAGCCGGTGGTAGTTCTGTGTGACCGAGGGAGGCTCCTGGCCTGAAAATGGGAATGTAATAAACAGGTGGATTGTGAACGTGGCTCCACAAAGACTGTTGCCCTTTTCCCCCACACTCACCTAGAAAGAGCTGTGTTTGAAATTTTGCCTACAGTTTTATTCTTACTGTGTAGCACCAAGGGTGTTGTATCTTTACTTCAAGAATGGTTAAGTTATGAGTATGTAGATTCTCATCTATTTTTTATTGTGCATTACTTGGAAGGCAAGTACATGGAGAACGACTGATCAAAGTGAAGTTGGAAAGGGATTCATTCTATCCAGGTGCCTCCCACTGGAGTATGAATGGACGTTGCTGCTAGGCATCTTGGGTACTGGCCTGACAGCAACATTTCATAGGTGTAACTTGACTAAAACCCTAGGACATACCCAGTGTGGGTTACAGAGACAAAATAACTGAGACAAAAATCACTGCGGTGTGGATAACTTATTCAGTCTTATTGGGAAGGCTTTTTTTTATCGGTTCATTCTTAAGCTATCCAGACTTGAACTGTTCTCCAATTTGATGAACAGGTGCTACTTACAAGAAAAATAAGAAATTAGAGGATATTTTGGTGATCTGGCTCACTTGTTCAAGTTTCTGTATTTCTTTTTTAACTGGAAAGTCACATAAGGAAGTGTGATCTTTAATGCTAACAGGTGCTTTGGTTGGACAGAGGACCCGCTGACCACCTAGTCTTTCTTTTAACTTCTAATTGTCAAAATAAATTCTGCCCCTCTCTTCACCTCCCTTTGCCCCTATCCCCACTCATTAGGATTAATGAGCAGCAGCAGTGTCTTTACTTTGCATAAGTCAGTAGATATAAGGACAATATTAACTTATGCAGAAGCAAACTGTGTTGTCAGGGTTTACCACTTTGTCGTAACAATGAACTGTGAACATGGACACTAACCAAGGCCATGGGCTACCCAGCTGGCTGATGGCAGGCTTAGAACAATTTGAACTTGAATCACAAGTGCAGCCTGTTCTCATTTGTGCCCTGTCTGTGTGCTCCCTGTGTTAGGGTATGTTTTTGTGAAATAGCTAGGGTTCAAGGAAAGGAAAAGCAAGGCATCCTGGCTTCATGGGTCTTGCCTAAATTATTTAAGAGAAGGTATAGAGCCACAGGAATCTATGGCTAGGCCATGGATTAGCTCTAGAAAGCCTCTTACAAGAGCCGCCTTTGAGGTTACTGGCTCAGTGTCACATACACATTCATTCGAAGGGCAGGACCCCGAACCCAAGTCTCTCACCTTGCCTTAGATGGGTCTTGCTTTTACACCATTTTGACTTGGTTTCCTTTTAAAGCCTATAGTCCCTGAGAAAGCAGTCCATGCCATAGGACCAGCACACCCCCAGCCTCTCTCGCAGTGCTTGGAATCCCCCATTCTTGCTCCCCATGTCCGTTCAGGCCAGTCTAGCCCAATTCAAGAGATCTTCCGTCAGTACTTATTCTTTTCAAGGCACTGTTAGCCTCTGTGAATGATACCAAGGTGGTTATCCAGGTCCCCAACACACCCCATTCTTGGTTATGGATCTTTGCAGGAATCCATGCCCATGTGCTCACTGGATACTAACTAAGCACCTACCCTGTACCTGGCCCTGGGATCTACACTGGGTAGAAAGTGGTGAACAGAACAGACGTGGCACCCTAATTTCAGAGCATCCTCTTTTGCCTAGACTTCTTTGGTGGCCTCTTTTATACTCTTGGCTACCTCCCTGACCCAGTCCAGCCATCACCACCAGATTAATCTTTCTGAAGAGCTCTGGCCCTGATGGGGAGCCATATTGTCCCCGGGTGCAGGTCACTCCTTATGGCCTAGCCTTCTCACCTCTTTATTCCCCTTGCCTCCTGGGGCTCCGCCATGCGAGCCCTTGGTACATCCTGGTTGGTCTGTTGCCGCTGCCGAAACATGCCTCATGTGCTCCCTCTCGGCCTCTGCCCATGCCGGCCCCTCTCCTGAATCTCCACTGGCCCAGCTCCTGCCCACCTCTAAAGAGCCAGCTTTGTCAGTTCTGCAAGAAGACACCTCGGCTTGCTTCTCTTTGCCCTTCCTCCAGACCACAACACTCATTTCCTTCCCTCAAGGCTGCACGGGAAGGTACGCTCAGAAAGTGCTAGGAAGTAGTGGCCTGAGATTTTCTGTGTGTCAGGGACTCCATTGATAATCTAATGAAAGTCTTAAATCCTTCCCAGAAAAATACATATATGCAAGTCTACAACATTTTACATGTAAGTTCAGGAGATTTGGAGACCTGGAATTCCCCGTGGATTCCTGAGGGGGCTCATGGACCCCAGCTGAAGAAGCCTTCTGGAGTCTTTAGAAGTTACTGTTCCTGTTAGTGTTCAGCCTTTGCTGCCTTTACCGACCCAGACAGGAGCAAAATTGGTGTGGGATGTGCACGCAGACGTAGTAATATGCTATCTGCGCTGAGAATGAGTTGAGGGGCAGGGAAGGAAGGAAGAAGAGCTGTCTGACAGTGAGGAAACGCCTTTGTTTCGACAGGTTTGGCATTTTGAAACTGACGAGGTGCTTTTGTCTTTGCTGTTGTTACTGGTTATCTTTTAACCATCCCAAAAGTTGATTTATCAAAATCAGTTCAGGGCCAGGTGAACTTCCCTGCAGCCCTGAAACCCACCACCACCTCTGCCCGGGTGAGCCGGCCGGCCTGGGCCTTTAGGGGGGAGAGAAGAGGCTGGAAGTTTCCTCACAGGAGAAAGGTGTGCACAAGGTTTCCTGTGTTCATTCATTCACTCATTCATTCATTCATTTATAGACCGATTGTTGAGTATATTTTCCATAAAAGGATGGTGCCTTTTGTTGATAGGTAAACTACTCAGGTCTTCTCTGGCTTTTCTTTTTTACAGGGTGAAGTTACTTTTATTATTCCTGGCGGTGACCCAGAGTCCTTTGTTCTCCTTTGTAGGCGGTGCCGTTTCGGTCGAGCAGGAATGGGTGAAAGGACATTCCTGACAAGAACTTCTGAGTCTAAATGCTGAACTCTAGCAACTACCTTTAGGGATCAGTTGGGGGTGATTGTAGAGGGCTCGACCTTCATTCAGTTGCTTCCCGTGGTCTGGGTGAAATGCCAGGTTCAAAAGGATCCCGCTGGTGGGAGGAGCGGGCGGCACCTCCTGCCTGCAGTGCTTGCGCTGGTGCCCAGAGTAAGTGCAAACGTACAAGGCGTGTGTTCCTCATTTGAATTCCTTACCAGAAATTTAGGGTTTTAGTCCTTGACTTTAAAGAATGTCTTAAAGATATTTAAGGTTCCTTCACTTTTAAGATGAACCAGAAACATTTTGGTTTTGCCCTTGGAAATAGTTACAGAGGAGATTGAAAAATGGCTTAAAGGAAAGCACCTGAGCTGTCTTGGGCCTGAGCGTAGGGGCTCCTCAGCCACGCACTTCAACCTGATCATTTTAGTGGCAGAAACAAGTTCTAGAGCAAAGACTGACCCAGCACTCTGGCGTTCTGCACACAGTTAATTTCAGCAAAGAACTTGACGGTCTTCTTGAATTACTAAAAATTGCTGTTGTCCCTAATTACAGCTTTAAATATTTTGAAACAATCCGCTAACTGTAGAGCAATATGTATTTATGATCATGGTTAATTGTATGAAAGGTAATGTTGCTAAATGTGACTGATTTACCTCCCACCCCCATGGCAAACATATTTTTTTTTTCTTTTTTTGCTGTGTGGTCTGAATAGAGCAACTTTCATTTATCAGTAAGGTTTTTTTTTTCAGTATTTTTTTCCTTCTTCAGTGTTTTTTTGAAAGTTAACCCCATGGCTTTAAAAACAGTAAGATTTAGCTCCTGAACTGCCATGTTAATTAGTGATGGCTAAACAGATAGCAGAGGGAATATAATTGTTCATTCGAGGGCTAGAAGAGAGAAATGCTTCAAATATTTATTATCTTTCTCCTCTTAAAAAAAACCCTATGGACTTCTTCCCTTTAACAATTCAGAATTAGAAGTGTTCTCTCATTTGATTCTATGCCACCCCAATGGATCACATTTCAGTTAGTAAAACATAAATCTGGCCAAATGGTTGTATTTTTACCTTAAACAAATTATATCTGAACTTCTTTGCAGCAATAAGACAAGAGATAATGCTGAAATTTTGGAGGGATTTTGCTTTAGTAGGGGCGACTGTGTTTCTCCTGTCAAAATGATTACCTCCAGTAACCAGCCTCATGGGATCATGCTGATTGCAAACACGTGTTTTCCCTAGGGACCTGCATCATGCAGTGTGTCTGACAGCTCAAACGCTGATGGGGGTGAATTTCTTGATGGTGGCAGTTGGGAAGATGAGGGCCCTCATCCTTCATTTGGCGACATTAGAATGTCACTGAGTTGGAGGAGACAAGTTAAGAATAGCAGATACTAGGGCTTCAAGCCGCCGTGTGGTGTGGCTGTGGTGGAGATGTGTTAAGCACACCGTGTAGGTGGTGGCATCTTGGTAAAATAATGCATAGTACAGGTTTATAAATCGAACAAATGTAGTCTGTGCAGGAGGGTTGCCTGTGGATAGACAAGTGGTCAGTGCAGAAGGCACTGAAGTGACACTGAGCTTTGTCATAATGGGTGTGCTGGGTCCTGGATCGTCTCACATGAAGCTGGGCCTGGGGACTGGGGAGCCGCTGAGAGTGGTCAGCCCCAGCGTGTTCCGCCTTTGATACTCAACTTCCTTCTTGTCTCTCAACTGTGTGGCATTTAGTGTCCATTTTATAAACAAAGCATGTGCAGAGTACTGTGTATTTGTTTTCTAGAAGTCCTTCGAATGTTTGGAGACACCCCAGGTCATCCCTGTTTAGGCAGTGGTCTCTAAACCTTTGGAGGTGCTCTTCACCACGTCGGTAAAACTTCCTGAGCATAAACACCCTTCAGCGTATTTATTTTTTAACACAAACACACACACACACACAAACTGCCCTACTGATACAGTATGTATGTTAAAAACGTGGCAAACACAGGAATTTACAAAGAATATTCTTCTGTGCTTAATAGAGTTTAGAGAATGGGGCCGGGGATATTTAGGGGTGGCACCTCAAAGGCGGCAGCTGATGAGACAATGTGTATGTGACATTTGTGGTGAAGTGGTTGTACAGTAGGCACATGCATGCTTTCAGGTCAAGGTATTCATTCATCTTCGCTTAAAACAAGCATCTTGGGTTAGGGGAAGAGAAGAATGGATAATTAGATGTCACCTTTACAAGAGCTCATTTTAATTCTGTTTTGGGGACCACTTGATCTAGAATGTTTGGAAAATTCCTGAAAGATTTCACAGAACACTGATCGAAGCAAAACATGATGAAAGGAGAAAAAAAAAGTGATGCAAAGGCAGGATGTATTACTGGAGAATTTCAGTACCAAACTGAAAAGCACGTCTTGCTAATTCCTGACAATGACTGTATCATCGTCACGATTATATCTTTTCTTCTATTTGTTTATAACCCTATGTCTCTAAATGTGTGGAAGATATGCAGATTTATTTTCAGATATCTGAGATAGGAAAGACCAATGTTTGTATAATTCGAACCCACATTTCAGCTGCTTGCGGGTGATGGATGGACACTACTTGGAAACATTTACCTGCACCATCTGTTTTGCAAACACAATGAATAGCATCTTGCTGAATGAGGGCCTCAAAGTGGAGGTGGCGTTCCAGTGTTTATTTCTGGACCTATGAGTTACTTTAGCACAGTTGTTAGTAGTTTATAAAGCCATATTTAAACTTGTACACTTGATTGTAACATAGATTTGAATTGTGCATTATGTTCATTACTGTATATAAATGTGGAAATTCTGTATATTTGGTCTTAATGCTGTGTTTGATGTGTAAATGATAACTAATGGATATGAAATAGCTTGCTGTGAATGTCTTTATTGCAGTTTGCTCTCTTTTGCAAATTTGAATGTTTAAACTTTACAACCATGGGGAAAGTCTGAATTTTTTGCATCTAATATACTGATAAGTGGTGGTCTCTTAGCTGATTGGGAGGATATTTTAGTTGTAAAGCTCTTGTATAATTAGAACAGAAGTAATGAATTTTGTAGGCATATGACTTTCTGATAGAATTTCAAATGAATCTTTTTTAAGTAGAAAAACAAGTCTTTGAATATGCCATCTAACCCTGTCCTGACTGCTTCTTGCCAGGAGCAATAGGCACCCAAGAAGAGGAGGAGAGGGTGGGAGCAGAACACAAGTTAAGACCTTCACTCTCCCTACCAGGCCTGGTGACAGACAAGTTTCCCCTCCTATACATACTGTTTCAGTTGGTTTTTGTGCATCTTCAATGAAGTTATCACTATTCCCATTTTACAGATGAGGAAAGAGGCTTGGGGACGTAACTTAGGGCAAGGTGGCCAAGTAAGGCTCCAGTCATGTCTTGGGGCCAGAGATTCAAAGGGAGGTTTTGAAATACAATGTGTTTCCCACATATGTATGTGGCAATGAACCTGTAAGGACAGTGGAGCCTAAGAGCATATCAGGATTGCTAGAGGGAATCAAAATGTTTGAAATCCTGTCTACAGATTTGACCAACTGTTATCATATATTAGCTTCTTAATCATTTAGAGCAAATCATGATAAGGTAACACACAAAATTCCAAACTCCCCAATACATAGGAACATCTGCTAAGTGGAAAATGAGAGAACCTCCTAATTCCACATTCTAGAGATAATAGTTCAGTTTTTATCCTTTTAGATTCCCTTTTCACTTTAAATCCCAACTATTCAGCCATGCTTATTAACATAGACCCTAATTGGAAATACTTTGGGGCAAATCTATACCTAATTCAACTTAAGCTGGTTCCAGACCCTTCTAGAACGTGTGTGGGGCTCCTGGACTCAAGTTTAATTTCTGTTCCTGAGGGAAATTTTGCTCCGCTTTTAGGAAACATCAGAAGGAAGGGGCTTGCTCGCCTTCCCCATGAATTACGCTCTCAGAGGTGCTAAGAGAAATATTCTGCTGTCAATTGTAACACATATTCCATGACCCGATTTTTCCTATTTTTGTCCTTCTTTTCTTTTCCTTTTGGAGGAGAGACAGACCAGTTGGTCTCACTCTTTCAGGGACTATTTTGTTTGCAGATTCTGCCAGTGTCACCATTAAACGCTTCCCAGCTGGGCGGGTTCCCATTAGCCACAGACTTAAAAACAAAACAAAGCCTGCCAAGGTTAGAAACGCTTTCCCTTCAGATGAAAGAGAACTTAGCACAGAGGAAAGAGGCCCAGCTCCTTGGTCACAGTGATTACTGGGCTGCCCTGTGGGCCTCAGAGTCCCGTCTCTCCGAGTGACAGTGTTGTTGTTGTGAAGGCTGAGGGGTCATTTCCAGGTGAGGGGCCGGCAGGATTGGAGGTGTACCTACCCGGGGTGTGTTTGGCCTGGGCCAGTACACAGGGTAACTCATGCTCAACTTGCATCCGGGTAAACCCTGGATTAAAACCACATCATAGGCAGCTGGAAGGGGCAGGAAGGGCTGTGTGTGGCTGCGAGCAGCCCCGGGCGCCTTCCCTGCCCTTTTGTGTCCATGTGCCTGTTGCGTGGAAGCCCTGCTGCTTCCTTCTCTGCCCTCATGCACCTCCCTCCAACTAACCTGGTGCATTCAAAGGCAAAGCACGCGGATTTCAAGGACTGCTCTGGGGTGTCAAATAGTCCAGATTCCCTGGTGGCATGGTATAGGGGGGGGTAAGTGGGGAGAAAGGCCAGACTGAGGGAAGGCAGCCCTTCGGGAGAGAGCAGAGTTTTTGAGCAGGGGACTAACATGAGAAAGGAGTTTACATAAGATTTATGTCATGGCAGCCTGGATGCAGGACTAGCCGCGGCAGGGCGGCCTTGATCCTGCAGCGTGAAGTCAGCAGGGCAGGGGTGTCGTGGGACTGGGACAGGGAGATGGCAGCCACAGGGCACAAGGAGATGCTGAGACTCCCGGATGGGGGAGCCCTGGTGGGGGGAGATGGTGGAGGTGACCCTGGGAGACTGGGGACACGGCGGAGCTGCTGTCAGAGGCAGGCAGTGCAAGAAGGGGGACTGGTTTGTGGGGAAAGCCGTGTCTGGTTCTAGCCACACTAGTCTGGGATCCCAGGGGGAGAGGCAGGACTGCAAGTTGTGAAAGGGGAAGGAGCGAGGACACGGCCCCCAAAGGAACTGTGCATGTAAGTGGGCTGAGGAGAGAATGGAGATGAGTAGCGCCCAGCATTTGTGCGTTTCATGGTCTCTAAGGTGCCCTCGAGCCAGTGACCCCCTGACCGAGCCGCTTAACATCCTCACATACGGACCGAGGGCTCTTGCAGGCTGGTCTTTAGGACGCCTTCCTGCTGAAACCTCCTTTCATCCCTCCCTGTGACTGATGCCACTTCTCTGTAAGCCGACTCCACCTCCTGCCTTGTGGATTCTCATAGTCTTGAAAAGAGTTTATCAACAAAATCAACTAGGTAAGTCACAGGGCCGAGCACTGTGTTCTTAGCAACCTGCATATAACTTACGTGACCGTCACAACAACCCTGAGGTAGGTCCTGTCACTGTCACCATCATCTTCATCACAACTGCCTTCATCACGATTACCACCACCAACATCACCCCCACACCATCCCCAAGACCACCATCATTACCACCACCAAGACCACCACGACCACGACCACCATCTCCACCTTGCTGCCAAGCCATTCAAAAAGGGAAAGCCCGTCCGTGCTGCTTCTAAAGCTCTCAGGGTAAAGCGCGGCCCCAAAGGCATTCCGTGGCCCAGAACCTGCCTCCCTCGCCCGCCCTGTTTCCTCCACCGCCATCCCTGTCCACCCACCAAACTCCGATTTTGTTACATCGTTTCACCTGTCCGTCCACCCTGCAGGAATGATGCTGTTTTTCAAAAAACTTGTATTGGCCTCTTTGCCTCTTGCATTTACATAGATAACAAATGGTAGATTGTAGTTGGTTTTTCCTGGATATTCTGCTGAGTGCCTTCATTTCACCACAGTTTCCCCCCAAGGAGAGAGAGCTGAAGAGAAAGATGTTGTCTTTCATTTCTTTGATACGGCGGGTGATATGCCAATAAATCAGACACCAACCATACTCTCAGTGGAAAATAAGACACGAACACACAGAATTCTGATAAAAGATAGCTGCTGACAAATATAAGAGAAAGACAAATAAGGTGGCTTGGACCCCATAGCTGGGGGAGTCCTTCCAGCCCAGCAATGTGGGGGGCCTCCCGCGCCCTGTGCCTCTCCCTACTGGTCTCCGGCTCCTGCAGTACCAAAGATTAACTTACGTTTCCAGGTCATGACACCTCCAGAAGTGCCCTCTCTCACACAGAAAAGAGGAAACATGTCTTTCTCTGGTTAAAAAGACTTTCTGAAGCCTGAATGTCAAAGGCATGGTGGTCTGCAGACTGTGTGATCTGAAGTCTAACAAGTGTAAGGTTCTGCGCGGTCCTTATCTTCCTGACACGACTCCCGCTGTTAAGGAGTATCTCTCCGCCGTCGGCATCTTACACAGGTAAGTAACTCTAGCACTGAAGGGAGAAAGGCAGCAAAGAGGTGTCTTAAAGGGGTGCAAATGGCCGTGGAGTGAAAATGACTGGGAAGGACAGGGCATCACAGCAACTGCTCCGAGGCAGGCGCTGGGGGCTGATGCGTGCGTACGCTTGATGTGTGGCATCACTGACCCCTTCCCCTTAAGAGCGGCTTCCCTGAGTCACCAAGCAGCAGCTTTTTCCTATGAGGGGAGCCTTGGGGAACCGCTGAGACCTGAGGAGGGTGCAATCTGGGAGCCCCACCCCAGAGCTCTCACAGTCATATCCTCACCGGACATTTGTGTCCTTTTGGTTGTTCTGGTGGGTGTCTGCTCCCCAGGCGGGGCTGCCGAGCTGGCTGGCCATAGGATGTCTGATTTCTGGTGTTGGGTAACTCCAAGGGTTCAAAGTCTGCAGCAGCTGGGGGCTCAGAGGGCACCACACAACGTACTTCTTCCCACAGCATGGTACATGTAGTAAATGCTCAATAAAGACGGGTTACCCGAAGGGACAGATTCTCAGGTGAGGCAAATCGAATTGCAAAGAACTAAGCAGAGTCTGAAGTTTGACGTGACATACTGTGTGAAGGCAGCCAGTAAATTACTCACAGAACAACTGCTGGTGACTGAAATATGGGGTAGTAATTTTTGTAGGCTCCAGTGGTTTATGCAGTCCTCAGGATCCCTCAATGGAATTATAGCCCCATAATTCAAACAGCTCCTGTTTCCTTGACACCCATGTACCATGGATCTGAATCCCAAGTTCTGCTCATGTTTGGTGCTGCGTTTTTCTCAACGCCTGCACTCTTATGCTGTCCAATAAATTCTTTCATTGGAGCCTCTAGTGTTAGGCACATTCACCCACTCTTTGCATTATGTCATTTCTATATATTACAGGATACTTAACTCATGAGACTACAGACATTAAAATTCTATGCATAGTTTTCATCTGGGGGCTTGGAAGCTTATTCCTTTTAGCTGTCAGTTTCTGCATCTTCTAGGAAGCAGGTTGGCAGCAGCACATATGGATCTAGCCTGATCCTTGCACACAAAAAATAGAGGGAGACATTCTTGGTAGGTAGGAAATGGGTCTTCTCCTTTTACTTTTTTCTCCTCCTGCTTTAGCTCTTTCTTGATATTAGGAATTTGAATTCATAGTTTTAATTATTTTTTTCTATATTGTTTTATATATATGTAACTAATACCCTAAAAGCAGGTATGTCAGGTACAATTATAAAATACTAGTATTTTTATAACTGCCCCTTTATAAAGTCACTCTCTGGGGCTAGTTTTCCCCCTAGTGTTGAATGAAATTTTTGGCAACACTCATTGCTTATCTGCTTACGCTTAGACGGTGAAAGGCTGGGGATCACTTTAGTCCCTCAAAACAGGTGGTTCTGGTATTAACGTGTGCAGTCAAGGGTAATAACCAAAACTCTTGAGTTGTATTCAGCACTGCAGCTGCCGCTCTGCTCTGCCTGGGTCTCCACCAGAAGGAAGGCGTGGTAACTGTCATTGTCTTTTTTCCATCAACCTCCGTCTCCCATCTCGAGTCCTCTCCGACATGCCTTGGCTGTCCTTGGCTCCGGACCCTTCTAGGGTTAGAGCAGAGGGAGGAGTTTAGAGGGCATGGTTAACCTGACTGCCACCAGAATGGTTTCAATTTGCAGATGTTTAAAGATGAGTCTCCTGGGGGCACTTTCACCGATCCTTTGGAAACCTCCCCAGTGCTGGGGGTCTTCTACCTGACAGTTCTCTGCATCTCCTCTGGCTGGCCCTGTATGACTCCGCCATTGCCTCTGGTTGGCCTTCTGGCACTCCTACACAAGTCCCCAGGGGTGACGTCTCTTTAAGATGGTGCCATTATCTCTGTCTCTCTTTAGGCTAAAATGCTGACCACTCCACCAAAATGTTGAGCTCCCCACTGAGCCTCACTCACTAAGCTTGAGATGCCTGGAAACTTTCCCTGTCCTTCCCCATCTCTGCTGGCCTGCTTATGTGGTCTGAGACCCCCTGCAGAATGGGGCTAGTTGGTGCCTAGTGTCTCGGGGTCTCAGCAAAAGGTGAGGGCACAGTCCCAAGTTTATATTCTGTAGCATATACATGTAAAAGAGAACCAAGTAATTTTTTTAGGTGGGATTGATGGTCGTGAGTCTGTGGAGATGTCCTCATCCAGACAGGCAGGACTTGGTGCCTTCAGTGTGGATGTGGGAGTTTCTCCTGAGAAGGGCTCTGTCCCAAGCCTCTTCTTTCCCTGCTCATTGGCTCTTATTCCTTCCTTTATCAATGCAAAACAAGAGAACAGGAAGTTCTCATTAGTCCAGTGAACTGATTAATCTTGCCCTCCATTTTGTCTCTCCAGTGACATTCTGAGGTTCTCTGAAGTTGTCCCCTTGGCTATTTACAAATGTTCTTTTCCTTCAGTAACCTCGAATGAAACTACCACCCCTATATTAATAACCAATCACATATCAATCAGTGGGTATTTATTGCTCACCTCATGTTCTGTTCTGTAGTCTGGTCTGTGGTAGACTAAATAAGACTATTTTTTTTTATAAGGGAATATAAAACTGTGCCTGTGGGAAAATATATTGGACAAGTGGGCAAGCGGACCATCAGGAGGCCTGGATTGGACCAGGAGGGGAGCCCTTGGCCTTATGGAAAGCTAGCAGAATTTGATGGGAAAGATTTGTTATTAAGATTTTTCATCTAAAACCAAAAATGGAAAATAATTTGTTCACAGAGGTTCATTTCCAAATTATGATTCAGGGAAGTTGTTATGGTTTGTGTTTTAATTATGGCTGTGTTTAAGATTAGGGTTAATCCAAGATTTAACAAAAGATGGTAGAAACCCATACTTTCCAAGTCTGGGTGCTGCAAACTGTTGTGCCTCTTGGCATGCTACTGTCTCCTGGTGACAGTGTACACAAACTACAGGGGCAGTAATGAACAAAAACCAATCTTAAGGGCTGAATTTGTTTTAAAAAAATGTGGCAACTTTTGACATATTAAAATGATAAATGTTACAATAACAAAATGAGTGGAGAAGATTGTAGGTGCAGATGAATTCCAGTAAGTGAGGCCACTGTGGGTTAGAGTGATCATTGATGGCCCCTGGGAAGATGTCGACACAAGTTTCTGGATGAATTCGTAGGATTTAGGCAAAAAAACCCCACAAATAAACAATAGAGTAGAAAGGGCATTCCATTAGATTGTGGGTCTTCAAGAGGAGTCCTCTATTTTACCATTCCTTCATTTTCACATCCAGCACACAGCTGAGCACAGAATGTGTAAACCATAAATATTTGTTAATAATGAACTGTATGTATGCCAGAAGTGATGAACCAACTGGTTGAATGCAGTAGAGGGGGCCTGTTTTGAGTAAGTGACAAACAAATCTGTAACTAGATCTGGGCAAGACTGTAGAGCGGTGGATGCCAAGAGGAGTTTGGACTTTGTGTGGGATACAGTGAGGACTTCTGAGAGAGATTTGCAAGATGATAAAGGAAGCTTCATCCAACAACCGTGTGCATTACAAGGGAAGAGCAGAGCCTCCTATAATTTTGTCTCTTCCTTTCTGTCCACATTGTCACTCTGAACTTGGGTCCTTATTGCTTCTTATTGCAAGCAGGTCCAGAACTTCTTGCTCAGACACCTTTGATGGCTTCTCACCTTCTACAGAATAGTCTCAACTCTTTAGTCAGCTTGTCAAGGACTTCCGCTATTTGGCTCCTAAGGGTCTCATTTTCTGTTCTCCTGTGTGAAGCTGCCTCACATGAACTTTGTTCTTCACCCAGATAGCTGATTGACTCAAAATTGTGTCATACCCTTGGCTACCCTCATGTCTTGGTTCATGACTTTCTATCTTGGTTTATGACTTTCTATCTTGGTTCACGGATTTCTATATTGCTAGATTATCTGCACCTATCCCATGCATTATGGCCACATCAGATTCATTTTTCTCTGGGAAGTCTTCCTGCTCTGAAAGACAGTCCCTTCTTAATTTCTGAAGTAATCATGTTTCTTTTGTTCATTGAGCACCTAACATGTGCCTACATACTTTCCTATTCATCTCTTGTTGTTTCCCATTTCCTACTTTCTAGGTTAAAACTTCCAGAAATGAGAAAGGGGAACCCTCCTACACTGCTTGTGGGAATGTAAGCTAGTTCAACCATTGTGGAAAGCAGTATGGAGGTTCCTCAAAAATCTAAAAATAGAAATACCATTTGACCCGGGAATCCCACTCCTAGGAATTTACCCTAAGAAAACAAGTTCTCAGATTCAAAAAGAAATATGCACCCCTATGTTTATTGCAGCACTATTTACAATAGCCAAGATATGGAAACAACCTAAGTGTCCATCTGTAGATGGATGAAGAAGAGGTGGTACATATACACAATGGAATACTATTCAGCCATAAGAAAGAAACAAATCCTACCATTTGCAACAAAATGGATGGAGCTAGAGGACATTATGCTCAGTGAAATAAGTCAGGCAAAGAAAGACAAATACCAAATGATTTCCCTCATTTGTGGAGTATAACAATGAAGCAAGACTGAAGGAAGAAAATAGCAGCAGACTCACAAGACTCCAAGAAGGAACTAGCAGTTACTAAGGGGAGGGGTGGGGAGGGCGGGTGGGGTGGGAGGGAGGGAGAACGGGATTGAGGGGTATCACGATTAGTGCACATGGTGTGTAGGAGGTCATGGGGAAGACAGTGCAGCTCAGAGAAGACAAGTAGTGACTCTGGGGCATCTTACTACACTGATGGACAGTGACTGCAATGGGGTGTTGGGGAGACTCTATAATAAGGGTGAATGTAGTAACCACATTGTTTTTCTTGTGAAATCTTCATAAGATTGTGTATCAATGATATCTTAATAAAAAAAAGAACTTCCAGAAATGACACCTGAGTTCCCATATCTTTAAAACTTCCTCTGAGGCTTCAATAAATAAATGTTGTCCAAGGTGGGAACAGTGGAAATTGAGAGGAAGGAGACAGGTGCATGAATGATTTTGAAGGAAGAATTCGCAGAACTTTGTGATTCCTGACTTATCTAAACCCTCCTTGGGGACTTATTTTTATTTGTATGCTGTTCAAACTTTTGAGATAATGGGTTCCATATACATCCATAATCCTGTGCAAAGAAATTCTTCCTTTTATTTGTCCTAAATCGCCCTTTATACTGATGATCCTATTTAAAGCATAAGGTCTATATGACTTTTAAAGGTTAGGGCACTGTTTAGCCAGACACCCAAATATTTATATACTGAGACCTACACGAGTGTTGTCTGATTAATACCTGTCTTCTTGGGAGAGCTGTGAATAATGTCAACATGAACTACATTATTCCTGCTAAAAATTCATCCATTTAGTTTAACTTGTGTGTAATGACACCTGAAAGTCAGGAGCTGTTTGCTGAGCGCTGTTGCGATACTGTTGTAGCTCATTCATAACAAGCGGCGATGAATACCTTCAGCATACCAAACGGGAGAGCATCAGCATAAATGGGAAGTTTAGGGGCCCCCGGAAACCTTTAATGTGTGATGAATATAAAGGGAAAATGCAGTGGGTCTCAGAAAAGTCCTTGTTTGGAAGAAAAAGACAGCTTTTGTAATAAAATTGAATTAGGAGTTAAAACTATGGTATTAACCATCGATTACATTTATTAAGACAGCCAGACAGTAAAAAAGGTGGAGATGGAGCTATTAAATGGATCCACAACGGGCTGGAGAAAGAGAACTTCTCTGTTTTTTTATCTTGCTTTCCTCTTGCTTGATTCCTTCTTTCCTCTCCTGTTACATGACTCTGTTTTCGCTTTTTCTTCCCTCCAGAAAACTTATACTTCCCGGGTCTTTCATCAGCCTCCCTTCTTTGCTCTAGCTGCAGACTCTGCTCCCGTCTCCCTCAGATGGCCCGTTCTCTCTCCACGGTGAGGTTAGAGTTTTGCCATGTGAGGGAACTCGAGACCACCTGATTTTGCCTCATCTTCTAATAGTGAGGCTGAAAAGCCCACGAGACGGGAACTTACTCGTTCATGTCAGTCGCTGAGTGACAGGATCTGTACAAGAAGCACCACATCTTGGTATCGACGGGCTGGGATGGTGTCTCTGCCATCCATCCATCCAACGAAGAAGCACTTTCTAAAATACCTGGAAATATTTACCGTGCTGGACAATATTTCCAGGGAGGGTAGTCTACTTCTTGGTTAGGTGCACTGTTACATTATTGGAAAATTCTGATAGCTGTATTTCTATCAAATAGATGATCTGATAGATTAAATTCTGCCTTTCTGCAATTTTGATCCACTGTTCTATTTCCATCTACTTGGGTTTCAGTGAAGGCTTTCTTTCATGTGCTTGCTCTTTAAATGTATGATAAAGTAACTGGACTTTCTTAAGTCTTTCCTTCCCTAAACCAAACATCCCTGATTCTGTTAACGGGTCATGGCGCTTGGCTTGCACATCACTGAAGACCCTTCACCTCGGTGATCTCTAGTCACTGTCATCTTTACTGGATGGCAAAGATTTACGCACAACACTTTACGTAATGTTCAGTCCACACCAACTGTGGTCATTATTACCTATCGCCATCTGGAAATGTTGTCAGTTTGTCAATGTTCATCGTGTCGTGCTTATGTAGGGTCAGCTCATCCTGAGATTAGATTCAGTCGAAACCCTGTCTCTTCTACTTAACACTGCCAAGAAACCAGGTGTTTCTAGCATGTCTTACCTGATTTTGCAGAGGATTATAACATTAACTGAGGTCTAATTACTGTTCTTACAAAGTTTGATCATTTTGGCTTTGTACCATTTCCCTGGCTCTTTCTAGGTTGGTTGCTTTCAGCCATATTCCTGCATTTTTCAGTGCACGGGGTGCATGGGCAGCTTCCTCCTGGGAACAGCCAACTCTGATCAATGTGTACATTTATGTTAACCATAACTAAGTATCCACACTGCTTCATTGATATTTACCAGACAGAATGTTATGTGATGGTCCCTTGAGTGGAGTGGAATGGTTCATACACCTTGGCTCCTATCAGTTATGTTTCATTTGATTAAAAGCCATGGAAATCAGCTGAAAGAACTCTTTGTATCTCACTGAGCTGAAGCTAGAATAGGGCAACCCAACGTCAGAATGGGAAATTCTGTGTTAAGTGTTCATGATGTTTTCTAGAGGTGGGTCACTCCCACTTTCTAGGTCTTTCCATTTTACCTTTCAAAATTCCTGGTGGAAAAAAAATCTAGGTGCTAAGGTGGGTGAACCTGAGGTCGCTGGGACTGCCTTGGTGTCTGGCCTTCCCACTGTTCTGTGTCACCCTGCTCTGGGTCATACAGCGGAGCTGAGGTGCGGAACTTTGTTACCCGTACATGGAGCTGTGTGAATCCGTCTCCTGCGCCCTGGACTTCTGAGCAAAGGGGGACTATTATAATCTACTGAGCCCCAAGGATGCCTGCTGAGGGCACAGAGCATAACGAGAGGGCCAAAGAAAGCGAGTGTTTGCTGCAACATTGGAGAATGTGGCTTCATTTGTATGTAAGGGACTAGGTCAGGGCAGCAAGAGATGTTTTCTCAAACAACCACAGGATGCTGAAGGTAACTGGGGGAATGTGAGAGGTTTAAAGACCCTGCAAAATGCAGTTCTACTACGGGAATGATCCTACCGTCATGCGGTGGACCTGGTTTGCTCATGAAATAGCCACGAAACACGGACGTGCTTACCTTGTCCACGTGCTTGTCACAGAGGCTAGGGATGCCATAGCGAGTGAGACAGATGCAGTCTTGCTCCGATGGGGCTGAGGTTTTAGTGTGCGTGGGTGCACAGTAGATGAGGAAACAAACACGAACAATAGCTTCAAATAATGATGAATTGCTATGAGGAACAGAAAATGGGGTAGAGTGAAGGAGGATGAGTGGGCCTGGTGCACGGTCAGGGAAAGGCTTTCTGGGAAGGAGGTCTTCGAGCTGAGCCCTGGGCATCTCAGGACACTGCCAGGTACTGATCTGGGGGACTGAGGACATCTTACTTGCTTAGTATTGTTTTGAGTCCTTTAGCACCTTTAAATATCCCTAGTAATTCTAGTATCTGAAAACAGTTCATCACAAACACAGTGCGTCTGAGAGCCCAGCTGTGGGTGGATTTCCCTCAGGCAGAGGGACTCCTGACTTGGCTGTAGGAATCTGGCGGCTCTCTCTGGGGGCTTGAATGAGGCCCTAGTTCTTCCAGCTCTCCGGCTTGGAATGAATGGGGGAGGAATAGCAGAAACTTAGATTTAACCTCCTGAGGCTTCATAATGAAAAGTGGCAAGTTCTGATCCCCCAATTTCACTGCCCTGGGATGTCTGTCATTCTCCTGTTGGCTCCCTGCTTGGATGAAGGAGACAACTGGATGCAAATCTTCACTTGATAAATGAGAGAAACCGAGAGGTTTAACGTCTTGCCGAAGGTCGCACAGCTAGTTAGGGCAGAGCCAGGATTTGACCCCAGGTTTCCTGTTCCCCAGTTCGGTTCTCTTTCTCCCAGATCACCCTGACCCTGAAGATAGAGGAGGTGTTTTTGGTAACTGTATTTCAAACTAGGGTGGGGTCAATTTTAATTTTTTAAAATAATTATTTCACAAAATTTCTAAAGATAAAATTATTAAGAAAATATTTTATAATAAAAATATTAGTAAAATGTATTATGAAGAATAATGAACAAATTCTTTTATAAACAATTATAAACAGCTATGGACTTACTCACAAGAGGTGAATGAACCTTATAATTACGGGGTGGGGGAAAGTGACCTTGGAAAGCTGCAGGGAGACGCGATATTTAACCTGAGTCTTACGGGATGAGTAGTAATTGACCAAGGAGTGAAGTGGTGGGCCAGGGGGGTGCCATGTAGTGGGCATGCTTGGAGGCAGAGGCCACAGAGGAGGTACGAAGGTAGCTGGGACCAGCCTGTAAAGAGCCTTGTGTAACTTGCCAAAGATTTGCAACAATATCCTATAGAAAAGGACCTTTTGAGAGCATTTCCTGTGATTTTGGACATGTTTGATATTTGCACTAATATGGGAGCTACTGAGCACTTGAAATGTGGCTAGTGCTGTGGAGGGACTTTCATTTTAATGAATTAAAATGTGGATTTAAATAGACACCCAGGGCTAGTGGCTATATCGAACAGTGCAGTTTCAGAATATGTGAGGCCATAAGAGATTCTGAGTAGGTGAGTGATGCCATTAGATATTGTTTAATGATTCCTCAAGTGAAGGAATCATTAATGTGAAGCTGTATTTATGCAATGCTAGGAAGTCCAGTAAGGAAAAAATAAATTCATTGGTCGATTTTTGCATGGATCAGGCTTAGAATGAAAACAACAGTGATTTGGGGATGACGGACGCTCATAAAACAGGCTTTTCCAGTGTGAACACTGGTGGGATCAGAATGAATGCTGCTTTAAAGACACTGTTTCAGGAATAGTATAAGTAGCCTTTGTATTGTGTTGTATCAATGAAAAGATAATAGCAAGTAAAATACTGTTTTATTAAAGCTCCCTTTTCCCGTAGATTCTTAGAGTATGCTGTTATACTTCTGTAAGATTTCTGAAATATCATGTATATATTAAGAATGTAATAATTTTAAAAAATCCATTCTGGCTCATTTGTCTGTCACCGGTTAAGTCGCAAATTATGTGGTGGCTCGCAGGGCCATCTTCAGTCTTTCATTAGCACCTGGTAGTCTCCAGAGAGACTGTGACTTCAACGCGCATTCGGGATGTATCCCAAGGCAGGGAGGCTATCTTTCAACATTCCTGAAAACAAAACAAAAAAATCCTTTGAGCTCCCGGAGCGCGTCTTGGTTGGCCCTCCGGGGTCGGGACGCGGCTCTGCTGGGGGCACAGCGTCGCTCCCTGCCCGGGCTGCTCAGCGGGCTCCACCTCCTCTCCTGCGCCCCGGAGGTGGGTCTGGCCCACGCTTGACCTGGTCCAGGATTCCACGGTGGCCTAAGCCCCTGGCCTCAGTTACTCCAGGGAAGCTGTAACCCTCGGAACCAGCCCTGAAGAGCCTCGTCCTATAGCGGTTCCTCACCCTCTACCAACCTCGGCTGACCCAGGGGTCAAGTCCACACTTGTGCCGTAGCTGAATTGTAAGCATGCCGACAGGCCAGACCTTCAGTCGTTTCTCCTTTACCTTTTCCTCCAAGGCTGAGGATATGCCCAGACTTCCTTTGAACACCCCAAGCCCGGGCCACAGCTGGCCTGATTTCCAGGCACACACGGGATGGTTGGGTGGAGGGGCATTTTCCCAGGCCCTTTGCAAGGGTGAGCAGGGCTTCGGGACGCACGCCTTCTCCCCCTCTCAAGGGCTCCGGGCTGAGACGGAAGGCGCAGGTACCAAGTCACCCACTGGAGGGCAGCAACCGACTTCATTCCACGGTTTCTCTTCTGCAGAGCTTCCGATGAGTCAAAGAAAAACTGGAGACGGTGGGAGGAATGGGACCCGGGTGTCATTTCCTCCCGCACTTTTCCCGTGCATCCTTGTTAGTACAGCTTATTGCTGGAGTGTGGCAAGGCCTGGCTGGGGTCCCCGGGGCCAGCGAGGCAGGACGGGGAGGCCTGGGGGGCCCGGGGCCTGCCTTTCCATGCAGCTTTGAAGGTCGGGGTTATTGCGTCGAAAAGGAGCATCATAGGCCTGTGTTTAATAAATATTTTCTTGTTTCAACTTCCCTTGTTCTGAAACTCAGATTTTGCCTCTGTTGAAATTATCAGCTGCTGCTCCATTGCCAGTTTACCTGCACAGAAGGCTGAGGGCAGGGCCATCTCCCGGGCAGAGGCCTTTCCCTCGGGGCCATCGCCAGGAAGGCTGCCCTGCTGGGGGAGCGTGAGTGCTCCAGAGCCTCTGCTGTGCGAGGCGCAGACGGGCCGGGCTGCGTGGTGAGGGTGGACTAATGTGTACCTCTCTGATGACCTTCCCTGTGCCCGTCTCTGCCGTGGGAGAGGCCTTCTTTCTATAGCCTTCATATTCAAATTGGCACATATTTAGGCAACACCACCACTGGCCAGTCTCTGGGTAGATGTGGCATCAGCCACCAAAGGACCTAAGGATAACTTGTTTACTGAATGTGTGTGCCCAGCTCAGTTCATGACATTCCATGAATCCCCTGCACAACCCTATGAGGTAGACACTATTCCCAACTTACAGATGAAGAAATTGGAGCTGTGAGAAGTTAAGCGATTTCTCACTTACCTAGGCAAGGGAGCAGTAGGAATCTAAACCCCTGGCTGACTCCAGGATCCTAATTGTGGTGTCATGCTGGTTTTCTTCCTAGATCAGCTGTGAGGCTCCTGTAATTTAATGCACTGGTTTTCTAACTTGCTTGCACATCGGAATCACCTAGGGAGCTTTAAAAAAATCCCAATGCCAGGGTCTTATCCCAGGCTGGTGAAAGCAGTTTGCATGTGTGTGTGTGTGTGGGGGGGGGGGTTGTTTGGAGGGGCAGTGTCCCCCAGGCGATTGCTCTGTGCCACCAGAGCTGAGAAGCCCTGCCCTTGTGGAGGGGAGGGGCTGGGCAATGTGAAGTCCAGGCACCAAAATGAAGAGAGGAGACTAGTGTTGTGGGTGGGATTTCTGGTCAGCGCCATTTACCCCTCTATAGAGCCGTTTATGGCTCCCGTCAGTGGGTACCCATGTGCAAAAGAGGCCCCCATTTGATATCAGCTATAATAACTAATAGTTTTGTGAGTGCTTGCCCCTGTGAGGCACTTTAAAACTTTCACCAACAGGAACGCTGTTAACCCTCACGACAGCCCAAGACAGTCAGCCCTACCATTCCATCAAGTCTAAGACCCATGGACTCTAAGGTGCATCAGCATCTTGTGTGCATGAAGAAATAAAGCAAAAACACTATCAATGAATTTTAAGTCACTGTACATTACAATTTGGATTTTTTGAGGACGTTAAAATGTGAGAAAACTTGCATCTTAAAATTTATGAAATATGGTGGTGGTGTTTCCATTTACAGGTGAGGAAACAGAGGCAAAGAAAGCTTAAGTAATGCGTCCAAGATCACTCAGCTAGCAAGCGTTATGAGCATGTACGATGCCATCAATATTCTTCCTAAACGTAATTTTTAATGGCAACATTAAGTTTCATATAAATATGCCCTAATTACTTTAATTACTTCCCTAATTTTAGTTGATTATACCTTGATGCAGGTTTTTATATGTGTCTTCTCCCAGGGCATAGCCAACCATACATTAGGCGCTGATGATTTACAGCCAATAACTCAGTTAAATCGTCCCCACTGATTCTGCCCGTGCCTTGTGGGAGATGGATGCTGGGAGTCCCCTTGTAGGGCGTGCTCTTCTGTGATGCCGCACTTTGAGCTCTGTGATGGTGGGGTGCTGACTGGCTGCACATGGCTGGCTCCACGATCCAGCATCCCTGGCCCGTCAGCCTGGGATCGGGCCTCCCTCGGCATGCAGCCCGCTGCTCGGCGGGGCCCGACCAGCAGTGGTTGTGTAGTGCATCGTGAACCGGGTCTTGGGTGCGTTGCTTTCCCTTCAGCATCGGGAAGTGGGTAACTGTGACCGGAGGGCCGAGCCCACTTGATCAGGGGAAAGGTGCGGGGGCTCCTTAACTGTGGGCGAGCCAGCTCGCTTCACTGCACTCCCCTGCAGACATTCCTCGCGCATGATCCCTGGTCGGCTACGGGCACTTGGACCAGACGCCTGACTAGTTGCTGTGGAGTCTTCCCTCCTCTTCAGCAGCGTGACGCAGCTGGGTTTCAGACACTGATGAAAGCGACACAGTGACGGTTTCTGGGAAAGTGGGGGTTGTCTCAGCGGGCTGAGAGACTCCTGAAGGCGGTCACTGTCTCTCTCCGGAGGAAGCGTGGCTGCACCCTGACTCACCTGTCCTTTCTCTGGCCTCCTCTTTCAGCCAGGTGCTGTCTGTCGTGTTGATCGCACACACCCTAGGGCTGCGGCTGATACTTTGGTTGACTGCTGGCCGGTCACGTGGAAGTGTGGGTTATTTTCCTTCACACTGATGTAGCTTTCTGATAGGGAGGGCCAGCTTCTTGAGATCCACAGACCATTCCTGACTGTCGTTTATTGTTGTGTAATAAACTTCCCTAGAGGCTTAAAGCAACAAATCACCTTATTAGCTTCCACGTGGTCCTGCAGGCTGACTGGGCTCAGCTGAGCAGTTATGCTTGCATCCCTTGCCCTCTGTCAGTGGACTGTGGTCAGATGGCGAGTGGAACAGAGTCATCTGAAAGCTGGGCTGGGATGCTGGTAGGGCTGAGCCTACTTCCCTCTACACACAGTCTCTGGGCCTCACCTGGCCATGGGGTCTCTCCTCCAGGACGGTCAGATCACCTACATAGTGATGCAGGGGTCCTCAAGAGCAAAGAGGGAAGTTCCCAGGCTTTCTCAAGGCTTAGGCTTAGGACTGGCATGGTTCACTTCTACTCATTAGGGAGTCACAGGGCCCGTCTAGATGCAAGGGGAGGGTCACTAAGCGATATTTTAATGGAGGAGTGACAAATAATGTGTGCCATCTTTAGTCCACCACATTTGTTCACACTTCCCATCGTCTTATTGATGAAGGCAGGCGAGGAGATAGATCCGACCCCGAGGACTTGAGGGTGTGCAACTGCTCCCCTACTGTTGCTCGATAAAGACGCCAAATGGGTCTTACGTGCATAGGTTTTATGAGGGAGAAACAGGGCCGTGTAGTGGACAGAAGAGGCTGTTTGGTGTCTTTTTGCTTTGGGCCTCCTACAGAAAGGAGAGTTAGGCACTTTTCCTAACTAACAATGAATTTTACCTATAATAGCTAGAATGTGTTTGTTGTCCGGTTGGTAGAGTTGTTTTGGCTGGGGAAGCTCTTCACTCGCCTGTTGTCGGGCTTGGGGAACTCACAGCAGGGCCTGCTGACAGGAGGGAGCCCAGGGCTTCCCACTGAGATGGTGTCTCCTGGGGGACAGGGCTGCATCTCCGCTCCCTCTGTAACCAAACACTAAAAGCGCAAGAGACAAAATCAAAGTAGTAGCTGTCTGCACACAGATTCGTATCCTGGGGCATAGGGCCCAACAGCCATAGGGGACTTGAGACCCTAGATACAGGACAGGTTCGCTAAGAAAAACTTCCAGGATGTGAATAAAAGACAGGGAGGACTCAGGAGGGCCAAGTGGGCTTTGGAATGGGGGAGATGTAATGTAGTGCAGGCTTCTTAAATTATACATCAAGGAGATTGCATGGAGGTCCTGATAAAATGCAAAGCCTGATTTTAATATTCCCAGTTAAATATGTGGATCATTCTAAGTGGTGTGGGGTTACTTCTGCTTCTAAGAACATGCTTCTAGATTCCCAGTGGAGTCCTGTTCACCTTAGCGGCATCTGATACTCTGCCTCAGTGAGACAGATGGGCCCGGGACCACCAGGACTTCCATGGTGAGAGCCGTTAGAGGCTGTAATGGGAGGCTGACACCTCTGCAGATTTATGTCCCCCAACCACCTCCAGCACCTCTTCACATCCACAGTATCTCCTCTTCTCGCAGCCCTTCTGTCATAACTTGGGAGATGGCGGTTGCGGTTCAAATAAATTACAGCATTTGAGTACAATTGGTGCCTTTTGCACCTCGGTAGTTATTTCAGGTGTATCTGCCCACGTTCTGTGAGGTGCATTCTCATGTCTTTCCTGTACAGGAACTGTTGATTTGTAATACTCACTTTCTAGATAATCATTTTCCTCGGTCTTGTATCGCCACAAACCACTCCCTAGCAAGCTAATATTGTATGTTCTTTTTCTTTTAAAGTGCTCCGGTTTAGATAAGGAAACATGATTTCAGATTCTTATCCAGAGCCTAGGCAAACTGTTCTGGTTTCAAAGAAGGGCCTGTAAATCTTCTAAGGTCCAGGATTCTCCTGGGCCCTAAAATGGTTTCAGGTGATCAGGAGTATTGCTGCCATCTCTCTTTGCAATCACCGCATCCCTCCTCATAGCCAGCCTCCTGTAATTGCAAATACTGGGCTGCATTATGAAATGGAAAGGAAATGTTTTGAACTCAAAAGAACTTCTGTTTCACTTCCATTTCAGTTCAAAGGTCAGTCCTCTGTGATAGGTAAGCCTAGTTTGTCCTCTGGGGCTCACCTAGCTTTGCTAAGAGAGGCTCTAGGGGCCCCCGGTGCAGGCAGCCGGATGGGGGCAGTGCTGCGCCTGCCTTGTGTGGTAGGGGTGAGCTGTGTGTGATGCCCGCGGCAGCCACTTACTGAGGCAGTAGGAAGTGGTACAGGTTGCCGATGGGCAGGACTTGTCAGGGGCGCAAGCAGTGACCTCGGCTACCATTTACTGTCTCCCTCCTGCATGCTGGGCTCTGTGTACCCATTTCACCCCTGAATTCCCTTGGCAGCACTGCTGATAGGCCTTGTCCTCTGCATTTCCAGCGGGGTACGCCACAGCTGGGAGAGGCGAGGTCTGCACTTTTCAGTCAGCACCTGTCAGTGCAGCTATAGCTTTAACTGGAGAAAAGTTAATTGGATTGGTCTCCACCTGCAGCCTCGCCCATCCCTCCGGCTCCTTGGTTCTCCCAGCTCCACTCACCTTTTCTCCCTGGAGAGCCCAGGAAGGGAGAGAGGGGACAGGGAGCAGGAGCAGAGCAGGAGAATGACGCTGGGGGTTTAGCCTAGCAAAAGGGCTTCGCAGACCCAGAACGTGGAGGTGAATGGACCGAACGTGCTGCCTCTCCATCCGCTGGGCCCTGACTGCACGTGAGCATTTTTTCACGGGAAGGAGACACGAGTGGTCCGGCCAGATTCTTCTTTGACCTGCTGAGCAGCGTGGAGGGTGGAGGAGGGCTCCCCGGGGCGACGCTCCTGGGCGTGGGGTGGAAGGTACAGCGCCCTCCACTGGTGTGGCAGGTGTTCTCCTGATGCCCGGGGACAGGCCCACGGCTCCGAGCTTTCTCACACTCGGAGCGCACACCGTTCTCTCACCCTTTTTCAGGACATCTGCTCTGAGGAAAGGTGCTGCTGGGAGGTGCTTCCCAGACCTGTTCCCGGAACTTGTGGTTCTGGAATGCTGATTGCTGCTGCTGCTTTTTTTTTTTTTCTTCTAAAATCCTCCATAGAGGCTCTGGGTTTGCAAGGCAGCTTGTCTCCCTTCTTTGAAACTGGGATTATTTGCTAAGCAAAGGCGGCTCCATCACATCTTGCTGATGCTCGGAGCAAACATCAGTAGCAAATGATCCTCTTAAGCAAGTGCAAGTGGCTGGAGGCAATCCTGGGGGCTAAAAAGGCGGGATGGACTACAACCAAAACCACCGCTCAGCCTCGGTGGGGCTGCGTCCGAGGACCTCATCAGAATACTGATGTGGGGAAGGTGCCTTCAGACCGCTGATGGGGCGGGAGAAGGGGCTCCGTTCCCTGTGAGCCGCCCGCTAGCACCCTGGGGTGCTGAGTCAGTGACTTCTGCTCTGTCTTTCTGTCTGGCAAGAGGCTCAGTCACCGAGACCAACCTGGATGAGGGTAAAATAGTGGAGAGGGTAAGGCCTTCTGCATTTCTGATCTGGCTCTTTGATTTCAGCAAGCAGCGCTCCTTGCGTCTGGCGGACCGTCTCCCACCTCTTTCGGTGGCTGGTAGAAGTCCCTGCCACTCGAGTGACTGGTCTGTTTCCATTTTGGAAAAGAAAAGCCCCAGACCTTTTACACACAATCCTCGCTCGGTCTTAGCATTCCTAACAGCACTTTATCTAAATCACAGGAAGCCCCTTTCCTGCTGGGAGCCTGGGACAGGGCTCTGCATGGAAGGGGAGTCAGGGCTTGTTGATGGCTGGTGGCACTTGTGTTCCTGGGTTACTACTAACACTAGGTCACTGATCTAATTAGTAACACTAGGTTCTAACCATAGAAATGGGACTGCGTAAGGACTCGAGTCTCTCCGGTGTTTGTCTCTGGGGCAGATGTTTTCAGATGGCTGTTGGAATGGTCCATGGGATCCGATGCCTGCATTTTTCTGGAACCCCATCTCAGCTCTCCTTTCTCTTTACTAGAGTCACTAGGGTCCTGTTCGCTTCCCAGGTTGTCTGGTTTCAAGCCTCTGTTGTCCCCTCTCTACGAGGAAGGATCTTCTTGAAGTACCTGTCGTCTCAGCTCTGCCCTGGGCTGGAGGGCTAATCCCATTTCCAGGCGGGACAGGCTTCAGGAGCTCCCGGCATCAGCGTCGAGCTGCCGTTGGTGTTGTGCAGCCTTGATCTCATGCCCCGAGTCTGATGACCGAAGTTGTGTGCCTGGCCCCAGACAACATCCTGCTCTGTGCCTTGGGTCTGAGAACTGAGCTTCTGTCTACTACTTAAAACCCAATTGTTGTTTCTTATTGGAGAATTTAGTTTCTCTGTTACTTGCCTGTTATAAATGATTGTTTCCACAATCTTCCATTTATTTTGGTTTCTCCAGGATGGGCATTCTGCTCTTATTAGATTCCTCCCATTCCCTCTGCCCGAATACCTTCCACCTGCTGATGGACTGTCTCTCATACTGCCTGCCTGTCAGGGCCATGGAGCTTCTCCCGTGTCCCTCGTGTCCCCTGACTGTTGCCTTTACAGGTAACACACTATTTCTTTATGGACTCTGACTCTGAACGCCCATTCATCAACTCGCTCATCCAGCCATTCTATCCACCCACCCATTCATCCATCCATCCACACACCCACCCACTCACCCATTCATTCATCCATCCACCCATCCACCCATCCAGCAATCCATCCAGCCATCCACCCACCCATCCACGCATCCATCCACCATTTTTCCACCTACCCATCCAGCCATCTTTCTACCCACCCATCCACCCACCCATCCATCCATCCATCCATCCACCCTCCCATTCATCCTTCCATCCACCAGTCATTCACCTACCCACCCACCCATTCATCTACCATCCAGGAGTTACTGAGTACCTACTGTGTGCCAGGCATCATCTTCTGTGCCTATACTCTTTAGAGACCATGTTGCACCTGGCAGGCTTTGTTTCCTTCCAGACCTATAACTAGGTCTATCCTTCAGCTCCGTTCTTCCCCAGTGTCAGGCCCTCGGGTCGCTCTCTCTAGTTGTACTTGATGAGATTTCTCATTTGCGCATATATGACACCGTCTTCAGTTTTTTCATTCTTTCTTTTATGATTCTGTTGATCATTATGAAAATATTTCATTTAACATTTTAAATTCAATTATTATTAACTCCATAATATTCCTTGAACTTTGATTATTAAGACTCAGGATCTGGTCAATGTAAATATGATTCTGTTGTTTCAGACATGTTCAAATCCCTTCCAAGTTGTACAATTAGCTCATATTAATTCCACTCCTAGTTTTATCTTGATAAATTCTAATGTTGTGTCCTTCCGAGAAACTTTGTACCATTTTGTCAAAATTGCTCATATTTTAAAGACACTTATGGGAACATTTGTGGAAAATACGGAAAAAATAAGGTAAAAAAGAGTAAATATCTTGCCCAACTCAGGCAACATCAGAGAGCAACAAGGCTGAGAAAAAGCCATTTAGTGCTTTCTCTTCAGATTACTCAAGCAGGTAATCACTGTTCAGCTTTGCAAATGTATTGTTTGAAATTATTTGCTTTGAAGTGGTAGATTCATTCTGCAAAACAGTAAAATAGTAGAAAAGAGTTAAAATGTTAAGACAACCTGATAAAATTATTTGGTTTACAGAAGTATGAAAAGACATATAATAATCTGAAAATAGGGCAAAGGCAATTTTATTTAACTTAAAAAAAATTAGTGGCACTTGTAATAAATTAGACCAAGAGCAAGTGCTAAAATGCAAATTAAGTGCTAAACTCAGCAAACTGGTAAAATACATAAATATCTCAGGGAGAGGAGATTGATACTTTTTGAGAAAGATTGTTGGAGTATGGGAGACATTCTCAGGAAGATCAGAGGTCCTGGGTTTAGGGTGGAGATGTTTACAGACAAGCAGCCCCGGCTGGAATCCTGGACACTTTCATTTTAGCTTCCAGGTGGTGCGTTTGGAACAGACCCTTGAATAGTTCCTCTGGGCACAGTTCTTAGATGTGGTGGCTGAAAGCCAGTCCTATTATCTCCACAGTCCTCCTTCTCTCTCTTAACTTTATAACAATTCACTTGATTCCCAAACGAAATGTCCTCCGCGTCGGAGTCTTTGATCTGGCTTGTCAGCGTCCCATCACATTGCGTCACTTCTTACTGCTCCTTCTCTCTGTGCTGTGTCGTCTTGCTCTGTTTCTTCTGAACTGCATGTCCATTCACATTTGGATGGTTATGTTTCCAAATGCGGCCTCGACATTTTCCCTATTGTATCATGTGTCCTGTGCCCCCACTCTCTACTGGAAATGAGAAAGCACAGTTCACAGAAACTCAAGCATTGCAGTTAACAAGATAGATCAGAAACCTTCCTATTTATGCCATGCCCTGGAGATGATCTAAAGAGATGCCCTTAAAAACAAACAAAAACCCTCTTCTTTCAAGCATGGCATATAATTCATTCAAAGTAGTAAACAAGTTTAGAAGACTCCAAAGTTTGCTTAGACTCTGAGACTGGTTTTCATTCTCTTCTGTTTTTTGCAAATTGTTTAGCTAAGTTACATGGTTCTTTCTGCTCTTCATTACAACATGGTATATTATTTGTTATAGGTACTGTTATAGTACATTATATGTTACTTAAGCATGATCACAATCATCTGTACCCTCAAATTTATAATCACGATAGGCCCTACTTATGAAACACACACTATATGGAACAGTGTGTTTGGGTGAACTTGCACGCACCTCAGAATCACCAAGAGGGCTTTTCAAAATCCCAATGCTCAGGCCACACCCCCAGAACAATTAACTGAGAATCTCTGCATGTGGGAACCAGTCATCTGTATTTTTTAAAGTTCTTGGCAAGGTTTCAAAGTCAGGACTGAGATGAGTGACGTAAAACTTTCCTGTTCAAACTTCCATCCGGGCGTCAGCATGTCAGGACCACCTGGGAGCTTGTCGGAACTCTCCAGCCCCATCCACACGTTATCCGGATCCCAAGACGCTTCCAGGTGCCCTTTAAAAATTAGGAGGCACTGAAGGACATGGAAGGGCATGCTGCTAAACATTTTAAAGCCACTGATTCACAAACCATTTATTTTGCTTCCACCGTGTATTGGGCAATACACAGGGTTAAATTCACCACTACCCAGCAAAGAGGTATTTGGGCATTATGTTATGAGGAAATTGAGGTATGGGTAGGCTAAATATCTCAAAAAAGACTCATCCAGGATTTGAACCCTGGTCTCTGTTGCTCTAACACAAAAGCTCTTTCCTCAACAAGAAGCTTCTTCTGGGCATAGCTCCTAGACATTTTCTACAGTAAACCAAGTAAACGATACTTCCAAAATCTTTACCCTATTATTAACATCTTTAATCTATTTATCAAGAACACAATTTAAGGTAAGACTGCCTGGTGAAACATATAGTTTCTGGCAGAGAAACATTATTGGGAAGAGTTATTTGTCAATCACTGATGTAGAAAGCAAGAGGCAGGACAAAAATGTCGCCCTTTGGTTATGCACGAGTTCCAGAGGACACACTGAATATTCATTTTGAAGAGGAAATATCCTCAGTTAGTGATGTGGGAGCTCTAGTGTGCCTGACTTCGGGTAACCGGTCTAGAAGAGCCGAAATTGCCTGTGGGGTAGCTTCATGCGATGTGACATACATTCCTGTCATCTTGCTCCGTCGTTTGCCTCAAGGGCGTCATTCTGGGGCTACTTGTTCCAAGATTTTGTGTAAACAGTTCACGTGGACTCTAGCAGCTAGGATGTGAGGGATATTTGATATGATTGAAAATGTGCGCTCTGATATATGTTGTGTGTGTTGACATTATTTCGACTAAATAGTAATAATACTGATCTTCCACTGTAGTTCTCTTCCACTAACCCAACTCTTGGCTAGTGTGTCGAGTACCTTCCCAAATTAGAGATGGTTTTAACAGCACATTTCTAAGATACGTGCATTGTAATAAAATGGTATAGGCAAAATAAACCGTACCTTTCCACTTAATTGTAAATATTTTCCCTGTCATTAAACACCATAAACATGCAATTGCTTTTAGAAATTACTGTTTAATATTCCAGTCTATGGATGCATCATCATTTACTCCCCCATCATCTGCTTTGACCACCTCACTTTTTTCTACTTTATTAAAACATCTTTCTCTATAATGTAGTTCATAATTTTTGTTCATAATTTAGATAATTTCCTTAGGATGTATCTCCTAAGGTATGTGAGCTAGAGTGTATGAACATTAGAACTAGGAAAGTAATATATTCATTTACAATGAAAAATATAATTATCAAAAGGCCATTCATCAACACATTCTCTTCTTGTTGGGGAAAAGTACAGATATTTTGAAGGCTCGTGATGCATATTGTACAGTTGCTTTCCAGGAAGTTTATTCAGTGTGCATTTGTGCCAAAGGGGTGGCATTTAAACACTGACTGCCCCTGCAGGGCTTCTGGGACGTGGAAGAGCCATCTAGATCAGAGCCACCCCAACAGGGACTTCAGCCTAGCTCTGCCACTTCTGAGCTTTATGACACGGGCGCTCATCTGTGGTTGCTGATTTCTCCAAAACACCCAAGTTAGTCAGCAAAAGACAGGATTCCAAGAAGGTGGACCAGGCCACACGCACAGCTGGACCCAGGGGATCAAGCATGTCAGTAGGACATTGTCCCCTTTCCCAGATCTTCTTTTGTCCCTGGGCTCATATTCTGGTGAGTTTTTCCCCTTTGTGGTAAAAACTTTAAATTCAGATATTCCTTCTGAATTACAAATTAGGGGAAAAGACATGAAGTCGTCCTCACGCACCATCATACCACTTCCTGAAATGATTCTAATGGACTCTGCATCACGTATCCATCCTGAACCAAGCCCTGTGTCCCGGGGATGTCTATTCTGATCAGCCAGAACCACGTGCCCATTTCTGTGCCTGAAAGTCCCATCAGATAGAGAGGGGAAGTGCACCTGAAGAGAACATTGGACAGACAAAAAATTAAATGTGGAAGACAGAAATCATTCTCTGTATAAATTTTTTGGGCTCCAGTTTCTTCAATAGTAAGATGAAGGAATGGGATGGTATCATCTCTAAAGTTCTTTTTAAAGAACTTTACTGACTTACCAGATTCTCCAACTAAGATTATGTTGATATAAAAATTAAAACCATATAGAAATTTATAATGTTGAAGAGGAAAACCCCCTCCTAATCTCTAATTTAGTATGTTTTCTAGTTTTTTTCCCCCACATGCATTATGAAGACTTATCTTAAGAATTTTATCTGCTATTGGGCTGCAATAACAAAATACCGCAGAATGGGTGGCTTATAAGCAGCAGAAATCTATTGCTCACAGTTCTAGGGTCTGGGAGTCCGAGACCAGGGTGTCAGCCTGGTCACATTCTTCCAGTTTGCAGATTTCTCATATCCTCACTGAGCAGAAAGGATTTAGGGAATTCTTTGGAGCCCCTTTTATATAAAAAGCATTAATCCCTTTCTTCAAGGCTCCACACTCATGACCATGATCACCTAATATAGTCACCTCCCAAAGGCCCCACCTATTAATACCATCACACTGGGGGCTGGGATTTCAACATATGGATTTTGGGAGAACACGAACATTCAGTCCATGACAAATAGTGTGTGCATTTAAAAGCACTATATATGTATGACGTCAAGTAATTCACCAAAATGTTGTGTGAATTTATAGTCCCACTGACAGTGATTCAGAGGGCTTGCTTCACTGTAATTTCATCGACATGGAGCAGTGTCTGCTTTCTTAATCTCTGCCAATCCAACAGATAAAATATATTTTCATGTTCTAATTACAATTACCATTGAGCAAGTTCTTCAATCTATTTTCTAGGCTTGCCATAAAGTGATCCTGCCTTATATAGTCAATAGTCATGTGTACAATTTCGTATACATTTGGGTCAATACAGTAGAATTTTAAGGATTTTGAAGGGTTGCATATGGGTCACAACAGAAATTTCTGAAATCATGAATTCATTCAGCAACAATTTATTGAGCATCTACTATATGTAAGTTATTAAAATTGGTAGGGAATATATAGAAGTGATTCAGATAGATATTATTCCTGGCTTCTTCCTTAAGGAAGAACATTGAGTATTGCACAATTTTTTTTACTTTTCCTTTTTTAAAAATACTCATATTTTTTAATTGAAGTACCATTGATATACAATCTTTTATCAGTCTCAAGTATACAACACAGTAGCTCAACAGTTACCCATATTATGGTATTGTGCAATTGATAGCAAAAAGGGAAAAAGGATGCATTGGGGATTTAAAACAGGGAGACCAGCCCTTGTCTAGAGAATTACTTAAGATTCTCTAAGAAAGTGGTATTTCTACTGAAACCAGAAGGATGAGTTGGCCGTATGAGCAAGGGCGGAAAGGATTCCAGGCAGAGGAGATAGCTTGTGGGAAACATGGAAAAGGCTGGAATGGCAAAGGAGCTGTCCACTTAAAGGAGTCCACATTGGCTGGAGCAGAGACAACAAGAGTGTGACAGGCTGTGGCTGGACAGGTGGGCAAGGTCTGGATCACGCGGGTCTTGTAGGCCATGGTAGAGAGTTCTGATCTTTTTCTAAGGGCAATGGGGAATCATCTTAAGGTTTTAAGCAGCAAAGTAACATGATAATATTTGCATTAAAAAAATCACTCTAGCTGAAGTGTGGATAATGGATTGGAACTGAGCAAGACTAGAGTGTGTAAAGTTCAGCAGGAGGTTGTTGCAGTGGTCCAGCAAGACAGGATAGTGCCTGAACTAGGTGAGGATGATGGAGGTAGAGAAATGGGAGAGAGATGGGAAAGGGGTCTGGGAGACAACCAATAGGACTTGGATGCAGCGGTGGAAGAAGAATAAAGGGTGCATTTGATAGAGTTGGTCTAGATAACATTCAGAGTCCTTTGCACCTCTGATGTGATAACACTCCATGAGCCTTGGACATAACACAGGGTCATACAACTTTGAACATTTTTTTGTAAAGAAATGTAGTTGGCTCTAGGGAGAAAAATGATAATCCTTAAACACAGGAGGCATCCTCCAAACCAGGATAAAAATAAGCATAACAATGATAATAGCATTTTGTGTATTACTTTTTCAATATTTAAAGTTTATTTATTTCTAAATGGCTTTATTAAGATATAAGTAGCATTAAGTGAACTGCACGTATTTAAAGATTACAATTTGATTCATTTTGACATATGTATATAACCATGACACCACCACACACAGTCAAGGCAGTGAACATGTCCGTCACCACCTGTCTCTTTGTGCCCCTGGTAGCCCCTCCCTGCCACCCCACCCTGGGGCAACCACTGATCTACTTTTTGTTACTACAGGTCAGCTTGCATTTTTTAGAGTTTTATGTAAGTGGAATCATGCAATTATATACTCTTTTTTGGTGGGGGAGGTCTGGCTTCTTTTACTTGTGATATTTACATGCATTATTTTATCTAATTATTACAGCAATAACCCTATTATCAAGAAACTGACATAGGGAGAGGTGAAGTCCCAAGGTCCCCCTAGGTAAGCATGGCCTGGGAGCCCTGCTTTGCTCACTGCCCCCCACAGCCTGGCCGAGGTACCCTCACTGCACGTGCACATGGTCTCTGAGGTGCTTCAACTCGTGGCATGTCTGAGAGGAGGCGTCAGGCACACATCTCAGGGGTTGGAGGTTGGAATCAAGACTTGGAGAATCTGAAATGAGCCCCTGATCTCCCACGACATGTACCTATGAAGAAGTCTAGTGGCAGAGTACGTGGACCCAAGTGGCCTGAAATTTGATAGGATCTGCATTTTCAAAAGCCTCTGGAAGCCCCAGCTAAGGAGTCAGAAGGGATGAGAAGGTGGGGCCGATGGGATACTTCCTCGGTTTTGACGTAGAACCAGTACAGACCTGGGCTGGGGAAATGGTGGGAGGAGGGTTCTGGCTGCCCACCTCTGTGTCAATCACAGCAGCTCTGACCTCCCCTGGGTCATGTGTTGTGCTTCTGGGTACAGTTTCTTCTGACGGAAGATGTTTGTCCTTTAAAATATTTGAAAATCACCGATCTAGTTTCACATTCTATTTAGAGATGAGGAAACCGAGGCTTTGATAGGGTGTCTTGATGACATATAGGATACCCGATCAAATTTGCATTTTAAATGGAGAAAGAATAATTTTTTAATATGAGTATGTCTCAAATGTTGCATGGGACATGCATAGATTCAATATTACATTTTTTTCACTGAATCTGACCGCCCTGGGCCTAGGAGCCTACTTGCCCTGCCCAAGAGGTCAGGGTTGATGAGGCCTAGGCGGGTGCGGGTATGCAGCTGGTTCTAGAAGTGGACCTTGGCTGGACTATATTCTATAAAAGTAGAGATCTTCCCTTGCGGGGGGTCTAAATGTTTTCAGCAGAGCCACACCTCGTTAGGGGCCCGAGTGAGGGAGGCTAGTGGGGGCAGGCCAGGGGCCCTGCTGGCGTCCACCACACCCACCATGTCCCTGGGTAGCTCCCTGTCCATCCTTCCCTGCTGCACCCTAGGGTCTGGGGCTGAGCAGCCAGGACACTTGGGATGTGGAGCCACATTACAGCTTCAGCTTTGGTGCCTGGAAAAGGCACCGAGTCCTTGTCCTGGAAGCTTCCAGCTTTCTCTCTGGAGCATGGGAGGGAGCAGAGGCCTGAAAGTTAACAAGCAAAATCACTCAAATGATCTCCCCTCTTACTCTTCCCTGACTCGGCCTCATTAACACAAGGAGGCTAATATTTGGCTCTGGAGCGAAGGCAGGGCTGAAGCGCTCTCCAGGGGCTCTGTTAAATGTCATCAACTGCGAAGGCGCAGCTTGAGGACTTTGTGAATGGCATCTGAGCCTGAGGCCATCTAGTAATATTTATACTGTGGAACTTCAGCCTTTTTCCCCCTTAAAAAAAGTTTCCGATTTGTCTCAGAGGATGTCCGTCTGAATCACTGTTTCTGGCACTCAAACGGGCAATCTCAGTCCCCGGATGCCAGGGCAAGGCCACAGAGAAGCAAGGCTCCGCTCTGGGAGAGGTGCTCACGGGGCCTCAGATTCCAGACCTTTTACTCTCCCCAGAACCTTCTTTAGGAAATGGGTCTCTAGCTGTATTGGGCAAAGCAAGTCATTCTTACTTTTGGTCTGTAAAATCCAGAGAATGAATTAAATATGCCTGTCTAGTCATGTCCAAAAGGCATGAAACTTCAGCAGGAAAGATGGAATATTACTAAAAGTAATACAATAATAACTTACATATACCTAGAACTTATTATTTGCCAGATTCCCTGTGCTAAGCTATATGTATATGTATATGTATCTCCTTGGCCCAGCACTATGAGGTAGGGATTGTTGGTATCCCATTTTAAAGGCTGAGGAACTGAGACTGGGGTCTGAACCACTAATCTCTGGTAGAGGATCAAGCTAGCTACTTACACATAGGTTAGCTTCTGAACACCATATTCTGTCATTCCAGGCCCCCCATAACTTGTCCCCAGCCCGCCTTTGCAATCTTATCTCGCATGACTCATCTTCGGGCGCAGCCCAGATGTGGCAAGTCTCACTGACCCTGAGCTCAACGGGACATTCCTCTTCTGAGACTTAGGGTCTAAAGGGCATGATGGGAATGTTGTCTGCCCATGTCATTATTAAGAAAAAAACATCCACCCACCCCAGGATCAGGTCCTACCTTCTCCCAGGCATCCCCACGGCCCTTGCAGACCCCCTGAGACTTTTCTCTTCCTCTGTATTGTTGAAGAAGTGCTCATCAGCCAGTTGAACATGTACAGCCTGGAAGTTGCTTTATAAGGCCACTAAAGTCTAGTGCTGTTTTGAAGTGACTCATCTGTCTATTTTGTTCCCTAACTAGATTATAAGCTTCAGGAGGGAAGGCGGTTTGCATGAACGTATTTGGTCCCTCAGTCAGAGATACTGAAGGATAAAGGGCTGCAAGCTTCATTTTATACCTGCTGACTATTAAAAAAATGTCACAAAAGAGGTGGGGGGTTCTCTTCCTGAGCAAATAGGATGCTCATGGTGTCTTCTGGATTGGCAAGGTCTGAGATTTAATGCTGAATATAAGCAGACACTTACATGTTACTGGTTTTGGGAAAACTTTATTTTCCTTGAATTATTCCATAAAACGTAGAAGAAGATTTTAGAGTTGCAGAAGGTTGGTGTTCTTACAGGAACAAAGAGCTAACTGTTGCAAGCAGCAGCCGCTCTGACTGGGCCTCTCCCTCTCCTTTTGACATTGTTTTGCTGAGCCTCCAGTATGTCACTGTTATTTGTGTCATTCTCCCCTTAACTGTCACGAGTTCCCATTAATCGCCTTCTGATTAATTGCAGAACAGTGATACCGGAGAGGTCATAGGTCAGACTGACGATGTTGCGGTGAAGTCCAGGGATGCTGGCACCAACTCTGTGTGCAGCCATGGCTGGTTCAGTAGATGGAGCTCATGTTCAATGTCTACGTTATTTTTATAAGGTGACAGTGAGTTCTGATGGGGGACTGAAAGGAAGAGAAAATTGTGCTGAAATCTTTTTTGACTTTCACAAAATCTGAAATTTGCAAGACCTTTTCTAGCTGACCGGCTGAGTGTCTCAGGGAGCATTGATCATTTGTGAATCTGCGCAAGACAAACCAAAAGTGAGATACTTCTGGAAATGTGTAAACATCTTGTGCCTTTATCTTTGTGAGGTCTCCAAGCTCACACCTCTGGTAGTTCTGGGCTCCAGGCCTGTCCTGCACTTTTCTCAGGCCCAGAGAGAGCTGTTTGTCCTCAAGACAAGGGGGAGGAGACCTGGGGACAGAGAGTAATGACCGCTTTTCTTTCATATTCATCATAAAGATTGATAATCCACATACAATTTCCACATTGGGCCATAAGTATGAGTAATTATGGAATAATTAAATGTGCGAAGGGTGGCCAGGACTGTTAAAAGAGCAATTATGTAGCTAACTCCTCCGGGCTGCCTTCCCTCTGAGTTGAAATGAAATAATTTGAACTATAGCATCGTGTTTCAGAATGAACATTTCAGATCCCTCTTCTTTTGCATACTGTTTACCTATAATAGAACTTCTTTTTTCTTTCTCAAAATTTAATGAACCAATCTTAGGACCTCAAACAAGGGCCGAGACAAAGGGACTTCACAGTTGTGCCAAGACAGGGCTGTCCCTACCTGCCTATGTGCCTGTTTCTGCTAAAATCATGCCCATTTTTCAGTATCTAGTTCAAATGCCACTTCCTTTTGGAGAAATTCTGTGCTAAGAGTTACTTTGAGCCCTCCCTGACCCCAGTATTTTCTACTTTTATAGTAGAAAACTCTGTAAAATCTATTTTTGGCTTTTTGATAATAAAAGTAATCAAAACTTCTCTGTAGTGCTTTATAATGTACAAAGCATTGTCCACACATCTTATCTCATTTTAATTCTCCTAACAATCTTATGAGTGTACGTGGTTATTGGCAAATTTATGGATGAAGAATCTGGAACCATCTGACTTAAAACGAGACTGCAGAACTCAAATGCCTATAGGAGGCATGCACCTACAATACAAAGTAGTCGCTCTGGTACCAGCCAGCATAAGCTAAAATATGTGCAGCAACAAAGTGATCCCCAAATCCTGGTGGTTTGTATCAATACAGGTTTATTTCCCAATTAGCTTTCAAGGTCATCGCAGGATGACTGTGGTCATCTTGACTCTGGGATCCAGACTGACCAGCAGGAACATTGCTAGTAGTGGAGCAAAGATAATACAACGCAGCCATGAGATGGCATCTGAAGATCCTATTGGGAAGAGGTGTGCATCAACTCTGCTACAAATCAACACCTGTCCTTTTCCGCAGGCCTCTCTAATAGATCTGTATGAATCCGACATGCATCCTGCCTGGAGGGTTGGCAAACTAATGCTTATGTTCCAAATCTGGCCCACTGCTTGTGTCTGTGTGGCTTGTGAGCTAAGAATGGCGTTTAGATTTGTAAAAGGTTAAAAAGAATCAAAAGAACAATAATATTCTGTGATACATGGAAATTACCTGAAATTCAGACTGTAGTGTTTTGGTAGATCCAGTTTCACTTGGGCTGTGTGTCGTTTACTGCTGCTTCCTGTTACGATCGCAGAGATGAGCAGTGCTGACAGACTGTGTGGCCCACCACAACTGAAATGTTTACTGTCTGGCCCTTGACCTAGACATTTCACTGTATCATATCCTGTACTATTGATCAGAAATCAACTTGGTCAGGTCAGAGCTCTGTCTAAGTCTCAGCTGCTTTTTTTTTCCTTCTTTTTTCCCCTTCGTCCGCTGCAGGCACTGTGTTTGGAGTCCAGGACCGCTGCACACTGCTGTGCATGCCGGGTAGTGTCGTTCAAAGGGCTTGCAGCAGACTGGAGCCCCTCCACTTGTATGAGGCAGCAGCCTTGCTCCCACCAGTGGCTGTTAGGGCCTATAAGCAGAAAGGTTCTTACCTTTTACCTGTAACCCATTCAAGATGGCGTATGAATTGTAATCAATGAGAAAAATTACCCTAAGTGATATTAAAAAGCAAAGGATAGCATGTTGGAAATATTGGCAACAAATAGAGTAGACCAGAGATAGATATATATTTTTCTATTGAAGTGTCATTGAAATACAATCTTCTGTTGGTTTCAAGTATACAACACAGTGGTTCAACAGTTACCCATATTATTAAATCGTCACCCCCACGAGTGCAGTTACTATCTGTCAACATAGGAAGATGTTACAGAATCACTGACTATATTCTCCATGCTGTACTACTATCCCTGTGACCAGTTTATATCATGATTGAGAATTTTTGTGCCCTTTTATCCCCATCACTCTCCCCACTCACCCACCTTAACCCCTCCCCCATGGTGACCATCAGTCACTTCTCAGTGCCTATGAGTCTACTGCTATTTTGTTCATTCTGTTTTGCGTTGTATTTATATTCCACAAATAAGTGAAGTCATATGGTATTTGTCTTTCTCCACCTGGCTTATTTCACTGAGCATAATACCCTTTAGGTTCATCCATGTTGTTGCAAATGGCAGGATTTCTTTTTTTTTAAATGGCTGAATAATATTCCATTGTGTATATGTACCACCTCTTCTTTATCCATTCATCTGCTGATGGACACTTGGATTGCTTTCATATCTTGGCTATTGTAAATAATGCAATGATAAATACAAGGTGCACATATCTTTTCAAATCAGGGATTTTGTTTTCTTGAGGTGAATTCCTAGAAGTGGGTTGAATGGTATTTCTATTTTTAATTTTTTGAGGAAACTCCATACTGCTTTCCATAGCGGCTGCACCAGTTTACATTCCCACCAATAGTGTAAGAGGGTTCCCTTTTCTCCACATCCTTGCCAGCATTTGTTGTTTTTTGTCTTTTGGATAGTGGCCATCCTAACCAGTGTGAGGTGATATTTTATTGTGGTTTTGATTTGCATTTCCCTCATGATTAGTGATGTGGAGCATCTTTTTATGTGCCTGTCGGATATCTATATTTCTTCTTGTAGAAGTGTCTGTTCAGATCCTTTGCCCATTTTATGATTGGGTTATTTGTTTTTTTGGTGTTGAGGTACATGAATTCTTTATATATTTTGGTTTTTAACCCCTTATCAGATAAACCATTTATGAATATATTCTCCCATTCTGTAGGTTGCCTTTTTGTTCTGCTGATGGTGTTCTTTGCTGTACAGGAGATTTTTAGTTTGATGTAGTCCCACTTGTTCATTTTTGCTTTTATTTCCCTTGCCTGAGGAGATGTATCCAGGAAAAAATTGTTCATGCTTACGTTTAAGAGATTTTTGCCTATGTTTTCTTCTAAGAGTTTTATGGTGTCACGTCTTATATTCAGGTCTTTGATCCATGTTGAGTTTACTTTTGTGTATGGAGTTAGACTGTAATCCAGTTTCCTTCTCTTGCATGTAGCTGTCCAGTTTTCCCAACACCAGTTGTTGAAGAGGCTGTCATTTCCTCATTGTATATTCATGGCTCCTTTATCATATATTAATTGACCATATATGCATGTGTTTATATCTGGGCTCTCTATTCTGTTTCACTGATCTATGGGTCTGATCTTGTGTTAGTACCAAATTGTTTTGATTACTGTAGCTTTGTAATATAGTTTGAAGTCAGGGAGTGTAATCCCTCCAGCTTTGTTTTTCTTTCTCAGGATTGTTCTGGCTATTCAGGGTCTTTTGTGGTTCCATAAGAATTTTGGGATTATTTGTTCCAATTCATTGAAAAATCCTATTGGTACTTTGATAGGTATTGCATTGAATCTGTAAATTGCTTTGGGCAGAATGGCCATTTTGACAATACTAATTCTTCCTACCTATGAGTAGGGGATAGATTTACATTTCTTTGTGTCTTCTTTAATTTTTCTCATGAATGTCTTATAGTTTTCAGAATACATCTTTCACCTCCTTGATTAGGTTTATTCCTAGGTATTTTACTCTTTTTGATGCAGTTGTAAATGGAACCGTTTTCCTGATTTCTCTTTCTGCTAGTTTGTTGTTAGCATATAGGAATGCAACAGACTTCTGTGTCTTAATTTTGTATCCTGCAGTATTGCTGAATTCAGTTATTAGTTCTAATAGTTTTTTGGTGGAGCCGTTAGGGTTTTCTATGTATGATATCATGTCATCTGCAAATAGTGACAGTTTAACCTCTTCCTTACCAATTTGGATGCCTTGTATCTCTTTACAAAGATACATATTTTTAATACTTAATAAGCTCTTAAAAATAAATAGCAAAAGATAAATACCTAAAATATAAAAATGGATAAAAATTTTAAATATTTAATCAAATGTCCAGAAAACATATGATAAAATGTTCAATTTCACTAGTAAACAAAAATATACCAATTGAAACAGTATGCTTTCAAAGAAAAATGCCCATTGTCAAAGGTACAAGGAATAGAGCCTAATCTACAAATATGTACTATTTTTGGTGGGTAACTTGTTAATACAAATCAAAGGCTTAAAAATGTTCATACTCTCTGGCTTTGTCTATATCAAGGAATTTGTCTTAAGGAACTAATAAGTAGAAATACACAAAAAGATTTATGCACAAGAACTTCACTACTGGTGTTATTTCTAATATAGAAAATTAGAACAACTTAAATATCCAACAGTACATACTATGCAGCCATTAAAATTATGGTGTAGAAGAAAAATTAATGTCCTGGGAAATTGTTTAAGATATATCATTAAGTGAAATAAACAGGATACAAATTATATCATATGCTTTTATTTTTGTAAAAAAACAAAAATAGGAGAGACAAATGAACATGCACAGAAGAAAGACTGGAATATATTCACCAAAATGTTAATAGTTATCTTTGAGTTACTGAATGGATAATGGCTGATTTAAAGTTTTACCTTTGTGTTTTTCTGTACTTTTCTAACTTTCTACCATAAATATATACTACTTGGGTAATCAGAAAAAAAAATTAAATGTATTTGGACTGAGGAAACTGTACTTACAGGGTACTCATGAATATATTGGGGACCATATAATCCACCACGTGATTTTCTTTGGCTTGGGGAAAATCATTTTTGAACCATTTTTTTGGGGTGAATCATGGGCTTTGTTTTCCTTGATACACCAGGAAATAGGTGATTCCTGATTATGCTGGAAAAGGAACATCCTGTTCTGGTCTCTCTTACCTGGGTATTCAAGAGAAAACATTTTGCCTGCATCCTCTGAGGTATTTGCAGAAATGCCTCAGCTCAACAGACCCTTTTATTTCTATAGCTATGGCTGCAGACAGTCGGAGGCCAGAGTGCTTTCTGAGATGGAACGAGGCAGCTTCTAACAGAAACGGTCTTCTAAATTGGGGTAGGACCCCGCCGCATGTGGTTCTCGTTGCCAGCCGGCATGCTTCCCCACCCCCTGAGGGAGTGAGCGCCGCGCCCAGGCAGGCCTGCCCGTCAGGGGGGAGCAGCCTGGGGCGGGGCCTCACTTCAGAAAGGTTGCCAGCCGCTCCTCAGGAAAATTGCTTTCATTCTCCAGGTCTTGTTACTGCTCGCCTGGCCCTGGCTGTCTGTGGGAGATGACATTCTAAGCAAAGTTGGGAGAAAGTTGAATACTTTCCTTGGGTCTGAGGTAGGAATCTAGAAAGTTCTGGGCAAGAGTCTGTTCATTTCTTTTGGAAGTCGGCTTTGCCTGGGCCTCTTGGACATGGTGCCATCACAGGCTCTATTAGCTGACACCTCTGCTCCCCCGATGTCTGCTGTCCTTTGTTGGATTCGCACTGGATCAGGGTGGGTGGATTGAAGGGAACGGGGCAGAGGCTGGGACTGGCTCCTGGCCAGCCTTCAGGGGCTGAGGGAGGACTGCTCTGGCCAGAGCAGCAGAGATCCCAAGGGCTGGGGAAATAGTCTGGCCCGGCCATGCAGTCGGGAGTGGGATGGAGACAAAATAGCTGCAGGTCCCAGCAGGAGGCAGATTCCAGCAAAAGGGGTTACTCAGCTCCCTGAGTTCCCAGAAAGCAGCGGGACCTGGGGCAGCAGCTGCCAGGTGGGGGCTCAGAGATGGGGACGCTCAGCACAGGTATGTGGGGAGGGGCTAGCACCGGCCACCTGGTCCAGCTGAAGGGGCGTGGGCTCTGGGGGCCGGCGGACCTGGGGTCTGATCCTGGCTTCGCCACCAACTTGCTGTGTGCTGCTGGTCAGAGCTGCAGGTGCCTGACCTTTGAGTGGGGCTGACCATCTGGCTCTGGCTGGTGTTAGGAGAGCCTGATGCTGGAACTTCAGGTAAATTATATGATGCACGCAGATAGCAGAGACACAAAGGAACCTTCTTCAATCTCTTCTGCCCCAGCTCGGGATTAGACCTGGGAGTGGGGCTAAGCTTGCAAGGGGAGAGCCGTGGTCCCAGCCAGGGGACCCACTGTGCTGAGGCTGAAAGCCAGCCTGGGTATCCCACTGTTGGTAGGAATTTGAGAAAAATATAAATGACGTTTTCTTGCTTTCTTGTCTCGTGGCTTCTCTTTGGAAACTCCAGGACTTTGATCTGATCTGATCAACATCTGAGATGGTTAAAAAACAATGGGGGTAGGGTGGTCTGAAGAGCACCTGAAATTGGACTTGTGGAGAGAATTCCAAGATGCAGTGAAAATTCTTGCAGAGAAATAAAATTATGCATGTTTGTTTGTGGTGAACAGTGACTGTAATGGGGTATGTGGTGGGGACTTGATAATGTGGAGAGTCTAGTAACCATAATGTTGCTCATGTAACTGCACATTAATGATACCAAAATTAAAATAAATTATGCACATTTGTTGAGAGAGACAATAAAAACATAAATATTATTGTTCATCTGACACATTGTTTCCAATTTCAGTTAAAGGCAATCAGTATAGGCCTGTCGTTATACTTTTAGAACCTTTGGAAACAATCTTAAAAGATGTACTGAGGTCAATATTTTTTTCATTAGTTTATAAAATGACTACCACTGTAGCCCTTTGCACTAAAATTTTCAGTTAAAAATTCCAGCTTTTCTATAGTCATGACATAATACCCACTGTGATACTCAATGGAAATATAGAACTGATGCTAACTCCTTAAGACCCTCTTAACCTAGGACTACTATCCTCTTAGCAGGCCCCTAATAAAGTTGCTGAGCTGAACTGAATGATAAACAGCATTTTATTTTACAGGTTTATTGAAGTATAACTGATGTACAAAAACCTGCGCCTATTCCATGTACACAATTTGAGGAGTTTGGACGTCTATGTCCAGCTATGATGCCATAGTCACAGTCAAGGTCATACACACATCCACCACCTTCAGAAGTTTACTGCTAAATAACATTTTTCATGGAATGTGCTCCATGCAAAGAAAACCCAAAGAACACCGAGATTTACCAAACCCAATACAAATACTCACACAGAACATACATAAGATGGTGGTGGTGGTTTGGAGGTGAGTGAAGTTAAAATTCATACTACAAATGGTTTCTTATTTTACATAGTAAAAATGCCTTTCAAGAGAAAGTTCCTGGGTTGAATTAAAAATAAGATTTAGGTTTGGGAAATTCCATCTTTAAATCCCTCTTTAGGGACATGCTAGTTTCATGAACTAAGGAACATAGATACTTCCTTTTCTATTAAAGTCATTTTAAAAGAAGCTTGATTTTCCTGGAGGTGTCAGGGAACGTGTGGTTCTGGCCTCCCCAATTGTGCTGCGGACCTAAAACCTAAATTCCCAAGGCTGAGATTCTAGGCCCTTCTCCAGCTCACTCAGTGAAGATCCTCAGACACATGGGGGAGCAACGGTCGTGGACACAAAGCCCCGGGACAGTAGGTGTCCGTGTGTCCGAGTCCCATGGCCTCTGGCACTGGCCACTGTGGGAGCCGGGGTTCTTCTCTGCAGAGAATTCCATGTCTCTGTATGTGCTCAGGCTGTGGGGAGACATTCTAGTTTCAGAGCTCCCAGGGGGCAGAGGTCAGACCTCCATAAAAAGGCGACACACCCAGAGGAGACAATTCCTGAAATATAAGTGATGAAGTGGGTTATTTACTATCCGGTCCTAAGAGTCAACCTCTCTTGCATTGCCCTGAAGTAGTCCCTTACCAAGGCCGAGAACCACGCCACTGAGCCTTTGAAGCCTCTTTGTGGGTCCTAAAGAGCAACAGCAGTTCACCAGCAGGTGCATTCACAGTCAGTGCCGGAGGCCACGCACAGACCCAGTGTTAGCCATGAAGGCAAAGCGTATCAGTCTGAGCCTCCCTTTCAGCCAAGTAGTTGGCCATTGAGACAGAATAAGGTTCTCTATGCAGGGATGGAGTGTTTTAAATGACATCTACATTTCTAAAGTTGTTTCAAACTATCCCTATATACAGAGAGAGACCCTCGAGCAGGTTATTAATCCGGCTCTCTCAGACCTGCCCTGCTTTTCTCCCAGCCCCACCTCGTGGATCCTGAGGCCCAGCTTTGCTGAGTTATTCACCCTTCCCTTTGGACTCCTTGTGGTTATTTGCCTCCGTGCCTTCGCCGTGCTTCTCCTTCACCTGAAATTCTCCTCCCTCCGTAAGCTGAATCCTATCTTTACTTTAAGACCCTGCTATGGTCTGAATATTTGTGTAGCCCCCAAATTCATATGTTGAAACCTAATCTGTGAGGAGGTGGGGCCTTTGAGAAGTGATGAGGTCATAAGGGTGGCATGAGTGGGATTAGTGACCTCATAAAAGAGGTCAGTCAGAGCTGGCTGGTCCTTCCCGCGAGGATGCAGCTAGAAGATGGCCTCTGTCGGCCAGGAAGTGGGCTCTCACCGGACACCCAGTCTGCTGACGCCTTGATCTTGAACTTCTCAGCCCCCAGAACCGTGAGAAATAACTGTTTGTTGCTTATAAACCACCCAGTTTATGGAATTTTTGTGAGAGCGGCCCAGACGGACTAAGACAGAGCCTGCTCAAGTGCTGACTCTCCGTGCAGGCTTGTAGCGCAGGCTGGGTGCCCCACCCACAGCCTCTCGGCCCCTCCGGAGGACCGGCAGGCCTCCTGCCCGCGCTCTGGAGAGCATTCCCCGGTCACTGGCTGGGGTGTGGGCTGCCAGGCACGGGGAGTCAACACCCCAGAAGCTCCCCCCGACCCTGAGAGGTGGGAGCTGTAGCATAAACACTCCGGCGTCCTCCCCCACCCTCGGGATTCTGAGGTGGGCCAGGTCACCAGAGCCTCCCCAGGCGCTCATTGTGTCCTGCTCCCCAGAGGGTCCTTTTTTGGTTTTGCTCCCTTTGCAGCCTCGGCTTCCATTCCTTGCGCTTCTGGAGATCTTCTCCCTCCGAAATAAGCTACTTGCCCTCAAATCCTTGTTTCAGGCCCTGCTTTTGGGGAAGCCCACTCCCGACAACTTCCCCGATACTCCGAATGCTGGTCATGTCTCCCCATTTGGGAGGCACCTGCCACTCTACTTGTACTTCTCTCATTGCATCTGTTATGTTTTATCTTAGAGAAATAATATCGGTGACTTATCTCCTCTATTACATTATAAGCTTTTTGAGAGCAGGTTACGTGGTGAGTTCCTTTCTTTCCCACATTGCCTGACGCAGCACTTTTCCCAGAGTAGATTGTCAATATCTAGCTAACGAATAAGTGAATAAGTGAATGATGAATGAAGAAATGAATGACAAAGCGCCTTTCACCTTCTGCTTTGCCAGTGCAGGGTAGGCAGAACACATTCCAGATGCTTTGTACCCCCAGTCTTTGCATACAGGAGGAGTGGAAATGCCATTAGGGGTGTGAAAGGAAAGCGTATTTCGTTGAAACAAAGCAATCCACAGAAGGGGCCAGAGTTTTCTACCAGACGCGTGTCTAGTCCACGGTGACTTGATCCCAGGGTAGTTGAGAAGCCTGCATGTTCTGCTGACCTTAGAGGCCGGTGGCAGCCAAACGCAGTGTGCTGGGACCTCGTAGCAACAGCCAACACAGTCTGTCAGGCTGGGCTCTGTCCCCGTCTCAGTGAATGCGCCTCAGGACTGGCCAACGGCAAGAGGGACGCCCGCCTCCCTGACAGCTGGCAGCTGCGCATGGATGGTAGGCAACCAGCTCGTGGTGCAGCCTGCAAAACTCAGGCTGCTCTGAACCACTGAGAGGAAGCCTTAAAACCCCTCCGATAGTGCCTTAGGGCCTGATCTCAGCCTGAAGAAACCCCTGGGGGACTTGGGCTTGGCTGGACCCCCTGAGATGGATGAGTGGGGGAGCTCAGAAAATTCTGTGAGTTTGGGACTGTTGAGGAGTCGGTGAGGCCCCAAGCCAGAATCTCAGCTGCTTAAAGTATTTTGATGCTGGTGACAGTGTTGCTACCCCAGGACCCAGGGTGACAGAAGAGGTGGCACCTACTTCCTGCCTCAAGGAAATTGCTTAGTGTGTCCCACGCCGAAGATGAGGGGTGGCGGGAAGGGCACCAACATGGGCGAAGTGTAACCACTTGCAAGGAGTGGACTTGGAAGTTGAAATCACTGAGGGACAGTAGCAAAGGACAGACGGATCTCTGATGCTTGTCAGTCCTGGGCCCTGTGCAAGTTGCATGGCCACGGCCACGTTTAGGCACAACTACCTTCCTGTGACTGGATCAACAATGAGAAGGACAATTAGGAGGATGTGAGAGACAAGGTTTGGAAAGCGCCTGGGCTGGTTTGGGAGCACAGCAGAGACACACAGGAGCATTTCATTTCCAGTCACTTGTCAAGAGCAGCTCTAGGGGAGGCGCTTTTTCAGATTCTCCTCCCAGCCTGTCCCTGTCTCAGGCTTTCAGTGCCACCCCCTCCCCCTGCCCCCGGGCCTTTGCTGGCGCTGGTGGTGACCCGACTCTGCCGACTCTCCCAGCCCTGCCTGAGAGGCGCCTGGGGAAGCGACGCTCTCAGGTGCACCCACGTCGCCCGAGGGAGGCCCCTTAGCTGGGCTTGGGAGTTTAGTTTCCCAAAGTGGAAAAACTCAGCAGCGGTCCAGCAGATGGAGACAGTCTTGTCCATTCCTGCCTCCAGAAAGGAAGCAGACAGGAATCCTTCGTTAAAAAGCAGAGACAGGCCTCCCCTGTGAATGCCACACGATGCAGAAGAGACATGAAAGACGTCATCGTTTTCAGTGTTAAAGAAGCATATAATCTAAATATATACTAGATAACAGGGAAACAGAAATGTTGCTCAGATAATGAACTTTAACACTTTATTTTTGGGAGGCTGGGAACAATGAGGGGAAAGTAAAAACTGGTAAGCCAAACCTGTTTGTGAAAGAGAGAAAACAAGTTTTTAAAATCTCTTAAAACAAGTACATGAGAACTCCCGTCACAGCTCTGTTTGAAACGTCGGTAGCTATAATTTCTATTACTTTATTGACTGATTTATCTACCCATCCTTTTTAAAGGATTCATGTTTCAGCAGAACAACAAAGGGGCCGATGTGTCTTTCTATAGATCTCTGCCAATTTATACTGAGGTAAAATACATTTTGATATAAAGATAGTGTTTACAGCTCTGTACACATCTATTGATGAAAAAGTGTGCTTAGACTTGTGTATTTACCACCGTACAATTCCAGTCAAAATCACTGTGTTGACATTCCAGATACTCTTTCTTACTTTTGGACAGTGGAATGACCTTATAATGCTTCCATGTAAGGAACTGAGGTGCCCAGAGAAAAACATTATCCCATGTTCTCCAGCCTCGTGTCTGTGAATTCAGCGGGTGCTTTAAGCTACCCAGCCCTCTGAATGGGAGGTGTGTACCTGTTGTCGCCCTAGGGCTTCAGTTGGCCATGGTGGGGGGCTGCGAGGGGATGGGTGGGCCCACAGATGGGCAGGGGCAGGGGAGACATTCCACTGAAAGGTCAAGGGTCAGGCTGAGGTGGGAGAATGCTTATGTCTCCACTGATGGTACAGAACCAGAGATCAGTGTGGCCTCATAGAGGAGGACGGGTGGGGCAGTCTCATCACATCATCCGTAAGTGTGGAGAACCTTTCCAGGCCATGACCAGAGGGCAGTGTGACTACAGAAAAATGGTCAGAGAGATGCAACACTGCTGGCTTGGAAGATGGTGGAAAGGGGTCCAAGCCGGCTTCTAGAAGCTGGAAAAGTCAAGGAAATGAATTTCCCCCTAGACACTCCAGAAAAGAATGCAGCCTCTTAGATACCTTGATTTTAACCCAGTAAGAGACTTCTGACCTACAAAGTTGTTAAGATAATGCATTTGTGTTGTTCTGAGGCCCCAGTTCGCAGTGGTTTGTTAGAGCAGCAAGAAGCTGACACAGCGGGAGCGAACCAGACCGACCACTGATCTCTGCCAGGGCGTCCACTTCTGGGACTCCTTAACCCAAACTGGCTTATTAAATACCTCCTCTGATAGGAATGATTCCCCATTAGCTGTCACATCTTTCCAGAAATGTGACAGCACAAAATATTTAAGTCATGACAGATTTAATGAGTTGCTTATCTTGGTTTTTATAAGCATTCTCTCATTGATCAAAGACAGCCTTTTTTTTTTTGTCTGTTCACTCAGAATAGACTGGTTTGAACATATATCTCTTGAGGTGAGTTCATATATGTATCTCTTGCTCATTGCCAGGGTTTTGTGCTTTAGGAAATTAACTTTTACATGTTAGCTTTTGGCTGCCAAGACAGGCCGCTGACATCTTAACAGACAAGACTTCAGTTCACGCTTACACGAAAATGTGCCTACTTGCTACCAAGAGCGAACTAGTCCTGGCTGGACGGGGCTCAGGACAGCTGATTCTGAGGGCCAATTAGTGAGAGGACAGAACTCAGCTGCCAGGGGGCAGGAGGGCACCCTGATCCCGGCCTCACTATTCTGCAAACACCACAGGATTGCTCTGTGATGAGATCTTCCTTCCAAAGCAGCCATTAGGCAAAACACCCAAAAATGATTATTTTTAAGGATTAAAATGAGTATTTCATTCAAAAGACTAAACCATTTTGAAAAGGTCATGGGCTCTTACTCCTTCCTAGAGTGTTCTTGCTTGCCCTGTTTTGCAGCTCAGGAAGGAAAAGAAAGTGCAGAGATGGAAAAGAATCCAGTTTCCAAAGATAAAAAATTAAATTTCCACTTTTTAGCAGGGAGGCTTATAGCCACTGAATTACAAATCTTGTCAAACTGCTGTTGCCTTGACCACTTTTTACCTCAAAGCTTTCTGGAATCTAGATAAATCTAAGGCACACCATTCCATTGTGTTTTATTCCATTTCACTGAATTAAATTCATGTTAATTGAGCATCTATTATCATTCAGGCATTATATCAAGAGTTGAGAAAACAGTAAGATATAATTTTTATGATCAGAGGACCCACTGTTGAGCAGGGGAAACATGCTAACAAATTTCAGTTGAGGGGTTAATGCTCCATTAGGGGTAAATATAAAGTGTAGAGGGAGCAAAGGAGGAAGGGATTAATCAAGGAGGCAAAGAGGATATCCAGGAAGGCTTCCCAGAGGAGGTGATATCTGTATTGGAATTTCAATTATGATTGGTATTTAACAAGCAGCAAGGGGGAAAGAGTTTTATAGGTGGAGGAAAGAGCCTTGCAGGTGCCTTTCCCCCACCTCCCACCTGTCTGTGAATGGCTGACTGGAGCCCTTCAAGGTAGATTGGTGGCTGAAGGGTAGTAATTATATTGATCAGAGACTGTTTTCCAGAAGGGCCTGCTTGTGAGTCTTGCCACCAACTTCTTGTGTGACCTTTAAAAAGTTACTTAGCCTTCTGAAGCCTCAGATTCCTTTTCAGTGAAAAGGAGGTACTGACAGTGCGTGCCTACGTTATAAAGCTGTTCTGAGGATTAAAGGAGCTAAATGCTTTGCACATTGCTTGGCAACTAGTAGGGTTATTTTTGTCGCTGCCTCCATGTGATCCTCCAGGCATCCGAGGACAGCCCTTTCTATGACTACAAGTCTGACCGGGTCACTCACGTGCCATGGCGATTAACCTCATTTTCTGCCAAGAGTCAGAGTTGATCGGGCACGAGCAGGGGCGCAACCAGATGGCACTTGTGCATGAAGCAGCAAAGGTGACAGGCAGAGCTGGCCACGTGGGCACACGACCTGTGTTGCCGCACAGTGCCTCACAATTGGTTCCCGCTGTCGCTGTCTTGGAATTCTTATTAGTTTCTGGATTTTTGAACAAGTGTGTTTTCATTTTGCACTAGACTCTGCAAGTCACGCAGCTCCGCTCGGGGACGGGGTTGTCTTGAGGTGGCCTGTTCCTTCTGTGCCGAGCTCCCCCTGCTCAGGTTCACACCCCTTCTTCAGGTCCTTACTGGGGACAGGCTGTGGCATCTCTCCCTGTGGATCCCCCAGGTGTCCTGGTGCAGTGTCGAGGATGGCCTGCTGCTCTGGCCCTATTCTGGGGCCTTCACGAAGGGGAGTTCTGCACAGCCTCTGCCTCGGAGAAGCTCCCCTTCTAGAAGGTGGAGCTAAGTGCATACATACATATAAGTAACTACAGACTGATACAGCCATTGCTGGAAGCAGGATGTAGATGGTCTGGGAGCGCAGGGAGGGTGTGCAGGGGTCACACGTACTGATCATTTATAACCTTTGTGAATGCTCTCTTTCTCTAGGTTCTCTTGGCAGAAGGAGTCATGTTTTTCATGATTTTATTCCCCTAAACGGGGGCACAGGGAAGGGAAGATTTGATAGTATGATTCTTAAAACTCAGACAGTCCCAAAACTTTTGTAGACATGCTTGGAGAGAATCCTTCTGCCCTGAGATTGGACAGCAGGTTCCAGATGCTCCACCTCACCAGGTGGTGGGAACGGCTGCAGGTCACTCCACAGTCTGGCAAACAGGCTCCTGAAGCTGATGGGGCTTTTGTCCTAAGGTCCTTTAATGTATTTTCTGGTAACTTTTCTCTGGGTAATCTTATACTGTTTAGAAGAAGTAGGTCTCTCTCTTCACTTGGAAATGCCTTGAGTGTGAACTTTGCTGGATGTGAAAGGATTCTGAAAAGGAATCTTCATTCAATCCTCTGTTACAAAATGTTTTCATTGGTCATCCAGAGATGATGTGGGGGAGATCTAGGCTATTTTTCTCCCCTCTCATACAAAAGAATTACAAACAAATGTCTAGCCTGGAAGGCAGCTCCCAATGGTAGAACTTGTCTCTTCCTACTGAGCTCCATAAAGGCAGGCTCCTGACCTGCTGATCTTTGTCTCTGCTGTGCCCAGCACAGGGCCTGACACCTGACAAGGGCTCAAACACCAGCTGCTGAGATTGAGTAATATTATAGTGGGAGTGCCTGCTCTTTGGAATATGAGCACCTAAAAGCAATTTTGAAAAGTATAATGGAACTTCTATAGCTTCAGCTGCTGAAAAATAGCAAACTGTGGCAAACTCCTGGTCCATTCAGCGCCCTGGAGTGTATCTACTTCCGAATGCCAAGGTCACGCCTCCTTGATGCCAAGCAATTGGATTAACTGATTCTGGCTCTCTTTGGATCGGCCAGGTGTGTGCAGCTCTTGTGCAGAGAGGTGCAGAGCCCAGCGCGCCAGTTTATCTTCAGTTACATACATGGAGGCCTGAGCCCTGCCCCAGAATATTTCCCAGCTGGGTTAACTCCGTGTGCTGCATTACTCTACTTAGCCAAGTACCCATTTCAAGCAGAAACAACACACCTGGGCTCACTCACAGCCACGGCACTAATATGCACATATTTAATAGGGCACAGTGTTCTTTCTGAGCGGAATCCCACCTTAGGAGGTTGACATTGCTCCTTTGGCGTCACCGGGAGCTGAGAGCCCCTCTCCACAGACGTCAGTCTGGCCTTTTGATTCCAGTCCTGCTCTCCAGTAGTGGAGGAAAAGCATTTGAGGTGAGCAGGAGCTGAACTTCTGTTCCTTATTACCTTATGAGGAGATCTAGGGCTTCTCATAACACCCAGCATTGTTACTTGATGGGGAGAGAGAAAGAAAGAAATATCTAGTAAAACAGAAAATATTAAAATAGAATAACTTTGTAGTTGAAGATCTGAGGTCAGACTTTGGCCCTCGATGTCTTTTCTCCACATTCGTGTAGGGAATAGCAGCTTGCTGTTGATCTGCTGACCGCCGTCGCCATTATTGTTTCTTATAACAGCCACGCAGCCCTCGGTACGTGCAAAGTGACTCACAATCATGCTTATGGTTTATGAAAGGGAAAAATAATTCTTTGGGGTGCATTGACTCTTTCATCTGGGGAGTATTTGTCCCGCTGATCTCTGGTTCACTTAACTCAAGCTTTGCAATTGAACACTTCGGTGAAAAGTAAAAGCCGGATAGTTTTTGTGGAACCTTTTTTCCTTTCATAACACTCTCCTTCCTGCAGTACCTGTAATGTTGGTAGTTATAATGAATTTAAATGAGAAAAAGAGAATAGGTTAGAAGGAAGAAGACTTCCCTTATGTTTGTTGAAGCGAATGTTGCTGCCTCGGCTGCCGCGATCCGAACCCTGGCCGTGATCGCTCCTTAGTGTAGGCGACTAGAATGGCTCGGTCTGTGTCCGCCGTCCACAGTTCAACACCCACAGTTCAGGGGTCCATAGAGGTGAACACATCACCCCTTGCTTGACCTTTTAGATGGCTTTCCATTGTTACCTAGTGTCTGACACAATGGTAAACACAAAACAACTTTAGTAGGATTTGTTTGTTGAAATGCTCATTTACGATACCCCTAGGCCACTGGGAAAGAGGAAGGAGAATTTTTTTTTTTTGCATGCAGAAAAAGCATTTCATATATCATTTCTCTCATATCATTCATTGCTTTGCCAGCCAATGTTATTTTTCAGATTTCCTTGACCTGTTCTTCCAATCACCCTATCGATTTCGTTCACACTGGCTGTCCTATTTTTTTTTTTTTTGAGAGGGTATCTCATATTTATTGATCAAATGGTTGTTAACAACAATAAAATTCTGTATAGGGGACTCAATGCACAATCATTAATCAACCCCAAGCCTAATTCTCAACAGTCTCCAATCTTCTGAAGCATAATGAACAAATTCTTACATGGTGAACAAGTTCTTACATAGTGAATAAGTTCTTACATGGTGAACAGTGCAAGGGCAGTCATCACAGAAACTTTCGGTTTTGATCACGCATCATGAACTATAAACAATCAAGTCAGATATGACTATTCATTTGATTTTTCTACTTGATTTATATGTGAATCCCACATTTCTCCCTTATTTATTTTTTTAAATAAAATGCTGAAGTGGTAGGTAGATGCAAGATAAAGGTAGAAAACATAATTTAGTGCTGTAAGAGAGCAAATGTAGATGATCAGGTGTGTGCCTGTAGACTATGTGTTAATCCAAGCTAGACAAGGGCAACAAAACATCCTCGGATGCAGAAGATTTCTCTCAGAACAGGGGGGGTGAGGTTCTAAGCCTCACCTCTGTTGATCCCCAATTTCTCACCTGATGGTCCCCCTGCGACTGTGCCTGTCTTGGGTTGTTCCTCCCTTGAGGAATCTTACACTTCTCTGGCTAACCAGCCGTCTTCTGGGGAGAGGAAGTAGAATTTTGACTGATTACTAATGAGTTGGAATTGTTATCCTTATGTTTATTGAACTTCTGTGTATCTCTGTGTGTGTATGTCTCTGAACTTCCTGTTAATGTCTCTTATCTATTTTTCTGAGGTGGTAGGTATACTTTTCTTTCTTGGTCTCAAAGTATACTATTTAAGCAATTTCTTGGAAAATGTGATGGGCCAGCTCTTAGTTCTCTTGGCCACACACACACACACACACACACACACACACACACACGATTATGCTCTGTACTTCTCTACATCTTCCACCCCTTATCCAGGCAAGGGCATCTTAGCTCATCTTGGGGGAGGGCACATGGGGGAAGCCTTGCTCTTATATTGTCTGTCAGGACTGAGGTGTTTGAATCAAGAACTGACTCCTGTGTTTTCTACTTTATGCTGAGTCATTTCATCCCTGAGGTAATGAACACCACGTCAGAAAGAGTAGGAGTAATAAGAAATACTAGCAAAAAATCCTAATTATTCAGTATCTGAGACAATTTTGGGGTGGTAGTGTATCCTGCAGTTTTACTTAAAATTACATTTGCACCAGTTTCCTGTCTCATTATTTTTCTAAAACATGATTTTTAATGATGGCATCACTTGTTTAACTACCTTTCTATTTTTGGAATTCCTCATGTCTTAGTCTGTTAGGGCTCCTGCAGCAAAAGCCCACTGACTAAGCAGCAGAAATTTCTTGCTCACAGTCCTGGAGGCTGCGAGTCTGAGATCAGGATGCCCACATGGTTGGGGAAGGGCCTCTTTTTGGGTTGGAGAGTTTCCATTGTAGCCTCAGCTGATAGAAGGAGGCTAGGGAACCATGCGGAGCTTCTGTTATTAAGCACCAATCCCATTCACGAGGGCTCCATTCTCAGGACCTAATCACCTCCCAATCCCACCTACTAAAACTATTACTTTTGGGGGTCTGAATTTCAACATTTGAAGTCTGGGGAGATACAAACAGTCAGACTATAGCACATTGCTTGCAAGATTTTTTTTTTTTTCACTTTCAAATAACTTGATGAAAAACATTGCACATAAGTCTTTGACTACATTTCTCCTTATTTTCTTAATATGAACTCCAAAAGAGAAATCACTGGGTCAAAGCACACAAACATTTAAAGGACTCTTGATAGTTGTGTCCAAATTGCCCTCCAGCTAAGTTGTTCCAAGCACTCCAAACTGTGGCGTCTATTTATTGATACTGTCAGCAGCCTCACTATCCTGAGGGTCATCAGTTCTGGAATCTTTTCCATTTTGAGATTCCAATCTTTCTGTGTAGTTGTAAGCTGAGTGTCTTTATCTGTAGTGAGGTTGAATACCCTCCCTCGTAAGTGGGACTGGTGTGGATTTGTGAGGGAAGAGGGGAAGGACTTTGGTAGACGTGGGAAGGGATTACCACCTGTGCCCAGGAAGGCAGGTGGGGATGGGGATGGGGATGAGGGACGGGAAAGCGAGAGCTAGGGCAGGCCGGGAGGCTGGGGGGGCATCCCCGGGAGGAGGGATGGGGTCAGGACCTTCAGGTGCCACCTGAACCTTCAACTACTCAGGAATCTGACTGTAGTCACACTCACTTTTATTTTGCTGCTACCATATTCAAAAAGAAAACCTCCCTCTTTTTTTTCTAAGTAGGCTAGAAGACAGGGAAACTGTAAGGCTGACACAGAGCACATTCAAGTGGTACCCGTTTGCTGGCTAAGCAGTAGATCAGCACAAATTACGAGCATTTAGACATGCGTTAACCTACTAATTGAAGGTGGGGAGACACTAGATGGTGCACTTTCCCTCAGTGCCCTTGACCTTCCCCCTCCTGATTCCTCAAACACCAATTAACACCCTCAGTCAATACGGAAAACATATGGTGAGGATAAATACTACGCCACAAAGATTCTCACCCCTGCTCGCCACAGGACATTAACCCACCCATCCTGCACCCCTCAGGGGGTGGCAGCCACAAATTGCAATGGAAAAGTTACTATTTTCGTATTTAAGTTTCTATTTGAGAAAAAGATCCTTTGGCTGTCTAAGAACAATGTAAGAAAGTTTCATGTCTGTGTGTGTGTGTTGGGTCTTATAGTCTGTCTCATTCTCATTCTCACATGTGATGATCTGACCGTTTGGCTTTGGTATGAGGGCAGCTACTTGCCCGGGTGGCTAGCGGGGTGATGCATTTGGAGAGGTCATCCGAATGAAGCGTGAATTGCCTGCAGGGAGCATTGCCCCTTCCTCAGGAGTGACTGATGCCGGGGTTCTTGCTTGCGGTGTCGAAGAATGAACTTAGCGAACAGTCAAGGTAGGAGAGCCAGGGAGACTTTTACTGAGAGAGACAGTGAGAGGACAGAGCTCCTGGCGTGAGCCAGGAGGGGACAAGAGAGCCCGTGGTGGTGTGCTGTCTAGGGGTTTTATAGGCAGTCGAGGATTTTTGGGAACTGGATAAAAGGCTTAGGGGTGTGGACTTGTTAAGTGGTCCCTGAATATTAAAAATTAACAACACAAGGAATTTACTGCTCTGATTTCTCCCTGAGATACCAGGCTTCTTGGTCTGGGAGCGTATCAAAAGGCCGCCTGCCCAGCCCCCAAGGTGGGCTGAGGTATTGTCTGTTTGCTAGAGTAAGTCAAGAATCTTACTTCTTAAACTTCCTGGGTGTTAAATGCAATCTTATCTTTATGGTGGATTCCTTCCTGCCTTTTACTATGCTGTCTACATCTGGGTCTGCATGCTAAATTAGTTGCCCAGATTGCAAAATCACCTCATCAGATCTGAAGGAGGAAAGACAGCACATAGGCCTGGGCCTTTAGCATGCTAAGGTGAATCTTAACATGATTACAAATGATTAGCATAATACAAATATGTGGTACTCTTCTTTATCTGGGGAATATTAACTGATCTCACTGAAGAATGACCCTAGAGCTTCAGGTTTAACACAGAGTTTTGGTAGGGGGTTTCCTTGCATGTAGTTACATTGCTCTGACTGAAAATATCCTGCCCTGCTTTTTCTAGAGGCCCTCACCCTGCTCTGTCTAAGCCCAGGGTCCCTGTCTCATGACTCTGTCGTGGGAAGATGTGAGAAGTCCCGCTGCCTGGAGCAGTTCATCATTTCATGCTCTTCCCTGTGCGGAGAGGTGGGGTGCTCCGGCGGGGTGCTGGGGTGGACAGCAGAGCTGGCCCTTTGACCACGGGCTCTGTGGGCAGTGTTGTGTAGCCTGTGGTCCTTCCCTGTTCCATCCCGGGCCAACACCTCCCAGGCCTTTGGGACTTGGCCGCCCCTGCTCTGCATGCCTGTGGTAGGCGGAAGAATGGTCCACAGAGCCGTCCAAGTCCTAATCTCTGGAACCTGTGAGTTTGTTCGGTTATGTGGCAAAGGAAATTAAGGTTGAAGATGGAATTAAGATTGCTAATTAGCGGACCTTGAAATGGGAGGATTATACTGGATTACCCAGAACATTTCTAAGCCAGGCTAACTGGGTTGATGAGGAGATGGCAAAGCTACAGTGATGAGACTTTGAGGCCTGAAACAATTTTCAACTCATAAGTGGTACCTCTGTGGTTCCCCCTTAAATCATTAAGATCTACTGTCCACTTGAAATTCCCCTTGTGCTCTTGTTTGGCTGAGGCCCTTGCTCCAGCAGGTTGTGTTATTAGAAACATGAAAACTCTTGCAAAGAGGTTTTTGTCTTCAAAGCATTGTGCTGACTATAACCATGGAGTCATTCATTTACCTGCAAATGAACTTTGGGTTTCAGTGAAAGGGGGCCTGAGGATACATATCTCCTGCTCAGCAAGGGCAAACCTGTGGGCAGGGCGAGAGTAAGGACTGGGCTCTGCCCTTGAATAGGTACCCTCTAGCTGAGGAACCAAGACAAGTTAAAAATAAAACAAAACAACTGAATCTATTACAAGGGAGGGTGTTGGCCTTTCTCCCAGAGAGGTATTAAAAGGGGAAAATGTGAGATCAGAGGGTCAGAGATTGAATGGATGTGTTGGGACATTGGAAACGGTCTTTAAACGGGACAGATCATCTACTGCGAAGGTTCCTCCTGCTCTGAAAGGAATTTAGTATTCAGGGCAAGTTCAGTTTGAAAAACAAAACTCTCAGTGCAAGCCACAGGAACAGACCAGCATTTACTCGTAGGGCCAGAAGAGCCAAACACATTTTAAAACACGGGTTTGCACTTTTCAGATTTCATGATAATGATGCAAGTGTACAATAGCAGCACACTGCCCTGGAACAAAGGCGTGGTGCTATAAATATCCACTGCGAGCGTGTAACGATGTGCTAAGGATGCGGACCATGGGAGGGCAACTCCCGAGTGCTCAAACTTGAGGTGCTTTGCTGCCTAAGCAGAGTAATGAGCCAAGCAAGTATCCATGAGTCATCCTACTTCTGTTTCCAAAACAGACTCACTGACCTGATTTAAGAGGCATTAAAAGGGATGAAGTTGACATTTGCAAATATATTTAACTTACTCGTCTTGGAGGCAGAGAACCCGTTAGGACAACTTTCAACTGCATTGTGGGTGGTCCAGGAGCTTTGATCTCTTTATGCTTTCTTTCACTCAAATAAAAGCTTTGAAGTACCGTGCAATAATGAATACAGTAGCCGCCTGTTGTAATGGGCTGTATGAAAATGACTCTAGCAAGGGTCAACTCTTGTTTCCTGATGAAACCCTCACGTGCTGTAAAAAAAAAGAGTATTTTGCCACCCAGCAACCTAAGAGGAGAGTGTTAGCCATACATCCTGCTTCAGCCCAGGGAGGGGTATTTGCCGTGTAAGTTTCTCCCTCAAGCCCCTGATTCCATAGCGAATCTGGGCTGGAATGGTGGTCACGTTGGCCAGTGCAAGTGGAGGTGATGTGATTTCCATGCATCGACCTCTGGGTGACTTTTATTTTGTTTTCAGTTGTAAATGAACTTTGTGACTGATGTTGGTGATTTTGACATGATGCTTTTTTTAAGGACTATTCCATTGATGAGGAAAACCAAAGTAAACTTATAACAGTTTCTTGGATTGTATCATTCATAGATCACAGCCAGGTTTAGTTTTATTTTATCTGACACTTCAGAGCACGTAAGAAAACAAATCTTGTGTTTGATCAGCTGAGAATCCCTTTGAGTTCTCTGCCCTGGCTTTTCAAATTGGACGGAAGAATCAGGAGCTCCACAGGTCCTGAAGTCCTGTGTTTGCTGGGTCTTGGGACTCACAGTCAAGAGTGTGTGAAGTGGGGGAAACTCCTAGCCAGTCCTTGGGGGCTAGAACAAGGTTGTCAAGTGTATTTGTGATCCCACCAAGGGAGATGATTTTTGTTTTCTTCCTTCCCTGTTCCCCGCCACACTCCGGTCCTTTCCTATGTCCCAGGCTTGTGGCTGTGTGGCATTACTGTCTCAGAAGTGGAGATGGGCACCTGGCAACCAAGCCCTCATGTCTCCACATTTGTGCCCCCTTTCTGCGTGGACCCGGCTCTGTGTGGGATGCAGGACTTGGCCTGGGTGTTGCAAAATCCTTGCAAACCTTTTGTGAAGCCCTTATGCAGTGGGATGGGTCATGAGCACCCACTGGATTTTGCATGTTCTGGGTGCGGTGAATTCTCTAGAGCTGGGGGCTGTGCTGAGAGGGTAGAAGCCAAGGGGTGGGCCTAGGTAAGGCGCCTTGCTGGGGGGTGGGGAGGCAGTGTCCTTACACCTTAGGGAGTGTGGCTGCAGACTTAAACAGCGAGGACTGGAATCCCAGCAGTGAGACGCTGGTCTTTAATCAACTCCAGATAACCTCCTCTCAGACTGACTTTCACTTGAGGAAAAATCAGCCTGTGGCCTGAAATCCATTCACGGTGCTTCTCTGATGAGAAAAAGAGTGACCTGGGAGGAGGGAGGTCTGTTTGGAGCACAAATAGCTATTATTACAATTTTAGATAACCCAGTCTCACAGAAGGGCATGTGACTGAAAGGATAGGTGATAAAATCTCAATATGAGCGCAGCCTGCGACTACTACCCTCTTTCTTCCAGGGCTGATTGTCTCCCTGTGTTTGCTACCTAGCCCTGTAATTAGGACGGCATTCAGAAAATACGAGGGAAGTTGGTATTCTTTTCAGAACCCCCCCAAATCCTTGCATTGCTGCATGAAACTTTTGGCTTCGGCATTTCCCTGTTCATTAACCATGCCAAAATTTTTAATCTAACACCACTGTGAAAGAGTGGCAGGCTTCCAGGGAAATATATCAGCCAGGCTTATTAATTTCATGCCAAGTGCTGGAGGCGTGAATGTAGAGAACGCTGTTTGACTTTGGATAATAGGAGTCAGGCAGCTTAAAGGCAGGGGATAGAGATCAGGAGCCCCGTGTCTCAGGAGGAGGAGCAGGTGCAGGCTTCAAGCAAGGCCTTCAGGCCCAGGGGGGCCGCCCATGCTTAAAACAATCTGCAGTGCATTTTTTTTTTTTTAATTTGGCGTGTGTCTCTCCCAGCTTAACAGACCGCTGCTCCACAAAGAGGGGTAAACAGAGAAAGGGAAATTAAAAAGGGAAGTCCCCAGGTAGACAAAAACAAATTAGGGCAAACAAATTACACAGAGTCAACAAATAAACAAGAGAACATCTGTGAATATATTTTGTGGATTTTCTGATTCTGAATGCAACCTGAGAAATGGTAGAGGGAGGGGAGCGGTTCCATCTAGAGCAAAGTCTTTTTTGGATAGAATGAGCAACAGGAACATAAAAGGAGTGTGGCTGTAGACTTAAAGGTACCCACCTGGAGGCCTACCTCCTCAGCACGGTGCTACGGGCGGAGGGCAGAAATGCTCCGGGTGGGGGGTGTCTGAGCAGACCATCATGGTCGCCCAACGTGGTTTCCTTGTTTTCTCAAATTTTCCCTCGAAGGGCAGGTGCTGCCATGGTGTCTGCTGACCTTCAGATACCAAGGGTTACAGCAACGGAAGAATTGGCAGGCTGCTCACATTAGCAACGCAGCATTTCAACAGCCTATGTGGGTTCCCCTTAAACTCGCTTTCACATCCATTCCTAGTGGGCACACTTCACTCTTCCTACCACTACATGCTGGCCAGGTGTGGACTGGGTACTGGGAAATATTTGAGCTGCTCCTTCTGGTAATTTGGTTGCCACACACACACGTTTCCTGGTGAGATGGGTTCAAGGTTTTAGAGGAAGTTCAGCATCTTGCATACAGTTAACTAAAGGCAGAAACAGAATTACCAACACTGAATTTAGAAACTGAATTTAGAGACTGACTTGTCTTGGACCCGGTTTATAACATCTCCCATGGGTGCTGTCCTGGGAGAGCAGGCAATTATAATATGAGAGTGAAGAAATGATAAATATGTGGTTTATTCATTGCATGAACTTAAATGATACTCAGGTAATTTTTAAAACATCTCCTTTTAGATTTTTCTAAGCTTCATGAAGTATGTGGCTGTTTAGGATCTAAATTACTCTTTCTAATCTTATTGTTGTGCTAAATGCCCTATTTGCCTATCTTCTCTTTGCCTTCATCACGCAGGTGATGATAACCTACCAGAAATATTCAACAGGGTGGAAATTTTTTTTTTTGCAAATGCAAGAATGATAGGAGCCTCCAATTCTCCCCTCCTCATTTGTATAATTTCGCTTTATTGTTTGTTCCTAAATGGGACACAGTGGATGAGCTGTGCATTAGGAGCATTATACTAGATTTTGGGGGGCAAGGAGAGTGGCCAACGTGGTGGCATAGGAAGACCCTGAGCTCTCTTCTTCCCATGGATACAGCAAATCTACAGCTACACACGGGTCAGTTCCCTCTGAAAAAGAGCTGAAGTGCTTTTTACAGCAAAGGATTAAAGGACCTTATGAGGACGCTTAGGAGAGGCAGAGACCAGGTGCCACAAAAGTCCTACCCCTGGTGACCAACAGGAGGGAGAGCTCTGGCCTGACTAGTGCTTCTTGAGGAGGACTGAGGGGTCAGTGCCCTGGCCCCTGGGATCTGTACTGGAAACATAAGCCCCTGGAATGTCTGGCTTGGAAAAACACCCAGGCTGATGTCCGGAGGTCCTCAAATGCTATAGGAAACAGAGTCCTCTCTCGGAGGGAACTTGCATGTGGTCTTGTTCACTCGGGCCTAGTGAAAAAAATAGCAGTTTGAAAAGCACCAGATTATATGTGAGGAGGATTCCTTTGCTGACCTGGGGCATTGGCTGGAGGGAGGGGGGGCAGCTGAGATGCTCCCAGGAGACACAGGCACTGGTGGGCACTGCTGTCGCGCTCTCCACATAGCCCGCTAGCACGGGCAGGCAGGCTCAGATGCAGCATGCTCCCGCTACCGTGCTGGGATAGGTGGGGCCACACAGCGACCGTGCTCCATGGGACTGGAGCATGTGGGCAGTCGCTGCACTTCCCAGCTCTCTGGCAGGGAGAGGGGTGCGGGAAAGTGTGAACGGGCATGGAGTTCTCCCATTCCATAGCTAGAGTTTATGAGAGAGGATGGTTGTGATACTCTCCCACCTCACGGCCAGGGCTGGAGGTCAGGGAGTCGGTGCCTCCTGCTTCTAGCCTAATGCCAGCACATCTGCACAAACAGGGCATTTTATGGCCTCTCTGGCTGCATTGCTCAAACCCTGCGCTTGGGCAGACTAGACGTTTTCCTTACTGAGGCTGGAGAACCTGTCTGCCTATTATACCCAGTAGCTGTCTTATTACAACCAGTGGGCACATGCCATCCACACAGGGGACGTCCCTTGATTGCCTGGCCCAGATAGGCAAGAGGGCTGGCATTCCAGAGCTCCCTGGGATCGTAACAATCAGAAAGACAGCTCTTAGCAGGGCACTGCCTTCAGGGTGCTGTACAGACAGCCAACTGAAACACAACCTCAGTCTTTCTGTGCAAAAGGCCTATTTGATTAGCTTGGAGCTTTAGCCTGAGAGACATTCTTCTGGTTCCCCACACATCTAGAGCTAAAGAGGTGCTCCCAGGGAACACAAGCTGGGAGACACCACCCATGCCCACGTCCTTGGTCTCACTGCAGGTTGATGAGATTTCCCCAAAAGGAACTTGTACGCTCTTCTGGAGCCCTGATTTTTGCAGTTGTCACTCAGGGGACACCTTCAGATCTCTGGATCTTGAGGCCAGCAGGGACTGTATATCTTTGCATACTTTAAAAGCTGCTGCCTAAGGGTCTGACTTCCAATCAGCCTGAACCTAGATGCCAAGTGAAATTCCTCCCCCTGGGTCAATCACAGGTCTTGGCACACCCTCAACAATGGGGACATATGAAGAACAATAAATAGGGCAGTTTAGAGAATCACAAAGGTTCAACAGACAACCAAGATCTGGGGCAAGGTTGAATGAAAAGGATCGTCATGTACCCAAGGCACTCCTTCAAGACGGAGACAGGTAGCTGTTTTGCCTAATGTGTAGAAACAAACACAGAGTCAAGCAAAATGCGGAAAAGAGAAGTATGTTCCAAATGAAATGATAAGACAAAACCTCCGAAAAAGACCTTGTTGATATAGAGATAGGTAATCTACTTAATAAAGAGTTCAAAATAATGGTCATAAAGATACTCACTGAACTTAGGAGAAGATGCATGAACACAGAACTTCAAGAAAGGGACAGAAAACATAAGAAAGTACCAAACAGAAGTCACAGAGCTAAAGAATGCAATAACTGAACTGCAAAATACAGTAGAGAAGCTCAACAGCAGACTGGATGAAATAGGAGTATAGATTAGTGAGCTGGAAGATAAAGCAATAGAATTCACCAAGACAGAGGAGCAAAACGAATAAAAGAGCTTATAAAGAGTAAGGTAACTTGAGGGGCCTCTGAGACAGCATCAGATGGAATAATACTTGCATTGTAGGGGCCCCAGAAGGAGAGAGTGAGAGAGAGGCAAAAACTTACTTGAAAAAATAATGGTTGGAAACTTACCTATCCTAGGGAAGGAAACAGACTCCCAGATCTAGAAAGCCCATAGAACTTCAAATAAGATGAACACGAAGAGACCCATACCAAGACACACATTATAATGAAAACCTTAAAAGAATCAAGAGAAAGAAATTGTTATGTCCAAAGGAAAATTTATGAAATCCATGAAGTTGTCTGCAGATTTCTGAGCAGAAATTTTGCAAGCTTGAAAGAGTGGCATGACATATTTAAAGTGCCAAAAGGAAAAAAAAAACCTTCCAACCAAGAATACTCTACCTGGCAAGGTTATTGTTTAGATTTGAAAGAGAGAGAAAAAGGTTTTCAGACAAGCAAAAGCTAAAGGTATTCATCACTACCAAACTGACCTTACAAGAAATATTAAAAGGGACTTCTTTAAGATGAAAGGAGATGGCACTAATTATAATAAGAAAAAAACATACAAAAAAAAAAATTTTACTGGGTAAGATAAATATATAGTAAAGGTAGTGGATTAAGCACTTATAAAGCTAGTAAGGAGGTCTAAAGACAAAAGTATATTTAGAAGTAATTAAGATATATATAAAATGAAAAGATATAAAAAGTGATATCAAAAACAGTTTGGTGGGGGTGTTGTAAAAATGTAGAGTTATGGAATGTGTTCAAATTTAAGTTGCTAGCAACTTAAAATAGACTCGTATATATAGGATGATATATGTGGACCTCATGGACCCACAAAGCAAAAACTTATAGCAAATATGCAAAAGAAAATGAGGAAGGAATCTGAACATAACAATAAATACAGTCATCAAGTCACAAGGGCAGAGAGAAAGAGAAGATGAAAGGAACAAAGAGGAAACACAAAACAGCCAGAAAACAATTACCAAAATGGCAATACATACATACTTATCAATAATTACTATAAATGGACCAAATTCTCTAATCAAAAGATGTAGAATGACTCAGTGGATAAAAAAAAGAAAATGAACCTTACCATTTGAAACAACATGGATGGAGCTAGAGGGTATTATGCTCAGTGAAATAAGCCAGGCAGAGAAAGACAAGTACCAAATTATTTCACCCATTTGTGGACTATAATGATGAAGCAAAACTGAAGGAACAAAACAGCAGCAGATTCACAGACTCCCAAGAAGGAACTAGTGGTTACCAAAGGGAAAGGGTTGGGGAGGACAGGTGGGGAGGGAGGGAGAAGGGGATTGAGGGGTATTATGATTAGTACACATGGTGTGGGGGGTCACGGGAAGACAATGTAGCACAGGGAAGACAAGTAGTGACTCTGTGGCATCTTACTACACTGATGGACAGTGACTGCAGTGGGTATGGGGGGGATTTGGTGATATGGGTGAATGTAGTAACCACATTGTTTTCATGTGAAACCTTCATAAGAGTGTATATCAATGCTTTGCAAACATCTAAAAAAAAGAGACATATTTATATACTGACTATAAGAGACTTCAGACCTAAAGACACACTGACAGACTAAAGGCAGACTGAAAATGAAGAGATGGAAAAAGATATTCCATGCAAGTGGAAATGAAAAGAAATCTGGTTCAGCTATACTGTATCAGACAAAAAAGACTTTAATACAAAAACTATAATAAAAGGCAAAGAGGAGCACTGCATGATGATGAAAGGGTCTATTAAGCAAGAAGATGTAACATTTAGAAATATAAATGCACCCAACACAGGAGCACCTAAATATATAAAGCAAATATTAACACACCTAACGGGAAAGATTGACAACAATACAACACTAGTAGGGTATTTTAATGCCCCACTGACATCAGTGGATAGATCATCCAGACAGAAAATCAATAGGGAAACATTAGTCTTAAATGACACATTGGACAGAGGGACTTAACAGATATATACAGAACATTCTTATCCAAAAGAGGCAGAATACACATTCTTCTCTAGTGCATATGGAACATTCTTCAGCATAGAACACATGTTCACAAAACAAGTCTCAATAAACTCAAGAAGGTCGAAATACTCTTTCCAACTGAAATGGTCTGCAACTAAAAATCAATTACAGGAAGAAAACTGGAAAAATTACAAATACATATAAATTAAACATGTGAGTCATAGAATAAATCAAAGGAGGAAAAAATACCTAGAGACAAGTGAAAACAGAAATATGACAGTAAAATCTATGGGACAAAACAAAAGCAGTTCTAAAAGGGAAGTTTATAGCAGAAAAGGTATATCCTCAAGAAACAAGAGAAATCTCAAACAACTTAACTTCACACCTAAACAAACTAGAAAAAGAAGAACAAAGGAAGTCCAAAGTTAGTAGAAGGAAGGAAATAATAAACATCAGAGCAGAAATAAGTGAGACAGACTAAAAAGACAATAGAGAAGATCAATGAAATGAGCTGGGTCTTTGAAAAAATAAGCAAAATCAACAAACCTTTGACTATACTCATCAAGAAAAAAGGGCTCAAATAAGAAATGAAAGAGAAGTTAGAACTGATGTCACAAAAATAGGATCACAAGAGACTATTATGAACTATTATCCACCAACAATTTGGATAATGTAGAAGAAATGCTTAAATTCCTAGAAACTTATCATCATCCAAGACTGAATAATAAAAAAAAATAAAATCTGAATAGACTGATAACTAGAAAGGTGGTTGAATTAATGATCAAAAATCTTCCAACAAACAAGTCCAGGATAGAGGGCTTCACTGGCAAGTTCTACCAAACATTCAAAGATTTAATACCTGTTCTTGTCAAACTTCCACAATATTGAAGAAGAGAGAAAGGTTACAAACACATTTTATGAGGTCAGCATTTCCAAAACTAGACAAAGATAATAATACAAAAAAAAAATTACAAGCCAATATTCTTGATGAACATAGATGTAAAATCCTCCACAAAATATCAACAAACTAAATTCAGCATATCTTAAAAGGATCATACACAATCAAGTAAGATTTATTCCAGGGATTCAAGAATGGATCAACATCCATAAAGCAATGTAATCCACTACATTAACAAAGCAAAAATCATATGATCATCTCAATATATGCAGAAAAAGGATTTGACAAAATTCAACAGCATTTTTGAGAAAAACTCTCAATAAAGTGGGGATAAAGGGGATATATCTCGACATAGTAAAGGCCATATATAAAAAATCCGAGCTAATATCATACTCCATTTTGAAAAGCTAGAAGTGTTTCATTTAATATCAGGAACAAGACAAGGATGCCCATTCACACCACTTTTATTCAGCAAAGTATTGGAAATCCTAGCCACAGCAATTAGGCAAGAAGAAGAAATAAAAGCCATCCAAATTGGAAAGGAAGAAGTGAAACTGTCACTATTTGAAGATGACATGATACAACATATAGAAAACCCTAAAGACTCCACCACAACACTGTTAGAACATTTTTCCAAAGAAGACATATAGATGGCAAACAGCAGCAGGAAAAGATGCTCAACATCACTAATCAGCAAGGAAATACAAATCAAATAAGATATCCCCTTATACCTGTCAGTAAGGCTGTTATCAAAAGGACAAGAAATAACAAGTGTTGATGAGGATATTGAAGATAAGGGAACCCTCTAGCTCTGTTAGTGGGAATGTAAATTGGCAAAGCCACTATGGACAACAGTGTGGAGGGTCCTCAAAAAATTAAAATATAGCTACCATATGACTGAGCAATTCCACTACTGGGTATCTATCCAAGGAAAATGACAACAGTAATTTGAAAAGGTACATGAACCCATATATTCATTGCAGCATTATTTGCAATAGCCAAGATATGGAAACAACCTGTGTCCATAGATGGGAGAATGGATAAAGATATAGTATATATATATATATATATATATATATATATATATACAATGGAATATTTCTTAGTCATTAAAGAAAATGTGATATATTGCCATTTACAACAAAATGGATGGACCTTGAGGATATTAGGCTGTGTGAAAGAAGTCATACAAAGATAAATGCCACATGATTTTACATATATATGTGGAATCTAAAAAACAACACAAAATAAAGTCCAGACTGATAGACACAGAGGATGGAGTAGTGGTTGGAGGAGATGAAACTGGTGAAGAGGATTAAGAAATATAAAGTTCCCCATATAAAATAAATAAGTCATGGAGATATAATGTACGGTGTGGGGAATACAGTCAATCACATTGTTTTAAGTTTTAAGGTGACAGATGGTAACTAGACTTATTGTGGTGGCTATTCTGCAATGTATATAAATGTCAAATCACTATGTTGTACACCTGAAACTAATATATGTCAACTATCCTTCAATAAAAAAAATTATACTAGATGTGGTCAATTTACAAACATAAAAATGGTACCACTATAGAGGGAAAAGGGTGGGGAAAAAGAAAGGGGACATACAGTATGTATAGTGTGGGGGGGCATGGGGAGGGCTGTGCAACACAGAGAAGACAAGTAGTGATTTTAGAGCATCTTACTATGCTGATGGGCAGTGACTGTGAAGGGGTATGTGGGGGGGACTTGGTGAAGGGGGGAGCCTAGTGAACATAATGTCCTTCATGTAATTGTAGATTAATGATACCAAAAAAAAAAATGGTACCACTATATTAGAAACAGTTAAGTAGTCAGGATTTAGTCTATGAAATAAACAATGTAGGAATAATAGTAAGCAAAAAGTCAATATTATTCAACCATTCATAGGTTGATAGTGGGGATACCCAGGTACTTTTTCTAGCTGAGGTGGGCATGTTATGTGACCTTTGTTGAATTTTAGACTTGGGTGTGCACGCTGATTTGTAGACTGGGCATAGATGTATTTATTTCTTCCTAGTCTTCCAAGAAAAGGAAAGAAGTCCAGCCAGTCCCTATGAAATACTTTTAATTCTGGACAGAAATTGGTTATAAAAAATGTTAGCCTCCATTTATTATTAATTCTCAAGTCACAGGGTTGCAAGGGGCCTTGTGAGGTCAACCTATTCTTATCCAGTTTGTGGAGCTTGTTATTTGGAATCTTGGAGAAGTGCAGTGATAGATTATTCCAAATTCCTTTGTGTCAAGATATTAAGATGAGTTACCCAATTACTATCAAAGCCCCACTAAAACCTCCTTGTAGGATGCAAGAAATCGATATCATCAAATATTTATTGGGTGTCCATTAGGTGCTTCGTGTTTCATTTGTAACTATTTGCTATGGTTTAGAGTTCAGGTCTGCAGGCTCTTGCTAATTTCATAACTTTTCTTCCCATTCTGTAATTTTTCCTAGGCTTTAGATTTTCTTTTATGAGCTGAATATGTTCTCTGGAAACAACTTGTAAGAAATCCCAGTTTAATATCAGTTCTGGAGAAAAGGCAGGGAGAAAAGTTTAACTTCGTAAAACAAAATATTACTTGAAAGGCTACTGCTACAGTGGACCTAAAAGGAAAAGCAATATATGGTTTGTAATATTGTTAGGGTTTCCCTGCATGAGAAATCTAATTCTGAATTAACCTGCGGGATTCTTTGTTCAGTAAGTCCTATAGAAAATCATTTCACTGTAATGATGTTTTTTTTTTTTTTAAATAATTATTTTTTATTGAAGGGTAGTTGACGCACAGTATTACATTACATGAGTTTCAAGTGTACAACACAGTGGTAGAACATTTATATACATAATTCTAGGTTCCAGCTATCACCCTACCAAGCTGTTACAATATCTTGACTATATTCCTTATGCTATACATGTAATGATGTTTTTTAAAACATAATTTGAGTAGCAGTGGTACGAGTGTGCTCTGCTTGATGAAATGTCCAAACCAGCCCTTCGTACACACTACATGCTTTCCAAATTCCTTCAGAGCACTAGAGGTTATGGGGAGTGACATATTTAATATGAATCATAGTGTAATTATGGGGGGTCTATTTTCTGGGATTTCAAACCACCTCAATGATTTTGGCAACCAGCATGTTTAGTACTTGTTTTTATCTAATTTTTCTGGATACTTAGGAACTTGGGAACTTAAGTTATTTTATTCCATTATTCCAATTCTAAATTCACAAATTGGAGCCAGAGGGAACTAGTAATGGTCCTTTGTTAATGTGTAGAAATGCTTTGAAATCCTTGGAAGAATTGTGCTATGGAAATGCAAGGTGGTTATTAGTCTAATTAACCAAATAATTTAATGAACCAATTAGTTCTTGACTTTGTATTGCTTGTAGCCTATTAAAAAGTGATTATAACTTCTGCTTTCGATTAAGATTGAGTACCGAGTACCAGACCAACCTTCCTGCTAAGAGCAAGTATAAAACAGATGTTTGAAAGCAACAAAGGGAAATCAAGGCAGCCGAGATCTGACAGGCCAAAATCCCAAGGAGAAGAAAAATGTGTAATGAACCCTACGTCCACTATCAACTTTTCCATAGGGGGCATTTGCCAACTGAAGGATAGAGCATAGAGTCTGGACATAAATCTTGTAGCAAGTGTGCTCCCTGGGAGCCAAATCTTAGTGTTCAGGTGTCCCAAGGCAGCCGGGACTTGAGAAGTACGATCCTACAGGAAAGGGTGCTATAGAATAATGAGCCGGGTATTCCGCCTACAATTGCTCCTTGAGTCATTTGTCACATCCTGGGGAGTACATGCTTGGAATAAGCATGATAAACTAGGCAGAAAGTGGCTTCAAGAGCTACAATAGCCATTAAAAAGCTAAGAAGTGAGGGTCGTATCACAGCGCTAAGGAGACTGAAATTGAATTCAGGAAGAGGGGCTCCGGTGGGCAGCCAAGGTTTCCCGCTAGAACTCTGGACGGGCCGAGCCCCACAACAAAGAGAACCAGAGGCAGACTCACTCCTGGCCAGTGCAACGAGACAAGAAAATGAAACGGAAGACGTACATGTTGCATATGAAGAAATAAAACTGTTTTTGTTTGCAGATGATAGGATCGTGCACATAGAAGTTCTAAAAGAATCTACAAATGAACTATTAGAATTAATGATAGTTAATTTAGCAAGGCTGCTGTATACAACAGTCAATATATAGAAATCAATTGTATTTATATATATATAAGCCACACCAAATTAGAAAATGAATTTGCAAAAATGATGTCATTTTTACTAGCATCAAAAAATATTAAATAGGAAAAATCTAATACAGGTAAAGCCTGTACACAAAAAACTAGAAAATATTAGTGGCAGAAGGTAAAGATCTAAATAAATGGAGAACCATAACATGTTCATGGATTGGAAGGCTCAATTTTGAAAAGATGCCAGTTCTCCCCAAATTCATTTACAGAATGTGGACTTTTCAGATATCAAGACTTCTTATAAAGCCACAGTAATTAACACTGTTTCATTGGCCTGAGGACAGACAAGTTGACTAAAGGATAGAATAGAAAGTTCAGAAATGGACCCACATATATCCCTGGCCACTTGATTTTTGACAAAGATGTCACAGCAGTAGAGTGCTAAAGGTTGTTTTTCTTTCTTCAATAAATGGTGCTGGATAAATTGGATATAAAAATAATTTCTTTGTGGATCAGAGAAACTTAATGTTAAATATTCTAGAACAGAACGTTGGAGAATGTGTTTAAAACTTGGGGATATATGAAGATTCCTTGAATAGGACACAAAAGAGCTGACAATAAAATGAAAGTTTGATAAACTGACTTCATTAAAATCAAGAATCTCTTCTCATACCATTAAGGAGAGTGAAAAGACAAGCAACAGAGGAAGATATTTACATTAGACAGAGAAGATATTTACATAACAAATATCAGACAAGGGACTAGCCTCTAGAATTTATTTTTAGAATCCTACTCATTGATAAGAAAAGGCAAAAATCTAATTAAAAATGGACAGAAGGCTAAAACCAGCCCTTACCAGAAGGGAATATCTCAGTAGCCAATAAACATACAAAAGAATGCTCAACATCTATAGCCATTAAAGAAAAGCAAATTAATATCACAAGGAGTTATTGCCAACCATCCATGAGAATGCTTAAAGTTTTGTAAGGTGCCCATACTAAGTGTTGTAGAAGATGTGGAGGGCTGGAACTTTTATGTATGGTTGGTGGGAGTGTAAATTGGTAAAAATCAGTTTGGAAAACTGGCAATATCCTCTAATGCTGAACATATGCATATCCGTTGCAGCAATTCCAGTCCTGTGTACAAACCCAACAGAAATTGATAAATGCATGTTTCAAAAGACATGCTTAAGAATTTTATAGCAGCATTATTTATAACTACTAAAACTAGAAGCAATCCAGATGTCTATCATTAGTGGAATGGCTAAATAAATTGTGGTATAGTCACACATTAGAATACTATACAGCAATGTAAGTGAATGAATTGATGATATCTACTATAACATATAATCATCTCATGGACATAATATCTAGCAAAGGAGCCAGACATAAAAAGTGCATGTGGTATGATTCCATTTATATAAAGTTCAAAACCAGGCAAAGCTCATCTATGGTAATAGAAGTCAGAAGTGTAGTTACATTTGACTGAGTTAATGGAAAGAGCTATGGATAGAAATACTAGTAACACCTTATACCTTGATTTGGGTGCTAGTCACACAGGGTGTTCGGTTTGTAAAAACTCAGAGGTGTCATATTAAAATCTGTGCACATTGATGTAATTATGAATCAATCAAAATTTACAAAAATAATCACTGTGCAGTAATGTGACAGACCTATGGGTTGTTCTCCCAGGTTTGTGGAGAAGTACTTTCGTAGAGCTGCATCATGTCAGGTTCCTAACTGCAGCCTTCTAAGAGTGGAGATTGTTCTCAGGTCCCTCCTATCCCTTGCTCAGTGGAATTTACCTGGGGATTAGACTGTGATGCTAAAAACAAGGGATGACTTTTTAAATTTAATCCAGTCAGAATGATGAGTGAGTCTGGTTCAATGACGTAGGGTCGTTTAAAGAATCCTGAGACAAAAACCACACTGGGATTAACAAACTCTTTTTATGACCTTCTTTCTGGAAGGAGGGGCTGAGGCTGAATTGATAATGCTTTTCTTACCTTTGGACTTTAAACTGAAGAACAATTACTTCCAACCTGGCATCTTTTGGGACAAAACAAAAGGAGATGTGGGCAAGGCGGAAGCCGGGAACGTGGGACTGTGGAGCAGGGATGGGAAAGACCCAGAGAGCAGGATTCCGAGCGGCTTGGGAGGGAGGGAAAGCAAGTGTCAGAGGCCGAGAGTTGAGAGACAGCAGAGGAACCCGGAGTGAATCCCTGTGTGTGCATTTGGATACGCAAAGCGCCTAAGGGAGAGGAAAACAGGTGCAATAGGAATGCATTAATGGAATGAAAAATGAGGCTTGACCTATGAATAAATATTCGGAATAAAAGCATTTAAAAATGTACCTTGGTTTTAGGGCACTTGCTCTGTCTGGCAGCTAATTCAAAGTCTTCGTGGTCACACACATTCACGCGGGCTGTCGACCTCGCATCCGCCTGAGACTCACCCACGGAGGGTCCCGGAGTCCGTGTGCCGCCTCCTCACTCTTTTTCTAGCCAAGTCTTATTTTTTTTTTTAAACAACAGAGTCTGCTTCAATTGTATACGGGCACACTGAATTTCTTCCATGCTTTGGAATAAAGTCAACTTCAGAGTTGAGAAGGATGGAATATACAGCTGGGGGCAGGAGGCTCAGGAGATGGGAGTGGGGAGAATGGAGCTGGTGGGGGAGGGCCGGGCTTTGGGGGCCGTTACACCCCCCCCCCCCCCCCCGGCTCAGTATTTGGAAGTGTTAATGTGAGGTGAGTGCAAAGATGTGAGTGTCGGTTCCCCGTCTGGTGTGTTCCATGGGAGAAGGTCCTTTTTATCCTTTTTATGGCTATGCCTTGAAAATACTGTTAATAATTTTTATTTTCTTCCCTGCTGTTATTTAGAAATGTCGCTTGTTAATATTATTAACAGTAATAATAAACACATGTATTAGATCATTAATGTTTACAATAGCTCTGTGAAGTAGGAACTTGTAGCTCCATCTCACAGAAGAGGAGGCTGAATTACAGAGGTAAGTGACTTGTCCAGGGTCATCAGCTCGTAAGTGGTAGAGCTGAGATTTGAACCCTTGCTCTTAACCACTCTGCTGTTTCTTCATGAAGCATTCTGAGTTTATTTCGATAAACTACAAGCCAGGGATTCAGATATGGTGTAAATAACCTAGCCACAGAATTTAGAAAGTTTAACTGTCTCACTCCTATATTGTTGGATTGATTGGTTCATTCATTCATTCATTCATTCATTTGATTAAACAACGAGAGCCCTCTCTGTGCCAGACATTATACTGGGTGCAGGGAATTCGGAGACACGTAAGAAAGGGAGCCCATCTCTGTCGGAGAAGACATTTATTTATAATTACTTACTAAAAACAGTACATACACATGTGAATGAGAAGATAAGTGTAGCTTGCATTTGCATCATTAAGGAAAAGGCAAAGGAAATCCAGTAAGATTACAGAGTTGACATTTGCATAAGGCCTAGTAAGAACAAAACTGATCAAAAACAACTACTCAAGAGATACAGTTGCTTATCGTACAAACTGTACAGAGTGTATAGAATAAGAAGGGAAAAACTACCCTCCTCCCCGAGGTAGATATTAAAAGTTTAGTCTGTATTTTTCCAGACAATTTTCTATGTATTTATTTAAACATACACATATACTAATACAGAGTTAGAACTAAAACAAAATGGATGCATATTACACTTCCTGTACATTGTGGCCCCAACGTATTGATAATCTCTTAGGGACTTTCCCATGTCGTATCGTATCGGTCCCTCTCATTCTTTTAATTGTTGAGTAATAATTGATTAAATGGTTATGGCACAATTTATTTCTCATCATGCTCCTGATGGGCATTTATATTATTATTATTATTTTTTGCTATGATAAACAATGCTACCACGAAAAGTCTGTGTGTATATATGTTATTGTCACTGTGGGTTTGGCATATATATTTTTGCCCTGATGTAGCGTTTCTGTAGTATATATGCTCACTTCTAAATCTGATATACATTGAAAGGGTAGCCCCCATTGCGGCTGTTCCAACTAATATTCCTTCCCTTAGTGGTGAGCACCCAACTTCTCACACACTTGTCCTTATTGGGTATTAATAATCTCATAGTGTTTGACCATTCTGATCATTAAAACTCATCCTTCATTATTTAAAATTTTTATTTCCCTGATCGTTCACATGTCTGGCCTTGCTTGTATCACCTTGGTTTATGCTTTCAGCTTTTAAATTGTTATTACTATTTGTTTCAGGATTTTGCTGTATGGAGTGTATTTTGTCTGTCTCCTTCAGGGATATATAGCTCACCACCTGCTTGAAATTTCACATTGCCTTTCTCTCTGTTTTTCAAAAACTTTCCTCAGTTAACATTTCGTTCAGGATCAACAAATTTAAAATTATGTTTTGCCCTGTTCCTGTACCATGTAAGGTGGGTTCTTGAGCATTATTAGTTTACCGTATTCTCCGTTCTCTGCTACTACTCACCACCTTCTACTCTCTTGGTTCTTCCTACTGACCTTGGGCATCTAGATTACTGTTAAATTATTGTTCTTTTACTTTTCACATCCTCTCTTTAAAGAAAATTTCTAGATGCATGCATCTGATTTTGTATCCATGTATGCCTATTGTTTTTGCCTCTGACTTTTTATAGTATTTATTGCTAATCTTTTTATACCATAGCTCCCGTCTCTTAACTCTGATGATCATTTATTTGATTAGAGTAGGTATCACTCTAGAGTTATTCTGTATCTTCCTTTTCAAAGGATACATTCTCCTTAACCCCTGAACTTCAAAAGAATTGCCAGGATGTGTTGAGATGTGGTTTTAAAACTTATTTTGCATAACACGTTGTGATCTCTTTCAGTTTGTACATTCAAATTTTTTTCAGTTCAGAATTTTTTAAAAATTATGTTTTTGTTTATTGCTTCTGATCAAGTTTTTCTGGCCTTCCATTGGGAATTCTTCTAATTTGTAGGGTTGGTCTCATTGTCCACCAGTTGTTTTTTCTCCTTACTCATGCTTTGATGAGGAGAGATTAATCCAGATTCAGTGTTTATTAACAGACATGTGGATTTTTTATTATTCACATGTGCACTCACTGTTGACATCTTTTTTAAGGTCATAACTATGGTTACTATGCTCTTCTCCTAGCCTAATTCTTAGGTTTTCCATGGTTTTATTTTGGACAGCTCAGATGTGCTGGAGTGGAACCATTTTTTACTTTCCAGTTCTACGCTCTCTGACCAATCGAAAGAGGGAGCAAACAAAAACCTCCAAGGTCTCCAGCACCGTCTATCTCTGGCCCAACCCACCTCATTTACATATGTAGAATAAACTTCCCAGGATGCTTTGCAGGACCAGCAAAATCTCTACTCACCTGTTCTCTCCAGTTCCTGCCTTGTTTTCTGGAATTTGCTAACTCAGAATGGATGAGGAAAGATTTGGGAGGAGCAGAGTTTGGGATTAGTACTTTAAACTTCTACATTCCACAAAGATCCTGGCAATAAGCTATCTATAACTTAAATTTTTAGCTTTGGATATTATGAGCTCTCTGGTTCTCTCTCTTTTTTCTTTTTTTCCTCTCACTCTTTCTCCCCCTCTTTCTCTTTGTCTTTCTAGCTAATTTAATGGTAGCCTAAGAAGGGAAGCCAGATCCCATTTTCCCTGAATACATTTTTGACTGTTTCAACTCCAAGACACCTTAGCTGTTTCTTTTATGCCTTGGCACTTGGATAAAATGAGTTGTTGTTTCTTTTTTTTCCTGGCAAAAGCTTGTTGTCCCAAATTGGCACCGTTCCCAGTGCTACTTGAACCTCAGAGTTAACTGTTCACTTTGTTTCTTTTACCTCCCAGTTTAAAGCACCTTTGGGCAGGTACTTAGAGCAGCAGCTCCTCAGGTAGATAAGGGTGGAGTGACTTGGTGCTGGGGTCACCAGGTGGAGGAAAGAAGCATGTGCAATGGGAAGAAACTGGAAAGACATGGTGCATGTGGCAAGTGTTGAGTTATTGATGAGATTCTTCTAGTCCTATGACTGCAGGTTTTATTATTATACCAATTCCATTACAACTTTTACAAGTTACCGAAACATTATTCACTTTCCTCATATGTAAAATGGGCACACTAAGAGTAGCTAGTGTATGTGATTTTTACACATATTAAATGATATAGTGCATGCATGCTAAGTACTTAGCTCAGAGTAAGGGTCAATGACTGCTAGGTTCTGTTCCTTTTTATCATTCATATTCCTATCATCTGTTCTTATTATCATTCATATTTAATTTTGAACTTTAAAGCATTTAGAGCCATACGTATGGTCAGAGGATGACCTGTGGTCAGAACCATAGGTGTGGTCAGCCCGTGGGAAACCACCAAGAAGAGCAGAAACAATGACATGATGAAATTTGTGTAGCAATGTCTGTCTTTGAAATGCCATGCTTTGAAGGGCAACTTGGGTGCAGACCTAGGGACAGGCAGTGTGGGCTGGAGTGGGTACGATCAGCTTGTGCGAGCCAAGTGTTAGGTTCTCAGGAATTTATTTTCCAAGTTTGCTGTTGAACACACGTTCTTACATATTAAAGTATGTAAAGTTACAGTTAAATTATATTAAAAACAAAGGCAAGTAATTAAAGCGTATCACTTCCTATTTTCCTACATTTTACTGTCACCTATGTTGTTGAGGTTACTCACATTTACTGCATTGTATAATCTTACATCCATGTAGTAGTGTCCTACTGAGCATCTCCTCCCAACACTGTCATCAGTGATGTCACTTCAGAGCTTGAAATGAGCCGGGGCAGGGAGCATTTATACCATGAAAATCAGCAGAGATTCTACAAATCAAGGCTTTTCCCACCCCCCAGGGAGCTAGTTGTTAAACCTTTACTAGCGCACCACTGCGCCAGAGAGACGCATTCGAAAGCTATTGAAGCCGTTCTGTAGAGAGATGAGTGCTTGAATCTTAGCACTTGGAGTAGAGAGGAGACGGATTTGAGAGGCACTTTAGTGTTAGAATCCGTAGGCTGCGGTGGCTGACTGCATGTGGGAGAAAAGAAGATGGAGATTGAAGCCCGAAAAGGAGGTGGGCATCTGGCTTGAGGCTCTCTCCCTTGCTGCCTTTGATGAGGCAGGGTGCCACAGTGTAAACAGCCCCATGGGAAGGCCCACACGGCAGGGAACTGAAGGTGGCCTCTGGCTGGCAGCCAGTGAGGAACTGAGGCCCTCGGTCCAGCAGCCCAAAGGGTAGTAAGTCTTGACAACCTTGTGAGCTTGGACATGATTCCTTTCCAGTCAGGCCGCCAGGTGAGACCTCCAGCTCTGGCTGACACCTTGGTTGCAGTATCCTGAGAGACACTAAGTGTCCAAATTCCTGACCCACCCAAACCAGGAGATATTATTTGTGGGGTTTTGATCTGCCAAGTTGGTGGTAATTGTTCTGCAATTCACGCCTTTACTTGCTTCGCCCTGAGGAGCACCGTCCTGCCTTGGGAGTTGAGCTGGCTGGGCTGGCCCTGGAGTCCGCTGAGTGGAGTTCCCCTGGGGAACCTGCTGTGGGGGGTTGTCCCTTTGGGAGACAGGAGGCTAGGTCAGGGCCTGTCATCCTGCACTCTGCATTTCCTTGGCGCACTGAATGAAGGCTTCACACGTCTGGAAAGTGGTCAGCATGGCCCTGCGGGGCAAGGCTGGAGAGGTGATAACTGATGTGGATCGTGCTCTGGCAGGCAGGGCCCAGCCACGGATCCACAGTGGTCATGGGAAATTCTTCTCTGGTGAGGGAGCCACGAAGCTCCCTCTGTGCATGACCTCTAGGGGGGACCGAAATTCATTTCAGAAGATTTGCTCATTTTCCAGAGGTGGGACGGGCACTTAAGACAAACACGGGTCATTTTTACCATTAATTGATATGAGAAAGACCACATGCTACCAGATACTCTTCTGTTCTCTTGTTTTTGAGCAGAAGAAAACTGAAAAAATTTTCATAAAGACTTTCTTTATTTACATTATGTAACAGAGGAGCACAGAGGAGACATATTTTGAGATGATTCTGGTCATAAAAAGAGCTCTGAGAGGGATTTGGAAACTAACTTTGGGCAAATGTGTGGGTCAGCATCTTGCTTCTAGTCCTTCAGGCAGAAAAGAACTCCTTGCGTTTTAACTTTGTGCCCCAGACATGGTATTTATGAAAGACCAAGGCCAAGAGGGGTCTACTGAAGTCACTTATCTTCCCAGACTCCCATTTTAAAAACAGAAGTCTAATTGCCTATGGGGAATTTAAATAACAAAATAATGTAATTTATTTTTAAACCAATTAGCAGCATTTAAACGGCTGCTTCTGCAGGATGTCAAGATGAACCCCTCATTTAAACTGACCCCCTAATGACACACTCATTGAAATTTTGTTTGCCTGAAACAGTCTAATTATAAAGCAGCTTTTTTTTTTTTTTGGTAAGAGTCGTTAATTTTTTCAACAAATATTTACTGCATGGCTGCTTGTTGGCAGGTAATATTCTAGGCACTTTCTTCATTTTAGCGAGGGTGAAAAACAACAAAAAGACAATGTATTATACAAAATGTAACGTAATGATATGTTATCAAGAAAATATAAGTAACGTACTATATGGCAATAATTTTCTTGAATAAAATATTTTTATGAAATACAGTAAAATTAACATATTGGCAATAAAATTTAATACATTTAGTAACAATAAGTGTAATTATAGTAATTACATAGCATAATGTCAGGTAGTGATTGATTCATAAATTCATAAGCACACAAGACCTGGAAAGTTATTCCTTTGCAGCATCATAGTAAAATGGAAAAAAAAAGATAATTTACTCTTCAGAAAAATAAAGACTGTTAAATAAAGGCTCTTTCTTAAAGTAAAAAAAGGATGAAGAATTTCTAAAGGTAGCTCTGGAAAGACATTGGCGCCCTGGTATGATAAGTAGGAATGCATGTGGCTGCACGTGACAGAAAGCATGGTTCATGGTGGCTCACATAACAAAGGGCCAGGGAGGCAGGCAGCTTCTAGAGTCACATAACAAAGGGCCAGGGAGGCAGGCAGCTTCTAGAGTTGGCTCAGCAGCTTGACAATGTCCGGGCAAGCTTTCCATCATACTTGTTGCCTCATAGCACAGAATGGCTGCACCAGCATCAGGTATTGCAACTCCCTTTCAAAGCAGAAAGATGGGGGGATGGGGCAAGGCTGATTATATTTACTTCTTTTATCAGGACACCAAAAGCTTTCCCAGGACTATCTCACTTCAGCAGATTTCTGCTACCTCTTCGTGTACAGGTTTGTGTCGTCTGACTATCTTTATTTAAACAAGAGCCTGGGAAAGTGCATCCTTAACCATTCTGTATTCTATAGTGGGAAGGACCAAAGGAGCAAGAAATCGGTTGTGGATGTGGCAACAGTCGATCCACAGGGGATACCAGCCGAGTTAGGGTCTTCCTCAAATGCAGTGGCTTGTTCTCAAAGCTATTTTCATCTGAAATACCACAGTTTCCTCTGATTTGGAGAAAAGCAGAAGTGGTTTTGGTATCAACCTCAGGATGAATCATGTATTTATTTTAGTGAAGGGTTTTGGGAAAATGAATGAATCAACATGATGGCATAAATTGAGAGCTTTTGGGTTAAAATGATAAACATGGTAGGGAATTGAAAATAATGGCTTGGCTACACGCTTAGGGTGAGGAAGTCATGGATTCATGGGATTGTAAGAAACAAAACAAAATTGCTACTTCTTGGCAGGTAGAGTGGTAGGAGGGATAATACTTTTAAGGGAAGTCCAAATATAGCAGAGGTAGTCCGAATAAAACAATAGGTTGTAAATGACCCAGAAATCTGATATGGACTAGAGAATCCAGTATTGTGGGAACCAATAGGTTGAAAGGATCCTAATGTTAGATTGAAGCTAGGACTGTATGGATATCGACAGCTCTTGGAAATAAAACAGGAGAGGAGCATGGGAAGATCAGCTGCTTGAATACCAGACCAGGAAGCATAGATGAAAAGGCAAAAAGCAAAAGGCACTAGAGGGTGTGCCGTTCACTCCCCATCTGCCTTTAGAAACAATGGAAGTGGGGCAAATCCATTATTGTTTTTGGTGGAGGTGGATTTTTTCTGGTTCACTGCATGCTAATGGAACTAGTTTGAAGTAAACTTGACTCAATGGCAAGGTCTGACACATAGGGATGAGTATCTCGTGTTTGCATAAGGGCGATCTTTGTTATGCAGTTATCATCTTTACTGATTAGTTGCAGAAGCATCTGTCATGTTAAAGGAACCCCATCAAAACTCTGTAAGAGTGAGGTTTACAACTTGACATATAAGAATGGTGACCATTGATCAATGACTGGTATGCACAGATATGTTGTTTGGAAAGCAGGTGCCTCCTTCGGCCAGATTACAGGTATCGGGCTCAGTTTATAAGGATGAAATATGACTACCTTTAGGAAATTTAATCTCCAAGATTGAGAAGTAGAATTTTAGGGCACTTTTTAAAGTATTATTTTAAAGAATAAGTGTTCTGAAGTGTTAGAACGACCTTGGATTCATATGAGTATGATAGGAACCCATGTGACTTGCCTTGTATTCTAAGAAACAGTCTGGCAACCGTAGGAAAAAGTAATTTTAATCTTTGCTTATAACCCTTGAAGGATTAAAGAGAGATTAACTTTATAATTTTTAGTGCTCTTTATCAAGATATCCTTGAAAATTTCTGAATCTCTACACTTCTAAATTTTCCTCCTACATCATGATTTTCTCCAACACTCAGTATACTTCATTTTTCTGTCTTCCTTATTTCCTGAGTTCCTCGGAACATTTTAGGCAGATAAACTTCTAAGTTTGTTTTTTGTTGTTTTTTTTTATGATCATGAACGCTTTTCCTAGATTTTCTACAACATAGGAAAGGCCAGGAACTTTTAAGTTTACATCCCTCTGCCCCTGGAAATTTAGAATATTTCAAACCATATGGTATATAATGATGAGGAGGGGACACACTCAGAAATATTGCCTTAAGGCGGTGTCTTTTGGTGACTTTGTATGTCAGAAAATTGTACAAGAGCCTTAAAAGTAGATGTTCTAGCTTTGAATCATTTGGCAGAAGCACTCACGTCTTATACTGGTGAAACGGGGAAGGGGAGCAGGGAGAGGGGAGCAGAATTTGGTAGATTATCAAGGTCAAGGCAAAAGAAAAAACACTTGGCTTTATTTACTTAATTTGAACAGGGAAAGATTAATAATGAATTAGTAATTTTTTTCTAGTTTTTTAAAATTTAAGTGTTGTTAATATACAATCTTATATTGGTTTCAAATGTACATCACAGTGGTTCAGTGGTCCCTGATATCAATTTATACTGTGATTGAGATTTATTGTGTCTCTTTATCCCCCTCTCCCTCCCCATACCTGTTCCACCCCCTCCCCCTTGGTAACCACTAGTCACTTCTTGGTGTCTGTGGGTCTACTGCTGTTTTGTTCCTTCTGTTTTGCTTTGTTTTTATATTCCATAAATAAGTGAGATCATATGGTATTTGTCTTTCTCTGCCTGGCTTATTTCATTGAGCATAGTACCCTCTAGATCCACCCATGTTGCTGCAAATGGCAGAGTTTCTTTTCTTTTTATGGCTGAATAATGTTCCATTGTGTATATGTTCTACCAGTTTATCACAGTGATGAACTTCTTTATCCATTCGTCTATTGATAGACACTTAGGTTGCTTCCATATCTTGGCTATTGTAAATAGTGCTGCAGTAAACATAGGGGTGCATATATGTTTTTGAATCAGGGATTTTATTTTCTTTGGGTAAATTCCTAGGTGTGGAATTCCTGGGTCAAATGGTATTTCTATTTTTAGTTTTTTGAGGAACCTCCATATTGCTTTCCACATGGTTGCACTAATTTACATTCCCACCAGCAGTGTAGGAGGGTTCCTATTTCTCGGCATCCTCCCAGCATTTGTTGTTTCTTATCTTTTGGATAGTGGCATCCTAAATGGTGTAAGGTGATATCTCATTGTGGTTTTAATTTGCATTTCCTTGATGATCAGTGATGTGGAGCATCTTTTCACATGCCTATTGGCCATTTGTGCTTCTTCTTTGGAGAACAAAGCTGGGGGGATTACTCTCCCTGACTTTAAACTCTACTACAAAGCTACACTAATCAAAACAGTTTGGTACTGGCACAAGAACAGACTCATGGATACAGAATAGAGAGCCCAGATATAAACCCATTAATATATGGTCAATTAGTATATGACAAAGGAGCCATGAATATATAATGGAGAAAAGACTGCCTCATCAACAACTGGTGTTGGCAAAACTGGACAGCTACATGCAAGAGAATGAAACTGGAGTATTGTTTAACTCCATACACAAAAGTAAACTTGAAATAGATCAAAGACCTGAATGTAAGTCATGAAACTATAAAACTCTTAGAAGGAAACATAGGCAAAACTCTCTTGAATATAAGCATGAATAATTTTTTCCTGGACACATCTCCTTGGACATGGGAAACAAAATAAAAAACAAACAAGTGGAACTACATTAAACTAAAAAGCTTCTGTACAGCAAAGGACACCATCAGCAGAACAAAAAGACACCCTACAGTATGGGAGAATATATTTGTAAATGACTCATCTGATAAGGGGTTAACATCCAAACTATGTGAAGAACTCATACACCTCAACACCCAAAAAAACAAATAACCCAATTAAGGAATGGGTGAAGGAACTGAATTATTAGTTTTAATAGGGGATTGGAGCAATGAGAGATTACTTAATGTACAGAGAACCTAATGACTATGGGAATAGCAAATATAAGGAGTAGGTCTCACTCCTCTTCTAGGCTGGATAGGATGTCAGAGGAATAACCATCGCCCTCATCCTGAGACCCTAGGACTTAGTTCAAGAACTTTGAGGAGAGGTGGATGGTGGGGCAGTTGCCGAGATGCTGCGCCATTGGAGCGTGTTAGAAATCTGTCTTTTGGAATGCCGAGGAAAGGACCCACAGGGAGGTGTAGTGACTCAAACCTCATTGAGAAGCCACTGGAGGGGATCCTGGGGGAGTCCACGGAGGCCTTGTGTGCTGCCCCCCACTTTCTTTGTCCACCAAGAAAGTACTCTAAGTATGAATGCAATGGTTTGTGAATCTCAGTGTCTCCCTTGTTAAATAATCAAGCAGCTACTTTTTGCTAGGTAACTTGGGAGTCTGCAGAGAATTAGCAAAAAACCATTACAAACTGTTTGTATATGTTCACATCCATGGGAATCTCCCTTCAGCTCGAGGTTTTGTCCTCTATTGAGATGCGACGCCATATAGAAGAAATGGTGTTTAGAGCTGTTATCAGTCATTTGTACCCTAGTGTACGTGAGGGGACTGTTCAGCTGGCAGTGTTTTGTGTGTTAGTCGGGGGTGAGGGAAGATGACATGACGCTGGGCAGCTGAGGGCACAGGATGCTCCCAATCTGGACAGCAGAGATTGGGACCCTGAGGTGCCAGCCATGACCGAACCAACCTCACAGTTTTGGAGAGTCCTGTCCTGACTGAGTCCCACCGAAACATCAAATCCAAAACCACTTTGTAGACCATTTCCTTTCTGTTTCTTCTCTTTTCTCACTTGCTTCGGGGAGGTTCATGGTTTGAAAAATTAAAGTGCGGATCTGTTTTCATTACCAAAGGATTTGCAGAACTGAGCTGGGCCTGTCTGAGCTCACATTTGCATTTGCCATCCCTTAAGCTGATTTTCAGTGCTGAGCAGCAATTTAAAATGTTTTCAAGAGCTTCCTTTTTAACTCTTTTCTTTACTTGTCATCTATTTCCACAGTTAAAACAATTCCATTGCTGATTCTTGGTGGAAAATTCCAATACCAGGTGCCAACTTCAATTTGAATGTTTGCTCAGGGAATGACCGGGCAGTTAGAGCACATACCCAAGGGGCGGCTTACCCGGAGAAGGTGGGCTGGAGGTGGGCGGTGACAGCTGATCTGGAGTCCCAGAGGATTGGATGACTTCAGAGTTTCCTTAGGGCTGGAACAGTGATACAGTGGTTGGCCCAGAGTTGGTACTCAGGAAGTATTTGTTGAATACATGAATGGGCTAAAAAGAAAAAAAAATGCTAGGTGAATGGCTAATTGGCCACCTGTGTCCTCCAGGACAGACCATGAGGTCCTCCGCGAGCGTGAGCCTCCGTAACATGGCACTTGCTTGCCTGTCCAGCCAGACCCTCCCTGCATTCCCTTCTGGGCTCGGACCCGGAAAGCTGTGGAGGCTTCCTAGTGAGACCTGCCCTCCCTGTCCTGGGGCGGGGCTCCTCTGGCCTCCCACTACACTTCGTACATCCCCCAGTACGGTATTGGTCATCCTGCTTTAGTACTATAATTTGGTTTGCTTCTCTGTCTCCCCACTAGACTAAACATGTGTTGCTTCCAGGCACCAGGTCTTCCTATTGAAGCCCTTTCGTTGAGTGTTTGTTAAGTGACTAACTAAACCATGACGATATACACAGATAGGCAGAGATGCTTCTAAGTAGCCAGAAGAGCTTAGGGCTTTGAGTTGGCCCCTGGGGCACTGAGTGGTAAGGCCTGGTGGTGATGAGGCCACCAGGGAGAACTATGTGTCAGAAGGCCAGCCCCATGTGGGTTCCAGGACCAATCGGTAGCCCCGGTCTAAGTGTCTGTGAGAATGCGACGCTGGTGGTTGACTTACTGCATTTTGTTTGTGTAAATTCATTTCTTTTTCAAGCCTTTTTTTTTTCCTTTTGGGGTAGTAAATATGAAAAGCTTTATTTATATGAACTTGTACTGGGGAACCCAACCCTAACAGAGAAAAAGTGGAAGGCCTCTGGTCAAAGTGGGAGAGGGGGCTGGTGGGGCAGTTGCTGAGATGCTGGAAACCTGTCCCTTGGAATGCAGAGGAAAGGACCCACAGGGAGGTGTAGCAACTCAAACCTCATTGAGAAGCCACCAGAGGGGATCCTGGAGGATTATGAACCCCAACCTGGTCCCCCTTCACTTCTCCGGGCGGTAGACCCTGGGTCTCCAAGGAGCACACTTTGAAAATCATTGATTTGGATTAAGGAATAATGTGAATGCAAGGGGATAAATCTTTCCCTGATAGATTAAGTAGAAACACTTTGGCAACCAGGTTACATATTTACCAAGTCTTTCAGAACACTCTTAAGTTCTGTAACTCCAAATCAGTTTTTACAGCTTAACAACTGGTATTGAAATAGTTACTTAGGTTTAATTTTAGAAAACTCGGGTCAATCAGTATGTATGACTTTTAAGTCTAATCCTTCCTTTGGGGATCACGGAAGCTCCTCTCAGCTCCCGTGCTCTTTGATTTTCTGATTGTGAAGGGCAAGGTGGGAAAGAAATAAACAAGGTGACTAGGTGGCAAGGGCTAGCTTTCTTGGCATGAATGAGTAATTGGAAAGCCAGCATAATCAAAGTAATTGCATCCATCATGTACAGAAAGGGAAATAGAATTCAGGTTGTTAAGGTTGCATGAAACTGCTTTTTGAATATATGTACATATTTCTTCCTAGGGGCTAGATAACAGTTCCCATGTTTATTTCTAAAAGGAGTTATGGAAAAAGACAACTGAAAATAATACAGGAGCTGTGGTCTCAGAGCAAAACTAGAATAAATTATTAAACAAAAGGGATGGGTTTTAGGTTTTTCTTGGAAAAGATCAAGCTCTCAGGAAACCAGAACACGGGTTTTAGCCCCTGAGGGGCCCAGGCTGTGAGTCAGCAGTGGCTTGGGGGCTCCTGCCCAGGGCAGGGGCTGCCCTCAGAGGCCAACAGGGGGCTGAGCTTGCAGCTCGGCCGACTGTTGCTCTGGACGAAGGAACCATGTAACTTCCTTTCAGGCTGAACAGTTACAGAGGCGTGTGACCTTCTGGAGTTTGGGGAAACCAAAGTGGAGGAATGGAGGACCAGAGACCCTCTAGGCGAGGTAAGAGAGGTGGAGATGGGCGGGGAAGGCATCTCCTTCCACGAAGAAGAGACTCGCACTGCTGACAGGATGAAGGGAGGGGAGCTCCTGGGAGGTGACCGGCAGGAAAGGTCCCCATCTGGATGCAGTGTCAAAGAGGGCAATTTCCCATGGGGTAGATTAAAAAAAAAAAATCTAGGTTGACTTTCACCCACGGGGCTTTGGAGCTCAAGTATAGCCAAAGCTTTGTTCACCTCATTCTTTTTAAAAATTGTGGAATGGAGAATGTTTTTTCCCATGGGCACAGAAGCTTCAGAATTGTAGGAACTTCGTTTCGTTTGTTCACAGCTGTGTCTCTAGCATCTAAAGCAGTTGTAGGTACTCAATAAAACATTCTTGGGTAAACGAATAATGAGCAATGATCTTTATTCTGGTTTTTTCCCCCCTCTTAATCTCCCTCCCTCCTTCCCTCCTTTCCCTCCCTTGCTTCCTTTTGTTTTAAGTGACTGAAGTAGAGAAAGGACACTCCTGGGAGTGAGGATGCATTCTGGGGCTGTTGGGGTGGGTGGGTGGTAAGGGTATGGCTGTATTTTTCCCAGCATCGGGTGGGCCCTGCTTGCCGATTCTTTGTTGTTCTGCTTTATCCATCACCATCAGCAGTTACTCCTCTCTGTTACCAGACTGTCTAACTGGAGAAGCCTCCCCTGCTCTTTACTCCTGTTTACTATTCCAAATTTGCTGCTTTCTGAAATGTAGGAAGAAGTATAGATTGTCTAGAGAACCCGAATGCCTAGTTGAATCATTAACCTCATCTCCGATGCATTTCTAAGTCACGGCCACGGGCAAAGAAGGTCTTTGGCAAACAGGAGAAGACAGCCATCAGGGTCCTCTCACACACAGGAGGTCCCACGCTCCAGGACCGGTTCCCCCCTCCAGACTGTTCTGGATGCGCCCTTCAAAGCCCAAGAGCAGGAATTCCACCAAGTCCTTCCCAATTATTCTCATTTTAATTTTCTTTCTCCACAGCCCTGGTATTAATTTATTACTTAATCATGAATTATGGCATGTAATTCCCTAATTGATGTTTGTGGATTTTTTTTCCCCAGCTATTTTTTAATTTCCTTGAGGACAGAAGCCTTGCTCACGTAGTGTTAAAATAACCATCTCCCACAGCTCCTAACACAGGGCTCTGAGTATAGACGGTACACGCTGGTTCGCCAGTTTGTTCCTTACGCCATATGCCCAGGGATCTTATACGGAGTTTACACAGAGCAAGGAAAGGACAGATGAGATTCTCTGGCTGCGAGAAACCAGTATGTACTCCCAGCCTCCACAGCTTCTTATGTGTGTAGGTTTCTGATGAGAAAGGTGAGCAGGAGAGACGTATCTTCTTGAGAAGCAGACCACATGTGTGGTGTCATGTAACCTTCCAGCCTGGGACTTAACATTAGGTCCTAAGTCAAATGACCTTCCCTTCATTTAACTTGTGCTTTGAATTTTCTGTGAAACAGTCACTTGGAGTAGAAAAACAACTGTGGGATCCAATACATTGCATTACCTTGTTTAACCGTTGTTATTAATAACCATGTATTTTGCATCTGTCCCTTGAGGGCTGAAATGAACCCTATGTATCTTAATTACATATAATGCCACTCTCCCTAACCCATCACATTCCGCAGGGGCCCTAAACCCTATATAACGAGACTGTTTCTGGCTTCTATATCTTTCTTCTTCCATCCTCACGTTATACCTCGGTTTGTAAAAACAGAGAACTTAAACAGCACATGAGAGAAAAATGACGAGAAGAGACTTGGCGTTATTTCTAAGGACTGACAAGCTTTATTTGATATTCAGTTTTTACAACAAAAGTTTCAGGTTCCCTGGGACTTCATGATTAATATCTTCAGGGTTCATGCATGATGACATAAAGATGGCATGGCCAAAATATAATCGTATTTGAAATATTTGTTTAGCTTGTCTCCTCACTTTTCTAAACTGTAACCCTTAAAGTCATGCAAAAATACCATGACTTTAATTTTTCTTGTTAATGTTTTTCCTCTTTAGTTATAGATTAAATTTCAATATGGAAAATCTGGGGTTTTATTTTCACTGAATTTGGACTTGAGTATTTATGGGGAAATTAGCTTTTACTCATCTGGCATAAGATACATTGAAAACAACAGACTTTCAGAGCTCTAAGTGGTTCTGATATGTCTGCTCACCTGGAGACGTTTTTAACAATATGGATACAATCCCAGAGAGTCTACCCCAGCGGATCTGTGGTGTGCCTCAGAAAGCTGGGATTCTGATACACCGGGTCTACCTGCAGTTTGGAAACACCAGTTTAGAATTTATTTTGTGTGGTCCAAAAAATGGTATGAGTTACTGATCAGAAAGAACCAGGTTTTCCCCCTGGATGGGTCTAAGTGACCTCTTGGTTTTAACTTCAGCGGTTTTGGGACTTCCATGAATGACTTCAAACAAATATGATGTACTCTGAAACAATTATGATATACTCTAAATACACAAAAATGCCCTCATCTGGCTATTGTTAAAAATCATCACAGCCTCTGAAGGTATTTTTCAATATTCAACCGAAGGTTAGCTAGCCGTTATTCAGAGAGAATCATATTTAAATTTTCTTCTTGTTGTATTTCAACAGAAGTAGTCGATCCACTCTAGATAAAATAGACCTGATTTTGCCCATGAGAGAAGTGTGAATTGTTTAGGTTTTCCAATAACCTTGATATTTAAAAAAAAGTTTTCTCAAAGGGCTCTCCAAAGGACACCTTCAAGGGAACAAATCTCTCTGAGTAGCTGAATTTCCCAGACAGCTGAGGGTTATCCAAGACTGTCACCATTTCTGGCTCCTTTATGTCTTTGTGCCTGGCACGCTGCCTGGCACCTAGCTGCTCCTCAAGAAATGCTTTTTAAAAAATAAATGGAACAAGCCATAAGTCTCCTCTTACTGTTATTGCATACTGTGAATGTCTCTGCCTTTTTAGACTATACCAAATGTAATTTAACTTTTAAACTGGTTTAGACTATCATGCTGAGCTCTAGTGTCCTCAGGGGTCCACTGTCATATGTAGAATGCTTTTATTCTGCGCTAAATGATCCTAAACTGCTGCGATTTTTGCTTTTTTGTTTGCTGTCTATGGTTACTTTTCCCGTTTCCATCCTTGCTGTTAAGCCATCAGCTGTCATGCATTGCTGTTATTGATGGACCTCGCCTAGTTCTCTTCTTTTAAATCACTGCTCTTACTGGGCTGTTTATTTGGCAACCGCATCACCAAGGTGGTTAGCATTCCTGAAGAGGAAGACGAGGCCCCAAGTCAGGACCCCACGAAATTCTTTCTGGTAAAGTGAGTCAATGAGGGTGGCCTCTGTGGCATAGATGTTGACTGCTCGCAGGTCCCTTCTGTTTCCTGCTTCTCGGCGGTGTCAAAGCAAACCAAGTAAGCAAAGTGACAGTGCGTCTTGACAGGGAAGCGAGATTCCCTCCTTCTCATTCTACTTCCTTACGCCTCTTGGCAACTAGAGATGGTCAGCAAGCCTTGTTGTCTCCAGGCTTCCCCTTTGAGAAAGGAATTAGCCTGAGGTCATGGGGAACCCCGCAAAGCAGTTCAGGGCAACTTTGGGGTGCTAACCGAGGTTGAGATCTAGTCTTATAGGCCCAAGAATGTGAAAAGGGCTAGTATCTCTGTATTCAAGCCTGTATGAAACAGCGTGCCAGGGCCGCTGGGGCCCCATGTCAAACTTCTGCCAACATTAACTTCCACCCATCTTACAGTTGCCTTGCCTTGCGGGCACTCTTAGCTCTCTTCTCTAGGGTTGGCCTTCAAGACCAGTGAGCATCATGTACGCTAGGACTTCCCCTCTCCTGGGACTTACAGGAAAAACCTGCTTTGTTCTCCAGCCCCTCAGCCTTCTCCTGTCTAGTCCAAGGCAAACTCCACCTCTCTTCTGCAATCTGAACATGGATGCACCCTTGAGCTTCATCGTTGATTGTAACTCTGGGGAAAGGAAATCCTGGGGCAAAATACATCTAAAACTGAAATCAGTCAAAGGGAGAAATAAAGTTTAAAACCTGTTAATTGCTTACAAACTGCAGTCTGGGGCCGTCTCTTTTCCTGCTTGGGCAGAAGCAAGCAAGACCTCCCCCTAACCTCTCAGGTTCTAATAAGCCTTCGGTTGCCCAGGTAATTAATTACCCAACTGATATGGAGATGGTCTACAACTCTTCACCCCTGAGGAATGCCTTCTGATATGCAGATGCGCTAAAGCCAGGCAAGATATTCTGGAAATATTACAATTTTACCCACATTGATCTTTCTTTTCTCTTTATATTTTCCTGGGGGTCACCTCTTCACCATGGACTTCCCCGATTTGATTTGCTTCTTAAAAAGGATGATGACAATTCAAAACAAAACCCTTTAGCCATTACACAAGCTCACCAGATCCCTGTGAGACCTGCCGGCAGCTTCCTGAGGCCCCTTTCCCCTCTGCCCACTTCCATCCTGTGTGCTTGCTGGACCATGGCTGCTGTGGTTGCCCTGCCCACTTTGGGCTCCAGCCTTGAGCTCCCATTTTCATCTGGCTCTTTAGATTGGGACACTAGAGTTTTGCTTGTTTACCCAGAACTGAACCTTGGCTTAACTTCGGCCTCTCACCCTTATAACCTAGTGCATCGTAGACGTGGCCACCTGAATGCCCTACAGACATAGCAAGCTCAGTGTGCCCAGAATAAATCTGTTGATCTATCATCCCAAGCCAGTAACTTCAAAGTCATCCTTATACCCCCATCAATTCAAACTCCTTCCTGGCAGTCTTCTCTCCTGAATATACTACTTTTGGTCTCCTGCTACTATATCCATATTTTAAAAAATATTGCTGCATACATATTACCCCAAATTTAGAAGCTTAAGACAACACACATTTATTATCTCCCTGTTTACATGGGTCAACATACTGGGCACAGCTTGATGGCTCCTAGCGCATCGAGGTGCCCACAGGGCCTTGCCCTGTGACCTTCTCATAAGCCCTTTCCCAACAGAGTGGCTTGTTTCTTCAAGGCCAGGAGGAGCACCTCCCTGCTGGTTCCAGTCTCTGACTTTTATGACTCTTTTAAGGGTTCGCCTGCTTAGCTTGGGTCCATCTAGGATAATCTCTTGATTAACTCACAGTGAACTGATTAGGGACTTCATTCACATCCACAAAATTCTTCCACCTTTGCCATATTACAAGAGCGAAACCCATTTTGTTTACAGGCCCCCACACATTCAAGGGGAGGGAGTTACACAGGGCATGCCCTCCAGGGAGCAGGAATCACGGGGACGTCTCGGTACTCGGCGCCACGCTATCTCATACCGCCTGCCTGAGCAGTAGAGTCCCTTCCATGTAGATCTTCCTGCCTTTCCCGTTCTAGTCTGTCTAGCCTCAAATCCATTCTCTAAGTGATTAGTACAGTGATCTTTCAAATGAATAAATATGATCAAATAATTATCCAACCCAATTCCTCATGGATTTGCCAAAAAAATCCCACAAAACCAAAAGACACAAAACCAAGATAAATTCTTGTATGGGGCAATAAGACTCCTTAGGAGCAAACCCTTACTACTGCCCAGTCTTACCTCGTGCTTCTTACCTCCCAACGCTTCAGCAAGCAAACCGGCATTTCCCTGAAGACACGGTACTTTTCCATTCCCCTAAGCCTTTGGAGTGGCCGCTCCTCTCCTTTTGTGCCCCTCCCTCCTCCAGCAGGCACAAGATGGTCTAATAAATAATAAAGTGCAACTCCTCTTCTTCCTCTGACCTCCTCGGGGATGGTTTGCAGATTCTGCAGCCTTTTCTGGGCTCCAGCTTCCCACACATCTCCATTGCTGCTGCCCTCGCTGGAGCTAAACAAGGGGTCGCTGTGATCTGGTGGAAAGAACTTGCAGGACTGTGTTGGCATTGAGACTAAGAAGCCTGGGAAAAGAAGCTGAGCTCTGTCTTCTCTCCAGTTTCAGGCAGGTCTGGGGATGTCTGCAAAGCCAGAGGGCTGCCTTGGCTTGAGACTTTTCCAAGAAGTCAAGGAGCTTCTTGGGAGACTTCTATTTGTCTCCTGGGCATACTCACGCTGGCCTCATTTTGATGGGTCTGAATCTGATGGGTGTGGAAGGAAATTGCAAATGCTACTTCACTAAATTCTGCAGAATGTCTTTAAGGCATGCAACACGGTAAAACATGAACAGGAGAGGGTTGTGCCCTTCCCTGGCCCAGGCTGTAGACTGGCTTTGGTACCAAGAGGATTCTGGGTGAAGGAAACAGGGTGAGGGAATCAGAGACGCGGCGTGCCATGCCATGCCACCGCGCAGCTCTGCTGCACCCGGGGGAGAAGGTTCCCAGAGGTGGAGCGGTGGCCGCAGCTGTGCCTGGTAGGGGCTAGGGGTGTGCGAACTGCACGCGGCTCCGTGGAATAGCTGGGGGAGCCTCTTTCATGCTGAAACAGGCAGACGGTCAAAACAGGAGGAATTCTGTTACAGATCAATTCTCATCGTAACTGTAACTGTTAGAAAATTCAAATGCTGGTTGTCTCTTCACTAGATGGGATGTTTCTGGAGGTAGACGCTGAGTGCCCTCTGCTTGGCATACCTGAGATCTGGCGAACACTGGGAGGAATGGCCGAACGTCTTTTTGCCGTATGAGATGAGCTCTTTTTACTGTTAGGGGCAGAGTACATGCAGGACTTTGAAGACAGATGGGGCATTGTACTGAGCCTTAGGTGGAAGCCTTTGAGAGCTCTCTTACGTTGTCTATTGCAAAATTTAAAAGTTGTCCTACAAAAGTGTGTATTGATGGGTTCCTGAGAAAATGATAATTTGTATCTGTTTCAGAGATATTAAACTCTATTTGTCTAGATAGTAAAGTCCCTTATCCAGTGGGGCCTTTCTCTTCTTCTCTTCCTGGCCCACAGGAGATGAGAAGAGTGGACAATGTGGCGAATAGTTTCAAAGCGGTTCTAAACGACTGGCACAGATAATCTCCAGGACCGCCTTTCTGCTTCATGCGCCCCTGGCAGCTGTTTCAAACTGATCCTATCTGACCATCAGACACGGAGCGCATGGAATCACCGGCTTCCTCCATTCCTACTCAAGGGGGGGAAAAACAAACCAAAGGGAAAAGATTTCTCTTCTTGGACTCAAAGTTTGGCAGGGTTACAGATGTAAGCAGGAGCTCAGGACTGGATGTGCAGAGACATTGGTCAGCAAAATTGTATATGATTAAATGGCTGCTTCCAGTGAAATTCCATTAGCCTCATTTTTTTGTAGGAACAATTAGAAAATTCAAATGCTATATTCGTAAATTGCATTTGGGACTTAATGGTGATGTTTTCTCCCCAACTGGAGTGCCTCTGTGAGTTGCCCTCAAATTCCCACTTATTTTTCCTTGATGCTTGAGCGTAATTCACATGTGGATCAGAGTAAAAGCACTTGGTGCAGTTTTTTAACTGTTAAGTTTGTCATCCATTGAGGTCTTGCAGTCCCAACAGAATGCCACTTTTTTGACTGTTAATGTTAAAAAAGGAGTTTTTAGGAAATGTGGCAAATGGCTAACAGTTGAATGTAGCTGCTCTTTAAAAAAATATGTATTTCAGTGATAGTCATCTTGCTATTGACATAGGCTATTTATTTTTTAATCTTGAATGGAAACTTCTGGTAACTTTCTGGAAGCAAATCATATTTCTCATGTGAGTTTGTGCAAAAACAGCATTATTTTCTAAATCAGATGAATTAGATACAAAGGCATGGGAAACTTCACTTATAAAGCAAAAGATGCCGTTGGGTATTTGGATGTAGAATTATTTGCCCCTTTTCCTACTGTATAGTCAATAAGTAATGGTTTTTTATTTTGGTCAGAAGTTATCGGAACTAACCATGCTTAAGAGAGGTTATTTTAATTTTATTTTTTACCATATTTCTTTGTCAGAACAATTGAATTGGTTGCAGGTGTTTGTTAGGTACTTGTTCGGTTCATTCCAGAAATAGGTGTTGGTTAAACCAGGAAGCTTTTCAGAATGGAAGTCTAGCCAGGGTAAATATCATCTGAAATAACCAAGAGGAAGTAGGAGGTAAAGCCTGCATGATCAAGAGTAACACTTACTTGCTAATTATGTACTACAAAGAAATACTCCAGTTAAGAATTTGTTGAGAATTCATGTCAGGCACTGAGGAGATATATATATATATATATATTCCCCTCTTTCAAGAATCCAAAATATGCTGAAATTTGCATTTTCACAAGGCTAAATGCCATATGTGAATGTAACCACCTCCCCATCCATACGTACATCAATGAAAAGAGCATGGATGGCCCTTGGAATTACAGAAGTAGGGACTCCAGTTCTGACTTGGCTATTGATTATGAATTACCTTTGTTAAGTCATTTAATCAACACGAGACTCCTGAGACTATTGTTTTCCTTATTTGAATTGAATTGAAATATGAGGCCAGTACATACCTAACCTGGTTGTTGTAAGGATTCGAGATAACGTGCTAAAGTACCTTGTATAGGGCCCGATCTTTATGGGCACAATGACTGATCACGATACACGACTATGTTTCCAGTGGGGCTGCACCGTTTCAAATCGGCTGAGAACACGGATTGACACAGTTTCTGAGAGCTGATGCCCTCAGAGCCGCTGGCTTCAATCACACAGCTCAGTGAAAACTTTCAGCCACAACGTTTTTACAGAAGCGACAGCACAGCCAATCAAGGCCTCCTTAGATGACCCTTCATGCTGCGAAAGACCAGTAGTTGTGGCTCCTTGAGATGCCAAACATTCATTTAGTTGTGTTCTTGAGACTCTGTGCTCTGATAACCAGAACCTGCCGCACACCAGCCTTGCCGGGGAGGATGCGGTGCGGCTGCCGTCCAGGAGACCAGCCCGGTGGCATCTCTCCAAAGGCTTGTGTTTTTTGGGAAGGAGCAGAGGACGTTTCCCCGATCCTTTTTGTCAACACAGTGGGAGTTATCTGAATTTCATTTGGGTATTAACTGCCGTGTGAGTTGGGTTTGTCTCTGTTAGAGGACTGCTGTTATTGGATTAAAACCCCAGTGGTTGGGAAGCACTTAAGACCCCGTGGGGGATTTCTCTATCAAGTTAGCAGGGTCAGAGTTCTGTTTTTCCTTTTTTAGTAACCCCACTCACCGGAGATTCCTGGTTTTGAGGTAACTATACCCCTTAGCTGGAGACCAAGGGAAGCGGAGTTCCTTTCTTATCACTAAGGTGCCAGACGATTCAAGCTTGGGAGTCATCCAGAGCTTGATTTGGCCCTCGCGATGGGACTGGAACCACAGCCTAGCTGGGGACGCAGAATTCAAGGCAGGGAAGAATTTCATAAGCGACAATCGCCAAGTAAAGCCGCACTTTCTTATGTTTGGTAAAAAGGCCATTTTATCAATTTTAACTTGCTTCCAGATTCTCCCATGTTTAGACTCGCTGTGGATTTTACCTTTCATACAGTCCCTGGCAGGGCTGGCATTTACCAGAGCGGTGGTGTCCTGTAGGTGAAAGCTAGAGGCTGCTGCCAGAGCCACTGGCACATGTAGGCTGGTACCTGCTGCCCCATTGGGCCGAGAAACCAAAAGTCTGGGTTCTAACCCCAGAGGGGTTGTCTGCCAGCGCTCAGCCAACAAATCTATCTGGTAAAGAGAAATGTAGTCAGACGCCTTGAAAGTTTAGCATCTGCTTCTCGTTGGCTCCTGCTGCTTTAGAAAAACATTGGGAAGTTTCTATTGGATTTGGATGAGACAGAGATGGCATATTTTCCGCATCTCCAGAAGCCTACACTCTGTGCTCAGGGAGCCTCATTTACATGCACAATGGATGCCGTCTGACGGCCTCGGACTGTACCTCTGAGCAGATCCGATGGGATCCCCACATGCATGTAAATGAAGCTCCCTTCGCCTGAGCGTTGCTCCAAAGAGGCAAAGAGCAGGCTCCTCTTGAAACTTGTTAGCGCGACAATCTCGCGCCACAATAAGGGATATTTTTCCTTGCTTCTATGCGTGCCAGGAGGCTGCCACGGAACTTGGTTTTCCAGACCGAGGTAATTTATTTAAACATGGATTATTTGAAAAAAATGGGAAGGGATACAGGGCTTGATTTTAATCCCTGCTAACACAGAGAAAAGAATGCTCGTGTCACAACTCAGTGAGTGTAAAAATTAAAAAAGGCTGAGACTATTGTTTGAAAACAGGCAAAATAATTAAAATTATTATGGAATAATCACATATCACACAACAACCTCCCACTCTTATGAGCAACAAGCCAAAACAGCTCGTCCAAAACGGGCCCAAGGGCAGAGGTTCTGTATATCATTCAGAGACCATCTGTCGTGCAATTCCTGTAGCGCCCTTGCGCTATTCTGAGGGCAGGCTGAAACTGAGTCCTGGCACTTCTCTTTGCATTTGCTAACAAACAGCCATGATGGCAGATAAATATGGCAAACAATAGGCGTTTGTAATGAACTGGAAAGGGATGGGGCGTTTTGGAACCAGCACCGCTGTCAGAAGTTTTGGGTCCTGTGCTGGGCTCCTGTGCCCCCTAGGACCAGTGCTTGCCATGTGGCAGCTTGGACAGACATCTGCAGGCTGAGCAAGGCCTCCGCGCTCGGCCAACCTAAGGGCCTGATTTAAATCAAGTTCTTTTTTCTCAAAAAAAAAAAAAATTAATAATTACAAAGACTCAAAAGCTAGGTTTGTTTGTTTTTTGTTCCAGGAAAATCAAACACTGCAGAGTTCTGAAAGCTGACTTGTCCATTTGTAACGTTTACTTTTATTCGGAGGCCACGTCTTCATCCTCCAGAACGCCCCTCACTCCTGCGTTCTTGCACCCCGTCTCATCTTGTGGGGGTCACAGAGCCTACTAGAGCAGAATCCAGAGAATTATGCTCCGTGTAGTATTTATTTGCCTAGGGTTGGAGGTATAAATGTGAGAGTTGATTCTTTGATGTTGAATCAAGGGGGCTAAGATATTATATCCATCTTCAATAATCAGAGCTGTCATGCACAAATTAGAAATACCTGAGGAACTCTAGATTCAAGTTGTTGTTTTGACTGTTCGGAGCAATTGAGGCTTCTGACAAATCAAACCGTCTTTTAAAGTCGTTTGTGGGTCACTTCTCTGTGAACGAGGTCTATTTACACAGGCTCACAGGATCCTATACCCAGCTCTCCATATCCTTTCTACCCTCTGTCCTCTCTGATCCCTTATCCCCAAAACCCCCGCCCCACACACACCCAGAATTCATTTGCCAGAAGTCTCTGGAAGACTTCACAGCAGGTTCAGGAATGGATCATATAATGAATAGAACAGTGTTATTTGCAATAGGCACAGGACTGACTTAATACTTTTAATTTCTCTTTGGAGATACAAAAGGGTTATTCCAGCTCATCTTACAAAACGAGCGCTTCATGCTGAGGACACTTGTTTGCACCGGTAAGGGTCATGTGGACCGTAAACAGCAAGGCCGTCCTGGCTATGTCACATGCGTCCTGGGGAGGGGTGGCATGGGGGCAGCCCTCGGTTTAGGCCGTTATCAGGAGCTGCAGCGGGTGGGAGTGGAGAGGCGCAGGGGCAAATTTCAGTCCTCACTGCTGAAATTATTAAGAGCAGGGTGCTGATACGGGGTGCGCTTTCTGCACTACCCACCCGCTTTGGTTCCCACCGACAGTTCTGCCCAAGTGGCGTGCTCAGCTCCAGTGCTAAAAAAAAAGCCTAATGATTCTCTTGTGGTGTTCCAGCAGGTTTCCTGTTTCCACCAGTACTTTGCAGTGAACACAGCTTTAAACTCAAAACAACTGAAGTGATTAAAAAAAAAAATTCCACTTAGAAGCCCAGCCTTTTAGAGCCATATCAGACTTGAGGAGATTCTTCATCGATGAGGCAAGCTGAAATTTAGGAAAGTCACATGATTTTCCTGAAGTCATTCAGCAGAGGAGCAAGGATGATATCTGGGGTTTTCCCATTCTAGGTCAGTGCTTTTTGTCACATCACACTGTCCCTTTAGGTCTTGGCAGTGATTTAAAATAGTGTGCTAGCAGAAATTGTGGAATCATGGGATTGGAAGTTTGAAACCCTCACCTTTAGACCGATACATGCCAATATTACAGTATTAAGGCAGACAACTGGGCCTTCCCTTTAGTCTTCGTGCACTACTTGTCAAAGCCTTACTGTGTCTCCATTTACTCTGAGCTTGTGTCATTTAGTCTGTTCTGCATGTTACTGATCTATTCACCTGTCAGTTAGTATGGGATAATAGTGTCACAGGTGATTTCTTCTCTCGCTGGTTTTGTGATGGTCCCAGCCTATAGCAGTTAATGAGAACCAATTTTTTTGTCAGGAATTTTTCAAGTCCATTTTTAAATTCCTGGCAGCTTTAAAATCGACTACAGTGAAGTATTTACACCACAGAAATTGGCAAGCATTACAAACCAGGGCACAGCCTCCGCAGAGAGCTGGTTGTTCATCTACCAGCACACATCGCTGTTCCTATCCTTGTCTTCCTGTCTTTCCTAAGACTAACAGGTGAATGAAAAGAAAGATTAGAATTCAGTACTTCTCTGGCGGGCGAATGCCCAGGGAGACAAAGACAGACAAGTCGATGGCAAATCTATGCTAACGAAACAATTGTCTGACAACATTATTGTCATCATTACTGATCCTACTAGTGGTGATTAAATTGGAGATGCATAGAAATGCTTATTTCTAGATCTTTCTGGAACCGTCTGGTGCAGACCATGGAGAAGCTGAGTTTCTTTCTTATCACTAAGGTGCCAGACTATTCAAGCAACATTTGATGATATCTGACATTTTTCTCTGTGTGCTACCTGAAGGAAGTTCACTCAGACTGCTGACTAAATTCACCACATCTCCACACAATGTCTGTGGGTTCTTGCTCTCTTCTTCTATCAGCTGAGAAGATAAAGGCCCTGGGTTGTTAGCTCTTCCAAGATACCAAAACTGAATATGCCATTCAAATCCAACCGATTCAACATGCACTTATCAAGGGCCTATTATGTCTAAGACACTGAACTCTTCGAGCCCAACTAAATGAATAATATCAGGAATAGTGTCTTAATTTTTTTCAAATTCAAAACAAATCTGTGTGCATTTCTTTCCTTCACCATAAGGGCTGAGCCCGCTGGCTCTCTGCTCACAGGCTCTCGGTTGTAATGATGTTCTCTCCTCCCTACTCTTCAGAATCTTCACAACAAACTAGAGAGGAAAGAATCTATGAGAATCTATGCTCTCAGGCCAGAATAGAGAGGATTAAACAGCAGGGGTGGGCAGCTGGTCAGTTTACCAGACAGTGCTAATGTGGAGATGTTCCTAAAAAGAGAGCGGAGATTTTCCATTCTGTCCTGGGAGCTGGGCCATCCTTCCAGGGCAAGTGCAGGCTTCGACTCCCCCAGGCCCGAGTAAAACTGGAATGCGTGATGCTGTCAGACAGCAAGCGGGGAATCGGGCTACCCCAGAACCTTCTGGGTCCTGACGTCTAGACACTGCATCGAGACTTTCAAAATGCTCGGGCAACTTCAAAGTCTCCAAACCTGGTTAGAGAATTTGCCGTTCCTTAAAACACACGTGTGCTTTGCTGGATTGCATGTTAGCTCAGGAAGCTTCCTCTTCTGTCCTCCATTTCAATTCAAGTGACTAGAGTGAGTTATCTGAGTTTTCCCTTAAAGACATCAAGGGTGAAATTCCTTTCCCTGTCACAAGGAGGGACAACCCTAACTCGTGGTAGTGTTTTGCCGTGGAAAGCATAGAATTAGAATAGAGAGAACTGAATTTCAGTTCTGGTTCTGTCGCTGATGGACGGGCCCCGTGACACTGGGCAAATGACATAATGACTTAGAGTCTCAGTTAACTCTCCCCTAAATGAGGTTAAAACTAGACGATCGATCTGTGTGTGTGACAAGCTGGTAATTCTTTACTGTGATCACTTGGGATCCCCTTTTTTCCCCGCTACCCACACTGTCTCCAAGGAACTCTTATTTTTACTTTTCCCTGTGAATATTCTGAAGGAAGTGCTCTTTCTTTATAGGCATGGTTTCTTACAGAGTCGTGTCCAGACCAGCAACACCAGCATCATTTAGGAACATGTCAGAAGTGCAGCTCTTGTTTGCCCAATTAAAGAGTCTGATATTATTATTGCTAGTCGTAAAAGCAATAACATGTGTATAGTACTTTTTATGTTTCAGTATTTTTACCTCATTTTCTCATTTGAGGCTTGGACGTGGCAGCTAAAGTGGGGAGGAGAGGCTGTGGGCCTCTGAGTGGGGGCCTAGCAACTGAGACTAATTTCCATTCAAGGAGAAAGGTGTGTGGTGATGGGCAGAACTCCACCAGGGCCGCATAGAGATTCTGCTACTCTCTCAGATTTGGATAAGTGACCTTTTCTGCAGAACTGTGGATCTGGCAGACCAATAATCACAAATCTCAACCCATGACAGATACCACCAGGGAGATACGGTTTGTGTTTAAGTCCCCCAAGCCAGCGACTAAAGAACTTTCAAGTGTGGATGGAAACACTCTCGTCTCTGCAGCTCATGGGCTGAAGAGCCTGCTGACTGGGGATTACTGACACCGAAAGTCAGAAGGGGCTGCAGAATCGTGTGACATATGGCCCTCGGGCCTCTCACTTCTGTGATTGGCAGGTCACACTCTCTGGTTTTTTGACTAAGGCCTGTCACAGTTGAAAAGCCAGCTAGTGAAATGGGTTTCACTTCACTGAGGGCTATGCAACAGGTCACCCAATGCTGCCATCCTAACAGGGACATGCTACAGTGAGTCTCGGTTAAGGATAATGCTTGGGACGGTCTCACTCGGCTGTGTGTTGCTGCTGGAGGAGGTGGTTGCCAAAGGGACTCAGGGAAAGAAGAGGAAATACTGTAACGTACACATACTTGCTAAAGCGGACAAGACAGTATTGTTTATTAATGTGCTTATACAAGCATCAGAATCACAATTTAGTAAATGTAAGAAGTGAGCGTGTCCACAACAGCTTATTTTGGGCAAGAATTAAGAAACAAGAAAAGTACCTCTTTAACATCCTGATTAGGTAGGAAATTTTTAAGGAAGATCTAGAAAATTAAGAGTGTCTTTCAGGGGATAGATCCCATTTGATATGATAGAATCTGAAGTACATTTTTTGGCAAGCCTCTGCAGAGCTTCTCTGGCTTGTAGATATCACACAAGAGCATATATTCATTGACGCAAATACATATTGTCCTTAAAATGAAATCCTGTGGCGCTTAGAAATGAATAAATGAGCATCTTTGGGACTGACTGTTCCTGGTGACCTCTCTCTACTGTTTTGTGGTGGGGGTGGGGTCTTGATTCTCCTCAGTGATGGTTTTCTGCTGGGAGAGGCATGTGGATTCTTCTGGCAGATATGTCAGTGTTACCATTTGATGTTGGAGTGGTAGGGAGCTTGTTCTGCATGTGCATTTTTCTTAAGCAATGCCCCCTTTCTGTTTTTCTCTTTTCTTTCTTTAAAGCAGTTTTCATCTTGAATTGGCCCTCAAATCCGTGGGGTTAGAAGAACAGAAAATAACATCAACTCTAATGATGTTGGTGAAACAGGCCTTTAAAGGTGTTTAAAAAAAATCTAAAACCACATAAGTGTAAGAATCTAGCTTTAAAATCTTCATTTCACCCTCATTGATTTCTGAGCATTGCCCGGCTGTCGAGATGAGGAGATGCTGCCCACCTGGTTCATTACGGAAAGGGAGGTTCACAGGATGGCTAAAGAGCAAATTGCACTGAGGAAACACTATATTCTGTCAAAGTACAATAATTCTGGATCTCTCCCTTTGTCTTGTTTTGTCTATTTTTTTTTTTTTTAATTTTCAACTCTTTAATTTTTCTTTCTCCCAACTGCTGATAGGAAAAAAATTAAGCCTTGACTTTGATGTTCTAAACTTTCTGAGCGAGTTGATTGTATAAGTCATAATTAAAGGCCAAGCACTGGCTAATGTCCACCCAGTAAAACAAACCAGTGGCAATTAAACAGGGTGCTTTTTATTCTATATAATCAAAGTGAGTTGGTTATTTCTGCTTATATTACTCCAGTGAAAACAATTCATTGGGATTTCTATGAAGGCTCAAATCGAATTCCTATTGTACTTAACAAAAGGGATCCAGGCTCAGTCAGCAGTTTCTTGTCGTGAGGCAATTTTTTAACTTAAAGTCACAAACGACCATCCTTCATATTAAAGGTTTAAACAAACTCCACAGTTTGTGAATGCTTATTTCCTGACGTGGATCTGATTCTCTAGTGTTCTCCTTGTGCATGTTTGTCTGCCCGTATCTGCTCATTTGTAGAATTTGTCGCTGAAATCCACTCCCCTCCCTTTAGTCAAATGGGTGGTCTTTGTTCAGGATGTCCTCTGCTTGCTGTCTGCCTTCTGGCCTCTTAGGAGCTGCTTTCCCTGGTGCCTATGCTAAACTACGTTTTCTCAGGCATTTTGGTTTGGCGGTGTGCATGTGACATCAAATGACAAAAAAGTTAAAAGTATTGCTGTCGAATAAGCAAATGCCTCCACTGGCTTGTTGAGTACATTTGAGTTCTTGAACACACTGAATTCTCTCTGAGTAGTTGAGCAAATGGATACAGCCTGTAGGACATTGGAGAGAAGAAGGGTCTATAATTCCAAGAGAAACCTTTCACCTTACGATCATGCAAGTTGTGGCTTGCTCTGTCCTTCAACCATGAAACCAGCTGTCTTCCACAAGTGGGCAGGCAGGGGTAGGTGGAGAGTTCCACCATCTGCCCTTTGGTTTTCATTCAGTTAGCAGCAGTTAGGCCACTTCAGCAATGCCCTGTTCTCCAGCAGAGTTCTCAGGGAAGAGCAGATGTTCACTTTGAAGGGTTTTAGTTGTGTACATGACACTCTAGTTTTTACACTTCCAAGATATCTTTAATTCTGAATTTCTAAGCAAATTGGAATAAGTTGAATAGCTTTGCTTTAGTGGATAGTGTTAAATGATAACTATTAGTTATTTCTGATTTGTATTGATTTTAAATATCAAAAACTCTGTAAGCCTTTCTTTTCTGGTTATACTGAACTATTCTATCATTTTTGGCGATTGATGTGCTAGTCTTTCAAATTCTGACCTAGTTCCCAAGGTAGCTAATGTCTTTTTTCCCCTTGAAGCATGTTTTTGAAGAAACCTTATATGAACTATGCATCTTAAAATATTTTTCTTACTACAGAATTAAAGTTTATTGCAGAAGACATAGATTAGCAGAAAGAAGACAATAAAAGTACCTTTAATTTCACCTTCTACAGATAAACACTCTAAGTAGTAGTTTGAGAGATTTAATTCTAGACATTTTCTCCTATGTAAAAAAAAAAATGTTATTTTCTTATCAGGGCTTAAGGGGTTAAAAGGGAAGGAGGATTATTTCACTTCTTGCTTACATTTTCAGTTCCCTCAAGGTCCTCTCTTTAACAGACTGTCTCTGGAGTGATTCAGGATGCTGAAGCAGTTGATCACTGAATAAATCTTCCCTGAGTCTGAAAATGTTACAGTATTATGCAGTGCACACAACGAGGGACGCTCCTGAGCTGCTCTGCGGCCAGAGATGATCTCTGGGTAAAGAAACTGCCTGGAATTACCCAGGGGAGATTGCATTTCTGTAGCAAAATAGTGAGCACATAAATGGAATTGAGAGACTTGCTCAAGATTTTGGCTATATAAACACTAAGCAGGGGTGGAGGTGAGGGTGTAAGATACAAAAGAAATCTCAGGATCTTTTGAATCAAGGAAGAGAAGGACAGCTTATAAATGTCACTCATTAGAGAGACTCAGAAATGGGCCATTTGAAATACATCAGCAAACGGCTGGCAGGATGGAATGTTCTAGAAGCCCCATTTCTCTCAGAGCTGGCCCGAACAAGGAAGCCATGTAGCATGAGGTAACGTCTGCTCCAGGAAGCTGCAGACCTTCAGGTGTCGGCCTGTCCTCAGTGTCTGTCCTGAGAGGTGGGAGATGGTGGGGGGAATACTTCAAAATAGATTCTCCTAGAGATCTGTTTCCTCAGCATTTGGACAGTGAGAAATCAGTTTTTACAACCTGGATTTAAAGGACTATGTTCACGGCATTCCGACCTTCAGCATCATTTTGAGACATGTCCCTCCAAACTGCAAGCCAGTTGTCTTTTTCAGTTGTGTATTTCCAGTGCCTAGGCAAGTGCCTGAAACATATTAGGTGCTCAGTGAAGATTTACTGAATGAGGAAATGGGTGAATGTGTCTATTTAACAATGATTTAGGATTAGCTGTAATGTGTGAGGGGCATGGCTGTACACAGCAGACACTATGGTTGTGTGCCATTTCTGCTTCCTGTACCAATAAAAGTAAACCCTTAAGATACGGGCAATATGGCATATTGAGGTTGCAAACTGTCAGCCTCAATTCAGGACACAGATGTGTTTTCCAGGGGTGGCTGTGGTGGCTCATAGTATCAAAAAATATTCTTAGTGTAAATGCCTTTGAACGGAATATTTACTTTCTCATACACACCTGTTCAAGAACATTGTCCTGTTCACACATTTACTGGCCTTGCTTGTGAAGGCATTTGAACTTGAGATCCTTGGTGTGGTACAAAGCCAGAGACCAAATATATTGCATGTGACGCTCCAGGGGGAGAGAAGTCAGGACTTTATAATTTTAAAAAGCTCTCCAGGTGATTTGGATACAGGTGGGCTGCACACAGGCATTTGGGATCCAGTTGTAGAGGAGGAAGGGGTAATGTGCCTTTTCCATTTTTCTATAATTTATGGAACCATTTAGTCTTAATGTCCAATTACTATGCAGGGCCATAACAATTACCACATGTATGTTGTTAAATATGTGCCTGATTAACTTTATTACAGGTTGTATCTGAAATTGTAGTAACTGTACCTACATGGGGTCTCAGTCTTCAGAGGTTTTATGAGCAGAATATTAGAAACATTAGAGGGAACACAGTTTAGGGCCAAACTTTGGCATTATGGCTTTGTAAGTTTTTATGTGTGTATCTGTGTGGAAAGGTGAACTGTAAATCGTTTGTCATCATCTGTTAAAATTATTTTTTAATCTGATAGAATATTATCTCTCATGGATTTTCATTTCCTTCGTGATGGCTTTGGGAGAAAGGTAAAAGATGACCTAAAATTATGCAGAAGAGCAAAATTCTGTTGTTATGATGCCGTCTCCCCTTTTCCGGGATGTTGATCTAATATCAGGACACACATAGGTGCCCGTCAACCTACCTGGTGATGCTGTGCATGGTCAAGGAAGCTTCAACCAGAGTCCACAGAGAGAAAGAACGTTTTGTTCAGGACAGACACTACAAATGACCAATGCACCCCTCGTCTCCCACAGACCCTTTACTGCACCAGACATGGTTGAGCACCACTTGTTTACAGCATACACAACACCAAATATGAATCTTTCTGACAATTGTCTTGAAGTTACATTTTAGCAAAGTACCACCATCTTGTCCCATTCCAGGAAACAAAGAAAAAAAGAAGGCAAGATGAAAGGGTAGTATCGATAAAATAAGTACAGTGAAAGCAAATTTTTGGAGACATATCTTTTTTACTAACATATTATTGATATACAATCTTATATTGGTTTCAAGTATATAACACAGTGATTCAACAGTTACCCACATTATTAAATCCTCACCCCCATAACACACACACACACACACACACACATACACACAAGTGCAGTTACTCTCTGTGAGCATGGGAAGATGTTATAGAACCATTGGCTATGTTGTTCATGCTGCATTTCCATCCCCGTGACCAGCTTATATTATGACTGAGAATTCTTGTGCCTTTTTATCCCCCTTCTGTTCCCCCCCAACTCCCTCCCCATGGTAACCACCAGTCACTTCTCAGTGTCGATGATTCTATTGCTATTTTGTTTATTTTGTTTTGTTTTTATATTCCACAAATACGTGAAGTCATATGGTATTTGTCTTTCTCTGCCTGTCTTATTTCACTTAGCATAATACCCTCTAGGTCCAACCATATTGTCACAAATGGCAGGATTTCTTTTTGTGGCTGAATAATATTCCACTGCATATATGTACCACCTTTTCTTTATCCATTCATCTATTGATAGACACTTTGGTTGCTTCCATATCTTGGCTATTGTAAATAATGCAGTGATAAACACAGGGGTGCATATATCTTTCTGAATCAGGGATCTTATTTTCTTCAGATAAATTCCTAGAGGTGGAATTACTGGGTTGAAAGGTATTTCTATTTTTAGTTTTTTGAGGAAGCTCCATACTGCTTTCCACAGTGGCTGCACCAAATGATATTCCCACCAACAGTGTAGGAGGGTTCCCTTTTCTCCACATCCTTGCCAACACTTGCTACTTCTTGTCTTTCGGTCAGTGGCCATTCTGACTGGTGTGCGATGATTATCTCATTTTGGTTTTGATTTTGCATTTCGCTCATGATTAGCAATGTGAAGCATCTTTTCATGTGCCTGTTGGCCATTTGAATTTCTTTGGAAAAATGTTCGGGTTCTCTGCCCATTTTTTAATTGGTTATTTTATTTTATTTTTGGTGTTAGGGCATATGAGTTCTTTATATATTTTGGGTGTTAACCCCTTATCACATAAATGATAAATGCATTATTTTATATAACTAATGAGGGTGGTGGATAAACAAGTGTCACAGGGGACGGAGCAACGACCTGTGAGGGCTCACGACTGGTCAGGCTCCCCGTGGGTCCGACGGTCGCCTGACCCCCAGCTGGAATCTCTTCCTGGCGTTGACGCCAGGCCCCTTCAGGCTTAGTGAAGAGCAGGCATTCTGACGGAAGGAGAGTGTCCTTCTCTTGCTTCCTTTGTCTTTGGGTGGCCTGGGGAGGCAGTGACGCCCGAGCAGAGCATGGGCTGTGGTGCCCAGGCCCGCCTGGCTTTCCGTTCAGCCGTCACACTGACTTCCGGTGCGCCCTGGGCAAATTGTTGCAGCCCTCGGCACCTTTGTTTCTAGAGGTGATGAGCAAGCGTGAGGATACTCATTTTGTAGTGCTGTTCGAGGGTGAATGGCGCGTGCCCATCACATGGTCAGCTTGCACCAGTAGAGGCCGTTTGCCTTCGCTAGGGGCCCTGTGCTTGTGCAGAGCCGTCCCGCAGCCACTCCTGCGCCTGGTCCTGTGCGTGTGCAGAGGCACCGCGGCCCTGCGCCCGTACAGAGCCGTCCCGCAGCCAGTCCCGCGCGTGTGCAGAGGGACCGCCACTCTCTACAGCGGGCAACGCTCTGCAGGTCAACCCTCTCCCCCTCCTCCCAAGGATACCTGCACACTAATTACCTACAAGGGTAATTTGGGTCTAGGGACCACATCTTACTTCCAGTCTTCTCACAGTTGTGCACCCCGCTGAAGTGGAATGCAGAGGCACGGTGCGAAAGGTGCCCAGCGGGCGCTGGTTTCTTAAGGCGAGTTGTGAGTGCTGGAAACCATAGGGGCCAAGGTTAAGAGGCGATCTTTGGTTCTTATAAGAACCTGCAATTGTTTACATAAGTGAATTTAAGGGGAAAAGCAGATTACTTAAAGGTCGTTTAATGCAGTGGGGCTGTCTTTTGAAGGCCTGCTTTCCCCTCCCCTCCCCTCCCCCCCAATCCCCTCAACTCCTTGGTTTAAGTGGGTCTAGTTTAAGCATCAGTTTCCCTGAAGGGCGTCTGGTCTTGCTCTCTGTCTAGTCCGGTGATACCTTGCCCTGCTAGTGATTTGGTGTAATTCTTTGTGTTTTCTGTGAACTGCTTCACAGGCTTACTCTGTGTCTGTTCTGAGAGATTGGAAGCTTCTGGAGGGCAGGGAAGAATTTCCCATTTCCTCTGTCATTCTTTCAGATCCTGGTCTGGGGCACTGTGCAATGCTCGTCAGGGTGGCTGTAAATACCAGTTGCATGAACAAGTGCTCAAGTTTCTAAAAGGCCACTGGATGTGGTCAATGAATTCTTATAAGAAAGGCTTAAGAAGACTTAAATCCATCTGGAGGAGGATGTTTACTTTATCACCTCTCCTGGCCACCTTAACTTAGTGCAGACTATTCAATATCACTGGCTCTTCACTTGCTAATTGAGGAGGCGAAGTCTGGAATGGCGGGGAGCACATCAGATCAGAAGTGACCCCTGGTTTTGCCTCTGGGAAGAGGTGTGACTTTTTAGACAATCCACTTTGGTATTCCTGTCTTGGCTTCCTCATCTATGACATGAGTGTTACAATAGATAATCTCTAAATTTCTGCTATTGTCTGAGATCTCATTATCTCAGCTTTTTCTTATTAAGCTCCTGTTATAATCATGAGTGCCATCAGGTAGTCCCATAGCTGGTTTGAAAGGTGCAGAAGTTGAATTGTTCATTCTGTTCAAACATTACCTTTCCAATGAACAGTTTTTACTATTCTGATAGTTGCTGATTTTTGATAAAGTTACCAAAAAATTATCTGATACATTGAGTGTTTGGGTCAGTGAAGGTTTTAACCAAATTGAGGATTCAAAAAAAGTACTTCTTAAAAACTCAAAAAAACCTTCCTAGTAAGTTTTAATGAGAACTATTTCATAGTGTTCTTTTAATTATGTTTTTAAATTTTGTCTTTAAAAAAACTTAATGCTCTAGAGCTGTGAAAGGTGAAGAGACTAAAAGAGAATCTAATATCTAGAATAAATTTTCTTTTCTGGTAAAATTATAGGCCGTATTAGAAATGTTCTGCCTGATTAATTTCCGATTACAACATTCTAATTGGAAAAGTCCTTCATGTAAAATAGGACAAGCTATTGTATAATAGGCTGAGAAGCATGGCTTTATGGACACAGTCAGGCAACAAGCATTTAAAACTGCTTGGTGTTGAGTGATGGGGTGTTGAGTTCAGGGCTGGAGACTTATTTGGAGACAAAAAATTTTGGTAGATTCTGTTCTCAGAGCATTTACATTCTTATGTAGACTCGTATTTCCTATACAGCATCATATCTGTATCTATATTTACCTATCTCTATGTTCATCAATTAAATAAATAATCCCACTCAACCAAACTCTTATTTTAAAAAGTATAACATAAAACAGTAGCCTTGAGGTTTCCTATCCAAAATGTTTTTCAAAGTTCTACTTACTCTGAAAATTTTACATTGGCCACTGGAACTCTGTGACTGACATGCACTCATCCAGGGGTGGCAAATCAGAGGCCCACGAGCCCAGCCATATCAGAGTGGTCAGAGAGGAGACCATGCAGTGTTTTCAAATATTCTGGATTAATTATCAACATTTAAAGATCTGCTGATTCCTGGTCTACCCAGAATTTTTTCTTAGCTGAAAAACCACACCTTTGCCTTCACATCTTTAAGCTACCTGATGAATATGGATTCCTATAAAAACCAATTGGAAGAAAAAGAAAACACAGAAAAGACACAAATTATCCTGATTTCTTTTAGGCCCTGGGCCTGAGTTTAATTTCAGGCCCATGTCAAAATTTTGTATTTATTTATGCAGTCTGCTTTGTTTCCAAAAGGATTTAAGGTTACTGTGTGTTCTGCGTTTTTAGTTCTCCAGGGGAACGAATTTAAAGATATCAACCAGATAGTATAAAGCAGGTCCTGTGTTGAACACGTGGCAAGCGGTCACAGTCACTGAGAAGTCAGAGGGTGGTGCAAAGCCTTCTGGAGCTAGAATATTTTCCCTCATTGACCTTCCCATGATCAGATTTCATTAGAATCAATTCTTAGGATTCTTCCATAGACAGGCATTTCCACTGGGTTAAGATATTACCTGGGAGAGGTGCCAAATAAACTAATGTGTGTTAATGTGTTATCTATCTGATTAATTCATGGTTGCAAGCACAGCGCCTCAGGGGCCAGGCCAGTACCTTGCAGGAGGCCAGCCGCAGGGGAGGGCTGGTGCAATGTGCCTCCCCTTGAGGGCAGCTGTGGCTCAGACATTATGAGTAGGTGGGCTTGGGGTCCAGGCCATTGGTTTGCCTCATTTTTAAAAAGATCAATGTGTGGAATATCCTGATTTTTAAATGTTGATAATTAATCCAGAATATTTGAAAACACTGCATGCTCTCTGACCACTCTGATATGGCTGGGCTCGTGGGCCTCCGATTTGCCACCCCTGGATGAGTGCATTTGTCATGCTGTCTCCTAACAGTGGTTCTGGGAGTGAGTGGCTGCTCTGAATTTGCGAGTGGAGGGCTGAGTAGAGTAGAAGTCTGCAGTAGAATTTGGGGTGTGAGGCCCTGGGGCAGGACCCAGGTCCTGCGGAGCTGACTGGAGTCAGGTCTGAAAGGGGGTGACAGGCAGAGGAAGCTTGGAGGGGGGCCACATCCTCATTTCTTCTGGCTGGGATGATACCCGGAATGGGTTGGGGGCTTCCGTCAGCTGCAGTAAGTGGCACTCATGTTCCCTGATGTGGGAGCTTCCGGTGCTGTTCGCAGCCCTCTCTGTGCCCTTTGGTTCTCAAGGACAGAACCAAAAACACCGGGGCAGAGCAGATCCCTGGGGCTGGTCCTATCAGCGGGCAAACAAACCTCCAGCAGGCTGGCTGGCTGCTGCTCAGCCAGATGATTAGCAACGATTTAGAGAAATGCAGGGCGATGCTTCGAAGAGGGCCTTCTTGGCACTGGCGTCAGCCAACAGCTGGCCTTCAGGAGAAATGCAATCCTTTAAATCAGGACCGAAATATACTTTTTCAAACAGCTTCCAAGAGTCCTCCACGACACTCTGGTACTTAGGACCATGTGACACCCTCTAAGCCAGGTTCAGCATGAAGGATCTTCACTGTGTCGCAGGCATGGGCCGTACTTGGGGGGACATGGGCGCCCCACCAGGTGGCGTTGACAAGTGGGATTGTAACGTGGAACCTGCTGGTGATGGTAGGGAGACTTGTGCACAGCAGGTGAGGGGGACAAGATGATCTTGAACAAGATGAGCATCTGAGAAGTGGCTGGTTTTGTTTTCCTTCCATGGAAATGAGGGACAGTCTGAAGCTTCCGGCTCTCCCCTTCTTCCCTTCGTGGGCCGTTCGTCAGGGGGAGCTCTGTGGCTTCCTTGAGCCACATCTGCAATCTTCAGAGCATTCACGGACCTCATCTTACTCTTTCTCGTGCTCACGTTTGTCCGACTGATTTCAGGTATTATTTCAGGAACGGCCGTGAGAAGGCCCTGGGCGCAACAAAACAGAAGTGGCTGGCGATGGCATTGGTATTTTGGGACAAGAGGGATTTCTGTTGGAAAAGTAGTATGTGTGACTATGAGAGAGAGAGGAAAAGAGAAAAGGGCGGAGGAGGTGGGAGGAAGAGGGGAAGAGAAATTCTTAGTAGTGAGACAGACTCTGTGCATGTGACTTCAGCGAGTCTACAAGGGGCTGCTTTGCTTTGCTTTGCCTCTTCCCCGTCAGGACCGCTGCTTGTCTTTGTCATAGACACTGATTAGGGTCCGGGGTTACTCACGGTGCAGCCACTGATGGGCTGCCCAGTAGATCGGCTGGAGCTAACGTGAGTGTCATCAGGCATGTGAGTGTTTTGCTCAGCAGCTGACAGGTGAGTCCACAGCCGAGCTTTGACGTGGTCCCTTTTGGTTTGTGCTGCCAGCTTCAACGTGTTGTTCTAATCCCCAGTCAAGATTAAGATCTGGAAACGTAAGTGGGGTCTGGGGCTGTTCTGCAGCTGCACACACAGAAACACCCTGCGTGTCGCCTTTGTAATACGGAGGAAGCTGTCCCCTGACGTTCTCTCCCCGGTGGCCCTGTTCCGCCCCCTCATCTTCCCGTGTGTGTAGTGGACTCGCTACCGCTTATTTTCATTTGCACCAATTAGGAGGGAATGACATAGAGTGTAAGTAAGTGAGGTCAGCTATGTTCATTTACCAGCTGTTTTTATTAAGCAAATAAACAATGGCAAAAATCTTTGGTCAAAATGATACACCGATCTTGTTCATGGAATTTGATAATCCAGGTAACCCTTCATCTGAATATTTCCTAAATAGCATTATCAGCAAAACTTCACAGGCATTGGGGTGGGAAATAGTATTTCTTTAAAATACTTAGAAGTGAAAGTCATTTCAAAGAACTTTCATTGCCATGGACGGACTCTACTTCCTACTCACCTTTTTTGGCCTCAAGGTCCCCTTTATATAGACTGTCTGAGGCATGATTTAGGTTTTTGGAAGCAGCTGATGGTGGCATAAATCTGCCCAGACAGGGAGGGTGCTGTGGAGCTGGAAGCCCACTCTGCCAGCTGATGCACCCGAATGGCACAGGAAACACTCCGGAAGGCAGCAAGCAGGGATTGCTGGGCACCGTGGCCAAGGCAGATAGATAGACAAGGAAAGGACAAAAAGCTGGTTCATGCGTTAATTTTAGAGAGGTCCAACTCTGGGGTGGTTTTGGTGCAAACAAGGGCCGTGTTAGAGAGGTCTTGGGTGGTGGTCTTGAAAATGGGGTCTTAGGTAGCTGGCCTGTAGTGGGGCTGCAGGGTGTCAGTCTCACTTTTGACCTACTGCATCAGAACAAGGGAATGTCTGTTTTAAAAAGTGTCCTGGCTGACTCTTTGCATGCTAAAATTCGGGACCCATTGCTTTAGTGACCCAGGGCCACTGCTCTGAGAGGTTAACACAAGGGAGCGAATGTGTGGTCCAACATTTATCCAGTGGCTTTTACAGGCCAGCTGAGGTTCCCAGGCCTTTTCACATGCAACCTCATGGTATCCTCAAGTGAGGGTAATACCAGTGATGCTGCAGAAACACAGATGGGTTAAGCAAATTGTTCAAGGTCACACAGCTGGTTAAGAGGCTGAGGCAGCCCTTGATTTGAAAGTTAGTGTTCTTTTCACTAAACCATGAAATGTAGAAGATCTTTAATTTTCTTGTCAGAGTCCCCAGACATCAGTCTTTATAACCAGGCATGAACAGTTTAATTCCCATTCCTTTACATTTGCTCTCCAACCTCCTAGGAGAGTCCGGACATCTGCCTGCTGTGGAACCATTCCAGGCTGCCCCCAAGCCCCTCATAGCAGCCACTCTTTTCCTCAGCGCTGCTCTGGAAGCTGGGAGAGAGGAATTTTCATGCCATGTCTCCAGGAGAAATTCAGGCACCACTCTCTTTAAATTTTGTATTCTTTTAGCCAATATGATGTAGCGTGTCTTTATACCAGTCTTTGGTTTTCAATCACTTGTTGAGATAGAAATAAAGCCTTCTCTTAGGTGAATTTTAGGTCAAACGATTCCATTTGTCGGATTGGCAAGATTCATTATTTTTCAGAAGATTTTAATTTACAAAAGAAAAGCTCTCTTTGAGAAGGGGTTTCCCATGAGGATCTATTGCCAGTCAAGGACCTGGCCTCCTATTTTCTGAGATACTGATTTTAGAGTGCCTCAGAAATAGTTCTTAGTGAAATCTCACCTCGTCTTTCAGATCAAGAGACGAATCAGCACAACTGGGTGAAGAGATGACAGGCTCTGGGGGAGCAGAAGCAAGCTAAAGGATGGTTCGGCCCCTTATTTTCTCAACCATTAAATGGGGATAATAAAACCAACCCCCCAGGGAGAAAAAGGGCGCGAAGAGCCAATCCCAGCATCTGGCACATGGACGAAGTCAGATGTAGCTTCCTTGTTTTGGGGAGGTGGAAGAGAGAGGCGATAGGTGGCCGTGAGCTGGGAGCCTGCGTAAGTGACAGCTGAGGTCAAACAGCAGCCCCCAAGTAGGGCCACAGTGAAGGGTACCAGCTGAGAGACCGAAATGCAGGTATTTCACCTTACAAGATGCAAACTGTGCCCATTTCAGCTTCTTTGGCTGCAAAGCTACATTGCCCAGGCAGTGCCATCCTTTGCAGTGCATAAAGCTTCCTCAAACCCGCAGTTGACTGCTCGGGTTCAAATCCTAGCTCTGCCACTTTGTAGGTGTGGGATTTGGGGCAAGTTTCTTTCTCACTTTCTTCCACTGTAAAATGATGACAATCATGGTACTTCTTTAAGGGCTGTGGTGAGAACTGAATGTGAAATGCTTGCACAGGGCCTGGTATGGAGTAAATGCTCAATAAATGCTACCTCATTGCCTCCCATGCTGTGAAATACCTACTTTTATCATTCACATTATACAGTTGGAAAAACTGCTTTAACTCACTGAGGTCCTCTTACTGTTCCTGATTGTGCAAAGTTGGAGGCAAAGGCATCACCCAGAATTTATTTAGAGGTGGAAAAGGACGAGGAAGAGAGCTCCATAGCCTCTTGCTGAGTAACGGACTGCATCCTTCCAAGTCTTTTTTGTTAAGGCGAAGTCATCTTCCATGTCTCTAAATGTCACCCCCTTCCTGTCTTTGATTCTTTTTTGTAAGTGTCTTACTAACAAGATACAGGTTTCTCTCTGGCCAAGTTTTGTATCCTACTTTGTCCACTTAATAATTATATTGACACTTTCAGCGATGGCAGACTGTTTTATTTTAGCCCATCTCTCCTGGTGAGAATAACCAGTATCTACAACAGGACGACAAATGTTGGCAGTCATTTGTTTGAAGGCAGTGGAGAAGTACCAAGGTAGCAAGGGCTTGGGGTACCAAGTCCAGAGAGGTGAAGCTGATGTCAAATGCTGGGCATTTGCTTCCTGAAAAGTGGCAGCTAGGAGCCTAAGAAGCCGGGCAAACTGTATAGCAGTCTCTCCCAGGTGTGGGGGGATAGTTGGGGTTCAGGACCCACCAGAAGGGGGGAATTCTGGTAACTAACTCAGAACTCCAGCTGGGTCCTCTAAAGCTCATCTTCATTCTACCTGATGCTCTTCCTTCTAGATATTTGTAAAAAGTTAACCAGATCCTACCTTTTAAGCCCCTGACTTAGGAGCTGAAAAGAAGCTATACTCTGTTGGTGAAGACAGGTAGCTTCCCAGGACCCATAGCCCTTCCTCTCAGCCTAAGTGGCTTCAGCCTTTGGTAAGTCACAAACTCTGTCAAATCATCGTGTCAAAAAGAGGTCACATAGAAAGAAATGCAAGATCTTTATTCAGGTCCTATAACGAAGTGAAAGTCTGGATTGAGTTGCCACGCATTGGATGTTTGGGGGCTGTCAGTGAAGAGATATTAAAAGCACTGTTAGTTAAATAAAGGGGCAGTGTATGTCTTAGACTTAACACTTCCAGAACGCCATCTATTGGGTACCTTATGTCTATGTTGGGACACTAGAGTAAGACAGGTATGACCATAAGTGGGAATTTCCAAATGTAAAATTGCTTTAGAATCCCAATTGTTGAACAGGCTATAGCTTAAGGTAGCTGTGGTTCTGTTTTATTGATTTTCTTTCATCCATGAAAATTTGTCAGTACTGGGCATGCCTGCCATCAGTAACCCCTTCATTTGTTAGAAATCGGAGAAGATTTTGCGTACGGGTTGTGTTGGTTCTGGTAGAACAGATAGACTCAGAGTGAGGAGGCAACTTACTCGGGTAAAATGTGCCAGTGGATCTTGGTGTAATTTTCCCCTCTTTGAGCATCTGTTCAAATAAAATAAGTGATGACAATGCAATCCTGACATGAAGCCCTTAAATATATGAAAAATTTTTTTCACTTGAAAATAATTTCAAACTTACAGAAAACTTGGCAAACATTAGAATAGTACAAAGCACACCCTGAGGTCTTTAGCTCTCTTTACCTATTGCTATCATTTTACCCCATTTGCTGTATGATTTGCATTCTCTCTTTACATATTCATCTATTTATACTCTACAGTATGATATATATAAATGTGTATCTACTCAGACTAATTTTTCTGAACTCTTTAAGGATAATTTACATATACTATGGTCTCTTCTCCCTAAACACGTCCGTGGGTGTTCTCAGCACAGGGATATTTTCTTACATAACCATAGCGCAACTATCAGCTTCAGGAAATTTAACGTTGGGACAGGTAATTTTTGTCTAGGCTAGTGCCCATGTTTTAATCTTGCTAACTGGCTCAATAAGTGGCCTTTATGGCATGTCCCCCCTCAATACAGGACCTCAATCTAGGGTCAGGTATTGCAATTAGTTGTCATATCTCTTTAGCCTCCTCTAATCTAGAACATTCCACAGACTTTGTCTTTTTTGACATTGGCCTTTTTGGAGGGTCCAGTCTCCCATCTTATTTTAACAACATTCCCTGTTTTGTCAGATGTTTCCCTGTGGCTGGATTCAGGCTCTGCCTTCTCGGCTGCAGGGCTCCCTTGGGTGATAGTGCAGCGTGTCCAGAGGCACATGATGGGCGTCTCCCTTATTGGTGATGTTAATCCTGATCATCAGTGAAGATACTTTCTAGTTTCTCCATTCTGTAATTCCCATATTTTCCCTTGAAACTAATAAGCAGTCTGTGGCTATTTCAAGATCGTGCAAGTATCTTTCCCCACATGGAGATTTTCCCTAGATTTGGCATTGCCTCCTCCAATGTACTGGTGATGGGCAGCCCTTTTAATGGTAAAATTGGGCAGTTAAAGGGTCATTCATTTTAGAATGGGTTTAGCTAATACCCAGTGACAGTTTTGAAAGTGTGAAGTCCTTTTCCCTTTTATTTTTATGCCAGGACACTGAATCTTGCTAAGCTTAAGTCCCCATTTGTCCCGGCCAGCTAGCACCGTGGTGAGATTCAGACGAACGTGCTGGCCCATCCCTGGTGCTCGGCCTGTCTTTAGCTGTCTGCCCTTGGGGCTCGGTGAGGCTGGCAGTGACTGTGACTCATCACGGAGCTCAGGAGTGAGTTTATTACTAGTTTTGTTTTCTCCTTGTGCCATCACAGTGGATTGATCCACACAGGGCTTCTCAGGGTTTCCTCACCTAACTGGTTAACCAGTTTTTCTTCCCGTGACCCCTAACCCTAGGGAAAGGGAGGGGAGTGGAGGTGGGGTACAGGCGGAGAAACCCCTACCTCTCAAGTATTGACAAAACAGTGTGTAGAGAGAATAAATATATAAATAAAAGGAGGCAGGCAGCCAACGTGAGGAGCTTGCAGGCCGGCTCCCCTGCCAGGAGTTTGCACATGGGGGCCCACAACTCGCACATTACGAGGAGATAAGCAGGAGGAGAGCGGGGCTGCGCCTCTCCGCCTCAGGGGGCAGCTTGCTTTCCCCGTGGCAGAAGCTATCCGCGCTCCCCAGTGAGTCCGGGAACAATCTCCTCATTCCGGTCGCCGTGGGGACCCATCTGCACCACGCTCTCCTCGCGTGCGGCCCACATTTTCATCCAGTAAAATCACAGGTTGTTAACTCAATATATACAGCAAAAGCAGCATGAATCATGGAACCTTTAATCCTTATTTCTCAAAATTATATTTCCACTTGGTCTTTCTCCCCTTTCCTCTCTTTTAAAAAAAGTTCTTCTTAGCACCAGGCAAAAATAGATGCTGTCCAAACCTTAGCTCTAAGCAGATTCCGCGGTATTTCCATTCCATGACCAGGAACCTTTGCACATGTGGTGGCTGGGTGGGTTGATGGCATTTCTTCTCCTGGTCAGTGCACACATGGCCATCCCTGTCACAGAGGAAGAGGTGGGCCCGTTGATACTGGGTACAGTTCTACCAGGGGAATGAAAACTGTGTGACTGATTAAACTTGTATCTGTGATACCAGAGCGTGAAGACAGCCAGAGCCTGTCTCTTTTCTCACTCTTCTTCTCTAACCAGATTTATTAGGTTGGAATTATTTTTAGTATTAAATCAGAAACCAGCAACACTAAATCAAACATCAAGGGCAGAGTGTGTCAAAGACTGGTGTAAAGCATTAAAAGTCCCTTGTTAACATACATAGAATTCTACAGGACACAGACAAATACACTTAAGGGTTGTACCGAGTATTTTCGGCTTGTTAAATGTTCATTATTCCAGACTTAGGTAACTAAAACCAAATGGACACGATTTACCCTGGCTGTTAGGATGGTCAACATGTGTAGATTGACAACCTCTTCCTTTTGAAGGTTTAGAAATGTTCACCCAATTTCTTATGTTCCATAAATCATAGCTCTGAATAGTTGAATATACACACACATATACACATTTGTTTATTATTGATAACTTGATTCCATGTGTGACTCCACTTCTGGTCCTGACTCTGTTTCTATTTGCTAAAGTAACCTTGGCCAAGTTCCTCATTTCTTCATCTGTAAATTGGAGATAATTATGAAGTCTACCTTGTAAGTTGGTCCTGCGTCCTGAATGTGTTAATTCACGTAAAATGCTAGCATGGTGCCAGACACATACAGCACTCACAAGAAATGTTGTCATTACCAGAGAGGCAGTTTAGTAAAGAGTGAATGAACAGAACTGTGACTCATGATCCTGATCTGAAACCACAGTCTTGAAAAAAAAAGCTAACTAAACGCTCTAGCTAAAACCAGATTGATCAGCATCAGTCATCAAAGTGGCTAAGATAATAGATCAGTTAGCCTGTGATTATTTATTTGATGAATGTAAATCTATCTTAAGAATTTCTATTGAAATACCTTAACAATTTGTCTCTTTTTACTGTCAGCCCTGGATCTTAAAGAGATGGATGCAATATTTTTTCTCCCACATGCTTCCTCCTTTGGATGGCTTATTTTTAATGAGTGAAAGCCTTGATTAATGTGTTTGGAGAGATGTAGAGCCTTCATTAATGAAAAGATCTTGGGAAATGCGTTGTAGCTCACTACTTACCATGATAAGGCCTTCAGAGGTCTGCTGGTAAGGCTGTCCACGTACTGTGGTGGCTCCATGTCTACTGGCTGTCAGCACTTGCTTTCAGCACATGCAGTTGTGTGTACCTTTTCCTCATTTGGGTGATAGAATACCCACGTAGCAGACAGAAGTGCATGAGTCGCTCTGGTGCTTGGGGCCATACAGAACTCCTGAAGCCACCATCGGCTGCTGGAGCAGCAGACAGCTAGCTACGTCCGGGCTGGTCTGTGTTCTGATCAGTCATCATCGGCGGGTGCCCATTGGCAGATGGGCACCTTTACAAGTGGCAGCATGACTTCATTTCCAGTCCATCCAGTTCAGACCCTGCAGTGGACCTAATGACTGGACATGCGACTGCTTTAGCCATGTGTCGTTTTCTTGAAAATAAATTTGGTGTAAATGAGGCAAAGATTTCATACACTGCCATACCCTGGCACTTCGATAACACCTGCCCCTTTGCCCTGTCAAGGTGCTTTCAAGCATTCGCAAAGTACCTTTGTCAGCAAAGTAGATATTCCTGCTTTCACCTCAGAGAGAAGGAGGTAAAGGTGGAAGAATGGAGAAGATCACCTTGTCTCACTAAATCTGCCTGGGCTAGCCTCAGCAGAGGAGCCTGCTTCTCAGAGCAGGGAGGCTGATTTCTGCGGTTTCCTCACCTGGCGGCCTAAGCTTTTCTTAGCTTATGGCCAAGGGATAAAATGACCATGTCCCCAAAATACCTCGAAGTGCATATGGAGTCTTCTAACTTGCAGTTTCAAAGTCTCCTGTGTGACTCTGTCCTGTGAACAGGATCACTGAAGCATTCAAGACACGCAGGTGTGTGTGTGTGTGTGTGGTGTGCAAGTGGCCCTGAGGTCAGACAACAGGTCCATCCGTGAAGGTCCAAACCAGAGCAGAGCCGAGAGGGGCCAGAACAGGTCGGAGACAGAGGCGCTTTGTGAAGTTCTGAATCCCCTGGGTCTGATGGCATCATACCATGATCATTCACCTCCGGTGACGTCTTTTTTGTTCTTCAAAGAGGCGGTGACCATAAAGTTAGCCCTGGTCTCCTCATTGGCTTTATTGTCATCATGTATGTTCACTTACCCTCAAGCCCTTCCCCCTTGCATGACGCAAGACCCTGAGATGGGGAACCTCACCTCCGTTCCAGAATGGGCCAGGGCTCTACGGTCCCACAGAGATCAGGCTCTGTCATCACCAGCAGGTGTCCATTAGCAGGTGGCAGCATTATTTCATTTCCAGTCCATCCTGTTCAGACCCTGCCGCTGATTTAATGACTGGCCCTGTGATTGCTTCAGCAATGTGTCATTTTCTTGAAAACAAATTTGGTTTAAATGAGGCAAAGATTTCAGAAGCTGTGGTCCAGGATCCTGTCAAAGTGTAATTGTCATGAAGCAAGGAAAATGAATAAAATGGGAAATTCATCCCATTTTCATTAATTAGGGATAAGTGCTCTCACTCTCTCAGTGTAACCTGTTCCTGCCGCTAGGGTTGGTTTGTCTGCCTTATAACTCCAAGGCCAGGAGTGAGGTCCATTTAAATGAAGCTGATAACATCTGACATGCCGGTGCTATTTAATTATTCTGATGACGTCCTCGTTGTGGCTTCCGTGTGGTGAGGATGTAATAGGATCAATGCTTTCTACCTAAGTGCGATCAGGACTGGAGACCCAAGCTGTGCTGAAATTCAGTTGGTTTCACTTTGGACTTGAGCAAACACCTTCATAGTAAAGGAAACTTGTCCTTTTATTATGCCTTCACGGCAAAGCATTTATATTGATGTTGCAAATACAGGTTGGTGCCAGAAAGTCCCAGTGGCTGCATCCAGAGCCTGGTTTGGTGATGAAAGGATGATGTCAGGTGGGTTTGTCAACTGATGTCCATGTGTTGAGTTGATGTATGTGTGGGTGTGGGTGTGTGAGATGCATTAATTTTAACCCCTCGATGATTTACCCAGCTTTGGTTTTTCATAAAACATGTGCTCTTCCTTTATAAAGCCAGTAGACCCTGTGATGAGTGGTAAGCCTGCTATAAAAGGTACAGAAAACTGTACCCTTGGTAGGGACACCTCTGCAGAGTTGTTCTGCAAGATCCAGAGTAAATGAAAGGATATAACCGAGGCCAGTGCCTTGCAGTTGTATCCAATCTGCACAGAGGGATAGCCTCCCAAATCATGAGTGAAATAGGACCCTGAATACAGGAAATGGTCTTTATTTAAGGTCCCTAATTTTTCTTCCTGCTCTGTCCAGCAGGGGGTAGTCTGACACCAGAGTTGTTTAGCAAAGGAGCGGAAAAGAGCTTTCAATCTGTAGTCACTTCGCTGTCTTCACTGGAGGAAAAGCCATCCAAACCAGGACAGATCCTGCTACTTTGATGAATCAGACCTGCCACTCAAACATAACATTAAATGATATTAGCACAAAGGCAACCATTCAGCTATTTTAAACTGTGTCTTAACTGCAGAGAGAAGAAAGATAGCATTTAGTCTCTTGAATGAGCTTTCCATGGTTTGGCAGATCCAGACATTTCTACTTCGTGTGTGTGTGTGTGTGTGTGTGTGTGTGTGTGTGTGTGTGTGTGTGTGTGTGTGTGTGTGTGTGTGTGTGTGTGTGTGTGTGTGTGTGTGTGTGTGTGTGTAGTGCTCTATCTGCACTCTTTCGAGTCTGTCCTGTGTGTGTGTGTGTGTGTGTGTGTGTGTGTGTGTGTGTGTGTGTGTAGTGCTCTATCTGCACTCTTTCGAGTCTGTCCTTTAAGGTTGTGAAGTTGGCCCCAGAGCCTCCACAGCTAAATCATTGCTCTGCTTGACTGCCACCATCACAACGGAAAGGTTCCCCATGCCTGCTCCTTTCTTAGCAGGCTGCACTCCAGAAGTGTCCAGATGTGTCCTTTTCCTAGTTAAAGACAAGGTGGTTTCCAGTGTGGAGAAGTGTGCTTTGGTGTTAGAAGCTGGAAGAAACATAGCATCTACTGATTGCTAGAAAACAAACTAGTCTAAACTTGAGTGTTGGAGCCACTAGGCATATGCGACTTGTAAAGTCATAAAAAAATCAAATAATTAAACCCCTAGTTCCTCAGTCACACTAGACACATTTCAGCACATGGTAGCCACATGCGGCGAGTGGCATATGTAGAATATTTCTGTCATCTCAGGAAGTTCTGTTGAGCAGAATTGGTCTGGAGGCAGTGTCTGGATTCTTATTCTGGGTCTTTAAGCAAAACTTCCTCAAAGATCCCCCTTCTGTGCTGCTATTTCCGCTAGTCACCCCACCAGGGTAAGTGGTGGGGAGGGATTCCTCCTTTGTGAAAGCATCCGGTCCAACTCTCTATAAGGACATAAACTATGGAGACCGTGGTGATCAATGTCTGTGTGTACAGGTCAATACAGTCCCTAGATGCTCCAGGCGTGGTGCCTCTTTAGCCAGGTCAGCTAAACATGGGCAGCAAAGGACACTGTTTTTTTTTAATTGGAAGGAAGAGAGAAAGTAGATTATAAATGAGCCTGTGTAATCTATTCAAGGCAGCATTTCTTCCACCTGAAATGTTAGAAAGTAAGACTGATCTTAGGAAAGAAAAGTGGCCGTAAACCTGGTTCACATTTTTGTAGGTACTGAATCCTTCTGTATCTCGTTGTTTTGCTTCTCTCCCAGGTCCTTCATCAAAATGTGAGTTTTTTTTTGTTTTTGTTTTTTTAATGCTTGGGCAGTGTGTAAGCGACAATACTTACCTCAAAGACTGTAGAATTTTGATTTCTAGGCTAACTGGAAAGAAATGAGAGACAACTTGGGTAATTATTAGTGGTGCCTCCTTTCTTAAAAATGTCCAATTTAGGTGATAAATTATATGGTCACCATATATGTTTTGTAATTGATCCTTAATGTTTACAAATTGACTCCATTTATGGCTGTCTCCTTGTTTATATTTATATTTCCCCTGAGGGCAAATGGTCTTGCTGCCTGTTTGCTCTGATCAAGAATACACCACCCCAGAGAGTCTTTGATCTCCCTTGAGGTCCTATTTCCAGTCCTTTTTCTGTAAAACTCCGAAAGAGGATTTGGGGATTGTACTTGGACTTGCATACTCTGGAAAGAACATCAGTCCCACCATCACAGAACTGTTCCCTTGTCACGATACAGGTTTGCTTTACAATTTTGGCCACTTCTGTGCCTTTGTGCCTTGGTTTCTCCATTCATTAAGTGGGGCTGTTGGTGCTCGAAACTGCCTCATGTGTTGGGGACGTTTTAAGTGCTCTGAAGTTTCTAGATGAAAGATATTGCTATCATTCAAAACTTTCGTTATGAAAGATACCCAATTGTTTTACATGTGTATATAGCTTAACATCTTTGGAACACAACTGTTCTGAATAAAATCTGCCCCACCTGCCTTATTATTAATCACCACACCGATGACTTAGGGAAAGGTCAGTGGATACTCATGACTTCCTGAAGAGCCAGGCATCCTTGTTATAGGCTTTTCCCCTTCCTCCCAAACATGTGCAGACAGAGGAAGAGGGGCACGTTTTGTCAGGGTACAGTAAATGGGGAGCCTCTGACAGAAAGACAGCTGCTGAGAGCCCTGGGTGGGGTGCACACGATTTCATTTGCATTCTGATTTCTGTGATTTCACTGAAGGCACAGGTTGTCTCTGCCAAATATCCCCGGCTTACCAGGGGATGCCAGGTAGAACTGCCCAGAGCAGCCTGACTTCTGAGGACCGCCGTAGCCAGCGCCTCCCCAAACATTCAGTAATAAAAAATCTGTTGTTCTTTGGTCGCCAGGATTTAACAAGCCTAATCCCTAGGAGAGGCGATAAAAATTCATTAATCTAATTAAATACTTCTTATTGCCAAAGTGACTTTGTAGAGTAGCTTTGCTGAAGGATAAGTGCAAAGTAAAATGGGGTCCCAGCAGAGAAACAAACGTTAGACTCGAGCAACTGGTGCACGCTTCATTAAACTCATAATTATCCTTTGTTCTAAGTAGCTGATAATATTTAATGAGTATCCAAGATAATTTCAAGAAAATGTTTACTAATGAGGTACAAACAGTGCCGGGAAACACAGATACCGAGGGTGCTGTAACCGTGTGTCTTCCTGCTGAATCTTGTTCATTGGATATTTTGGGAGGGCGACTGTGAGCCCTGTGACAGGCATTTGCACTGAGTGCAGTGAATTTGGTGGTATAAATACATCGCTAGAAGCCAGATGTGCAAGAAGTTCTACGAGACAGAGAGAACGCTAAGGAAAGCTGATCCTGGAATAGAGAATTGGAAAAAAATAAAATTATTGAGAAAATACCGGAAGCCGTGTTACATGAGAAATAGTTGAAGGATGTTTCTGATCACTTGAGGAGCTGCCGCATGGAAAATAACTTAATTTGCCCTCATTGACAGAGCACAAAATGAGGACCAATGGCTGGAAGCTTCAAGGAGATAGATTTGTAACCAAGCTAAGGAAGAAATTTCTAATACTTAGAACTGACCGGAAGATGAGTTTCTTTAAGAGCGGTAGGGAGGTCCTAAGCATTGGTCAGATGGTCGTTGTAGGGAAATACTAAAGAGAATTTTTGGAATATTCAAAATAGTCCATTCTCCTCTCTCTACAGAAGAGTTGCATAGCTCTGGTTGCACTCAAGAATGGTCATATGACTTGCTCCAGCCAGTGAGGTGCAAATAGAAGGGACCCTCTGCCACTTTCTGGCAAAGTTGTAACAGAAAGGCTTGGTTTGCTATGTCTCTTTTGTTTTCCACGACAACTGTCAGTGTGTGGTCAGCCTGGGCCCTGGAAGAACACGGTACAGAGCAGAACCACCGCTGACTCACAATAGACATGAGCAGAGACAAACCCTTGCAGGTTTCTGAAACCATTGGAACTTGGGGGTTGTATATTACTGCAGCATAACAGCCTTCCTGGACTGATACCGACTATATTCTAGATGAAATGACCTCTAAAACTACCTTTATAGCTGAGGTGTGGTAAATATTTTCATAAAAAGCCCTCATATGGGTGATACCATCTATGGTATCCTGTACTTCTAGCTCTTTAATTCCTTTACTTCTTTTGTCACAGATGAGCTGTAACTGTCAGAGGTTGTAAAGGACCAGTGCAAAATCATCAACTGTCTGAACTACCCTTGAAAATAATTTTAAACATTCATAAAGAGCAACAAATACAATAGTATATATGCAATCCTGTAAGTGTTCTATGTGCATTTATACTGAAGTGGTTGGGCTGTCTTTAAGGATCATGCTGCATAGCCTTTCATGTCTTTTAGTTACACAGTTATGTGCAGTGTAGCCAGACGCTCATGTTGTGAGAGGTATCCAGACACCGGGGCTACACTAGCTGAGGAAATAGGAATTAGTGTCTCCTGCCCCTCCTGCTAACTGGGCATATGCTCACTAACGCCTGGTGGAAACAGCCCCATGTTCTAAGTGTTCTCTCTTTCTCCCTGCCTCTGCCTGGTGCAGTAAATGGGACCCTCCTAAGTCACATGTACTCATGGTGGCAGGTTTATTGTACTTTATTGTAGGGTGAGTGCTGGAAAGCAAGGCTAGATCCTGAATTCAAATTTCAAGTGGCCACAGATTTGAGAAGACTACTGAATTGGAGAGTATCCTTTTGTATTTATTTATTGCCAGGGATTATTTTTTGGCGGTGTGTGGAGTGTGGGGGAGAGATGTGGCCTTACATTAGCCCCAAGTAATACTTAACCAATGCTCCCCTTGGCCAGGAGTTGGCAGAACCAGGGGTGCAAACCACAGGGCGGCAACATTCTCTTAGCCTGGTTCATCTGGCAGTACAGAAAAAAGCAGACAAATGTGGAGCAGACGGTGCCATGCAGGAAAAGTGTTCGGTTTTGAAGGCAGCTGGCTTGAGAGTAAAACTAAGTCATTGTAACATACAGGATTCTGTGAACTACGCCTTATTTTTTTGCCTAATCATTTGAAGAGGAAACAAGTCAAATAAAGAGATGAAGCATTTTATTGGCTCCCCTTCTTCTTAGTAACAGCAGCAATTTTGGGGTGTTGGGCAAAGGGAAGGTGTTGAAAGGAGATGAAGGTGAGTGGCAGGATGAAAGGGGAGACAAGGAAAGACCAGACTCATTCAAGCCTTCTAGTGCCAAGGCACCAAGAAGGCCCAAACTTCTGGGCACAGGTTAGAGGGAAATGTTAAAGAAACCAACAGCCTCACACCAGTCAGCAACTGTACCAGTTCTCAAAACCAGTGGCAACTCAAGGATTAAGGTCTTGGGTATGGTTATCAAACCCTAAGGCTTGGAATCTGTGGATAACATCTTGTCTGCAGAAGACTTTTTACACCTTGAGATGTCCTCTTCTACTGAAATGAATGTTCCTGGTTAAACTCTATATGCATGCAAGTTTTAGCCTTTTCTAACTCAATGGGAGACTGGTTGCCTAATAGGTGGGAACTGGGGGGTCTATAAGATGTAATGGTTTGGCTTCTGTTGCTTTGCAAGAGGTGGAATTCTTGCTAATAATTGTAGACTGGCAACATGCTTTGATGATATTTTCAGGAGATTGCATATATATACAAAGCTCATCAACAGGGATCAGGTAAGATGGCTTCTCAACAGTATTCGCAAGGCTCACACCTGGGGGGTGGTTTTAATGCAGGAAGAGTGTCATTTTAACAGATGCCTTTCCTGCTTCCGAGAGCGGTTTTGCAGATGTGTTACCTATTGTGAAGCACAAAAGGTGCCAGCATCGTAAGCAGTCATCAATACGAAGTCAGGAGCTGTCTGTTCACATCCTGGAAGTATAAGCGCATGATAATGACCCGAATACTTCATCTTGTAGACACAGTGAGATTCATAAAACTGTCTTTTAGCCATTTTAGAGTTGAATCGTTCTCACCCTCCAAAGCACTCCTTCAAAAAACGAGCAGGCATTTTACAATTGAGCAGAGAGGCTGATACTTTAAAAACAGCTTTAAAGGGCATAGTAAATGGAAATAGCTGTCTTAACATCCGACCAGCTGGGGATGCAATCTCTAGTTTATGTAAAATGAAATGATACCTGGTTAGCTTTATTTTTTAATACTCATCTTTATTATTTTTTCCTGAATTTTATGGAGGCTATAGAAATATTCCACTTATAAAATTATTCTCCCAATGGTAAGTTATGCAGAATGATTGTTTAAAGCTGTTGGCAACTTTCTCATTCTCCGTTCTTTCTTGATTCATTTGTACCCCCAGTCCCCATCAGTTAATAGTTGGGCCTATATCTAGGCCTGTAGCATGAAATGGGGCTGTAAGGTGATGTTCTGGGTAATTGAAAATGCAAAACTTTAATCTACTCAGGAAATACTTTGTTTGGACTAATTATATAAATTCTGGTTTACTTTAGTTTTTACTTTTCCAGTTAAGGCCTTTTGAACTCTACCTTCCCAAATACTCTGTCCATCTGCCTTCCATCCTACAGATTAAAAAGTACCTGTCCATCCATATCTTACTGTATTGCTCTCCACTGTCCAATGTGACACCGAAGTTTTGTGGGGATTTTTTTTTTTTGCCTTTTAAAAAAATTAAAGTATATTGATATACAATCTTATGTTGGTTTCAGATATACAACACAGTGACACCTAGGTTTTTTGTTAAAAGAGATATTGGATTTTGTATTTAGTTTCCTGTATTAGTTTAAGAAAAGCAAATTGCCTCAGAGCTTTTATTTTAAAAATATAGTCGGAAGAAAACATGTTCTGCATATACGCTGATAGTTAATATAAAGCATTGGTGGTGATTTTACCCTTGTTGTTTTAGATTAAAAAAAAGTTTGGAAGGCTAGTTCTGAGCTCCCCCAATCTTTATAGATAACGCATTTCTTAAGAAACACGTCTTGGATGGGAACATATACATGAAAAAGATAGGTGTCAATCCCAGCTGAAACAAATGACTTCCTTGGAAGCCGTATGTTGGTGAAGGATGGAGGAGGAAGTGTTGTGCATTTTCCGTCTCCCTTGAGTGAGAGGGTACAGTGATCCAAGCTGGAAAGAGTAAGAAGAGATTAACTTCTGCAACGTACATGGATTGCAGAGACAAGCTCACACCATTTGGAAATAGGAGGTCAGTGGGCCTATACTACAAGACAAGCTTAACTCTACTGAAAAAGGACTACCACTTCGAAGTATGGATCTGTTAGCTTTGTTTTCTGGACATTCAATTCTCCTGCAGTACTTGCATTTACATTAGCGGGTCTTTTACCCCAACCTGGGAGAGTCATTTGATTTCCAGCAGATCCTAGAACAACTCCACTCGGCGCCATCAGCACGGACTGAAGCGCAGGCTTCACACATGCCCTACGAAACCTCCAGCTGTTGACTTCCTTGCTGTGGCATTCTATTTTTGTGATCCTACATTTTCGGTAGTGCACAGGCCACTGGAAGGAGTTTGCACTTCTAGCAGAAATTCTAGGTATAGATTAAATCTCGCCTTAGAAAGGTCATTTAAAAAAAAAATCTGGCTGACTTGGATTCATATTTATTGTACAGAAATTAGAATAATGCCACAATTCCAGAGCACAGTTTTTGGTGAATAGCTTAAGTTGGTCAATATCTTGAGTCTGATGCTTGTAGACCATGAAATTATAGAATTCCCAGACAAATTAGAAATGCTCTCTACTCTCAGTTCCTTTCAAACTGCCTTTGGCTGGACCACATCAAACAGAAAAACTAGGCGTAGCTAGCTTTCCTACATTTAGGCCAGAACTTTTTTGGTCACTAATTTATTTGAGGAGCTGATGGATTCCTCCCCTGTTCCTATATTTTGCACTGTTAAACAACATTTTAAGAGGTGTATTAACCCTCAGAAGCTCACCAGTGAACTTCAATGAATAACCCAGGTGTTATAGGTATTGTACTGCGAAATGTAAAATAAAAGGAACAATTCATATCCTATATCCAATGGCTCAGAAACTATGGCCAGAGAGAGTGATTTATTATTTGAGAGCTCTGGCTTCCTTAGCTTAGCAGACTGTGGGGTGGTAGGGACAGACCAAAGGATTCCTGCCTCTCTGTTTCAATCACTTACAGCAAAGGAAATGGATATGGCACATTTAGTGAATCTACAAATACAATGTTCTAGCCAAATAATTAGATTTTTGGTGAACAATGTTCTGTCTCTCTTGTTTTAAGGAAGATACTGATGACAGTTTCCACTTCCATTGCTGTGATTGATGTTTTTAGCCAATACTGGGTGCTGTGGGCATTTGTGCCATAGAATATGAAGGCTCAGAAGAACAATCTGGAACAATGTATATAGACATTTAGGATTTAGTATTTAAATTGTCTATCAGCTCAACAAATATTTATTGAGGACCCCATTGTGCCAGGCCCAACTTGTGACTGGGAACATAGCAATGAACAAGACAGATATCATTTAGAATAAACTTTGTGTGTTTTTAAATAAAAGAAGTGATTTCACAGGTAACAAAACCTGTGAGGAACAAATAGATATTTTATGTAATTTTTTATTTAAAAAATATCAGCAGCTGATGTCTGATTTAGAGGAAATGTTCTCTAGAAAAACTCTTGATGAAACTGGGAGAAGGAGGCCGATAAGATGTGTTTTAATTGCAAAAGGTGTAGTGACTGATGGCAAGAATGGAGAGCCCTCAGGGCAGGGAAGGGTAAGAGAAGCCCACATGAAAAAGTGAGAGAAGGGACACATTCACTAAGCCTGGAAAATTACCTGCTTGAATTGCTCACAATCACGATAAGTTATAAGGTGTGAAGCTTTCTGAAAGACCTGAGAAAAGTCTAGTGAATCAATTATCCCAACAACCATAAAAGAACCTCCTCCTTTGTACACAAAGATGAGAACAGCAGTAAATGCACATAAGGAGCCGACACACCAGCTTCCAATAATATGCCTGCCTGGTTTACGGAAGAGACTGACTGTAGGTGATAAAGCTGTCAAAGTGGAAAGGACACTGCCAGGACTGCAAAGGGACACACACGGTGCCAGGGCCTCTGGCTTCCTTTACTTTAAGGAAAAGAAAGATTTAAACATTGCAAGGAGAAAGAAATGCCATCCATTAGCTGTGTTTCCCTATATAGTAAAAGTGTGAGTGGGAAGGCTCTTGTTATTAATGTCATTGTTATTAAGAGTAGTTCTGTTTTCTGTGATTTCTTCTACCCTATAGTATATGGGCAAGCTATCTTTGGAGTTGGGTGAAAAGAAAGTAATGAATTAAAGTGAAAATCAGGATGAAGTTAGGTTTTTAAGCCATCCATTTATTGTGTATTTCAACATCTGCTCACATGTTAGGTTGGAATCCTGGGAAGTTTAAAAATAACCAGTTATGTCGAAGTAAAACATTCTTCCTTATTTGAGGAGTTAAACATTTATATCACCTATAAATTACCATACTGAGCAGTTTGGCACAACAACAGGGTTGCCAGTTTTAGAGGGGAAGAAATCCAGATTGGGAAACTTAGTGTACTTCTGTCAGCCATGGTTGCCCAGCATCTTTTGCATACCTTTTGTACATTTTCTTCGTTTCCCATATTGTGAGCATTGTTTTCTCAAGATAGAATCCAAAACCTTTATTTCCCAGCAGTTCTCTTCAGCTGTGGAATAGATAAGTGACTTAGACTTTGTTATTCAGATGCACAAGAGTGAGACTTGAACACAGAAATGAGCAATCCTTTGGTGTCCAGTTGAGGGGATCCACTGGCCAGCATATTGGTGAAGGCATCTGGTTCTCTAGGGGTCTGTGATGGAGTCCCTGGATCCTTAGTTATTATATTGATCCTGAAGTATGGTTTGGGAGCTCGAGCCTTAAACTAGACAGAATGGATTCTGTTGTTTGCAACCAAGAACACTAACCAGTATAAGAGGTTAAACAAGTGCCTTGAAATTGCCAGGTAGATTACACAGAAAGAGCCAGAATTAGAAATCAGGGGTCTTATTTCCAAGTTTCAGCTCCTAGATGGAGTTAATACAACATGGGGATTACAAGCCTGTGCCCCCATTCTTACCATTTAGCTGAAAGGTAGCCTTAGGTCTTTCTCCATTCAGTGCTTTTTACCAGGAGTCATCAGATCATATGTGGCCCACTGCCTGATTTTGCAAATAAAAGTTTTATTAGGACACAGCCATGCCTATTTGTTTATGTATCATCTGTGGTTGTTTTCACACTGTACAGCAGAAGTGAGTATTTCATAGAGACGATATGGCATGTAAAACCTTAAATAGCTACTATCTTGCTACAGAGAAAGTTTGTTGACCCTTGATTGGTAGGGGTCACTGTCAACTAGCAGGACCTGGCAGGTGAAGTGAAGGCAGATTGGCGTCCCTGGTCTAACAGGTCCTGTTAGCCATTCATTATTGCTTGTGTTAGCAGTGTCACCATTCAGCAGGGTCTCCGACCAGAAGACTGGTGTAGATGAGGACTGTATAGACATAAGGGAAGATAGCTGCACATATGTTAGAGGATATAGCCACTATTCCTTTTCTTGTCTCTACATGACTTTTTATTAAAGTAGATAACTTAGGAAGCTGTTCTTTTCCACTAAGTAAGTATTACCTCTGTAGATGATTAGACCAATAGATTTTTTTCAACTAAAAAAGAAAAGAAAAGCAACAAAACCAGATCAAGATTGCCTCTTTTTTGGGCTGGCATTTAATATATGTCTTCAATCACACTGGACATTGGCCACCCTTAGAAATGATTGATTCAAGTCTGCAGAGGACTTGAAGACCATCCATAGGTCATAGCTTCAGATCCAGAAGATCAGTATTGCCCTCATGCCAATACCTTGACTTTTGACACAGAGTGATCCAGATAAAAGAAATTCTCAAAACCTTGGGAGAAGTTGCTGAGTTGGCCATACCTCCAGCAGAAAACCCTGTAGTTGTCTTGGCTTTGTGGAATGACAGGCGATTTCCTAACTCTGCTGATCTAATGCTAAGGTCTGGCACGTGCTGCTCACTCTCTCTGTGTGGCATGTGCATGCTTCATTGCCTGCTGAGCTCATAGTCCTCTGAGACTCATGCCCAGTTTTCCTGATCCCTGTGCTCAGGGCTTACCTCCCCTGTGGGCTCTTTGTACCATGTCGTGTCCATTTATTTCTCTGCCTCCCACAGTTCAGTGTGCAGGCCCTGGGTCATTTGTTTCTGTTTCTGTACACAGCAGAGTGCTTAGCACACAGTAGGTGCTCAAAAGGTGTTTATTAAAAGAAGTGGCATCCTCTTTGTGTTCCAGAGGCAGGGCCTTGTGAGTGGAGCTCAGCTTTCTATTGTGGCTTCTTTTTCAGCCATGGATTACAGTGCACTGAAACTTTTAATTGAATTCTGAGCCAATCTGTCTATTTATTTTAAAAGGAATGAAGAGAGAAAAAAAAGGAAGAAAATACATCAAAATGCAATGCTATGCAGTTCAAGGTGGTGAGATTCTGAGTGATTTTTTAATTTTGTTTTTGTGCTTTTTCTGTATTTTCTAAACTTTCTATGTGAGTATGGATTTCTAGTTTTACCAATAGAAAAATAGATATTGATATCAGTTAAAAATAAAATAACTGGAATAAGATGTCAAATAGATCAGGTGCTTTTTATTATACATTTCAAACTTTTTAACAAGCATGTTAGCCAGTTTTAAAATTCTAAATAAAATACCGGTAACCAGGAAACAGGAGTAACCTCAGTCTAAATTTATAGAAGCTATAGAATGATGTTGAAACATGAAGGGCATTAGAATGAGTATTGGGTATTACAGGCTTTGGTTTGGCCCTGGAATGACCCTAGAGTGGGGTGCTATGTTCAACTCCCTTTTTCCTTATTTATTATGATGAGCACAGATGGACAGAAGTTGAGAATTGTCTCTTTTTTTTTCATTAAGGTATCACTGACACACACTCTCATGAAGGTTTCACAAGGAAAACACTGTGGTACTTACATTCACCCATATTATCAAGTCCCCTACCCCACCCCATTGCAGTCACTGTCCATCAGCGTAGTAAGATGCCAGAGTCACTACTTGTCTTCCCTGTGCTACACTGTCTTTTCCGTGACCCCCCAACACACACACACACACACACACACCATGTATGCCAATCATAATGCCCCATAATCCCCTTCTCCCTCCGCCCCCACCCCTTACCTTTGGTAACTGCTAGTCCCTTCTTGGAGCCTGTGAGTCTGCTGCTATTTTGTGCCTTCAGTTTTGCTTCATTGCTATACTCCACAAATGGGTGAAATCATTTGGTACTTGTCTTTCTCTGCCTGACTTATTTCACTGAGCATAATACCCTCTAGCTCCATCCATGTTGTTGCAAATGGTAGGATTTGTTTCTTTCTTATGGCTGAATAGTATTCCATTGTATATATGTACCACATCTTCTTTGAAATGATATGTCACTGTGGTTTTAATTTGCATTTTCCTGATAATTAGTGATGTGGAGCATCTTTTACTGTTGGTCATATGAATTTCTTCTTTGGAGAAGTGTCTGTTCCTATCTTCTGCCCATTTTTTAATCAGTTTATTTGCTTTTTGGGTGTTGAGGTGTGTGAGTTCTTTATATATTTTGGATGTTAACCCTTGTCAGATATGTCATTTATGAATATATTCTCCCATACTGTAGGATGCCATTTTGTTCTACTGATGGTGTCCTTTGCTGTAGAGAAGATTTTTAGTTTGATATAGTCCCATTTGTTCATTTTTGCTTTTGTTTTCTTTGCTCAAGGAGATGTATTCAGGAAAAAGTTGCTCATGTTTATATTGAGAGATTTTTGCCTGTATTTTCTTCTAAGAGTTTTATGGTTTCATGACTTACATTCAGGTCTTTGATCCATTTTGAGTTGACTTTCGTGTATGGAGTTAGACAATAATCCAGTTTCATTCTCTTGCATGTAGCTGTCCAGTGTTGCCAACACCAGTTGTGGAAGAGGGTGTCATTTCCCCCTTGTATATCCAGGGCTCCTTTATCATATATTAATTGACCATAGATGCTTGGGTTTATATCTGGGCTCTCTATTCTGTTTCCATTGATCTAGGGGTCTATTCTTGTGCCAGTACCAAATTGCTTGATTATTGTGGCTTTGTACTGTGGCTTTGAAGTCAAGGAGCATAATCCTCCCAAGAGAATTGTCTTTATTAATAGGTCTGTATCTTGCAGAAGGAATGCCAATGAAAAGTTCCCCAGGAGCTGCAGGAGAAGAAGGCATTGTCACACTGATGGAGGGAAAACATTCACTGCACCCTCAGGCAAGGGCTGTGGATTGCAGCATTTGTAGGCCCAGCCATCAGCCACAGGGTGAGGTAGTGAGAACAGCTCAGTGTCATAGACAAGGGGTTGGGTAGTCAAGTGCTAAAGTTACCTACAGGCAAACTTAAACCAAAATGCTCAAATGCAAGCCCTTGCTGTGATGAGCATAAATGTAGCACAATGAGGAAAATCATAAAAGGAAAACTGCTGGTGATTCTGATCAGGGCCAGATCAGTGCAAGCTGTGTGCAAGCATAGAAGCAAACTTGCAGGCACCCACTGAGATAGCTTGGGGTGCTCAGCCAGTGGGTCAAGCTTATGTGCACAGTGTGAATTCATTTATAAAACCCCCGCATCAGGGTACTCAGACCACACCAAATTGTTAATGTTTATGTTTATGCCTGAAAATCTTTCAAACTGCCACAAGTTTATAATACTCTCACGTGGGGACTTTAGTGTGTATCTAGGCCTCAGTTTCAAAACAACTAAGATTCCAGGTTGAGATTTTTAAAATTGTATTTACGGTTACATGTTAATTCACAAACAAGAATATCTGAAAGCACAGATTAAAACTATACCCACACCAGGAATTCCTCTAGGTACGCAAGTCAATGCAGGCTATGCCAAAATTTGGGGACAAAGGTATTTGTTCCATTTCTCATTATTCAAATCTGAGAACTAAATTTTAAGTGTGTTGGAAAAACTGTTGGTTCACTAATAACATCTGTATTCGTAATAATAATACAGAAATAATGGCAGTTCTGATTATATGATCAAATCGTATAAATATAAAATAATCCCTTTTATACTGAGCAAAACTACATTGTAGAGCTGATGTGCTGTTCGTAATGACTGTCGTTACCATGCCACCCAAACGCGGAGCTTTGGTCACTGTGTCGTGGGCTATTATTATTCTATTCTCCTGCCACACTGTTTCTTCTTTGCTCAGGGCTTTTTGGTTCTGTGAGGTTAGAGTTGATAAGGTAGCTGTGGGCCAGCTATCCTCCATGGTGCCCATTCTTCTGCAGATGCCATTCATTCATTCATTCCTCACTCAACAAATATTATGTGCTAGGCACCGCCAAAATGATACAATGACCAAAGAGAGCAAGGGTTACTGTGCTGAACTCTTTATTAAAAGTAAATATAGAGTTTGAGATAGTATTCAGATGGTATGCTTCAAGAGCTAGTTTGTAGAAATCAGTTGCTAAGCAAACAGGGGAGCTGAAAACCTCTGCCCTTCAGGCCTCCGATCTCATAGCCCTGTGATGATTCATCCTGGAGATGCAGGCAGAGTGAAGGGCCGTAAACCCTGTTCAGTCAACACTCACCCCAGTTCTATTACTCAGCTTTGCTGAGGTGTCATAATTTTACTTTGTCTTCTGTAAAATCCCAACAAAAGATAGAATACTGTGATTAAATTGTTTCACCTCAGGAAAATCTCACGTTCTAAAACCGAAACGCTTTTTCATCTCCAGGGAACAGGTTGGAGGGTGTCTTCTCATCACGGTATCCTTGTTTTCCCCTCTGTGCTGGGAGGGAGCCGGTGTGCTCTGGTGGATAATTCCATTTGTCTTTGGGGAGTTTTCTGCTCATCACTCGCGCCACCGGAGGCCACCACAGTGCCCCGCGTACTAGTTTTCCAAGCCCTCTTCATCTGCAGGCGCTCAGTCTTCATGGTACCCAGGGAGGTAATTCCCTATTATTATTTTCCAGATGAGAAAACTAAAACTCGAAGGGATCAAGTAACTTTCTCAGATTTAGAGACCGTCTGTCCATGCAGCACGGAGCAGAGCACGATGGAGCAGAAAGTGTGCTCAGAATAGGACCAAAACCTGATATATTCAGAATGCTGTCCTCTCCATCCCTCCCAGCCTCCTTAAAACCCTCTTCTCACCCCTTCTTTCCTCAAGGCGCCTTTTCTGTGAATTCCCTGGGAACTGACTCAGCCCTCCCAACCTCAACATCTTTCTTTCTTGTGTGAATGGAGCCTTGGGGACCAGTATTCTATCTTTTGTCAGGAAACGTTTTGCCGTCCACTAGTGTTGCTGGTGGACTTCGTGTAGTTTGTAACGCATGGCCAGAGTATCCCGGGAAGGCTGTGGCTCCTCTTTCATGTCTCAGCACTGGAAGGGATTCTCCTGCCACGCTGTTTCTTCTTTGCCCAGGGCTTTTTGGTTCTGTGAGGTTAGAGTTGATAAGGTAGCTGTGGGCCAACTATCCTCCATGGTGCGCATTCTTCTGTAGATGCCATTCATTCATTCATTCATTCCTCACTCAACAAATATTATGTGCTAGACACCGCCAAAATGATACAATGACCAATGAGAGCAAGAGTTACTGTGCTCAAGGAGCACATTCTAGAGGGAGAGACAAGCAATAATCAAGGGAACAAAGAAGGTAATTTCACCTTGAGGGAAATGAACGGCAGACTTGATACAGACTAACTATCCCAGGGGGATGGATCTTTAAATCAGGTTGTCCAGAAGACCATATGAAGGCACTGCTTTCTGCAGGGACACCTGATGAAGGGAAAGCTCAGACATCCCAGGACCTGGAGAAAGACCAGACCAGGCAGCAGGACCAGAAAGATGATCAGAGATGGGGAAGAGTTTGACTTATTTTAGAGGCTCACAAGGGAACTGTGTAGCTAGAAAATAGTGGGTGAGGGGGTGTGGTAGGCAATGGGGTAGGGTCAGACCTTGTCTGGCTTTGTCGGCAACGATGATTCCCAGCTGGAAGACGATGGCACCATTGCACTGGCTCTTTCCAGTGAGCATCTGTCTGCTGGCTTATGCCTCATGCGAGGTATTTAGACTCCCAGTCATAGGCCACGTACTATAAAAGCATGTCTCACTATTTCCTGATCATCTTCCCAGGCTGTTAACATTAGGCGAGCTGTCAGGAACTGAGGAGCTGGGCCCCTAGGGAGGGGCCAGTTCACCCCCTGAGGACACGAGCTGGAGGGGAGGGAGCACAGGTTGCCCCTGTTCCTGTTCTGACCTTCCTGTTCGTCCACAGTCATCCTGACACACTTGTATTTTCTTTGGCAGCCACAGAGCACTTAACCTTCACCATGCAAATCAGTATTCATCTATCAAGGATTCTAGGCCAGCCTGTTTTTGTCCCCATTAACGTCTGGCTAGCCCTTCACTTCTCCAATAAAAAGAACTCCATTTCCTAATCAATGGTCACTTCCCGATGGAAACCCTAATTATGGTGATGCACCATTCAGTTAGCATGCACAGCTTTTATGAGTGTGATTGATAGAAGTGAGGCAGTGAGACTGAGTGGGTCACGTGCCCGGTTGCGTTGCTCATCTTATTTTGCTGGTTATGGAGGGTGGCCATGTACTTTATTGTCCAAATAGGGGCCCTTTTGAGAATGAAGGAGGACTCTATTAGTAATATCACCATGAAAGCAGGCATAAACTGGGGTGCGTGGTCATTCTAGGTTTTTGGTATTTGGATATCACACACCATTATTATATTTTTTAGGTTTTTTCCATGTGACAATGAGTGATATTCATTCATTCTTTCTTGTCTCTATTACAATCAAATATGTGAAGTCCATATGTTTTATGGGTCTATGGAGAATGTCACAAAATGACCTTGCCAGTAAAAGGTCATTACTGGGGGGCTTATGCCAAGTTTAAGAAGGAAAGAGATAAACCAAAGCTTGTAATGTCGGTACTGCCATTAGGCACCACGACATGGTTAGGAAAGGGGCAAAGAGGTCTTAAAGATGCTTGCTTCCTTCCTTCCACATTCACCTTCCTGCGTTTGGAAAGCACCTTTGAAAGGGGACGGTTAGAGGTGGCATGAAAGTAATTTGCCTGATGATCTCTGGTCAGACCACCTGCTAGTGACAGTGAAGGTGGGAAAGGAGTTATTTTCAGGACAGCATACAATGTGTCACCGTGGGAACCTGTTGTATGTGCTGATAGGAAGACGACTATCCTAAGGGAAAAATGAATGGGGTGGGCCCAATTTATTACTCATGGCATTACAGGAAAGCAAAATGTTATAACCCTGAATATCCTCAGTTGGCAAGAGTAATTTTTTTTAATTCTCTAATTTATGAGAAAAATCTTTTAAAAAGAGTTCTTGACTGAATGTTTGTATGCTTTTGCTTAAGGAACACAAAACTGTCGGACAGATTTAACATTGTATCCTGTTCTCCTTCCCCAACTCATATTTAAGCTGAAGTCCGCCAGTCAATTTAAAGATGTTCTTCAGTTCCCAAGTGCCCGTGAGCAGACAGCCTCTCAACTGGGATGGTGTTCTTGAAGATGCAAATTATTCCTAACCAGGACCTGATGGTTCATGTTTTGAGGATAGCTTTTCTTCTTTAATACAAGAACACACTGCGGCCTGCTGTGAAGAGAATATTTAGTTAGATGACTTAGACTAACAAGTATCTCCTACCACAGTTCCCTCTAGGGTTTAGTAAGCCATGTAAACACACTGAGATGCTGTTGGCATTTACAGGGAAGCTCCCCTAATCCTCGGATGATCCCTCCCCTCTTTGTCCCCTTTCCCACTGCTGTTTACTACCTTTTCCCATTGTTTTTCATGCCAGCAAAAGATGAGACTTCTCCCATTTGGGGACAGCTGTCCCCTCAAACCCTTGTCTGTGCCTTAGTTCAGTGCTGTTCAACCTAGAAGCAAATATTTTTAGGAAACTGAGATAGAACTTTAAAACTGATAAATAAACAGGGCTGGGGCTGGGGTTTGCTTCATGGGAAACTAACAAGTTACGCTGTGAATCCCATGAGAGCAGGTTTAACAGTGCTTGACCCTGCAAGTATTTTGCCCTCTGGACCAGTGTTCATAAAAATATAATGTGAGGCACACACATAATGTAGGCTTTTCCAGTGGTCACATAAAAAAAGCAGGTGAAGTTAATTTTAATGATTTTATTTAACCCAACATACACACAACATTTCTGTCTCACCGTGTAATCAAGATGAAGTGTATTAATGAAGTATTTTACATTTCTTTTCATTCTAAGCCTTTAAAATCTGGAGTGTGTTTCAATCCAAACTCGCCTCATTTCACAAGCTCAGTAGCCTCATGTGGCCTGTGGCTACTGTACTGGAGTAAGTTACTGAGCCTTAAAGAATTTTTAGTTATTAGCCAGAAAGAGGAAACCATACATGGTAAAGCCTAGACATTAGGAAGAACACGAGTCATTTGAAAGCCTAGAAGAAAAGCACGTGGCTGAATCCAAAGAGGGAAAGGACCAGTTCAAAACTATTCCAGGCAGGGGCATAAGGCAACTGTCTTAAGAATGGGACTTAATTCTAAAGACAGTGAGAAACCGGGCAAGGACTTTACACGGAAATGTGAAATGCTCAGATTTGCCTTTAAAATGTTCACTCCAACTATAGGTTCAAACTATGGGTCACCTCTTATTTTTTTCCCTAAATTTTTTTCTAACGTTTTGAACCCTCATTTAATGTTCCTCTCCACATCAGCTTGGAATTTTAAAACTTATTTGTCAAAAAACCCATTTCCTATAATCTCTCTCCTGCATGCCCTGTTCTTTGGAATGCAATTTGGGAAATGCTGACTGAAATCATTCCCTCTGCCTGGCATGCCTCCTTGCCCTGTGGAAATCCTGGGCATCTCACCATACCCAGATCCCACCCATCTTCCCAGCCCTGGTATGGCCTCTCCCACATCCCAACTTCCTTTGTCCCTTAAGTCAAGGCTCCTTCCAGATCTTAAATAACTACAGTTCTAGGATACCAGAGGCCTCTGTCTTTCCTAAAATCCTATAGTGCATCGTTGATACACCTCTTGGGCTCTCGTCAGCTGACGTTGTGCTGGAGCAGAAGGTGTGTAGGTCTGAATCCCCCTGCAAGGCATGGGTTGGGGTTATTACCTTCTCAGTCTCATACTCTTCCTGCCTTGACCAGAGGGTATTGATGACTGTTTAATGAATTCTTGCCCCTTGAGAAGCCACCTCCCAGAATTCTTAGCCCCATCTAAATACAGCCTCCTTGCGTTTTCAGGGGCAGCAGAGCCTCCCAGCCTGGTCTGGTGGTCCCCCAGCACCTGTGCCTGCAGGTGTACAGGAGAGGCGAGCTCTTTCTGCCTCAGCCCTTTGGGGTCCTTAAGGCCCTGAAGACTCCAGTCACCCACCCTGTGTGTTCCTCCCTCCAAGACATCTGGAACACAGAGATGGGGCACGTTCTCCCCACTTCGAGCTTTCTGAGGTTCGCAGCTGATGAACCAGTGAAGAGCAAGTGTGCTGCCTGTTGTGACTTCAGGTGTTTCTTAGCCTGCGCCTAAGGCTCCCTTTGGTCCCACATGGCATCAGAGCTGCGCTTCCCCACCTGTGACAGCATGTGTGTGGGGGAGGCAGTGAGGAGTAATGGCTGTTGTCAAGGAGCTCGCCTCCCCCACGTCAGTGCGGGCTCCCCTCGCTGGCCCGTTCCACTCGCTCCTTGTGGGAAGGTCTGTCAAAGGATGTCAGGGTAAAATTCTCTGCTGCTACGGGCGCCTTTGCTTTCTCTCTCTCCCTCTCCCTTCTCTCTTTGATTTTGTCTTGATGTCATCTCTTCAAAGTATACTACCTGTAAAATATTGATTCGCAGCAGGCTGCATCTGCCAGGATCAGATTTCTCTTCTGCTGGCGGCAGTAATACACCACCACAGACACCGCAGACCCGGTGCCAGCTTCACCGCCTCCTCGCACGTACCCGTCTGTCTTCTGCCCGACTCTGCATAATGAAGCAGCATCCAGAGACACCGCAGAAGTAGAGAAACCGAGTAACAACCGGTGGGGACATCAAAGAGCCAGGGAACCTGCAAATGCAGAGCGTGACAGCATTGCCCCAAGTGGCACAGGGCCTGGAAGCTTCCTGGCTTGCTGGGAGCAACTGGAAAAATAGCAAAGCAAAACAGAGTCTCCCAGTTAACCATCCACGTGAGCCAAATTGCAGCGGTCCCCCGGCCTCCTCCTGTTCTTTCTTGTCCCCTCTGCCCCCCATCATCTTGGGCTAGATTGTGGAATTGCACCTTGAAGAGCTGAGTGCTGATAATTTATAAACCCTGCTAGGATGTGAAACCCAGAGGAAGATCTTGTGAAATAGGGATGTGAATTTTGTTCGAGCAGGAAAAAGAGAATTAGTGGGAGGTAGTGGGGCAGGGTGGTCAAGTGCTTAGAGCCAGGGCCTAGGCTGGGCACCTGGCTCTGCCACTTACCAGCCATGCGATTGGGGGCAGGTTAGTAAACTTCTGTCCCTATTTTCTTCTTGGTATAATGGGATTATTGTCACTATTAAGTGATTTAATGGTTGAAAGGCATTGAGAAGAATGCCTGGCGCACAGCACTATTGAAATGCTTATTAAATACATACTTATAAATTTCCTGTTGGGGAGGCTAAAGGCCCAGTTAGTGGGAACAAGGCAGGCATCATGCTTCTCTTCTGGGGGTGTAGCTTAGCCTCTCGCAAGACCTCCGGAGCAGACAGGCAGCAGGGGACCGAGCGGACCTTCAGGGGGAACCGGAACATCCTCTTCTTGTTTGTCTGCCATTGTGCACTTGTTTGAAGGTGTCCCACTCTCCGAGAAGGTGACTCTTTATTCAGAAACACAGCAGTCGTGGGAAGAGCTTTCTGAATCTTAGTGGCGTGTGTGTCTGTCATTCGCGTCCTGGCTGGGGGAGGAAAGTATTAAAAAGAGACGCGGTCATCCGAAGTCAGTAAATCCGTCACCAGAGATGACAGCTGTGGGTTTGCATTCTTGTTTTACTGCGACTTTGAGCAAGTTGGTGAAGGTGGCCGTGGCATCCAGTACTGGCCTGTGAAGAGTTATGATTTCCCACTGTATTAAGCTACTGAAGGGGACCCTACCACTTAGCACCCTCTGGGGAGCCTTCCCTTTTGCAGTATAGGGAAATTTACCCCTTGTGACCAACTGTTAAGCTTCCTTTGAAGCCTCTTTTAATTCAGATTTGGTTCAGTGCATGATGGCTGCAGTCAGTGGGGAAAACGTTTACGACATGACAAACTAGCAACCTGTATTTTTTTTCTTTTACAGACTGTTAGAGAAATCATGGGTCTTTTATACTCGCGTTCTTTTGCTTTTTGTTGGGAGGGATGTCCTTGGAGACCCCTCAGTCCCTCACTTTATATTCTTTCTCCTCTTCCAACCTCAAAGGCTCTCTGCACAGCAGCAGGCTTCCCTTTGATGAGGCGGCTGGAGAAATTTTCATCAGAAGCCTGCCAGAGTCAATGGTCTGTGGTCAAAAGGAAGACTGCCGAGTCAAGGGATGCGTCCACCTCGCCACTGGGGAGTTTAGTTCCTGTGGGAGGAGGGGGCTGATTTCCATTCCTCAAAGGCCGTGAAGGGCATGGCGATCTCACGGGGCATTGTGCGGGTCCAGTGTACCCCGACCTGTTACCCTCACTGTGGCATGCTCCACAGAACTGTCTTGTTCTTCTTAAATTACTGTTTGTATACCCATTTAGATAGAGAGCAGAAAGTTAGTGCAGTGCAAGGCACCTTGGAGCCTCCGAAGGTGGCCCATGGGAGACAGAATATCCAAGCACAAAGAGTGGTAAGGGAGGCATCAGTAAGGAGTCAGGAGGGCTAAGTCTGGACCCTGAGCTAAGTTTTGTCAAAGACACAATGTGGAGAGTGAATGTCCCCTACAGAAAAGGGAAGTGGAGGGGCAGCTGCTCGGAAACCACGTGCAGGTGGACCACGGCGTGATCAACGTGGGCTTGGCGCTGAGCTCTGCGGTTGTCGGGCCTGGGGGAAAATGACTTCACCTCCCTCCCTCCAGCTCCTCTTTCAAATGGGTGGTCACAAGAATTGAATGTGATTATCCATGTAAAATGTTTAGCATAGAGACTGGTACATAGGCTCAGATTGGTGTTAATCACATGTTAGCATAAGGAAGTGTTGATAGTAAGGTGTCCTCAGGGTACACCACACCAGTGAGACAATTGTGGGAAAGGCATCTTTAAATAGCCAGTTGATGAAGAATTTAAGTCACCCTTGATTTTTTTATCCACCAGCAAACATGTCCATATTCTTCTATTTGCAGTCTAGGAAGCAGTAGGCATTCAATAAATATTTGTTGAATAAATGAATACTCTTTTGTACTTACACCTGTGAGCTTAGCGATCATCAACAGCCTAAAAAATTTCACCATTGGCTCTACTGATCTGATTACAATTTTGTTGTTCCTTTCAGTAAAAAGAAATCTTTTTGTTTCTATTTTGTTCTTTTTCAGGTCTGAAGCTTAGGAGTCTGTGTTCATTTGCACAACCATGTTACCAAATCCGTGTTAAATGTCTCCTATGTGCTCCCTGAAGCAATATTTATTGAGACCCTCCCATCTTTCATTTGGTGCTGTGAAGTTTCTACCTTCAGGATCTGAAAGAGAACAAAACAGACTAGAGCAATACTCTGTTACAGGTACTAAGACAGATAGAAATGAAAGCTGCTATGGAGACGCAGAGGGAGAGAGCTTCCCTCGCCTGGTGCACCTTGGGGTGGAAGGAACTCAGGAAGGCTTTCTAGAGGTGCTGGCATCTAATATTCTCATAGTGATATATTACATTTCAATGAATAAGTGAAAACTATGGTGAGAAAAAATGTCTGTAGACTGACTAAACATTTAGTGAAATCTACTCTTGTACAAGGGGATAAAAATCCTAGGATGTGGAATTGTGATTGTCAACATTCAGCCCTGCAACATAGAAAACAAAGAAACGTCCTAGCTGAACTTCCCTACTGTGGGCCTCTCCAACATTCATTAGTTCACTCACTCACTCATTCATTTATTTAGTTTCCAGCTTTACTGACATGTACTTGACGTCTCTGACTTTCAAAAGTAATTTGGTTCGGTGATTATACTACTGGAAGGTCAATGAGAATTTAGAGAACAAATTGATGGTGGAAAATGAGTCTTTTATAACTTACTAAACTAAAATTCCAGCCTCTGTTGGCAGGAACTAACCAAAGAAGGCAAGGGTGTTGTAGAGGACATTTATCTCAGAGTTTCTGTTTCTGAAGAGAGAGAATGAATGAGTTTTATTTTATTTTGACTGACTACTATCTGTCAGAGAAGAACAATGCCAAGAGTTGAATAGAAATATCAGTAGATCACTTTTATTAATAACATTGAGACGGGACACATGGTATATGTTCTGCCATATTATCTAGGAAATGGCTTGGGTAACAAAAGCCCTTTTACTTCATGAATAAACACAGACAAGGGTATGTTATTCACAGGGAAGTTAGTTCAGGTAATGGCCTGACATCCGAAATGATACAAAGAAATGATGAAGGGTTGGAAAGCAAAGGGAAAACTCATTTGAAGAGGGGGAATCAATAATGTTAGCTCCATGTTTGCTCATCTGTAAAATGAGGAGTTTGGGGCTGGATGGAGTCCAAGGTTTTTGCCGTCTTTGACGCATCATGGACCTATGGATCCAAAAAGCAGCAGACAGGCAGTACGACTGATGGCTTACTAATTAAAACTTATTATGCTTTTCTTCTAAAGAATGGAAAGTTCTCATCATCATGTTCAAGTACAGGACATTTTTAAAAATAAAAATATAAATATAAAAAAAGCAGGCAAAAATTTCAGCATACCAATAAAAAAAAGTGTCATACTATCAAACTACGGCTTCAATGCACATGTTGTTTTCTCTGCAAGTGAGGTATTTGGAAAGTTCATTAAATTTTGGGGATATTGAAGAACACTTAACATCCCATTTCTTTGTTGTGTTATAGTGTCCCCCAAGCCCTAAGGAGTGGGGAATTTTAAGACATTCCTTAAGTTATAGTCATGGTGCAGCTTTGGTATTGAGGGAATCTGATTCAAAATGAAAAATGAGATCAGTACATGTCGTGGTTTCCTGAAAATTTCTATGTTCAGTCAAACACTTTGGAAGAGAGAGATGGTCACCAAAATGTATGCTCCCCAATCACAGAGTTGTCATTGGAAGATAACCATGCCTTTGCCCAGCCTTTGGCTTTTTGGTAGGACCATGTGACTGTTCTTCTCAGTGGACTCTTAGTAGAAGTGCTATACATCATTTCTTGGCCTAGGATGTTAAGAACAGAGCCTTCATCACAGTCTGTTTGCCTTTATGACTCGATATAGAGGACTCCCCAGTCCTAGGGATGGCAGAACTCTAGAACGGAGGAAGCCCAGATCACAGAAGCACAGCATGGAAGAAATTTTCCCATCTACCAGAAACCCTGCATAGTGCTGCTAAATGAACATGAAATAAACTTCTGTTGAACTTTTGGGGTTTATTTATGGTAGCAATTACCTGATTGATACAGGCACTGAATCCCTTGGTCTTGTACAGGAAGGTAAATTAGTGCATGCAAGAGAAGCACAAATGTGATTTATGGGTGATGGAACTTATTGGAAATCCTGGTATGCCCTGTGGTCTAAAGCCATGAGGAAAGAGAAATCAGTGATCTTTTTTGGTGGTGTTAAGTTCAAGTTGTTGTTCAAGTTGTTGTTCAAGGTGGTGTTAAGCTCCAAGTACAAGACTTGGAGCGTTCTGGCCTTCCTCTGGTCTAAGTCAAAGTGGGACAATTTGCTTCAGCCATTCAGCAGCATCAAAAAATTACTTCTTGATTTCAGAGAGAAACACAAATTTCTGACTTTTCTTGGGTCATACTTGATGAAAGGAGAAAAGTCTGATTGGTATGAAGCACGCAAGATATATGGGTAAGATTCATGAGAGAGCAGAAAATGCCATTTGTTTTTATATTTATTCCATGAGCTTAGAAAAATGAGCTAGAGAATCTTGAACGGTCATTGGGCATGTTACATTTTCTATTGCTTGCATTAAAAAAAGAATACGCTGTGCAATAGATGTTTTTGGTCAAAGAAAAGTTCTTAATATATTAAGACTCCATCTCCCCCCTGGTGATGGGCACTCAGTGTCCTCTGCAGCTGCTTGCGGTCAGTACGCATCTTAAGCCCTGAGCAAAGGTAAACCCAAGAGTTAGATGAACAGTCTCATGTAGTCTTGTAGGTAGAACTACACATTCTCAAAGGAAGTCCTAGAAATAACACCATGAATAAACATTGATAGAAACTGATCATAACCAAAACCTGGGCAAGGGAAAATTGATCACTATGAAAAAAATTGTGTGGTAAATCAGTTTAATTAGTACGATGATGAGATGAAGGAGAAAAGGTCAATGACAGCCAGGATTGTTATAGTCATGTCAGCATATTAAATATACCACGTTGCTCTGACAAAACCAAGACCTGTCTCCCAGGGCAGAGATGAATGCTTCCAGAGACTCCTGTGTTTTGAACACCTCAAACAGTCTTACTCTCTCTCTGGAACAACTTTTGTTGTGTCTAATTCACCAAAAGCCCCTATCAGTCAATGCCTACTCCACTCAACTCCCTGTTTATGTGAGGATTAAATATTAAACAGTCATTCTCAAAAAGACTCCAAAGCCACTTAGTACACATTTTAGTAGACATTTAAAATTTTCTTTTCTTTTTTTTTTTTAATGACTGGGGATTACTTAGAAATCACAAGTTCCACCAGATACAGGATTAGGGTGATGGAGTGAGGTGCCCAGGGCATAAAATTCAAGGAGGCACTCCCCACCCAGTCCCTGTATGACCCTGAGAGGGAGTTCCTCCTTACATTTTGTGTCCAGGCACTGCATTTGACTTACCTTAGTCCCATCCCTGAATGCCACAGATAAATGGGTGTGTAAGGTGTATATCTGAGGTGTGCAGAACCACCTGGAACTGCTTAAACATTGTTTCTCAGTTTGGGTACCCGGTAGTAACTTCTTAATGAGAAATCAGCACCAACATCAAGGTAGAGTTCCTGTTGAGCAAATGACACCAGGAAAGAAAAGCTCCTCTTTTCGTCTTTGCTTGAATAATAATAATAATAAAGACCTATAATTGGATTTCCTTGAAGACTTGGAGAACTCACATCTTTATAACTTTTCAGATTAAAAGGTAGTCCTTTTGAATTCTATGAACTTTGCAGCCTACATTTTTTAGAAAGTAAGATTATGCAGCTTCTGAAGGAAGCCAGGAACAATGAAGTGAGCAATATTTGCATTCACAAGTTACTCTGTGTTGGCAGATTGTCCTCTTCTGTAGAAATATCACAATTTTTCAAAAGGACCACTTTGAAGATAAAGAATTATATTTAATCATTATGTTTTTTTGTTCATAAAATGAAGTCATTTTGAAAGCTTGCTTTGACAATCACAGATCCCGTTACCCTTTAGCACGCTGCCATCCCCTTCAGGTAGCCACATTGCAGTCCAGGGCACCATCCCCCTGTCCTCTGGAGCTCTGTGAGAACAGGCCGCATTCACACCCCTGCCACTTAGGGTTCTGAAGTTCCTGTTAGCAGAAGAATGAGAACCCTGTTACCTAGGAAATTTTAGACTGACATCCAAAGAAATGGTAGAGAATAGGTTCAATAGAAATGAGTATCTAGCAAATTTCATAATGGATCAGAACACTGTATTTTTCTATTCCTATCTTAGTTTAAAACTCTAAGCCTTAATGACCTTGGAACATGCCAGAAAGAGTTGGCTATACTGGGGTCACTGATGAAAAAGCAGTATCTCAGAAACGGACACCTTCCCTTATTACTGACAGAAGTTTCAAGGGACCAAGAATGGTAGACTGAATCTTCTCTCAGAAAACTGTGAATTTTCACATCACATGAAAGCTGGTGGCAGTTTCCATACATGGTGGTGTCACCACAAGGGCTTCAGGGGTGATGATAAAAGTAACCACTGTGCTGAATGCATGGCTTCCAGGGTATGATAAAGACACTTCTCTGGGTTTACTTCCACTGCTCCTTTAAAATGTAGGCAGTGGGGGGAATCTTTCTGTGCCCCTGGATGGAAGATCCCTTGACTTTTATGCTTATTCTTGGTAAAAGATTGGTATATGATTTCTTTAAGCAAAAATCCTTAAGTCTCAATCCAGAAACTAGATTTTCTGGCCCAAATGTTAAAGTCTTGCTTTTGTCCTCTTTGAAAGGAAGACTTCTGCCTTAAACCTCACCCCCATGCTAAGACTGCGAGCTGGTTTAGTTCATTTCCCACTTGCAGGCTGCCTTTCATCTCCAGCAGGGTCAAACGGAGAGTGTGGGAGGTGAGGGGGAGGGCCTCTCCTGCAGGCTGGTGTCCTGGTGCCCCAGAGAGTCCCTTCGCTGGGCCCTCTCTCTGCGCTTTCCCCTTACCGGAGGCCGGCTTGCAGGGGGCCTCCACCTGGCTCCCGGGCAGGGCTGGATCAGTCCCAGTTCCTCCTGTTGGCCTCTGGGACCCAAGGTCATCTCTCCCCCTGGAGGCCTCCCTCCGGTGCGGGAGGTACAGACTGACCCAGCAGGTACTGGCTCAGCCACCGTGCTCCCCAGGTGTGCCGGGCATGACTCAGCGGCTCCATGAAAGCAAACAGCCCCACTGGGCTTGAGGCGGAGGAGCCGTACCCACCCCCTACCCCCGCCCCGAGGATCCTCACACCGCCGGCAGGTAGCAGACGATAGCTTGCTCCAAGTAAGTCTCTTCGCAGAGTCCTCTCCGCTTTCCTTCTGGCCTGGCTCCGTCACGTCCTTGTATGTGGTGGGTCTCTTACGACCAGTGAGGGCCTGTTACATTAGCACCACAGTCAAAACTGAGGCCGAAGGAACCCCATTTTATAGCGTGCTCCATAAATGAAACAGTATAATCAAGAGACTTTCTATTAAATAGACATAACTTAATAAAAATGTGTAGCAATTCAGTGATTGTTGCCCTCTAATGTGAGCTTTTTGGTGGCAATCCGTTGCTGAAGCCTGTTCTGCCCTAGCCATGGGCAGCTCACACCCAGCTGGACTATGAGGTGAGGTTCCATCCTCACTGATGTGCTCTCACCCAGGCACCCACCCACTAGCCAGGACACGGGTAGTCCCCACTTGTCATTCATTCCCAGGTTGATTTTAGACAACTATGCCCAGTCCTTCAAAAGAGGGAGGTGCTTTCTAAATGCCTATTTCTTTAAAAGGGCAATAAATATTTCCCCCCATTATACACTCTATTAAATCTGTAACTCAAAGAAAAAATTTCATGACCTACTGGCCTAACACTTTTATACATAATTTAACCTCCTCAGAAAGGGATGTTATCAGGCATCAGGGTCGTAAATACAATTGCTAGAGATTACCAGAAGTTGCTATACACGTTTAGAAAAGTAAAACCTGATTCCACTCTGCCTGTCTGGAGGGCAGGAGCTGAAGGCTGCTCCCCTTCTGGGGGTCTGAGGTGCACTAATGTTTGGGAACCTAGAATCAGGCATGTGGCATGGAAGCATTAGAGTGTAGGAAACCTGGAGAGGCCACATTAGTAGCTAACACCTGAAGAGCTTCATTTATATTTCCCTTTTTCTCCTCCAAGTTCTGAAACAGTATGTCGAAGGGTAGGGCCAGGGAGTATGTTGAGGTTGAGAGAAGCAGCTGGAAGCTGACTGTTCTGGAAGTGCTAACGGGAGGCTTTTAGGAGGCAGTCGGTGTTCCCTCCGAGGGGGGTGTCCTCGGCTCGCCCAGTGGGAAGTTGACAGGTACAAGAAACGCAGGGAGAGAAGGGAGCCTAGCACAGAACCAGATTTTAAAGAAAATTGCAATTCACCACATCAGTATGCAAATCACGGATTTGCTGCTCATGAAAGCATTAATGCAGGCAAAAACCTTACCTCAGCAGAAGATGTGCCTCGGCAGAAAAGTATGAGCAACCCAAATGAAGTAATTCTCCATAATTTACTGTCCTTAATCATAGACAATTCAGCTCAACACATGTTATTGAATATCCTCTCTATGCTCAGGCTGGAGACATGAGGGTAAGTGGGCTGGAGACCATGCCTTCCATGGGCTTACAGCAAAGAGCACAGGACCTGGCATTTGATGGTTAACCGTCTATGGCTTTAAACCAGAATTAGTTGTCAGAGCAGCAGGGAAACTTTTTAGTTTTCTAGTATGTGATGATCATGACAAAGGAAGATTTTTTTTTTTTTGAGAGGGCATCTCTCATATTTATTGATCAAATGGTTGTTAATAACAATAAAATTCTGTATAGGGGACTCAATGCACAATCATTAATCCACCCCAAGCCTAATTCTCGTCAGTCTCCAATCTTCTGAAGCATAACGAACAAGTTCTTATATGGTGAACAAATTCTTACATAGTGAATAAGTTCTTACATGGTGAACAGTGCAAGGGCAGTCATCACAGAAACTTTCGGTTTTGATCATGCATCATGAACTATAAACAATCAGGTCAAATATATATTCGTTTGATTTTATACTTGATTTATATGTGAATCCCACATTTCTCCCTTATTATTATTATTATTATTTTATTATTATTTTTTTAAGTAAAATGCTGAAGTGGTAGGTAGATGCAAGATAAAGGTAGAAAACATAGTTTAGTGTTGTAAGAGAGCAAATGTAGATGATCAGGTGTGTGCCTATAGACTAAGTGTTAATCCAAGCTAGACAAGGGCAACAAAACATCCACGGATGCAGAAGATTTCTCTCAAAACGGGGGGTGAGGTTCTAAGCCTCACCTCTGTTGATCCCCAATTTCTCACCTGATGGCTCCCCTGTGACTGTGCCTGTCTTAGGTTGTTCCTCCCTTGAGGAATCTTACCCGTCTCTGGCTAACCAGTCATCTTCCGGGGCCATACAGGGAAATGTAAAGTTGGTAAGTGAGAGAGAAGCAATATTGTTTGAAAAGGTTAGCTTTTTACTTCTTTGCCGATTTATGCCCTGTGGCTTTTATGCCCAGCATTTGTCTTGAGGTATCTTTACCACTTGGAAGAATTATGATACTCGGTAAATTTGATATGAGGCACGAATTCTATTTAAGGGTTGTAATTAGGAAGGAAGAAGAAAAGCTATAGAAGTAGCAGGCGGAAGAAAACATGGGAAGATTGATTATTTCTTTGACATATCTTCTTGTAGAGTAACATAAGCATGTATAGGTTTTAAACTACTAATTAAATTGCATACACACATTAACATAATAGGAATACAGCTACATAACAAAAGCAGACCTACAATTACCAGCCATCTCCAGTGAAACCAAGAAAACCAGTTAGGCACCCTAAGCATTTGCGAAAACTTATCTATGATATGATGGATATTGTCTAACTGAATTTGAATAGTTTGAGAAAAATCAGACAAATTAAAACAACACATTCCTGGGAACTGTTCACATCCCATATGTTCTTTTAACAGTAGATATTCTGTAGTCACAAGATTTTGGAGCACTGCAACTTGCACTTCTCCTAATTCTCGGTTGAGTTCCAACAGTATAGATCCAGTCAAATTTGTTGTTTTACTGTATGCACAGGCCAGCTTAGATATCTCCTTCTTCATTCCAATGGCAATTCCAGGAACCAGTGGGATGAATGCAGCTACAACGGCAACAGCGTCAGAATCTTTCTTGAAGATTTTGATGATCATCTTCTGGAATGACTCTTCCAGAGTATGTTGATGTTGGAACTTCTTCTTCATATCATATCATAGTTCGTTTTCTGGGTAGCCAAATTAGGCTTTGATCCTCTGTATAAACATAAACAGACCCTTTGCCCATACTTTGATATGCCCTTTATACCATTATGAAGAACTTATTGGAGGTCACCACAGAGGAACTGCTTTTTTTTTAAGAGAAAGGAATATTATCAGAAAAATGTACTTCCATAGCTGATCATCTGACACCTTTTAAATGATCAAAATTAAGGATATTTAAAGCATGCATTAATCGTTGATTTACTGTTAGTTTTATTCTATCAGGGAGTAATCCCCCTTTTTTTTTTTGTTATCATTAATCTACAATTACATGAAGAATATTATGTTTACTAGGCTCTCCCCTATACCAGGTCCCCCCTATAAACCCCTTTACAGTCACTGTCCATCAGCATAGCAAAATGTTGTAGAATCACTACTTGTCTTCTCTGTGTTGTACAGCCCTCCCGTTTCTCCCACCCCCCATTATGCATGCTAATCTTAATACCCCCCTTCGTCTTCCCCCCCACTTATCCCTCCCTACCCACCCATCCTCCCCAGTCCCTTTCCCTTTGGTACCTGTTAGTCCATTCTTGGGTTCTGTGATTCCGCTGCTGTTTTGTTCCTTCAGTTTTTCCTTTGTTCTTATACTTCACAGGTGAGTGAAATCATTTGGTACTTGTCTTTCTCCGCCTGGCTTATTTCACTGAGCATAATACCCTCTAGCTCCATCCATGTTGTTGCAAATGGTAGGATTTGTTTTCTTCTTATGGCTGAGTAATATTCCATTGTGTATATGTACCACATCTTCTTTATCCATTCATCTACTGATGGACACTTCGGTTGCCTCCAATTCTTGGCTATTGTAAATAGTGCTGCGATAAACATAGGGGTGCATCTGTCTTTTTCAAACTTGATTGCTGCATTCGTAGGATAAATTCCTAGGAGTGCAATTCCTGGGTCAAATGGTAAGTTTATTTTGAGCATTTTGAGGAACCTCCATACTGCTTTCCACCATGGTTGAACTAACTTACATTCCCAACAGCAGTGTAGGAGGGTTCCCCTTTCTCCACAGCCTCGCCAACATTTGTTGTTGTTTGTCTTTTGGATGGCAGCCATCCTTACTGGTGTGAGGTGATACCTCATTGTAGTTTTAATTTGCATTTCTCTGATAATTAGCGATGTGGAGCATCTTTTCATGTGTCTGTTGGCCATCTGTATTTCTGTTTTGGATAACTGTCTGTTCAGTTCCTCTGCCTATTTTTTAATTGGATTGTTTGTTTTTTGTTTGTTGAGGTGGGTGAACTCTTTATATATTTTGGACATCAAGCCTTTATCGGATGTGTCATTTTCAAAGATATTCTCCCATACTGTAGGGTTCCTTTTTGTTCTATTGATGGTGTCTTTTGCTGTACAGAAGCTTTTCAGCTTAATATAGTCCCACTTGTTCATTTTTGCTGTTGTTTTCCTTGCCTGGGGAGATATGTTCAAGAAGAGGTCACTCATGTTTATGTCTAAAAGGTTTTTGCCTATGTTTTTTTCTAAGAGTTTTATGGTTTCATGACTTACATTGAGGTCTTTGATCCATTTTGAATTTACTTTTATGTATGGGGTTAGACAATGGTCCAGTTTCATTCTCCTACATGTAGCTGTCCAGTTCTGCCAGCACCATCTGTTGAAGAGACTGTCATTTCACCATTGTATGCCCATGGCTCCTTTATCAAATATTAATTGACCATATATGTCTGGGTTAATGTCTGGATTCTCTAGTCTGTTCCACTTGTCTGTGGCTCTGTTCTTGTGCCAGTACCAAATTGTCTTGATTACTATGGCTTTGTAGTAGAGCTTGAAGTTGGGGAGTGAGAGCCCCCCTACTTTATTCTTCTTTCTCAGGATTGCTTTGGCTATTCGGGGTCTTTGGTGTTTCCATATGAATTTTTGAATTATTTGTTCCAGTTCGTTGAAGAGTGTTTCTGGTAATTTGATAGGGATTGCATCAAATCTGTATACTGCTTTGGGCAGGATGGCCATTTTGACGATATTAATTCTTCGTAGCCACAAGCATGGGATGAGTTTCCATTTGTTAGTGTCCCCTTTAATTTCTCTTAAGAGTGACTTGTAGTTTTCAGGGTATAAGTCTTTCACTTCTTTGGTTAGGTTTATTCCTAGGTATTTTATTCTTTTTGATGCAATTGTGAATGGAATTGTTTTCCTGATTTCTCTTTCTATTGGTTCATTGTTAGTGTATAGGAAAGCTACAGATTTCTGTGTGTTAATTTTGTATCCTGCAACTTTGCTGTATTCCGATATCAGTTCTAGTAGTTTTGGAGTGGAGTCTTTAGGGTTTTTTATGTACAATATCATGTCATCTGCAAATAGTGACAGTTTAACTTCTTCTTTACCAGTCTGGATTCCTTGTATTTCTGTGTTTTGTCTGATTGCTGTGGCTAGGACCTCCAGTACTATGTTAAATAACAGTGGGGAGAGTGGGCATCCCTGTCTAGTTCCCAATCTCAGAGGAAAAGCTTTCAGCTTCTTGCTGTTCAGTATAATGTTGGCTTTGGGTTTATCATAGATGGCCTTTATTATATTGAGGTACTTGCCCTCTATTCCCATTTTGCTGAGAGTTTTTATCATGAATGGATGTTGAATTTTGTCAAATGCTTTTTCAGCATCTATGGAGATGATCATGTGGTTTTTGTCTTTCTTTTTGTTGATGTGGTGGATGATGTTGATGGATTTTCGGATGTTGTACCATCCTTGCATCCCTGGGATGAATCCCACTTGGTCATGGTGTATGATCCTTTTGATATATTTTTGAATTCGGCTTGCTAATATTTTATTGAGTATTTTTGCATCTACATTCATCAAGGATATTGGTCTGTAATTTTCTTTTTTGGTGGGATCTTTGCCTGGTTTTGGTATTAGGGTGATGTTGGCTTCATAGAATGAGTTTGGAAGTATTCCCTCCTCTTCTATTTTTTGGAAAACTTTAAGGAGAATGGGTATTATGTCTTCTCTGTGTGTCTGATAAAATTCTGAGGTAAATCCGTCCAGCCCAGGGTTTTGTTCTTGGGTAGTTTTTTGATTACTGTTTCAATTTCTTTGCTCGTAATTGGTTTGTTTAACTTTTGTGTTTCTTCCTTGGTCAGTCTTAGAAGGTTGTATTTTTCTAGGAAGTTGTCCATTTCTTCTAGGTTTTCCAGCTTGTTGGTATATAGGTTTTCATAGTAGTCTTTAATAATTCTTTGTATTTCTGTGGAGTCTGTCATGATTTTTCGGTTCTCATTTCTGATTCTGTTGATTTGTGTTGATTCTCTTTTTCTCTTAATAAGTTTGGCTAGAGGCTTATCTATTTTGTTTATTTTCTCAAAGAACCAGCTCTTGGTTTCATTGATTTTTGCTATTGTTTTATTCTTCTCAATTTTATTTATTTCTTCTCTGATCTTTATTATGTCCTTCCTTCTGCTGACCTTAGGCCTCATTTGTTCTTTTTCCAGTTTCGATAATTGTGATGTTAGACAATTCATTTGGGATTGTTCTTCCTTCTTCAAGTGTGCCTGGATCGCTGTATACTTTCCTCTTAAGACTGCTTTTGCTGCATCCCACAGAAGTTGGGACTTTGTGTTGTTGTTGTCATTTGTTTCCATATATTCCTTGATCTCTATTTTAATTTTTTCGTTGATCCATTGATTATTTAGGAGCATGTTGTTAAGCCTCCATGTGTTTGTGAGCCTTTTTGTTTTCTTTGTAGAATTTATTTCTAGTTTTATACCTTTGTGGTCTGAAAAATTGGTTGGTAGAATTTCAATATTTTGGAATTTACTGAGGCTCTTTTTGTGGGCTAGTATGTGGTCTATTCTGGAGAATGTTCCATGTGCACTTGAGAACAATGTATATCCCGCTGCTTTTGGATGTAGAGTTCTATAGATGTCTATTAGGTCCATCTGTTCTACTGTGTTGTTCAGTGCCTCCATGTCCTTACTTATTTTCTGCCTGGTGGATCTATCCTTTGGGGTGAGTGGTGTGTTGAAGTCTCCTAAAGTGAATGCATTGCAGTCTATTTCCCCCTTTAGTTCTGTTAGTATTTGTTTCACATATACTGGTGTTGAGTGCATATATATTTAGAATGGTTATATCCTCTTGTTGGGCTGAGCCCTTTATCATTATGTAGTGTCCTTCTTTATCTCGTTACTTTCTTTGTTTTGAAATCTATTTTGTCTGATATTAGTACTGCAACCCCTGCTTTCTTCTCACTGTTGTTTGCCTGAAATATGTTTTTCCATCCCTTGACTTTTAGTCTGTGCATGTCTTTGGGTTTGAAGTGAGTTTCTTGTAAGCAGCATATAGATAGGTCTTGCTTATGCATTCTATTACTGTGTGCTTTGATTGGTGCATTAAGTCCATTTACATTTAGGGTGACTATTGAAAGATATGTACTTATTGCCATTGCAGGCTTTAAATTCACGGTTACCAAAGGTTCAAGGTTAGCCTCTTTAGTATCTTACTGCCTAACTTAGCTCGCTTATTGAGCTGTTATATACACTGTCTGGAGATTCTTTTCTTCTCTCCCTTCTTATTCCTCCTCCCTGATTCTTCGTATGTTGGGTGTTTTGTGCTGTGCTCTTTCTAGGAGTGCTCCCATCTAGAGCAGTCCCTGTAAGATGTCCTGTAGAGGTGGTTTGTTTGAAGCAAATTCCCTCAGCTTTTGCTTGTCTGGGAATTGTTTAATCCCGCCATCATATTTAAATGATAGTTGTTCTGGATACAGTATCCTTGGTTCAATTGCATTATCCTCTGTTTCATTGCATTAAATATATCATGCCATTCTCTTCTGGCCTGTAGAGTTTCTGTCGAGAAGTCTGACGATAGCCTGATGGGTTTTCCTTTATAGGTGACCTTTTTCTCTCTAGCTGCCTTTAACACTCTTTCCTTGTCCTTGATCTTTGCCATTTTAATTATTATGTGTCTTGGTGTTGTCCTTCTTGGATCCTTTCTGTTGGGGGTTCTGTGTATTTCCGTGGTCTGTTCGATTATTTCCTCCCCCAGTTTGGGGAAGTTTTCAGCAATTATTTCTTCAAAGACACTTTCTATCCCTTTTCCTCTCTCTTCTTCTTCTGGTACCCCTATAATATGGATATTTTTCCTTTTGGATTGGTCACACAGTTCTCTTAATATTGTTTCATTCCTGGAGATCCTTTTGTCTCTCTCTATGTCAGCTTCTATGCATTCCTGTTCTCTGGTTTCAATTCCATCAATGGCCTCTTGCATCCTAGCCATTCTGCTTATAAACCCTTCCAGAGTTTGTTTCATTTCTGGATCTTCTTTCTGGCATCTGTGATCTCCCTCCGGACTTCATCCCATTTCTCTTGCGTATTTCTCTGCATCTCTGTCAGCATGTTTATGATTTTTATTTTGAATTCTTTGTCAGGAAGACTGGTTAGTTCTGTCTCCTTCTCTGGTGTCTCTGTGATCTTAGTTTGCCTGTGATTTTGTCCTTTCATGGTGATAGGAATAGTTTGCAGAGCTGGGACGAGTGACGGCTGGAAGAACTTCCCTTCTTGTTGGTTTGTGGCCCTCCTCTCCTGGGAGAACAGCGGCCTCTAGTGGCTTGTGCTGCGCAGCTGCGCGCAGACAGGGCTTCTGCTTCCTGCCCGGTTGCTATGGAGTTAATCTCCGCTGTTGCTGTGGGCGTGGCCTGGCTCGGGCAGCTGCTCCAAAGTGGTGGAGTCGCGTTGGAGGGGGAGCTGCTGGGAGGCTATTTATCTCTGTAAGGGGCCTCCCTGCTCCCTGCAGCCCAGGGGTTAGGGTGCCCAGAGATCCCCGGATTCCCTACCTCTGGATTAAGTGACCCGCCCTGCCCCTTTAAGACTTCCAAAAAGCACTCGCCAAAACAAAACAACAACAACAGCAACAAAAATGGCCGCTAGCTTTTCTTTTGTCCTCCGGCGCTGACCTCCGATACCCGCTCACCGTTCTTGCTGCCCTGTTTCCCTAGCATCCAGGGCCCCCTGTGCACGCACTGTGTCTGCGCTCTGGCCCGGATGGCTGGGGCTGGGTGTTCGGCAGCCCTGGGCTCCGTCTCCCTCCCGCTCTGCCTGCTCTTCTCCCGCCGGGAGCTGGGGGGAGGGGCGCTCGGCTCCCGCGGGGCCGGGGCTTGTATCTTACCCCCTTTGGGAGGCGCTGGGTTCTCTCAGGTGCGGATGTGGTCTGGATATTGTCCTGTGTTCTCTGGTCTCTATTCTAGGAAGAGTTGTCTTTGTTATATTTTCATAATTATATGTGGTTTGGGAGGAGATTTCCGCTGCTTCACTCACGCCGCCATCTTGTATGAAGATCAGGAAGATTTTTTTTTTTTTTTTTTTGTAGATAATTATTTTTTTATTGAAGGGTAGTTGACACACGGTATTACATTACATTAGTTTCAGGTGTACAACATAGTGATTCAACATTTATATACATGACAATTCTAGGTACCAGCTATCACCATACCAAGCTGTTACAATATCTTGACTATATTCATTACATCCCAGTTACTTATTATTTTACCATTGGAAGTGTATACTTTTAGGAAGATGTTTTTAATGTTAATAATTTCTCCTACCCAAGGACCCCAGAGGATGTTAATGGCATAGTGGCATGAGAACTCAAGGCTGTAGGGGCTGCTGTTTTATTCACGAAAGCAGACTGAAAATTTACCTGAGAATATGCATGTCCTCTCTTTCCAGGCACCCCTTTTTATTATCTTCTAAGGATGCTTCCTGTCTCCGTGATTTAAGCGAGAAGTTATTTCTTAAATCTCATCCTCAGAGTTTATTCCTTCGTTTACGTTGCCAACCTAGTTTCATGGTCTGTCATGCAACCCCACTACCCATTCTGTAACTTGGCATATCGTTTTACTCTTACCTTATCAATCGTAGATGTTCAATGTGGAGCAAATTCATCTTTCTCCCCCGGTGCAGACTTTCTGGAAAGACTGAGCGCCCTTTGTGTTCCAGTTCAGTGAGGCTCTTCCCTATGATACTGCCTGGGGCTTTCCTGCCCCCATGCCTCTGCCTCTCTGCCCTCTTTCCTCTCTCCATCTCCCTGCTCTCAAACTCTTCCTACCTGTTACGTGAAACATGAACGCTGCCCCTCCAGCAGCTCCCAGTTCGTCTCCCCTGACCTCCCAGCTAGAAGCACATCTGTCTGAATGCTGTAGTCAGTCCCTGGTGCCGCTCACACTCTCTGGCTCTCTCCCCTTGGGCCCATGTTCCAAGATTTTTCCTCCCTGGCTCTGAGCTCGGACATGGTCGTGGCCACCTTTTTAGCCAACAAAATGTGAATGGAGGTATGTGCGTCATCTCCTTGTGGACACCTTAAGGGCCACTTTGTGCTCTGCTCTGTTCTCCTCTGCCTCTGCCCTGTGGTTGGTGGCAGTTCAGGTAGTGCCTGCATCTAGGGTGAGGGTGACTGCGGAGTGGACTGAGCCCCGTGTCAGTCTGCAGCAGACCTAGCATGCGAGCGGGATATCAACCTTTGCTGTTCAGGCCATGGAGAGTGTGACTCGCTTATTCTGGATGATAACATGGCTACAGAAATGCTGAGGTCTTTTTTTTGTCCAATTCACTTAAAAACCTGTGGACCGATATTCAGGCCAGTTGAGCTGTCTGGTGACCGCAGCCGCTGCGAATGCCTGGCAGACCGCAGGACGAGTTCCCGGGCAGAGCTGAGGAGGAAAACAGAGTTCAGGCTCCCGATTTTCTCCACGGCCATGGGAAGTTCTTTCCGAAGGAGTCTGTGTATGTGGGTTAGAGGCGAGTAGGACAGGCCTTCCTTGGCTCAGCCTGTAACAGCTGGTGTCCCCAAGCAAGCCTCTGCCGTGGCCTCGCCTTTCCTCTGCACATTGGCCCAGTAATATTCCATCTCCACCATCACTTCAGCCACGGGCTGCATGTCTGTGGCTCCCGTGTCTGTATTTCTAGCCTCGGGAAGGCCTGCCCACTGAGGCCCTCCTAACGTTCTGACCTACAGTGTCATGAGGAAATAAGGTGTCTTTTTATGGCACTAAGTTTTAGAGGAGTTTTCCAGACAGCCACAGCCTCAGAGCTGTGAGTGACCATCCCCGCCCTCCCTGGGGCAGGTCCTGCAGCCCGGGGTCTGGCAGCCTTCCTTGCCCTCACCCCAGGGGCCCCCTACCCAGGGCTCCATCCTGACCCTGACCTCCCCTAGCCTCCCCATACTTGGTCAGCTCTGCGGTCCTGATTCAGAGCAGTCCGGATGGCGTCTTAGCTGCGGATGGCCCCACCCGCCATGTGCATTGGTGAAGCTGTTCGCAGGAGTCATGGGCAGCTGCTGTCCCTTTGAAGTTCCGAGTATGAAAAGAGGAGAGGTGTGGGCACAGGGAAGATTCCGTTTATTCTTTGTCTGATTTCCCCTTCATCGTGCTGGTAAAGAACTTCAGAAAAGTCCCTAAGAATCCACATGCTGGTTTCAGTTTGCGCACATGGCAGCATGCCATTCTTCTGGCTAGATCCGCTGGACCCGGAGAGGGTCACTGCGGGCGCACAGCGGGAGGCGACGCCGGTAGGAGAGGCTGCAGCCAGGATGCGAAGGGCCTGGGAGGCCAGGCTAGAACATTTCAATGTCATCCTGTGGGTGGCTGGGAGAAACGAACGTTTTTTAAGCCTAGGAGGTCTTGATTATGAGAAAGCAGAACTGGAGTCAGTGTGCAGGGTGGGGTGGATTCTAAAGGTACCAAGAATGAGGTCAGGAGACTATTACCCAGTAGTCCAGGGATCAAGAGAAAGGTGGTGAGAACCTGCAGAAATGCCTGGCAGTAGAAGGGAGAAGAAGGCACAGACGTGGGGGACATTGAGGAGGGCTGAGAGGACCTGGCGGTCACCTGCATGACTACATGGGATGGGCAGAGGTGGAGAAGAGGTCCAGCATTGAACCTTACTCATACATATACAAAACTATTCCTTAGGTAAGTGTCTGTGCAGCCTGTACCATGTGCTGAGAGCTTTATATAATACTTTTATTAACCTTCACAGTAACCTTGGAGACAGGTGCCCTCAGTATTACCATTTTGCAGAAGAAATAATTGAGGCAGAGAAGTTAAAGCCCAAAGTTATACAGCTAAAAACTGCTGGAGCCAGGATGTGACCCCAGGCAATTCACCTTCAAAGCAGATGCTCGTTACCACCATTCTTTATCCCCTCTATTTATTTTTAGAACTCTCAGCCTTCTTTCCTTCAGTCTGATCACACTTGGAGGGCTTAATACAACATTATTTGATGCTGAACCTCATTTTTCAATTGCTAATAAATGACCATCCTTCCCTGACCAAGGAAACAAATCAATTATATTCCATGTCTACGGAAGCATTTTCTGAAATAGGGGCTGTGCGGGTCAGCCAAGAATGTTTTAAGTGGTATAACAATATCATTACCAACTATTTCACCACTCTGACTCTGTATTGCTAGATATTTGCAACAATAATTGCTCTATGAAGCCATATGTGAAATTTGCTTTAAAAGAGAGAGTTAGAACTTGGAAAATGTGGCTTCCCTAGTGTTCTTCATATGTAGCGCAAACTTACCTTTCAAGGTGACCTACTCCAGTAAGAGAAATATCATTCATGGAAAAGATGATCAAAAGTACAACTACAGACAGGAACAACTTGAAAGTTACATTGTTAAGTATGATGCAAGAAACGACTGTTTCTTGTTCCCTTAAATTTGGGATATGTAATCCAATGTACTAAAGAACCTTAATGACTAAAACGTATGCTTTTGTGGGGGGGGTACAAACAGATAACAAGGAAATTCTGAAAATGATTATAGCTGCGTTACAGGTGCAGGGTTCCTTTGCCGCAAGGACCTTCACACACCCCAGGAATGACTTTGACACATTCATCAGTCCTCCGAGGTGAAAAGTAGACAGTGTTTATCAGTAAGTTTTGTGCTCTTGCGGAGGAAACCCAGCCTGAGCAGCTGAAAGGTGGTCGGAGTTGCCGTGAGATCCCTGTAGGCGCATCACTATGGATGCAGCTAGAATATCTGGACAGAACTGCCAGGGGCAGACGGGCGTTTGAATGAAATGGGAAGCACAAGTCTCCTTCTTTCCTTTCCTCCTCCTTTAACATTTTCTGAAATGGCTCGGATTCCAAGAATTGGAAGGAAACCTAATCCTTGCTTTTTCTCTTTTTCTTCCTTTGTACTTAATATGAAAACACAGTTTCATCCTAGCAGTTCCCGATTTACATCTATGCTCCACTGGTGGATGTCTCCCTCGGTGTTCAGCAGCATCTCACTCCTAATGACTATTTATAGCCTCCCAGGGTTTCTGTGGCCCTAAGTACCACCGTTGAATTGCGCGGAGTTCTTGCCTATCCTGATTGCCTGGGTGCACCTGCTGTGGGATTTATAGCCTTGAAAATAAGTACCAAACACCTAGTGGCTTCTAAACTTTCTTATTTTTTTAAATCGGTCTTTCGCGATAGGTTGCTTCCCACCCTCTCCCTCCTCGGGAGGTCCACAGTAGCTGTTTCTACATGATGTTGAATCATCCGGATGAAAAGTGAAAATGCTGTCAATCTCCTGTTCTCAGTTGTAGTTTAATGTAAGAGGCATTTGTGTGGTTGTGCAATGAAAACAAGGTTGGGAGGGGGAAGGAGCTACATCTCCGCCTCCCAGGCCCTCAGGCCTCATCCTGGATCTCTGAGCTCCTTTATCCCAGTGCCATCACTTTGAGACTGAGAGAGATGCTGTCTGCTTTCAAGACCAAATTCTGGGTACCAGCGTCTCCTGTCCCCAAATCTGCCCCTTCTTTCCTGCCCCATGCACTTGGTGCTGTCACACACCCGCTCTGTAGCTCTTTGCACAAAAGCTGAACATATGTTGCATGCATTACTCCCCTTCCATTCACAGAAAATGGGGGTCATCTCAGCCAAGACCGTCTGTATGTCCGTGTTCTGCCACATCTGTTCATTCAGAGCTGGGCACACGTCAAGTAAGGGAAACCTCTTATGAGACGTGATGGGTAAATTGTCTAATTTAGGATGGTCTGCTCCGTTTCTGATGTGAAGAAGTGGGAGACTGAATGCATAAAACCCTCGGGGTGAGCAAGTGAGCAAGGCTAATGTCGCAGCTTGATGGTCATGAGACCAGCTCCGCTTTCCCACAGAGGCCGCGGGACCTGGAACTTGGCCTAGTCAGGTGGCGCGGCTAGAATGGCTTGAGAAGAACTCAGTGCGTGCATCCGCCGTGTGCCCTTTCAGAGCAGCACAAGCCTGCAATCTTATTCCTAGGAGGGAGGAGAAGGCGACCTACATGGAGCTGATATGTCCCATGAAGGGGCCTCTTCATTATGCGCCGAGGTGTCCAGAATGCTTGATTTCATGGCTCCCTGCCGTTGGAAAGGGGCCCTAAAGCAGTGTGACTCTTGGAAGCTGAAGGTCCCCTCCTCCTGTGGCTCAGGCTAGTGGGGGCCTCCTGTTATACTAAGTAGACATGGCTTGGCCCGTCACCCAGTTTATCTTTGTGTAACAAGCATGGTTTGTCTTAACTAGGTACATATGATGCACTTCCTGTCCCCACCGGCCTCTCAGTCGGCAGTCACTCTCATATTTCCCCGGGCGAGATCTTGCCGTATGGGACTCATTCCTTGCCTTCAGGGTGCTGCCTGCCCCTAGGGGGTCTAGCTTGGCTCTGGGCACCTGGAGAAGAGGAAGGCTTGTTAGTGCTCTTAGCTCAGCAGCGGCAAGGCCCCAACTCTCCACAGTCTGGGATTTCTCTGACTCTAGTGTCTAGGGAAACTCTTCTCCCCTCTGTCTACCTTTTCCTGGCCCCAGTCTCCCTTTATGCACCCTGCAAGGCATGCTTTGCTTTCTGTATTTTGTCTGTATTTTTCTACAATACAGTTTAACCTATACCCGACTCTTGGTACCCAAGCTAATCCCTCTCACCACCCCCAACCTTTACCCTCCGCTCTGCCCGAGCAGTCCTGGCTCCTTGCGCTGGTCCCAGGTTCTGCAGATAAAGTCTCTTGTCCTGTTGTGGACCTCCGCAAACGCTGGTACTGGTGTGCGCACTCCCCATGTCCAGCAACCTCCATAGTATCTGTATCATTCGCTGGTCGTCATCACAAAGGCATGCGCCTTTACGTGGAAACACAGATATTTGTGGGGGAGAATTGTCGTTTCATCACAAATCTTGTAAATACTTAGCACCATCGCTAGCCTAAGTCACCATTGAACACCATCATACCTGTGGAACACATCTGGCACATGGGCTGTAGGGTGTTTTAATGTTGGTTTTCTAACTGAAAATTTGGTGCTGTAAAGTTACAGACGCTGTAAACAAGAGTCCGTCCAAAGCTGCCTGCAGGGTTTGCTTTTGCCCTGTGGGCCAGTCATGGACCCAGGTAACACCAAGGAGAAGGAAACGCTATGCTTTGGACTCACCCAAAAGCCACTTACAGTGATTTCCCTTCTTTTGTCCTAATACAGTAATATTTCTGAAATAACCTATAACCCATCCCCGTGGCTTATTTTCTGAGATAGCAAATGCCTCCGCCCTGGCTTTGTCTTCCCCGGCTCTCAGGCGTTTCCTGCAAGATCTCAGCGGTGGGAGCAAGCCCGTGTCTAGAAGGAGTGGTGAGGTCCGCCACGGAGGGCTCTCTGAAGCCTGGCTGGTCTCGTCACCATGGCCCCTGCCGTTCAGCCGGAGTACACAGCTGGAGGTTGCCCCAAAGCCGATGATGCAAACGTGGTCTCGGAGCTTTTCTCTCCAGGAAACAGGAGCTGCAAGAGGCCACACTCTTCCCACGGTCCGGGATGGACTGAGCGCTCTCCCTCTCTTCTCTTCTGCTGCCTTCTGTCCCCAAGGCGTCTGGGGTGGATGGGACTGAGGGGCCTTGCAGAGCGTGCGACACATTTTCCAAACCGATGGCCCGGCTGTCTACCCTGTATCCCAAATCAAGTAAAACACCTATTAGGGGAGGGAAGGGAAGTTCGGGATTTGTAAGAAAGAAGTATCTAGAAATTTCACAAGACACTCCAGGTGAATATGTGTGCACCCTTCTGTTCCCTCTGCCTGGAAGAGCTTCCGCCTCCCCATCACCCTTCAGCTCTTAGCTCGGTGTCGTGTTCCCAGAGTCAGATCTCCCAGTTCCAGCCTCCCATGGCACCATGTACCTCTCCCAGGTAGCACTAGCCACAGCTGTGATTTTACTTTGTGTGTTTATTTGCTTAATGGCCCCCAGTAGACTGTAAGCTTCATGAGGCAGGAAGAGGGTCTGTGGCGTCCCCAGGCTTGGCACAGTACCCGGTACATGGTAGGCTCACTACATACTTGTTGACAGATTTAATGCATGTGGTGGGGTATATCTTACCCAAAGAAACTGGACTAGAAACCCTTCTTCTGGGCTTTTGCTGAGAATGTTACTGAAAGGCAAAACGTATAGACTCTATGGTGGGGTCTGGCTCTAGGCAAGGCCCACAGACCTCGGATTGAAGGATCTCCCTGTGCAGTTGCTCAGCCCACAGGTGACTAAATTGACTACCTCACCGACACTGCTAATGAGGGTGATCTGAGTGGTTATTTGGGTGAGTGGGCCAAATGTTCATTTTGTCTTCGGATGACCATAGTAAACCTTCAGCAGTTCCATGTGCCAACTAATATACTATTCAATATTTAAACTTCTGCTGTTCTAGTTTTTTAGCAAAGCACTGGAAGTCCTTGACACATGAAGGATGCTCTGGGCCTACACATTTCAGCACAATGATTCGGCGATTTGGAATTAATCTCCCACCCTTCACCTCTATTTTGTTCTATAAAGCGAGGCAGGTGGGGATGTTGGGCTCCTTTGTGATCTGTGTTGAAGACAAGCAGCATAACACTTTGAACTTTCTGCTCTCCCCAGCAGTTCATTTTTTTCTGTTGTTTCTCCCTTTCACCAAACCTTTCTGCCGAACACGTCATACCTCCTTTTTGTGATACCCAATTCCCACTCTGTCCTTGAAAGTGTTCTTTGATCCTTCTTCTTTTTGTCAGCATCTCACTTTTGTAGAGTTGCTCAATGAATTACTGCATGAATGGTCCTTATCAGAGTCTGAAATCATATCCCTGGAGATCTTTGCCATTCTCTGGTTTCAGTGAATATTCAAATATTTGTCCAAGAAGTCTCTTTCCCACTGCTGAGTAGTTTATTTCTGTCATGTATAACTCAGTTCCAATTATGTCCACCTCTAACACACACAGAGTCTAATTATTAGTCAGGAGGACACTATTCAGCTGTTAACTGTTGTCTTCATTCACTCATTGAGAGTGTCTCTTACTTCATGTCATATTCCCACGTAGTAGATGAGCTACTTCAAAGGGTGATTAGAGTACCATGTTATTCAAGAGGTATGTGTTGAGCCTTTCCATGTGTCAGGCACTTGTTAGTCTCCCTGGGGGTGTAATGTTGATCAGACACAATAAATGCCCACCCTAAGCTCATAGTATAATAGGAGATAGCAAACCAAAGCCAATAATTACACTAATAAATATAAAATTGTATCGATGATAGGTGCTAGAAAGTGGAAGTAGGTGTGGTATGCCGGAAGCCTGTAAGAGAGGGTTTGATCCTGCCAAGAATGTAAGAGAAGGTAACATCTGAAAGAAGAATAGTTACTAAATAGGTGGACAAGCTGTGAATATGTTGTAAGAGGGCAGAAGAGCATGTGCAAAGGCCCAGGGTTAGGCAAAAATGTGGCACATTTAGTGCCTGAAGAGCTGGAAAGAATAAAAGACAAAATGTGATTGTGGCAGAGAAAGCCAGGATTTGCAGGACCAATGCCAAGAGAGAAGAAAAGTGCACTCTAGCATTTGCTGATCCAAGACGTGGAGGAAAGCAGCTAGGCAGAAGGTGGTGCCGGAAGCCTCCTGCAGTTTCACTGGACTGAAAGGTACAAGCTGGAGGTTAGGGATGCCAAGGTAGCCAAGACTTGGTGGGCCAGGAGAGAGGGCGACTACAGAGAAGTGACCCAGAAAGTCCCCATGCAGCTTCTCTGAGGAATTTGCCGAATTGTAAGCCATGAAGCTGTAAGGGGGGATGCCAAGACATTAGACAAAAGGATTCCAGGAAGACAAAGAGCTGAGCAGAGATATGAGCAGTCTCTTGGGTGTGGAAAAGCAGAGGGTGGGGTTCAGAGCCCACTAAAATGGAGGGACACTGGTAGAAAATCCAAGTTTTCAGTTTAGACCCTAGGAGGGCCACACCCTAAGAATACCCTAAGAGCAGAACTAAAACAGAAACATATGAGCCCTAACAAAGCTTGAAACTCCACTTTGACTGGATCAGGGTGGTTTGTCCATATTCTTCCTGCCAGAAGAAAATTAAGACTTCTCTGGAAAGAGGATATCATTTAGAACCTCTATGATTTTAAAACATATTATCCAAGATGCAGTGAAATCTTACCAGGCATGTCAAGAAACGGGACGAAGTTTCCAAAATCAAAGAGAAGAGTCCTTAGGAAGAGACCTATAGGTGGTCCGTGTATTAGAATGATCAAGGTGGAACTTCAAATTAGTTGTGGTTAATATGTTTGAGAAAGGAGAGACAGAGAACTGGACTATATTTTTAAAAAATCAAATGGAAATAAATGTACAACTAAAAAATCAAAGAAGTCAAGAACTTCATAGATGGGTGTGTTCGTTTAGGTGCTCCTAGAAGATGACAGCAAGACAATAATAGACGTGCAGGAGAAGTACTGGGAGACACTCCTCTGCAGGAGGGAGAAGGGAGCAGAAGAAGTTAAAAAGAAGCTTCAAATCACATGCAGGTCTGCTTCCTGCAGAAGGAGGGAGGAGGCTGGGTATAGACAAAGTCTCAGAATTCAGAACTCTTCCCAGAAAGGTTCAGCCAGGCCAGTGGGGCTGACGGGGGTCCTCAGGCCCAAGGGGCTCTTGAGAGGAGGCCTGAATTTTACAAGAATCCACGTGCTTTACTACCCATCTGCGCTCAGTCACTGGCTGGAAGCTGCCCACAGGAAGTGTTGCTTCTGTGTAAACATAGCGGTAGATTCACAGGAGCAGCAGCCGGGGGGACCATTCAGTTACGGTATCCACGGCGGGAGGTCTGACTGGGGTGGTTTCGTGGCCCTTGTATTCCACCCTTTGTGCCACACAGCTCTCCTCTTCCATGCAGGTGTAGGGAGCAGCTCCTCACGGTCCCGTGGGCCTCTTCCTGGAGGGGAAACTCGGAGATGGGAATTAGTGGGACAGACCACAGACTTCGGTGCTGCAGTTGGTCTTGTGGTGTTGCTGGTACATAGCCCTAATCTTCCTATGCTATCCATTCTGGTCTTTTCAATAAATGGTGTTGGAAAAACTGGATATTCACATGCAAAAGGATGATATTAGACTCCTGCCTTAAACCACTCAAAAAAATTAACTTGAAAGGGATTAAAAACTTAAACATAAGACCTGACCCATACCAACTCCTAGAAGTAAAGCTCTTTGACATTGATGTTGGCAATGCTTTTCTGGGTATAATACCAAAAGCACAAGCAACAAAAGCAAATCTAAACAAGTGGGACTATAACAAACTAAAAAGCTTCTGCACAGTGAGAGAAATAATCAACAAAATGAAGGAACAACCTGAAGACTAGGAGGAAATATTTGCAAACCATATATCAGATATGGAGTTCATATCTCAAATATAAAGGGAACCCATACAACTCAATAGCAAAAAAAAAAAAAAACCCTAAATAATCTGATTAACATATGGCCAAAGGACTGGAATAGGCATTTTTCCAAAGAAGACATGCAAAAGACAAATAGGTACATGAAAAGGTGATCAACATCTCTAATCATCAGAGAAATGCAGATTAATACCAACAGTGAGTACACCAAATACCTGTTAGAATGGCTGTTACCAAAAAGACAATAGGTAACAAGTGTTGGTGAGGATATAGAGAAAAGAGAGCCCTGTGCACTGCTGGTGGGAATGTAAATTGCTACAGCCAAGGTGGAGAACCATGTGGAGGAACCTCAAAAAATTAACACAGAACTCTTATGTGATCCAGCAATCCCACTTCTGGGAAATTACTATCTCTAAGAGCTGCCTGCACCCCCATGCTCATTGCAGCATTATTCACAATAGATTACACATGGAAACACTCTGTCCACTGATGAAAAAGCCATAAAAAAGAAGGAAATCTTGCCATTTGTGACAACATGGGTGGACCTTGTGGGCATTACACTAAGTGAATTAAATCAGATGAGAAAGACAAGTACTCTCTGATCTCTCATACATGGAATCTAATAAAAGCTGAACTCATAGAAACAGAGAGCAGAATGGTGGCCGTCAGGTGCTGGGGTAGGAGACGGGTGATGGGCAGATACTGATTAAAGGGTACAAACTTCCAATTATAAACTGAATAAATTCTGGGGATCTAATACACAGGATGATGATTATAGTTAACAATATTATATTACGTACTTGCAAGTTGCTCATAGAGTAGGTCTTAAATGTTCTCACCACACACAAAAAATTGTAATTAGGTGAGGTGGTGGGTGCGTTAACCAACCTGATAGTGGTGATCATTCTACAATAGATACGTCTCAAGTCACCACATTCTGTGACTTAAACTTACATAACATATCAGTGAAGTTGGAAAAAGTTAAAAAATAATTAAGAAAACAGAAGAAGAGTGGAAAGGATTTAGCATATAAAATTAAACCAAAATAAAGCTGGCATAACTTTGCTAATATCAATCATGAAATCTGACCTATCTTTTGCCCAATTCAACACTCAGAGAAAACTACGTTTTCTAACACCCAAGTGCCAAAATAAGTGAATGCATGTTTCAAACATATCTTGAAAATTATTCTGATGGATTGTTTAAGTAAAAGGCACTTTAACCACTTGAAATGTACTTTGGGTAAATATTTATAATGTTAATAACGGTGTTCGACTTCGGAATGTTTTTAAGGCTGGGAGATTTGTGAAAGTTTAATGATTTACTGTCCAAGTGTGCTAATAAAGGTAAAATTATAAAGTATGCTATGTGTTTGCCAAAGCATTTTTAAATTTTAATGATAATGCTGTGTATAGTGAAAACTTGCATTAATTTGAAAAGCAGCAAAAAGCTTTAGAAAGCTCTGTATGAACTAAATTGAGGCTATCTAATACTATCTTTATTAAAGAACAATAGTCCATTTAATTGGATGGGAAATAGGAATTGCTTAAATTACCCTGTGTTAACAACCCATTATCAAAGTACTAAGGTGTAACTTACTTTATATGGTGATTAAGCAATCAGTGCTGGTATTTCAGAATTAGTTTCAAAAGTGAATGAGGGTTAATGAATACGACAAAGGAGGTCAGGTCAATGTTAGCTTGAGATGACCCTCAAGTTGAAAGTATTGTGCCAGACGCCAGGATATTGGCACATTTTACACATTATAAACCTTGTGTGAAGACTATTTTCTGTCACGAAATAGTCTTCCTTTAAGTAAAATAGGCAAGAGGCACAAATGCTTATGGTATGCAGTGTCTTCCTTTGCAAAGAGAAACACAAATAAGTGAGAAATGGAGCTTTGTCACCAGCACTTTAGAATTTATTAATCAGACCATGAGACCACATATAAAAAGTGGCTAAGAGGACGGGCTTTGCTTGGCCTCAAATCCCTGTTCTGCTACTTGGCTGGGTGGCCTTGGGTCAGTTACTTAACCTCTGCTTTGGTTTCCTCACTGGAGAACAGGAATGATCGCTGTAACCAATCCAGCTTTGACCCATCAAGTCCTAGGACAGGGTTCTTAAAACACAGTGCGTGGCATTTAGGAAATGTTCAGTGAAGCATTAGTTCAATGTTATAAATACCTGGCACACAGCAGATCATTAAATATATATATATATATATATACCTACACACACATATACACTCATATATATATGTAAAGAATAATGTCTGGTTAATATAGCAAATCATACTTTATATTATATAATATCTAATAATATATATTATACGTGATAATGTAGTACATTAGATTACATATCCAGATGCCTTTAATTTATTGCAAAAACACAAACAGCCCAAGGATATCGACCTTTGACAGCCTCTTCCTTTCTAAGCTTTGCCCAATTTGAGGAAAGATTTATTCCAATAGTTTCTTATACTATTTTCTACAAACCCCTGTAAATCTCTACTAAGGAAAACTCAATTTTCCTACGAAATTCACATTGGTTCAATAGTCCCTGCGTTGCGGAAAGAAAACAAAGCCACCTGTGCTCATATTAAAGTGTGAGCCACAGGCGGTGGTCACCGAAATATCGGGGTAGTTCCAGGGGAAAAAAGAGGTGGTCTCAAGTACACATACAAGAATTACACAGGAAACTCCTTCCTATCAAATGTTTCTTATCAAATGTTGACCAAAGGCCCTTTTAAAAACTTCCATGATTCCAGACTAGGTGGCCATTTAAATAGTGCTTTTGCTCTAGAGATTCTCCTGCAGTGACGTTTCTGACTGTAATGCGGCCTCACTGTGCCGTTAACAGGACCGAGAGCACATTGCCCCCAGCTCTCCTCTGGGAGCTCCCTCGGACAAGCTTCTCATTCCAACTCCTGCTGGTGCAGGAGTGCCGAGGAGAGAAACGGTTCCTCAGTACTACGGGTAATTAAGGTTTTATTAAAAAAAACGTAAATGAGCAATGCATCTTCTGTGGTATATACCTGTAGAAAGGAGGGTTTCCCCTGACGGAAATGAAACTGGCCTGATAGACACAGACTCTTAGAGCCGTCCATCTCTAGTTGCACGTTACAAAATGCCTGGCACACAGTAAGCACTAAATAAGTGGGTCAGGGCTCTGGGATTAGAAGTATCAAAAACAGCCTTCTCATCACATTTTAAAATTCTCCCTCTAGCTCAGTGCTTGGCCAATTTATCTGAGGAATCAATTCAAGCAAGTATCCGAATGATTGACAATTCATTTTTTTTTCTTTCTTAAATGGTATTTGTATGGCTGCAGGAGGTAAGATAGGATGGAGGTAAGATAGGATGGTGCTGAAAACTCTAAGCTCTGGACTCCAGTTCAGACTCTTACCAGTGCCATGAATTTGAGTTAAGTCACTTAGTCTCAGGTTCCTCAACCATAAAATGGGGATAGTGATATCACCCCAAAGTGAGATAACTCATTTAGGGCGCGTAGCTGCAGCAACATGACCAGTGGAAAATGTGTGAATTGTGGAGATTCAGAAATTCAAAAATTTGGAGATATTTAGGAGCAGTGGAACATTTTCAGACTCCACAACTCGTGCCTCTTAAAAGAGTTATGCTGTAATATATGCCTCCCACCCGGTTCTCCATTGTGACTGTGCTGGAGATGAAAAAGTCTGACATTCATTCACCAATATTTATTTAGCATTTATTGTGTGTCAGGCATTTTGTAAGGAACTAACTAGAGACATAAAAATGAATAAGACAAGGACCAGGTAATTTGCAATGCAGTGTGATTAATGCTCTGGGATCCCACGTCCTCTCTCTGCTTAACCAGCTTTATTCACTAAGAACGTCTCCTGGAACAATTTACTTGGTCTCATGTAGACTTTTTTTTTTCCCTGTAGTTCCTTTAGGGCTGAATTTACCTTTAAAAAAATCTAGATGCATTTCTTTTCATCTTTCCAAAATGGCAAAATCTTTTTCTCGTCTATTCCCAAGGTACCGCCGGGGTCCAACCTCTCACCACCCTGCGGGGACCCCTAATGAGGGCCGAATTGGCCATGTCTCATTCCAGTGAGTAACGGGCCTCGTCGCCCCTTGGTGCCCTCCAGATTTACTCATAGGTCCCTGGGGACTTGGCTAGCAAATAAATCTCCTGACCTGCGGCAGGATCCCTTTCTCCCACTGAAGCCCTTCTGCAGCTCCTCGCCACGCCTTGGCTGGGCTGCCTCAGCCCCGTCCAATCTGAATGTCAAACCCAGAGTACCCTCAGCCCCCAGACGCGTGTCTGCACCAGCCAGATCTCTAGATGCCCAGGTCTGTTGTTGGCAGAGCCACTGCCCCGTGAGCCTCCCCTTTCAACATCAGCGTGTCCTCAGTCTGGAATATTTGTTTGTTAACCTGCAGGAACACGCGGAGTCCCGTCCCAGCTCTGTCTTCCCTCTAACCTGTGCCCAGCGTAGTCAGCTGCGTCTGCAGCCACAGGGTGATCAGCCGAGTCCTGGGCTCCTCTGAAAGCAGAGCCAGTCGGTGTCGACCCTGAACTGTTCCTCTGCTTGCAGACCTAGCCTTGGGTTGGGTGTGGGATGGGAGGGAACCTGAATAAATGATGGCAGCTCGGCTGATGAACGGTTTTCTCCTTGCCGCTCTTTTCCTTGGTAGCTCTGTGAAGATGGGCTGATGCCAAACTCTGCCCCTGCTGCTCTGGAGCCTGTTGAAAGTCAGTTTTTGTCTTAAGTCTTTGGAAGAATACTTTTGCATTCAGAGCAGAAGTCTACTGCCTAAACCAGAGGTACCCAAAAGAAATCACATCAGGTGGCTTGCCAGGTTTGCTAATTTTTCTGTGGTGCATCATCCCACACCCCTTAGGGATGATCCAAGAGTGAGTTTTGGCTTTTGGGGCAGTAAAACCAAAGAAATGCCCATCAAATGTTGCCTCTAATGCCTTTAGACAGTTCAAGCTTCCGTAACGCCCAGTGTTTCAATTTAACATTGACTGCCTTGTGTAAATAGATGCATTTGAGACTTAAGCCTGTTATACTGGGGGATTGACAACGTGCAGAAGGGGAAGGAAGATTTCTACCAAAATTTTCGGTGGCCAGATGCCAGCTCCATATTTCCTGCTCGTCCTCCTGGGTAACCACGGGGGACCAGCTTCCATTCATTTCCTTCTGCTCCACGCCCAGAAGCCCATGTTACTAGTGACTACCGACTGGATATTATCTAAACTCTCAGTGAATCACAGCCGACAGTGCTGCTATTTCTAAGCCACAGAATCACTCTTTGAACAAAACGCAAGCGCTGTGTCTTTTCAACCTGTTCCTGAGCAGCAGAAGCCGCAGGATGCCAGCACTGTATAATAACTGTCAGAAACAATTTCTGCTCTGTAAGTGAGGTGAAGCAAAATGTCAAAATATTTGAATACATTTCATTGAGGATATCTTCTTTTAAATTAGTGAAGGCTAGAGAAGAAGAATCCCATTCTCTTGCATAATAAATATGCATAGAACCGAGGAGCCATGTGCATTCTAATAAAGCCGAGTCCTGGCTTGTTAAGGGCGCTGTAGGCCCCCAACAATAAAAAACACAATAATTACTAGTTAAAGAGATGCCAGTGTTGGCCTTTGACCAACATCCCTGGACATATAATTCATAATAAGTTTAGGAAGGCTGAAGTTGGCCTGTTAACTAATCTATTTTCTGCAATGACTGGGATGGGACAAGCAGCTGTGCAACCCAAGGGGACGCCCCGTGGGTGTGCGCATCTCCCTGGAGGCCGCACTCTCCCAGGTGGACCTCATGAGCGTCTTACCGCAGGACCTTGCTTGGGTTAATACAGGGAGGAGAGTTTGGGGGGAATGATAAGGGGATATCTTCCTGTGCAACGACTGTATGAAAACGAAGCGATTGCAGCAGTGTCCACGCTGACTGGCGGGTTTAGGATATTTTTTTCAGCCAACCCTTTAGGGCAGGAAAGCTGAGGACAGAGTCTTAGAGCCCTACGGGGCTGGATCAGGACAATGGACAGAGGACGTAGGTTGACCTTTTATTTTGCTCAAAACCCATTAAAATGACAGAAAAGATGTAAACATGCTACCATGCTGGTAAACAGAAAAGGGCTTCATTTTATGCCCCAAATTAAGAAATTTCTGGACTATAGAAAACAGAAGGGATAGGAAGGGCCAGAGTAGAGCATGCCACCACCATCTCCCACAAATCGAAGAGGAGACCACCCTGAACTCATATTTTCTGCATCTGTGCTTACCAGCCAGTAAACTAGCAGCAGGAGGAGAAAGGTCCTGGACAATTACCAGGATTTGTTTTTTCTATTTGGAAAAGCTGCTTTAGAACACTGAGGCCAGCCCTCCCCCCTCACTCTTTCACCCTGAGCGACAGGTGGCAAAGGAGCATTGCTCTGAGCTCCAGACTAACAGCTGCAGCCTAAGGAGGGCCAGGATGCTGCCTAAGAAGTGTTCCAAGTCAGGGGTAGGACCTGAGAGAGCACCAATCGCCTGGACAGATGATGGGTGAGAGGCAAAGACATCAGTGTCCTGAAATATGTAATATACTTCCTATTTTCCCAACATGGAGACCTGCGGGTATGAAGCAGGCAGGCTGACAGTGACTCCTCTCCCCCTTAAAGGCAGGAGAGAGGCATGAGGGAAAAACAGAGGAAACCCACCCCAGGTCTATGCATTCATTCACCTTGTTCATTCTTCATACAATGAATGGACAACCAAGAATCACCAGACATGATGAACACTAACAGTATGAAAGAGAACCAAGTGAACTAGCAAAATGGTTGGAAACAGATCAGAGAATGAAAGAAAACATTGTATCAGTCCTAGTTAGCAACCTCAGTGAAATTCAAAGGACTATTGAGCCATAAAAGTGGAATACACTGTTATGCAGAAGAAGCAATCAGATAATGAAGAACTCTTAGAAATTATAAATTTGATCACTGGAATTTAAACATTAGCAGAAGGGCTCAGAAATAGAAAGGACAAAGATAAAAAATACATTACAAAACTGGAAAATAAAATGGAGGAAATCTTTTAGAACGTAAAGGGCATTAAAGCCAAAATATTTTAAGAACTGAATTTAGACATACGGGGGATTGATACCTAAAGTGCAACTACCAACTAATTGGTTTTTCAGTAGGAAAGAGTCAGTGAGAAGTGAAGAAACAACAGGAATAGAAAAAAAGAAATTCCCACAAGGTAAATCACAAACTTGGGGTTGAAAAAGTCTATTGAATTGTAAGGAAATTGAATGGGAAAAGGCCCATTAATCATATTCAAATGAAATATCTGAGCAAGGATATTTCAACATTAAGACATGTGTTAATGAAATTTACTACTTGAATAGTTTAAAAATTAAAAGCTGTGTTAGTAGTCAGGATAATATTTTGTACATACTCACCATTGCTATTCACATTGTATCAGGTGGTTAAGACAGGAAAAGCAAATTCCTAGATAAAAATGTCAGTAAGTAAGTACAAGAAGGGTTCAGCCTTCCTATCGGTGGGGAAAGGAAATTAAAATGATTCAATATGAATGGATGTTCTTCCGATAAGCATTTTGAAGTTCAAGAATGGGGAAACAGGCCATCTCAGATGCTGGGATTGTAAAACGGAAAAGCTTTTAGAAAGGGGACCTTGGTGTATTTATCCAAACTTCAAACTCCAGTGATTTTTAGGGATGAAGTGTCCTTGTAGGTATCTATTGCAGAGAAATACTTGCGGCTGTACATGAACCCCCATGTGGAGGACGTTCATTGTCATATTATGTATCAGAAGAAGGAATGGGCTGCAGCCCCAAAGTTAAAAGTGGAGAAATGGATAAAAGAAATGATGAGAAATAGGATATAGTTGTGAAGAAACAAATAGAAATGCAGTTCTTTGAAATTCTCAGAAGGAAAACGGTGTGATGTATGGAAAGGAGGTAGAGAAACACTGGGGGTGAGGGCGGCCCGAGCTGGCCTTCCAGCACCTTCTTGTGCCCGGAGCTGACCTGCGCTGACCCGCAGAGCCCCTGCACCGCAACAAGCCAGGATTTTGCTTTGCTCCTCCACAGCTGCTCATCTCCCCAGGTCTGGGCACAGACAGAGACCCCGGGACAACATCCTTTTCCTGGTACAACTTTTCTTTTTAATTCATTAGCCTTGGAAACTAAAACTCTACAGAAAGAAGCATTTTTTTTTCATAATTTCCTTTTCTCAGAGAAACTAAAGCTAACAGAATTGAGATGCATCAACATTTTCTATAGAATACCTGCATTTTAAAGATTGGTGCTGTAAATCTGTCCAGTGCCTTAGTAATTTCTATCTACAGGTGCCCTTTCCCACCCTGTCTGGTCCTGTGTCATCGCTGCTGCCCGCAGGGGGCACTTCTGACCAGGTCTGTGATGACGGTGGCCCACTGGGTCGCAGTGAGTGTCCTTTAGACACCCTGCCCAGCCTCCTGGTGTAAGCAAGCACCGGGGACCACAGCCACTTCTTTCTGCTTCCCCGCAGCAAGGCCCACCCATAACCTCTGCTGAGAGAATCTCACACCCTCACTGACTGGTTTTGGGGTGGGCCTGGCGGACTGCCTGTGCTTCAGGCTGATTTCTGTGTCATGCTCCAGCACCAGACGACCCGACGGGAGAGTTCAGGGGGTGTCTTTGCTCGGTCCTTCCAGGCAGGCCACGCCACGTCCTTGCTGCCCTTCTCTTGCTCTGGCAACAGGAGATACAGGGCAGGTTCTGCCTGAGAGCAAACACCAACTGAGATGCAGATGCTATTTTCTTTATTCAGAGTCCCCCAAATTCAGAACTTCCGGAGAAATTCTCTTGCACTCCTCATCCTTCAACAGCCCCCACCAAATCTCCCTCAAAGAAGGCACATCACAAGTTCCTCCTCAAATTGTGTGCCCCATTTTCTTCTGTCCCCCTTCAGCTCTCTCACACCACCACGCAGCCTGGGTGTGGGAACGGGACTGGGGAGTGTGCTTCCTCAAGCTTAGAACCTAGAGGCATCTAAATTCTCATCAGTTTTGCAACTATGAGCTGTCTCTACAGTAACCTACGCTCTGCCTGTTTACATAATAGATGGAGGAAGGTCCTATAGATAGTCTAGAACAACAGGACAGGGCACCTGTAGTTAATTATTTATATCATCTCTGCATGGAAGCAATACTAAAAAGAATTCAGTGAATGAGAAATTAAGAAAACAATTGAGAGAGATGATGAGCAGCTTGCATTGATAAGGAGCTGTTCCTAAATAAAATTCTATAGGAATCTGTATTTTTGCACCTTCCCTGTGTAAATCCCTTGGTAAGCCTGGCGTGGGATGCCCCTCCTGGTGATGGTGTTCCCCTGGGCAGGAGAGTGATGATAAGAAATGGAGCGATGACATGCGCACTACTGAGCCCAGGGCGTCTGTGAGCGTCTGGCCTTTGGGCGGCTGCTGCTCAGAGCAAGAGCAGCAAAAAGGAAAAGATGCTAGAGAGAGGCTCACAGAGGAGCTGACAAAGCCCACTGCTGTCTGAACTAGTCTGCCTTCTTTTGAAGCCTGGCTGTACTTACCGAAATTGGCCTCCAAACCTTTACAATGAATCCACTGTCCTCCTTATTATCATTATTATTATTATCATCTTGTTTTGGTATCATTAATGTACAATTACATGAGCAGCATTATGGTTACTAGACTCCCCCCATCACCAAGTCCCCCCCACAAACCCCATTACAATCACTGTCCATCAGCCTAGTAAGATGCTATAGAATCACTACTTTTCTTCTCTGTGCAGTACAGCCTGTCTTCCTTTTCTTTTAGGAGAATGGCTGTCTGAGCCTGAATCTCCCCAAAGGGGTGAAAGCTGGTTCTTGAGAAGGGAGCAAAAAGTATCTTAGCTATTACAGTGGTTTATAGCCCACCAAAATTTGAGTGCATTCTTATTCCTTAGTATTCAGTTCTTCTCATGAGGAGAAATCTAATCTAATCCGAATTTTAATTAATTAATGAAAATGATGTAACTCAAACTCATTGATTAAAATAAGCTTTCTCCTTAGGAGAAAGGAATGCATCCAATATAACCTGACTGAGGCATGCACACCTTTCCCCAAATATTTCAAAAACAAACAAACAAACAAAAACAACCTAAAACCAGAACACAAAAGGGTGACAGCAATAAAATTCTTTCCTTCAAAGTTCTAAAGATTCTTTTGTAGTATCCACCAAAGTATTAAACTGGCTTCTATGAACCCAGTCCATTCTTAGACAGGCAAAAGTAATACACGCTCTTTTCATCCAGAGAAAGAGAGCTTAGAATTGTCTGAAGTCCAATGAAGAATGGGCCATCTAGCATAGACGCCATCCAAATATTTATCTCTACTTCTCTATTTTGCACCAAAATGCCAGAAGATCAGCAAGCTGATAAGACAAGAAATAAAATTTGGCTATAAATGAATAGAACATAACTGTTTTATAGCTTCTTTTTTTTTTTAGGAAAAATAATACCTTATTCCCAATACTGATAAAACTTTGGAAAAGGGACTTGCTTTGTCCCTGTGTTCCATCATTCTATGTCACTCTCCCTTGAACTCAGAAATAATTCTGTGCAGGAGCTTGGAGGTTCTGTGAGTGTGTTGTGTTGCTTTAGGCTGATACAGCCTTTTAAAAAAAACCAAGCATGTACTACCTATGGAATAGGACAAAAGAAAATTCATAGAATTGAAAGACTCTCTTCTGTGCATTACAGTAGTACCTACAAGAATCATTTGAATTGGAAAACAGTCCAGGCGATGGAAGCCATTTTTCTACCTCATTAAAAATCTCCACCACTTGAAGGTGCATTGGTCCAACATACTTCTATATAATTTTAATTATTTGCTTGTTATGCCAGTAAAATTGTTGCCCTCTTACTCATTTCAGTAGCTGTGGCACTTTCCTGATGATATAAATGAGACTATGTGGATCCTCATACATATCTGGATGGTTTTAATTCTAAAGTATAGCATGGCCTCTTGGCTAAGTGCTTAAGAGGCTCTTTCCCCTTCCACTCGCCTTTTTATTTATTTATTTATTTATTTATTTCCACTCACCTTTTTAAATATTACCTTGAGTTCTGAGGCAGTATGTGATCTTTCAATTACCTTGTTCACTCCTCTTGAAAAAAACTAAATATTTTCCTAAAAGAAACCTGGAATATGGGATATTTTGAATTTTGTAGGGGGACCCAGTGGGAGTGCTAATAGCAGGTAGATTTTGTGATTCCGTGGGTCAGCCTATTTATCCAAAATAAAAATATCTGACTAACTTTTAAAACTTTCACTTCATCGTAGCGTAAAATCTGAGTCCCATGTGTACTCTTCTGTATTAGGTAAAATACATGTAACAGATATTCACTTATAAATCAGTGGGAAGTGTTGCCAGTTTAAGACAAAAAAAAAAAAAGAAATCATGGTTGAATAGCAGAAGAGATAAGAGCATTTAGGGGCTTTCACTGACATGACAGATCAAGGATTGCAATTATTATTCATCACCTATGCCATAGGTAGGCATCATTTTTGTTCATAATATTCCCTCCTCAATAATAAGACAAACTAAATACAGAGAGCATAGCTCACTCCCCTCTGACTGGAAGGGTCTCCTTCGGATGCAAGTAACAGAAGATGCCGAGTGCGAGGAGGCTTTACTGGCTCTTGCAAAGCCAAGGGGTGGAACCGGCTTCCAGGTCCAGTGTTCACAGGGGGAAGTGGTTCTTTTTCTCTCACCTTGGCTCTCCTCTCCTCTGTGAGCTGGCCTCTTTTTCAGGCTCTGTTCTGTGGCAAGAAGACTGGGAAAAATATTCCAATCTATGCCTTCCTGGACCTACAGGAGCTGTTCTCTGTTCCTCCTGGACTTCCCTTGACCCCGAGCAATGTGGCATCATGCTATGCCTGTTCAGACTCGCGCTACCATTCAGGCCTGCTTAGCTGGAACCCTAGACTATTTCTTTTTGATGAACTTATTTTATTGCCTTCTAGACATCAGGGCAGTACTCTATGAGCACCAAGTACATGGTTGTTTTATTTTTTTAAGGCTCGGTGGCTCTTGATCCTGACTGCGTAGGTGAACATCCGGGGAGCATTTAAAATCTACCATTGCCCAGGGAACACCCCAGAGCAAATACTTTCTATAGGCGTGTAAAGAGAACTCCAGAAATGGGCGCCAGGTGTTGGTATATTTAAAAGCTCCCTAATAATTCTAGTATGTACCTGTAGTTGGTGATGTGCTGATAATGTAACAATCAGCCCTCTAGAGTGCAGAGGTGAGGAGGAAGACACCCTGTTTTGGGGCATTTGCTGACTTCCATGGTGTAAATGCTCCCACCATGGCTAATTCAAGCTTCAAACATGACATCATGAAGAGATGCCCACAACTGGCCCTGGTGAGCTGCGACTCGTCTCTACCACGTGATGCGCGCTGGTAGAATCATAGGCTGGATGTTCAGTAGCTACTTCTCTGCAGCACTTCGCACTGTTGTCTAATCTCTCTTTCCCAGAAAGCTGTCTCCTCTTGGTGTCTGGGATACAACAAACATTTTCCTACTTTTCCTCCTGTCTCCCTAAAGGTTCTTTCTCCAAGCTCCTTTTCAGACCTACCTACTTTTAACCAAATTAACATGTTGAAGCTCCTGAATTCTTGGTCTTAGGCTCTGTTCTTACCCTAAGTTCTCTCTTACCCTTCAGGTCTCATTTCTGCCCTTGTCCCCATTATTGCCCATGTAAGTAATGACTCTGAATATTATGCCTTCAGCAGTGACCTTTCTCCTGGGCAAAACGCCAATATCCAACTGCCTACTCCTCACATGTTTGTCTCATGTGTACCTCAAATTACAACCTGATAAAAATGGTGCCTATGGTTCTTCCTTCATCCTCCTAAACCCCCTGCCCTCTAGTCTGTCACTCAGTGAATGGGACCACCAGTCACACTGTCGGACAAGCCAGAATCCAGGGAGTCACTGGCACCTGCTCATTTTCAATCACTACATCCTGCAGATCTTTACTCATTAGACTGCTCTTGAAACCATCTACTGTCCCTATTATCAGTGCTGAAATAAGCCCTAGAGGAGAGAGATGCTAACTTCCCCGGAAGGTGCATTTGAAGTGACACTTGAAGGTGAGGAGGAGATTCCTGAAGATGGGGAAGGAGGTATTCGGGGCAGAGAAGGCCACCTTCTTACCTTAACCATGACAGATGCATAGATGCCATTTTATATCTCTACCTGCCTGTCCGCTAGGCATCTCAAATTTGATACAGGTATAACAGAAACTCGATTCTGCCCACCTCTTTATATTTTGCATTATTCTAACCTGTCTCAGGAAATGGTCCACCTATCCAGTCAGCAGTTGCCAAATGCAAACAACCTAGGAATCATTATTTTTCCATCCCCACATGTAGCTCCTCAGCAAGTTTTATCTGCTTTACCTAAAAACACATCCTGACTCTATGTGCTTTTCCCTATCTCTACTGCTTGAATGGTAGCAATGCCCCCCCTGAGTGGCCTCCCTCAAATCCTTCCTAAACAAAGCTGGATGGTTTTCATAAAAATAATCAGATTCTATTTCTCCTTTGCTTTAAGTCTTCCAGTTGCTTCCAGTGCACTTAGACTGGATTCTGCTTCCAAGCCCTGGCCTATGCCTCAGCGTGACCTGTGCCTGACCATCCTTCCTACCACACTTGCTACCAACCTCAATCCAATCCCACCAGCACTGGTTTTCTTTCTGTTTTGCAGACACACTAAGCTCTTTCCCCTCACCATTTCCCCTTCTCCTGGAACTATCTGACTGCAAATCTTCATCTCTTCAAGAAAGCCTTCCTGCCCACATAGACTTAACTAGCCATTGCCCCAGCTGTGCACCCCTTACTGGGCACCATACCGCTCTGTTCCATTTTCTCCATAGAACCTCTCAGTATCTGAACGTTTATCCCCATCTCTTCACTCCAGCCTTCTGCTAGCACATGTTCCCCCTCCTACCTGTAATAAAAGCCTGCATGAGTGCTGGGATCCCTCAATTCCAAGCATCTAGGATTATGCCTGGAATGTAGTAAGTGCTCAGTAAATACTTACTATTAATAAATATTTACTGCTGAAAATGTTTCCAAAGACTAGGACAAGGTGTTATTCATATATGTCTCATTCAAACAACTTATGTGACCTCTAATCAATTACATCCCCTCTTTATTTGGTTGACTGTACATTTCCTATATATTTGCTAATATGAATATGAAGAGTTTAACAGTGTCTTGAGAATACAAAGTATTTTTGTAGCATATATATAAATATATATATTAATTAAATATGTGGCTGGGACACCAACTAAGAAAGCACGGCCATCTATACTCCCCTCCCCACCAGCTTCGAGGAAGCCCAAGTCTTGGCACGATCTCAGAAACCAGAGTAAGGGCTGAGGAGGAAATCGAAGAGGAGAGGAGGCTAATGGGATTTATACTGCAGATAGAGAGTATCACTTATGTAACAACAACAAAAAAAGGCCAGAAAAAGAGAGTGAAAGGAGAAGGATGAGCTGGAAAGACTGCTCTGGCTGGACCGGAGGGCCGGTTTTGGAGAGTAGGGGGCAAGGGAAAAGCAACGGGACTCGGCGGGCACCGAGAAGCCGCGTGCGGGAAGGCGGGGGCAGGGCTGTGGGTAGGGACAGAGGATTACGGAGAGATTTGTTGTGGTTTATGACCCCTGTTCTGGAATTTCCAGGGGATGGCAGTAAAGACTTAATTTGCTTTTTAATTAATTTTTGGCTGCCTGTTTGTTTTCTTTACTGCAAACCCGTAGCCCTTTTCTGGGACTGGCCTTGGGGAGAGAGCAAGCAGGCTTGGCTTTGGGAGGACGACAAAGGGAGATGCGAGTGTCGCCAGCCAGCCCCTGACCATCTTCCACGTGACACTTCAATAGACTTAAATGGAAATTGTGTCTCAAGTGCAGCAACTCTAATTGGTCAAGTTCTCCAGTGTGGAAGGCACTGGACTACAAGCTTGGGGAGGTTTATTAACTTGCCCCAAGGTTATACAGCTGAGCCAGGATTTTGCTGGGCTCTGTCTGGCTCCAGAAATGCCTTGGGACACAGGGCCTCCCAGTAACAGATGAAGTTAAAAAATCTGGGTCTCGGCGCTGGAGAGCTGGGTGATGGATTCGGCTCCCGCTCTTACCGGCCATATAACTATGGGAACAACGTGGAACCATATCCTCATTTCTGAAATGAAGTCTTGAACCATCTCAGTGGCTTCCAGATCCCAGGGTGAGAGCCAGTGTCAGTCTGAGAGGAAGTTTTCACTGGTCAGTGACAAATTAAACAGAAATAAGAGAATGTTGTATCTATATCATTATATATTTGTTACTGGAAGATTGCTAAGTGGCTTTTTATGGAAATGGCTGTTCTATTTTTTATTGTAAAAATAACTTGATACCACAGTGATATAGATAATAGTTACTTTTGAAGAAAAACAATTAGCTTATCAATATAAAAAGCTGACAATCCTTTGTTGGCATACCAACATGTGTGAATTTGACTATTTCTGGTATCTCTTCTAGCTTTGAAATTTTCAACTAGGGAAAAGGGCTGCACGCACAGATTCTTGATGGGTTTGTTAAATAGTTGAACAGTGAATAAGGCTGCGTGTAAGATGGCAGGCACTAAGGTGGTTATAACAATCCAGCTGCTGGGATTTTAAAATCCAAACTGCCTTTTTAGAAACTTAGCTCATCTCAAACAAATAATCGCCAAATACAGGTGTCTGCGGCTGGCATGTGACTGCTGGCGGCCACTTTGCAAATCCTACTCTGTTCATTTCTAAGTTTTCTTGCAGTTCTAATAGCCTGGGTTTTGGTTTTGACTCCCCCACTGAAACATTGAAGCAGATAATTCTTTTTACAAGGTCATTCATAAGCCAGCATGGTAACAGCATGGGGCCTGTAAGTGTCGCACATCATTACGGAGACCAGCAACAAGAACGTGCCTTTCTGTGTGATTATACGCCGGCTTTTTGTGTGAGTAAAAATGTGGAGTCAGAACCTGTTCAGAAGGTTTGAAAAAATCTAAATTGATCTTATGTGTCAATGATGTCACAGCATATGACTGAACAGTAGATCTACGAGTTCTCATTCTTTACATTTTTATTTTATTGTTTCTTCATGAATGTGATAATCGTGTGAATGTGATAATAGGCTATCTTGTCTGCATCATAAAATCTCAAACGCAAGACTTGGAGCTACTCTGATAATTCTCTAATTTCAGAAATAACCACACAGGCTTTTTACCATTTTCCAAAAGTTCTACTTTTGTGGATTTTCAACTTTATGAACTATTGGAAAGTATCCCGTTCTGTAATGTAACTTTAAGGCATCTTCCTTTCTCAGGGGGAAAGGCAAGAATCAACTAGAAAAAGAGCCAGTCTCCTGGAGGTATGTAGGACGAGAAGACCCACCGTTGATCTGTCTAAATCTTTGTTTTGATATACAATTGTAGATGGGGCTATAGAGGGGGGCTTCCAGGCGTGATCAGCGGCCAACCCTGTCGGTGTCGGTTCCCTGAAAAGCCCAGGGAGGAAAGTAGAAAGTGTGATGGGTCTGAGCAGGTGTGGAAGTATAACACTGAGAATCAAGAACAGGAGGCTCTGAGAGATGAACAACCCCAAGTCTCTTGTTTAGGGGTGAGGCCCTCCCTGGCTACGGGACCACTACAGGCCCCACACCTCCCTGGCACGCTAGTGTTCTTTCTACTACTCCAGATTAGCCACTACATTGCGGTGCTTAACCACTTAGCAAGTCTCAGCCTCTTCTAGACTTTGGTCTCCTTGCCTTCGCATAGTTACAATCGGCAGTGGCGTCCATTGATTTTTGTATATTTTGGGATTCTCAGTTCTGAACCGAATGTCCTTTTGAAGTCTCAAGGCCTGGGGATCCTTCCTGATTTTTCTCTGACCTTTCAGAGGCCCAGTGTATTGACACTTAGGGCTACGTTTCCCGAAGTGAGGTCCACACAAAAATGGAGCTCCATGGGCCCCGCTAAGGTGGGGGTCACGTTAACATACGGGGCATTCGTTAAGGTGTTAATGCTCCGTGGGCATTCCATGAGCATCTGTTAAGGGGAGGATGGGTAGCAAAAGGATGCCATGATTGAATACAGCTCAGAAACACTGACTCACATCATTTCAGACACTCTTTTTGGGATAACTTCACAGAACATGAATTTCCCAAAGGGTGCATAGTAGGCTTTCTGGTACCCATTTTACCTTGGAATCCTTTTTTTATTCAAGGAATTGACTTAGGAAAGTTCTAGCCTTATGACAATGATAGTCTAATACTAGTACATAGAGAATAACCTCAGAAGCTTAGCAAATATTCAGATTTATAGGCCTCATCTTTACAGCGATGATGCGATAGTTCTGGGGAACTCTGGGATCAGCATTGTATGAAGCCCCTTAGAGCAGTGCCTCCCAAACTTGAATTTGAATGGGAATTACCTGGGATTTTGTTAAAATGCCGATTGTGATTCTACAGGCCTGTGTTGGAGCTCTAGATCCTGCATTTCTAGCAGTTTCCAGGTGAAGCTGCTCCTGGTCCGAAGCCTACACACAGGCCACCGTGATACTACCGTCCAATGTTTTCCACTTCCGTTAGTCTCGCAAATGTCACTGTCTTCCAAGGTTTCTGTCAGTTCTGTTTCAAGAGCAACTGTTGCCTTATTGGTCATAATGAAGTTCAGAGTTGTAATTTCCCTCATTAATTATTCTACCATCTGAGAGGGAGAACAGCTAGCAAATATGTTAAGTTGTGTTAGTTGTATCACATGCTCTTGTTTTAATCTGACATGATGACACTATTCCATCATTAATTCGTGCCAGGCTTTTGATCGGACTCAGTGACTGCCATCCAGGCCTCCGCTCTCACCAACCATCTTTACCACTTGCTTTTTTGTTATTGTCGTATATGTACATTTGACTTCTACATATGTTATAAACCTAATATGTTATAAACATCATTAGTGTTTTGCAAACAGTAAATAGTTTTTTTTTTAAAATTAAGCAGAGAAAAATAATCCTTTATATGTGCTCATACATTTACTGTTTCTGGCCCTCTTTTCTCCTTTGTGCTGATTCATATTCCCATGGGGGTCACATTTCCTTTCCCCCTGAAGAATCGTCTTTTGCATTTCTTTTAGGATAGATGTGTGCTGCTGCAAAATTCTTTCAGTTTTCATTTACCTCAAAATGTCTTCATTGCACCTTCCATTTTTTTGCCTCTCAAAATAGTTACAAATTCAAAGGAAGTTCCAAAAAATATATACAAGGCAGTCTTGTGCATCCTCCCCTAAAATTCATCTCCATTTTGAAGTTCATGGATTTTTCTTCTCTTCTGCCATGTCCAATCTGCTAACCTATCTAATGATTTTTTTAAAAATTCCAGATATTGCACTTTTCAATTATAGAGTTCTCTACAGGCATTTAAAAAATGGTTAGTTTCTCTTGAAATAAATCTTACCTTTCTCCATGCTGTCTTTTTCTGTAAATTCTATAGTGTATTTATAATTGTTGTTTGAAAGTTTTTTGCTAATTTCCAGTTGCTGTTTTTACTGGCTGTGTTTCCTTTAATGTAGTTCACATTTTCCTGTTGATTCTCAGGTCTCCTCAGTTTGACCTGTTCTCTGAACATTGTGTATAATAAAGAGTGGAGACTGAAGAAAAAGTTTTTGTTTTGATTTTTTTTTTCTTTGCTTATTTCCCAGAACATTTAAACCCTTCCCTCCATCTGGCTGTTAGGCTGAGGCTGCCTCATTCAGATTTCTCCCCGAGTGGAATTGAACCAGAGCCAGGCTACAACTTTAATTAGATTGAGCTCACCAGTGATTAGCCCCAAACTCCCCTGCCACCACTGTGGTCTAGATCTTGTCAGTATTTAAGCAGGGAGGGAGTTAGGCTGCAGTTTCAGATATTTTGGGCAGGACCCAAGAATCCATGTGCAAGAATGTGATTTCTCTCTGATTTCTAGGTCCATCTTCATCAGATTTCTTTGCATAATTCAGGGTAGGGTTAGGTAAGGATGGGAAGAGAATTGTCAGGCTATTTGTACTGGGGGCTCTTCCAGATTCTAAGCCACTCTGCCAGCCCAGACTGTCAGAATATCCCTGCAAAGTCTTTTAATCTATGATGAGTCCACAACGACTTCCCATCTATCATCTGCAGATGAGGCATCTGCGCCTGGAGATGGAAACGTCTACCATTCTCTTCTCACCTATAAAGTATTTGTTTCTCTCTGGAATTGAGTTTATCAAGGCCTCCTCGCATTCTTTGTTCTTTGCTAGCCCCATTGACAAGTGTAATTTTTAATTTTTCCAGGTTTTTTTGTTGTTGTTACAATGGGAACAAAAGTCATTATGTTCTTCTTCATCCTGACCATTTAAAATAATCACAAAATAAGCAAATACTCTTCCCCCTTTTTATGTGAAATAGGTAAACCCAGAGCACATTTAATTGTTCAGTAAATAATTCTTACTAGCAAACTTTTTGAATAAAGTCCCAAGACGAGGCATGGGCTGATGGTTACCATCCAACTTTGCTTGATTTCTAGTTAACAGTTGAAATTCTTCTTGAAGCATGTGAAGTCCCCCCTGCCTGCATCAGGTGTCTAGGGCCATGGTTGATCCTGTGTGTGCTGATAGATACTGCAGCTGGGATAGCTTCTGTTAATGTCTTCTTAACAGCTTTCCAAGGAAAGAGGTCCCTTGAGTGTTTTTCCCTTACATCATTCTTCCTTTGCTTTTTCTATATAACCTTAGTAAAAAGAGAAATTATTTTACTTAAGACAGAATCTCACCCAATTCAACCTCCCATGACTATCAGAAAGCCTTTAATTCCTTCTTGACTTATGGAGAAAAAGGAAAACATGTCTCTTCCCCTAAGTTTTCCAGCTGGAAATGACTATCAATATTATTAAGATCCACTTATAATTGCTCTCTTGGCAGTTCTTTAGCAGTCACTCAGCTTCAAATGAAAACTTCCATGGTTGTTTTCTGAAGGAATTTGTAACTCTGCTAAAGTACACCTTGAATGAAATTTAAACCTATTTTCAAAAAGCTATTTAAAATGGCTTTATGGCATTGCTGTTTAAATCATATTCATCGTTGTTATCTTACATTTAAATTGACTGTTTATGTTAATATCTTCAATTTCTGCATAATAGGAAAAGGGATTTAAAATGGAAATCAGACCTAGGGATATATATTAATGACTGTTGCTACAAATAGTAAACTCCACGAGCTCTCTATGACTATGAAATGATTAGGCCTCGTCTTCCTTTCCCTTCTCTCTCCTCTTCGGATTGTTGAACAATACTTGCAATCATCGCCGCATGTATTTTTCTACATCTGTGTCTCATTGTGGGCTGAGGAAAAGGCAAAAAGGAGGAGGACCAGGACGGAGGGGAACAAAGGTTTTGTGGCTGCCTGGTCTTTGGAGTCAGGGGATAATCAGCAAATTCTCTCTTTTGTTTTCTCCTCCATACTTTTTCCATCCAAATCTCTCCTTTCCCAAGCATTTTCCGTACTCACTGCCTTCCAAGATATAGTCATACATTTACACAAGTGGTATTACACCAGGGATATTGTGACCCTGAGCTTGTTTCTTCTCTCAGCTTACTGCTTTTACATGCACTTCAACATTTGTCATTTTTTGCAAGAAAACCGTCCTGCTTCTGACAGTTCTAGAGAATGTTAAAAGGAACTTGAGTTACTAAAAATATAGCCACTGTCTCCAGTTTCTAAGTAGACTATCAAATGAATGACAAACTCTATGTGTGTTTAGTATAAACCAGGCTTGGTTATTAGTATCTCGGTTACAAGATTACAAGGATTATCATACAAAGCAAGAAACTTCTCCTCCAAACAATTTGTTATGTATGCTTTGACTATGTGTGCTTTATACAGCTTTCTTCATTGACAAGGCCATTCTTTCTGTCTACTGAATTTGTCATGCACTGAAGCAAGATCCTGGTATGGCAAGAATAATTAATAATCTCTGCCAGTACTGGTGGGTATGACCCTGTATCTGTTAAGAGTAGCACCAATCAATTAGTAACTGGAAAAGGAGTAAAACTATTAAAGGAAACCAGAATAAAACAGTGGCTTCAATAAGATAGAAATTTATTTCTCTCACACCGAAAAGTATTCTGGGAGTCAGGCAGCTGAGTCTTGGTGTGGAAGGTCCATTGTAGGACCCAAGGTTTTGGACCTTTCTGTTTTTCTATCCTAAGGCATGACTTCCAACCGCAAGATTACCTCATAGTCCAAGAAGGCTGGTAGGACCCCACCATCATTTATTGGAAATAGGAAAAGGAAAGAATAAAAGGGATATTTCTGCCAGCTGACTCAACTCCTATTAAGCTGGACGTTCCCCAGAACACTCCCAATTACACCCCACTAGCCAGAATGTAGGTATAGTGCCACAACTAGCTGCAAAGGAGGTCAGGAAATAGTTTTCTATTTGGTCCTAATGCTGCCTTCTGTCACTAAAGGAAGAGAGAAAAGATGGGACTGTGGGGGGCGGGGGGGACTAGCAATCTCTGCCTCATCTACTCAGGCCTAAAAATAGGAGAGGGTCCTTTGGATCATGTTAGACATCAGTTGAAATTATGCAACATTTGAAACATGTGAAAATATGCAACATCTCCGTAACTCTACCTTTGACCTTAAAGGGTCTAAAGACAAACTACCAGGGAATGTCCAGAGAAGGATCAATAGGAAGTGGGGAATGTAGAAGGCATATGTTTTGAATAATAGTAATTTTTAGCTGTTATCATGTACATAGAAAGCTCTAGCCTGAAAGGGGAGTCAGACCTATTTTCTGGACATATGTTTTCATTTGAACTGGACCTGCCCAACAGTGAACAAGTGTCTCAGGGTGTATAAATTTTCCCATCACTAGAAATGTTCAAAAAGAAGCTGAACTTCTAGGAACTTTATCAAAGTAATAACTGGAAAAGTTTGCAAAGATACATGGTCACAAGTCCAATGTTTAAAATATCAGGACCGTGGAATAACATATTTACCTAACAATAAGGGATTAGTGGAATAAATTAGGGTAGATCCACACATGAATACAGGCTCTAAAGTGACTGCATACACTCTTATTTATGGACAAAGAGGTTCATTATAGAGAGTAGACAACTGAGTTACAGAACAAACCTTATACTATGATTTTATGTGTCTATAAATAGCTGTGAACTAAAGGTTCATCTAGATTCTAAGGACTCTTTTTCTTCTTTAAGAACATGCTATATATAAAAAAGACTGTCTAAATCTTTGGCAATGAATATGGCAGTAATAACTGAAGTATTTAAGGAGGAAACAAGGTGACTCACTTGTCAGGGACAAGGCAGGCGAGGTTGCATACAAGGTGAGGCTGGCTGACCTTTGAGGTTTCTTCCAACTCTAAGATTAGATACCAACATCCATGTTCATGACTCAAGTGCCTTGATGATCGCCAGAATGAGTAATCCAGACACCCACAGGTGATCAGGAGAGGTCCTGTGGGTGTTACTGGTGGAGCTCAGGAGGGCTCAGTACCTCATATGTGAGCCCATTCCAGCCAGTGATCTTGGTTGACTGGCTTTCTACCTTCTTTACGTTCACCCTAAATTCATCAACACCATGAATTCTAAGAAAACAAATCTACCTTGACCTATATTATTTGTGCCCTGTTTGCTTTCTTCCTTCAAAAGCTAAAAACATACTGGCTAGAAACTAACAGCTTAAAATAGCTCCCTTAGCCACAGCTGAGGGGAGGCTTGGCGGAGGGCATGGCTGTCTACACCCTGTTTGGCTCTGGGGCCAGAACAACAGTAATAAGAAACAAACAAAAAACTGAAAAACTCCTGGAGGATGGACCAATACAGTGATTTTGGAAAATGTAATACTCTAGAAAATTTAGCAGTTTATAATGACAAAGTGTAACTTATTTCCTCCTTGAAAGGGCAAACAAGTCAATCCCAGGCACCCTGAGGTTCCTGCCCCAGGAGTGGTTGTGCGTTTCCAAAGATCGATTCACTTATACTCTCTGACCTAGAGTTCTGCTCCTGACACATGAGCAAAATGACTAGTTGGCCTTTCACCTACGTACACACATACTTACAGAAACGATTCGTGCTAATTCCGTCTCAGTATCTCACCCACCATCTTGGGTAATAAATCAAGATTCTTGATAGCAGATAAGATTGTGCTTTGAATCCACACACACACACCATAAATAAAATTGGTAAACATCTAAGAAAATACAGGAAAAGGCTAGTGAGAATATTTCAGCAAGGATTATTTTAAATGTAAGTTTACTAGTGTAACTGGCTCTGAAGTCAAAGTATGGATATCACATAGGACTATTTTGAAAAGGGGACAGTTGTTATATTACTGAGGAATTTTAATGAATAGTGAGCCCATTTGTTATTTATTTTCTTCCAAATGTTAATAAACAGCCCCAGTTATAATTGCTAATTTTCTATATTTATGGAAAATTGGCATTTCATAAATATCAAATTGTGATATCATCTACTTGTATGCTGGTTTTCTATGAATATATAAATGCAGTAATTACCTCTAGAAGTGTGAGTTAATTTTTTGTGTGTGAATAAATCAGGAAGGAGAATGACAAATCTGTTAAAATGGTAGAATCTGAAACCTTCTTTTCATTGTTCTTTTAAAGAATTTATCTGAAATGATGTCATGGAGTGGCAGAGGAAAATCTAGGATACACGGTTTTCTATTAAAGCTGTTGAGATGCTCATCAGGACTAAGTCAATATGCAGGCATTTGACAGGGACAGTGCATAGAGCTTTCTCAAAAGACCAAAAGGTTAGGAAGACTTTATAGGTCCCAAATAATCAATGTTTAAAGGAAAACAATTGTAAAGAGGTTATTAATTCAAACCAGTGAAGGATTTCTTCTTAAAAGGAAGTTTTAGTTTATTTTAATTCCAGGGAAAAGAAACTCTCACTTAATGTGCTTACTATTATAATGTATTCTCTTGGATAGCATTGGCAGAAATTCCCCATTAATATTTATCTTTAGAACTTTGCTCCATTTCATGGCTCAGTAGAGAATTAATATTTAGCAAATGTGTGATCAGCCTTTTTTTGTCTTATGGCTCAAATTCACTCAAGTCCTTCATACACTGGATTTGTTTTTATTATGAGTTTTATAATGAGTATGTATTTTACTCCACACTGTGGTAAAATACTTTTTTATGGGCTGCAACCTTTCTGTCAAAGTTAAGTCACATCAAAATGGAATGTTTTAGTAGCTAAGGGGAAAAGATGAGTCTTTGGCTAAAAGAAGACTGACCGACCTCCCATTTATGGGTTTGATGTCCTTAAATACATGAGACTGGCCAATACTGAAATAATATCCCAAATCATGATAACATCTTTCAGAAGGTTTAAAAGAAACTAGACCCTAATTTAAGCAGTATCAAAATTTTCAGAATAGGTGGATGATGTATCTCATCAGACCCCAGTTTTGAAGTGGTCTTTAAATCCATCTGAATACTGACACCTGTGTTATGAAAGACAGGTCTGATGGTGGTGAAGGACCACCGCAGTAAGTTCTGTCTGTTAGCAGAGAGACCACTGATGTGGCAGGAAACATGCAGTCATGAATCCCGGAAGTAACTTCAAGATCAAAATCTCCCTTCATCAGAGGAATATAGCTTCATTGCAAATGGTTCAAAGTAACCTGGATGAGAGCCATTTACGATCCAGGTAACGGAGCCGACATTGCCCCGCACAGGCATCTGCATCAGCAGGTGGGGAGCACAGGCGGGGAGCACAGACGTGTTTAACGCCCTCCCCAGGTAGAGTTAGAGCCCCATCCCAGACAGCCGGACAGAAGAGGCATCCACCCCGAGCTGATCTAATCATCATCACAGACGTCGTGTTTTTTCTAATCTGGGACTTGCCAACAATTATTTGTGTATTTAAGTAAAACCACATAGGGCCCAAGTGAAATTTGGAACGCTTCAGAAGATACGGTTTCTGGGTCCAGTTTTCTGTGGCAAGAAACGGATCAAAACACTGGCCTTGGCTTTGCTTTTCAGAGTTTTTAAAACAAGTCAATTAAGTGGCTTCCTGAGATATGGATGAACGTAAGGTGAACATTGATCATGCCTCTGAGGACCCCTGCCTAATACTTCACCATCTCTGTGTTTTCAGTAGCAAGCAAGTTCAGTTTCTAGAATGTGTACTGAACACAGCTGAGTCAAACCTCTGACACTTCCTAGTGTGCTTGGGCTCAGGGCAGGTACAGAATTTTTCTTAAGTGGCCTCCGGAATCCTAACCCATGTGCTTCTACAGGTTTTCTTCTGTTTTCTGTTCATTTCCATTTGCTTAAAATTTTCAAGTTGCAACCTGCTTTTTTCAATTCCTTCTTTGTTTTAGAACTCCTGTCTTTTACTTTCTCTTTCACCTTGGCTTTGATTTTTGTTTGTGGGCTTCCATGAAATGGTAATGAAAAGTCCAAACTTCGAAACATGCACAGAAGCTGTTCATTAAAATTTTGTCATAGGAACTCTCTTTCTGTACAGAAAAACCACAGTGAATGCTTTTCCATAGAATGTAAAATTCTCCAATCATTATTTTAATCACCCTATTTCTGTGGGCATCTCCAAGATCCTACAGAGGTGGGCTTGGTTTGGTAAAAATCATCTCAGCCTCTAATAAACATCTCCTTTGTTGAACATTGTCTTCACAGCCAATAATTAACTGGTAGGATAACTGCCTCGCTGAGGCTGCCGGGCTCTCCTTAGGGGCTTCACGATGGCTAAAGCAGTGACTCCCTAATTGGCATTCTGATGTGAATTCACAAAACTTCTCGAGGTAATGATGCTGGTTTTTTAACCCCGAAAATTCATGGGCTGCACATAAGTGAGATATCAACTTTTGAACCTATATTCATGTATGGATTTTTAGCTCCACTTGCCCTTAAAACTGAATAGCATGAGATAAACCAGACTACTGACTGCATCTAAATGACAAGTAAGTTTTCAGGAAGAAATATAGGGCTCATTTCTCTTCATTGACTAAATCGACATGAGGACCGTGAGTGTGCAGGACCCTGAATGACAACAGCAATAATAATAACTACTAACACTTATCCAGGACTCATAGATTAGTGTTAATCTCCACCCAACAATTAATACTCTTTTTGGAGATGAGAAAAATATTATTTGTGGAGGTAAAGAAACGGTCTGCCGTTTCAACTCAGGCGGTGGGATACCAGAATGCAGGCTATTAAACACTCTGCCTTCTTCACACTTAAATCTTGCTGTGAAATGAGTTTTGTCTCTCTGGTCCAGAGGCCCTCAGAGTCATCCACCCACGTGAATTAAAGGAACATTTATTTTGGGTCTTTCCTGCCAGTACAGGAGTCTAGACTGAGCCTAGACAGGAAGTGGGGTCAGCAGGGTCTTTCTCTTTGGGTCAGAAGGAAGGATGAGGGTTGCTGAATTCCACTTTCAAAAACCGAGGCATAATAGAGGGGTCTCTAGCTGCCATCTGTCTGGCCCGATATGAGGCACTGTACTATCTGAACTTTCTAAGATTTCTGAAATTCTATAATTCTCCATGTTTCTTGTTTTTAGCATTTTCTGTCTTGAAAGAGAGCCTGTATACTGTTATTTGGAGACTTCAGGAAATTAGGGCTCTGGGAAGAAGGGTTCTAGTCCTCAATTAGTCTTGCAGAGGAAATAACTCTAAAGGATTGTGTGTCTGAGGAGCAGCTGTAAAGAAAATATATAGATGAAAAGATTAAAAAACATAGTATTGATTGAAAAAAAGCAACATGCAAAATGACATCCACAAAATTATTCCACTTATTCTAATGTAAATCCGTAACATGGCACTCTAGAATATTTGTGGAAGGAACAAAAACGGAGTGGAAAGATATACAATAGATTCATAACAGTGGTTGCTTCTGGGAAGGTGGAAAGGGGGCTTTAGTTATAGTTGCAATATTTAATTTTTTTGTAACAGAAGGAAATGTGGTGAATGTTATTTTGGGGTGACAGAATGGGGTGATATATTTTTTTAACTTTTCCATAATTTAAAATTTTCTCAAAATGAACTAACTTAAAAAAAATAAAAAGACACAAAAAATAGAGGGAAAGAAAGAAGACACAGTCCTTGGGAACTTCAAACGAAGATAGGAATGGGAGCCTAAGTCTGGGTTTGACAACGGGTTGTGCTGTTTGTTGAAGCTGACTCCAATCAACTTAAATAACTATGAAAATTCCTAGGCATGTTTCATATTATTTTGGAGGTTAAAAATGTAGGACTCTTGTTTGTGTGTATGTGGTGGGTGGTGCTTTTTTTGATGGGGAAGGATATTTTTTGGAGGAGGGGCTGGGTCATATGCACACACACAGCATTACTAACAAGCCAAGACTTTACTCTTGAAATAGAAAAGTCAAAAAACAGTAGTCTGATCAATGTTTGATTTCAATATGGACATTCTTATCTCCTTTGATTTTTTTTTTTTCACAACCTCTTTTCTTTCAAAAACGACAAACAGTATATTCCCCAGGGGTTCACTGTGGGCTGGAGGATAGTAAGTTCCCTGAGAGCAAGTAGATTCAATGAATGCCATGCATTGCCTTGAGTCTTGCTTCTGTGGATTTTATACAATTCCTACTCTGTTTCTATATTCATGCAAAATTTTGCCCTTTCATTTTAATTCCAATGAAAGAGGCAGCAGACTCCCAGGAAAGGTCAGGCTGGAAAAATTAGAAATGGCATCAGAGAACAGTGTGATCAAATAAATCATACAGAACATTGCATTTTCATACCAGCTCTTAATTCTATAGCATGAACATTAAGGTTTTTAAAAATCTTTTTCTTCAGTGTCTTCTATAAATACACAACAGAAAGCCCCCCAAACCGGCCAAATAAATCACAGTAAGGAATCCCAAGATCTGATGTATGCAATGAGAGAATATTCTCTAATCTGCAACATGTTATATATACAGGGTCCTGCCTAGAAAGAAGAAGCCATCTCAGGGTTTACACTTTTTAAGATGTTCATCCTGAATATTATAATCCAAGTGAGATGGCCTTAAAATCTTTCAGAGCATTGCAGGAAGCCATCAGGTAACATTTCCTAGCTTTTTGATGTCCGTGTCAATGGCAAATGTAAGGCAGAGAATCCAGGGGTGATCTGGACTCTCAAAGGAGTACAAAGGGGGCTTTGTAATGAGCGCCTCCATTCCTTCAGAAGCTGCTCATTTTCAGATCAAGGTTGAGCCTGTGTCCCTACAGGGGCCAAACTGGGCCAGAGTGTTACAATCTGGGACCAGCAGCCCCACTCACTCATCTCTCTGGAGTGACCCTCTAGCAAGGGGCCTAAAGCAGGGGTCAGCAAAATAAACCTAGTGGGCCAAATCCACCCACCATTTGTGTCTGGCCCACCATCAAGCTAAGAACGTTTTTCACATTTTTAAATTGTTGAAAAAGAATCAAAAGATTTTTTTTGTGTGTGACATGTAAGGTTTATATCAAATTCAAATTTTATCGACCATAATGGTCTTACTGAAACACTGTCTTGTCCATCCATGTCCATTCATATGATCTCCGACTGCTTTTGTGCTAGCACGAAAGAGCCAAGTAGTTATGTCAGAGACTTTACATGGCCTGCAAAGACACAATATTTACTGCATGGCCCTTAGCAGAAAATAATTGCAGATCTATGCTCTAGGACACTAGTTGTCACCACCGGGAAAGACTTAAAACAGTCGTGGCCACAGCTCCAGCTGGAGTGTTTCAGCAACTCTCAGCAGCATTCTGTCCTGAGAATAAAACGTCTGCAGATTCACCCAGGGAGATGCTCAGACCTTATTAAAGCTATTTTCTTAAATACGCCATCCCTTCTGCAGACAGTCCTGCCATGCAAGGCTAGGACAGTATACACGGCACAGCTTTGGAGTGCACCGTTTTTGCAGGCTGCAATGTGAGTGGCGCCCTCTGGAGTTGTGCACTACAATGGCCTCCCTCCTAAAATTCCTGAGAAGAAATACCTCTGAATTAGGAATGAGGAAGTGAGTGAATGTGTTAGTTTGGGTCTTCAGAAAAGCAGACTTAGCTGTACAAGACAAACAGATGAATAAGAGACTTCTTGGGGGAAACACTTATGAAAGATCAAGTTGGGAGGGAGCAGGAGGTGGCAGGCAGACCTTCAGACTGAGATGTGGGTCTGATACCTGTGCAGGAGAAAGGGGAGGAAGAAGAACTGGGAAAGAGCCCTGACTGCTGTGCAGCTAAGAAGTCCTGACCAGGCCAATGGGGGCCCCAGAGCAGAGGTTTCCTCTGAGGGGCGTCCCTAACCTATTTCCCCTGCTGTGTTCCATCATCAGCTGGGAGCAGCCCAGAGGAACATGACCTTGATGTGTATACCCCTGTGCACCCAAAGTGGACCCAAGGTGCTGCAGCTGACACGGTCTACACACCTTAGGGCAGCTTCTCTCTTGAAGGCAGATCTAGCAGCCCACCCGCTGGCAGGCACCATGATTGTGAACAAGGTGTGTGTGTGTGTTATGTGTGTGCATGTGTGCATGCACATGTACATGTGTGTATCACATGTGTGTATGTACATGTGTGTGTGAATTGGAGAAGGGGGAGTTGATTGTAGGAAAGAGATGTGAAGACACAAGTTTGGAGTCACACTGGTTCCAGTGTCTGCAAGTAATTTCGGGCATCTGCAATCACTATATAGCGCTTTCCTGTACCAACATTGCAATTCTAACAGCTATAGTCGTTCCTAGTCAGCAGATACAGATAAGGTCATCCATACTTGACTAAAATCCCTAATTATACCAATACTGTTCCAATGTTCCCAATGCAACTCTTGGTTTCCCAGGTAGATTTCTTTCTCCACACCTCCGAAGGTCCCTTCGAGGTGACTATGCAGTAGCTTCCTTTGTGTGGCCAAGGCTTGCTTAAGCTCGCACGGTCCCCAGACCCCACACATTGGTGAGTACTACAGCTCTCTCAAAGCACGGGTATTCCTGTGATATGATTTTATTCTTTCAATACGATCTTAAGAGAAAAATGACAGGCATTATTTTACTCATTCTATGGCTCCTGGCCCTTTTTCTCCTTTCAGGGGCCCAAGCAGCCACTTGTTCAAATAAGCCTGTCATCAGGTGGTGAGTGCAACGTGTCGATGTTTGTACTGAACGAATGGTGTCCAATTGGAAGAAGATCCCCATGTAATGCTCTCTGCCTTTCTAAGGAAATTTCATTATATTGATCTGCAAAGTGACCCCAAACCGCAGCCATATGTGCATCACTTAAAAGTTAGAAAGACAGAATTCCTGGAAAAGAGTTCATACCAACAAAAAGCAAATATGGTGAGAAAGTATGGCCCCACACCCAGAAATCTGTCCTTCAAGAGAGAAGACAGATAAAAATATGATGAAATGGGATGGCTGAATAACCGCTTAAGGAAAAAATAAAGCTGACTCCTGAAGTAAAATGCATTTTAAAGGGAGCAAGGTTTACATGTGAAAAATAAAACCATGAAATACTAGATGAAAAGATAGGAGGATAACTCTACAGCCCTGGGTAGAGGAGGTTCTTTCTATGCATGACAAGTAGCCCAGAAGCCAATACTGACAGGAAAAGATTCTCTGTCAAGCCAGTGTTTCTCTTTCCCTGGTCACCTAATAATCTGGTGGTGATTTATCTTTTCATGCAGCAATAGTGGTAGTAATACTCACCAGTATTTACTTATCATTGTGATAAATATTTTACATGAATTTCTTTATTTAATTCTTACAATAGTCTCATGAAATACACTCTTACTGTATCGACTGCACCTGTTTGGACACTAGCACACAGACAATTTAATTGACCAGCATCACACAGCCAGCAAGTGGCCGATGAGATGTGAAGGCCAGGTCTACCTGAGGCCAGGTCTTCTACTTTTCTCCACCAGGTGGATTTTCTTACAAGAGAAGGTGCTGAAGAGTTGTGCTGAATTCCTGATCTGCTGCAAAGTTAGGCTTCTCATGGCCAGAGAAAAAACTGGCACTTCCTTTATCATCTTCTCCAGCTCAGCAGGAGCTCAACTCCTACGCCTCATCAATGCCGGCCGCAGAGACTAAACTCCTAAGGCACAGGACGCAAGACGGAGAGACTTACAGAAGGAAATTGACTGTTTGGTCCAGAACAGCTTTCTTGCCTGTCCTGCTGACAACTTCATGTCATCTTTTCTGTGATTTAACTATAGATCATTATTTCTAAAGGGGCAAAACACACATCAGATAAAACAGAATGTAGATGGCAGAGGATGAGTTTGCCAGTCTGATATGTAGTAACTCTTGTGGTGGTTAAATTTCTGGCTTCAGAGGGGACATACTATGAACTTGAATGGTCTCCAAGCTTGTAACATGGCACAGAGCATATGAATAAAACTGGTTATTCTATAGAATATAAGTACTGTGAGGTTAAGCTTAAAGTCTGGTGAGGCTCCAAAGACTCAAGCAAAAGTCAGGTTTCGGCTCTAAACAACTGCTTCTGGGCCATTTCACAGCATTGGCCTAAGTTCATGGAGAGCTTTAAGTAATACACTATATTCTGACAGTTCACTACACATGGCGTCGTGGTTGCTTGTCACAGCTTTCTGAAATCCATAAATACAGCACTGGAAAATTTTCCTGGCAGGGAAATAGTTTTCAGTGAATTCTAGAAGGGCAGTAGCTGAATGGCAAGGAGGAAGCCAGACCCACGGTACCGCTGTTGACCTTCAAAAAGGGTCGATTTCCAAGCCCTGATCCTGACCCCAAAGAATAAGTGTTACACACCCAGGGGATGGATTGATTTGGTGGGAGGAAGGGTGATTCTGAAACAGAGCTAAGGAGTTCTAAGACATCTTGAAACAAAATAAGTATACCTATTTTGCTAAATAGGCAACAATTAGGATTCCTGGCTAATAAGTATATTAGGAACACGGTTCGTGCTCTCAGCAGTTTTTCGGAAACATCTGCCCTCTGCAAAGAAGCCTTCATGCTCTGTTTCTTCAGTGGCTGACCACTCACTCCCTAGTTCTTTAACCTCTGGCTTCGGCCCCACTGTTCCACTCGCAGGGTTCTCTAGAGCTACCTTGCAACTGTCGTGTTCCAAGTACTAATTTTTTCCCCAGCTGTTGGCCTTGTCCTCCGAGCAGCATTTGATAACATTTAACACTCCGTTTCTGACTGCCTCTTACCTCAGGTTTCCCAATGTGCTCCCCTCCTCTTCCGTCCCCCAGGCACCCCAGTCTGCCTCACTAATTTCTTTCACTTTCAGGGTCTCCTAAAGGCAGCTGTCCACCCAGAGGAGCTACGCTTGATCCTATTCTCTCTGCACGTCCTGCTTTTCAGCCTCCTTGCCCCCGAGCTGCACTAACACACTAGTGACGTCCTCTGCTTCGCCTGGACAGTCCATCCCGTCCTGCTATTGGTTTCCCACCTTAGTTTATTTAAACTTCCAACCTCCCGTGTTAAATGTCCTATTAAACAGTCAAACATGGAAGCAGCTATATAAAACCTGAGCACTGTCAGTTTGTCTCTCTGAGAGAATTAAGGGGTAATTTTTGCTTTATTTTATTTACTTTTCTTTTTAATTTATTTTATTTTTGTTTTAAAAGTCATTTTTATTTTAATTTGTGTAGGTTCTAGCTCAACCCTCATCTAATCTGGGGGCATACCATTATCCTTTATAGTCTTCCCAGTGCCTGGAAAGTTCTAGAAAGTTATGACTAATACGCAAGATCCCAGGGCCTGATTTTTTAAGAGATTCCTTTTTTGAGGACTCCTTCTCCAGCTCCTCTCACCCACAGCTTGCCTGTCCATTCTTTTTAGGCCTTACATTATTTATTTTGAGTTACCAAATGTCCCTGGAAAGACTAACATGAAATATTGGGACAAGGGTAGTCTGTGGTGGTCGGTTATCAAAGGCAGTTGACACGGTAAGAAGAGCTCATCTTTAGCCTAAGTGAGATATGTTTGGACCAGAGCAGGGGTCTGCCACTGCCCAGGACCCCAGGAGAGGAACAGAGAGTATAGACCGTGGAGAGAATCTCCTGTATGCTGGGGAGAACAGAGGCTGGCCTGCTTCAGACACAGCTGTGAGAAGGTTTCCGCTTCATGTCTTCTGTATATCTCAGAACAGTTCTGGGCATATTTATAGGAAAGGAAGTTGGGGGTTATGTGGGGCTTTAGAGTAGGTAAATTACCATGGAAAGATCACACTTCACTGAAACTAAGAAAGGAGAAATTCTGTGTGGATTAAGTGAAGGTTCCTGTGGCCAGGATTCTCACCTGGCCCTGGCCGGCTAGCTCATTACACATGTGTGGGCAATACGTTGCTATTGGCTCTATATGATGAGCTCCACCCAGTGCTCTGGGTGACAGGGTGGCATGGCTGCAAGGCTGCAGGAGAGCAGAGACTGGAGGGGTGGCAGCACCAAGGACAGACACTGAGATGCCTGCAGGGGCAGAGAGGCCCAGAGGCAGAGACCGGCTTGCTGCATGCAGACTTGCTCTGAGTGGACGGGATTCTAGTGACTGACCTGCCACCGTGGAAATAAAGTTGGGTATAAACCCTTTCACCCCAGGAACATTCCATTGTCCTTCCTCAGTCTCACTGAATCCATAGTGAACTTGTCCAGGGCTTATACCCACTGGGAAGACATTCTGTTCATTAAACTAAGAAAGCTTATTAATTGTAAGCCACATGCACATGTCAGAGATGTTAAGTTGTTAAAAAATGTTAAGTCTAGGAATTGAAAAAATAGGGCAAAAGCATTCCATGATAAAAAACCCACTACATCACAGAGAAAATTCTTTTTAACTCCTTGCCGCTTCAGGTGGGCAGCTGTGATGAAACAGTAGTGTAGAAAATCTACAATTCATGAAAAGTGATGTTCTTTGGTTGACGTTGTGAGGTACTTGAATCCTTTTTCACCTATGATTGTAGATAGTAGAAGGCAACTTCTACTATTAATATAAGTAAATTGTTGTTCTTCCTAAGGAGCGCAAATGGAAACATTATCTGAATATAACTTTGCTCTTCAGTTTTAAAGGAATTCAGGTTTCTTAAAAAATTCAGGGACACAGAAAACCTTTTTAAAAATGCCCTCCACATTTTATGGGCTCAGCAGGCTTCTCTCTGCAGCTGTGCCTCTAAGGGCGGCTCCACCAGTGGGTGCGGCCTGGGGAGACCTTCTCCCCACACCCACCTCTCGACAAACCCTGATTCCCACCATACGGTGATTCCCGTGGTTTTGACTGATTCTGAGCCGAGGTAATGGTAATTTCCCACTGGACCAGGTCAGAGCGAGTGCGCCACAGATCAGGGGAACAAACAAGCAGCGATAGGCCATCTGCTTCTAAATTAGAAACCGTCAAATACACAAGAGTTTTTCAAATCTGTTTGCCTGACTGAGGTGTCTGCACCTGATTTCCATGGTCCTTGATTACAGCGAGAAAAAGTCTTCCAAATGCTTCCAGTGCTAGGTTGACAATTACCTTGTGGCTCCTGGTGTTGGTGGCCTGATTTGAGGGTGAGTGTTTGGGCCACTCTCAGGCCCAGCACAGCCTAGGAGCCTTATTTTCTAACCATTCCTGGGTAACCACTAGATTCTTTAAAAGAAGTCTGAAGAACTTTCTACCCAGAGAACAGTGAGTAGATTTGTTACAACTCATATATTTCCTCCTTATTACCAGGAAAGCTTAGAGGGCCCTCATTGGTTGTAGAGGCGTTTTCCTCTATTGAAACTCCTACCTCACGTGGGAGAGCAGGACAGCAGGTAGGATGATGATTTGTTTTGAAAGCATCAAAGTAAGTGGGAAAAAAAATTTCTCTTTTTTTCTCTAAGTGGCATGCATTGTAAAATTATAATCTTGTACCTCTTCTTGTTTTGATGCTATAAACCCAAGGGAGACACTTTTACTGAAAATGTAATATCTGAATATGTGATATTAAATATCAGACTGATTTATTTTGTGGCATTTTGCAGAGCTATGGCTTCTAGAGTCACTTAAGTATATTTTTCTGCAAAATTCTGTAAAAAAGAGTATTACTGTGCAACACTCAATTCCATTTTTATACACATGTTCCTAACATCCCTGATATTTACCATTGCCATGTTTGTATTTGGGGCCGGAAAATATAAATGAAACTGAATTCTTAAGAAGGTTGCTTTGATCAAATTTTCCTACTGTAAACCAGTAGTGATAAAGTAATACAGAAATTGCAAGACTCTTTCACACCTCTCCTATTTACTAATAAAAGTGGCATTTTTATACAATCAAACTTTTGTGTTCCGAAGTGGACATAATATAATGATTGCATTTGCATTTTCAAGTATTGATCATGATAGCATCTTAGGTAGCACACCTGTGAAATGTAGACTTTGGAAAAATTTCTTTGCAATGTGAGGAGACTCTAGTTGTCGGGTGGTATTACAAAGTAGTCGTTTAGAACACAGGCTCTGAGGTCAGGCAGAATTGGACTGGCATCCCCGCTTTGCCACTCTTACTGTGTGACCCTGGGCACACAAATTAACCTTTCTTTTTTTTTTAATTAACCTTTCTTAACATCAGTTTTCCCATTTGTGAAATGGAGTTGATATTAATCCCTACTTATGGGACTGTTTCATAATTAAATGAATAATACCTGTAAAGCATTTAGCACAGAAACATGCACTCAATGATATGACCACTGGTTTGCAACATCGGTGCTATTGATGGGATTGTTGTAATATGACTAGTAAAAAAGTTAGACTAGGAGTCTCTGACTTGTGGATGGGAGGCTATGACACCTAAACTCATGGGGGGACATGCCCCATAGTGTGGGAGAGAAGAGATAGCTTAGCCAAGGAGGAGGTTTTTTGCATATGTAGACTTTGATTTATTTGTTCTGCACACCAGAGCAAAAGTTTTTCTTGTATAGGAAGAAGGATGGAAGGAAAGAGACTATGCCCAGGTGCTGTGCTGCAGACCCGAGGGTCACAGGGTTCTAGTGCCAGTGCCCATCTCAGGGCCCTGCTTGTGGAACTCACCTGGGGACTTGGGTTTATGCAGACTACATCGTCTTTGATAATATTTTTTTCAATAGGCAGATCTTCCTCTTTCCTTATTTTCAATAACTACCTAAATTGTTATTATCCCTTTAGCAAACCTGGCCTCATTTGGGAGAATGCAGTCTCTGGTGATTGTGATCCATGCTCAACTTCAAGTATGAAAATAAGAGGAGTCAGTCAAAGAAACTCTTTATTTCAAGGGTTCTTAATCCTGGGAGTATCACAGACTACTTTAAAAATGTGATGCAGTTTAAGTACTCTTTCCCCAGGAAAAAATGCAAACATACAACCATAGATAAAATTTTATGTATAATCATGGGAGTCCCCAGCCCTCCTAAAGCCCACTCACGGGACTTACGGTTGAGAGCTTTTGAAACTGTTACTTGCTAACCTCAGCTTTCGAGAAGGAAATGATCCTTACAATCCATGTCTTTGAATCTGTTGGATTCTGAGAACAGTGCGGCCTCCAAAACAGAGTCAAAAGTGGTACATCAGAACCATGATGTTTGACTTTAGGTTTGAAACAGGATGGAAGGGAAGACAGATTGTAAATAATAGACAACTGTGATTGATCAGAGCCTGTAAGAGAGTAAGGTGGGTAAGGTAGATTAATTGGCCATGGACACAACCTGGAAATAAGAAAAGAGAGACTGTATCTTCTTGAAAGGGTGGAAAGCTGATGCTTGAATTCAAGATTGGGTTCAATAATTTGGGTCTCAGTTGAGGGGTTCACTATACTTTAAAGTCTAGGACTCAAAGCATTGGAGGTTTTGCATAGGTAACTTATTGGGTTAATACCAAAAGAACGTCATGAAAGAGATTGAAATTCTTCATAGGGAATCTTGCAAAATGAGCTATGTGATGGAGGTTACGGAATGGAAGAGACAAGAACAACAGCAGGTGGTTTTTATGTATTCTGTGGACTATGTTCTCTCAGGAAAGGGGCAGTTCTAATAACTGTTGGGTTGAGTTTTCACGATAGGTGTTCTTCATTTCTTGAGAAACAAGGGAAATTGTTCAAAAGATATCTCTGAGAAACACAGAAAAGAAGTTTCTGGAGTTTGCTGAGTAAGCGAGATTCTTTTTCCTTGTGAGACAAGATACTGCCTCCTAATTTATACTTCCAAGTGTAAAAACTGTCTCCTCTTCAGAGAAATGATTAGGAAATTCTTACGTATCGTTTTAAATAATATCACTTCAGATACTCAGGATTGTGAAGTGGGAATGTGATACTATTAAAGTACATCTTTTTTCTTCCTAAAATTGGTTTAAACTCACCTAAGGCAATAGGTACACGGGTGTTTGCCAGGAAGAGGGAAAATGTATTCTGCCTGGGCTCCAGCGTCTGGCCCTGTGGTCCTGGTACATGCCCTGCTGTGCCCTCTCTTAGCCTCTGGGAGGTCCGAGATCACTCAGGACTGGCGTCAGCCACGTACCGCTGGACATCAGGAGCCTTTTTTGAGGTTGAAGTGGTGTTCTTCCCTATTGGCACCCACGTTCAGACACAGACAGGTGGTCCACAAATCCATCCCTGTGGAATTTTATGCCCTCCCAAATCCATCTACTTCTTTAAAATTCTTTTTTCCCGAACTGTACACCCACGTTCTGCCTACGCCCTCGTGGAGCCCTGTCGCAGACAGAGAGGCAGCCCCTCGCTCGGACCCACTGGTTTTACATGACAGTACTGAAGCTCACAGAACAAGAGTTCATAGAATTTCCACAGCAAACCTCCAGGGAGCACTTGAGAACGCCCTTAGGCTCCATGTTTTAATTTTATCACAATGGATTTGTTAAATTTATTTTATGCTTAGGCCAAAGAGAGAGATCCTGTGTTGTTTCTGGCCCAAGCTGATGGGGTGGTTTTGAAAGCCTGGGAATCCAAATGCTATGGGAGGCCTGGGATTCGTTTCTCCCCCGAGGGAAAAGTTTGCTCAGAGCTCTGGCCGGGCCTTGCCGGGGTGCCCCTTTCTGACTATCAGTGCTGCGTCTCCTCCTTACAGGGAGCCTGAACTGGGGCAGAAGAGAGGGCAGGCAGACCAGAGAAAGGAACATGGGGAGACCGTAGTGCCGAGAATGGAACCGGATCTCAGCAAAGACAGATTTGTTTTATGTCCCTGTCTCCAGGAGAAGGCCACGCTATCTGGGGGGAGAAAGAAACTATCAAGAAAAAACCCTCTTTAAAACCAAAGGATTCCCCCCCTACCATGCTGAGTGACTATGCATGGATTTCAAAAAGGTTTCATTCTTAAGAACTGGTATAAAGCATCAAGAAATCTAGATGTCATTTAAATTAAGTGATGGCCTATGGACAGAAGCTCTAGTTGCCAAGTTGGACAGGCTCCTTGTCGTCTTGGCCGTTTTATTTTCCTCTGGCCAGTGGGTTATGCAGTACCCCATATTTCAAAGTGGAAAGCCCTGTGTGGGGCTTCGCTTATGTACCACTTCTACTTTCTTGGCTTTACCTGTCTCCTCGCAGTCACTCCTGCAGGGACCTCTGCCTGCCCCAGCTGGGTCACACATCTCAGTCATAGACCTCCTGCTTCTTAGGAGGCCTTGGCAAGGGGCTCCCCAGGAACCCACTCAACACACTTGCATGCAGAGCCTGGAAATGCCCTGTGCATGAACCGTTAACTAGGCCAAGCCATAAATGCTGCCCTCTTTCGTCTCTGGACAGCTGCTTCTGGGCACAGTGCCTATGGCTCCTTAGGATGTCCCCCGGCCCCACAGCCAGGTACCCAGAGCAGGAGGCAACTCGAGAGCATTTGTTGCCGTCCTCCCCTGTTTCCACCCCCAGTCCCTCACTCCGGCTCCCTGGACCACACTCCTCAATAAGCAGGGTAACCCTAGGCCCTGGTTGCCTGTGGTGGTGTCTGTTTAAATTGTCATGATATGATTATCCGTACTTCTCCTTTTACTCGCAGAATTGTTCCTATTAGATGATCAAGATGATGTCATTACCTGCTCTATATCTGAACATCATAAAATTATAGGCAAGTAAAATTGTCCCAGGAAAATAGATCCCGATTGTGACTGATTTCAGAAATGTGCAGTGAAGAGCAATGACTGAATGCTGACCATGAGCCAGGCAGGCACCATGGTGAGCCCTTAGGGTAAAGCAGTGAACAAGACGAGGATCCCCACCAGGTGGATCCCCACCAGGTGCTTGCATGCATGTGAGAAGAAATCTGCAATGATAAATGTCATAACTAATTACATTATATGGAATGGTTGAAAAGTATTATGGGGAAGGCAGGAGAACAAATCTCCAGTGATGAAGGAATTGGTTGCAATTTTTAATAGGATGGTCAGAGTAGGTCTCACTGAGAGGGTGACATCTGCGCAAAGTCCTAAAGGAGATGAGGGCATTACCATCTGGGGTCTGGTGTGAGTCACTCCCAGGTAGAAGGAACAGCTCATGCAAAGCCCCTCAGCGCACGTTCAGGAAACAGCAGGGACATCAGTGTGGCTGGGCTCAATGAGTCACAGTGCTGCGGGGCCAGGCGGGCCCGGCGACAATGCAGAGGGCCCCTCCCTGCCATCAGGCTAAGGCCTGGCTGCTGAGTGGCCCACATCTGGATTTCTACACCAGTTACTGCAGAGAGACCAGAAAAACACCACAATCCCACTGTTGGCTTATGTCTAGGAACCTGCCCTTGCAGGTGAAGCAATGCCCCAAACTCATGTCCTGCTGTCCCTCCGGGAAACGTGGGGGCGATGCTGGGGCTTTTCCTCCACTTTCCTAAGGGAACATTCCTTGCACAACCTCAGTCTCTAACGTTTGAGCCCTGCTGTTGGCCAAGCAGTTCAGTGTTTGGCTATTAGAACTCTGGCTGTCCTCAAACATTTTTCATCCACAGGAACTGTAAGAAAAGGAAAAAGGCACAGATAACGTGGACAGTTGAAGAGACGGACAAGAAGCACTCACGGTGGCAGAGAGCGGCTCCTGAGAAGGATGTTGGAGCCCCCCACCTGCAAGTCTGCGGAGGGAGGTGCGCTGCCTGCGTGGCTTAGGCGAGGCCCTGAGCCCTTCTGCCCTCCCCCCGCCCCCAGTCACTGCCTGAGCTCTCTGAGTTGTTCCTCTTTCATCATTTCATGACCTGAAACCTAGGGATGGCGGCGGTTCAGAGGAATTACAGAAGCCCTCTTTAGTCTTGCTGGCCTCCTGTTATCTCCACATTCACAGCTTTCCTTTAGATCTCAGCTTGAATGAGCCGTCTCATAAAATGTGAGAACTTAGAGATGGTCTAATGCTCATCCAACATGCTTGTATTTCAGATGTGAAAACTGAGCTCCAGGAAGGGCAGTGACTTGCCCAAACAGACACTCTTGGGGATTCATTATCCACCGTCTTAATCCAGGATTGTGTATACAATGGCACCAAACTAGCTGTTATTCACTTTCTTAAAAGTTGTCTATTACTACAGATTTTCTGAATCCTTATTATAAATGTCAAGAATGATCCTAAAGTTATTTAGATGGTGATAGAAGACCCCCGTAGACAGAAGGGATTATCTAAGATATAAGTCGTCAAGGTTAATTAGGTGGTTATTACCTACTGAAAAGCCAGAGGGCATGAGAAAGCGGGTAGGATATGCACCGTTATGAACATTTACCTCCAGGAATGATAATAAATGGAGCTGAAATTCTACCTTAAGTGACATCTCCATAACAAGGCACACTAGATTTTGAGACAGAAAACGGGTTTTAGGTGTCACGTCTGCTATTTCCAAATGACCTTGAGCCAAGGCACTTGACCTCTGAACTGCAGTTGCTCATCTGCAAGCGGGAGTAGGGAGGGTGAGCTCCCAGAGTTTTTGTGGAAATTAAGTCAGAAATAGCTATGGAGGCACTTTGCAATGTCAGAAAGTTCTCACAAATGAGAGATACTATTATTTCCAGGTGTGCACTGACATTGTGTTGCTCTGGTAGACCTAGAAAGGTGATGGGCCCTCATTAACTTCGGTTGGAGACAAACTACATTGTCCTAAATAGCTTGTTATTGTAACTTCTGAGACTGATGACTTGATAATTTACAAAGTGATCCTTATAGTTCAAAGTCTGTGAGGGGATATGCTTCTCTGTAAGGTTTGTAATTCCCTCCCTGAGGGGTGTGTGATATGGTCCCACCTGTCTGACCTCAAGAGCCACTGACGGGTAAGAGTTGGAGGTCAAGGCTGGGGGCTGAAGAAGGAACAGCACATGAGATGAAACATGTCGAACGGTGGGAGATTGGAGGGTGGTCTGGTCAACAGCAAAGACTTGTTTGTTCGACTAAGAAAAACTGTTGTCTCACAACTAGAGGGAGTGGCCACCATTTTTACGGATACCCGGAAGCTAGAGCCACAGCAGCGGCGTTTGATTCTTGGAGGCAGTTTGCAGAATGGCTGCAAGTATAGGCTCTGGAATCAAGTGGCTTAGATTTAAATTCTGATTCTACTAAATTTTAGTGGGGTAACATTGTGCAAGTTATTAAATACCTCTAAGGTTTAGTTTTCTCAGCTGTAAAATGGGGAGAGTAACAGGCCTAAGATTTATTTTGGGGATTAATGGAAATAATGTGTAAACAGGGCTTAGGCTGGTACCCGGCATGTAGCAAGTGAACCGTCAATGTCCCTACCACACCCACTGAAGTAGGTGTCTTTCTGTACCTATAACAATAGATAGGAATACTACATATTTTTAAATCATATGTTTTATTCTTGCTTGTGTTTGAATATGTAGTGTTAAAAAAACCCTGACTGACCCTAAGGCTAAAATTTTAATTTTCCCTTTTAACAGGAAAACAAAAAAATGACAGGTAAGATTGCTTTTAAAAAATACACAAAGTCAGATCAGCAGGGCTTTTGGCTCGACTGACATTTGATGGTAACTCTTTGCCTCTGTCTTTCCTTCTGTTGCCCTCAGTTGGGAAGGCCCATTTTGGAGAACGTAGACTTTATTTTCTGAGGCTTTTTCTGGGCCACACTCTCTCTGCCACCAAGCTCTCTGACAGCCTCTGCAGGCTGATGAGAAAGGAATATAGAGTATCCTCCAGGAGAGGGACGCTGTGTGTCATTCAAGAAAACCAAACACAGCTGCCGTCAGGGGTGCTTATAGGAAGGGCCGACCCGAAGGCCAGGCACTGTATGCTGAGATCTCGGGCGCTCCTTCTCCGCAGGGCTAGGATTTCTGGAGAAGATGCAGAATCTCTCCCATTCACATTCGCTCTCAGCCTGTGAACCACCCGTGTGCACAGTCTGCCCAGCTTCCCCACATACCACAGGAGGTGCCCCCGTGCCACAGCTTTCTAGGTAAAGCCGATCGGCCAGAAATATCCTGCTGTGTCTTCACCCCTGTTAGCACTTGGCAGCTGGGAAGGGGGATTTGGGGTTACACTAGTTACCTAAATATTACCTTCAGAGCCTCATTTTTGAAGAGAGGGATGATACTACCTACAGTCAACAGATGTGAGTAAAAGGAGAAATAAAGAGAAGTGCTGTGTCTAAGTTGGCCAGTTGAGATTGTTTTTCTAACACCACAGGAAAAGACAGAACACGAAAAAAATGCAAAAAAGTTGGTTTCCATTAAAAGAAAGAAAGAAGAAAGAGGTGGATCTCCAGGAATCTTGGAAGATGCAGGAACACAGGAAAGCATGTGTACCTCACAAGGAAACCCCCACGAGAATCAAAGGACAGCATGTCATCCCAGCACATTCCCAGAGGGCCACCTTGTGCCTTTATCTGAACCGTAGAGAGCTCTACTCGGGGGAGTAATTTACATTGTCGCCCTCCTTATGGAGCTAGTGACTCGGGATGCTGCTTGCAGTGAAGTTACGAAGGACGACTGAGCTGAAATCCTGGGTCAGCAGAAGCAAGGGAGCTTTAAGTGGCACCATGAGCCTCTTCCTGGGCAGAACTGTGACTACAGGAATCTCCCCGGCCTCACCTGTGAGCCGCCAGTGGGGAAATAAAGTAAGTCACTCTGTATATGTTCTAACAGACCACTTTGCCAAGCTTCTCTGATATGCAACCCTCCTAAATATTTAAGGTTTCCATCGTAAAACCCAAATAGTCATCTTCTCTTCAGTTTTTAACTCCTTTAAACTAATGTCACAGTGAAGCTTCTAATGAGTTCACAATTGAGGTCTTTTTCCCTTAAGGATAAAGTCAGATTAATTGGCTGTTGCTTCTCTTTGAATTAATCATCCTCAAAGGTGGTTGCTCTCCCAACCTCCATCCTTGCTTGGAATATTTACTGGCCACCCCAGAGAAAACTAGAGATGAAGGAAGTTCCCAACAAATTCCTGGAGCACAGGGCAATAGTGACAGGAATGGGATTTCCCAAATTCTACTCCAAGCAGCCGCTACTCACAGCTCCGTGTCATCACCCGACCAGAAGACGGCAGATAGAGTCATGATCAAATCTAACACTGGTCATGCCATGGATCATGGGCCTTGTCCAGAGTGCTTGGTCATCCTCGTAAAATTCTGGTTACAGAAATCACACTTTTTACTGCTCCTGTCCAAGGGCATTCTCTGAGTTGTAGCTTCTCCTGTGCCCTATTCTAAGAGTAGCACATACCAGCCACAAGGGCAGGAGAGACAGAGCTAGCAGTGCAGCACATTATTGCTAGAATTATCCCATCTCATTATATAGAAAACAAACAGCTAACTTTTTTTAAAGCTTATTTTCCCTAGGCACTGTGTTAAGTGCATATGTTACGTGCTTGAACTCATTTAATCCTTGCTGAGAGTTTTGATGAAACCGTATAAGAAGGGAAGATGTAATTTTATTATCCCTACTTTTATAAACAAGGAAAATGCTTTATAAAGTATTTAAGAAACTTGTACAAGGTCCCCGGGTCCCTCAGGTAGTGTGTGCTGAATCCAGTGCAACCCATGCTTTCTGTACCCACGCTTGTAATCACCCAGTCCCTGTGCATTTGGCAAAGCAGAAACCAGTTGAGGTCATGCGAGCATTGAGAGATACGCCACAAGGAATTAGAGGCTTACCTGGTTATGGGAAGGACCTGGGAACCAAAGGCCAGGAAGCTCACTCCTGGTTTTCAGGAAATCTGGATGGGCTGGAATTGCAAGACAGTCATGTTAGGGATCTCAGCCTCCTGCACCACAAAAATGACCGATTCTTAGGAGGACGCTGCCAGCAAAGCTCTACATGCTCTGCATGCTGCCAGGGCACTCCCCTCGCTGACAGAATGCAGTCAGGAGCCCTGGGAACAACGAACTCTAGAAAACTGATTTCACAGGTTTCTCTCCTGTGGTGTAGGGGAGAGTGTAGAAGGAACTGGGGGTGGGGATGAGTTGACCACAGTCTGTTTTAATCACTGCTTTCTACTGCCTTCCAGAAAAAGAAAGCTTCCTGTGGTGGTGAATAGTACTATTACTATTCCTCTCACAAATAGTCATTGAACATCGATATGTGATAGACACAGGGATTTGAGGGTTTTAAAAGCCAATATTCCTGGCCCCAGGTGCTCACCCCCACTAGTTTTATTCAGATGACAGAAAGCTTTTCCTACTGAATCATTCTTTGCCATAGTATTTACTTATTTTAGTGAAATGCAAAGGCTCACATCAGAGAGGTAAGAGTTGCAATTATTACAATCATTGTTTAGAGGATTGCAATAAATGTTTATCTCCCCCTCCTCAGGCTTATCTGTTACTTGAAGGGTCTTCTCTAATGGTAGGGAAGTAACTATGGGGATTTCTCCTGTTAGAGCTTTGAGTGTTCATGCCTGAGATTGGTTTGCGCTTTACTGCATATGATAAATCAGGCGGTAATCTGCATTAGACCCTTCTTTTGTCATGGTGCCTTATTCCCACAGGGCTTTGGGCCCTGAATTCTGAAAGAGGATCAGTCAGGTGTCTTACCTGTCACTGGCAGACCTGAAGCATGAACAGCAGAAGAAAGAGGAGGGAGAATAAGGTAAGTGGGAAGGAGAAAGGAAAGGGGAAGACAGAAAGGTAAAACAAAACCGTGTATTGGGGAGAACAGGTGAAGTAATACCACCAACTGGCTTTCAATCGACCAGAATAATTGAGGCCATAGATTTTAGCCCCTTGATATGTCTCCCTCTCTCCCTTCCTCCTCCCCTGATACCACCATCCATCATCTCCTTCCTGGATTATTGCAACAGCCTCATTTGTTTCCGTGCTCCTGCTTCACTCCCCCCTAATAGGAAATCTAATTATTTTGGCCATCCCCCTGCCCAGGCCGACTCTGTTCCAGTTTAAAGTGTTGAATGGGAAAGCCCTATAAGGGTAACTTTTGAAAGGAATAAAATTGCTTTTGCAGTAAAATTTCTATTACGAAAAAAAATATGTAGAAAAATATTAGAAGACATCTGCCAAAATGTTAATTGTATGCTTCTGTGTGATAATTATGGATGATACTATTTTTCTTTCTGATTTGTCTACGGTAGGCATATATTACTTTCATAACCAGAAAAGAGCACTTTTTTTTTTTCTTTAAATGACACAAAAATGAACCCAGGTACCATGTTAAAGTAAAACTCAGCTTGGTCTCCTCACTAGTACATTGAGAAGACAGGCAGTCAGCCTAACTGGCCGTTCCTCTTGGGAAAAAAGAAGGAGGCATTAGATAGAATACATTTATCTTTGGTGTTATTTATTATCAATCTTCTAATGAAATTATACCCCAAGATGGAAAGTCTAATATAAATATATACACACACAGAGTTTACGTGGATAATATGTATTTATGTGTGTATTATAAACATATAAAAGTCATCATATTAGTTCTGTCTCTACACAGAGTATTAATTTCTAAAAACAGAACGTGGAGGACCAGAGAAGCTCAGTAATCTTTGTGAGGTTTCCCAGGAGGTACAGCTTCGTGAACATTATTCAGTAGTACTGACACCAGCCATCTCTTGTTCACTGATCCTCGCCACCCGTCAGGTAAAAGAATGGTGGCGTTCTCTAATCTCTGACTCACACCGATTGAGTTAAAATTTACTGGAGGTACGTATTGTGCTGGTCAGTCTTTAAAATCCAGAAGATAAAAAATAATCTGATCCCATTAAAGGATGTTTCTCCTCTACTGTGAAAAATTAGCATCTTTTCTCTGTTCCAATTTTGCCAAGTTTTACAATTGATTCCAGCTCTGGGCCAGTTTATGGCTCTCTTGGTACTTAATTGATTTTAACTGGCAGATAGGTCATGCTCAGAAATTCTTCCTCTCTAGGCAAAGACTTAATAAAGATCCACCCTTTCTGTCTCAATTCCAATGCACTTCATCCCATACATGGCAAAAGCTGAAAAATACAGAAAAAAATAACACAATGTGGTTTCTTACCAAATTCACAGCGATATATATATATCCCCAAAGATCTCTAAATTTTTCTCATTTTAATTTATTATTGTATAGACTATCTACCTAACAGATATATCCACTCTAACTTTCTTCTCTCTGTATTTAATGACACCCTTTCTTTTTTTTTTTCCTAGTGGAAGTAATATTGGAAATGATTTTTAAGGTGAGTGTTTCCCCACCATATTTTCCATCTGAGGTTGAATGTGAGTTAATTACTTTAAGTGACATTCCAAACCATTTCAGTGTATATTACTGTCAAATGACTTGTCACACAAAGCCATTGTAAGCTAGTGCCTTATTCATCTGAGCCCTGTTGAGTTCATCTCTGCCTTTAGAAGTGATGATAAATAAAACAGCCCCACCTACTATGCTAATGAAGGTATCTATCACTTCATCAGATGCTTTGGAAGAAAGATAACATTAAGGATGAGTTCGTCTGCCCAGCAGTAGAATGGGTTCCAGAAATGAATTCGACTGTAACTTTTCATGGAATCATTATATCACAGGGACTCTCAGAGTAAGGAATTTTTGTCAAATTAGTTTATACTATCACAACAATTTGTACTCTGAGGCTTGCCAATCTGTGTTGCTATGCAAAGGGCTCCTAAATTGTCTACTTGATATGAAGGCTAATGAAAGAATAGCTCTGGTTATAAAGGTTGATTTGCTGGTCTAATGGGAGGAGGGAAATAAATCCCCAAATTCTGAAGAAATGCTTGGGATTTTTCAATGTGCATGTTAGGATTATTTGGGGTTTAAAAATACATTCCTCTCATTAAAAAAAAATTCCATAGTATCTAACTTTCACATTTCCATTTTATATTTGTCAAAATGGCACAGGATCAGGAAAGGAGTGAAAGCCCGATGTGGGTGATAGGGAAAGGGTGGCAGAGTCAGTGAACTGGGGTCCCATTTGAAATGTTATTGGGACCAGGGTTCTAGAAGGAATAAGCAGGAAGGACAGGATGGGAAGCTTGACATTGAGATTGGAGAGGTTGTAGAGACTGGTAATGACAAGGCGTAGAGTGTGACCATGGAGTGAGTGGCTGAGATAAGGTAGAGGACAAGGTTTTTGAGAGAGAGGCCAGAGTATTGGAAGTATCATCCCCTTGGATATAAAAATCACTAAGGATTAAGACTACAGTAGTGTGAAGAGGTGATAGCGAGCCTGGTACTGGCATCTCTGAGGGGTGAGTGGGGTGACTGAGGGTTGCCAGGTGACTGTAGCAAGAAAGAATTCTGGTTGGTTGATCTGATGGCAAGAGCCTCAGAGAAGCTGAGGGCTGAAAGACAGGAGAGGGTCAGTGTTCTGGAAGGAGATGGGGAGTAAGAAGGCAACCTACCTCAGCTCTAGGTATGTTTGGAGGCAGAGTGTCAGAACAATACCTTCCATTGTGAAGGCTGCAGGTCGGACAGTATCTTCAGGGACGGGCCAGGTTTCAGCTAAAATAAGAAATGGAAGGAATCTGGGAGGACAGGATGGGGCTAGAGGGCACTTGGGGGTGTCCCAGAGGTTGTAGAAAAAGGTTTAGACCCAGAAGAGGTGAGGGATGGAGTCTGATTCAGGGGTGCACGGAGGTCACAGGGAGCAGGGTGATATGCCTTTCTGTCCCGTGACACAGGGACGGACTTGTCCACATCAGCAGGGTAGCCGGCTGGCTCAGTGTCTGTTGACAGCTGGGGCCTGTGGAGTTGCCTGCTCACCTTCTGTGCTCAGAAGCCTTTGAGTAGCTCTGCTGGTTTCTCTGACCTGAGATCTTTGGGTCACTCTGGAGCTGGGAGAGCTGAAGGGGACCAGGACCTACAGGGGGCTGGCCCACTGCACTCACGTCCCAGCAGTTTTGTTATTGCTCTGTCAGTCATTTATTCACTCAGTAAACCTTCTCAAACCCCTATCATGCTCCATGCATCCTGCAAGTGTGGGAGATCCTGCCCTCAGGGTACTCACACCGAGGCAGGTATCATGCAAGTGTGGGAGATCCTGCCCTCAGGGTACTCACACCGAGGCAGATATCATGCAAGTGTGGGAGATCCTGCCCTCAGGGTACTCACACCGAGGTAGGTATCATGCAAGTGTGGGAAATCCTGCCCTCAGGGTACTCACACCGAGGCAGGTATCATGCAAGTGTGGGAGATCCCTGCCCTCACGGTACTCACACTGAGGCAGGTATCATGCAAGTGGGAGATTCCTGCCCTCACGGTACTCACACTGAGGCAGGCAAATACATGATTGCCATCTAATGTGAATGGTGAAAGATGAAGAGAAGAGTTTAATCATTTAATTTAGTTTGGAAGTTTTTCTGCATGTGTTTTATGTGCTAATGGAACATATAGCTAGAATTCTTTGAAAGACAGTTGGTATATGGATCTGGAACTCTCTGGGAGTAAAGGTTAGAAATACAGGGTTCTAAGTTTGGAGTATTTGAGGGTGTCCAATAAATAATACCCCTTTTCACCTGAACTCTGAATCTGTCAGCAAATAAAACAAAAGAGAAAGGGAGATTCTAGAAGACCAAACGGATGACACTCAGAGTGGAGACTATGGCTCATGGCTGCCGCAAGTAGACGTTGTAAGGCTGAATACCAGAGTCAGACAGAATCACCCACTCCAACAGGTGAGCCACCAGGGAGCAGCCCGACTAGGTCAGGGCCTTCCCCAAGCAGCTTATCGTCTCCTTGTGAGCAGCGCTGCCATGTAGGGTGAGACAAAGGGCAGGTGTCGCACCCTCAGTTCGTCCTCTCCGAATTTACCAGTTGAACAACTGGCTAGACCTACTGAAAGGTGGAGTAAGTGAGACAGGTAAAGTGACCAGGAGGGTATTATTGGGGACATTTCCACATGGCAGGAAACATCAGGAGGGGGAGAAGAGGCATCCTTCTTACCACTTGCCCCTTGAAGAAATCAGGCAGATTGGGGGCACAGACGTGGACGAGGAACTACGAAGCCGGAACAGAGCTCTGGGCATGAGAAGCTGGGGAGGGTGAGGAGGGAGGGGAAAGACCTCAACAGGAGGAAGTCTTCCATTTAAGCGAATAAACTGGACTCTGCCTGTCACTCCAAGTGCTCCTTTAATGTGAGGATTTTATGTTAATAACATTTCCACTGCAGGATTCTCAGTGTTTTAAAAACGTTTCCTATGCACTTTTTGATTAATATTCACCACTTAGAAAACTATACAATAAATAGTGTATTACTGCTATCTTCTGGAAAAGGCTCCCGGAATCCAGAGAACTTGGGCAACTCAATCAAAATGACTCAGTTGGTCAGGAGAAGGTGTGGGCCTGAATCCAGGACTCTGGCGGCAGGCCTAAGGACAGCACTCTGTCTAGGCATGGAGTTGGAAAAATGTATGGGGATGAGCTCTTTTGATTCTGTGATTGTTTAAAAGAAGGATGACTAAAATGATCAGTTTCAGTCATTATTGAATTATTAGTTATTAGTTATGGCTCTCTAAGATACTAATAGGACAATCCAAATAAAAACACAAGATCGCTTGTTCTTTATAAGAGTGAAATAATTATAATTATGTGTATGTTTGACATTATAGTGGTATTACTCTAACTCTGATATATCTGTGTCCTTTGGGGCTCTTCAGTACAGAGGGAAATTCAAAGCTGAAGCAAAAGTCATGCAATACCTGAGAAAACGTATTTAGCACTAGTGCTAAGTTGTGATTTGTATGGCAATTGCACCTCGTAATTCAAAAATAGCGTTTAACATAAAAAAGCTGAACCTTCCTGTTTTCCTTCCCAAAAGTGTACTTGTCCCCGGTGTATAGCCAGACTCCCTCCAACATTCCTTAGGCCTTAATTAAATAAGAGCAGAAGAGGCTCTGGGCTTGGGTTCAGGATAAATATCCCCGGCTTGAGCAGGAAATGTTGCTTTAATGACTTGGAATATGTCCAGAAAGCTTAGACTGGCTAGCAGGCAAATCTGACAGCTACTGGATCTCACAGCAGTAACATTCTAACCAATTAAAAGCTGAGCTAGGAATAATGGTTTGTTACTGAGTGGTGTTTCAGAAACCAATTGGTCCAGATTAACCAGAGGATTAACTTCTCTAACTGAATCTAAAGGCCACGAGAAGGTGACTTTCATGAAAGAAAGAGAAAAGCATTCAGTTAGAAGGGGAAAATTTATATATAGAAATGAGGTTAATAGATCTTGCTGTATTATTTACAGAAAACTAATCAAATTGCTGTCTTATTTTATGGTAGAAGTTCATAATCAAAGATAAATGTTTATTATAATAAAAGAGAAAGCCAAAAGAGCAATCCGGTATTTCTAAGGGATTCCTCTATTGGTATAGGCATAGACAGGCTCCAACATTCAGAAGTGTGTTCATTTTTAAAAAGGATTCTTGGTAAAGCCAGACTTCTTTTGACTGATAATTAACTCTGACGGGATCAAAGTCAAGTTTAGATATGACTATCTGACCTGTGGGGGTCTCTGAGATCAACCAGCATGGGTAAGTCCACATCAGTAGCCCACTCTTACCAGGGCCACTGAAATGTATGTGCAGACAGGATTCTTCTGCACCACCTGAAAAGCTTTTCAGTCACTTTATAAGGGATGACTTTTCCTTGTTGAATAGACACTTCCTCTAAGATTCACTCTTTTAAAGTAAGCAACCCCAACAGTGTCCATCCCCTGTTGTACCTGTTAACCTCTCACACACCAAATGCAAGTCGTTGGTTATGGGTGGAAGGGTTGAGAGATAGAACTTAGATGAATTATTGGTGTACAGGGAAGTATCAAAATGACTTGTTTAAACTTATTTCCTGGACTTAGCACACAGTGGGTTTTAATAAACACTATGGATAGAAGTTTGCATGAGGGGGAGTTAAAGAGAGAGAGAGAGAGAGAGGGAAGGAAGTGGGTCTGACATCACTGCCGACTGTAAGAGATCAGAATGGCCAAAGGGTCCCGCCCTTTGGTTCTCTCATGCGCACACAGGCCAAGTGAGCTGGGAGTGACACTGTGTCAGAGGCGTGTGAAGAACATCTCAGAGGCTGACCCCCTGACGGGACCTTTCAGTCGCTCTCTGTGATACGAGTCAACAGCCCCCCAAAGGCACAGTTTGGTCCTACGCAGGCCAGGCAGGGGTTAGCATTTTAGTCAGGATCTGAGTTCTTACACTGGATCTATTAAGAGACATACAAGGACCCAGCCAATTGTCTGGACAATCTGTTCTGGTCAGTTGGTCCAATGTTTAGTCCATCTGGAATGTTCTTCTGAGTGGGACTGAGCACTCATTAGAAGCTCCTTATGGGTGGGACCCATATTTTATGCCTAGATTCAGGTATAATTTTCAATTGGTGTGTGTTATGGTTTGTGCCAGTGGTAAATGGCCACAGGCACCCCCCGCCCCATACCCAGTGCTCCCCTCCTTGGCTGCCCTGGCCTCTCCCTCACTATCCAGCAACTAAGGTCTGGACCAGTCCTGGGGACCTTCGGGACTCTGAACCACCGTAGGAACCAGTGCCCACTCTTTGGGGTTTGTGTAGAATAGCTTGAATTTTGCTCTGCCTCCAACTGTGCTGTGCTCTTGGCAGTTACTAATGGTTCCGTGGGCCTCCTCATTGTTGCAGGTGAGTGGGGTCACCTCACTGACTCCTTCCCTTGGAAGCATATAAAGTAGATCACCTACAGCTGGACCAGTGAAGCAGCTGGTCGACCTCCTTGGCCTACATACGCCAAGACTGGGTCCATATATCCCAAAGTAAGGCGGAGCGTTCCTGTTACCCGGCTTATTTAGACGTGAAGGCAGTCAGCTAGCTTTACACTTTGCTGCTTGAATTATTAGTTGGAGGAGTTGAATTAACCAGATACTTGACAATCTCACTTGGTTCTAGGTGTAACCTTACTGTTAGCATTTATAGCAAGAGGCAGGAGCATTTCCAACATTGTTAGCATTAGCAAGATTCCTTTGCCAATAGTTCATTTTTCTAAGCTAAGTTTTCCTCCCTATTATATGTTTTACTCAAATCATAAGAAACAACCGAGACCAAGTTAATTCACAAACCTCCATATTTTAAACTGCCAGTAAAAAGCCCTTGTCTTTCTAGGAACGGTTCATCTCAAGCTAAAGTAATCCGGCCTGTGCGGGGGCTGCATGAGGCTGAGCAGAGCGGTGTTTGCTCCACTTCGGGGATGTGGCTGAGCTCAGGTTGATCGGTTCTATGAAAGTGCGTTCAGCAAATGCTAATGGAGTTGCTACTATGAGCCACATACTCACCAATGAGCAAAACAAGGTGTCTTCCGTCTTGGCCTTAAAGTAGTCGGGAATGACGGTGCTCTTGGCCAGAAGAGAGTCAGAAATTCCCCGAACGTTCTGAGAATCTTAAAAAATAATTTAGGAGAAAGAACCTTTTTTATTTTATTTTTCACTTATTGTAGTGATCATGTTTTTCCATACTACACCTGGCTGGACATTAGGACACCTGAAAAGAAGAAGACAATCTCAGAAAGATACTTTTTGTTATATTTACCATTTATTTATGCTACAGATCGTTAGGTGTAATCCTCATAAACTACTTCCCCTCGACCGACCATTTTTCGCAAAAGGAGCCCCTTTAGCAAAATGCACGGAGCCTGGAAGGATGCCTCTGGCCTGGAATCCCCCTGCCCTGCGCTGGGTCAGCCCTCGTCCGGCACCTCTGTATGCAAAGTTCTTCCCTGCGTGTCTTCTGCTGGGAAGTTCCACCTTCCTGGCCGTTTGCAGAGTCACCCGTTTAGTGAGTGCTTTTTCTTCAAGACCGAGGATGTTACAACCATGCGAGACCAACCCCTCCTTGAAATCCCTGCTCCCACATGCGTATTTCAGGACTCCCTCTCCAGGAATCCATCTCCGAGGTGGAGCTCGTCTCCCCTCTGTCCCACGGCTCACTATTTAGTACTGCCCATAGTCTGTCTTCAATTAGGGCTCTTCCTCTAAAGCATGAGATTCTGGGGGACTACGGCTGTATTTTAATCATTTTTGTATTTCCCAGAGTGCCTAGCACAGTGAGCTACACAGAGTAGTCACTTAATAAATGCTCACTGAGTTGAAAAGAATAAAATAATGTACTGTCAGAGCGATCCTTTATCACTGACTTGAAAAGATGGAGAAGGGAAAAAATTGGGTCAAGCTGAAGCATACTCATTTGTGCAATATACTATATCAGACATGAAGATTGTTCAATATATTTCAAGTTTCTTATAGAATATTCCTTCAATCCACATGATATACTGTATATTAGAATGCTGGAGTGAATTACACATGAGGCACCCTGTCTACAGCATATGCAATTTACGGAATTGCCTGGGCTTTGCAGGGCCACCAAAATGAGGGGAGTAAAGCCCATCAAACTTTTTTCGAAAGGCACAGGAGAGGAATAACATACCAAAAGGTAATCATGCAATAGCAGCAGCCACCAGCCTCCCTAAGTTGTGTCAAACTGCCTCACTCATTAGAGCCACATTCAGGGCAGCTCTCGCCTTCTTCTCGAACTCTCTCTATTCCCTCTACTGCCTTAGGAAGCTTGCTACTCATTAAAAGGGATGGGAAACTAGCCACATCATTACATCCATTTAAGGCAGAGTTTAGCTGGCCAGTTCCCACCACCGTGAGCAACAGCTGCCACTTTGGGATCTTGAGCCCTTCTTGGCCTCATGGTTTAGGTTGGGGTTTTTATTTGCCTTATTTTGAAATTCACATGTCTTTAGAGCAGCTAAAATCCACAAGAACACACTAATTAATGGATTCCGTTTTTGACAGCTACAAGAAGACGGATGAGAAAGTAACATGCTTCTGGCAGCGTGTTATCAATGGGGAGGCAACAGTGCATTCTCTCTCTGTGGAACGGTGAGCTGGAACCGACACTGACAGATGACGCGGCCCTTTGACAGTGATGCCTGTACGAGCCGACAGCTCTCCTTGCAGGCAGTCAAGTCCACGCTTTGCGGTGGAATTTTAACGGGCTTGATTTGCAGAATATGCTCTGCCTACTTCTCAGCTTGCAGGAGCAGTGAATAAAAATTTCAAAGCATTCACATTAAGTAGTAGATTCTAGGGCCTGTTACCCAACTTTCGTTTCCCCTCAAAGCTAGGAGTAATAACAGTAAATAAAACACAACCTTTAAGAAGGAAAAAAAAAAACAGCTAGGATATCTAGGAAAGGGACAATTCTCTCCTTAAAATGAGATTTTCTACAAATCAAAGTGGGTCACGTGTTAGTCAAAATCTAAGGAAGGCATATGCCAAATTTCTAAAGGTAATTGTGATTTAATCCTAAAAATAAATGTATGTGTGTGTGTTCCTGTATGTGTGTATGTATGTATGTATCTAAATCACAGTAAAGGGACTGACTGACTTAATATGCCTTTAAAACTTACTGAATGTACTGAAAAACTGTTTTCCAATATTAGAAAACATTTTCTTTAAGAGAGTGAGTCTTGCTCATTTATTTCTAAGTTTTAGGTCATGCTTTATATTTTACGTTTTTACAGTACATTCTCTTTGAACAAGACACATTCGTGAAGTGATTTTCCTGTGTGACTTTTGTAAAGTTACTGTTCTGTGTTTCAATTCCTTCATCAATAAGATGTAGCTCATCACCTTGTCACCACCAACGTATCTCACAGGCTCAGAGCAAGAAATAAGGGCTTCAGGGGTTACACGCTGGTGACTGGACAGCCAAATTGGACTGGCAGAGGTGCTGTGAATTTCTCCATTCGAATGCCCCGAGCCTGCACAGTTTCCCTCCAGCTTACGTAGCCTCTGCTACCTGTCTGGCACTGTGTCTCTTTGCACATTTGTGTTGCTCGCATGGGCTCGAAGGCAATCAAGTCTGTGACTGTGGCTTCATCAACCACTGTATTCTAACTCCTCTGCATGGAAACATGATGACTCTATGTTTCAAAACACTCACTATAAATCGAAGAAATAGATAGGATTGAATGGTGGAGCCAGGCAAATGCAAATGAAATAAGTGTACAATTACAAAGAACAACTAAAGAATAAGGGCGACACTGGCATCTAATGCAAACTCTATTCCAAGGCAGATCACTAGCATGGGGCTGCCATCCCTGGAGCACTCCTGACTAGTCCTTCCCTCCCAAAGCCAGCACCCCTCCCCCAACAAACAAACCTGTAGTAAGGAGCCAAGACTAGCAATCTTTCCTCAGGCCAAGATAAGTGACTCATTTGTTACTCAGGTTATCTCGTCAGTTAAGCTAACTGACTCAGCCTTCACATATGCATAATTATAAGCGATTAAAGGAAGTGATAGGGAAGGCATATGTAAGAAAGATGATTTCTGAAATGTCTTGGAAAAGAAAAGGTTCATAGATTGGCAGAGGAAATCAAGAAGTCATTTTAAGCAGAGAATGGTTTATGCAAAGGATCAGGGATGAGAAGGACTAAGTTATTGCTGCTAGACTGCAGCCCATGCGGTTTGTAAGGAGGGAAAGAGGAGGGTGGGTTCCCTGGATGAACAACAAATACAAAGTATTACAGCATGCCAATTCATAAGGAAACACATTTCATAGACTGCAATACAAAAGCCAAGTAAAATACAATGACCTTCCTTTTGTTTTATGGTAATTGGACATTTATTTCATTGAGTACTGCTGTTATACCATGACCCACGATAGAAAGGAAAACTTTCCAGTTTACATTTCACCCATCATAACCTTGAATATTAAAATAAACTTACATGCTCCATTAAGTAGAAAATAATTCCCTGCCATGCTTTGAATTTGCCTAGGGTGTGGTTCTCAGCGAGGACGAGTTCAAATGATATGCTTGAAGAATTCTAATTAAGAAACAAGGTAATTCCCAAGGTATGACATTTAATGCATTATTAGCCTCTTTTTAATGCATGCTTTTATTCCATTCTTCCTTAAACTCCATATATAGTTTTTTGAGGTTCAATGTTCTGATTTCTACATCAGTTAAACCTTATCATCTAAGCTTTTATCCCATAGGTGAAAATTATCATAGGCTGAAAAAGAATGTTTGATTAGTGCCTAGTATGCCTAGAATGACTTATCAATGAGTATTATTAGTTGGACGTTGCTATGCTAAGAGCTTTGGTGGTATTCAAAAGAATTACTGGGCATTATTTTTTCCCTTTAAGCAACTGATGATATAAAATAGATAACTGCAGATAATAGATTTCCTCATTAAGTTAATGCTTTTTGCCAGGTTTCTTTTCTCTTGAGTCTCTGGTCAGTTTTTACCTTGGCCCATTAAAGGCAGAAAAACACAATGGTTATAGTATTAATAGTCAGATTACATAAGAGTTTTAAGTAAGATGGGCAGATTGTAAAAATTATCAGAAAATTTCCCATTATAGATGAACAAATGAGGAAACCAAAATTCAAATATACAACTCTAGTCAGGTAGCAAGGAGACAGGAATCTGGGCCTCTCATCAGATCGCAGGCCGGTCCGCGGCTCCCAGGCCTCTGCTTCCACATAGTGGGACCGAAGGTCTCTCTGCAGGAGAAACACAACCCAACACCACGTTGCACTGGAGGGAGAATATCAAGCCAGTCTGGAAATACGTGATGATTTGGGTCCCTGCCTACCTACAACTCAATGTCCCCCTCTTCTTTAAAAACCAGGATAGCAGATGGTTTTTGGGGGGACATTACCCTCCGCATGTAAGCTTTCAAGACAGGATTACAGATGGCAGAGACCAAAAGCAGTAGTTTCCCAGCCAGAGCGAGCTCCACGTTCAAAACGCGAATCTTAAAGTTAATTAAAAACTTTATTTTTGATGATTTCTGTACCCCTAGAGCAAGCTATTTGTTTTATGAATTTCTCAGGAAATAGATGCATGGAATTGTACTGGTTGGCATGTTCCTCTTTCCTCATAAGTCAGGATACAGCTAAAAAATGGGACAAGAGCTTTTTGTCTGATGTTGTGACAATTTTATTTAGTAAGACCTACCTTATAGCATATAACTAGTAATGAGCGTATTAAGTACAAACATTCCTGGATTTTCAAAACGTATTAACCTCGTCAGCAATCATTGATGCTTCTTTTTCTTTCCTTTCCCAAACTGAATGCTGGGCTCCATTGCTTCAGGGTCCACCTTCCCACATCTTCTGGGACCCCACTGGATGGATCTTATAGGAGCCAGGAAAACCAAGACCACACTGCCTCAGTGTTCCCCCATCTCTCTGCTGACATGTCCTTTCCTGTTTGCTCAGGCCACAGAGTTCTTCCCTCCTCCTCTTCACTTCTTCATTCATTTAATGAATATTTACCAACTGTGTGTTGCCCTGGGCTCAGTGCTGCAGAAACAGTGCTGAACAATGCAGGCCTGGCCAGTGCCCACTGGACCACGCAGTCTTAGCAGAGGCAACCACACAAGCAATGACAAGGAAATGTAGGACATGCTAGGATGGGGTAACATGGAAGGCAAAGCCAACCCAAAGGCCTGGGAGGACTTCCTGGAGGCAATGGCATTTAGGAAGACACCTAAAGGATGAAAGGGAATTGGCCAATGAAGAGATGGACCTGCCCCTGGCAGACGGTGCAGCATAAGCCTACACCCATATGTCCCAAATAATGTAAAATTCAGTATGGCTGGAATATAGGACACTTGGGAGGGAGTGGTAGAGATAAGACTGGATCTAGATAGTGGGCCTGGGCTAGGCCATGTGGGACCTTATACCCCATGCTAAGTTCAGACGTCATCCTTAGAGCAATGGAAAGTCATTCCAAAACTTCCATTTGAAGCATGTATATGTTATCAAGGGCAAGGAAAGGGAAACGAGACCAGTTCCTTACCTTGACAAATACCATATTGTCCTCTTCATCTCGTTAAGCTCTCTTCTCTCTCTCTCTGTCTCTCTCTGTCTCTCTCTGTGAGCATTGGCAGAAAAGAATTTCTCATCTTTGGGAGTTCTTTCTCACCCCAAATCACCTTCCAAAGGTCTTCTTTAGTCCTCCACCCCTCTTTTCTAAAGTGCCTTCACTGGTAAAAAGAAAAAAAAAATGTCTAAGCACCTATTATTGTCAGTCTTTGTGCTAAATATGGGGGACCGATGGCAGGCAAACACACACCTGCCTGATCTGTGAGTATCCACATCTCTGTTACCGTTTCCTAAAGAAAACTCCAAATAAGGAAATGATAGATATTTTCCCTGGGATAAAGGAATGGAAGTTTAGAAGCACAGAGCAACTTTTTTCCCCAAGAACACTTCAGAGACTAAAGATCTGGGTTGAAATGAATTACTGGCTCGTGTGGAAGGCCTGGTGACATGATGACAAATATTTAGGCAAGCTATAAGCTGATGTGTGAAGGCCACAGCAGTATCTTAGCTTCCCCGTCTCCTCTCCCTGCTTCGCTCAGAAATGTTTTGTGAAAATGTTTCAAACTGCTGTAGTATACTGTCACACCAGAGGCAGGTTTCCAGGAAAAGAAGTGGCAGCAACTTCTCTGCCACCACAGAGATGAATGTTTCTCGGTTATTTATATCCCACGGCACGTGACTCCACCACACGCCTGAAGGCGATAGAGAGCAGGAAGGAGAGTGGGGCAGGTGAGAGGCGATTAAGACACACGGCTAGCAAAAGAGATGTGACGGGGGGAGAACATACATGCAGGCAGTTTTCACTGGATTCAATGAGGAGGCCTATTAACCAAACCAACTTCACTGGCTGAACTCATCCCATGGGTGGTACGGATCGAGGGCTGACACAATGGGAGGCTGACTCTTTGTAAGCTTATAACAGTTAATCCGTGAGTATTTACTGACTACCTTTGTACTAGATGCACAGAGAGATATAAAAGAACAGAAATCCAGTGAGGATGGGAGAGGGTTTATTTTCTTTTAAGTGCATGCTACTCATTCCAGCTCTGCTTGGGAGTTGCTGCTGATCCCCCCGGTTGCAGGAGCTGATGTCCCGAAAAATGCTCAGGGTCCGTTCTCCTTCCCTGTAGCATCTCTCCTGCCATTCTGGGACTTCCTCACACTGACCAAACCCTTAGAGAGTTGAAATGTGACACTCAGATACCATGATATGGACATGTTTTAACCGAGGAACTGTGGGGACCCAGTTTCTATCCACCAGGGGCTCATCCTGCCAGTGGGAGTACTGGGTAACTTTATTTCTGAATTGAAAGTACATTTGAGGCCATGTTTCCAAACCTGGCTGTCTATTAGCACCCCTGTAGGAGCTTTAAAAACTGGTATTTGTGGCTTAATACCAGACCTTCTGACAGAATCAGAAATTTCAGGGTACCAGAACTCTAAATTTTTAAAAGCTTACAGGGTGAGTCCTATGCAACCAGTCTTTGAATGTGTGGGGGAGAGACTCAATACAGCTCACGCTATGCTGTTCGACTAAGCAGTTTCCCTTCTGAATTTTGATTCAATTCAACAATGATCGTTTGAACATCTTCCAAGTGTTATTTGGGGACCACCAATAAACATGGTTGGCCCATGTTAAAAATTTTTTTCTAAATGTAGATTAACAGTTATAGTCTTTAAACTGTTCAGCCCTTCACAACGACTCAGTAGTCCCTGCTTATCCAAAGTTTTACCTCCTGTGGTTGCAGTTACCTGTGTCCAGCCGTGGTCCAGAAGCAGATGGACCTCTTTCTGACATATCATGAGGTCAGTAATAGCCTAACGCTCTCTCATGATGCCAGTGTCATGCACCTCACTTCATCTCATCACACAGGCATCTTACCTCACATTCTCACACGAAGGGTGAGGACAGTATGACAAGATATTTTGAGAAAGACCATATTCACATAACTTTTATTGCAGTATGCTATTGAAATTGTTCCACTTTACTATTTGTTAGTTGTTGTTAACCTTGTACTGTGCCTCATTTATAAATAAAACTTTATGATAATTGTGTGTGTATGGGAAGAACCATAGTATAAATAAGGAGTTCGGTACTCTCCATGGTTTCAGGTATCCACAGGGGGTTCTCAGAACATATCCCTTGTGGTTAAGGGGCCTAGTGTATTATCTCATTTAATAACTATAACACCCTAGGAGGTGACTACTATTATTATCCCATTTTAAAGACGGATGCTCTGAGGGTTACATAGTTTCAGTAACTTGACTAAGTCACGCCAGGATTTGAATCCAGGTCACTATAACCCAAGAACCTTAGCTCCTAACTTCTCAGCCTGCTGAATCTCTGTGCATCTAATAAAGATAAGGCTCAGAAGGAAATACTGTCGAATACTGTGCAGTGCATCATTTACAAAATTGGAAAACTTATTAGCTTTCTGGTTAAAATGCTTTAAGTGGACTACTTGCCTACAGGTTTTGAAGATTAAATTAGTGAGCAATGTCTAAGCTCCATTCAAAGCTAAGAATTGGAGTTTAAAATACTGCTGGATTACATATTTATGAATATGAGTAGACAGTTCCTTTTTTACATAGGTAGCTGTGAATATAGCCAAATATAGACACCTATGATTTTCCCTCAAAACTTATCCTAAAATTCCTACTTTGATATATTTTAAGTGATTTATGTTTACATCAATGATGTGGTGATTATGCATCTCAGGGTTAGCAGGTCATAAGTTCTTTTCTAAATTGGCATGTGTCCAAGAAAGCAAATAATAAAATGAGCTGGATGCAAGTGACATATTTTACTGACTTATGAGAAATACTATATATGAACACAGAAGAGTTCCCTCGATTATTTGATTGTGCTTTTTAAGATGATCTGTTTTTTAGTACCTATCTATATAAAGTAAGAGTTCTCATAGAAGATGGTGTTGTTTGCTAGCCTTTCTGGTTTGGGACAGGAAAAGATAGGAAAGCACTTCAAACAGACCTGCTGGAAACCAGTAATATGAGTCATGATGTGGGAAGCCCCCTGTGTCCACCACTTTGATCGCAGTGTCACTCTGAGCAAGTACTTAACCTCTTTGTACTTCAGCTCCCTTGTCAGTAAAATGGGGTTGATAGCAGCGCTCTCTGTGGGAGGCTGAAGAGAAAGTTAAATAGTAGATTTATTGGCACAGGACTTGGCACAAAGTGAGCAGCCAATACTGCCGGCACTTGTTATTAATTCCATTCAGCAAATACTCACTGAATGACTGTCATACCAATAGCTGTCTGTTTTGTGGGTAGTAAGTAACTGTGTATCAGTACTAATCCACACACCACACATATGTCATCCACTTAAATTTCACAATAATCCTACGAAGTTGGGTTATATACTTTTTATCCCATATTACAGATGAGGAGACTGAGGCTTAGGGAGGTGACACAGGTAGGAGATGCTGACAACCGCTATGCTTGCAAGCAGTCTCACCCCAGAGCTGGCCCTCCTGACCACCAGGATACAACTCCATGACAAGCCACCTGCCGTGGAAGGTACTGGAAGGTAACAGTGAGCCAAAAAAGCCAGGGTCCCTTGCCCTCAGGAAGGCTACAGTTTAGAAGCAACTGTAGAAAACAATTAGTAATCAAAGGATTACAAAAATAATCATGGTGTGGTGGTTCTTGGAGGTCTTGACATTTGAACTAATTGAAGAGCTGAGAGGAGTTAACCTGGTGAAGGAAGGGTGGCAGTTCTAGGGAGAACATGCAAGACCGAAAAATAGCATAAGCTAAGGGCCTGAGGCAGGAAGCAGAACATCAAGGCAAGAGAACAGGACAGTTTTAGCCCAAGTGATAAGCAGATGATACTGGGAGAGAGTCCACAGACGGAGAACTGCATGAGGGGAAGCAGAGGGCTCCAAGTCATGTTCAACCCAGAACATATGTAAAATCTAAAGCTGGGAGAGTCATAAAGCCCCTCTCGTCTTGAGGACCTCAGACATCATGGATGAGAGAAACTCATGAACTAACAGGAAGACGGCATTTGGTGAGAGGCATTCGCAAAGGAACTTGCGTGGAAAGATCCTGCTGCTACCCAGGACTTCAGCTGGGATCCATCCTACGTCTTTCAGGAAAAGTCTGTTCTAACTGAAATTTTTAGTTTTCTATCTAATTTAGTGTCCACGTCCTCTTCGCTCCCCAGCCCCAGCCTGGCTTGGATGGAGACACTTGTCCTCATCCCCCACTGGGGCTCATTCTCCGCCCGTGGGCTGGCACAGGGACACGGCATGGTCCTCCCACGGCTGTCTCTGCTTCCGAGCCGAGAATGACAGGCCACCAGGTCCCCTGGGTGTCCAGCGTCTGCATGTCGCCTCTCTCCGGGATGCACTTGTTCCAGGGCCTCTCCATGAGGGCTCTAGTTCCCTGAGGAGGCCCTGTGGGAATGTCCCACCTCCCCACTGCACAGCGCCCTGACCTGGGGGGCCTACTCGGCTCCATCTCTTCCAACCCCTCCACCTGCACCTCTAAGAATAAGCCCCACTACGTCTGGCTTCTCGTGTCCTCTCGGTCTGGGCGTCAGCTCAGCTACCTTTGGTCATGCCCTTTGGGTCACCAGGGACCCCGGCCATCCTTGCCACACCAAACGGTGGGGGTCAGGCCACTGCTTTTGGTCTCTCCTCACCCTACCACCCCCTTTCCTGCCTTTATACTCAGAGAGGCACCCAGGGCAGTTCACTGGGCACTACGTGTCCACGCAGACTCTGAGAAGCCAGTTCCTCCTGACGGACAGCTGCGATTTCCACAAGCAATTCCCTTAAAGCCCCCCTCCTCCCTTGGCAGGGGGCTGGTAGGAAGGAGAAAAGAAAAGGAAAACCCCCACACTGCACTCGCCACTGAGCTGATGACTTCTGACTCCAGTGATCCCTCAAAATCCCCTTCCTGTAATAGTTAAGCCAGTTTGGCCAACTTGATATGCTCTAAAGAGGTGTTTGTTTCTACTTGTTTACTGCGGGCTTCCTCACACAGGGCAATTCATCGATGCCTTTGTGGTGTCAGTTTGGGTCCTTGATACCCATTCCAGGGGAAACTTTCTTTTGCTGATCAATATCTTGTTATAGCCTACACATTCCTTGCCGTTTGCTGTTCACAGATTTTTGCCAACACCTGTTATTGGCAGCGGGGAGGTGCATTTCCTCAAACCCCAACTTCTGAAACCCAGGCCTCCCTGTGGTTCTGTAAGTCATGCATCACATGTGTTCATGTATTCTTTCTGCTGATATTTTTACATGCTTACTAGTGCCAGGTGCTCTTTGGGGATGAATGAACGGAACAGACAAGTTGGCCGCCTCCGTGGAACTTGCATTTTAGTGATGGAGCAAACTTACTATGTGAAGGCAGGTAACAGATAAGAACCCGCAAGGAGTTTGGTGTCACCAAAGGCCTCGGGCTCTTCCAGATTCTAGTTCTACAAAGAGACTTCTGCCTCCCTCTCTCCTCTGTCTCTGTCTCTCTCTTTCTCTCACTGGTTAATTCTGCATCTGTCTGAGCTATATTCCTTTGGCCACCTACCAGACCTGTTTCTTTCTGAAACGAACTTTTGCCTCTTGACCCATGGAGTTGAATTTCAATCTCTTACCCCCAGACTAGAACCACTGGGCTTCTCCTGGGTGATCCATGCCTCTCTCCCGTCTTGTACACTGTAGGTCTCCCGTCTCTTTGTGCTGCGCCTCCATCATAGTGTCGTCACCCTTGAGGGCATGGACTAGGTCATTGCTCTTTGTAAGTCTCTCCCTTCCACAGACACACACACCACCGCCTCCACCTCCATCACATCACGACTGCTGCTCATGCCACAGCTGCTGACACGACCATCTTTGTGCCCTGCACCAAGAAGCAATTCAACAGAAACTGTTTGAGTTGATTGTTTATCCATTAGCAATGAACCTTTCACAATGCTGGCACAGTCTTTTAATAACTCTGGTCAGGCAATGGAAGGGCTCCTCCACTTCCAAGCTGGCAACAGGGATAATTCATCACAGATGATTCTACAGGAAGTGACTGGCCCTCTCTGACCAGCTGTCCGTTAGCTGTGGCTATTGTAAGAATAATCAGAGGCCCTCAAATTCCATGTCCTCTTATGCTCCATGAACTCCCAGAAAGACGGGTACATAAAGGAGAGGTCTATTTCAAAAGCTTTACAGTGTTAGCCAGCCTTTAAAACCTTATTTATTGTGTTCATAATACGTCAATTTAGGACTCATGTTTGGTCAACTCTGCTGAAAAATGTTAGAACTGCAATCTGAGCTTCCTTTGTTGGTTTGAATTTTCCATAAAAGAATTTCTCCTATAATGAAAATTACCAAAAGGGCTTTCATTCATGAAAATATTTGAGGCATCTGAAAGCCTAGTACATGTAGGAGTACTTTTGTACTGGTCTTTTTGAAGAAAATTTCTTTTAACTCTTTTTTAACTGTATCAAAAATGTTACGACAGATCTCTCAGCAACTGCCTCTTCACAAATGACTGTAAAATAGGCACTAATTTTTAAAGATATTTTCACTGGGAGTGGACAAAAGTCAAGGGTACATCAAGGTTAGTCTCAGTCAAAGACGATAAAGATCAAAGAGCCTCCTGGGGTAAGGCTAAAATAAAATAAAATAAAATAAAAAAGAATTTTCTGAGGCCAACTTAGTGGAAATTTCCTATGGCAATTGCTGATTAAATAAAAGAATAAATAAGGAACTTTGCTGTCATTTGTTCCCCATCTGACTTGGAGAAATTGTGAATCATACTTTCCCTAAACTTTAGTTCCTTGCTAGTTTAAAACTCAGCTAAAGACTTGGTCATTGAGTTAGAACATTAGAAGAATTCCTTGAACCTTTACCTACTCAGTTTCTAGAAAGATGGTCTTTCAGGTGATGTGGGAAGACAAAAAGTAAAATTTATCGTAACAGAGGAGAATATAGAGGAAGATTACATTGGGGATAGATAGTATAGTCATTAATATAAGATGGTTTAGAACAGAATTAATATTATTTGCTTCTATTTTAAATGAGAAAGTAGTAGATTCCCCTATTATTCCATTCAATCATATAACAAATACTTATTTTGCATCTGCTATGTGCCATAATGAAGAGTAAGAGTAGATAATTAAGGATCATAAAAAAATACCCAAGTAATAAAATTAATCTTACCTATTTTGAAGATCCTATTATCATATTATTAGCATATCACTTACCGTGAAGCATTCCATAATGCTCTGTACTAAGGATTCCTAGGAGTTTTTTAAAGGCTAATTCATACTTAAATTCTAGCTTCTCTAAAGCCTATAAAAATTCTATGTTTTTAGGGTTTTCTAAGAATCATGAAAAGCAAAGCAGTGAAATTGTGCAAATGCCACTGGAAACTGAAGGCTCAATGATTACATTAAGTATATTCTAGATAGGGTGACATCAAATGTCAAATTGAAAAATTAAAATTTTAATAAAATTGTTCATAATGATAATAATAGTAATTTAAGAGGTATTCTCTCTATCCTTAAAGAATAAATCCAAAACAAACATAATTCATTACTTTAGTAATTAAGAATGCAAATTAAAATAGCAATGCGATACCTTTCTGCCTTCAGATTGACAAATACCATTTTACAGTCATAGTGCCTATAATTGGTAGGAGTTCTTGAAAACAGGCAACTTCAGATAATTATCTGTAAGAGTGTGAATTGCTATAGTCTTTCTGGAAGACATTTTAATGCATATATCAAAAACTTGAAAAGTATGCATTCTTTGATTCAGCAAATCTACTTTGAGGAGTAAAAGCTACACAAAACATAAATATCCAAGTATATACATAACAGTATTATTTATGATAACCAAAAATTGAAAATCATCAAAATGTCCAACAATAGGGGATTATGAAAAATGCAGGTTGCATCTATGTTTTGTTGTATTTTAAAGCCATTAAAAATCACACCATAAAATAGCATATGAAGAAACACTCATCACATACTGTTAAATGAAATGAAGAAAATGCTAATGATGTATCAGCATGTAATATATATGTATTCATCTGCTAAGGCTATCATAACAGAACAACACAGATTGGGTGGCTTAAACAATAGAAGTTTATTTACCACAGTTCTGGAGGCTGGGAAGTCCCAAGATCAAGGTGCCAGCCAATTGGGTTCCTGGTGAGAACTCTCTTCTTGACTTGGCAGAAGGCCATTGATTGTTTTCTAGCTGTCCTCACATTGGGAAGTAAGAGACAGAGAGAGAGAAAGTCAGAGGGAGAGAGACAAGAGACTCTCTGGTGCCTCTTCTTATAAGGATATCAATCCTATTAGATAATCGTACCACCCTCAAGACATCATTTAATTACCTCCTAAAGGCTCTATTTCCAAATTGGGAGTTAAGACTTTATTTTAGCATGTGAGTTGTAGTTGGGGGTGGCACAGACACCCAATTCATAACAACTTGCATATTTCCAAATACACAACACATCTCATATGTATATGGAACAAGGTCTGAAAGATATATACATGGTAGACATCAAAATATGAACAATGCTTATACTAGGTAGTAGGATTGGAGGTAATTTACCTTTTCTTCTTTCTCTGTGAGCACCCATCATTTCAAAATGTCCTGTCAAGAATGTGTTTTACTGTTGTAGTCAGAAAAAAAACAATAGATAACATATGTATTTTTCTATCATTGCCATAACACCAACCCTCCATGAGCTGACTATGCGCAGAGGAGGCAGTCCACTGGGGAAACTGGGCCTGAATTGCTTTGGACAATGTATGCCCAGCATACACTGTAGGGAACAGAGAGACTTGGTGAATTTCCAGAGGCACCCGTAAGAACTCATATAAAGACAAAGCTTTCACGGGATTTCAAGAAACAGATACTTCTCCAGGAGGGCCTTATTATAAATGGGGTTTCCAAAGAATATGAAAGCTAGGTCAGAATAACTAATGTGTGAGTGGCACTTTGAACTTTCCAGAAGCTATCTCACATTTATTAATTCATTTGATCGTCGTAACAACTGTGCAAGCAAGGCGGCTATTAGTATTCCTATTTTAACATTGAAAACATCAAGGTAGAGAGGGATTAAGAGACAAACCCAAAGCACACAATGAGCAGAGCAGGGCTGCACTTGGGACCCAGGTCTCTGGCTCCCAGTCCAGATCGCCTCCTGTCCATGCAGCCTCACTCACTCACTCACTCACATGACTTTTTCCACAACAGAGCTTCATGGAAGCTCTAGGATCATTTTCAGCTCTTATTAAAAGTAAAAAGCCTCTTAGCTTTCTTGTGAAAAGAATGAAGCCAGGTGGAGGTGTAAGAAATAATATAATTTGAAAGGCAAAATATAGCCTGCTATCCCCAAGACTGAAGGCTTTGCACCTAGAGTGTATTACATGGTGTTTCTGGGCTTAAGAAGGTGTCACTTTTTCCACTGATTATGAACAGTTGCTTAATGGCCCTGAGATCTAGACAAATAACAAGTGTCTAGAAGTTCAGCATAGCAAATGCTACCGTGGTAAAGTGCTTAGGGACAACACTTACTTAATTCTGGGTTGAATGACTAGATGTGTAATATAAAATGATACAGTCCTAACCTGTATCTTAATTAAGAAAGGATTTCCTATCTAAGGACATTATTTTGTATACTAGACAGCGTCACAGTTCTGCCCAAATGCAGTGTAAGAATAGGATTTAATCGTTTTGTTTTAAACACTCAGATATGGCAGCTTGGGAGATAGTTTACAACTCTATTTTTAATGAACTGATTTAACTATAGATATTATAACTGCAAATAAAACACATTTACAAAAAGCTGTTGTCTTTAGAATTGTAAATCTGGCAAGGTTTTTAGCAGTAGAGTCTTCGATAAATAAAAAGTTGCATCTTTTTCAACTGCGGGTGTTAATTGGGCTTTTCTTATCATCAAGAGGAGTAAAAGCAGATGTTGATGTCAAACAGCCACTTGCCATGCATGTGTAGTGGTTCTAAGATATGGTGTTTTCTTCAATGCCCTTATTTGTTCTGATTTATTACCAACCAGATTGACCTGCTGGTCACATACTTCTTCTGATTTAGAAATACCAACCAGTGGTAAGTAATCCAGGAGATGACTACTACTAAAGAGGAAGTATCCAGTAAGGATGTCACAAACGTGTTCTGTCAGTGGGCTATAGCTGTGCCAAGGTGAGATAAACTAATCCTTCCACCTTGACATGCTAAATTAAGTAGTGTGAAGAAATCAGAAGACAATGGTGAATAAAATGAGCCGAGTGAATAACGTGCTATTTCCTTGCATACATAAATTTTTTGTGATGATTAAAGCATAGTGAATAAGTTCAGGAGTGAGGGTAGGCCAGGCAATTTTTCGATGTAACAGGAGAAAGCATCTATAATCATTTCATGGTAGAAGTTACCAGAAGGGTCGTGGTTGTATATTTACCTATGCCAGGGAAGGGCACACTTTGTCCTTCTAACTCTGAAAACTTGGATTCAAATCCATCCCTTCTGAAATGAACAAGAAATATTATAAACATGGTAATTTAAGAGAGGTTCAAATACAAAAAGAATGAATGGATGTGAATACTGGAGGCTCTTGGGTTTGAGGCAGGTAGTTGAGGAATGAACCAGAATAAGAGAGCTTGCTCTCCACTTGCTCTCTGGACTTTACCTTTTGCCCCTGACTCGCTTCATTCCCCTTCAAGACCATGTTTATCAGGACCTGCTGAGTTCCAGGTCCTGTGGCCATGGCACTGAGGATGTGGTGGAGCAGTTTCTGCTCTTGCTTTAGTGAAGTGCTGCCCAGTCGGAGGAGTTTCCACATCAGACTGGGTATGGAAAGAGTCTCAAAGCAGCTACTAAAAGCCGAACAGGAGAAGTCCACATTGGTGTGAATGAGTGACAGGTCCCTTCTGGGACTGTCCAATTTGCCTCTACCTCAAATGCATGTGCCCGTATGTGTGCATGTCCTTACACATGTGTGGACAGGTGTGTATGTGAGCATCTGTGCCTGCATGAGTGGGCACGTGTGCCTCTAGTAGACCAGCAGTCAGCATGGCATGGCATCTTGCCAGTCTAAGAGCCTAAGGCCAGGACTTTTAACAATCCTACTTCTGTGCTACTATTATTACTCTATTTCTCAAGTTGGTGACTTTCCATTGCTTATGTGTTCTAACAACAGAACTTCCCCACATTTCTAATTTATATTGTTTCCACTTATGGGTTGACACATATACTGCTTTACAAACCTTTTGGTTGCAACTTTTCTTGCCTATGCCTAGGCCTTTTTGGTTTATCCTATTCTTTTCCTTTTTTTTTTTTTTTAACCAACCCTAACTGAGAAAATGTCTCACTAAAGCTAGTATAGGCACATGAACTTGGAAATTTCTTGCTTTCCTTACAGAGGAGCAAAATGACAATGTCACTAATAAGATAGGTAGCAAATGCATTTTTCCATTAAAATTGAGCAAGGCAGGGTCAAATGTCAAACCTATTAGCCACTGGCTGCTGCTTGCAAGAGTTCAAACTTGGCTTTACTGCTTAAAGCCATGCAATAAGTGTTGTGGCATGCTGCTGAACCCAAAGGAAGGGCGCTAGGCCAGGGCCGTACAGTGAGGAAGCCTTCCTGGAGGGGGTGTGGTCTAAGCTGAGAACTGAAGCATGAGTAGGAGTTAGGAAGGCAAAAGATGGGGAGGAAGTGCAGTTCAGGTGTGGGCTCTATAGGGCTGTCTTAGAAGTCAGAGAAAGTTGGGCATTCAAGGAGCTTGTATTAATTTTCTAGAGCTGCTCTAACAAAATACCCCAGACTGGATGACTTAAACCACAGAAGTTTATTTCCTCACAGTTTTGGAGGCTGGACATCTGAGACCAAGGTGCTGGCAGAGTTGGATTCCCCTGAGGCCTCTCTCTCTGATTTGCAGATGGCTGCCCTCTTGCTGCCCCTCCAAGAGGTCTTTCTCTGTGCAGGTATGTCCCTGGTGTCTTTCTGTTTCTGAATTTCCTTTTATAAGGACACCAGCCACTGGATTAGGGCCCATCCTAACAGCGTCATTTTAACGTAATCATTTCTTTAAAGGTCCTGTCTGCAAATACAGTCACATTCTGAGATCCTGGGGTTAGAACTTCAGCATATGGATTTTGGGGAGTCATGATTCAGCCCATAACAGAGCTTATGGCAAGATTTAGTATTACAAGGGTATTGATTAAAAGAAAATGTTGCATAAATTCTATGACCACACCACAGTGTCAAATACAGCATATTTGGGGACCATTCAAGAGATTGCATAAATTGTTTTAAAAGGAACTCTGGGACTTTCTCTTCTCCCCTCCACGTGGAAATGAAAACAACGCTCTGCCCACAGGATGGGGTCGCTGGGAAGGAACGGACAAATCTACCACGAATGAGTCTTGTCTGTGCACTAAAGAAGAACCATCACGAAAGACCTATTAACTGGCAGTAGCACTGTGTGGAATCGTTTTTATTAACGTAAAATAAAGCACGCAGGGTGTGTGCTTGTGTGAACTTGTAAATCGAAAGGTCCTCACAGGTAAGGCTTGAGCCTCAGGGTCCTTTCGCTGTGGTCTAACTCTCAGAGAACCACCTCTGCCTACACTGTCCAGAGACCTGACTGAAGTACAGTTGACCCTTGAGTGCCAAGCCCCCTGCACAGTCTGAATCTGTGCACAACTTTCAACTCCTCCCAAACTTAACTACTAATAGCCCACTCTTGACCAGAAGCCTAACTGAAAACATAAACAGTCGATTTTGTTCTATTATGTTATGTTGTAGTTTATATGTTATGTTACAAAACGTATCTTTTCTATGTTATATGAATTATATAACCTATTCTGACGACAAAGTTAAGGTAGGGAAAGAAACCGTTTTTTCAAGCTGTTGTAAATCTCTGAAGAATGCTCCGATGTATTTACTGGAAAAACCCTGCATGTAAGCAGACCCACACAGCTCAATCCTATGTTGTTCAAGGGCCAGCTGCTCATGTTCTGCTGCTTCCTGTGGTCCTGATGTCGCTCCTGGCACTGACAGTCTACGATTCTGTATCCCTTGTACATCAAGACACAGCTAAAGAGTTAAGGCTGCACTCACTCTGTCCTCATCTCCAATCATAAATGATGAACCAGTGTCAGACGGCTGTCTTCAGGTGCCCCCCAGCCCTGAGATCATGAGGATGGCACAGTTAATGGTAGGACGCCTGCTTTTCTCTTCTGGGCCTCTGGGCAGTAGGCAGGGAAGCCGGGCACAACTCAGAAAGCTGTTGCCTGCATGATGTATGGCTGGTGCCAGTTCTGTATTCCCTCACTTTCATAAGTACCAAATTCCATTACAAAACTTGGGGGAAAATCTGCCAATCCTGGGCTATTTTGGGGTTTCTTCATCATCTTTTGACCTTTGATTTGACAAGCCAAATAACAAAATGAAAAATGGGCGCTGCAGTCTTGACCACGAATACCAACCGGAGCAGGCAGCCCTGGGGAAACAATAAAGCCACGGCGCTCGGAGGGAAAGGTTCTGAGCGAGTGGCAAAGGAGAGACCTGAGGATGTGGACGCACAAGTCCCAGTGAAGTAAATTATTTGAAGTATGGCAAATTATGCTTCTAATTTGCATCTGTCTTTGTGGGTTAGAAATGGAAGCTTGAAGAATTGTATGCCTTTCTATGTGGCCACTCTCTCTGGCACTTCTTGGTGGGTATTCTGATGTCCTTGACTTCTGTGAAAAGAGTGGCTATGGAGTCTATGAAATCTACTTGGCATGATTAGCATCCTTAAACTATTCCACAAAGGTAACACTTCAAAATTTTGCTTACCCATGATCACAATTTTCCTGTATTGTGTTGTAATTTTGTATGAACATCAAGGCAGTTCAGCATTGTTGACGGTTTTCCGTTCTTGCTATATATAACATGTCTACATTTGAGAGTGAAAGCAAGCTAATGTGAAAATTTGCAAAGCACAGAAATATATTCCATTCATTCCCTCCCTGAATTTTTCCTGGCAGGTAAGGAAGAAGGTGCAATGTGCAAGTTCATCTATTTAAATGAAACCATAGCTTTTTAAGCTTTGAGGGAAAATATTTTTCAGACATTTACATGCATAAACAATCACACTATGAAAGCTAAACTTAGTCATACAATCTACCTAGATCTTTAGAACATGCGCATACATTAAACCAGCTCAAAATTAATAAAACTCTCTAAATTATGCATGGCGCAGAGAGGGTGAAACAAGTTGATAACAGGAACTGCTGCCTGCCTGGTGCTATGAATTTGGTAACGCACCGAGGGCAACCCTATGGCTATGCGCTGGAGAAGATCATAATAAGGTGTAATTGCTGCTTGCTCATTTATTTGAACTCCAAAACTATATCAAATAACACTTAATTATACACACAGAACAGCATTACAGTGAAGAACTCACACTTGAGGAGCTCTGTATACGTGAGGACATTTAATATTATTTGGCTCCAATAAGTGCAAACAAGACACAAAGTAGCAGCTGCTAATTAATCCGGAGTTCTAGGTTTGCAACCTCAAAAGAAAACCTAGAGAATATTTCCTGGAGTTTGAATATGTAAAGTTTTAACAGCTCCATCTGGTCCATGCCCTCCGCTTACCCCGAATGTTGGCTGGCAGTTTGAGGGACGCATTTGATGGCTGGCCAAGTTTAAAGGTCCGCTGGAGGTAAAACAATGCCCACCCTTTAACAAGAGCGCCATTGTGTCTTAACAATGAAGCTCTCTGGCTTATTTGAATGTCAACAATTCAGAAAAGTTGATGTTTGGGGCCATCAAATAAAATGTTTTTGTGAAACAGTTTATTATTTCAGTGGTAATTATTTGAATCATTCATGGCAAAGGATGTTTGCTAATGAGAGCTTGGCTGCTGTAAATTCCAGAGAGACTGAATGCTCTTTGTGCTGACAAAAAGACCCAAATCACTGGAGAGCGACTGACTGGACAAATCATTCATCTATGCAAATGCCAGCCGAAATGGTCAGATGCATTTATTACCCTCCTCATTATAGTAAACAAGGCAGGAATCGTGACTGGCAGTTATCAACTTGCCCTGAAGTATGATTTGTTCTCCTACCACTATTTAAATGAGAGGAAAAAAGGCATGCCACCAGGGACTTTGTTGGTTTATAAAAGAGTAAATGTCACATAGCCTAGTGCTTAAAGACTTTTGATTGACAAATGTTTTATTTGACATATCAAACAATGATGGTTTTTATATCAAATAGTCCATATTTGTTAGCAAAAATCTTAACCCCTTGAAGTTTGGCCAGTGCATTTAGCTCATTTCTGCCAATGCTTAGAAACTAGAACACAGATGGCAAGTTACATTAAAGGCAATACCAAATATCTCTCCACATAATGTGCAAAGACCTAAAAATACTCTGCACTGGGTGACAGAAATGACACAGTGTTTTATCACAACACATATAGTGTAAAATGTTCTTCTGAACTGATAACGCAAATGGAAGTGATATTGACCTACTTGCGCTTACTAAGTATTCTTCTGCTGTTTAGTGCAAGATAAGCTAAACATTAAAGAATTTATACAGCATATGTCACGGTGAAATCTAAATTGTCTGGTGTAACTCTTCTTAAATGTCACAACAGTGTCACAACACACTCAGGGTTTCAGGGCTCACAGTTAAAGCCGCAGTACCCTCATATAACCCCGTATTCTCACGTGCTCAAAACTTTTTCCTTCTTGTTTCCTAGGACTGAAGTTTAGGATGCTTCATGTCTGCCTGATGGGTATTCAGAATGCAGAAGTGTGCCACACTCACATTCCATGTGTGCTGTTGGCATTGGTAATCAAGGTTGTGCCTTGATAAACATTGTATGATACCTTGCCTCGGAGACACATAGGATGATGTGTGTCTTTCTTTCATTTGTGGTTGTTTTTCAGGCTGCCACCACTGCAGGAGTTTTTGTGCCTCTTCATTCTTAGAACCAAGACAGAGCTGCTTGTTTTGAAAAGCCAGAAAGTACCTACAATCACGAGAAGAGCTTCCAGACAGACCCCAAACCAGTATGTTCTCCTAGCACAGAATACGTACAAAATTTTCATGGACTAAACTAAGGGTGAGTCCGCCCATCGTGTTTCATCAGTTAAGCCAACATACTTTTAGGCATGTATGTTATTACCCTAAACATAAAAATAAATGTAGTCATTTTCATTGATAAAATTTGAGCTTTTTATCAAAAGAAAGAATAGTATTCCTCCTTTAAAGGTATAGTCATAAAGGTGCTGGTTCTCAAGTAAAATTGTGTCACGTTCAATCCTTACCTTCTCCCCAGAAACATTTCGCTTGTTTAAGTTATAGTCACAAAAGAGAATATAATTATCGGGGAAGAACCCTTATTCCCAGTGGTGCTGCTTCCTGCTGTGTGGAGGAGGTCCATCCATTAGGAAACTCATAGTGGCTTCTCTGGCTGATGTGCTTGGGAAAAGGCTGAGCCCCTTTCTCTGCCTATCACTTTGGGGTGAATCTGCCTGGCTGCCTGGAGAAAGCGTTGAGTTCTGATCTACCCCTGGAGTGGGAAGTTGGGTCTCCAGCTCCTCCTGAGACTGATGAGTAGATCTGCCTAATTCTGGGTACAGCATTAGGAAGCCCACTGTTGAGACACATGGATGTCTCGGTCTTCAGAAATTTGATCAGAAGTTAATCACCTGCCCCTTGACTCATTTAACTCTTAGTTGGCTCAGAACTTGAGTGAGAAGAAGTATATTAATATTTGTTTGTGTCATTGATATGATTTGGGGAATACATTTCTTCAAACAGAATGATGCAAATGCATTCAGAAAGTCTGGGCTTAGCTGACTCAGGTAATTTCAGAGATACTGGGGTTGCACAAAGAAAAGACATGTCCACGAGATGCAGTAATACACACAACAAGCTTTATTGGGGGGCGCTTGGACAGGGTTGCATCTCCAGCAAGTGGCCTTCCAGAGACAACAGCACAAGGCCACCACCCAAAATAAGATGGAACTGCCTGGGTGAAGGGGAAATCGGAGGCTTGTGTGACTAGGTGTCACTGCTCAGCAGCCAGGTGGAGAGTGGCTGGGTTGGAGAACTCTGAAGGGGAACAGCCGCTCGGCTTCCCTGGTAGCTACAGGCTTTGCTTCTCTGTGGTTAGCAGATAGTGGGTGCACTTTCACGGGGCATGTAGGTAGGTAGGCTCCAGAGGACGTTTATTTGGACTCTATTGAAAGTGACTGGATGTGGGAGAATTTGTTTGGTGCTGGCAGGTTTTGGGCTGATGGGCTTAGTCTGCTGAGACGAAGTCAAGAGCACCAGGGCCATTTTAGGCTAACACACAAGGGCTGCCTCTGGCTCATTTACATAACTCCAGCTCCGTCACATTTTATTTCTTTTACAGGTAAAAATGATCTTTTCAGTACTAATGTGCTAGGCTTTGTTCTCTTAGTGCACAGAGATGTTTCTGGGGGGTGGGGTTTTTGGCATAAGTAGTATGGCATATAAAAGACCCAAAGCAAAGGCACTTTTCTGATCAGATGAAGATTTGTCCCTAAATCACACTAATGTACTGTGTCTGACCGCCCATTTCATTTCCCATTGGGGCTGAGAAACACATTTCTTGATGGAATGCTTCCTGAGAGCAGGGAATCCTTCAGGACATCTAAGCAGGGCTCGACTTCCGCCTCCGAAACACTGACTTCCGCCTCTGAAACAATGACTTCCGTCTCCGAAACAATGACTTCCGCCTCCGAAATACTGACTTCCGCCTTGGCTTCAACTAGCGACTTTGCAGTTTTCCTTTGACACTGAAATGCCATGTGGGAATTTCTCTCATGAAATCTGACTGGACCAGCCACATGTCTTATGCTGTCTGTAGTCAAACCCTGCTTTTTGGTTTGTGGCCATAGCTGCACTGTACAAGGAAAACCATCTTTGCCACAGGGCTTTGGCTGAAGCAATCATTTCATCTTGCATGGCTATCGCTGTCTGCTGCTGGTGATGATGAGTATGAGACATAATGCTGTTCTGGTTCACTCCCCAAATATATCCCTCATTTTCTAGCTACAAGCTTGTCTTCATTCAGCTGACTGCTTACTGAAATTCTGCCCCCTTGACATGTTAGCACGATCTTCTCTAGATGGTGGGATTATTTGCTTCTTTAGCATTGTTTATATTGTCTTTATGCTTTTCTGCATTTATTTTATAATTAGGAAAAGACTGAAGTTATAATGAGGGGAATATTCAGATTCAAATGATATTATCAGCTGCTCTCTGGTTTCTTTTTATTTATTGCTTGTGAGATGGTAGGACAACAGGTAGTGGTCTCTGTTCCTGGTTCCCAGCACAGGGCTCCTAAAACCCTTATAAACTTCTAAGTGATAAGAGCACTAGAAGCATCTTTCATTCTGTTGAGGTGACCTTGGGTGGGCTGCCAGATGGCTCTTAGATGAGGGCTGGCTCTCGGAAGGACAAGCCATAATTAGAAGCTTAGGATTTTCAGCTCCATGCCCCATCCTCTAGAGAGAGGAGAAGGCCCAGAAGCAGAGTTAACAATTGATTGTGCCCACGTGATGTGTCCACCCATAAAATCCTAATAGTGTGGGGTCCAGAGAGCTTCCAGGCTGGTGAACACATTCACATCAGGAGGGTGGCACACCCTGGCTCCACCAGGGCAGAAGCTTCTGTGCTCAGGACCCTCCCAGCCCTGGCCCTGTGTATCCCTTCTGCTGCCTGTCATCTGTTCCCTTTAGCGTTTTCTTTAATGAACTGGTAAACATGCTTCCCTGACTTCTGTGAACCACTCTGGGAAATAAATTGAACCCAAGGAGGGGGCTGCTGGAACCTGCGGTCTAAAACCTGGGCTTGCAATGGGCACCTGAAGTGTGTGTGTGGAGGTGGGATAACAGTCCTGTGGGTCTGAGCCCTGAACCTATGGGATCTACATAGGTTCTACACCAAGTAGATAGTGTTAGAATTGAGTCAAATCCCAGGATGCCCAGCAGATGTCAGAGAACTGCTTATTGTTTTGTGGGGAAAGACCTCCACACTTTTAGTGATAAGAAGCATCAGAATTATTCTGTGTGAGTAGTAAAGGAGACTCACCAGGAAGGAAGCTCGTAACAGGGATGAACTGGGTTTTTCTCTGCATAGACAGATGAGAGCAAATGTTTTCCATTACACTGCTGGACGGTGCCTTATCTCTGTTGATCTAATTCTCAGACTTGCACTCTTCTTGTGGTTGTAAGGTGGCTGCCAACTGCTCTTGGGATATAGTCCTCCTGGGTCCTGCCCACCATGAAAGTCTGAGAGTCATTGTTCCAGCATCCTCGCTTAAAGTCCTGGCATTTACTCTGATCAGACCAGTGTAGGTCATGAGCCCATCTTTGAGCCAATCACTGTGGTGATGAAATTTGACGTATTAATTGGCTTAGACCTGGGTCTACCCTCTAGGGATAGCACAGCAGTCTGATCACACCCCTGTCCATGGGAAGAGAAGAGGAGGACTGCGTCACGAAGCACAGATTGTCCAAGCAGGCAAACAACAAATGCCCACTCTGTCTTTCTGGCCACCTTCATGTGAAGTGACCAAGAGAATAGTTACTAAAGCCACAATGGTGATAGTAATTTGATGACTCTTGAGCATATACCCAAATTACCTTTCCTGTGTTGGCTGCTCTGATTTTTATGATGGAGAATTTTAAAAGTGATCTCATTTTCCAGAAATTTCATATTGTTTAGTCCCAGTTATAGTTGGGTTCCCCCTCTCGCATCCCCATAAGGCTTTGAAAAAATATGAACACATATATGGTAAGCCAAACATTTTTGGATGGCTTATTTATTAACAATGGTAATAAACTCTTTAGCATCTGACAGTGACTTTTCTACCCTATATATATCATCTACTGAATCATGAGAGACACTTTGGGTCATATTTGGAATATTTAGCTGAAAGTTTTGACAACAGAAGGAAACACAAATATTAATATATCAGATTTAATGAGAATAATGCTTAGAAAAATTGGTACATGTAGTCTAAATGCTTCTAAAACTACATTTTTTAAAAACTTAGCAATTCATTAAAGCACATATAAGAGTCCTATAAATCATAGAGTTCTGCTAAATCAACTGTGGATAGATCTACAGTGAGAGACTGAATATACAAACAGACAATAGCCAGGCTACAAATACAAAGGGAACTCAGACCCACAACCTGCAGCAACCAGCGCAGGAGACCCATCCATTGCTTCCAGGAACCAGCCGAGGAAGTCAACCTGCCCTCAGTCAGGCTTGCAGAAAGTCAAACCAGTCTCTCTAGCAACTGACCCAGGAAGGCAAACAAAAACCTCTGTAACAAAATGGCCAGGACTTGATTAATAACTGACAGCTTCCCTAATTTTTGTCCCTGCTTCTAACTAAGGACCAACCAGAGAAAGTCAAATATGCGCTATTAACCAATCACTTAGGATTCCTCCTTCTAGTTAGCCTATCTACTGCTTCCCCAGGCCAACAACCTCCCATCAAGGCATATATGAAGGTACCCTTTTTACTTTTATAAAGCTTTCCCATTTGTCTTGCTGCCTTTGAGCAGCTGCCAACATACTAGTGAGGGTGGTTGACTCCCTTGACATACAGCAAGCTCTGAATAAATGACCTCTGCTTGTTCTCATTTTGATGGTCTTTGTGTTTTTCCCTAATGTTTATTTAAGAAGTCACCTGATTGTCTAAAACATTTATCTTATAGTCTTTTCTATGCATGCAAAGAAAACTGTAATTGTGTTCAATTAATTAGCATTTTTCAGTTTCACAGAATCAGGTGTTTTAAAAATATCAGTTAATTCTACCAGATTCCTTATACTGGTATCTCTATTTTACAAGTGGAGCATCCTAAAACCGCTAAATTGAGTAACCTATAATAAATGAAAGGCAGAGCTAGAATTCCAACTTGACATTTTCGTTTTACAACTGATCTTTAAGCAAACATATAATAGGAATTGCAAGAGAAAAATATAGCTAGAATTAGATTTTATTTTTTTTAAGTCCAAGTCTGAGGAGAGACAAGATTGAAGTTTATAAAATAAAGTATGTTTACCATGGACATCCTCTGATATTTGAAAGGCAACACAGGACAAATGCAAGAATTCGCTATTTTATTTCACTGATTAAAAATATGTTTCTTCGCTGCTGTGTTCTTTGGACTGCAAAAGATCATAGGTAAGTGCAAGAATGTGTAGTCAAATGAAAACCAAAGGCCTGGCTCCTGTCCCAGGACTGCTCTTACCCACCTGAGTAACAGTATCACCTCTCTGAACTTCAGTTTCCTCATCCTCTGAAGAGATTTATAACCTCTATCTGCCAGACTATTGTAGGATTTAAACAAGATAATGTATGGAGTCTAATCCTTCTGGTTCTTTCTCCATCTCTGCTTAGAGTGCTGCCACTCTCAGAATTACAGCTCACATTGATCCTATAGTATCATTGTTATTGACTTGCCAGTCATTTTCTCTCCAGATTGAACTTCAGGAGTACAGTCCTACTCATCTCTGTATACCCAGTGCCTGATAAGCCATATCTTCAGTGAAGACTAGTTAAATATAGATGAACTATGATGTGACCTCAGACTTCAGGCAGTACATGCTGTATAAGAAAAGAACAACATGTGTGATGTAGTAAAGGAATAGCACAAGACAGCAAATGCTTAAGGGAGAAAATGTGTGGCATTGAGTAAATGAAAAAAAGAAATAATGGGCCAGTGAAATCAGAAAAGGTATCACTGAGGATGAATGAACCATGAGGTAGACCTTAGCAACAGAGGGGACTTTGCTGCCAGGAGAAAGTACAAAATGTGATGCAAGAGGAATGCACAAAGGCATAGAGATAGAAATAGACAGGAATGCTTGGTGGGATGGTGAAAATATGAGCTTAGCAAGCAGAATATTCATTTGTCAGGGTTGTGGGTATGAAAAAATTGCATAGTCATGGCCAGATCAAATGGGGCCTTGAATTTGTCCACAGGTATTTCTGAGCACCTGTACATGCTTATGCTTGCAACAGCCTACATCCTCTGCTAACACCCCTAAAACCTCACTTGCTGTTTCTGGAACATTCTAGGCACCATCCTGCCTTAAGGTCTTTGCTCTTGCTGTTTCTTTGGCCCAGAATGCTCTTTTCCCAGATATCTTTCTGGCTATTTCTCTCACATCCTTCAGGTTTATGCTTCTATCTCACCTCCTCCATGAGGCCCACCTTGATCTCCATATTTCATAGAGCAACTCCTCCACCCAACCCTCAATTCCTCCCCAGATTGGTCTACATTTTCCTGTGTCTACATTTCTCAGAGCATTAGTCACCTCCTCACATACCACAGATTTGCTTATTTTTAATGCTATCATTTTATATACTCACTTGAGTTTTAGCTTTACGAGTCAAAAAAGGTCTTTGTTTTGTTCACTGATGTAGCCCAAGTACCTAACACACATGCTATACCCCAATAAGGCATCATGGAATAAATAAATGAAGAAGTGGAAAATATTGTTTTACTAAAATGAAAACAAGATAGAAGTTCCCAATTTAAGTAAGTCCTTTGCCAGCCAGTGTTGGGAATACTGATGTTTTTAGTTTCCCAGTTTAAGACTCTGACCATCTTGCTAGTACACCCTCAAGCCTAAACAGAATCTGTACCTCCAGTTTTTTTCATTTAAGTCACTTGAACATTATAGAGGTCAAAGGAAAAAAAAAGAAAGTAATGGATGGAGAACCACAGATTTCACACTGATGTTCAGTGAAGCCAAGGACACAATGCTCTCAATCATTGAACTTGGTTTCAAATGTGTATTAAGAAAGCCTGAAGTCTTAATTCCTTTTCTTAGAAATGTAGAAAGATCAGGAACCTTTGTGACAGAATTTTGTTTGATCTTCCTGTTGAAGTTCCCAAATGTTTTTCAGATATTTAAATGAGGATTAAGGGTCAAACATCTGGAACTGAAAGTTTCTATCAGGCTTTAAAGCTTGGTGCATTAAACAGTTACACAAACTAAACTACCATTCCTTGGGAACAAATGTAAGGGAGAAACAGCCCTGCCAGCATGAATGGAGATTTGGCAATCAGCTTAATTCTGGGCAAGAAAAATTCTTTTCCCAATGGGGATAATGGTTGTAAATATAATGAGACTTTTGTGCCAAATGGAGAAAAATAATTTAGCCATACAATAAAAATTCAAGTAGAAGTTTCTTATTAGAATGAATAATATTATTTATCCATGGGACTCCAGTCATGTGACTTTGGTACTTCAGCCAGGAATTAAAAGTTGGAAGACAGGAGTCATCTTTAATTCACTCTTTTCCCATTCATACATTGTATTCTATGAGTCAGTCATCAGAGTTTACGGATTTTGCTTTTCAAAGTCCTTTATGCTTATTATGCCTCTTCTGTTCTCAGTGTGACACTCTAATTGAGGTCTCTCTGGCTTTTTTTCTTCCTTATCCAAGGCTTGTGACTTACTGCTTCCAGAGTGTTCTTCCTAAAATTCCCCCTCCAGCATTCCGTGTAATAAGGATGTATTGACCCTCCTATGTGTAGCCCACCGGCTAGGCGTTACTCTTCCTCTGTATTCCCTCCTGGATGCTTTTGGACTAACGCGTACCGCGTCCTTCTCTCATCCTACCCAGAATGTGGGCATCTCGCTAGATTCTTCCCAGCATGTCAGTTTCCCTCTGAATATCCCTTATCCAAATTCCTCTCCACTCTTGCAGATACTGTCTTAGTTCAGTTGCCAGTTTTTGCCTTAATTAAAGGCAGTAACCTCCTAAGCTGGCATCCATTCTTGTTCCCTTCAAGCCTTGTTGTATTCAGAGCAATATTTTAAATATACGAATCTTTGTCTGCCATGGCCCATGTAGATACCTTCAATAGCTTCTCATTGCCTTCAGTATAAATCTAATGTCCTTACAATGACATGCACTAATTTTCTCAGTCTGGCTTTGTCTACCCTGAAGTGTTGAGAGTGGGTTCTTGGCTGTCATTATGAGTGGCATCCTTCTCACCTCCACCCTTTGTGTCTGCCTGGACCCAGTCTGCCTAGGTAGCGAGGGAGCACTGCCAGTCCAGAGCACGTGCCTCATCCTGTGGAGTTGATTCCCAGCCTTGCAAAAGTTTGTCTCTAACCAGTCTAGTTAAAGATTAATCTTTTGTTTAGTTCCAAAGAAGGAACTGAGAGCAGGTTCTTTTCCTCTAAGTAGATCCTTTCATAAGAACTCTTGACTCACCAATTTCAAATCAAACTCAGGCAAGCTTCTTGCAGCCTCCCTGGGACTATTTGAACGTGTTGGGGTTGTGTTTCTAGCCCAGGGGACAGTAGAGGCCTCCGTTTCTCATCTCTCTGGGCAGCATGTAGTGCTAGATAGAAGGAAAGGTGAGAAGCAGGAGGTGGAGTGGTGTTGTTACCCCAGGAATGAGGAAAACACCAGTTTGAGCAGAGAAGGGTCAGTATTTCAGCCACTGGGTATTTCCTATTACTTGAGGCTACCTGAAAGAGAGTCATGGTCCACTCTCTCTTCTCATGCTGACTGGGTGTGGACCCTGTTCTTAGTGAGAGTGGCTGGGGTCTCAGGACCTGGGCTGTGGGAGCAGGAAAGGACTAACTCAGCAGGCCTTGGTTTGCTTAAGCTCAGCATATTCCTAAGAAAGGCCTTGGCCAGCTCCTTGGAGATAACCGGTGAGACCTTGGAATAGTTTGCCTGATGAGAGTACCTGTTCAATCAAATGAGCGTATTCTAAAAAGTGGGATTTATATATGCAGCAGCAGGAACTCCCATTCATTGCTGGTGGGGATGCAAAATGATGCAGACACTTTGGGAGATAGCTTGGTGGTTTCCGACAAGACTACACATACTCTTATCATGCAACCCAGCAATTGTGCTCCTTGGTATTTACCCAGAGGAGTTGAAAATGTATATCCACACAAAAGCCTGCACACAGATGTTTATAACTGCTTTATTCATTATTGCCAAAACTTGGAAATGATCAAGATGTCTTTCAGTGAGTGAGTGGATAAATACATGGTGGTACATCTAGACAATGGACTATTATTCAGTGCTAAAAAGAAATGAACTATCAAGCTATGAAAATATATGGAGGAACCTTCACTGCATTTGTTCTAAGTGAAATAAGCCAATTGAAAAGGCAGTATCTGAATGATTCCAACTACATGACATTCTGGAAAAGGCAGAGAACTGTGGAGACATTATAAAGATCAGTGGTTTCCAGGGGTTGGTGGGAGGGAATGATGAATAATCTTGAGCACAGAGAATATTTAAGGCAGTGAAACTATTTTGTATGATATTATAATGGTGAATACATGTCATTACACATTTGTCCAAACCTGTAGAATGTACAGCACCAAGAATGAGCTCTAACATAAACTATGGACTTCGGGTGATAATGATTTGTCGATACAGGTTCATCAATTGTAACAGTTGTACTACTCTGGTGGGGGATGTTGACAACTAGGGAGGCTAAGCATGGGTGGGGCATGTGGTATCTGGGAAATGTTTATACTTCTTGCTCAATATTGTTTGTTGTGAACCTAAAACCACTGTAAAATCAAAGTCTCTTCTTTAAGAAATCACAAATGATTTATGGTGAACACTCTCTCCTTTTTTTTTTTGCATTACAGAATAATGTGGTTTTCCTCTTTCGATCTATGAATACATTTTCTATTATTGAAGTATCTTTTCATTTCTGAAATTAACTTTGCAAGGTCATTCTTCAACATTTAAAAATATTTTAAGTAAATGGACTTATCTTTTACTTAGGAGATCTGTGTTAGTTCTTGTAATTGGTCTGAAGTTTGTGCTCTCTTTGTTAGCTCAATGCGAACTTCTTACAAGGAAGAGAGACAGTTTCTTTCTTTATCTCTGTTCTGGATCAGTTTATATAAAAATAGAAACAATTTGTTCCTGGAAAGTTTGAAATAATTCATCTGTAAAACCATCTGGGTCCTGCACATTTTTGAGGAGTTAGTTCTGTGACAACTTTATTTTTTCCACAAGAATTGATTTATTTAGATTTACTACCTGTTTAAGGGCCAATTTTGGAAATTTTAATTTTCTTAGTCTACTGTACATTTCTTTTAGATTTTATTATTGTAGAGTTGTGAAAAGCAGTTGCTTGGAGTTCTTTTACTATCCTCTTTGTTCTCTTTTTCATTTTTAACTTTGTGTATGGGGCAGTTCTGATAGCATAATTGGTTCTTGCAGTACTTGCTGGAAGTCAAGTCATTCTTGGACAAATTGTTTGTGTCCTATAGTTACAATGTTACAAATCAGAGTTCTGGTCCTATTCATACTATGAAAATACCAATGTTAATCCTAGAAGTAATTGCAAGGAAAATATAAAATATAGTTGTTAACTAGAAGCAAATACTTGTAAATTCATGAAACAAATATTTAGAGTAAAATACAGATTGCAAACATACCTTTTTGAGGATTTTTTCCCCCTCTGGAATTATACTAGGTAAACTTTCTTAAAATGAATTCAGAAAATTTGAATTGAGATTGTTTTCTGTTTCTTAAAAAGATTCCTTGAAGCAGACAGAGATGCTCTTCATTGATCAAATTAAGATCTTCTGCCTTTAAAATGCCAATGGGCAAAGGTTTTGCAAGGCAAAATTTGGGAGGTGGGGTTTTTACGATAATGTGATATGGCAGCTCATAGGGCACGAGGGGTAGAGCTGAATCTGGAAAAAGAAGCAGAGACCAGATCGTGATGTGTCATATATGTTATGCACCGTCTATGGAGTTCTGGGCCAGATTCTATAGACAGTGAAGAGCCATTGAAGATGTCAACCATTTGTGTAGTATGATCATACTGCATTTTATGAACATAACTGTAGAAAGGTGAGCCATGGATTAGAAGGCAGAAATCACGAAGGTAGAGATGCCAATTTTGAATGGAAATAAATTAAGAGGCAGAAGGGACAGATTCAAATATGTAAAAGGTAAAATGCCAAGACTTAGAGGTCAGGTAATTGTGAGGGGTAAGGTAAGGCCAGACATTTAGATTTGTTTCTTGATCCCCCATGGCCTGAATGATTTGGTGAATGATGGTATCATTAGTTAAGGTAATTTGGAAAGGAGCAGGTGTTTGAGGGAAGATGATAAATTGCTTTGCACATATTGAATGCTCAGTGAATATTCTATGGAACATTCAAGGAGAGCTGTCTGGAAGCCAGCTGCATATACTACTTTGAAATTCAGTGAAGATTATGAATTTTGGCATGATTAGAACATGCTAACCAAAGCCATTAGATGAATTTGCCTAGAGAGAGCGATTTGGAGAAGAAATGAAATGGGCTCAGGGCCATATCCTGAGAAATACCAAAGTTCAGAAATGATTATATTGAAATAAAGTGTTTTTATTATTCCCTTCCCAAAATGGGTCCTCTTTTCTGGTGAGTATCTTTTGCAAGTACTCTGGCTTAAACCTTGGGGTCACATTCCTTGCTCTCCTGTTGGCAAACAAATGTACTGTTGAGTCTCCTTCCATCAAGTCTGTCATTTCTGTCCCTGACTCTCCATTCTCCCTGCCTCTGTCCTAGCATCGCCACCTGGCAAGAGCCCTCCAGACATCAAGGATCCCTTACTGACATCATGGAGACCAAGGCTTGTGAATGTTGTTTTTAAGTTTGGCTAAGTAGGGAATCATAAAGATGATGACACACATATACCTTATGAACATATGAATGTATAGGTACTCACTCAACTTCTGATGTAGCCATAGCTGACCATTGAGCCATCTATTTATTGATCTAGTCAGACTGGTGTTCCAAATTGTCCTTCTACAAGCTGTATCCATAGAAACAATAAAAATAAGTTACCCTTCTTTAATACCTTAGGTAGCAGATACTTTTTTATACACTTTACAAGTTATAACTCTATTAATCCTCACTGCAAACTATGAGGTAGCTACTCTTAGTAACTGTATTTTAGAGATAAGGAAACTGAGGTACATAAAGGTTAAGTAAATTACCCAAAGTCACATAGATAGCAAATGGTAGAATTGGAATTGGATTCATTAAATTCAGTTCTACAGGCTTTTAACCACTGTGCTACACTCTATAGTCTACCTGGAAAGTGCCAGACTCTTACACAGTAACCTGACTATAGAAGCCTTCTCAGTTTTCATTTTTTCCCCAATCTTTCACTCTTGTCTCACCCACCCTTAATCCTACAGCAGTTATTGAACCCTTATTTAGTCTTATCCAAAGCAGGTCATTTTGCTTTTCCCAGAAAGAACTTTCTTTCCTTTTACACTCTTAAGGAATTTTTGTCTTAAGATATATAGTTTAATTATATAATTGCAACTAAAGATCAAAAACAGATTTGAGAACGAACCTCCTGACTCACGGTAAGCAAGTGACTTCTCTGGAAAGAGCAGATATACATGGCGGTGTTAAGAGTTAAATACGTGGTCTCAGCATCAAGCCTGCCCTGCAGCTCAGTCCGTGGATTCATTCTAGAGACAGACATCATGAGCAGGGACTGATGAGGCATTTCAGATAAGAAGAAGTCAGCTAAGACGACCTCCGTTTTGTCTCAGCTCCCGGTCTCTTGCTATCCTGCCCAGGGCTTTCAGAGTGAGTCATTTTCCTAAATGATTATGTCACTCACCTGGTCAAAAGCATGCAGCTGTTTCTTCATTGCCACAGGACAAAGTCCTGAGCCAGCATAAAACCTAAATTCTCAGCGTGGTGTGTAAGTCCCCAGTGGTTTACCCCAAGCCACCACTCCAAATACATTATCCTTTCCATGCTCCAGGAATACTAATCCATATTGAGTTTGAATTTTGAAAACCCATAATAAACTTAATTAATAATTCTGCTAAGTAGAGTCCAGGCTTCTTGTTAGGTCCTGTCTCTCTCTTTATTCAAAAACCTGTTGTTTGTTATACTCATGCAGATATAGGAAGGTACAGGAAGGGAAGGTGAGGGCAGAAACAGACAGCTGCACAGTATTTATTCTCTGAGCTCTCTGGGGCCCTGGGTAAATGATATTTTCTGAATATAGCTATGGCAGTATTAATGGTTTGATACACTCTTCAGAAACCTGCCAATCCTCCTCTCAAGGGGTAGATCTCTGGTTTCTCACCTTCAATTTGGGCAGGGGCTTATAACCACTTCCACAAGGAAAATATGATGGAAATGATACTGTATGACCTCCAAAGCTCGGGCAGAGGGAGGATGAAGCTAGCTTACATCTGGCTCTCTCCCTTCAGATGCTCGCCCTTTGAACTCTGCCGTCGTATTGTGATGAAGTCAAACAAGCTTTTTTGCAGAGAGACCCCCTGGAGAAGCCCCAGTGTAGAGGAACCCAGGCCCCCAGCTGACAGTCCATGTTAAGTGGAGACATGGACGTGAACTAGCCTGCAGCCACTCCAGCACCAGGCTTCCAAGTCCCCCAGCTGAGGTCCAGGCAGTATAGAGCAGAGGCAAGCTGGTCCCGTTCTGTTCTGTCAAAACCCTGACCCACAGAATCTGTGAGCCTAATAAATTGTTGCTCTTCTTCACGAAGTTTTGGAGCAATTTGTTATGCAGTCATAGGAAGATGGAACAGACCTTTTGGGCAAATAAGTATATAAGTAGGCTAGAGGTCCTCTTCCCAGAATTGTTGAGTCAGAAATGGTTGGAAAAGCCCTTCCATTTGGGGATTACTTGCTCATTGTTTTTACCCCAACTGCCACTCCCCTTGCCTGCGGGGCTTCAGCTGGAGTATGAAGTGACGCTCAGCGCCTGGATTTGCAGTCTCTGGCGGACAGACTCCCATGCCAGTGGCCTTCTAGGCTTTGCTGGCTTTCTTCCCTGTGCACACAGTCTGTCCGACGGCTGCCGGCACTGCACCACCAGGTGGTTCCTTCCACCTTCCGGGTACTCCTTAGACCCCTGGAGGATGTTTACACTGTTCATTAATGCCATCCGCAGTTGTCCTGGGCAATTTGAAGCAATGAAATTATTGTGTATGTTCTCCCTAGAAAATCACTTTCTGCTTTAGAATTAATTCAAATATCAATCTGTATTCAAAAACAATCTTTACATAGCATTGATAAAAAGGAAATAAAATGGGCACAGAGTGCTGTGGGTAGAAAAGGGGCAGAATATACTTTGCTCCTCTTTGCAACTCTTCCGCATCACTTATCCCAAAACCCTTCCTGCCTTTTTCTCCCCTGCAGGCTTTTCTTCATGTCCGTGCATTTGCCTGGAAATCCCTGGAATCGTGCTGATCATTTTAGCCTAAACAGGCCAACTCCCTTCCGTGTGCCTGCTTAGTGGCTGCCTTGCCCAACGTGATGCTCACACAGAATTTTGTTTATAATGCTTTTAAACCCTCTTCTTGTGGTTAAGGTATTTATACACATGGATATTTGTACACATAGATAGTGAGGTCCTTGTTAGTCTTTATTTCCTCCCCAACATCTCACAGAATGCCTTTCACATGATAGATCCTCAGTAAAATTTTGAGTTGAATCTGTAAATGGAAAGGAATGGTGGAATATTATCATAGGGTTGTAATAAGGTGTATAGATATTTTGTGTATATATATTATATATTATAATAAGCCCCAGAAATTTTAAACTGATTAGAAACCTTGACTTGAATCCAGGATGTGTGTGTGTGTATGTCCATATATACGTAAGTATACATACATACATATATATATGTATATATATATACTTACATGTGATGTAAATTGGTATTTCATTTCATTAAACATTTCTATAAACTATTGTTGCCACTATTTGGGTTTACCTTTGTATAGAAATTCAGAAAAGACTTTGAGGGATCTATGAGGGAGAGGCAAGGAATTTTAGTAATGGAAAGTTATCATTTAATTTGGATGAGTTGTGGAAGTGTACCACAATTATTAAGTATATTAAGAATTAGTAAACCCTTACAGCATCTGAATGTGAAAATTTGAACTTAAAAGTGATAGAAAATATGATAAGGAGCAAGAAAAAAATTTCAATGTTTTAACATAGCTTTTACTTTAAGTTTAAAGGTGTGTTTGCATATTTCTATTTTAAAATATTGTTAGCTATATTGAATAGCTTCTACTTTGAAAGTGAGATAAACTACATAAAATAATTGCTTAGAACAAGTACATGTGAATGAGTTATTCCTTACTAGCAATATGATGTACATCTTCCATTCAAAGGTATTAATATCAATCCTCTCATTATGCAAGATTTTTTCCAGTGACAGCATTCCAATTAACATACCCATGTATTTCCATATGAACAGGGATCTGTGCTAATTTTACACTAATTCCTAAGATGAATAATTGAGATATTGGATGCAGTGCCTCCAAAAACTGAATCTTGTTTGGTGCTTGAAGTAACAAGTCTTGAGCCATGAGTTAATCAAGAAAACTATACATAGATCTTTATTAACATACCAAGAATCAGCCCACCAATAACGAAATCACAGAACTTGCACATTTAATGGTGTAAAATTCAATCACACTTAACTGAGCCTGAAAATATCAGTATCTTAATAATTCCTTGTGTTTATATAGACTAGAACCTTTTGTGGAGAGAGCAAAGTTTTTTTTGCATATTTTCTTTGATTAACCTTTGAGCGCAGATGCCATTTTCCACACTTAACAAAATATCAAAAAGGTGAAGTAACTCAGTCAAGGTCACACTGCCAGAGAAAAATCTAAATCAGCTCTAGGCGTCTGGGCTGCAATTAGCACTCTCCTGAATCCAGAAATAAACAGGACAAAATATATTTCTATACTTGGATACTTCTAAGGTATTATAAGGTCTCAAATGGTGCTGTCACCAAGCTCTTCCACCCTCCCACTGCTACATGCAAAGAGTGAGGAAGTGTGGAAAGAGATGACAGGAGTTTTGAGACCTTGATTCCCGAAGAAGATATAAATGGAAACAGGAGACACATCTGTGTCCAACTACTGCAAGCGGTGGCCCCATCATAAATATTCTATAGTGTGGTTCAAGAGCAGCTGTAACATGATCATTTGTGACCATGGAATCAGGCCCAGGTGGTAATATGGGCCCTTTGGAAATGCTAGAGGGGAAAGATTGCCATGCGTGTGGCTCTGGGGAGCCCCAGGGATGGCCAATGATGGAATAAGGCGTAAAGGAAGTTTGAAGGGGAATTGAAGTCGGTAGAGTTGTCCTAGACTCTTGATATGACCCTACTTTCTTCCTCAGATGTGTTTTTGAGGCTAAGTTAGCACCTGTGTCTAGTGAGAGGGTGCCAGGTAATGGAAAAGGGGAAAAAATGAAGAAGAAAGTTAGAAAAAGAGACAAGAAAACAAAACCATGAACTAGAAGTTAGGGTGGACACTACATTTGGATTGGGGAATCCAGATGTACCCTCATTCTTCTGTGGCACTTGAAGTGAAACCCATTTGTCATCTGTTCCACATGCTCCTTAGAAACACTTCTAGTTCGAGCCTTATCCTGCTTACGTGTTGAAGAGCTTTTGAAAACTATAGAATAATAAAATGTATTTCCCACATACTATATTTATTAGTTGTGCTCCCTGAATGCACAGAACTGTGGTTGTTCTTTAAAAGAGATAACTTGAGGGAAGTGAACTACAAGGTCATCTCAACAGCAGTGGGTGGAAGAGTAAGGTGTCCTCTATTTACATATGTTGACAGCAGAACTCACAGAGAATGTGAATTCACTGATTCAACACATTTCCAAAAGCTGAAGGTATGCTGGAATCCTGAAGAAAACAGGCTGAGAAAAATTTTCTCATAAATCATCAATTACTGGTAGTTGGTCAATAACACAGATTTGAGAACGTGCCAGAGCCCACTAATGGTATGAGAACATCAAGTCTTTGGTCACAAAGTCACAGCAAGACCTTGCTCAGATTTACTTTGGAGCTGTCTGGGCTTGGAGCTGGTGCTGGGAATAACAAATCTGATGTCTTTCTTACGCCCTCATTTCCAAGCTGCGCTTGCACTTGGTGAAAACAGAGACAGGCCCGGGCAGAACAGCAGCTGGAGACGTGGCATTACTGACTGAGAACTTTGATGTGTAGAAAGTTGAACTGGTCAAGCTCATGCAGTGTTGGCACATACCAGAATTCTATCCCCAACTCTCTTCTGACATTGGCTGCTGGCTTTCTCGATTCCCTTGCAGGATGGGCCAGCCACAGTCTCTGAGACTAAGGGGCTGCTCACTGGGCCATCACCACATAGATTTTTCTTTTGTACCTGTTTTACAGTAAAATGAAAATAGAATATGGATTACCTCCCCTATTCCCAAGGAAATCTAAAACAGTGTTAAAGGAGCCAACTCAGTGTTGAACCAGATCCTATCCATTTGCTTTGTTCTGTTTTCCAGTTAAAGTTGTATTGCTGTGTAACAATAGCACCTGTTCATGGCAAGTCTTCATAGGTCAGACACAATACTCTGCAAGTGAAATGGCCTGAAGTTTTCTACTCAAAGTGTACTTCCGGGTTCAGAAGCATCCAGATGAGCTGGGAGCTTGTTATGAGTTCAGAGCTCTGGCTTTACCTAGAATCAGAATCTGTATTTTAACATGATTCCCAGGAGATTCATGTGCACATGAGAGCTTTTTTTAACTGAATAAATTTGAAATGTAACGTTGTGTAAATGAAAGGTTATACCTTTATATGTTGCAATATGACTGCCAATGTAGTGGTATTTATCACATTACTTAATTATACTACAATATTATTGTCTATATTTATTACACTGTGCATTAGATCTCTTATTTACTTATTTACTATTCATGACAAATTTATACCCTTAAACACCATCACTCTCATCTGTCCCCCTATCCCATCCCCTGGTAACTACTATTTTTACTGTTTTTTATAGGTTTAACTTTTTAAAATTACACATGTAAGTGATATCATATGCTACTCATTTTTCTCTGTCCGACTAACCTCTATTAGTATTACACGCTCAGGGTCCAACCATGTTGTCACAAATGGAAGGATATCTTCCTTTCTCATGGCTGAATAGTATTCCACTATGTATTAAAGTTTGAGAAGTACTGGCCTGTAGGACTTCTATTTTTATTGCAAATGGTGTTTGCCAAGCATTTCATGTAAAAGAATGTCTGAGCAGATTTCAATCTGTAGTTGGAGGCACAGAGAAAATTAAAATAGGATAAAACCACCGAACACAATTTGTAATGTGAGGTCCAACTCTCAGTCTAAATGAACACAAATTATCATTAGCAGGAATAAAATCCTGCTATCCATACAAAAAGATGGCCCCTTCCATCCTCAAAGTATGACCTTTATGGAAAGTAACTCAAAAACTTATTCTTCTGAATTTGAAATTCTTGTGTTGGTTCCCTAAAGAGGTATTTGTGAGTGATTGAATTAAGCTTGCTTTCTAGCTGCATTAAAGGCTATGGAAAAATATTCATGATTAGGGAAACAGTATATACAAATACGAAGTTAGCTCAAGACTTCTCATCCTATAAAGTATCCCAACACTACATGCATAGGAATCTACTTAGTACATAGTAAAGTGTCTGGTTCCACAACAGATTGACCCCGCTGACCATCACTGAATCTTGTCTGGCCCACCTCCAAGTTGTTTGTGCTGCTGTCCTGGCAAACACCGTCATTCTCCGGGGACAGGAAGCCAGGCGGCGGGCGGAAGGGGAGACGCTGCCAGGAGTCCATCATAGCTTCACACCCTCTTCTCTCTGTGACTTGCTTCATGAGTCATTTGATTTGGAGGAAAAGACCCCTACTCTAAGGCAATCAAATCTCTCACCATTAAGGCTGAAACGGTAAGAAAATAAAATAGCAAGAGAATAGTGCACAGTTGGGAGCCTGGGCTACGGTACCGTTTTGAGAAATCCATTAATGAAGAAGGTCCCTTTCTCCTGAAAATTCTGAAAACCTCCTCCCAATTTATAACCAGGAAAAGAAAAAGCAGCCTATTTTCAAATTCATTATCTATATTTCTTTTTTAAATGACTTTGAACTAAAAGAATTTTTCCCAAGAAGGCATTAGGAATTTAAGAAACTGCAGTTAGAGGATCACAAAGGATATTATTTAAAGATGCCCTTTTAGGGAGTTTCTTGCCAGATTAACTGTCCTTTCACACACTATCCATGAGAGACAGAGGACTGCTGGATGGAGGATATGCATCATCGAAGGGTGCTAGGGTGGGCGGAAGCCTTAAAATACAGTTTCAGCAATTATTGTAAATATTTCATTTTATGTTATGCTTAATAAATTACTCTTGAGTCATTCATATTTACTATATACATTTTATTACTTATATGAGCTAGATGGGGAAATATTTATGGCTCAACAACAAAAACGGGATACACGTTTTTATGTTCCAAAAGATAGGGGTAACCTAGAGAAATTGTATTTTCTATGACACTGATAATGTTACAATGGGGAAGGGACATTCACAGCTGTGCAAAGGCACAAATAAATGGGTGAATACTGAGTGTTTATTTGGATAATCATTCCCCTCAAATCTTCCACTGAGGACAAATAATTGTGAAGGATTGAAGACCGAATTATATGGAACACTAACACTGAAACTCTTAGATAATCCCCTATCACTTTTGCTTTATGTGTATGGACAGAAAAATCTTTACTTTTTTTTCTATCGATTACCATGTCACTCTGTGAATAGACCACAGGGATCTGCCTAATGCAGACACACAGGGACTCATGCAAAAGCCTCTCAACTTAAAAAAAGGATGAAGTAGGAAGGAGAGGGATTGTAGCCACAACTGGGCTTACCTGAGGCTCTGGTTGTGAGCTTCATTATCATGGCTGTGTGTTCCACCCATCATAGACCCATAGGCATGAAGTTAGCTTAGGAAGAGAGCTCTTCTATGCACTATTCCAAGTGATATTTCTTCTACATTATTCTCAGTCACTGGCCATCTTTTATTAATGCTAAGTGTTTAAGTAAATGATCCAAGCTACAGAAAAAGGAATAGCACAAAACATCAAAAACAGTATGAGTTTTACTTTTTTAACTATTAAAAAATATATTTCAAGGTATCCCTTTTGGACCTGTATAAATTCAGTCTGGAGTTTTATCAGATTATTTTAAACCACCTTTTTCTGGTTTGTAATTAGTATTCACTTATCCAAGATATCAGAAGTCGTTCATTGGAAGCTGCAAGTTAGGAGATCTACATTTGAATCTTGGCTTTGCTAGCAACTTGCCATAAGTCTTTGGGTCAGTTGCCCAGTCTTTCTAGGCTTTTCTCTTCTCTGGGGACAAACTGAAAGGATTAGAATAGAATGAATATGAAGGTTCTATTCTGACATTTTATACTCAATTTCTGACCTTTGACATGTTTAACTAATATTAATAGCATTCATACACTTGCATACTACTTTAGTTCACAAAGTGCTTTCACATATATGCTCTCTTTTTTTTTTTTTTTTAAATAATTATTTTTTATTGAAGGGTAGTTGACACACAGTATTACATTACATGAGTTTCAAGTGTACAACACAGTGGTAGAACATTTATATACATAATTCTAGGTTCCAGCTATCACCCTACCAGGCTGTTACAATATCTTGACTATATTCCTTATGCTATACATTACATCCCGGTTACTAATTTATTTTACCATTGGAAGTCTGTCCTTCTTTTTTTTTTTTTTTTTGTGAGAGCATCTCTCATATTTATTGATCAAATGGCTGTTAACGACAATAAAATTCTGTATAGGGGAGTCAATGCTCAATGCACAATCATGCACAATCATTATTCCACCCCAAGCCTAATTTTTGTCAGTCTCCAATCTTCTGAGGCATAACAAACAAGTTTTTACATGTAGAACAAATTCTTACATAATGAATAAGTTACATAGTGAACAGTACAAGGGCAGTCATCACAGAAACTTTCGGTTTTGCTCATGCATTATGAACTATAAACAGTCAGTTCAAATATGAATACTCATTTGGTTTTTATACTTGATTTATATGTGGATACCACATTTCTCTCTTTATTATTATTATTTTTAATAAAATGCTGAAGTGGTAGGTAGATACAAGATAAAGGTAGAAAACATAGTTTAGTGTTGTAAGAGAGCACATGTAGATGATCAGGTGTGTGCCTGTAGACTATGTGTTAATCCAAGCTAGACCAGGGCAATAAAACATCCACGTATGCAGAAGATTTCTCTCAGAACAGGGGGGGTGAGGTTCTAAGCCTCACCTCTGTTGATCCCCAATTTCTCACCTGATGTCCCCCCTGCGACTGTGCCTGTCTTAGGTTGTTCCTCCCTTGAGGAATCTTACCCGTCTCTGGCTAACCAGTCATCTTCCAGGGCCATACAGGGAAATGTGAAGTTGGTAAGTGAGAGAGAAGCCTTATTGTTTGAAAAAGTTAGCTTTTTACTTCTTTGCATATTTATGCCCTGTGGCTTCTATGCCCAGCATTTGTCTTGAGGTATCTTTACCACTTGGAAGAATTATGACACTTGGTAAATTTGATATGAGGCACGAATTCTATTTAAGGGTTGTAATTAGGAAGGAAGAAGAAAAGCTATAGAAGTAGCAGGCGGAAGAAAACATGGGAAGATTGATTATTTCTTTGACAAATCTTCTTGTAGAGTAACTTCAGCATATATAGGTTTTAAGCTACTACTTAAATTGCGCACACACATTAACATAATAGGAGTATAGTTACATAACCAAAGCATATCTGTAATTACCAGCCATCTGCAGTGAAACCAAGAAAACCAGTTAGGCACCTTAGGCATTTGTGAAAACTTATCTATAATATGGTGGATATTGTCCAACTGAACTTGAACAGTCTGAGAGAAATCAGACAAATTAAAACAACCCATTCCTGGGGACTGTTCACATGCCATATGTTCTTTTAACAGTAAATAGTCTGTAGTTGTAAGAGTTTGGAGCGCTACAATTTGCACTTCTCCAAATTCTTGGTTGAGTTCCAACAGTATAGATCCAGTCAAATTTGTTGTTTTACTGTATGCACAGGCCAGCTTAGATATCTCCTTCCTCATTCCCATGGCAAGTCCAGGAACGGGTGGGATGAGTGCATCTACAGCTGTAGCAGTGCGTGGATCTTTGTTGGGGTTTTTTGATGATCATCTTCTGGCCTGAGTCTTCCAGAGAGTGCAGATGTTGGAAGTTCTTTTTCATATCGTATCTTAGTTCATTTTTGGGGTAGCCCAATTAGGCTTTGATCCTCTGTATAAACACAAACAGACCCTTTGCCTACACTTTTATATGCCCTTTATACCCTTGTGTAGAACTCGTTGGAGGTTACCACACAGGAACTGCCCTTTTTTTTTTTTTTTGCTATCACTAATCTACACTTACATGACGAATATTATGTTTACTAGGCTCTCCCCTATACCAGGTCTCCCCTATAAACCCCTTTACAGTCACTGTCCATCAGCATAATATATGCTCTCTTTTAAATCTCTCCAGTGTCTGCGAGTTAGGCACATTTCAGAGAAGTGTGAACAAGCTCAGAGAAGTCATAATTTATCCCAGATCACAGAATTGCTTATAGCAGAGCTGGATAGACTCATCTTCCTACAAGTAATGTGATACCTGTAAGTCACAAAGTCATGTGGTATCATTGTTAAAAACCCCTCTGGATTTAAAGTCAGAGAACTAAGTTTGACTGACAGTTCTGACACTATGACTTGGGGAAGGCCCTTGACTTCCTTATGCCTCAGTTTCCTCATCTGTAAAAAAAAAGGTTTGGACTGACTGTTGGACAGACTTCTTAAAATTCTTATTTTCTTCCTAATGGCTTTGCCTGTTTCTAGGTTGATATTGTGATAAATTAATAGGAAAATGAAATTTTCCTATAGACTGTAGGATGTTTAAAAAAGTGCACTAAGAGGTTATCACTCCTACTGGCTATTATTTATTATTCATGCTCTTGGACCACAGGCATATCAAAAGCTTTGGACTAATATTACTGGACACCACTTCCCAACAAAACTAGTTAACTTCACATTTCATAGAGAGGTAAATTATTTTGGCTGAGTTATGTAAAAATGTAGGTAGTTGCATTTTCTTAGAGGTTTTGACTTGGCAGACAACCTTACTTGGGAACCAGTGAGAGAAAACTTAATAGACCTCCTTGAGAGGACGTTTTTGGCCCTCTCTGCAGCATGCTGAATGATATCTCTGCCTCTCTGATCTAGTATCTTCTTGTCCTGCATATTCCTTGCCCTGAAGTTTATGATTAGTAGATATTTAGTTTTAAGATAAAGAAAAACCACTTGAAAATAGTGGAAGATATGATGGTGAGTGTTTTAACAGTTAGAGGCAAAGAAGAGTTTTGAACCCGTTGCTCCTTTGCCTGCCTCCCCGTCTGAGGAGAACATTGTAACTTTTGAAACTAACATAGCTTCAAAACATAATCAGTTTGCTGAGCTGGTGACTTTATGCACAATTAAGCTTTGTTGGGACTTTTTAAATTTGTAATAGTGCTGTTACTGCGTGGGATGCTGTTCAGCTCCAAACAACATTCCATTTAATAACGAGAAATTAGTTCACCCATTAAATCAGCACCATCACTAACTGATAAGCATCGCCCTTTTCCTTGGCCTCCTTTGGCTCTTCTGCCCAGCAAACAAAGCATGGCACTGGCGTGGTTCTTGAGAAGATTGGAGGGAGGGCAGATGGAATGATGATGACCATCTAGTCGCAGAAATGGAACTTGGCCCCTAGTCTTTGTCTTTTGCTTTCCTTCAACACAAAGTTACATACTTCCCAAGAGCACTGTAAGTGCCATTGAAAACAAAATATTTAAAAAAAACACATACCACCACCAACTACTACATCTCTTAGACACCAAGGAGATGAAAATGTATGGAGGGGTGTGCAAAAGATGTTCAACAAAAGACAAGGATAAAAATGTTCATAACAGCATTGTTTGTAATAATCAAAACTGAAGATGGCTCAGTGTCCATTAGGAGCAGGATAGCTTATGTACACGTATACAATAGAAATTCAAGCAACTACTGCGACTCTCAACAACATGAAAAGTCTCACGAACCTAATGTTGAGAGAAAGAAGCCACACTCAAGAGTGTATGATGTACAAATCCATGCACATAAAGGCAAAAACTTAGACAAATTAATCTCTTGTATTAGAAGTCAGGATAATGGTTACCTTTGGGGAGGAGTGAGGATAGAGATTGAGGAGAGCAAGTGGGGGACCTCTCAGGGCTTTATCTGTTATTTACACAGGTAGCTTTATCAACAAATCTATTTTTGGACCTGTGGTGAATACCTGGGTGTGTTCACTTTTCATCAAATTCACTCATATTTTATGTCCTTCTCTGGATATATTTTATACTTTGATGAAAAGTTTGTTTAGAAATCATGTTAGATATGAGAAACAGCTGTAGTTAGACTGGGCCTGAGCACCCTAAAGGTATCCATCAACTAAGTCTCACTGGCAACCATAAAGGGCCAGTTTTATTTACCTATTAATACACTACATTGTTATTAATAATCCACATTTGATTTTAGAATAAACTGAGATTTACTGAAAAATTGCAATGATGGTACAGAGGGTTCCTGTAAACCACTCACCCATTTTCCCCTTTCTGTTAACACCTTATAATACAATCATCCATTTGTTAAAACTAGGAAACCAACATAGGTACAACTAACTATATTCTGGTCTTCATTCCCATTTCCCTACTTTTCCCACAAATGGCCTTTTCATGTTCCAGGATCCCATTCAAAATACCATATTACATTTAGTAGTCTTGTCTCCTAAGTCCCTCTCTGGTCTATGACAATTTCTCAGTTTTTCCTTTTTTTTTTTTTTTTTAATTAACTTGACAGCTTCTTCAGGTATTTTCTAGGATACCCGGGTTTTCTGATGTTGTCTCAAGGTTAGACTGGGTTCACTGGTTTTTAAGGAGGAATATCATGGAGGTGAAGTGCCCTTCTCCCTACATCAGGGTGCATGCTAGAAACTTGGTTTATCACTGATGGTATTAACTTTCATCTGGCTAAGACAGTCAGTATTCACTAGGTTTCTCCACAATAAAGTGATTTTTCCTTCTTTTCTGTATTCTTTGGAAGCAAGTCACTAAGTGCTGCACACACTCAAGGGAAGTTGGGGATTATGTTACAATTCCTTTTTAAAATCTTCAGTTTTGTATGCAATTTATACTGCACATCATATATCAGCTCATCTCTTCATTATTGCTTTTCCAGTAAATACCAGAGACTGAGAAAGGGAGACCCTGAGAGCATCTTCTGCATTAAAGGTAATGATCCCGGCTCCCGAATGCTGGGAGGGAAAGGAGACTGCAGGAAGGATTTGTATCTGGGATAGAGAGGTTTGCAAACTTGGTGAATTATGCCTAGAGAGTTTTTGTAAGTTATGCTCTATTTTTCCTCTGAGGTCCTTACCACCTCTAATCTATGCCGCATCTGACCCACCGACCCTGGCCCGAAGCCGAACAGGGATACCCTGCAGATGCAGGCTGGAGGGAGGAAAGGATCTTCTCCGCCGCGGATGTGTATCCGCTGCCGGCGGGAGAGTAACTGGGCAATTTATGGGGCGGGGCGGCCGGAGGTAAGCCCCGCCCCCTGGCCCGAGAGGGGGCCGCCCGCTCCGGCGGCGCCCCGCCTCCCCCGGCCCCGCCCCGGCCCGCGGCCTCTGCGGCCCACTTCCGGGTCGCGCTCCGCCGTCCGCCGCTGCGCGGGCCTGTGGAAACCGCCCCCGCGCCCCGGCCTCCCCGCGCCGCCGGGTCGCTGGTGGAGCCCACGGCGCGCGCCTCTCCCGGACCCTGCAGGGTACGGCCCTTCCTTTACTTCTCACCCCTACGGGTCTGTTTCCCCCCTGGGTGCTGGGGCCGGGCCTGGGGCGAGCGCCGCGCTTCGGGGAGCCTAGGCGCGGGCTGAGGTCCCGGCCGCCCGCCCCACGCCGCGGGGCTTCCTGGGGACCCCGAAAGCAGCCTACGTGGCGCGGGCGCCGCCTCTGCACCATCGGGCCGCGGGGCGCGCGGCGTCTACCGGCGTGCGCGGCGTAGGTTTACACCGAGGTGCCTGCAGGCTGCCTGCCTGCAGCTCCGCCTGGGCCGCCAGCCCCCTGGACGTGGTGCGCCTGTGCACGCCGGCTTCATTTCCCTCTGGCAGCCGGCGGGGCTCTGGCCAGTCAGGCCGGTGTCTGCAGGACTGCCATCACGTACCCGGCAGCTACCCTGTTTCTACGTCGAGGGGTGTCCTTAGAGTGTAATGTGATGATAACCATCCCCTCGGCCTCCTTGTCAACCCGTTTGCCGTGGGCATGGTTTTGGGTTCCCTTGATAGTTCCCCACATGCTCATGGCCACAAAGCCTCGGACTGCATTCGCTGATTGAAATATACGAATAGTTAGAAAGCAGAGGTGATACGGACCTGTGGTCAGGTAGTTGTATTGGCAGGATGCCGTGGCTGATTTATGCCCTGGAGAATTCCCTAACGGCGGCTGCAGCGATGGGTCTGTTCCAGGACACACGCTGCCTTTACTGCTTCCTGTTGTGCACTCCTTGTCTTCCTAAATTCAGAATATAGGCACATTTTATGCTGAAAGCGCACTGCGTGCGTCTGTCGTCTTACACTACAACATCGTACCTGTTGGTTAAGTGGAGGTAGATTTTCCTGCTGCATCAACGCTCCTACAACGCTCCTTTATTACTTTGTTTGATATCAAGTTCATGGGGGTAAGGGACAGTGCGTGTCTAGAGGCAGCGGGTGTCACCCCCTAGTAGGCACCCTAATGGTTCACTGAAGTGTATTCTTTCCATTCTGAATGGGTACCAACTCTGAAAAAAAAAAAATGTTCCCAAATCTTAGCTTTTCTGAACCTTGCATTTTCATGTTCTTACCTTCTGTTTTGGGCTTGAAAAATCCAATCCGCCCAGTGTAAACTGGTTAATGTCTTCTTTCTAATGCCATGAAGCAGTAATGCAGTTTTGGTCTTCTGTAAAATGATATCTTAAAATATGGCTAACTCATTTACTTTCAAATATGATCTATGAACAAAAACTACCTCTCTTTCTTTACTGTTTTAGGCTCATTGCCTAATTTTCTTAATTTTCCTGTGATCAGCCTTCACCTTAACTCGATGGAGCTGACCCTGGCGTCCTTATAAGACCTTTTGCCATATGAATCGTGTATATAAAAATCCACCTGTTTTCTCCTGTTACTTTCAATGAAGACATTTTAATCTTCATATTTAAATCTTTAACCCACCTCAACTATTCTGTAGTGTGAGGAAGGAAGGCTCTAACTTTTTTTTCCCAAACTTGTTAGCCATTAACCCCACTATCATCTGTTGAATTCTGTTTTCCCTTACTGATAACAAATACTATATTTATCCTGGGCTCTAACTCGTGTCTATTCTTGGGACTTTTTCTGAACTGTTCAGTGACCTGTGACTTTCTATACTTACGTTGCTGTTGGTACTTTAGCTTTATAATATGTTTTAATGTCTCATGATCCAAACAGTGCCTGGCATAGTAAACCACTAAAATTTTGGAAATGAACACTTTTATTGGGGTAAGCTGATTTCCTTTTTTACTCCTTTCCCTTCTTTAAGTTTCTTGTCTGTTCTTGAAGTTATTATTTTTTAGCTTGCCTTTCCCATGTTCATTTGAATGTTAGCCATTGTTAAATAAATCCCTCTTCTTATATCTGAGGGCTCATCTTGTAGCCTTTCTCCTCAGATAGAGAAGCAGCTCAATTCAAAATTTGCATGTCTTTCGACTTTGCGTTGTGTGTTAGGAAGTGTAGTGTGTCTTCTCAGCTATGACCGGACTGTCTGTACCTAGTTTCAGTAGCTCTTAAGATTGCCTATAGAAGTGATCTCTGGGACAGCCCCATCTCCATTTTTTTTTTACCATCTTAACTGGACATCCCAACTGGATATAATGAATTTTCAAGTGTTGAAATAGATATTTAGAAATTTTATTAGATTATAAAATAACATATACATTCTTACTAAAAAAGGTCAGGTAGTTTGGAAATAGCCAAAGGAAAAAGTGAAAGTGCTGTGTCCCACCTACCCTGGAACCCCATTTCCCAGAGGTCATCACTACTAATCATTTGTTCTCTCTCTCCTTCCAGACATTAAAAGAAATGTGTATAAGTTCACATTTGTCTCATAAATGGCAGTGTACTATATATAATTTTCTGTAACTTCCCATTAAAATCTTTTTGGCATTTCATTGTAGGAATAACCCAAAATTGTTTAATCAATCCCCTGATGATATTTAGACTATTTCAGGTTTATTTCTACTGCAAACAAAACTACAGGGATCATTTTTGTATGTATGTATTGCAAGTTAGTTTATTTCCTCAGTGTAAACGCTTTGACAATAGCTGAGTCAAAGGCTATATGCATTTTAAATTATGATTGTGCCATATTGCTCTTCAAAAGGTTGTTGTAAGAATAAATTTATATAATTTATAAGAATACTGCTGCTGCCGTATCATTGCCGAACACTGTTGAGGGTCTGAGATTTTAACTTGCGTATAAGCCGGCAGTTTCATAGAAAGTGGCAGAAAATGTGAGGCTCCTGGGTCAGAGACAAAGCGCAGTAGTAACAGTAGCCAGAGCATTATCATTTTCTTGTGCCACTTCCTGGAGCCCCAGTTTCTGCAGGGTAATGTGATGAGGGCTGGGTGAAGTTACCATGTGCAGTAAAATGCCGGATAGTAAACAAGCCTGCTCTCTGCTCCCAGGGAAATCTCTCTGCCATGGATGTTTGCTGTATAGACACCTATAAAAGGTAATCCTAAACCAAGGCCAGAGGTGCTCCTGCTTTGTAAGACATGCAGAATGTGAGCAGCTTGAGTAGCATTGACTCAAAACATCACTAAGATGATGTAATCATTTTTTGTATTTTAGTAATTTTCTGGATGAAAAATGCTGTTTTAATTTTTTTATTTCTTTGGTTCTTAATAGAGTGGAATATCTATAAATGTTTTTTGGCCATTTGTATTTTTTTGTTACTTACCTGTTCATATTCTTTGCTTTGTTTTTTGTTGAGGTGTTCCTCTTTTTCTTATTGACTTGTGATAGCTCTTTATATGTAGTGGCTATTAATGATGTGGTACATCATTTACTAGTATTTTTTCATAGTCTATTCTTTTAATGCTGTTTCTGGGGACTTCTGCTATATAGAAATCTTGGTAATATTTGTTGTCAGTTCTGTTATTCTCTTCCTTTATGACCTCTGAGTTTCCACCCCAAAGTCATTAATATTTTGTACATATTCTCTTATTGGGTGTTTTGTATCATATATTTAGTTTTTTTTTAAAAAAATGGTTGCTATGATAATATTCTAAATTTACTTTTAAAATGGTCTGAACGTTTTCCCAAAACATTTATTTTGATAAGCTGTCCTTTCCCTGTTGCTTGAATGTGACACATTTATTATACTACGTAGCTATTTGTTGTTTTCTCAAAACTGAAAAACCAGTAAGCAAAATGTCCTCTACTGCTGTGACTGAATTTGGTTGAGTTCATCCTTATTGATTAGTAAGTTCAATTGTTCTTAGTAGTTTTACTCTTAAATATAAAATACCTTCTTTCAATGATTAATGATTTTTGCCTTGGAGTCTGCACTGCCTGGTATTCCTGTTGCCATCTTTGTCAGTTTGTGTGTACCAGATAGATCTTTATTGCCTTATATTTATTTTTAGTCATTCTGCATCATTTGGCTTTACTTGCCTCTCTTGTATACATGAAACATCCTATAGTTGGACTTTTATTGTTCCCTCCATTCCCCCCTTCCCAATTGGAAAGTTTGTATTTTTTGCATTTTTTAAAACTTTCTTTTGGGGATAATTATAATTCACATGCAAATATAAGACATAATATAGAGAGATTCTGTATACACTTCACCCAGTATCTGCTTGTGATAACATTTTGCATGACTATAATGCAATATTACCCCCAGGAATTCCACAGACCTTACTCAGATTTCGTAAGTTTTACATTAACTTGTGTGGGGTGTGTGTATGTGTGTGTGTGTGTGTGTGTGCTTAGTTCTCTGCAATTTTATGTAGGTCTTGCGACCACACCATAGTCTAATCCAGAACAGTTCCATTACAAGAGTTCTTTGTGCCAAAGGGTTTATCTTTTAATAAGAAAATTTAACCTATTCATATTTACGCTTTTCCTTTCTCCCCTGCAAGTCTGGAAATTTCTAAAATCATTTACAACTGACTATGTTGCCCTTACACCTCCATTTAATAAGGTGAGACCTTGACTCCTTGCTTCTTTACATTCTTGGTTTTACTAACTTGATTTCTTTTTTAAATTACTAATATTTTTTTCCCCCAACTATCCTTCTGAACTTTACCAGTACTGTATCTTTAATGATTTAGATTTAACTATAAAGCGACTGGTTACTTGAATATAATGTCTTCACCCTTGAAAAATTAGTTGTTTTTGAAGCATTATGGAAAGTACATTTGCATTTCCAGTAATATTTTTCATTTTGTTGTTGCTGGTTTTTCTATGTGAATAAGTTGGAGGCAGTTTTTTCTTTAGAATTTCTGAAATATTACATTATCTTTTAGCATTTCCTTGAATTTTCACCAGCTTCAGTCTTCTTGAATTCATTTTATATAAGTACTAAGTTTCTTGTATTTGTGTTTTATATCACTTAGCGTTTTTTTCATTTTATTTTAAAATTTATGTTGGCCACCATGTTTTTTAATTTCAAAGATTACAAAATTTTAAAATTATACTTGTTTTATGAATTTTATACTCTATTAATTCACACTAAAGATGATAATTATTTTAAAACTATTCTTCCATTAACTTTTATTGGAGACTATTTGCCCTAATTGCCCAACTTGTTTCCCTGTCTTTAGGATGGCTAATTCTACTCATGTGTGTAAATGCAGATCTGTAGTGGCTGATTTTTTTTTTCCTGGTCAGGAATCTCTGTGAAATCATGAAAGTCACTATTCTCTTTTTCAGACAGGTAGTTTCCTGAGGCCACATGAGTGGTGGCACCTGTGTGATCGGGCTTTGCCCTGGGTGTAACGAATGGCAGGACCTGCCCGCTAATAGATGTCTCTCAGGGTGTGCTGGTCAGGTACAGTCTGATAAGCTAGGACACCCATAAACGAGCTGATACTGGGGTATCAAATCTCCAGCTTGACTCTGTTTTGGTCCTAAACAAAGACTGAAAATAAAAGCATACAGAACAGGATTCTTTGGGTGGTTCTTTGTAATTCCTGGAGTCAGCCTCTGTCTTCTCCCTGAATTCCTTGGCAGTCGCTTATGTGTTTGCCTTCACTCTAGTCGTGCCTTTTGCAGAGTATCATATAAACGAAGTCGTATAACATGTAGCCTTTGGGTGTGGCTTCTTTCACTTAAAAAATCATTAAAAAATTCAGCTATGCTACTGTCTGAATCCATGATTCATTCCTTTTTATTACTGACTGGCATTTTTTTGTATGGATGTATCACTGTTTATCCATTGACCTGTTGAAGACATCCTGGATGTTTCTGGGTTAGTGTGATTATAAATAAATCTGCTATAAACATTTGTGTGCAGGTTTTTGTTTGAATATATTTCCAGTACACTTGAGTAAATAACTAGGAGTGGGATTTGGTGGATGTTTTGGTAAGGATATGTTGAATTTTACAAGAAAATGCTAAAGTGTTCCAACGTGGTGATACCATTTTGCATTCCCACTGAAAGTGTTTGCAGCATCCATTTTGGTATCATCTTAAGATTTGATTAAACTGTAATTAACTCTTCCCAGATTGAAGATATTAAATACTATCTTTGCCAGGGTTTACCCTTTTGAAACAGTGCTTGATACTCCTCTTAAGTAAAATGTTTGCTGGGATACACAAAAAATATGCCACGAAAATGATAAATTGGGCTTAATAAAAATTGAAAAGTTTTGTGTTTAAAGTTACTATCAAATGATGAAAAGGCAGACAGACTGTGAGAAAATATTCACAAAATGTACAGCTGGTAAAGATCTTGTGTCTATAATGTATAAAGAACTTTTATAACTTAGTAATAATAATAAAAAAAAAACCCTGATTTTAAAAATAGACAAAATAGACATTTAATTAAAGAAGATACAAATAAGGACATGAAAAGATGCTTCATTACTAGTAACCAAGAAGTGCAAATTAATTAAAACCACAAGATATTACCACCCAGCCACTGGATTGACTAAAGACTGATAGTATTAACTATTGGTGAGGATGTGAGGAACTAGAACTCTCATATATTGCTTGCAGGAATGTAAAATGCTACAGCCACTTTGGAAACATTTTGCTACTAGAAACAACTCAAATGTCTATCAGCAGGTGAATGGATATGTCCATTAATGGATATGATTCAGCAATAAAAAAGAACAAACTACTGATGCACATAACAAGGATGAATATCAAAGATATGCTGAAGCAAAATGAACTAGGCACAAAGGAATATGTGTATTATTTCGCTTATATATAACTCTAGAGTAAAGGACAATCTGATTTATAGTGACAAGAAGCCAGTCAGTTTTTACCTGATGCAGGGAGTGGATGGGCAATTGCGAGGGGCTCTAGTGAACCTCTTGGGCAATGGAAATATTTTATATCTTGTTTTTTTATAGTAGTTACATTGGTATGTGTCCTAAAACATAGTGAACTGTACACTTAAAATGGAGTACATTTTTGGAATGCAAATTATACCCCACACTTAATTTAACAGTATTACACCATGTTAGTTAATTGTTTTTTTAGCATAAATGGATAGCAATGCCATACCTAGGATTGTGCAGATGGAGTTTTAGGAAGGCTAACTGTAAATTCAGTGTATTTTTATTAGGTAAAGTGCTCTTTATTTTAATGTACAAAAATGTATAAGCTAGTATTTGGCTAAAGTAACTTCATATTTACTTTGTGGTTTTAAGAGCTGGAGAGATTTTTTTCCTTCTCTTCAGAGAGTCCATTAGAATTACCTTCAGCAATATAGCTCCGATTTTTAATATTTTTAGGCTTTAGTTAAATATATATTATGTATCTACTAAAAGTTTAGGGTTATTCTAAATTCACATTTCTTCTCATTCAGGTGGTTTTTTCTCACCTATCATTAAACAAATGAAGAAGGGGGTAAAATACAGATAAAGCAGCATAGTGGCATCTGTATTTATAGTGCTTTGGATTATCATACATGTTATTAGAAACATGCCCCTCCTTGTCACTTTGTGAGATAGTACCTTGGGCAGGAAGAGGGTTTCCAGATCCATTGTATCAAATCACCATATGCTTATCCTACATCTGCTTTTTTTGGAAAACATTGACTCCTTAATTCGTTTTACTTGCTACTAAAGAATGTTTATGAAATATTTCGTTAAGTTTAGATATACTTGTTAAAGAGAATCTAGGGAAGAAAGAGGAGAGAGAAAACATTGTGCAGAAATAACCATTAACAATTTCTAGTTTAAATTGATTCTAAATCTCCTCCCTTGTTTTCTGGCAAGTTCATCCCTAAGTACCTGCTTACCCTCACCATTTGTTCTTAACTCAGTGGAAAATTTGAAGAGCCCACTGAGTTCCATACTTCTGGTATTTTTGAAGCCTACTTTGATTCCTGGAAGAGAGAGAAGTACTGTTTGCCTATTTGGTTTTCAAGATTTTTCCTCAGCCATTAGGTTTTTCTTTCTGGTTGGTTCCCCTGCCTTCTGCTGCTGCTTTGTTTGCCTGGGTTTTGCATCACTGAAGCTGGATGGGGGGCTCTGCACTCCCTGTTCACGCACTTGGTTCAGTTAAGAATGCTACCTATTCAGTCCATATTGGGGCCTTGTTGATTAAAAACTGTAACCATAAAAAAAAGTCTTAACTGAGGAGAATTTCCTTAGAGGAAGAGAGAGGCACATAAAGTCTTACCAGTCCATCCCAGTATCCTTACTGACACAGTTACATTACTTCAGTATAGTACATTGGAATGTAAATAATTATGATGGAGAAACAGTATCAACCTGTCTTTTGACCCTTGCTCTTATTTTATTGCCCCTCTCTTGGCCTGTCTCTTCCCTCTTCTCTTAGGCTATCCATTTTTTTAAGAACTTCTTATCCATCCATAGTTTTTTCAGTTCCCTGTAACCACCCAGTGGTCTTAACATAGATCTGGAGTGTTTAAAAAAAAAAAGATCATTATATTTGAGAAATAGCTCTCTTTTATCTCTTCAGTCATCTCTTTCATGAATATCTCTTTAATTTCAATCACAGTTTCTTTGTGACCAAGGTCAAGTCCCTTTCATGTATTCAGGGGTTGCCTTTGTACTAATAGAAGTTACTACTTTTTTACATTTTCTTTGAACAGTAGAATCTCAATATGTATACTATTCCTTATTGGATGGCTTCAAGGAAAGCCATACATTTGATTCTTACCTATTGTGTTTTGGTTTTTATTATCCATTTGCCCCCTCTTTTTCTCTGTATCGAGATATAGAACTTTTTTTGCTTTGTTTTTTTGGTGTATGTGTACCTTAAAGAATCACTGATTTCATTTCTGTGTTTATTTTAATTCTCTCCTTCCATCTACACTGCCAATTTCAAAAACAGAATAAATCTTTATTGAGCATATATTGGCATGTGCTAGGCCCTGGGATATACTTATACTTACACAGTCTCTGAACTTGAGGAATTAGGGTAGAAATTCTCAGCAGGTAAGAAATGGCACGCAAATGTAAGAGCAGAGGAAAAAGTGGGTAGCGGGTAAGGTCTGAACCCGATCTTAAAGCATGGGTAAGAGGGTACCAAGCAGAGGAGGAGCAAGGGCATATTCCAGAGCAGCGCAGCCTCAGTGGAAGACTTGGGAGATGCTGAGGTCAAAAGCACAGGTGTGCTTGAGGGCCAGGGAGATGTGCTGGGGGGGCGACGGCAGGAAGTAGAAGGGAGAAAATGGGTGCCAAGGTATGTGGGATGTTCTTGTGTATCATTTATCAAAAACCAGTGTCCCTTTTTGCAACTTGTATATATTTGAGAATGAAAAGGAAGAAGACCCAGGGAGGAGACTGCAAAGAGGTTGGGTTATCAGAGAGGGGGAAGGCGATAGAAGAGCATGTGGTGACCTAGCAGCCTAGTGGGGGCAGGCGGGAAAGTGGGCTGGTTACGAGTGTCAGCTGCTGCACCAAATTCAAAAACAATTCCACTCTTCTGGATTGATTATTTTCCTCCACGCACCCATGTCTTGGCTTCTAGACTCAACCAGAAGAGTTCTTTCCTCAAAATAGTGTCAGAAGCAATCCAATTTAAGGTTCTCCCTTTTTCCTTGATTTGCTAACATGTTACACACAGTTCATTACATTTTGGTACAATGCTACAAATTTGCCTAAGCCCTCGTTTTTTCTGTCATTTCCTTGACATGTATCTGTGGGCTGTTTTGCAAGTAAGAGTCGTGTCATGACTTGCCTTATTGCTTAGCCTGTTTATCTTTTCCTATATCTCTTCACTTTAATTTGAGAATCGTCTTTTGTGTTCAGCTTGTTTTCCAGGTTCTTTCATCACACTGTGGACCTGGCCTTGGCGCTGTTACCGCTTGAGTTCATTCCTATGGCCTCCTTTTGTTTATTTCGCTTTACCTTCCTCCCTTTTCCTCTGCTGAAGCGCAAGCCCTCTTCCCCGCAGTTCCTGCCATCCTGCTTCTCTTCGCCTCATCGCCTCCCCATCTCACTTCAAATCTCAGTAGTAAACATATGTTCTCCCTTGTCTGTACCTCTTAATTTCTCTTTTCCACCGTTATTGCTTTCTCTGTAATTGTATTATTTAACTTTGTTAAGCATTCTATAATATGAAAGACGTAGTTGAAAATAAAGTTGTATTATAATAAAATCATGTCGTGTACAGCTAGTTGTTTCCCAAGGAGTACAAAAGTCTCGTGATACAATTTAAAATGCCAGTTGTTTTGTGTTGATTATGTTGGTGTAAAAGTTCAGTGTGTTGCAGAGAATTTCTTACCATGTAATTATTGTTGATAAGTGGTTGGATTAAATTAATGAAATAAAAATCCTATTTCTAACTTTTTGTTAAATGAAATATAATATTTTTATATGTTCTGAGAATCCTTAGAATTAAAGTAGCATTTTGAATGAATTGGAAAAGAAAATGTCTTCCCAAGGTGTATTTCATCATCACCCTTTTGGATAAATTTAATGTAACAGACTAATATTTATTTTTTTGCACCAGGTGGGAAAAATCATTTTGTCTTTGAGTCCCATTCTCCTCCTGAAATAGAGTAATTGTATCTTTTGCATTTGGTGGCTTACCCATTGGGATATTCACTGGCTGTCACACATTGCCCCCACGCCTTGGCAGAAGTCCAGATGGTACATGGACAGTGTGGACCTCTGCACTGGTGATCGCTGCCCACGTGTGAGTCCTGAGACGCTGGCTGGTTCCCTTTACAGCTTCACTTCCCAGGGAAAAGTGGAGCGAGTTCTCCTTTTTCTCCATATGTTCCTCCCCACTCCCCAAACACTCTTATGTATCATCTTAGCTGACTGGAAGTTGAGGATCAGTAAAGGATGTTAACAGTGGACTTGCACATCTCCCTTTTTTATATCTGTGCCTTGTTTATTTTCAAAAACAGGTTTCAACTTCATTGCATATTTCCAAATAGTATGCTGGCAAAAGAATAAATATATCTGCTTTTTCAGTGTACTGTACACTGCTTTTCCTTCTGAGAAAAATTTCTTTTGTCATTTTTAACTTCATCTCAGCAAAAATTAACCCAAAAGATCATTGTTACCTATAGTTGGAAAAAAAGTATCCCTTTGCATTTCTCTTCTACACAGAAGTTTGAAAAATAATATGTACATTTACAGTTGATAACTCACTTTTATATAAGTTGGCTCAATGCAAAATTTTATTTAACTGTAACATAGATTAAAAAGTGATAATGCCCATTGACAATTTTGCTGGTTTTGATATTATCCCATAGGTACAATGGTAAAAGCTGGCTGGGAGCAGTTGTAAAGTGTGTGGCTTGGCATGTCAAGTAGAATTTGACTTTCACAGCGTGTCTCAGTCTTTTTGCCCAGAATGATTGTGGAAGTTCACATGGATGATGATATGTTATTTTGCCGATGTTTCTTTGGTTTTATAAAACTTTTACTTTCTGATAGATTCAGTTCTGTGAAGAAAGTTAAAGGTGCTCAGCTGAGGCCATTTATAAACTTTGGGGTGAGAGGCAATGTTCAAAGATTATACAGACTCATTGGTCCACCTTCACAGGTAGTCTTCTATCCTTCCCTTGAAGATACCCAGGAGTAAAACCTCCACATTCTCCAAATCACCTGATCGGTTAATTGCATTAGATACTTTTACATTGTTCTTTATCTCCCAAATTTCATTTATCCAGGTTAAGTTTATTTCATTAATTTTCTTTTAAGAAAGAGAAGGACCAAGTGACTTCTTTGGAAAACTACCCTGTTTAACTTAACCTGGGGGCCTGTTTTGAAATAAAGGATACATGGTAAGAGAAAGAGCCACAGCATTTCAAATTTTGGTGATAAAGATTTGAGATTTGTGCAGTTGTAAAACAGTATTTTTGATAGACATATACTTGTGATAGGTGAAATGTTTGAACAGAGAAGTGATATACTAGGTAACTGTATTTCCCCACATTTATAACGTGACCTGCACTCCAGCCCTTGGTGCCGTATATCCTGAGGTGAGTCTGATGTGTTATTCATGATACATTTATCCCTAGGAACATGGGCTGCAGGAACCCCTTATTTATTTTCATACAGGCTTTGTTACTCTCCAGAAAAAGCCTTAAGCAGATGGTTGTGTTATTCCTTGTTCCTGGGGTGCAGGTTCCCCCATTTCGTGAGTCTTCCTACCGACTGCCCATCATCGGGGCTCATTTCCTCCCGTGGTCTGTAGTTTTTACTGTGATGTGTCTTCAGTTAGGGTTAGTCTGTCCTGTGTTCTGGAAATGTCCGTGCAGAGAGGTTCCACATCTGCCCCCACCAGGCCTGAAAGTTCCATCAGCTCAGCACTACTTCTTTTAAAAATGTTTGGCTTGGGGTTGGGATAGGAACTCCAAACTATGCCCCTTAGGCCTCTGATTTCCCTCCGGTGAACCTTCCCCAGTTGTGTAAGTTGGTGTCATGTCTTCTTGGACTTCCAGGCCAGTGAGCTAAGTTTTCATATTCCTGGTTTCAGTAGAGGTTGATCCTACCTTGGGCCTTATGAAAGACCTACATGTGATCTCTGGCTTGAAATAACCTCTTGGTCTAGGTGTTAAAAAAAAGCCCCTTATAACCATTAGGCCTGTAACTGGTTCTTCGAATCATATTAGCTTCAGCTCCTGTTTTCTGCTCTTTAACTTTCCTATTTGTTTTTCACTATGGGTTTTCCTTACTTGTTTCAAGCTCAGCTCTATATTTATTGTTTTACTGGTTATATTTTGTCAAGCATTTCAGTGTGTTTGGATCTGGCTGGGATTGAGAGGCAGAAAGATGCTGTTAAGTAATTTAAATTATTTTAGACCCATATTGGTTTTTGTTTGCTTATGACCTTTATATCAACATGTCAAATATTCTGTGCTTCCTATGTACTGAATACTTTGAGAAATGAAGATCTTTAACTAGGTTCTCACCTTTAAGAAACTAGTCCTAAGACAGACCCTTGTGGAGCTGGGATTTATATCTAATACAAAGGTGGTGCCAGTAGGTGCTGAAACATAAGCCTGCTTATGTGGAATAAAGTGGTTGGAAAAGGAATGATAGAGGTAGTGAGACTTACAGTAGAAAGTGAAGGGTATTTAGAAGTTGATTGAATTTCCTGGGTTAGACAAGAAGAGCTGGGTTTAGCTTAAGAAGAGCCTTAAAACATCAAACCAAGGAATTTAGATTTTTCTTGTAGGTAAGATAAAAGCATTGGGTCTTTTTGAGGAGAAGAGACATTTAATATTTTATCATCTTAGTACTAATGTTTGAAAGTCTAGCACATTGCTAAACAAAAGTTGGTACATTCCTCTTCTTTTACTTAGGAGAAGTTAAACTCAAGATTTTATGGGTACAAAGATGAGTATGCTTAATATCCTTGTTCAAAGAGACAAGAGGTTATCTACTCAGTGGGGACGGAGGTCAGGCCTGTATTGTAAAGTAGAAGAGCTGGTGGGGGATAATGACAGTCACCCAGAGAGCCCAGGCTTCTCTTTGTTGTTAAAGGTTACAACTCATCCACATTTTTTAAAAAACACTGTTTGGTCCCAACAACATATGTCTGCTGGCATAGTTTGACCCACAAGCTACAGGTTTGCAAACCTTAGAAAAGGTTCACCATTATATACTTATTGCATCCATCTTAAAATTTTTAAAATGCATTAATTAGTCAAAATTATCCAGAAAATTGAGAAAAATGTGACCTGTTCAGTTTGAAAGTTCTTTGTCTAATAAGTAGCTGTTTATCTTTAATAATAATCTTTTTGGAATATTTGATTTCCTAAGTTGGAAACAAAAATATATTCTGAAACTCTTGTCTTACAGGTAAAAGAATGTAACATTTCAACATTTGCAGCTGATATCAGCATGCAATTTTCAGGCCACGTGGATGAGTGCCAACTCTTGCATTTCCTGTGGGTATCCTGTGACCATTCTTTCTAGGGTGAGTGATTTCTAAGAGCAACTGGCCACAAACCAGATGCCAGCCAGCCACGGACTGTTCTAACAAATAATTCTATGAGTTATAAATTAAACACTGTCTGGTGACCTGTGATGTGTAAGGCAGTTAATGTAGTTGGTCTGGATTAACTGGCAGCTCCAGAAAACTGTATTCCTGTAATGTGAAATCTGTACTTAGCATGTTTGGAAGTGAGTAATACTTGACAACAGGGAATTGTTTGTTAAAATGTGAAATTCCATACCTATGATTATTTTGGATCTACAGCAGTCTTGTAGTGGTTCACCATGTATTTTAAATAATTTAGTTTTTAAAGTTCAAGGACTTAGTATTTCTTGAAAGGTAGTTATAACAGTGTAGAAAGTTGAGTTTTTCAGACCACACATCTTCCATTGCCTTATAATGCCAGCGTTGCTTCCCGTGTAGCATAAAATTATGTACATTTTCAATATTTAGGTTTCTTAAAAATATATTAGATAAATTATGCCAGAGATTCACATTTACAGGGAATTTTGTTTTTTTCGGTTTCATTCTGGAAAATTACATTGGTTAAAAAGCCTGTTTATCCATGCCTCTTTTTTCTGCTTATTTAAATTATTTTACTTCACCAAGCCATTCATTTTTTTAGAACATCCTTCAAAGAGTTCATTCTTCTTACTGAGGACACCTGACCTTTTGAAGCTTCATAATTCACATCTAGATGTCACCAGTCTTTCCCATGTTAACAGTTCTGACTATGGTTTATTATATATGCCTTCGGCGCCGAGCCAGGACAGCTGCAAGAGGAGAAGTGATGCACAGCCATAGAACTGTAGAATCAAACAGCCGGACTTCCCCTCTCAATGCAGAGGTGGTCCAGTATGCAAAAGAAGTAGTGGATTTCAGTTCCCATTATGGAAGTGAGAATAGTATGTCCTACACCATGTGGAATTTGGCAGGTGTACCAAATGTATTCCCAGGTTCTGGTGACTTCACTCAGACAGCTGTGTTTCGAACCTATGGGACATGGTGGGACCAGTGCCCTAGTGCTTCCTTGCCATTCAAGAGGACGCCCCCTAATTTTCAGAGCCAAGATTATGTGGAAATTACTTTTGAACAACAGGTGTATCCTACAGCTGTTCATGTTCTGGAAACCTATCATCCTGGAGCAGTCATTAGAATTCTAGCTTGTTCTGCAAACCCCTATTCCCCAAGTCCACCAGCTGAAGTAAGGTAAGACTCGTATTTTAAAGACCATGTTATATGGCTGAATGGTTTGGTTGTTTTAGTGTTGGAGGTCTTTTTTATTGGAAGCATTCTTTTAAGTAATGTAAACAAATTTTATTTTAAAAATTTCCTTAGTTTTCTGATAGGGAAAAAGATTACACATGTAAAGATATAATGCATTCTTTATATATACCTCTAACACCTTACACCATAATTTTCATAGATCATGAGACTTGTGTGTCACAGAATTTACTATAAGCAAAAAGCTGATTTGAACTAGTTGGAATATGGGCCAATCTGAGAAGTTAGTAGGAAATATGGCTTCTAATATATTTTCAAACAGGCATTATGTTACTGCTTTTAAATACTTTGAGTAACATAAAGTAGACCTATCAAGTGATCCTTTAGAGGAGGTCCTTAGGGCATTAGCTTTTTAGTTTGTAATAAGCATATTCATTTAACAATAATTAGTGTTGCCTTAAGTAATTCATGCATTTTCCCTAAAAGTCTATTTATTTACATCCTTAATTCGCATAGTGGTGCCTCTGTCTCTCTTATTTTTATAGTTCAGCCTCTTTATTTTTTAAGTACAATTTTTTGACTGGGTAATATATTCACATGGTTCAATGATCCAAAAAAGAACCTAATGCAGTCTCATATGTACCCTGTTCTCCGTGTGCCTAGGACTCACCCCCACCTCTCAAAGAAACCACTTTGATCTACTTTCTTTGTATCTTTCCAAAGTTTCTTTATGCAGATATACACAAATACAAGTATATTTTTATTTTCTTTATATACAAAAATATACTGTTGTGTACCATATTTGTTTTGTTTAGTAGTATGTATTGGATCTTCTCAGGTAAGTGCAAACATCTTCCTCATTCCTCTCCACAGTTGCTAGTAATGCGTGGTGTATGTGTACCCCAACTTACTACCCACACCTCTGTTGTTGTTGTATTTAGTTGTTCCCATATTTTTGCTATTGTAAACATTAATGCAGCGAAGAACCTTGTCATGAGTCACTTCACACATGTGCAAGTATGTGTGTGGAATAAGTCGCCAGAAGGATTGCTGGGCTAAGGGTGTGTGCATTTGTTATTTTAATACATAGTGCCACATTTCCCTCCAACGAGGCTCTACCTATTTATAGTCCCATTAGCAATGTATATGCATACATATTTTGCTAAAGCCTCACCTACAGAATGTGTTTAATATTTTTGTCTGCTTGGTAGGTGAAATAGGTTACCTCCTGTTAACTTCAAATTAAAATTCTTTTATCTGTGAGATTGAATGTGTTTTCATATTTAAGAGCCATTTATATTTCCTCCTCCTTGAACTCTCTGATCATATTATTTGCCCCTTTTTCTATTACTGGTTGATATTACCTGGTTTTAGATCTTTGTATCACTGTTTTTCATTTATTCATTAAATATTTTTGTGTCTACTGTGTGCCAAGGCATTGTTCTAGGTATTGGGGATACATCAGTACACAATGAACAAAACAGACAAAAATCCCTACCGTTGTGAAAGCTTATTCTAGCCCCAGGGTAGTTTGTGGGCACCTGTTAAACTGCAGGACCCCAGCTGCTGGTGGGGGAGGAGTGGGGGCCAGGAACAGCTGCCGGCTGGCACACTGCTTCTTTGAAGTCCTTGTCCCCTCAGCTCCAGGGGGATACGTCCCAGCCTCCCAGGAAAAAATGCACAGTACAACTCGAGCTGGGATCTGCTGGTATCATCTTTGTTTGCTCTTTTCAGATGACTTTGATGATTCATTGTGAACAGATTTATTAATGAATCAATTTTTTTAAGTGCAGAAAACAAGTTTCTTTTAATATATAAATCATTTTTTTTCTTTTTCTGAGAGGGAAGAAAGTAGGATGCTTTTAATGTGAGATTTGTTTATTAGACTGTGTCATTCTTTGCCTCCTTCCTACAGTTATCCCCCTTTTTCCTAAAAAGATGAACAAATCAGGGAATGAGATCTATGAAACGTCTAATACCTTTCCTAAGCTGCAATGGAATGTCTGCGTAACTGATTTTGAGTATAAATCATGCTCTTGGGTTCCTAGCTGAGAGTTGAATTGTGTGATAGTGATTGAAATGACAACTTTATTTACAGATGTGTCTCTGTAATTTGCTGCTTAATTAATTTTTAGCTTTATTCCACAGAAAACACTGTGAAATTTTAAGAGAACAAGAATCTAACCAATATATATTATTGCAGAATAGAGAATGTCCTGTTTAATTTCACTGATTATGAAAAAATAGACGTTTCATTGTTGAAAAAACTTGTCGGTAAAGAACCAAAAAATAAAATATACATGAAAAAAACCCTCAGAGTTCTTCTGTCCAGATTCAGCAACTTAGCATTTCAGCAAATTTCTTTAGACAGTCAGAAACATTGATTGAGCACCTTCTCTGCCAGGTCACTGCTGGGAACTAATGTGGTGCGTCTTGTTCTTTGAGTTTACCGGCCAGCTTAGGAGAGGAGCATAGATGACAGGGAACATGTGTTGGTGGAAGGAAAAACTAATCTGTGAGGTTCAGCAGAGTCTTCCCTGAAGAAGTGACTTAACTGAGACCTAAGGGTTGAGTGCAGCTTTAGTTCAGGTGGGAAGGCTCGAGAGAGAACAGCGCAGGTAGAGGTGAAATCGTGAGGTGAGATTTTAGTGTTGGAAGAAGTGAGGCAAACCCAGGGGTGGAGAGAACGAGCTGTTGCAGGCTGCAGCCTGGGGGGGCCACTCTTAGAGTCTGGCTGGTGCTTCCCAGACCTTAGCATCCCATGGAGCTCTTGGGTCCAGTTTCCCAGGAGCAGACAGAGAGAGGAAGAGTCCTGTGTAAATGATTCCTTATGGAAGTGCTCCCGGAGAAAGCTGTAAGGGACGAGGGAGAGCCCTGTGGGGAGGGGAGGAACTTGGAGACTGTGCCGTTTCCTGCGAAGCCCCAGTCACCTGGAGGCAGAGCTGCTGGGGAGTCATCTGTCCTGGGCTGTGTGCCGGCAGACAGGAAGGGGAACGGAAGTCTTCCAGGGACTGTCACTCTCGGGGTGAAGTGGCTCCAGGAGTGCAGCCAGTTCTCTGAAAAAGGCTGTAGGTGGAAGCCGTTGGGGTCAAACAGTAAGCAGATCTGGAGGATGGGCCACCGGAACTGACTGGGAGTTCTGAGTGGACCGCAGGTAGGGAAAAGTTGGCTACAGTGAACTAGTAAACATAATAACAATAATAACGACAACAGCAGTTATTAGAGAACTGATATAGGGTTGTCAGATTATTAACTTTGATTAATGCACACATTAAAAAGGCAAACAAATGAAATACCAACATCATTTATCATCACCATCATTTCGTAAAAGAAACTTAGTTTATACTGAGAAATTAACATGATCAGAATCTTGAGTAATGAAAGGTTGGCGATTCTACATGTACATATGTGCATGTGTATACGTGCATATTCGTATATATACCAGTGTTTTTCATATTTAGCCACGGAAATCTCCATTACACACTATTGACTGGATTATACTGCCCATTTTAATTGAGCGCACAGTTTTCTGCCTAACCTTAGGAGTTAGCAAACCAGAGAAGAGTATCGGAGTAGCTTGGGGATTTCTTTGCAGGAAATGGATTTGTAGTCCCAGAACATTCAAAATTTAAAAACAGTCTTTTCCTGTTTCCTCCCGTTGCATTTCTTTGTTCAGTGAGTGAAGCAGACAAGTTACATTTAGTCCTATAAAATCTCAGTCTTCTGACTTCTTGGCTACTGTCCTGTTAAGAGAAAAGAAAGAAGTATAGTGTAGAATGTCCTGGTGCCGTGAAGGGGGATGTGGGGGGCACTTGGTGAAGAGGGGAGCCTAGTAAACATGATGTCCTTCATGTAATTGTAGATGAATGATACCAAAACAAACAAACAAACAAGCAAACAAGTAAGAATGTCCTGGTGCCGAGGATAAGATCTTAGTGGAAGATGTGGACAAGTCAGAAAATAGGGTAACGCAGGGTAACACCTTGGAAGAGAGGGAGAGACAAGAGGAGGAAAAGAATGACAAGTTGAGATCATATTAAAGAAACTGATTGGATTGAAGTTATTTGGGGATAAAATTTAGTGTTTTATATATATATATATATTTAATGTTATGAGCATTTTTACCATATAATATGGAAGTTAAGAAAGCAGGGAGAAAGAAAGTGGCTGCCACAGAATTTGCTGCCAAAGAAAGTTGCTTAAGCAGTGATTTCACAAACTGGTCATGGTCTGATCCCCTTGACTTTGTGGGCCAAGAAGCGTAATTTTGTCATTTAAATCAGAATTGACTAGACCCTTTGCTGGTTGAATCTTTTTAAAGCAGATGGCAGTTGGTTAGTTCCGATCAGAGTCGGGCTGAGCTGCAGGGAGTGAGTAGGTACACCTGTCAGAATACTTCTTATTTGTTTTCCTTTACTTTCAGCTGGTGAAACCATGTGAGCAAGAGCACTTTCTTTGTGCAGGCTACCAGATATGCTTACTACCCAGGAGAAATTTTGTTCAGAAGAAGCATTTTGTATCCGCGTGTTAGCTTCCAACCTGCATACGTTAGAAAACTTGCTTTCTCTGGTTTCCATTGAGGAACATCTCTTGTCTGCTTGCTGCTTCCTGGGAGCCCTAGAGAGATTTTCTCAGTGGGGTAACAACAGGTCTATTGTCAAGAGACAGCACTGGACGCAGAGTAAGGCCTTCAGTATGGTCTACAGAAAGAGAAGTTAAGTGGACTGGTGAAGAGAATGCTGTTGGTGTTGCCATCGCAGGATTAAGTGTTCCTACTGCAGACTGGAGCACAGCCTGAAAGGAATTCTAGATTGCAACTCGCACATGTGACACTGTAGCCGTAAACCTTACATAGGACATAAGAGTTTGTCAGATTTGGTCCAGTAGATAAATACAGTGTGTGAGCATGTATCGTAAACACATACACACACGGGCTACAGAGGGCATGACTTTAGTAGTTTAATCACATTAACTGCCTTAGGTCTAGAGAAAGTTGGGGCTGTCTTACAGAAAGTGCGTGTGCGTGCACACAAGCAAGTGCATGCACACGTGCGTTTATTTGTACTTGCTTGTTTTCTGACTCATTTTTAAGATTCTGGCTTTAGTTGTTGAAAATAAGACATTGGCATAATCTCTTGTTGGATAAAATAGATATCTTTCTCTTTCTAACTCTGAAATAAAATATTTTAGTTCTTTTAGGGAATTTTAAATGAAAATTCACTTTACGGCAGATATCCCAAAATCAATTTCTGTTGGTCTCATAGTCAACATGAACCTAATTCAAATGGCCGTGGACCCATTAAATAATTTTTCTTCTTATCATTTTTCTTTGTTACTTTTTAGGTTATCAAAAAAAATCAAAATAAACTAATGATATTTGAAAGTTTCTTATATTTAGACATATTTTACAATATTTCAGAAAACTGGTAAGATATTGATACTGTTCTATTTTAAGTATGCTATCATCTTTACACCTTAGGACGTGTAACTAAATAATATAGTTTATGCTATATATGTAGAAGTCAGAAGCAAAAATGATGCTAAAATAGCATTAACCCTGATATGTTTTAAACATCCTAGAAATGTTAAGGAAGTCAGTTTAAAGCATCTTGTTAACCTTGTCCATTTTGCAAGGAAGAAAGAAAGGACTTTACTAGATTAATACATTATTAAAATAGAATATTTTTCCTGTAATCAATACTTTTCTTTAAGCTTATATTTTATAATGTAATTTGCATTATAATGCAAGCTATAGATAAAGAACATGTATTGTCTGTATATTCATTTATTGCAAAGGATCTGGCAGAGGTGATCTCTGTATTATATATTTAGTGTTTCTGTTAAACCTCATCAAAACTCCTCATTGATGCTAAACAATAAAACAGACTGGTTTAGTCCACATGTGTTGTACCCCAACAAAGGCAGTTATTTCACAGAGTCCTGAGTAGTGCTGTGGACATGAGACATTCTTCTAACATCAACTGACACCATTTTGCAGTAGCAACAAAAGGATGAGTAAAGCCAAAGTTTGAATTTTCTCCAGCATTTCACTATTTACCCCATGATTCTTGGACATACACTGTCCAAAAATAGGAATGCATTTTCCTACCTACATAGTTTTAAATATTTCTTACTTATTCTGATCTTCTGTATCTGTATGGCTACTTTTGTTCAACTGCACAGATCTGCATTAGACTGTTCAAATCAGTTCCAGTGTTAGGAACTCTGAAGAGTTCTGCAGCTCAGCTCCAAGGGCACCACCTCTTGGGTCTAGGCGGGCATTTCAAGTTTGCATTTCTGCCTTGTCACAGGAAGAAGAAAAGATGCCCAGCCTGCTTCCATGTCCTTTTAAACTGCTACAACCTGCTCTGTTCTTACAACTCTTTCCCTGCCTCCCAAGTTTGGTTATGGAGTGGACCAATCTCTCCATTCCTACTCGCGTTGCGCCCGAATACAAATACTGACAGGCCCTTTATGTTTGATGGGCTTTTTACTTTGTTTTTAGGAGAGAGTCAGCGAAACTAGCAAATATGGGTGACTACAAAAAGTCCTCTAGTACCTGCAAAATTATCTACTGGTCTGGTTAGTTATATGTTTACTGCTGTCGCCACTGATCTCTGCCTTACACTTTTATTTCTAAAGGTAGAAATTACCGCCCTTCCCTTCTCCATTCTCCCAAGGTTGGTGCTCCCTGCCTCTCTTGCTCCCGTCCGTTAGGGTATCTGTATCGATGGCTTCTATAGTTTTGGCTCAGATTTCTCCTCTGAGTGTCACTCTATTTTGTCTATTTTGGGTTCCTAAATGCCACCATCAGTTTTGCTTAGATCTCCATAGGTCATTGGGCCGAGGAGATGAACTGGCGATATGTCGGAAGGGAAACAAAACCCTTGTATGATTAATAAGTGTATGAAAACATTTTAAATGTATAATCAGTGAATTATGAATTATGTCACATGGAGTTAGTGGCTCACTATGAAATGATATTATTTTAAAAAATAATGCTGTCAGTGGTCATTCTTATAAACGATTGGCATAAGCTTCTTCGAAAGCAGTCTGTAGAATATATTGACTTAAAACTATTCTTAGTCTTTGACATAAAAACTTTGTTTAAAAAATTCTGCTAGCAAAGAAGTACAAAGCTAACCTTTTCAAAGAATATTTCTTCTCTCTCACTTACCAACTTCACATTTCCCTGTATGGCCCCGGAAGATGACTGGTTAGCCAGAGACGGGTAAGATTCCTCAAGGGAGGAACAACCTAAGACAGGCACAGTCGCAGGGGGCCATCAGGTGAGAAATTGGGGATCAACAGAGGCAAGGCTTAGAACCTCACCCCCCCTGTTCTGAGAGAAATCTTCTGCATCCATGGATGTTTTGTTGCCCTTGTCTAGCTTGGATTAACACATAGTCTACAGGCACACACCTGATCATCTACATTTGCCCTCTTACAGCACTAAACTATGTTTTCTACCTTTATCTTGCATCTACCTACCACTTCAGCATTTTATTTAAAAAAATAATAGTAATAATAATAATAATAAGGAAGAAATGTGGGATTCATATATAAATCAAGTATAAAAATCAAACGAATAATCATATTTGACCTGATTGTTTATAATTCATGATGCGTGATCAAAACTGAAAGTGTCTGTGATATGACTGCCCTTGCACTGTTCACCATGTAAGAGCTTATTCACTATGTAAGAACTTGTTCATTATGCTTCAGAAGATTGGAGACTGTTGAGAATTAGGCTTGGGGTTGATTAATGACTGTGCATTGAGTCCCCTATACAGAATTTTATTGTTGTTAACAACCATTTGATCAATAAATATGAGAGATGCCCTCTCAAAAAAAAAAATTCTGCTAGCTAAATGGAAATAGAGGAAAGATATTTACTGAAGTATTTTTGTCTGTATTTTTATTTTTCTCTGATATATTAAGGAACATTATTAGAGAAATAGTTACTTATGACATGAATGTGAGAATATATGTATAGTGATGCTATGTTATGAAGAATCTTTAGATACTTTTTGAGAATTGTTTTATAAGAAAATTTTTATGAAGAGACAGAATATGAGTTGGGCCTTAAAGAATAGGTGGGCATATAATTATAGATTGGGTGTCATTGGAGGGAGAAATCATGAGCAAAGGTACAAAGGTAGAAATAAGTTTATTATCTGGAAAGTAATGGTTAATTTGGCTGGAAAGTGCGAGTTCATTTTGGAGGAACAAGAAAAATTGTTTTTGACTTGTTATGTATTAGATATTTGGTAGGTACTGAGGATACCAGGATGACTAAAAGGTGACAATAATGGAAATTTAGGAGAAGGTGAAATAAAAGGACAGTTTCATGAAAAGTTTGACAGAAGTTCATGACTGGATAAAAGAAATAAAAAATAATGAGAGTTTTGAGTTTGTATGACATCAGTAGCAGAAGGGGAAAGCTGGGAAAACGGGACCTTTGTGAGGCAGGATCATCATTTCAGTTTCCACAGCTGGTTTAGGACACACGCACGGGACAGCTTTATGCTGGTGCTTTATTCTTACTTTCCATTTACTTTTCTTGTAAAGCCAAATGGTGTTCTTCACGTATTACTAACTACCGGTTCTGGTTTTAAACTGACCAATGTGAAATCTACCAAAAAGGACTTTCTAAGGAGTTGTAAAAATAATTTAAGCAGGTAAAATATTTTAATAAGGTCTGTGGCATTTAATGTTTAAAATATTTTCATGTCTTAGGAACAATAGTTGCGTTTGATTCTATTCACTTTAGTTAACACCTTTGCTTCATTGCGTGTTAGACGTAGACCATAACCTTAAGGTAACAGTGACTCTCATTCTAAACTGTATAATAGGGAAGTTTCTTCTTTCTTTGGCAGATGGGAGATTCTTTGGTCAGAGAGACCTACGAAGGTGAATGCTTCCCAGGCTCGCCAGTTTAAGCCTTGTATTAAGCAGATAAATTTTCCCACAAATCTTATACGGCTGGAAGTAAATAGTTCTCTTCTGGATTATTACACTGAATTAGATGCAGTTCTATTACATGGTACGAAGGACAAGCCAGTGCTTTCTCTCGAGACTTCACTTATTGACATGAATGATCTAGAAGATGATGGCTGTGAAGAAAAGGATGTTTGTGGAGTGGACAGTCTTAACCAAAAGCTTAACAGTACTGCCCTCAAGGAAGGGCCAAGTAATGGATATTTTGATAAACTACCTTATGAGGTAAGTCAAAGATAGTAGCAGTATCGTCAGAGATAACACAGTAATTTCTAAGTGTTTAGGTATTAATGTTCATTTTGCCAGATATCAGAAATAGAAGCATTGGTAAGATACACATAATCTGATGTGTATTTTGACTTTGGAAAAACTAGACAAAATTATGTGAAGTAATTTCACCACTTTTGTTTTAGATTGACTTTAGTGATTCTGGGTAAAGTATAAAATATATGCTGTTATATCACTGATTACCACTAACCCAGATACACAGACCAATATAAATTGTACTCCACTTTAATTCATCATTTTACAGTGTACATATGGGCAATATGTGCTTAACTTTATACTAGTTGTATTAAAGCTGATTAGCTATTAAAAATCAGAGTATTAATAAGATTGTGAGAGGAATACTTGTTCTATTTAATAGTCTGCAGTTTCTCCAAATATTATTCATTCTTCTGTACTAACTATTCTGTGGTCTTCTAACTAGCTATCGTTCTTGGTTTAAGCAGGTGCAGAGTACCTTTCCCTGAAGTCTTATTTTCACTGTGTCTCTTCAAGGTCATTTCTGCAGCATGTTAGCATAGCTAGCTCCCAGGCTTCAAAAGCCAGTAGCACACTACCTGGGGTAGGGGTAGGGCCAGGCATTTCTATTCCCTGCTGACAATTGCTGTGTAGTTAACAATAATATAATCAAATCTTTTAAAGAAAAATCTATAATCTCAAATTTTAACCAATTCAAACTATCCTCCTTCTAAATTGGTAGATTTTTCAGGTTTCATTGTGATAACACAAGTAGCTTAACTTGCAGGGACCAAGATAGCCTTTTGATAGCCTAACTATAATGCCTGTACAACATTTTACAGTTAAAATACTATGGTACATTGTGTGAAGTAGCTAAAGTTGACACATAAAGGTGAACTTAAGGATCCAAAGTAACTCAGAGAGGAAGCCACGGAACCAGGGTCCAGCCCAGGCCTGCTAGGTCACGTCTTGTGTTACGGAAAGGAGGCTTCACAGACAGGATCACACCCTCTAGCTTTAGTGGGAGGCGGGAGGCGGGATGAAGGGAGACCGGAGCTGGGGAAAGAGGCGCCTGGGGTAGTGGCGTTGCCAGGGCTCCAGGAAGGCTCTGTCCTGGCGGCAGTGGGGGCATTCATCTGGAGGAAGCCCTTCACTTCTTGGACTCTTACCCATTTCCTAAAACTACAAAATAGAAATTTAAGTTCAGCAAATATATCTATTTTTAAGTTGTATTGAATTTTACCCAAACCTGAGAAAATTGACAAGTAGCATTCAAATGCATAACTGAGGGGAACTTCAGGCAGAGGAAAGAGAACGTGCAAAGGTGAGAAGGGAAGCTGCATGGCCTCTGGGGAAGTCCAGTATTTCATATGCCTGGAACAGGCCTTAGTAGCCGAAGCTGCTAGAGGTGCATTTGGTAGAGGCTCAGGGCTGCCTCAGCACCTAACGCCACAGGATGGCATTCACACAGAGGACAGAGGCGGGGGTGTCCCAGCACGGGCCGGGCACTGCACATGCCGCTGCGTCCTAGAGGGCTCTGGGGGTCCTACCGAGGTTTGCATGTTATACCTCAGTCAGTGGTCTTAACAGTGCTGTGTTTTATCCCAGCAAAATCCATTTGCAGGGGAGTTACAGATACTTTAGACTTCATAAATAATTTACTTTTGGTAAAAAATTAGAGCAGATCCAAGATTACGCCTATAATTCACACTCAGTTTCTTGTATTCTCTTGTATTCTTCATATGCGCTTTTGAGTGGAAAGAAAGGTGCAGAGTAATAGCTCACATTCCAGGAATTATCCATAATATGCAGGCATAGGCATTTTTGCATATGCTTTGACTTACAATTAGAATAATTTCCCCTTGTTTGACCTCATGTAAATTCTGTCTTTCATAAGTGTCATGGTATAAAAAAGCTGTGAACCTTTTCTGTAGTCAGTAAGGAAACATTGAAGGGTTTATTTGACTTATTTTAAAAGGAGAATAACAAAATGGATTTCTGTGTTAGGTTACTCTGTTGGTAAATGAAGAATAGACTGAATGGAGGTCGGGATGGGAGGCAGGAACACCAGATAGGAAGCTTTAGGCAAGAAATGATGAAGCCCTGGATATTGGAAAGTGTGGAAAGGAGGTGAGTGGGAGAAATATATGAGAGGTGCAGAAGGTAGGAGTCAAAAGTAACTGGTGACCGTGGAGATGAAGCTGAACATCAGAGGGACTTTTATGTTTCTGGTGAAATGACTCGGTGGACGGACATGCCATTAATCATGAAACAGTGGGTATCCTAAAATATTTTGTGATTTTTAATCATAGAAAAGGTGAGAAGGGCATGTTGACTTTTGAGGTGCCAGTGATTTATCAAAGCAAACTTGTCTGGTTGAGGAAATAAGCGGTTGCTATTTGAGTTTGAAACTCAAGAGGAAGGTCTGAGTTTACATTTGAGTGAGTCTATTCAAAAAAAGGAAAGGATGAAATTGACCAGTGAAACTCTGTAGAATGTGAATAAAGGTCAAGAATAGAATTCTGGGAATGCTAACGTCTAAGAGTCTCATAGAAGTAGTCCAAGACAAGAAGTCTGATAGAAGACGACAAGACAGTACTTGGGACAAAGGCGAAGAGCAAAGTGATATGAAGCAAAAGGGGTGTAGGAAACATAAAAAGGATGTAGTCAAGCCACGCTGCTGTGGAGAGCTCGTTGTAAGTTCCCCCTGGTTTTGGTCATTGGGAGATCTCTGGTGATCCTTCGCCATTGTTAGTTCAGTGGAGTTATCGCCATAGTATGAAGCTGTAAAACCCTTACTATAGTTAGCTGAAGCATCAGGGAGGCGGGAAGACGCAGAGACAAAACGTGTTTACTCTGAGTATAAGCAGAAAAATACTAAGTTAATATACTCTGATTCTGGACTGTAACATGGATAAGACTGTCCACCAGTAATGAATACTTGGCATCCCGACTTACACGCCATTCCTTTGCGTTGCACTCAGAAAGGGGCATTCAGAATGCCAGAGCGTATGGCTCCCGCCCTGTTCTAGCTTACCTCTTAAAGGGAGAAAATACAAGTGATGGTGGGGAATGCAACCGGTTTCTGTTTTGTGATGCAAGAGATTTCAGGAGAGATTTCAGCACGTTTATGTACTGAAGGGATGGGGCCCGTAGAGAGGGAAAGCATCCATTGTGTGCAAGTGGTTTAATCAGTACAACAACGTCATGTAGGAGAAACCAGGAGATAGAACCAGCAGGCCTCCAGGACGGGAACGCCTGAGGCAAGCGGACTCCCCTCTGTACAGCGCTAATGCTGCAATACACTGAGTGAGCTGAGCAGGGAAACTCTTTTTAAAAAGTTTCCCAAGTCATTTGAAGATGATCTGAGTTATTTAAAGGGGGAAAATATACTTAAATATGTCAGTGATATAATGTTACCATAGTTGAAAATAATTTTGTTATGAGTAGGGTTGGTTTGGAGGGCAGATAGATCAACAGCGTCTTGGAAGGCCTTCCCCACACTTCACATGCTGCTCATTGTGGTATCAATGGTGCTTTATGCTAGGATACCCCCCGTATAAAAACACATTTTGATAGACATTAGGTACTGGATGAGTTTTGGGTTGTAGGCCTGAATTAATAAGAATTGTCTTACAGGCCTGAAACCTGTTTTGTTTTATTTAATAGAATCCGAAAGTGCTGTTCTCAATGTCATGGTCTCACTGACTTTTCATTATTCTTTTATATCTGTTTTGATATTTGCTTAAAATGTGATATTAAGCGTCACAGAATGTTTTCACACAATATGCATCTTTTCATAATGGTGACTTTTGTTTGAAACAATGCCAGAAATTGCTAGGAGTTATTTAAATTACAAACTGTCTGGAAAAAGTAAATTATTTACCCTCTGATACAACTTTTAATACCTTTTTGCACTAACTGCTTGAAAGTTCTACTGAAACAACTTTTAATATTATTTAAAACACATTTTTGATTCATTCTACAAGTATTTAAGGACCTCCTCTTGCCAAGCCCAAATATCTCATAGGTTCTTTCAGACATTTAAGAAACAGAGAAATCCTATATGATTTAAACTCTTTGATAGCATGAAGACAAAGGAAAGTTTTCAATTTTTTTATGAAGCCAGTGTAATTTTACAGCCCATCAAAAGAAAACTACAGACTTATTTTACTTCTGTAAACAAATAAAATATAGTAAATAGAATTATTTTAAAAGATGATGCAACAAAATCATTCAGGGTGTATTCCTGGAGTTCAAGGTGTTGTAGTATTGGAAAATCTATATAATGATATAATAGTGCAAGGCCAAAAGGAGAAAAATCCTATGATCAACTCAATAAATGTGCAAAGTTTGTTGAGAAATGACAGTTATATAGATAGCCGAAATTTTATCCTTCTCTGTTAAAAAGTGAAAACCTTATTAAGCTATTGATTAATTGTGTGCTACCAAAATATCATTAACCAAAAGCTCACATGGTATTTAATTATCAAACACGAGAAATATTTGGTCCAGTGTGGTAGTCACTAGCCACGTGAGTCACTGATCACTTGAAACATGGCTAGTCTGAACTGAGCCGCACTGAAAGTGTAAAATATAAGCACGATTTCAAAGACTTAATATGAAAAAAAAAATCTCAGTCATGATTCTTATATTGATTATATATTGAAATGATAATTTTTAATATAGCTCAATATTAAAATTAATACCACCATTTTTTCCCTTTTTTTAAAGTTCATTAAGAAGTAATTGACAAATACTGTATTATTAGAATGTACAACGTGATGATCTGATACACACTGTGGAATGACTATCAAAATTGAGGTACAACACATACATCACCTCACATCCTTAACTCTTGTGTGTGTGGTGAGAATGCTGCAGACCCACTCTCAGCGATTTCCAAGCAGACAGTGCTATATTATTAACTGTAGGCTTTTCACTTTGTAAAAAATATAGTTACTAAAAAATTTAAAATTACGTGTGTGCCTCACATTTGGTGCTTACATTCAAATTAAAGCCAGGAAGAAGACAACGTTACTCAGTTTTGTTCCGGAAGTACAAGCCAATGCTGGGAGATGTGAGAATGAAATAAAAGTCATACTTCTTGGAGAGGAGACTATAAAGTTATCATCAATTGCAGACAATATGATTATGTATTTACAATACTCAGGAGAATAGACTAAGAACTATTAGGAACAATAAGCAAGTTGGCAGGTTATAAAGATAATAGACAAAAATCTATAGCTTTAGGAACTCTAGGAACGTAAAAGATCATTAAAAGATAAATCAAACCATGCCCTTGAGTAGAAAGGCACAATAAAGTGAAGGTGTCAGTTTTCCTTAATCTGTGTATTCAGTGAAATTACAGTTAAAAATGCCAACAGAATTTTGTTTTTTACTTGGAAAGTTCACCTATAAAACCTGAAAACAGGAAAATTCTGGGCCGGAAGGGTAATGGAGGGGGCAGGAGTGCCACCAGATAAGAAAGTGTATTATGAAGCTATGGTACAGATATTTGTGGGTCAAAAATGAATACAGATTCTCATTTGCAACTAAACCAATGTGTTCCAACATCTAAATGTCTAAAAATGGAGAACAAACATCTATTTGATCCAGAGGGTCCTTGGTATGGGAGAAATGAAGGATAAAAAAATGGAACAAAATAAAGTCCAGACCAAGAGGAAAGAGGAAACACGGACAGCTCCTTTGGCTAAGGATAACATTTCTGTATACATTTCTGTAGTTAAACACACACACACACACACACACACACACACACACACACACACCAAAAAAAAACAATAATCCATACACACACACACACACACACACACACACACACACACACACACACCAAAAAAAAACAATAATCCATACTGGGTTTTAAAAATTTTTTTCTGCCTTTCAGAATGACAGAATTTAAAAGTATTGATACCAGTGCTGTCTAAGACATAAGTGAGTAGATGTTTTTATACCCTGTTTGTGGTAAATTGATGCAACATTCTGAAGGGCAATTTTGTGCTTATATCAAAACTTAAATGCCTGAAATATTTGCAAAGCTTGCCAGGACACACACACACACACACACACACACACACAAAATGATATTGCAGCAATGTTTGAGGTAGGGAAAAAGAAACAAGAAATACATCAATGAGAAATTAGTTGAATTTAGTATGTCGCATCTATAAAATGGAATGGGGTGGATTTGATTGTACAGATATAGAAAATCTCCAAGATATATCATTACAGGAGAGAAGCAAGGTGCAGAACAGTGTACGTAGCATCATTCTTTTAGTGTAAATCCAAAAATAGAACTTCATATGTATTATCTGGAAAGGATCAGAAAAACTTAACAGTGCTTACCAATGGGAAGAGGGATTGTAAGATTTGAGGGTAGAGAGGGACAAACTTCTCATTTTCTACCTTTATTCAGTGTTTAGGTTTTCTAATGTTTTACCTGAATTTTCTTTTGTTGTTTATATAAATTTTACATGTCAGCAGTGTACATGTTATCTGGATGATGAGATTTTAGACTAACTTTTAATTTCTTTATATTTCCAGGTTTTTATAATGCACACACACCCCTTAATGTTATTTTTTTGAATCCCAGTTCAAATGTGAAAAATAAATAGCAAAAACATGCCAAGCCTTACTATACTCAATATATATGTTAGTTATCAATGCTCATATTTTACGTACACTTTTTAAACTTGTTATCATGTTGTTCTCACTATTTTGTAATATTTTGGCCTAAAACAGTGAAATTCTAACCTGAATTAATACTGGACCTACATGGCCAAAAAATTGAAGAACATTTAGGTTAAAGGGTCTATTTGCAATACAAAAAATGTAGCCACATAAATACACTGCATTAAGTAAAAATCTCAACCTTCTTCGTCTAAAAATTTTTACTACTTAGCAAAGTACTCAAATCTTTTTTTCTTTATTTCATGGTTCAGAACAGGCTGTTGTAGTTCTTCGAAAATTTCTTTAGAAGCCTGAACTGTTCACCATTAAGAAAAATAAACTTTGGACTAGTTCAGGGAAATTTTAATTAGAGACAAAAATCTTTTTGATTCCGCTTCCTTAATACTTTTTGTATCTGCTCGCTGCTCCATCCTCACTGCCCGTTTTCTCTGCTTGGGACTCTGCAGTAGCCCCCTGGCTGCTTTCCCTTGCTGCTCCCCTGCCTCCAGAAGTATCCCCTGCAATGATCTTTCTAAAATACAAGTCTGACCGCGCCGCTCCGCACTTCAGATCCCTTCAGTACTTCTCATGGCTTTCAGCATAAACCCAAGCTGTGTGAGGCTCTTTGTAACCCAATCCCTACCACTCGTCTTGTCTTTGACCTAGTTTACTTTTCACTCTTGAAAGCGGAGCCTTCCCCATACAAGCACGCTTGCATTTTGTGGTCAGGCCGGGACCTTGTGTAGAGTTCTCGTAGCGGAGCATACTTCCGTCAGAGCTCTGAAAGCACGCCATGGTACTTAGGAGTCCCCGCTGGATGCAGTGAAGCTCTGAAAGCGGGAGCTCTTTTCTCTGTCACCGGTGTTTGATGTGTAGTAACTGCTGAGGAAATGTGGAGTCTGTGAACAGCTGTGGTACTCAGCAGAGTACCTGAATATATCTTTGCACTGTACCAAAAAAATAGTCAACATGAGCTGAGTATACGTTGAAAAGTTTTCAAATGTAATATAGTCTCCTATATGTATGGTTTTGTCTGATTTGGATAATTCTATTGAACATTGATGAGTATGTGAAAATATTGTTGTAAGGTAGATGACGCTATTGTTCTTTATTAGACCGTGTTCTATGCTTAATAAAGTGATACTGTTTTCAATCTCAATGATCTTTTTTCTTTTGTGTAGCTCATTCAACTGATCCTGAATCATCTCACATTACCAGACCTCTGTAGATTGGCACAGACTTGCAGACTACTGAACCAGCATTGCTGCGATCCTTTACAATACATCCACCTCAATCTGCAGCCGTACTGGGCAAAATTAGACGACACCTCTCTCGAGTTTCTACAGGCTCGCTGCGCTCTCGTCCAGTGGCTTAATTTATCTTGGACTGGCAACAGGGGCTTCATCTCTGTTGCTGGATTTAGCAGGTTAGTGCCAAGGCTTGTTGAGTTGATTTCACCAGCAGGCTATCCTTACTGTGTAGTAGTTTGTGTAATGAAAGTCCAAAATGATGTGCCATGTACTTTACAGAAACAAAAAAGAAATATGTTTTGTGAATCATGTTGAGAATGTGTGTGCATATAAAAGTGAATGGGTTTCAACATCTTCTTCAGCTAAATTTACAAATATGAAGGGAAGCTTGCCTTTGATCTCATAGTCTTTAACTCCCAAGTAACTTTCAACAGAGCTCTCCTTCTTTCTCAGATTTTAGCACAGATGATTAACACATTTTAAAAACTATTTCCAAATCAAAACCTACCTCTCTAATATGATTTGTCAGAAATGGAAAACAATTTATTATAGAACATTTTTAATTAAACCTTAATTACATGTGCAGTACATCACCCAAATTTAGAAGCTCATTTAAACTAATTATGTTGAAAATGCAGTTGCATGCTAAACAGGCTACCACACTTGCATACCTGCCCAGGTGTTTCTGCTCCTTTTTATTTAAGAATTTAGTTTCCTCACTATTAAATGTCACCTGTTAGACATTTGAAAGCTCTCACAAGTGCATATTCATTTAGTAATGCCACAGTACTTTTTCTTATGATACAACAGGTGTTTTCTCTTAACTTTGATGATGGTTATTCTCATTGTATGTTATAGTATAATCCCATCCTTTCATTAAATTAAGTAATGAAGGAGTGGAAACTTTGGGGAAATTACCCGTTATTTTTGATTAATGAACAAACTTCTGTTTTTAGAAGTTAAAAATGAACTACAGCTTCCCTTACACATATCCCAGTGGATACATCCTTAAACAATGGTTTATGGATTAGATATTTATGTATTGAGCCTTGTTTCCTCTTGACTTATATTATAAAAATAAAGATGCAGTTCCAGAAATACTTGATATCATTAGATTCTCATGAAGTAAACATGTTTAAGATAGGAACAATGTGTTCCAAATGCTCATATTGATTGCACAATTGTTGCACCAGCCCTGCAGGCTTAGAGCACATGTGAAAGCATGGATGCACTGAGTTTCTTCTTTCTTTTCTCACAGAAACAGAGCCGGGGTGGGGAACACGTTCTTAGATAAAACACGTTATTGTGGGTCAGAGAGTCTAAAGATTTTATAACATAGTAGCTATACAAAATGCCTTTTCATTATGTAAATTTAGAGTGGCTATCTATACTAGAAAAAATAAAGCTTTTGTTTTCTTGGCAGGGTAATTTGGGTGATTTTTTTTTATAGAATCCACATTTAAAAAATTTGTAGGCATTTGACAGCTGTCTTGTGGAACACGGCTTAGTCCTTTCTACCTCCCGTTGCCCCAAATACACACACATCGTTCACAAATTTTCCTCTTTGCAAGTAGGACCAAGAGGACGCGATGACTGTGGATATTTAGAGCTCACGCTATGAGCCATGAAGGAGGACTGAGAGCAGGTAGAACAGTTGGTGTCAGTAAGCATTATTTTACATTGTGAGGCCCTTTTGGGTATTTTAATTACCTTCATACTCTTTGCTCAGTGTTGCCCACTACCAGGAGATGTTGTTTGTTTTCACCCTTTGTGTGCAAGGCATTCTAGTGAGTGGTGCTGACCATGTAGAGAGATGTCTAGTATAGTTCCCACCTGCAGGCTATGGAAAAGATAAAGATACGAAGATAAACATAAATATATTCTTGCTCTATTTTTATAACAAAATAACAAGGTGGCAACTAGCGATTATTGACATTCAAGAAAACATTGGTGATGAATGGCTGCAGTCCAGGTTCTTCAGAGACATGCTTGCTGCATGTAACTGTAATATAATGAGTAAAAATGTAAAGGTAATATTGAATTAGTTTTTTGAAACTCTTTATGTAGCTCATTCTAGTGCATGAGCAGAAATATAAGTCATGAGAAAACTTAACAGTGCTATTTAGCAATAACATTTTAGACTCATAATGGATAAAGATCTGCTTTTGCACAGTTAAGCTCCAATCTGCTTTGTCACCGGCAGATTCCCTCCCATTTTCAATTCAGTTATGTCAGTTGCTGTAGGATCATTTGCACAATCATGAAAGTACATACATAAATTTAAGTTTTCTGTATTTCACTGTGGTATTTCAAACAGTAAAACCATAAATCTTGATAAGCACAGTCACTGTTCCCATTCAGAAAAGAAAAAGTTTAAATAACAGAGAGAGAGAATCTCTTTTTGAGGGGTGAGAGATCCTAGAGTTTCCCAGCTGATTGCTCTGGCCCCTGGGCTTGACTAGTGCTCATAGTCATTATGGCTTATGGGTAGCATCCCCAGAACAAACAATAAATATTCATGGCTTGATTATTAATGAGTAATCTATGAATAAGTATGGTTTGTTTATGCTCATTACTGTGAAGAAGGCATATTTATAATACTTTAAAAAAGAAAAGTACATTTATAAACTAGAGGAGACCAAAGATGATGAGCTGGTGTTTGAGCAGCTTTTTGGGAAAAGTTTGATACTGTTTGTTTTTGTTGCCTAAAAGCCTTATTCTCACAAGTTTGGAACCGTTTTACTGGATTTTAAGGAAACTTTTTAGGAATTTATATTACTCAAAATAGGAAGGAGATAGGTTAAATTGGAATAATAATTTAAAACTTTTAATCAGTTATTAAAATCCTATTCTATCTATGGATTTGTGATTTGCAACTTCAAGTACTGCTAATGCATATCATTACTCATTGAAATAACATCTATTATAATTCTGCTTTTCTCCTATCATACAGTGCCCTGAAGTCTTGGATATTCCTTGCCTCACAGCCTGTCTGTGTTTCGAGGCTTATTCCTATCATTCTGACATTCAAAAAGCCTTAGGTTCATTTGTCTACTGTCATATTTCTTTAGATAGTTGCCTAAATTTAATCACCTTGACCTCTCCCTCAGTTATGTGGAGTTTTTTACTCCTAACCCCTCTACTTGTTTCCTTCAGAAAACATTCTTGGATGCTTCCTAGGTTGACGAACTTTATTAGATGTTTGACACAGAGCTACAGTTTTATAGGATAGAGAGCTTATTGCCATAGTCACATACTTGCTTATCAGTTGCCTTATTTAGATTGTCAACTCCTAGAAATCAGAGACAATTTTAAGACTTTTTTTCCTCTTCCTTCTACCATTGCTGGATAGTACCATACGCAGTTAAGCAGGAAGTTTTCTTGTTATTGGCTTCATTTTGGATCAGATGTATTAAATACTCCCAACTTATTTCGGATTGAAAATTATCTTAAATATGCTGTTTTCTAAAACTCAGTGAGGGTCAGCTAACAAAACATAGATTAGAAATCAGAAGCCAGGGATATTTAAATCTCATTCTCCCCTTTACACAGCGGACCAGTTGTGAGGATTAATGCCTCTTATTTTGTGATGAGTGATCTCAGATTAAATCATTCAGTCATGTGATATTAATTATTTTAGGGTGCAAGTCACCGTTTAGTAACTTATTTCTCATGTATTTATATTACTCTGGATGAAGTAATTCATCTTATAATGATAAACAGTTTTTTTTTTCCTCATAGAAGGGACCTCGTTTGGGATTGTTTGTCTGAATTTAGATCTTCTCATAATATCCTCAACATCAAGAAATACTTTATGAAAATTCATACCACAGAATGAATAGACTGTAGGAATTAAAGGAGCTGTAATTCTCCTTTTAGGTGACCAGTATCACAATTGAGACGAATAGAGGGCAAAGACAAAAACATGTATGCAATTATGCATTAAAATGAAACTCATAAGGGGAGCGTTCAGGAAAGACACGAGTTGTATTCAGCTAAGTACTTGAGTCTGCTGTTACTTCTGCCTTCTTGGAATGGGGTTCTATGAAAAAGATAACTATAGATCTTATGAGAAGAGGAAGGGAGAATACAGGGATACTGACCACGTTATCTGCTCAGAGCAAAAATATGCAATATAGAAAAAGAGAGAGAGTCAAATGTAGTTTAGGTATGATCACTGTCGTTATTGTGCTTTCAAATTCTATCATTCATTAAATCACTTCAGGGAGTTTTCTGGTCTGTTAACAGTTGGCTTTCTGGTGATTGGCTTGATATCACTCTATAAATTCTTTAGAGGGGTAAAGTCCAATAATGAGAGTGTGGAGGAAAGGGATGTCAAAGTATTCCAAGTCTAGTATGAAAAAGAATTGCAGAACAAAGTGCTTTGCCAAATAATGAAGACCTTCAAGTGATAAGGTGCTAAGGGTTTTAATTTTAAGAGTCAGTATTCTCATTTAACTTGTGTATTCTGTACATTTTAGAAGTATCAAATAAAAATAGGATACTCTTTAGTTCTCTGAAAGCCTACATCTATTTATAAGCTAGCTAAAGTGCTAGCTTACAAATAATGAAGAACTGCCCATAAACTAATGTGTATACTCAAAATAAGGTAAAAATGTTAATCTCATCATATTTCTTGGGAATAATTTGATCCTATTAAGGGAAAAATACTCTGAGTCCATAGAACTTACTGTGTGTCAGAATTGAGGAAACTTAAATTCTCTAATTGCCTTTTCAGAGTTGGAAGATTCATTTAGCAAACTCTTATCAGATCTTTTTTACATGCCTGATGTTGTGCTAAGTACTGAGTACACCAAGAATGTGTTTCAATTACCAAAGGATTTGAGGAAGCTTATAAAACTTAGTATAAACAAATTAGTAAGGAAGGAAATTGTCGTTAAGAGAAAAATAGTGGTTGAAATAGATGAGTATGAGTTCAATTCAGTATATAGAAGGTATATCATAATTCAGGATATGTTGTCTACCTTGAAGTAGGTCCAGAACCTGGATAGTGAGCACCATGTTCAGTGGTGCCCTCTGGATCCAGTGAACCACCCTCTTCCTTGAACATTGTAGTGATGTGCTGATGGTCCCATTTTTACCCCTGTTCCCCTTCAGTCTATTCCCCAAACAGAAACCAGAGTGATCCTGTTAGAACATATGCAGGTTGGATCACTCCTTTGCTCAAAACCCTCCAATGATTGGGAATCCTGTCTTCCTCAAAATAAAAATCTAAGTCTTTTAGGACACACAGTGTATGCACTGCCCCTTTCCTCTCTGCTCTGCTGCTTATCTCCCCCTCACTCTGTGCCGCCTGCCTTAGCCTCCTTACAGTTCCTCCCTCTACGTGCTGTCCTGCCCCAGGGCCTTTGTGCTTGCCCTTCCCTTTGCTGGAAACACTATTTCTCCAGATAATCGGCTTTGCTCACCCCCTCACTTCCTTCTCAGTGAGGCTTCTCGGGCCGCCCTATCCACCCTTATTCCTACTGCCCTTCCCTGTTTCTGTTTTCTTCTTGGCACTTTTCGCTCTCTAACATACTATTTATTTACTCACTCATTTGTTTATAGTCTCCTTCTCCTACCAAAATGTAGGTTCCATGAGAGCAGGGGCTTTGTTTTGTCCACTGTTAACTCCCCAGCACCTGAGTAATGCCTGGCCCATAGTAGGAGCTCAACAAATATTTGCTGAGTGAACATACCTGATGCAAACTGCAATTTAGCTAATACAACAAGCAAAGCAACAGTAGTGAGGTGGGTCTGTAGAAATCCAGGAGAGGGAGCAGTTTGAGGAGTGGCAGAGAATTTCAAGGAAGAGATGAGCAGTTGTGTGAAATGCCACGAGTAACAACCACCATATGTACTGCAAGTAGAGCTGTCACCCCAAGGACTGAAAAAGCCCACTGGATTGGGCATTTAAAAGGAAACAGTGAATTTAGAGAGTGGAACACATATAGCAGAATACATCTTGCAGTGGATTAAGAATAACGGGTGTTCAGGTATAAATAAGGTAGGTGGACTCCTGGGTTATTTTCAATATTTTTAAATAAATTCGTAGCAATTGAATTTTGTTATTGTTGTTTGAATAAGAGACAGCCAAGATTTAACTTTTATTTTAATGCTTGTGGGGTGCTTTGACCTTTACACACTGCTTTCAAATACTGTTTGATGTTCAAAACCAGGAGGCAGTGTGACGAGTGCTATTATATAATCTAGTCCACCTTTTAGCGATGAAGGAATGCCAAGACAGGGTAAATGTCTTTTCCAAGGTCACATGCTAGGGAGTAGTAGAAGAAGGCAAAAATCCATCTTTCGACTTAGAAGTCCAGTGTTACTTCCTTTATTAATATAAGTGATTGATTCAGTCAATTTTATTTTGTATGTGCATTTGTGAACTGATTAAATCGTTTAGGAAAACGATATGGCATAAATAAACTAACATTTCAGTACTGATACTGCTAAGATATGACACTGAGTGCACGCCTGTGTCAAGAGGCCTGGCCAGGGACTATCGGTGCGAGTGTTTAAGGGTCATTTTGCTTAGTTGATAAAGTTTCATAGGTTCAAATGCTTCTAGACTCACATTTCCTTTTAGGTTTTTTTCAGATGATAACGGACAGTACTATTTTCCTCCCGTCTGTAACATAGCTAAGATAAATGTTGTTATTCCTGCTCTTATAATGAATTTTTGTCCTTCATGTTGAGTTATTTCTGTGTATTTTATGTGAGGCTACAATTGAATATCTTGTAACAATTTCAGCGCAGTCCAGCTACTAAATAGTAAGTTACAAGGAACATATCACAGCTTACAGGTAAACCAACCCAGGAATTTTCTGGGTTGAGAGGAAGCTGGTCTGATTTGTTTTGAGGTCATTTAATTAAAGATGTCCCTTTGTGTGCCAGGTTGAAAATATATTATCCAGTACCAATTGGATACCATTTAGGGACAAATATCTTCCAGGAGTTTAGGGTTTACATTTTGTTTTTTTACTACCAACTCAGGTGTGAACTATAGGTAAGTAGGAACTGTAGGTAAGAATTACAGGTCAGTACACCCTCTACTTTCTTAATTTTTCACAGCATTTTATATGACGTGAATCCATTTTTATTTTCTTCAGTGGATTTATTTTAGCCTAACCATGCCTACTGTGGTATGCAGGTGATGAGAATTTAAGTGAAACAAGTTTTATGTTTTCCCTAATAGAATTCCGTTCTTCTAAAGGTATCTGTTTCAAGTTGATATAATTCCAAAGTACTTGCAAAAATATTTTTTAATTTTGTGAAATTCACTCTGAACATTATTTTACAGGTTTCTGATGGTTTGTGGATCTCAATTAGTACGCCTTGAATTATCATGCAGCCACTTCCTTGATGAAACTTGCTTGGAGATTATTTCTGAGATGTGTCCAAATCTACAGGACTTAAATCTGTCATCCTGTGGTAAATTACCACCTCAGGCTTTCAGCCATATTGCCAAATTATGTGGACTCAGACGGCTTGTTCTCTATCGAACAAAAGTAGAGGTAAGAATAACTCATTTACATGTTTGCTAGTGTAGAGCCAACTGAATACTTAGTTGCCTATAATTTCTCATATAATGTGATTTCTTATTTTTAAATAGATCAATGTAAGATGCCACCTGACTATTCTAAAAGCATTTGAGATGATTTAAGTCATTTCAAAATTATTTAGATCTGGTGTGTTGTGTTTTTAATTATAAGAAAATGTTCTCTGTGTTTTTAAAGTTTTTGTAATGCTATTCATATTTCCAGGTAACAAATACAAGCAGTGGGCTGAGGTGAGCTGAAATGCGGGCAGGGAATGAATTAGAGAAAGAGGTAGGAAGATTGTATTCAGGAGGATATTTGCTTGGAGGGGGAGGAAGCAAAGTAGAATTTATCTAAGACCAGACTTAGGAGTTAAAATTCCTGATAGCATAGTTTCAGAGCCTCATTAAGAAAAATGGAATCATGTCATGCATATTGGTCCTCTTGATTTTCTTCTCATAGTATCTCTAAGACATCTTTCCAGGTCATAACATATACCACCTGACTCTTTTCATAAACTGCATAGTGTCTGGTAACCATAATCCATTCAACCATTCCTGAAATGATCAATATTTAGGTTTCGCCAGTGTTTTTTCCCCTTTTATAATCTGTCTAGCAATAAATTCTTTTACACAGTTTTACATACACATGCTGTCACTGCTATAGGATAGAATCCTGTAAATGGTATTGCTCGTTCATAGATTGTGTGCCTGGGCCCGTGCAGTAAACAACCACTTCTTGTCACATACTTGTTCTCTCTCCTCCAGTCACGTTGGCCTTATTTCTATTCCTTGGACATTCTGGTACGGTCCCTGCTCATGGCTTTTTCTCTTCACCCCGTCGGGAATATTCTTCAGCGCGTTTACATGGCTGCCCTCTTCTCAACATGAAAGTTCAACTTAAATTTTTTTTTTTCTGGAGATGGCTCCTTGGACATTGGTAAAAGGTAGCCCCCCACTTCTAGTTTTGTTTCTTTCATAACACCCAGCTTTATTTTCTTGTTAGCATCATTATCGCTCTGAAATTCTGTTTTCTTGATTTTTGTGTCCTTACACTGGGATGTAAGGTGTTTCATGAGGGTAGGAATCTTGCCTGTCTTTTTCATTGCCATGGTTTCAGCATCTAGAATTGTACTAAGTAAAGGTTGGCTATTCAATAAATATGTATTGAATTAACAAATAAGAAAGCCGAATTACTTTTCCAAAATAATATACCAATTGCTTTCCACTACAGTGAACCCTTGCCTGTATTTCAGTTCCCTTATCTCTAAAATGGAGATAATAAATGTACAGGTTTCATAGGGTCATTGTGAGAATTAAATTACATATAATGTACTTGGAGGTTTCCGAGAACATAATAAACCCCCAGTAAGCATTAGCTGCTAATAACAATAGCAATAGTAATAATATTATGGCAGTTTTGTAGTTTTCCTATATGATAGGGGAATTCACTTCTCTCTATTGTTTTTAAAGTATTTTTGTAAATCCTGGTATATTATTTTTCCAGATGTATCTTTCAGCAAGGATTTTATTAGAAGTGCCTTCATTATATTTCAGTTGTCTCTTTAATAAGGCTTCCCATCTGATTATGTAGGTCTTGTTTGATATGCAGGAACATGTTATAGTTTTCTTCACATAGGCTTTAAATCTTTGTATCTTTCTGATTTACTTTGTCCCTTGCATTTTATTATCTTAGATGCTATTTTTTCTTCTATTTAATTTTAATTGATTATGGTTAGTATTAAAAGAAAAATTTGTTTTTTGTGTATTTATATCTGCTAACCTTACTGAATGCTTATAGTTGCTCTAATAACTTATTTTGGATTTTGGATTTTCTAATGACATAATTACATAATCTGGAAATAAATACACTTTTTCTTTCTTTTCCAGTATATAAAATATTACTACGTTAGATAGAACTTCATAAATAATGTAGAATAAAAGAATCACAACAGGCATACCAGTCTTATTTCTAATATAGTGGGAATGTCTCTAATGTTTCATTTTTTAAAATATTTATACAAAAATATTTGAGTACCTGTTATGTACTAGACCCTATTATAGATTATTTTTATATGTAGTTTGATCTTGCTTTCTGATAAGTAGTCTTTATCACTCTTGTTTGATAAAGATACTTTGATACTTTATCAAAACTGTTTATGCTTTTTAAGCTTCTGTTAACACAGTCATCTTTTTTTCTTCTTTTCTTTACTAATGACTTATGTTGAACAGTCCTTACACTTCTGGGGTAGTCCCTACATGTTTTTAGTTTAGCATATAGCTAGATTACTTTTCTAATATTTTGGTGTCAGATTGCCTAGATTTGGATTTTAACTTTATTACTATTTTTTTTACCTTAAGGAAGTTTCTTGACTCCCTGTGCTTTGCCTTCCCCTTTTATAAAATGGCAATGTATCTCAAAGAGTTGGTGTGAGGATTAACTGACTTAATATAGGTGTTGTGTCAACAGTCTGGGTTATGGTAAATGGTCTTTAAGGTTTTACATAGCAACATGATTTGGGAAACTCCGTTCTCTTTCTCTCTCTCCCTCTTTTAAATCTGGAATAACTTGAAGAAATGGGAATTATGTGTTAGATAGAATTTACTTATAAGGCCATCTGGGTGTATAGCCTTTTTTCGGTAGATCAGAGTAGATAACTTTTTCTACTAAGTTTTTTTCCTGATCTGTAGAAGCCTGAAAGTATGTGAGTATGCAAATTTCTGTTTAATGCAGTATTCCCAGTTTGGGGCAGAGTGTTTAGCTAGAGATTAACTGGGGACCTGATATGGTGGAAAGAAGACTTTGATTATATTTCTGGCCCTGCCAGTGACAAGCTTAGTAATTTAAGTTAAGTCACATAGTTTCTGAAATTCCCAGATTCTTTACTTGTAACATAAAAGGACTATTGTCCTTGAATGCCAGTTTAAAGATAGTATTAACCATGGGTTTATAGGTCTGTGGCGAAATCATGCACCATTTGTGTAGGTATAAAAGTACCAACTGTCTTTTCTTGGATGGGCCTGTCCATTCTGAAATTATGTCATACCTGCTTTTTACTGGTATATTTACTATTTTATTGGCCTGTATACTATAAAAATCTGATATCCTCTGAGCAAGATAGTGCCCCACTTAAAATTTTCCTATTTAATTTTAAGAAGAAATATAACATAGTTAATTATTAAATGAACCTTCAGGAAGGAAAACAGGGTTAAAGCCAAGAAATCATATTAAATTGCTATACATCTGTGGTGATTTATAAAAGTATATCCCATGGGGTGCATTCGGAATGTTATATATTAACATGATTTGAGTGTCAGGGAATCGTTAAATAGCCCACAGTTTTCTTCAGTTCACCTCAAGAAACTGAGACAATTTTTTTTAAAGGATGATTTAAAGGATTGAAAAGATTTCAAATCTCAAAGAGTGGAGATCTGTACATATGCATCTAAGTCTAGATCATTGTATGAATGAATTAAGTAAGATTTGGGTTGTACCTTATGTTACTACCTATTAAAATTTGTTTTTATTAGCCTATTTGCTAAAATACTGTAAAATCATTTATAAATTTATCCTATACAACTTTTCCACTGTGTGTAGAAAAATTTATAAAATTGATTTTCACTGAACTGCAGTTGATTTACAGTGAAATAAAAAATGTCATTTTAGTAATATTAAGTGGTAAGATTCAAAATTGAGAAAACTTACCCAGGCAGTGTTTACTTTTCCTGCTTCCCAAGTCTGTATTCAGTGCTCTCGACCTATATGTTACTCACTTTTGGGACCTACATCAGACTCCCACATGTGTACTAAGTAACCCAGTGGAATAAAGAGAAGGCAACACAATCAGTTGGTCTCTTTTAAAACAGGTAAAAGCCATAGAACTGGTACTCGTATCAGTAGGCAAACACTTCTCTTATCATTTAAGCAAAGCATTATGTCACCCCTTCTCCTTTCCATCCACCTTCCCTCGGTGATGTTGATGATGAGAACGGAGAATGAGAAGCTGAGATTTCAGGGACTGGCTTCTCTCTAGACTTTACACATAATCATTGGCAGTCCATTTAGATGTTATGTTTTGAAAAGATGGTGCAGTAATTGATTTCAAATGCCTCTGTTTATTCTAAGGAAACATGAGAAGAAAAAGAAGATACAAATTTGAACTTCCTGGGAGAGGTTTTTATTTTTATTTTTTAAGAAATACATATTATCCAGTACCTGTTTTATCCCTGTTTTTTAAAACTCCACAAAGTTGTAAAATAAACAAAAATTAGTATTACAAAAATGTTGACTCTTTTATAGTATATTAATCAGAGAGCTTAGATTTATGATATAATAGAGTTGTAGTTTATGTGCCTATGTGTAACTTATATTACAAAACATAATACATTTATGCTATTTAATAGGACTTAAGCTAGACTCTGTGTATAGTAAATAAAGCTCTTGAGGATATTAGAGATCTGGGTTTTAGTCCCAAAGTTTGGGAAAACTTACTCAGTATATTCTATTTGCTGTCCTAGACATTTTGCATATTATTTAGTTCTTTACACTAGTCCAATGAGGGGAGGTGTTACTCTGACCTTAGATGATGAAACAAAGGTCCCAAAAGATTAGTAAGTTTCCCAGTGACACACAGCAATAAGTTAGAGTCAGAGTTTGAACCTAGGTTTGGTGGCCTTGGATGTTATAGTTAAAATCATAAGATATATAAAAGCATACAATAGTAGTTATTCTAATAACTTGGCTTACTCTACCTTAAAGAGATTTTTCTTTATCACTTAATTATTTTTCTAAGTTGCAACTGATAAAATACCACATTGTAACTAAGATATATAACATTATATTCCAAAGTGTAAAATAGAAATAATTAAGTTGTATTCTATAAATATTTTCTAGTCTAAAATATGTACCATAGGAAATGGAATTTTTGTCTTTTATTTTTATTATGAACAAACTTAATTTGAAGTCTAAAATAATAATTTAAATAATCTGTATTTTCAAATAACAATTAGTTATTACAAATTATGTGTTGTTGATGTCTTGGTGGTGTGTTCTCAAGTGGTTAGGCACATCCAGGCATGTTGCAGATCAGATTGCTCAACTAGAATGAGAACCTGGGAGAATGAGACTATAGTAGGGTCAGAATTTCCTTGTATGCTGGCAGGTTGCACCTGGCAGTCCTACGTGGCCCCTTCCTGAGCCAGTGGGGAAACAAGCGCTGGGGCCACGGTGCTGGGCTTCTCTCCCTATGTATTGTACCAGAAAGGCTGCTGCGCTGACCCTTGAGCCTGATGTCCAGCCTTGTCAGGAACTGGGTGTGTCCCAGTCATGGTCTTTGTACTGCTTGGTTTCTGCTTCAGTAATAAGCCAAAATCAGAGCAACCTTAAAACAAGTCCCAGGTGTCATTGTCACCAAGTTTTGAGCCTAGTCTTTTACTATCTGGCCTAGCTGATTAAAATAAGTCAAACATGTAAAAAAAAAAAAAAAACAGAATGAAGTGGTGGTTTCCAAGGGGTGGGGAGCAGGGGGTAAGATTAATGGTGTTGAAGGTTACAAACAGGTAACAGGTAGTAAATAAGCTGTAGACTGAGATCTAATGCACAACATAATGAATATAGACAATAGTATTCTACTATAATTATTGCTTCAGTGGCAATCATAATACAATATATAATATATCAAAGTAATACATTGTATGCCTTAAGTTTACAAAATGTAAACTTACAAAAATCTCAAATTTACCAAATTAGAAAAAAAGGGATTTTTCTCCCCAGCTCCACTGCTTTGGCTATTACTATGGCTAACACCCTACAATGAGCAAAAAACAGCATTAGGACCTTGTTGAGACTATGGCTGTGATTGAGACTGCATAGCAGTGAGGTTTGGGTATCACAGTCACACATTATTTCATAATTTAAAAACTGGGAAGATACTTGTTATTTAGTCTGTGACCCATTTAATAAAACTCAGTCCTTATCTTGGCTTTCCTACCTTAAAAGATTTGTGTCCTTAGGTAAGTCACTTACACTGAACTAAAAGTTTATTTATCTATTAAAAAAGAAACATACCCTATCTTATAGGCTATTGAGAAGACCAGATTAGGTCATGTTTGTAAAAAATAATATCAAAAATTAAAAAAAACTATACTTTATTCATTAGATGGACTTGTATAAATGTGAAAATAGTATAGTTTTACTCAGCAAAGTCCTGCACAATTATTCTTACAGATCTTCTTAAATAGTATCTTTTTCATCATATGCTAAGAGACATTTAGGCTGAAGTGTCTTTTTCACCATTATGATTTGTTTCTGGTAAAAGGAATGTTTTCCTAAATTGTAAACACTGTATAATGAGAGGGACCGTCTTTGACTGTTTACTTCTTTACAACTGATACCTAGAACAGTATCTCGTGTTCACTATAGTGAATTTATGTAGTAGATAGTCAATAAACCTGTGTTGAGTGAATTAGTGATAGCTATTTCTTACCAATTATCAGATAGGTCAGTAAGCAGAAGATAAGTTTCTCCTACAAAATAACTACATCTACTAAGCAAATGGATTGGTGGCTCTATATCTTAAGAAACTCCAAGAACATATTTGAACTGTATTTGTTCATAAATTTTAGCCCTAAAAGGTAGTGAAATATGGTTCAATTTGATATGTTAATTATTTCATGAGATCTTTTTTTTTGATGTGATTAGAACTGTGATGAAAAATTGCTTAATCAGAGAAATAACAGATGTCTGTTTATAACATCAGTCTCTCCCCGACAAAAAAAATTCACTAAGTAAGATATGTGCCAAGTGAGTGGTATAAATTTGTTGCATTTAGTAGATGCAGTTCAGTAAACATATGCCTAGTAAAGAACAAGCTATTAGTACATTTAAGAGAGATGGAGTAGACTGGTACACAGTGAGCCCAAATGCATGCTCATCGTATCACAAGCATGTGCTCTGTTGGAAAATGGTCTGTGTTTGGGGAACCTTTCTGGGAGAAATGACCCTTGACCTGAGATTGAGCCCCTGTTTATTATGTGATCCCAGAATAACTAGTGAGCTGGGTTGGTAAATAGAGTAATTTTCTTCTTACTGAACTTGGTGGATCTTTCAGGGTTGCATAGACAACAATTTAGGCAAAAGATGGGAACTTAGGAAAGAAACTTTAGTTGTACTTCATTTCTTCTACCGTCTGTGACAAAGAAGTAATTATAGTAGAGATAGATATATAGTGATTGGAAAGACTTTATTTCAATCTCATTGGTCCTTCATAATAAGATTTCTGTTCATGTATGACAAACACTGATCACAAGCACTTCTTTAGCCATACATGATGGTGTATTTTCATGAGAGGAGGGCTGTAAAAATATAACTCGTTAAATAGACTTTTAAATTAAATCCTTAAAAGGAAAAAACTTTTCTTTTGAAAAAAATTTCAGGCTTACAGAAATGTTGCATAAAAAATAGATTTCCCTATTATATGCATAATTTTTTTCCTGAACTATTTGAAAATAAATAGAAGATACAATCTCCTTTACCCCTAAAGGGGTAAATATATCTGCATATATCTGACTCTCCAAAATTCTTAGGTTGAAGCCCTAACCCCCAATGTCTCATAATTTGGAGAAAGAGTCTTTAAAGAGGTAATTAAGGTTAAATGAGGTCATTAGGGAGGGCCCTAACCCAATATGATTGGTGTCTTAGAAGAAGGTGAAGATTAGGACACAGACACACAGAAGGAGGAGCTGTGTGTAAAGGCGTCCAGTTTCAAGCCAAGAAGAGAGTCTGCCTTCGAAGAAACTAACCCTGCTGACACACTGATCTAGACTTCCAGCCTCCAGAATTGTGAAAAAATAAATTCCTGTTGTTTAGGCTGCCTGGTCTATGGTATTTTGGCACAGCAGCCACAGCCGACTATACAGCTTGTAAAGGATGGCATAAGAGTAGTCCTTTAACATATTGCATAAAACGTGTCTTATAGAGAAATCCTGTGCATTTACTAAAACAATCTAGGTTAGTGTTAGAAGTTTGAGCCTGTTTACCTTTTCTTTGTTTGGATAAAAACTCTCTCTGGAGTGGAGGGGGTGAGGTGGGGCCTGATAGGAAGCTCAGTGAGAATGGCATTCTGTTGCTTAGCAGCAGGCAAGAAAACCAAGAGTGTTTTTTCAAAGTTGGTGTTATAAATGGAACACCTGCATCCAGTTTTGATTGCCTCACTTCGAGAATGACAGAGCATAAATTGAAAGAATCTGAAGAAGTGAAAAAACTGATTACAGGTATTGTGGGGGACTATATATGACAGTAATCCGTAAGCACGGTGCAGCAGCTGTTTACTGGGCCTGCTAGGCTGTGGTGACAGTTTCAAGGACCCCACCGCCTTCATCTTCGTGAAATAGAAGACAGCGAAAGGAGTTGATCTTTACTACTGTTGGATATCAACACTCTGCTCCTGTTTCCTTTTTTCTGTGCCAGTTTATGCAGCAGAGTGGATATATAAGTAAAAATGCATATCCACCACCCTATCTGTTAATGAAAGCACTTGGCTTTCCTACAAAAGAAAATAAACTCTTTTGAAAAACAGCATGATTTGATTTAGTGCCACAAAATTTGCTTTCTGACACATAGATGGTGGCCTCCTTACTGCATTCTTGTGGAATTTAAAGAACACATTATTGTATATTGTTAAGCAGAAGCAGGGGTGGCCTTTCCTTAAGTAGAGCCAAATGAAGGGATGGCCTCTCACTTAAAGCCAGTGACGATAACTAATTAAGACCAAGAGGTGAAATTGAAATAGGAAGAACCTACATAGGTCATTTAAATTGACTAATGCAAGCTGTCATAAGCTAACTGTCATCTATAGTGCAGTCCACTTCAGATAGATGAATTTAGCTAGGTAACATATAAAACAAAAGGATATTAACAATTGCTTTGTTCTTAAACAGAAGAGTTAAGATTTTAAATATCTTTTTAATACATCTAACTTACTAATTATAAGTTAACCATATACTAAAACTAACAAACTTTAAAAAAGTCCTTGATATATGTCTCCAGACAAAAATACATCTATACTTCTCTCTATCCTGATTGGTTCTGTAGAAGTTCCAGTGGGAGCATGAGGCTTTGGGTGGGGTCGGGTGTGTGTGACCTGAGCAAACGGCCTGTGGTTCAGTGGCAGTCCGGAAGCCTGACTTGTGAGCACAGTGATGCTGAGGGTGGGGGTGAGGTCCTCTCTTGGGTGTCAGACTGGTTATCATCCACTTCAGTGAAAGTGACCAGTGAACCAGGCATAATAAATCTAGCTGGAAAGAACACCATTGATTAGATAGCAAATTAACTTAGTCTTTCACTGTTGGAAGGATACCATTCATTAGATAGCTAATTAACATAGCCTCCCACACGCATGTCATAAGGGAAACCTAACTGTAGTTACAAAACTTGTTTGGTGAGTTTAGAGTGAGAACATTAAGGGTTAGTTATGTGACTTCAATGCTTAAAGGCACAGAATAGGGTGACACCTTCATCTTAACAGGAAGGAAAAAAGTGCTTTTGGAAGAAGATACTTAGTTTTTGGACCAGTGTACTCTCTTAGCTGGGCCATTTAGGTGAGCAGTGGTAACCCAGCGTAGCCTCACATTCCTCTTCCGTTCTTTCTTGACAGTCCAACCCTTACCCCTCTGATCAAAACATTCTTTATATAATTAGTAAGGGTACTGTCCAGTCCAGCTGGTGTGCAAACTGCTGTGACTTTTTGACTGCAAATCTCTGCTGCGATCCATTATGGGTTGATGTGGAAATTAATTGATCAGCTTAGTCATCTGTGAGCAAAGATGGATTCAACTGTATTGTTATAGAAGAGCTCCACTAGAATGGGAAAAATAGGTTCTGAAATGAGACACCAGGACAAGGGTAGTGTGGGTGATTTAGTCTCAGATTTTATTCTGTCACACACATGGATTTTTGGAATAAATTATTTGAACCTTACCCTGAAACTTGTACTGTATTGCCAAATTTCTGAGTCTGGTATAGTACAACTTTAGCCATCTACAGTTAGGTTTAGAAACCTTTCCTTTCTTTCCTCAAAGACATGTAAAAGCTTTATTAATTTATGTCATTTATGATCTTTAACATTTTCTTTTTGGATATCAATCAGGAGTCTAACTTTTCCACTGTAATGTTGATCTTAATGTTTAACCAATAAAATAGTATTTTAAAGTTATAATTATGTATCAGTACATAATCTATACCATATTGTATATTTAAGCTGTATAAAAGAAAATTTGTGGTAGATGGTACATAGCAAATCTCATTGAATTTAGATACTCTGGAATGAGGATTTAAATAATCATATAGTTTCAAGTATTTTAAATGGTTCTCAGAATGCTTCAATTTTTATTCTATATTCCTCTTCTCCAAATTTATTGAAATTTAAACACTGGGGGTAAAAAAAAATTAGAGAAAGAGAAATTTATAAATATATGTGTGTATGTGTGTGTTATATTTTTAAATACATATACATGTGTATTTTAAATTCCAGTAATTGAGTGATTAAGATTTCTTTAATAGTATTTGTTATACAAATTTATGAATATTCATTTAGTGAATATACTTTTATAAAATCCCATTTCATTACATGTAGATATTGCACTGATGTGTTTGAAATATATCATCAATGAAAGTACATTTATTTGTGATCAGGTGCTGTCACTAATCTCTATATTTTAGCTGGTGTGTATCTGTAATATATGAGCTTGTTATATGTTCCTTTAATATGCTTTCTTTTATATGTTCCTTTTTAGGAATTGTGTTTTAGAATAGAGAATACTGATTTGGAATCTTACTTTCCTATATAAAGGCTGTAAGAATTAAGGGTTGCAATCTTTATTAAAGATAATAAACAATTTTTAACTGGGCAAAAGAAATCATAAACTAGTCATAACAACTATAAGCCTGTATTATCATAAAAGAGTGAGCGCAGTACTGCATACACTGAGTGTACAAGCGTTGCCGGGCATTTCCACCCAGGGCAGTCCCTGCCAGCTAGGGGAGACCTCAGCCTGGGAGAGGGTTCTTGACTCTGATTGACGGAGAACCCACGAGTGGGTTGAGCAGAGACAAGTAAAGAGTAGTTTAATAAAATGAAAGTACACACTCAGGAAAGGAGTGCAGGTGTGCTCGAGAGGTGAGCAGCCGTTTATTAAAGTGGCAGTGTATGTACACGCTCGGGAAGGGAGTCGGGCGTGCTCGAGAGGTGAGCGGCGTGATGAGGTTAGGGTTGGGGGTCTTACAGCCGGAGTTTACGCAGAGAATGGAATATTTGTCAGGATGGTTGGGGTTTTTTGGAGGAGGGAAGGGATTAAGGGGAGATAGGGGCCTCACCCTCTTTTTGTCCTGATACGGTCGGCCTCAGAGCCATCATGGCACCCAGAGGTGTGATTTTTAGTAGGCTAATGAGTGTATAATGAGCTTTGGGGTAACAGCAGGATATTTTAGTTTTGCATCTGGAAGCTAGTTGATTTGAACCAGTTAGAAACTACATTCTGTTGTGCCCTCAGTTATTTTTCTAGAATCTAGCTGGTTTGTTTTTGATGAACCTGTTCCGCCAGGTGGCCACACAAAGTGGCCCCAAGCTTTTCTTAACCCGCCCAGGGCCTGGCTCTTTTCCTGGACTGCACGGCCTATGTCGTAAGGTCCCACTGTATTATAAAATGTACATGGTGTGCATAGGTGTCATTCCGAGCCATGAATCTGGATTGTCTGGACTTATATGTGAATATAATAAACACTCATTTATCATTTTATTATTTTTACTTAGCACTTCAGAAGTCTGGAGTTTAGAAATATGGGACATGATGAAGTTTATAGGTAGCATCTCTTAAAAAGCTGTGAATGAAAATTTGAATTCCTGCCTTCTTTTACTTCTTAATAAATTTCCTTGTAACCAATATAGGCATTAATGATAATTCTTTGTATCTTATAGTTATTTATTGGTTTTTAAAGGTGCCAAACAAGATTAGTAGGTAGGTATAGATGGAATGCAAAAGAATTCTTTCTTTAGGAACATACATTCTATGGCTGGATGCCAGCAGTCACCTAGGGTATGTTTTGATAATTCTGTGGATGAAGTTCACATGCATCCAGAACATGCTTAGTGAATTCCTTTCCACAGTGATTTAAATAAGTTTGGCCTTTGTTTAAAAATTACAGACTCATTTGAAAATGAATCTGCTGCCTTGCCTTGTTAAAGCTGCTATTTAAATTGTATTTTTTTTAGAGAGCTACTCTTTTGCTTCTGTTGAATTTTACAGGACTAACCAGCAGAATTTGTGAACCTGGAAACCTAAATGATATCTTATATCTTAAAAAGAGGTTTATAAAAATGTTCACTTTTATTCCTGAATACCTTTTTCATAGTACACATAATAATAGCTTTAATCCGTCTATTTGTATGTCCTAAATGTGTAGAAGTTCTGCAAGTACTCATTATGACAGAATTGTTTTCTTAAGTAGGGGTGGGCAAACTTTTCCTGTGAGGGGCCAGATAGTAAATATTTTAGATCTTGCCATCCATGTGGTCTGTGTCGTAACAACTCAAGCCTTGCTCTTACAGTGTGAAAACAGCTACAGACAATATGTAAATGAGTGGGTGTGCCTTTGTGCCGATAAAACTTTATTTACAAAACCAGGCAGTGGGCTGGATTTGGCCCATGGCACTGGGTTGTCAACTCCTGCTCTAACCCATTGAGTCGGTGATCTCCCCAATATCAAGCCCTTTTACGTCTGGAGACGAAGAGTTAGTTTCCCCTGAGTTTCTTCTCTGTGCTTTGTGTCACTAGCAGTACTGTAATTCTGAATACTAACAGCATAAAGAGTATCCTCAAGATACTCTAGGAGGAAATTGGTTAAGTGCATTTAGAGAGAATACGAACTGATCTGTCGAGGTGCTCTCTGAACCTGGGCATTTTCAGTGTGTTTGATCATGACCTCTGCTAGAGAAAGTCACGACATTGTTAACTTCATTTGCTCACCTGAGTGCTGCCTGTCAGCCCTTTCATTTATCACTATTTTACTGCTTGTCACGCTCCTCACAGCATATCTTCGAAGGTCATCCTTAGTTTTTTTTCTTCAGCCATCACCTCCTAGCCTTATATCTTGGTTTCAGCATTTGATCTCACCTCTCTTATTTAGCAAAGGTGTGTGATATCATTCAACATGAACCTCTTTTGTTCTACGTTAGTTCCTTTTGTAAGGTGGAAATAAAAAATGATAGTTTCTTTTCTGTATTAGTCACATGTTAAGAATAAACCCCTTTTATAAAATAAAAAATAAAAGAGAACAGAGGCCTCTGGGCATAGCTAAATGTTCTGGATCTTGCACACAGGAAAATCTTATAAAACAACCTGGTTTTAAGGATCTGGTACTTTAATGAAAACAAACCTAATGTCATTTTCCTATCTGTTAGGAAATTAAAATAGCTAAGTTTTATGGAGAATCTGAAAATGATCTTCATATACCTCTTCTGGTGTCAACATTCTGAGAGCTACATGGGATTGTCCTGTAAATGTTATAAGGTGTGTTGAAATGCAAGCGTAAAAATCAGTAGAAACTTTTTTTTTTGCTACATTTAAAGAAATACCCAATGGCCAAACAATTAGTCTTAAATCTAGAATTTCTCTAGGACCTATTATAGCTGTTATTATTTTATTTTTGCCCTAAGTTTATCTGAAATATTTCATTACTTCAGTCTTTCAATGAGAGTCCTATCTGGGGCTTGAACAAATGTTTTATATTGTCACTGACATTTCTTCATCTCCTCCCCGACTGATACTTTTCAGTTTCTGAACACTTGGAACAGATGAAATAGAGGTTGCTTGATACCTGAATTTTGTTAGATAAGATCAAATTCAAATGTTTAGAAAGAAATTTTGCCACATGAGTTTGAGTAGTTCTTCTAAATTTAAGGAGAAACTAGTAATCTGAATGCTTTGCATTATTTGTTTTTTACAGTTTTCCATGGCAGACATGCCATCAGATGAAATTATGCCTATTTAGAGATACGTTTGGTATGACGATTATGTAGCTGTCGTGCACACCTTTGCGTTTCTTGAGTGGTGAGACTGTTTTCACTGCACAGTACAGGCGGGTTTAAATGGCAAGCGCGTGAGCAGAAAATGCACATTGTGTATGTTTCAGTCAGCATGTCGCTAGTGACAGGTGCGCAGTGGTTGTTGAGTCCTTGTCAGCAAAGAGAATCCTGTGACATTAAAGTCACCAGCTCAGTCCTGATTGGGCGTGACTCTATTGGCAGTTCCATCAGGCTGCAGCTGATCGTGAATGTCAGAGCTGCCGCCGTTCTTCAGAGCGCCACCAGCCCTCTGCGGTTTTATTTTTGGAGGGAGGGTTTGCTTAGCTTGTCGGTTCATTCTTAACCAGACTTTCAAATTGTTTACCTTGGGGAAGTGAACTGAGAGGTCATAGAGAATATAGGTGTCTTTAGGGCATGTAAAGCCATATACAAAGTGAAGACTTACATGGAGACTAGTAATGATTGCCTTGACTCCAAGCCAATCAATGGTGGGAGCATCTGGGGACTCATTAAATGGCATTCGTGGTGCCCGTCACCTCAGTTTTGAGCTCTCTTTCACGAAAAGCAGTGACAGCCTTTAATGTCTAATTGACCTCTTCTCTTTGCTTCACTTTCTTTGACTTTCCGTACTCGCCTTCAATGTGGTCCCTGATGGCAGCAAACCGCGCTGCTCAGCATTTTGAACTTCTGTTCAGAGCTTCAGCACCTCAGTTTGGGTAGCTGTGTAATGGTAAGTATTTGAAAACTGTTTAGACTCAATTGTTTGTTCTCTTTTTATTCCCATGGGTGGATTTTATCCTGACTTATCCCACCCTGCACCCACCCACAGCTTTTCAGCTTGATGGTTAACTACTGTGTCCTCCACTCTCAAATATTTTTCTTAAATCAGAGAGTATGTCTTTGAAACATGGACATTATCATCTGTGAGAACAAGGGAAGAAGTACAGTGTGGTGCAGAGAGTTTCATTCTGCCTCCAGCCAGATGTTACCTCAAACAAGCCATTTACCTCTCCGGGTTCCTTACAAATATCAGTCATACCTAAATGCCAGTAGTTGAGTAAGTTTTTCACAAAGCTACTTTCAGTTTTTAAGTTGGGAGGTTATTTTCTGGAAATGCTGATGATAGTGGATAGGTTTATTTTGTTTGTTTTACCGTCCTTACTGGGTAAGACATACAGATGAGCACCCTGTGTTAGAGCTCAGACACCCTTGGGGGGTCTGTGAAACCCAAAAGCCTGGGGACTGTTGGACTAGATAATCTTTAAAGTCCTTCCAGATATAAAATTTTGATTTTATATGCCACAGAAAGTACTCATGGGAAAAGTTAAATCTTTTTCATCTAAATTACATGGCTTATAAATAAATACTGAGAATTAAGGGACAATAGAATTCTTGGTGGATAGGTATGCACACACCCACAGAAAATGTTTTCCAATATAATTGACTGTGGAGCAGTCACCCCCATTCTCCCCCAACCCCCCAAAAGTAGATTCAGGAGTTCCCAGACCTTTCTAATTTTGCATCCACAAAAGGAAGACCTGAATAAGCAGGATGGTTGCAAGCTCAGAGAAGTTCTCCTGGTGCCCTAGGCTTAGATTCACCCTAAAATAGATCCGATTTGAACAACTTTTGGAGGTTGGCAGTGGCTTCAGAGGTGCCCCGAGATTTAACAGTATAGGCTAGGGAGCCTGTCAGCATGACATGTTTATCCTCATGTCCCAGTGACTTTTAATCCTGCCAGTTAGGCCTGATTAAACCCCAGAGAAGAAATGAGGCCCATCCCAGTCTCGGGAAACAGTCTTGGCAGCCCACTAACTCAGCATTAGGTTTTCCTTCTGAGCAAATTTTTACCTTTGTAAACCATTTCATGGGCTTCTGTGTGTCCCTCTAGTGGCTCTCCTGGGTGGGCCCAGTGACACTCGGTGGCACTTCTGTGACCACAAACCAGCCAGTTACTGCAAGGTGGATATTTGCTTCTTGCTGGCGAGCCCCCTGTAGATGAATAAGGACCCTGTTTAACTGTAGCTTGAGGTACCTTATTCGGCCTGTTATATATCTCACCTTAAACTGGAGCAACGTTCTCTAGAAAAGCAGGCTTCTGACCACAAACATTTGAGAGTTGGAATTAGATAAATGTTTATCATTGGAATTAGGTGTATTTTAAGTTGGCGTTTTCCAAATTTGGTTCCTGGAACATGAGTCCTAAAAGATACTCAATTAAAAAAATATTGGGGGTTGGGGAAAGGATTCCTGATCAAAATGAGGAAATGCTGCTATCCCCCTGGCGTTTTCAGTGGTATGTCCTACAAACCAAGAAACTGCTTTGCTTAAAGCAGTGTTTTCCAACTTTACTTGACTACTGAATCAGTCCATTTTTCAATATTACATTTATTAATGTGCAATTAATAATTTGTACATAATAATACGGACACTGGGAAATTTTGCTTTAGATAATTAGGCTATTTTAAAACTAAAGTATGTAGGTATCAGTAAGCATTGTTAGCATTGATAGTTGTTTGTCAGGAAATGAGGCTTTAGGCAATTGACATTGAAGTTCAGGAATGCTGCTAATATTGCTGTTACTGCTACTCACATTATATTTGAGGCTTTCCATTTTTGTCATAGAAACACGGTTCTCAGCAGGGCCAGGGTTCACCAGGGCAGTGACACAGACAGCTCTTGGTTGATACTTTAATACCATGTATATTTCAGTTACTTTTCTGTCAGATTACCAAAGGCACTGATGATGCATTTGATAATTTATTTTTGACTATCAATTTAATAGCAATCAGGAGCATGGGTTTAGAAAATTGATAAATTGCTCCTTTGTTAAGAAGCTAATTGGCTGCTCTAATTATCAAAGCTATAGTTTTGCGTTGTTTGGGTACACATACTTAAGTAGACACTTATATTCCCCCAAATGTGTTTCTCCTGGTCCTCTGTATGAGTCTACCATCCAGTTACTGAAGACCAGACCCGTAGAAACCGTCGCCACTGTCTAGCCTATTGTCCTGTTGGTTCTGACTCGGCATGCAGCCCAATCTGTTCCTTTCCGCAGTTCCGCTCCCTTAATCCAAGCCCGTTTCCTCTCTGAGCTTGTTCAGCCCTTCCCTGGGCTTCCTCCTCCATTCTCACCCACCGCAGACCAGCCTCCAGACAGAAGCCAGAGGGACTTTTTGTTTTTAAAGTAAATCACACTTGTTTCAAACACTCCTTCGTTTCCTTAGTTCTTAAAAATTCAAGCTCCTTCGTGTCCCGAGAGGCCAGGCCCCTCGTGATTCCAAGCCCCGCAGCCTTCCTGCCCTCGAGCCCCTGGGCCCTGCAGATCCTGTTCCCGTTCCTCAGTCCCCCAAGCTCAGGCCTGGAGATCCCGAAGTCTGCCAGTCCCTCCTTCAAGTCCTGACGTTCTGATTCCCTCACATCACCCTGTTTTATTATTTTCACACCACTGTCACTCTCTGAATTTGTTTTGCTCATTTGTACATCTTTCCCCCAAATGTGAATAAAGTCTGATTTTCGGTTCACTGTTGTTCCCAGCATCTTGAGTGATGCTGGCACATAGTAGTTGAACATATGAATAATCATCGAACAAAAGGAAATAATCATTGGAAATGTTTGCAGTGATAATTTTGATACCTGGTTATAACAAAATCAAATAAAACTTTTAACAGAACCTGTTTAAAAAAACACTATAAAGCATAGAAAGCCCATAAACTGAAATGTTCAACCCTTGATTAGTAGAGGCTTACCCTCGTGATCATGAGCGATATCACTGGACCCTTCCAGTAACTGATGCTGATTAACATATCACAATACAAATTATTTTCATGTTGTATATCCAGTCACCAAATGCCTCATTTAACCCAAAACTAGTATCCGTATTAGTGCCATCAGCATATTCACATGCTATTTTAGAGCCCAGCAAAGTACACACCTTTTTAGGGGAGATCTTATACACCTTCCAGCATTGATGAATTGCATATAAAATAGAAAAAAACAAGCAGCAACAGGGTGAGAATGGGAGGCACGCAGACACAACACACGCCCTCAGATTCGCAGATCTCAGGCTACTTTGGGACTTAATTCACTAACATCCCCTGTGTGGGGTTGCGTTAAATGGATTTTTAAGTAAGTGATTACACTTGCTTATTTGGAAGTAGTGGCAGATCTGTGAGATGAGGCAGATTTGTACTGTCAAGAATGTGGGTATGTTTACATGGAAGCAAACAACAGGAAATAATTAAGAATGTTTTAACTAGCTCTAAATAGTTTGTATTTCTGAGCATAATATGTGAGAGATTGGTATGGTTTCCTTTCCAGATTGAAGAGTATGATGTGATAGCTAGCATGATAGCAGCCAAGTGTAAAAAACTCCGTACCCTGGATCTGTGGAGATGTAAGAATATTACAGAGAATGGAATAGCAGAACTGGCTTCTGGGTGTCCCCTCCTGGAGGAGCTCGACCTCGGCTGGTGTCCTACCCTGCAGAGCAGCACAGGGTGCTTTGCCAGACTAGCACGCCAGCTCCCAAACTTGCAGAAACTCTTTCTTACAGCTAATAGGTCTGTGTGTGACACAGACATCGAAGAATTGGCGAGCAATTGTATCCGATTACGGCAACTGGACATTCTAGGTGAGGATCTAATACATGGATTGTTTTAAAGCCTTGACGTACAAGCTAATCTCCCACTTTTTGTAAAGAGAAAAAAACTTCTTGGATACAACAAAAATTTTGTCCTGGTAAGACTGCTTGGTTTGATAAGTAGTGCACCGATAGGTCAATTGGTACAGAGAGTAATTATATCTGTACTTAAGTAAAAGAGTGAAAACAATAACAGAATTTTATAGTTGGACCTGTCAAAGCCCTAAATAACCATTAAGGCTTGGTCTAGTAAGAAGAGTGAGAATTTATAGGAGCTGTGTTCTCTATTTTGATTAAGGACAGATAAGAAATTAATTCATTTGTATAATGAATTATATATGTATATATATAAAGCTTCTTGATGTTAAACTCTTGATTAAGGAATATTATAAAATCTCCATCTCTGATAATCCTAGTTTTTAGGAATAGTTGTACCCCAAGGCAAATAGATTGAAAACCCTTTCCAGTTCTAGGATTCCTTATTGCAACTCATCAGCCAGGACCCCTGTGTGATTTTGTTAGCTATTACTGTCGTCAGAAGTCCCAGCAATGCCACAGATGTAACTGTCCACACAGTTGGTACTTTGTGAACTCACATAGCACGTGCCCTGTGCCCTCTGGTCATCTATTAGGACTAAGAGGTTAGTCCATGAAGTGCTCATTACATCCTCTTCTGTTTATTAAACATTCAACAAAAGGAAAATCTGAAGATTTTCAACACCTGTGATCATGGTTTTGTTGGGGGGTTGAGTTTGTTCTCCTCTGTACCTGTCCCCGCCACAACCAAGAATCGAAGGGCAGAGGCACAGGAGCGCAGCAGAGCAAAACCTTTATTTGAATGCACTCCAAGGGGGGAATGGGCCAGCGTCAAGGCAGGTAAAGGCAGGTTCACTTGACTAAAGCAGAGAGGAATGGAAGCTCATTGACGGGAGCTTGCAAGCTCAAATCAGGCCTCCCTACTTATCTGACGTAAGGCAGAGAGAGCGAAGACTTGGGTTAAAGTCTGGGAAATAGAATGAAATGCAAAGTGACGAAGACATCACTGAAAGAGCACAGAGACAAAGCACAGCAAGTTAAGCGGTAAGAAGTCTTCTAAAAATACTCCAAGAAAGGGGAGTGTGGGCAACCTCAGAGAGGAGGCGCACTTAAGGGCTTAGGATTCTGTCTTTCAAGGCTTTCGAGAATGGGATAAAGGTGAAGGTTTAGGGGGGCATAGGCTTTCATGCCATCTCATGATGTCTACCCAGTGGGAGACAGTATATCTTTATCCATAGTCAGTCCTCCAGACAGTTCTACAGGATGAACTTCCTGTTTCTCTCCAAGATCGTGGCTGCCTCCAAGCAGTAAGAACAGATCAGTGAAGACTTCTTGTCCTGCCTCGAGATAGGTTGTTGGCTGATTATCAAAGAATATGCCAAGAATCTAACTTCCCAATTTTCTTTTAAAGTGGAATCTGAGCCTTAAGTCAAATCCCTCCTGTTCTTACTGTGGTATTCTTATCACAGCATTTTGAGGAAAATCAATCTTGATGCTTGTCCCATGTTTCTGCCCTATCTCACCTGCTTTAGCTGGAGCAATTCTCAAGGGCAGACCAGGTGCAAAGCACATAGAATGAACTCACATTGCAGAGGGCTTTAACTCTGTGAGTACTTTCGGCTCTCTGGCTTTACCTGATTAACTCCCTGAGTTCTTGGTGGGCCGCACCCTCTTTTCATCCCACTCATATCTGTCTTTCTGCTCAACAGTTTCAGTTAAAATCTGTCCACAGTCCAGGCTTATGATACATTTGTAGATGTTTATTTGGTTGCATATTAGTTTTCAAGCTACTTTAGGCAGAAATTCTTGCCTAAAAACTTAGGGAGAAGTTCTTGCTTAGTGTGTGCATGTATTAGGCTAGATGCTTCACCTCTGTGGTATTTTCCTCACTCTTCATAGCTCAGGAAGTTGGATATCACTATCTTCTCACAGATGAGGGAACCGAAAGCCCATCAGCTAAGATGTGGCAGACCAAGGGTTCAAATCTAGGATCTCTGGCCCCACCACAGTCAGTACTATTTTTTTCATACCATTCCCCCCACTTACCTTGTTTATTTTCCTTCCTACCCACGTTCTTCCTTGAATTAGCCTAGACCTTTTATAGGAGAAATATTTTGAGAAGTCAAGAGAAAAGTCATGAATTCACAGGGAGAATAAGGAAAGGCAGCCAAGGCCTGTTGAAATGCATCGCCAACTGCATTAGGCTTCAGTTCAGAGGATGGTGCTTTTGTTGACTGAAGTCTGTTTTACAACTCTTCCCCTCCAAAAAACAAAAACGAAAGCAGAAAATGAAACTCACACACCGAAGATGAAGAGTAGTCAGTGTCTGAAAGATAAGCTACAGAACCACCGAAACTGACCCTAAACCAAAAGCACAATTGTGATGAACAATGGGGTTGGTTGTCAGGTAGCCTGACTTTGGCCTATATGGGTAGGAATTTCTTGACAGACACGTAAAAATAGCTAAATATAGTGACTTTTTTGAAAATATCTTTCATGAGCATACGAGCAAGGAAATAGCAATATCTATTATGCCAAAACTCATTATAGATGGAAGACAGCCATCCTGCAAATATATTGGAACAGCTTATATCAAATACAAATGCACGTTAAAAAAAAAATCAATAATAATAATGAATAGTAATGGAACTGTGTGCTTTATATTGTTCCGAGCATATATTAACTGCTTTAATCCTCAGAACAACTTTACAAGGTAGTTCTTATTTGCTACAGCAGAGGAAGCAGGCTGGAAAGTTGTGACTTGCCCAGGGTCTGATGGCTAGTTCAGGGTCTCAGGGAATCTGGATTTGAACCAGAGTCTGTGCTCCTAAAACACTGTTATTGTCTTTATTTTTACTGTTATTTGTAGCTTCCTTTCTTCCCTGTTAGAATCCTTATTCTTTTTTAGAGATTCTTAATTCAGCCAAGCTGACTGTCATCATTCTACTTGTCATTCTGTGATTAGCGCATGTGAGTGTTAAGTAGCATTCCTCCTTCACACTGAAAAACCGGTCAGGACAAAGCTGAGTAAGATACAGCCCCTCCTTTCAGAGAGTTTATAGCCTAGCAAGGAGTAAACAAGCACACAAATGACTAATTGCAATCCAGAAGCAGGTCTATTTTGATGGGGCTCAAAGAAGAGACAGTATATGATTAAAAGAATAAGTAAGAGTGTAATTAAAAGGTTAATGGGTATTTGAAAGATATCCTTGAAAAGTGAATAGGAAATAGGAATGGCAGAAGAGGGCATTTTAGGTAGAATGAACAGCATGAAACAAAAGCATAGGGGTTAAAACCAGTGTCTTCAGAAAACAGGTCATTGAATTTGACTTAGAATGATAGTGTAATAGAGGCTTTCATGGAGAGTTTTGAACACCAGAATGAGGAATCTGCACAAAATTAAGTAGGAATGGCTATTAACAGCTTTTATTGAGGGGTGGGAGTGATGTATTAACAGCTCTGTTTAAGGAATATTAATCTGGAAGCAAGTAGTAGGTGAATTAGAGAAGAAAAAGATCAAAATTAGGGAGAGCTGCAGTAATCCATCTAATGAGGGCCCCAGCCAGGGCATGGTATTGGGAAATGAACCACCATCCCTTCATTCTCTCACTCATTACGCACTTACTGAGCATACACTGTGTCGGGCTTCGTGTGAAACCCTGGAGAGAAGTCGGTGAACAAGATGGATGTGGCCCCTGCCCTGAAGGGCAAGCTAAATGAGAACATAACCGTGCCACGAATGTGTGAGAGAACAGAAGCAGAAGGTGCTCTGGAAGCATAGGATGGGGGCCCTGGCCTGGTTAGATTTCCCATCTCCTGGCATTCTCTGAGGCTTTGGGAACTCCTAATTTATCAGGAAACTCAAGTTCAGTGGCCAAGACAGACAAATAGAAAACCATGGGAGATTTTTCTAGGAGAAAAACACCGTGTAGCCAGTGTCCTAGTTGAGGTCCTCTGATCTTATATAACAGAAACCCACTCAAGGTAACTTAAGCGTAAGAAAAAGAGAATTACTACGAAGATACAGGTATATCTCGCAGATCCACGGGTAGGAGCTAGCAATGGTCAGACCTCAGGAGGGGCTGGAAAACCGTCAAAAGGCAAGGAAGCTATTTTCTCTTTATTTTTTATCCTGCATGCTCAGGAGCCTGTCCCCTTCCCACCCGCCCCTGCTGTGCACCCACAGAGGCTTTGATGGCTGCTGCTCCCTTTGGTGTTGCCTTGCTCTCTTCTTGTTGCACTGGCTATCTCTGCCTTTCTGGGTACACATGGCCAAATACAACAGCCCCAGCCCGGGTTTTCATGTCTTTAGTTCAGGGGATCTATGGACACTGCAGGCTTTACTGAATTCCAGTTCTAAATTCCCAGGAGAATCTGTATTGGTTTGGCACGGGGCCAGTAACAGCCAAGGTAACAGTATAGTCACAGCTGCTCCGCCCCACGGGCAGGCAGGGGAGTAGGCAGGAGTTCTCAGGGGAAAAGGCGTAGGTTCACATTTCAGAAACTTTAGCCCGCATCCCAGAAAATGCATATATGTAACATGAATGTGACTTTTTTCTCCCTAGAAAAACTATAGTTAAAGCAGGGTGCATTTACAACAGATGACGTCTTAGAGCCTCGTGATATTTGGTATTTACTGAGTGCCTGCCATGTATCAGGTGCTTTACATAATTTATATAATTTCGCTTTCATATGAATATCCCCACATTACTTCAGATTTAACATGGGCTAAATAGTACTCATTATCCATCATCTGACTCTCAGGAATGACATTTTATACTATAAAATTTACCGGATCTTACAGTTACTGCTTTCTGCTCTGCTCAGTGAGTTCCTCACGGCAGACACTAGTCATACTCTTCTGCATTTCCAGGACCTGAAACAGAAGTTTCTAACACTGAGAGGTAGTTGCTCTCAGTAATTGCATTACATGGAATTAGAGGTTGACTCGTAAGCATTGCTGCCTAACTTGACCCATGGACTAAGGAAAATGAGATATGCAAACAGTTTTGAACTGGGATAACAGAAATAGGAAGGTCTGGAGGAGCTGATTAGAAAGGGGTAGAAGGTAGGCATGAAGAAGGTGGGTAGAGTATTGAGAAAACGCAGGCCCTTGAGGCCAGATTGGCTGGGAGAATTCAGTTTGTATTTTTTTTTTTCAGGACTACTTCAATATGAAGTCTTTTGTTTTAAAAATCTTAATTTTTAAAAGGCTATTTAAGTGTGTTTTAAACAATAAATAATAAAGGGACTTTTTATGAAGACATTATATAAATGTTATATTGAAGGCGTTTTGTTTTTGTTTTTTTAAACAGGAACAAGAATGGTAAGCCCGGCATCCTTAAGAAAACTTCTGGAATCCTGTAAAGATCTTTGCTTACTTGATGTGTCCTTCTGTTCCCAGATTGATAATAGAGCTGTGTTAGAACTTCATGTGAGCTTTCCAAAAGTATTTATAAAAAAGAGCTTTACTCAGTGACTTAATATGTGTTCTGTAATAAAGTTATGCTTTTGTAGTGTTTTATTTGGGGTTTTGTTTTTGTTTAGTTTTCATAATGGTATGAATGTCTTAAGACATTTGTAGATTTTGAAGAAACATGAAATCCATTAAATCAAGAAAAAATGTGAACAAATGTTTTCACAATATACTGCACTTTTCTTGAAGAGTATGTGAGTGGCTTATATTATTTTTACCTATGTGAATCAGTGATATTATGCTATAGTCAATAATTACATGTTGAATAAAAAGTAGCATGAAAACATTTTAACTTATTTTTAAAGGTGCTTTGAGCAGAAAGCATCATAGTATTTATGCAAAAACAAGATTAATTTTTCACAACTCCATGTAAACCTTATGACCTGGTGTAGGGAAAATGGAAGTTCCATGGCCAGGATCCTCACCTGGTCCTAATCGAATCTACCCATTGTATACGTGCAATGAGTAGTACTCAGCCTACGGTGCAGGCACAGGCTTATATATCCACTGACGATAAGCCATTATTGCCTGTGTTGCTATAAAAAGAGTTCCCCCAGTGCTAAGAGCAGAGCCTAGAAGGGGGCAAGAGATCAGGAGAGGAGAGGAGAGGCTGGAGCAGAGGCAGCACCTGGGGCAGAGGCCGAGACAGGTGGACAGGATTCTAATGCCTGACCTGCCACCATGAGACTAAAGCTTGGTATAAGACCCTTTGTACCCCAGACCTTCCATTGTCACTCTTCAGTCTCATCAAATCCAGAGGGAACTCGCCCGGGGCTGAAACCCTCAGGCAAGACACCTGGCCAGTATTTTGTTTGGCATATACAAAATTGTCAGTTGGAGAAAGAATCTTATTTTTTTCATCTAAGATTATTTTTTAAGCTAATATATTAACTTTTCAACTTTAAAATTTTCAGTTTTTCCACTTCTGATACACTTGTCTATTTTACTACTGGATGATATCAGTATAAAAATATGGGCATAATCCAGAAAAAAAGGTATACTACTAAATGAAATAAATTTTCAGCTGTTAAGCAGATGCCTTAAAATTTTGCCAGAGGGAAAGGCTTAAGACTTCTTCATTATATGTGGACTTTATTTATATATATGTATATATATATTTTTCCCCATTCCACAGTGCCTTAGATAGTTAGAAATCCGCTGTAGCAGAGGAAAAGACAAACATTGTTTTGTTAAAAAGTGAATTGCTTTTGTTTTGCTGTTAAGAAAGTAAAAATACTTTCTGGCATGAACAGGTAGGGCTGTTTTGAATAGCAAGCTAAGGATATATTGTAACAACTTAATTTTCCCAGAGGGCAAAATGCCAAAGTACGTACTAGGGTGAGTGGTCCTGTCTAACTCTACTGTCCAATATGGCAGCAGGTAGCCATGTGTGGCTATTTTATTTCATTTTAGTTAAATGTAATTTGAAATTCTCCCCAGTTGTACTAACCACGTTTCAAGTATTCAGTAGACCTGAGGCTAGTGGTTATCATATTGGACAGCATTGCTCTAGAATTTCTTTTGTTATAAGATGTAGTCATTTTAGGAAAAGTACATTTAGTTAAGAAATTAGCATGGTTAATGTGTATCTTTAGGCAGTTTTTGAGGGTACTGTCAATAGTACATATAAAGCATTTTTCCCGCAAAGTTCTTAAGCTGGTGAATTTATACATGTGGCAAATAGTAGGCATTCGGTAAATATTTATTGAATGAACAAAGAATAGATTGTTGAGTTAAGCCATATAATCTCAGATTTTTAAAATGGAAATATTATAAATTTTTGGGAGGACTGTGCATTTTTTTAGTAGAATATAAAGAATATAACATCGTGACATTTAAAATATTAGGATATTATTACAGTCTCCTCCATATAAGAAACTTTCTGTATGAGAATTACTGTCCTGTTGGGATGCCCCATCCTATCTTCTGTTTGATTCAGAAGCACAGCACAGTTGAAAAGGTGTGGTGTCCCCCACTGTTACTGTCATGTGCTTGGATTTTCTTTTCAGTCACAGATGTATATAAACATTTTAAAGGTTTTATTCAGTGGACCTTTTAGGAGGATGATATTTATAATTTGACTACCAACTGGGTGAAGTAATATTTTTATCTTAGAATACCAGGTGACATTGAGTTAATGTTTGCTTTGTGTGCTTTGCATTGGCTAACTCAGTCTTCACGTCAACTCTCCAAGTTAGATATCATAACTTTGTCTTATTGCCTCAAATGAGGAAACTGAGGCAAAGAAAGGTTCAAGAAGTTAACTCATGATCACATAGCAGCTGGGGACAGAGCCAGCATACACACCTAGGACATCTGGCTTCAGAGGCAGTGCATTCGACCCCTGCTCTAAGTGTCCAGGGTGGCTTCTGGCTCTAGAGCAGAAGTCGGCAAACATTTGCTGTTATGGGCCAGATAGTAAATATTTGAGGCTTTTGGGGCTAGGAGGCAAAATTGACATTATTATGTAGATAATTAAACAGAGAAAATTTCCACAAAATTTTATTGACAATTCAAAGCATAACAATAATTGAGAATAATTTTTTGTAATACGGTTCTACTAACAAGAAAAATGAAATGCTCTGGGGGAGGATAATATTTCACTTAATTGGGATTCAAAGTTAGTATTTCCTGTCATCAAAATTGATTGTAGGTATTCGTCTGTTAATGTTGATATCTAGTAAGGTTTTACATATTTTGTCTTTGAAAATGTCTTTTCAAAGAGGTAAGTACTGTCAAATACATATGTTAAACCATGAGAATATGATTTTCATTGAACATATTCATCACTTGAAAGGCATCGATAGTATTCTGTTAGATTCTTTCTTCTCTTGATAGTTCCCTTTTAGCATGTTATCACATTGCAGATTAATTATTCCCGATCGAAGATTAGGTGGAACTTCCTCAATTATACAACTGAATGGATTTGGAAATACGGAAATTACCTTTACACTTGCATAAGAGTCCAAACAATGCTGCTGGGCCTGTAGATTGAGCTCAGAAAATATATCTGCTGCAAAGTCATGGAGTTCCTGCTTCTTGTCTTACCTTTTCATAGTACAGGAAGTACATAAAGCAGCCCGATGTTACTTTGTGATTCAAACAATGTTAGTTGTCATCAAAATTACTGTGTTTTCACACATAAACACTGTTCTGCAGGCTCCACCTCCAGAGCTGCTGATTTAGTAGAATTTGCATTTCTAATGAGTCGTTAGTTCATGCTAATGCTGCTGGCCTGAGATGCACCCTTCAAGAAGCACTGCTCTAGAACCTTCCTTGAGTCCAGAGCCTTTTCCTGAATCCCAGTGAATCCTACATACAATGGAAATAACTGTTCCTATTGTTTTGCACTGTTTCAATTTTTGGTTCAGTTCATTACAAAACATTATCAAGTCTGCAACAGAGCCTACCTTCCAAAGCCATTTAGTGTTCTGAATAGTGGTTGAGGGTATTTGTTCTTGATCAGGAAAATGTCAGTGTCAGCTCTGAGTGCAAAAACTCCCAATAAAACTACCACTGCTAAGCCAACAGGACTGCTGTGTGGCAGGCAAATCAGGATATTCAGCTTATGTGGCTGACAAAAGATAACTTGTGATGGTTAAGTTCACATATATTCTACAAAGTTACCTGTTAATTAATAATGCAGTAGATATCCATAGGTTTTAAACACTAATTCTCACAAGCTTTGTAAATTTGACCAACTAAGCCTTTTTTTTTTGGCTCCATACATACTTTTACCACCACCAGTTGTACTAATACATCTTAGCAGATTCTACTTCAGGTTGGACTGAATTCATGTTTTCTTAACTTCTTAGAAAATATTCTTTCCTGTAATTGTTTCATGCAGACTATTCATAAACACTAACTCTTCAGTCAGGTCAACCTCGGCATTGTCAAATAAACAACAGTAACATGGCAGTGTCAGTACAATCTGTTGATGCATCAAGAGCCAAGGAAAGCCACTCAATCATTTGCCTTCTTTTTTTATTGACTATTAATATTATTCCCAATGTTATAAATTCCTGGAGCAACTACTCTTGCCAAAAGGTTAATTTAATATCCTTGAGCAAGTTTATTTTGGATTCATTTCTTCAGCTAATGAATCAAAAACATTTTAATTAACACCATTGATAAAAGGCTTTCCTTGCTTGGCTAACAAATGAGCCACTCAGAAACTTTGGCTGCAGCATTATTTTCGCTTTTTACTTTTATAAGGAAATTCTGCTGCGACGAGATACCTTGTTTTAAATTTCATATTTCTCTGCCCCTGCATTCCTATAAATTAAGAATATTATGATGAATACTTCATCTGTTCATTCCAGTGCTTTACCATCAAGTTAACAACACAATAATCCATAATCTCCACTATACCTTAAGTACATACACATGACACTTGAAATCTACTGTTCTTTCTCTCTTCTTTTTCTCTTTTTTTTTGTTCTGACATTATGGGTATGCACTGATAACAAAAAACGTAAAAATATTGTGGTAAGACACTATATGCATGGCATTCAAAATGCTGGTAGTTATAACTGCAGCATTACAGTTTATAATGCGCCACGCAGCAGTACAGAACCGTGAGAGCACCACGTGGGTCTCTCCTGCAGCCCCTCAACTCTAGACAATACATAAACACCTAAGTGTGGCCATGTTCCAATAAAACTCTTCACTTATGGACACGGAGTTGAATATCATATAATTTTCATGTTTCATAAAATACTGTTCCTTGCTTTGACTTTGTTTTAGCTATTAGAGACTGTAAAAACCATTTCTTAGGGTAAATTCCTAGAAGTGGAATTCCTGGGTCAAATTAAGTTGCAGTCTGGATTTGGCTTGTGGACCGAACTTGTGAACCCTGTTCTAGGATATCCTCAGACAGCAAACCCAGGTTTGCCCATTCCTAATTTTATAAACCACATGCAAACTGCTTCTCAGCTTTTATCTTTCTCATTTTACCGTTAAGATTTTTAAGATGAAGAGCAGTATTGTATTGACTTAGAGAAAACTTTTTACCATGACGAGAGAATTTTGAATTTTTTTTCTTTGTAACTGAGGTGTATTTGACAATTAGGAATTGTATATATTTAAGGTATACAGCTTGATGGCTTGATATTCATTAACATTGTGAAATAATCACATTCAAGCCAATAGACCTCTTCAGATAGTTACCACTTTTTTTTTTTTGGTAGTGACATAAGATTTATTCTCTTAGCCAATTCAAGTATACAATATTGTTAACGATAGTTACATTGTTACACATGAGATCTCCAGAACCTATTCAGCTTGCCTAACTGGAACTTTATACCTTTACTAACATCACCCCATTTCTCCCTCCCCATGACCCTGATAACCACCACGATACTCTGCCTCTGTGAATGTGGCTATTTTAGATTTCACGTGTAAGTGAGATCATGCACTACTTGTCTTATGTCTGGTTTATTTCACTTAGCACAATGTACTTCGTGTTCAGCCATGCTGTTATAAACAGTAATAATTCTTTCCTTTTAAGGCTAAATAACATTCCAATATATATATATGTAAAGTGATACACACACATATACCACATGTTCTTTATCCATTAATTTGTTGACATTTAGGTTGTTTCCATGTCTTGGCTACTGTGAATAATGCTGAAATGAATGTGGGAGTGCAGAGATCTCTTTGACATGGTGATTTCATTTTCTTAAGATGTGTATCCGGGAGTGGGATTGCTGGATCCTATGCTGGTTTTATTTTTAATTTTTGAGGAAATGCCATACTGTTTTTCATAATGGCCATACCAGTTTTCATTCCCACCAACAGAGGATGAGAGAGATAAAGAACAGAGAGAATGTGTAACGAGAGTATATAATATATGGACTTAAGACAACCAAACTACTTTTGGTGTGCTAAAAGGGAATGAATGACACAAGACACATTCCTCCATCCATTTAGTGAACAATACACGTTGACAGCAGATACACGTTGACATCTGTGTGCTAGGCACAGATTGAGGTAGGAGAGCCCAGTTTACAGGAAGCATATGAATGACCACAGACCATCAAAATGTGAAGCCAAATAACCCATTGTAATTAGCAGTGACAGATGACTTAAAATTTTTTATAATTAATAATCTTAGCATTTTGGTAAAATAAATTATTTCCCCAGTGGCTCAGTGAGCATAATAAAAGGATCCTCTCAATTTGAACTGCTCTGAAATAAGACCCTAAAAAAACATAATGTGTAGCAAAACATTTAGACCGTTAAATTCTCCCTTTCCTTTGGATTCTTTGGTTTTGAGTCAGTATGTAGTAAGTTTCTGATTTCTTTGCAGAAGTATTTTTATTTCTTGGTGTTTCTCAGGAATAACTAAAGACTGAAAATTCATTCTGCACATGTAATAGTATCAACCAAGGAGAGTCAATAGAAGCACATTTGGATACCATGTATATTAATAATGAATGAATAGCTTTTTTTTTTACTCAAAGGAATTAAAGGATGCTTATTACAAGGAATTTTCTTTTTCAAAGCCATTTATCAGTATTGCATCTAGTGTCCCTCCCCAACTTTTACTGCATTCAGTATTGATACTTGAGGAGAACTTTTCTTTTTAGCCACTCTGAAAATTTCACCAATGACCCTTAACAATATTAGCTATTACCAAAACCTACTCTAGTAGCTATGGTTTTATACTTGCAACCTAGTTCTCTAGCACTACACTAATGTCACTAAGCAAATGAGGTGACGATTAGCAGCAATAGCTACAAATTGAAAGGGAAAAGAAATTAATCAGAGATCAGGATTTATTATTTTTTTAATAAATATGGATAGCGGCCAAGATTTTTCCTTTGTCACAGTAGAAAGTCTAAGATTTTTGCCTGTAAGTCTGAATTTTTGGCTTAAGTTTCTGTACATAGGAATAGTCTTAATGATTTATTTGATTACATTTTGAAATGAAAAGGTAATTATGTCAAAATTGACATTTTCAGAAGAAAGATGTTTATCAGTCTAAGGGGATTGTGGGGTATCATGATTGGTGCACATGGTGTGCGCGGGGTCACGGGGAAGACAGTGTAGCTCAGAGAAGACAAATAGGGACTCTGGCATCTTACTACACTGATGGACAGTGACTGCAATGGGGTGGGGGGGGGCACTTGATAATAAGGGTGAATGTGATAACCACATTGTTTTTCCTCTGAAACCTTCATAAGAGTGTGTATCAATGATACCTTAATAAAAAAATTAGCGTAGTCTTAGCCATTATTTTTTTAAGGAAAAATTTAAAAGAAAAGCAGTCATACCAGATGAACTGAGATCACACCAAAGATAAAACAGCTCTTTCAGTTACAATGAGAATCTGCAGAGACTACTGACTGAGATGTTTTACATTTTATTTGTATGAAAATGCTGTTCAATGTCTAATGACTTTTACTGTTCGTATTATTCTTTACTTTAGAATAATAGATGTGCTTGAGTATCTGATTAGCTCACTTTTAAAACTGATCATTTCAGGGTACTGCTGAATATAATGGATGGTTTGGGTAAATGGGTTTGTGTCACAGCCTCTGAAATAAGAGGAGGATGTGCCTGGCAGATGAGCCATCATCTATGTGCTGAACATTAACAATCCATCCTCATGCTATGAAATGACATCCGCTCGGGTGTATTTTAAACTCTAAAATTACGCGAGTCTGCAATTCAACAGTAAACTATGTTCACACTGTTATGTACTTCTTTATACTTCCTCAATAATTTCCCCAAATAAGATTTTGCCTAATATGTGTTTGGTTTGTTATTTAAAACAAACCAAAGTTTGATACATTGTTGTCCCACTTCTACTAATAAGGTCTCATGTACTGTGGTATTTGCTTCTTGTAGAAGCCAGTTACCTCATTATTAGTTAGCTCCTAAGTTATTCCAGTTCTGGGTCCTGACCAAACTACTTTTGTTGTGCTAGAAAGGAATGAATGACACAGATAAGACACATTCATCTACCCATTTAGTGCACAATATATGTTGACAGCAGGTACACGTTGACATCTGTGTGCTAGGCACAGATTGGGGCAGGAGAGCTGGGCTTACAGAAAGTATGTAAATGGCCACAGAGCAAGTTTCAAAAATGGTTATGGGCTAACAAAAAATTCTATGGTGAAATAAAGCATCAAATACAATGGATTCAGCAAAGTTAGGCAAATTTCTTTCCGGCTGAACTTCAGACCTTTTAATGTCTACTGGACAATGAGATGAGGTCAGTTTCTAGTGTTGCCCAGTTTTCTGTGGAATACCTGTCAACATTTCTTGGAAACTAATTTCTCAAAGCACAGTTTGGCAAATGCTGCTAAGTGGCATTATATGGTGTACTATAAAAAGTATTCACTACAGTAACTTAATTTACTTGCTAAAGATCATGCATTGTCATTTGTTTCTAAAAATAAAAATTTTGATTATTTCAGAAGATGAGAAACTTGACTGATACTCCAATGATATGATTAAAAATATATATATTTCTAAGCATGATTACTTTTTATTTGGGCCCATAATTTCTAGTTCAGTTTTTAGTTACGTATTAGATCTTTAGACTATGTGCTTGCTTTAAGTGTTCTGAAGTCTGTGAAGTGAATCATAGACTAGTCGCTGGGAATGGCTAAAGGAACTACCGTGGTATCTGATATTTAGTGTCTGTGTAGGATTTCACTGTCAGGTTGGTTTACTTTATATATTGTGCTAGTCTGTACACTAGTCTAATAATCGTAGAGTAATAGAAAAAAGTAGATATTTTAAATTAACTTCAGATCAGTGTCGAAAAAATGTTTAATATGTGATATATTTTTTGAAAGTTACACTGACAGTTCACAACTAGCTTCTGTTTTGCTAAAGTCTGAGAATGAAGGAAGGTGGTAATTTATTACAAGAATCATTTCTTCCTAGATAGATACTTTTTTGTAAACCCTACTATATGTGTAGTAACATATATACACGTATTCATTTCAGTCACTCAAGTAATATATTTTTAATTTATTTTCCTAATTTACTAAATTATTTCTTAAACTTGTTTTTAGTGAGAAGTTCCATTTCTGCAATCCTTTCTATAGGATATTTTTTAATTTCTGCTAAGTTCACAACAGCAAAACCTAGAGAATTGCTAATACTAACACAAATTCTGGCACACTATTTTCTTATTTGTTTTTGCCAGCAGATGCCTCAAATAAAGAAATTAATTGTGCTGCAGCCCTGGTCCCTTTTAAAACCCTAAAAAAATTCTACCCAGTAAGACCTAAAAAAATTGTTTTAAGTCCTTATAAGCAGCAATATTTGTAAAATTTAAAGACCTTAAAATGGGTGTTCCTAGCATGTGTTACTGACAAATCAAAAACTCTAGAGACTGAGAACTCTGAAATAAAAGGGTTTATTGAGCCATTACAGATGCAGCCAGATAAGGACGGAGTCCTGGCACCGGAAGTGTCTGCTTCCCCAGCAGCAAGGCCAGTTCACAGAAACAACTTGTCTGCCAGACTCAAGGCAGGGCACGTTTATGAGGGGGTCTCAAGAAAAGAAAATTCTTTAAATTCACATTGGCCACAGATAAGAAAGGCAGGCTGACGTGAAGTGGGGAAAGTCCAGGAATAGGTGGTGAGTCGCTAGAGAAGGCTTGTGGCTTGGTTGTTGATGATCTCACATGGGTCACACAAAAGGCGGGTGTGGTGGTCCTGGGGACCCTCTAGAGGATTGTTGAAATGACTTCATCCAGGAACGTGGAGTTTCTGGTTAGCCATGGTCCAAGGCTATCAACTGATGACTGTCCCTTGTCTCTCTCATGTTCTGACCCATAGGTCACTTAATTTAGGACATTTCAGAATTCTTGCCTTGTCATTACCTTACCATTTGTCAGCAGTGTGTCTGACCATGTGTAGCTACGCAGGGAAGAGAAACTGTTAGACAACCATTCTGCTTCCATCTCTCAACATATCGTCTGATTTCCCATCTATGTACATACACTCCTTGCCAGAGTCAAGGGTCTCATTTTCTGCTCGAAGTGCCTCAGGTTTACCAAGGCCTTGAGTCTGAGAGGAACAGTGTCCTGGAACATTATCAGCCACATTCCTCAGTGCCTTCAGCGCTAAATCTCTGTAACAAGCCATGAACGTTTACTGTAGCCTGAAGTCCTTCTACATTAGGCTATTTTTTAAAAGTTTTGAACATTAAAATACCAAATGTTAAAGAAGGTGGATTTTTAACCCTAGTGTTCATTTATAAATATTTAGCCACCAACTTTAAGGTGGGGGTGTGGGGAAGCCCTGATTCACATGCGTTCCAATTTTTGTCATGTAAATACTCCTGTGTGACATTTCGGGCTATTGGTGTGAAGCTACTTGGTGCTAAGTTGGAATTATGCACACAGTTGGCTCTTCTGAGGGGAGAGGAATCGGCTTTAGCTCACCATTGGATGAAATTATTAAACACTGAACTCATATAATTTCTGAAAAAGAGGCACAATAAGCTATAGCAAGTATTCTTCCAGAGGTGGCATTATGTCTAGTTAAGTGGTCCTTCAAAATCTACAGAATTTTTCCATGCCACTGAATATATTGAAACAATAAAATTAAAATAAATATTCCTAAACTAATATGCCATAATCCTTAATAAGAGAACCAAGAATATAGGAAGGAGTACTTCAAAAAAACTTACAAGGAGAAGCAAATTATTTTTGCTGATGTAAATCTGACCTTGATCATGTAAATTGACAGAGCATTGTGTATTTGGGGGATTATTATTTTTAAAAATTCCCCTTATTTCCATAGACTCTGAAAACTATATCCCCAGATAAATTCTGACATTTCCTCTCTGCATGGTAGTGCGATTTTACATCATGAAATGGTCCTATAGATTCATTACACCTATTTCCCAAACACCAATGACCATAACTCAAATATGTACCTAAACTGCATAAACTATAAACCACATAAAAACATTCTATCACTAACATATATGCAGGCACATTGACAAGATATTTACCCATTTTTATAACAAAGATTCTTGGCTTGAGAACCTCAGAATTTTTACTTTTGATATCTTTCTGCCTCAAGTACCAGATTTGTGGTCTAGATTTGCAAGCATTTATGTCATAGCTTTAATCAGGCTACAATGAATAACAACCTTGAAAATGTCAGTGGCTTTCGATAATCCCTATTTCTCTCGTGCAGCATTGTTGGCTACCGTGGGTCGGTTGCTGTGGCCACTGGAATATGGTTCAGGGGCAGGTCTGCTCCATCCAGGATGCAGGCTGAAGAGAAAGCCCTCCCTGGGCTCTGCCCGCCTGTGGCGGAGGGCATGGACACAACAGAGCTGGCAGCACTGTGAGATGCCTATCAAAGTGTCTCTGTGGATATACTGCTCATCGAGTCTGTTCATTTTCTGTTGGCAAAGCAAGTCTGCTCACATTCGGTAGCCATGCCTAGTCATAGGGCAAGAAGACCTCTCTTCCTACAGAGAGCCCTTGTAAGTCATAGCCAGAGGTGTTAGGAACAAAGAACTCTGAACAATAATATCCCAGATACCACAAGGTACCACATATATTTGCGTTCACTATATGTAGTATGAAGTATGTCAAAATTATAGGAAAGGAAATAACATCTTAATTTTTTTTAAAGGAACTATATTTTTATGTTGGCTTAGGTTCAGAATTTAGAAGGATCCTCACTCTTCGTGTTTCAATTTTTGGAAAATAAAAAGATTTTCCCCAATATCACTATCATCTAATTCTGTAGTAAATAAGAAAAAAAGATAAACTAATAGAAATGTTCCTAGGTAATTGATGGTGTAGTAATGGAAACAATAAAAGGGGAAGCAGGGGTCACAGGAATCTGCAATGTGGAGTGTGTTATTTTTTGGCTGATATTTAACTTTTCTTAATCTCAGTTTCCTCATCTGTAAAATAAAAAGTTGTTCCACAAGCTTCCTAATGTCATTCTTACGATGAAGCTCTCATTCTAATGTTTTTTTAAAATTGCCATCTAATTAACAAAGCATAACCTTCTACAATTTTTATTATAGTTGAACTCATTGTTTTTCTTGAATTATGGCCAAGCAATGGAATTTTGATTTTGTTTTATTCATATCCCACCCTACTCAAAAATGAATTTGAGATAAAGTAATAGAAAACAATCCTTGTTTTTGATCTTAATAGTCCATCTAGTACTCTTCCATTTCTCTGAGATTTGCTGGTTTAAACATCATTACATATAAGGATCATTTGGGGGCTTGTTTCAAATGTAAATTTCCACTCCCCAAATCCCTGGAGATTCTGAACCTAGATAGGACCCAGAAAACTAACATTTTTAACAAGCATCCCTGGTGTCCAAACTAGTCTAAGTGGTACAAACCCTATAAACTATTTTGGTAATAATTTTTAAAACCACCCTCCCCCACAGCAGACTGGCAGACTGTATATTTAGCATAATAATTTAAAATTAGTTGTTAAGACCATGCTCCTCCATTATACATTTTTAATTTGGTGCCTGTATTTTGTCTCCAGGAATGTAATATTTTTCTTACTATACTTGGTGTATCGAGCTTCTGTAAGTGATGGAATTATGTTTACATACAAATTTTAGAAATATGGAAGCCAAAATATCTCAATATTCCTTTGAAGTGAAAGTGCTTTGATTGGTATTAGCATTCTTCAAATGCATACAGGGTAGATCTATCTCTGAAAGAAATACTACAAATTTAAAACTACTCTTGGATTATTACATCCAGTCTCCCTGCTACTTCTCTGGTTCTCTTACAATCTGATTTCTACCTCCATATACCCCTTTTTTAAACTCACTTAGACCTTGTCATTTCTCTGCTTAAAACTGTCCAGAACCAAAGCCCTTACCCTATAGGAACACATCTGCCCAGCTGACCGCCTGGCCTTCTGTACCTTTTTTCCTTGCTGAAATTCTCCTCCCCACGTATCTTCTCCCTCTAGTTCTCACTCTCAGGTCCCTGCGCAAATACTGCCTACTCAGGGGCCCTCTTGACCATCCAAAATAAAATAGCATACGTATTCTCTCCCACCCATCAATCAGTAGTCTTTGTATCCTGCTATATTTTTGTTTCTAACACTTATGACTACTTGACCTACTATTTAACAATTTATATTCACTTCTCTATAATTTTTAGTTCTGTAAGCACAAGAACTTTAATTTGTTCACTGCTCTGTCTCCAGGGTTTAGAATAATACCTGGCATGTACGTAGTAGGTACTCAACAAATATTTGTTGAATAAATTCTGGAGATTATCCACAGCTTGGCCTGTCTCCAGTGTAAGGCAGGACTATTTTAAGACCCAAGTTTGATAAAGTAAGCAATCGGTTTTTAAAGACGGTTTTATTTTCTCCTGATTTCTCATCTATTTTGAAAGTCATTTTAATTTATTACTTTCAGATATATCATCCCTTTTTCGAACTCTCTTGTTTCAATCTTTTTCCAGTCTGTTTTTTAATTATGTGTGTGATACTTTATTTTGAATTATGGCAATTTAAAGTTGATATTTCATTTCTGCAAGTTTTAATTACTTAAGTGAAATATGAAACTCCAACTATGAATTCAGTGTTGCTGAAAGGCATCAGATTTACATTCTCATAAAAGTGAGCACTTATCTTCATGTGATACATATATGGGAAAGGTGTAGGCATGGATAATAGCATTCAGGATTACTCCTGAAAACTAGGAATCGTCTTGATTAAAAAACAAACTAACTAAAAGCATAATTTATTCTTCAGCATCCTCTGATACATGTCTTCTAAAACCAGTGTAAATACTGGTAGAGACTTTTTATGTTATAAAAGTATGCCTGACTGGAACAGAATTGTGGTTATTTAGATGATAGGTCTGAAGCACTTTGAAACAGAAGGGAAAAAGTTGTTGAAGTTTATAACATTTTTTGTAAAAGTAACTATATTAAAACTGTCCACTCATTTTGACATTTTCCACTGCTTGGCCTAGATTTCCCTGCTTGTTCACGTCTGGTCTGGTGCCTAGAAATGCCCTAAGCCAGTGCACCATCAAGAATGAAGGTGTGGGTCCCCTCAGCAGGCCCAGGAGAGGTTCTTGCTAAAAACTAAGGGAATATGGAATGGACAGTAGAAGGTAATCACGAATACCAGCTGCAACCACGTGACCAGCTACAGACAGAAGGGCTGTAATTGTCATGAGTATTTCCTCATTTTGTTACAAATGTGTGTGTGTGTGTGTGTGTGTGTATGGCAAATATCTTTATTTTCTTCCCTCTCATTTCCTTCACATGTAATATTAGCCGTATTGATTTTACATCATAGTATTTATTATGAACTGTACATCATAGTATTTAAGTTAGGGGACATCAAGAAGAGTAAACACCACCTAAGGACTTGGCATCCTCTTTTGGGGAATGGGTTAGTGTGTTTTCGGTTGTATGGGGGATAGTTGTACCATATTAGGAATTATGACCTTATTATTATCTTTATTTGGAGATTAAGTATAGTCTGGGGAGCTGTGTATGGATGTCAAGTTGACAAAGGTGCTCTTGTGAAGGGTGATTTTATGAGTCAGCTTGGTGCCACGGAGTTCCCAGTGTTTGGCCAAACATTATCCTGGGTGTATTCTTTGTGTCTGGATGAGTTAACAGTTAAATCAGTGGACTCCGAGTAAAGCATAATACCCTCCCTGATTAAGGGGGCCTTTTCCAGTCCGTTGAAGCCTGAATAGAAAGAAAAGCTCAGCCTCTCCCAAGCAAGAATTTCTCCACCACATATGCCGCCACACTTCTTATGCAGTGTTAGCTCCTCCTGCTTCTGAGCAGACTGCCTTTAGCCCTCAGGCTGGGACCCTCGTTCTGCTGGATCTCCACCCTGTTGGGCCATCCTGCAGATTTTGGATTGCCAGCCTCTATAATCCCATGAGCCAATTCCTTATAATATTAATTAAAATAAATATACTTATACATACATACATATCCTATTGATTCTGTTTCTCTGGCAAACTAATATATCTTTCAATGAGACCAAAAAAGCATTGACCTACAAATGTACAAGAAAATAAAGATATTTTATTAATTGATTCAAAACACGTATGTGCTAATGGCTGTGTCATTATACACGCACACTATAAAAACTAGAGGAAGATTGCATCATATATATTTTATTGGAGAGATCTAGTCACTTACTGAGCTTTAAGTGTGTAGCCTTTTCTATCACTGCTCTTGCCTACCTTACAAACATCTTTATATTTTTTAATAACTATCATTTCTGCAGAGCTTTTGCTTTTTTATGAACTTGGGACTCAGTATATTTAAGTTACTTTATCACTGTAGACATTTTTTTAAGTCCTTTAACTTCACAGAACACTGATGCACAATGAAATCTATTTTCAACTTTATGTATTACCGATGATGGTAACTTAGTTTATGTCTTATAAAATAGTGGAAAATGTTCTTGTTGTATATGGTGCTGCCTAGTATCTATAAGCTGAATTCAAGCTAAGATGGAAAACAAAAATTGGATTTAGATATGTTGGCTACGACATTCATTAAATAAATCACATATAAAATTGGGCCACAGAAAAAAAGCACAAAACTTTAGGACATATATTCAGAATCATTTCAGAAACTTCTGTGAGATATTGAGGCTCTGTCAGTTTACAAAACAACTTACGAGAAATTAGGTGTAGTACTAATAGGCTTCCTACAAGGAAAAAAAAGTAATTTTTGAAGTTCCTTCAAGGACAAAAGATAATGGATGTTTTTATAGTTTGCATCTGGACTAACTCTATTAGCATCATTAGTGGTAATGTATTCCAGAAGCCATTTAATGTAATTACGCAGATAATATTTTTTCGTTAAGAATGTTGTGGAATTTCAAATAAGAACATCTTTCTGTTTATGAAATCTCTTTATCTTCTAAGAGTAGTTTCCTAGAAAGGTCTATTACCTCTACAGTAAGAAATAAGGAAGCTGTAGGTTAGGAGTCTAATAACCTTCACTTTTATAAATCACTTAATATCGATATAACTCTTCAAGTTGCTAAGTCAAGATAGGAAAGAAAAAGAACTCTCCAACTACCCTTCCTTTTAGATCTTCGCCTTGCAATGTTTAAAATATACTTTTCTTATTAGAACATTAGTTATCATAGGCATTTTATTTTTCTTTCTTCCTTTTTTTTTTTTTTTCTTACCAAGTCACCTTGGAACCCTTCTTGAATCACCACCTTGACTTTCTTTGGGAAAACACCCCTCGGACTCGGAGGACATAAGGTTTGGATGGGGCTGGTGCCGAGGTTTTAGAAGTTGGCATGTAAACTGAGGACTGACCAATTGAGCACTGCAACCCCTCTTACACAAATGCACACACACCACTTACTGTTTGAAAAGATGGGCAATGAGTCTAATTCTGAGCCTTGGGTGGAACTCTTCAGGCTGAGGGTCTTTACAGTACAGAATACAAACCTAACATCTATCAGCAGGATGAGCTCACGGGCCAGGAGCAGAGAGCCAGACCCGGTCCTGACGATGCCGTTTAATCCCCTGGATGGAGTCATTTCAGAAGTTTAATGTTGCATATTCTAATAAATGCCTGGTTTTGTTTGCCTGTTTGTTTGCTAAGCCTGTGTGCTTTAGTTTGTGACTTGCACGAATGAATGAGTCCTACTGGTCATACACTACTATTTTGAAGGAAATACTCTAAGCAACTCCTCTTCCCACCCATCTCCTGTAGGGGCAAGTTCCCTTTGTCTTTCCCAGTTGTTCCCTCCATAAAGTACCATCCCTCTTCATCCTGGCACACCACATCTTCTCATTTTATTAAACACTGGCAAGTCATTTTCTTATATTACCTTTCCTAGCTTTGAATTCTCCCCCAACTAAGAATTCCAACCAAGTCAGCCTACACATAATATTTATATGGTTTTGTTGTTCTGGAAATGGGTATGTATTTGTGCACCTGGACCAGAAACTCCTTGTGGCAATTAAAAGTAATACTGATACGAGAGTAATTCAAGGTTCCCCACACACTTAGGAATAATACAGCGTCATCTGAACTGGTTGAAACTTTTCATCTAGTAGAAAGTCCTTTACTCACATTTGCCATTAACACAGACGATTGTGAGTTGGGCAGGAATAGCAGCCCGAGACCCTTTAAATGCTGAGTTTTACTATGATTCAGAACTGCTAAGATTTACTTTAGTGAACGTTTTCTTCACCAAATGTCTCAAAAAGAACTTCATCTTACAGTGCAGATATGCCAGACCGACAGCACCATTCCCGTATCACTCTTTTCTTCAGTTTTTCTCTTACTGCCTTTTACCACCTCAAAGGCTATGGCCTGAGACAACAATGACTTATTATTTTCCATGATCCTGTGGCTCGTTTGGCCACTTCTTCCAGTCTTGCCCAGGCTCACTAGTGCTGCATTCAGCCGGCTGATTGGCTGGGCATGGGTTCAGCCAGACTGTTGGCTGAGGCACATCTCTCCTCCACCCTCAGCAGTTTCGAGAACACAAAAATAGAAGTTTTAAGGTCTCTCAAATCCACACTTTGCGAGTCATGTAGTCATTTCTGTGGCTGTATTTTCTTGATCAAAGCAAGGACCAGCCCAGCATAGAAAGGACTGCTGGGTGGAGGGTGGGGTGGGGTGTTGGGGTGGGGTGCTGCGGGTAACTCTGCCACTGGGTGAGAGGAGGGCAAAATCTCACTGCCAGAAACGTGCAGGATGGGGGTATGGTTGTGACCATCTTTGGAAACAGTCTGCCTCCCTATTGTTTTATTTAAAATTAGAGAAAGCAACTAGTATGCCTTATCTCCAATTCTCCTTGAGGCATACAGTAGAATCCTTCCTGAACCATTAAGTACTTACAAAAGTATTCAAAGTGAAAAAGAATGCTTTTTATTGGGAAGTAATTATTTCATAAGTGGTAAGTATTAGGGCATAGTTATTTAGAAGTATACACATATGCTAGTCTATTTGCTCTGGCTTATATATACAACTAAGCTGATAATTCATAAAATTATAGGCTTTAATTGAAAAAGGCAAAACATAAATATTGTAATCATTGATTCTGCCTTTTACTTGGTTCTGTAGAGCTTCGATTTTTTTAAACAAAGCTGGTTTGGAAGAGCCACACAGCCTTTGAACCAATATACTGCATTACATAAGCGTGAAATGTGTTGCAGTGTATCCAAGATGCCTGTCTTTTGCATTTGAGATATTTAACATTTTTTCTCTGAGGTGTGTTCATTCAGAAGTTTTATATAATGTACATAAAGTTACAAAACATGAAAAATTGAAGGATAAAAATATATGAATAAATTATAAAGAAATTCATGGAGAGCAAATACCAAATTCAGGCTGGTGGTTACCTCTGGTGGGAAGAGAGGAGAAGGCCATAAGTGGGGGACAAATAACATATTGGCAAAGTTTTATTTCTTAAACAGTGTAGTAGATAGGCAGGTATGTGTTATATTTTCTTTAGACCTTTCTATATGAAATACTGCAAAACTATAAAAAGAAGTTTACACTTTATATTCATTATCTGGTTAAGTTACCATTCAAATCTATGCTACCTAAAACTCTTTCGGTAATATTGTTTTTAATTGTTTTACGAAACATTGCCTCTCTACACAGATAATTCTGATAATTTATTCCCTATGCAGTACTATGTCATAATACCTTTTCTCTTCTTTCCAAATTAATTACGGTAATGACAAGCAGAGAAGCAGGTAGCATCTGGCAGCCCCTCCATTCTCCACACACATCTTCTAACTCAGAGAAGCCTCTTCAGTCCACTGAGATGCACCTGAGAGCTTATTTTGCACGGCATGCTTGTAAAATGTGCAGGGGGTGTGGTGGGCTGGGAGCAGTATGTCCACGTCTGAAAAAAAAATGCCTACAAAAGGACTCCAGAAAACTTGAATTCCCTTAATTTAGGGAATCTTATTCTGACAAATATTGTAGAAAAGTTTTTCATTGTTTCCCAGTATCCCCAAAATAATCATCTCTAACAATCAGGGGCGGCCAAGAAAAACCTACGAAGGTCCTCTGGTTAGCTTGATTTTAAATAGGAAGTGGGAAATAGAACCAATTAGTCTGACTATCTGTGGCATGCAAAAGAGGAAGAGCAGTTATGTGGAAGTCAGTTCATGGTGTCTTTTCAGCCACGCAGGCTCAGTTACTTTATACTATATTGAAGAGAATACTGACATTCTTGTATTCCACTGGCCTCTATTCAAATTGCCTTCCTTTCTTCCTAACTCAAAGCAATCCAGTATACCATTCCTATCTTTTTAAAGGCTAGGAAATCTTAGAGAGGAGGGTTTGCACTTTAACTGGAAAGTAGTATTGAAGAGAAATAAATATATCATCCCCAAATCTAATGTCTTACAGTTTTAGTTAACATGTTAAATAAGGAAAGTTTAATATATGTCCTAATTTCTTTAAAATAGACTCCTTTTTTAAACTCCCTTAGACACAAATTTGGATGAAAATATGTGGTAGAAAATAGATGAAAAAAGAGGTGATATGGCCCAAGGGGCCTCCTTCTGGGAAGTTACAAGACCCCTGGCTCTGGTCCTCCTGTGGAGGTGTGTCCCTACTATGGACGACACCTACTGTGTATTAAAGGTGTGCAGCCTCCCGATTAATGTTCATTTTCTTTTCCTTCCTCTTCTCTCCAGCTCAGTTACAGAGAGACCAGGTGGGAAAGGGCCTAGCATATGATAGGTACCAAATACAAATTTTCTGAACTGAAATTAAGTTGACTTTACTAGAGTCAGTCTTCGAGGTAGGTTCAACAAACAGATAAAGGTGGCTGGGACACCTGCTACCTGATGGCTCGTGATAGTGTGTGTGGGACAAAGAGAGAGAGAGAGAAAACTAGTTAAACGAGCACAACGGAAAGGGAACCCAATGTCGACAATTCTTTGTTCTCATCTCTATCCTTGTCTAATGGATTCCCCAGGAATGGAGTCTTGGTCTCACCATTCTTGATCTCTCCTTTTTCAGCTCACAGCCACTGCACCACCACCTGCCTGTCTTTTCAGACTTCTGGGACCATTTTTGAGGAAGGAATACCTTGCAGCCTCTTAGCTAACCTCCCTGCTTTGCATCCTCGGCCACCTATCCGATGCTTTGAGCCAACTCGTCCTTCACGTATTGTTTTCAGCGGATCACTGCCCTACAATGGCTCTTAATTGCCTTTTGAATCGAATTAAAACTTCCTCAAGACCCTTTACTAATTAACTCCACCCTTGGGCTCCCGTAGCAGCCCTCCTAGGCCTCCTGTTCTCGAGAGGGCCACCCACCAAACCTGCTGCCCTCTGCCTTTCCCCGCTTCCCGGGCCCCCGTTGTGCCAGCTGCCCCCTACCTTAGAGTGCCCACTCCACTTTCTTCTTTCAGTCAAAGTACTCTCTCTTTCAACAACAACAAAAGACCGCTGAATTATCTTTCCCTTCCAACTTAAATGATTCCAACTAAGAATCCTAAGAATCCTAGTGGACTGAACCGAAGTCTGTCCTTTGGAACCTGACGTGTGTGTTCATGTACCTGCATTACCACGCCTTGTTTCGGGGAGCGGTGCCCGCACATCTTGGTTCAGGGACTCCACGCATTTGGCGGAAGTCCTGCCGTCCAGGGCTAGCGGCCCGACTCTGCCTGTAACCAGGTGCAGGTGCGCGTAGGGTGCAGCCCGAGAGGCGCGCGGGGAGTCCTGCCGCGGTCCCGCGTTCCTTCCCCGCGGGCCAGGCGCTCGGCCCTTCTGCAGCCTCGGCCCTCGCCCTCCGCCACCCCCGGGGGCCCCGACGGCGGAAGCCCCCGGGGCCGCAGACGCCCACAAGGACACCACCTGGGCCGGTGCCTTTGGAGCGCGGGTGGGCCGCCGGCAAGGGGACCGCGAGCCGCAGGTCGCTTCCTAGCCGGGCCGCCGCCCCGTCCGGTCCCGGCGGCTGGGCCGGGCCGGGGCCGCGCGGTGGGGCCCCGCTGCTCCGCTCGGGGCGGCGGCTCCGGGCCCCCGGCAGCCTCCCGCCTCCCCACGGGAACGCCTCCGAGACGGCGTCTGCAAACCGGGCCCCGGCCGTGGAAGAGGGCAGGCTGCCCAGCCGCGGCCGGGGCCAAGCCCTTCTCCGCCCGCGCTGAGGGCGCCCGGGGCCTGCGCGCCTTCGGGGCCCGCGCCCCCCTTGCGCAGGGGTCCCCCCCCGCTTCCGCGCGTGCGGTGAAACGCCCAGAGCCTCTCTCCACCATCCCTGCCCCGCTGGGCGCCCCAAAGGGACCTCTGGGCTCCGGCAATGGGAGGGCCTGGCCCGGGCCACTGCTCCACCGAAGTGGCGGAGGGACCCCCTGGGCGGGCGCAAGGGACCTTAGGGTGGTGGAGGATTGCTGAGTGGGCCGGGGCCCCCCGAGTGGCGGAGGGTACCCCGGAGTGGGGGACCAGCTTTCGCCACAGCGCCCCTCCGGGCAATTCCGGGGGGTCGCGGAGCGCCTGTTGGAGCCATGCTGTGTTTCCAAACTAGTGACTGGATGTGGCCCTGGGCGGCGGGGGTGGCCACAGGGGGCAGGCCTGCAGAGATCACTGGAGAGGGCTGGTGAGCAGACCCGCTGCCCTGTGCGTGTGACCGGTTTCCGGTGCATGACCCCAGCACTCCCTTCTTGACCAATGCAGGCTGCTGTAAATGACACCCAGAGAAGGACGCCATAAACGTCAAGAGGTTGTAAGATGTTAAAAACAAATAATAACTGTAGCAGTTGGCAGGGGTCCTGGGCCAGCCTTCCCAGCACAGCGAGCTCCGGCTGCCGCGAGCACTGGAGTGCGGCGCTGGAGGCCCCAGTGACAGTTTCAGCTACAAGCCAGGGCCTGAGCATCTCAAATACAATAAAGCCCGAGCAGTGGCAGCCTTGATTTGAAGCTAATCCATCAGCGGTGCCTCTCCCGGAGCACGCAGTTGCAATGGCCATCCCCGCGTTTCTCCTCCCCACACCCACAGACATAAGGCTGCGTCATTGTTTTTAGGTTGAAAATACTTGGAGGACAGAGCAGAGGCCTTGCCTGGAGTTGGCAACAAGAGCTTTGTTCGTGGTCCTGCACTTTATGTGCTTTCGTGGACACTATTTTACCTGAGCTTTGCTTAAATTTCGTTGGAAAGAAGTGGCATTCTCCACATTCTGCCCATGAAGAAACTGAAATTTGGAGGTGTCAGCTGACGGCCCCCAGGTCCCTCACAGGGCAGTGCAGAGCTGGTACACCCACGCACGTGTGCCCACTGCAGGCCCACTTCTAGGCCCCTTCCTACTGCCGGCCCCTGCCGGTGGTCCCTGCGCTCCTCTTCTTTCACACTTGGCATGTTATTTTCGATAAAAGCAGCAGGAGAAGTCACCATTCATGGTGCAAATGGCCCCTAGTGAGGGAAAGGGACTTAATCACTGGGCTCTGAAGAAAGCAAAATTCACCTCCACGTGCTGAGTTGATACCTTTGGTAGGTGTTTGGGGTGGGGGGTCGGGCAGTGTTTTCCCTATTCTGGGAAGTTCTTCCATGAATAGCTGCCTATTCAAGTGACAGCTGGAAACTCACTTTTGAATCCTAGAACGGAATAAGCTTTCTACATAGGAAGAAGTCAAAGGTGAGGCCAGGGCTCAGTGAAAATGGCATTCACACACCTCCGTTTCTCCTGAGGAAGCTTTCTGTTATTAACCACTGCTTGGAGCCTGGTATTCTGATCTTGAAGCCTTTGAAACCTGGGCTTCTCTGAGACTGAACACTTGCCTACCGCAGTCCAAACATGTGCGGACAAGAGGATTGTGAGAGCAATTCTTCATTCTTACCTTTGGGAACTGTTCTGGGGAAACATACGGTCTTTCCAGAAGAAGCTTCTCAAATCCCTACTCAGGAACTACCTAGAATCGGAGGTTTAGAAGCCTTGGCATGAGTCACATGGATAGAGCCACTTTCATAAGCATTTGGCTAGGAGGAGGTGAGGGAAGGAACGTGGAGTGAGGAGAGGGAAGGGTGTGGGGGGGGAATTGGATCTGAAACAAAACACTTGAACGGATTAGGCGGCTGTCAAATCAAAAGCAATTCTGAGCCGAGGCCACTGCGAGGCGCCAAAGTTCTACTCGGCTAGGGCCTGGGGCCGCCTCCTGGGCGAGGACAGAAGTCCTGGGGAACAGATGCACCGGGGAAGAAAGGGGGGAGGGGGGCGGGATGGGGAAGGAAAGGAGGGGTGGGCTGGGGTGTCCTTTATTCTCCAGTTAAACGCGCCTGGGAGACGTTGTTACATAACAAGTCTGTGCGTGGAGGAAGAAGACTTTGTTAGAAGGAAAGAAGGAGGGTGTGAGTGGAGGGAAGCTCTGAGAAAAGCGGCAAATCTCAGACCCCTGAGCTGACCAAGGAGTACAGATAGATGCTCCTCTGCGCTGCAGAAATCCTCGGCTCTTCCTCAAACTGGGGCCACGACCCCTTTTAAGGGGGGCGTGCAAGGAAGGGAGATAGATTTGGAGAAGATCTGCTCCCCACAAACACGCCAGCTACCCCGCCCCCCGGCCCATGTGGGGGCTGAGGCCTCCGGGAAGCCGGGCTCTTTCTCCTCCCGGGCGCCGCGGGGAGGCCCGACTCCATCTGCAGCCCCCCGAGGACTTCGCAGCCGGGATAAAGGGCGGCCGCCCCCAGCCCGCGAGCGCCCTGGATGCTCAGCCGTCAGCTGCCGGGAGGCGCTGATTTCATTCCGGCGCGGCTTTCGCTGCGGGCGGCGGGGGCGGGGGGCGGGGGGCGGGGGCCGGCGGGGCGGGGTGGGGGCGGGAGGCGGGGGCGGCGGCCGCAGCCAGGCGAGGCCGAACGCCTCGGGCCCCGCCAGGGTTTATTACATCCCAGCCACCGGCAAAGGTTAGGAACGCGCATTTAGAGACGGGATAATCCGAGTTTAAATATTAACAGTAAAAGCAGAACCGGTGGAATATTTACCCAGAAACTGAGCAGATCTCCCTTTGCTCGGGGAGAGGAGCGCCGGAGGCCCGGCTTCCCAGGCCTGCGGCTTCGTCGCGGCGCTTCCCCCGCAGCCTGCCGAGACCCACCTCGCGAGCTCCCTCGGGTTGTGGTTGGGGGGGGCGGAGGGCCGCGGACCCCCTCGCTCGGCCAAGTCGATCGGAGTCCGCGGCGCTCCGTCCAAACCTTCCGCTTTGTCATACTCTCCTTTTTAAGGGCCTCCCCGACCGACACAAAAGGTGGCGGAAAGTACGTTGGATCAATAGCTGAGATTGTTATTTAGATAACAAATTAATCTCCCTGTTATAATACTTTTTATAGTGAACTTTGCACCCCTTCCATAAGAAAAAGGAATTTAAAGGAAAAAAAAGTCTCAAACAGGATTAAGGTTTTAATTACAATTCCCTATCGAAATAGTATGTTTGATGAGCTGATCTTATCAATTAATAGTAACATTAAAGCTCAAGAAACAAGATTCACGGAAAATACGCTTAAGGGCGTCTTTTAAAAGTAATCGCACCCAGGGAACTAGCGCGGCAGTAGGCCAGCGAGGCGGCGTGGGGGCAGATTGTCGAATCCGAGTCTCCTGGGACTCAGCCAGAGCGGGGCGCGCATCTGGGGCTCGGGATGGGGCGGGGGCGGCGGGCCCCGCGCGGGTACGTGCTGCCTCGCGGGTGGGAGGGAAATAATAAATACCAGGCGCCTCCTCAAAGCTGAGGCCCACATCAAAGTCGGGGCTCCACAAGGGCCGTGCAGTTCACTGCGTTTGGGTCAGCGTTATATTCCAGGGGCACATAAAGTAATTTGAACATGCACCAACAGTTTTCCATAAAATACGAGTTAAAAGAAGTAATAGAACTAATCACTGTCTCCTCAAATCAAGTAGAAAACATTTCAATGCACTAATTAGAGTAATTAGAATAATAAGCCTCTGCCTATATGTGGTAAGACAATGTGTACAAACAACTTTATTTAATGTATACTGGTAATCAGCGATGCGTGCCTGCTTGAATGCTTCGCGCAATAAAACTACCCTCCGTCCGCCCAAACAATCAAATACAAATTAGTTTAATGATTGTGCCTGCTGAATGTCTTAGAAATCCACAGGCAGAGGCGAGTAAATAGAAGCATCCTTGTTTGCGTGCGTCCGCGCCCGGGCTGGCCCCGGGGCCGGTGAGTGGCCGCCGGCGGGCGCGACGGGAGAGAGCAGGAGGCCCAGGCGAGCCGGGCGGAGGCTGGGCCGGGCGCCAGCACAGTCCTGCGCCCCTCCAGAGCCCCTGCTTCTGCCCCTGATCGCCTTCCCACCCCTCCTTAACAAGCTTCGCCCTCAGTGGCCCTGCCACGCACCGCAGGCCCAAGAGCTCTCGTCTCCGCCGGGCCTCACCTCCTCCCCAGTGCCTGTCTGCAAGGGTTTTAAGAATTGAGTGACGTCCTCACACTAGACGACTCCTCCCTGGGGCCTTAGAGGACTAAGGGGGGGGGGGGCCTCAGCCCAGGCTGCCAGTGCCCAGACCACGGAGGAGAACCCCAGGCCTCTGGTGGTGGGGGCAGCCCCTCCCTGCTTGCTTCCCTCAGCCCTGACTTGGGATGATGGGGAACCCAGGGGGGCTCCCAGGTTCCCTTCGCTGGGGAGCTGACTTTCGTCCTGTGTAGATATAAGAGACTGTGGGCCCAGCAGGGAGTGGTGGGTGCTCAGGGTTTAGAGGTTCGTTTTCCTGCTTGCTGCAGAGCTTGGAGGGCAGGGCAGGGAGCTGAGGCCAGGAGGTGCCAGAGGTTTGATGGGTCTGAACTGACGGGAACACGCATGGGAACTTGGCTTGCCAGCTCCCGGCTCCCTAGCTCCCTTCCGTGGCTCTCCCTGCCCCCCACCCCGACTCCCCCCAAAATCAAACAGGAAAAGGCCGATTACTTTTACCGCAGGCAGCTGATGCCCTTTTCCTTCCCAGTTTCCCTGCAGCTGCCTCCTCTACCCTTTCCTTGGGGCACCTTCTCCCACCACTGCCTCTCATGCAGAAAGCAACGTCCTGGGCCCAACTGGGCCGAGTCCCGCGGAAAAGCCGGGCAGGCCTACAGCTGGGACATTCACCCGCCCCGGGACCCTCGGCCCTGGTCACCTCCGTGCCCCGCCTCGTCTCTGCGCCGGCCCCGCGCCTCCGAGAGAAGCCTCGCCAACTCGCCGCGACCACAGCCAACTTCCCCAGGGGCGGAGGCCGCAGCCGAGGCGTCCGCCTGCCTCCTTCCAATCACCACCGCCATCGGCAGCCTCCGGCGGGCGAGCCCACCAATCGTCGACGCCCCCCGCTCCCACCTCCAGGGCCTCCCGGGAGAGGGAGAGGGCCGGCAGCGCCCGCGACGGCCGGGGAGGCCTCGGGCGTCCGCGCCGAGGGGCCCGCAGCGAGGCCCGGCTCCTGGCACCGCGCTGAGGCTCTTCGGCGTCCCGGAGCGGAGGCCGGGGCTGCAGGACAGGGAGCGCCCGGCTCCCCTCCCTGCTCTCCCGTCCTCCCTGCGCCGGCCCGCGGGCGGCTGGGCCTCCCTCTCGCCGGCCCGGCCTTCCCCGAGGTAGGGGGCGCCCCGCGAGGCTGCGGCGCACCCTCCGCTTCCCCGCGCCCAGCAGGGGCCGGCCCGCACCGCGCTCGCCCGCCTGCCCCGGCGCTGCAACAACTTTGAAAGAATATTGTGTTAGGGGAGCAAACAAACAAAAAGTTATTAATGTCAGACCACTCTCTCCAGAATCATGTGCCGTGGGACATAAAAATTCCTCCGGCCGAGTGAGATTTCTTAACAGGAGGCGGGAAAAGAACTCCCAACACTTCCCACAAGGATTTGCCCGAACCTTCAAGCCCAGTGATTTACAATGGCTACTTTGTGTTACAGACCCAACAGAAACTTTCTTTTTTCCTGCTCTCCTCACAAATTCTGGCCATATTGTGTGTGTGTGTGTGTGTGTGTGTGTGTGTGTGTGTGTGTGTGGCTTTTCTTTTTAAACAACCAACCCAGACGAAATACTGATAGGAGGAAAAATATATGCCCAAATCAAAAAGGACGCAAATCCAAATTTACTCCACAGTGAGGTTTCCAATCGCCGGCGTTCTGCACACAGAGCGTTCATCGTATACAGTTCACAACCATCAAAATCCTTCCATATTTATCGGGTAGGGTCCGAATGCTCCCCCGTCCTTCTAAAATCAGTGACAAGTGAGTCTTTGTGGGGCATTTATTCCCCTCTCTTCTCTAGATGACAGCTCCCCTTTCGGAGAGCAGAGAGCTGTTTGCAGCCAGCTACAGACTACTCCAGAGCCCGGCTCTTCACGAAGGGACCGCCTATGGAAGTTTTCCCCTCAAATCCCAGACAAAGAGCTATAAAAACTCAGAAAGACGTGGAAGGAATATGCTTTAAGATATAGATGCACTTTTACTGGGGCATTAAATAACATTTCAGACAATATTTTTTTTAAAGGAAATACATCTTAGTGTTATCAACAACCAGAATTCTAGGACCAATAAGAGAGGCCAGAGTTGTTTGGATGGGATATGATACTGTTTCTAAAACCTCTAACAGCTATGCCACCAGAGTTGTAACTAAGGTAAAGGGAAAGTATACCACATGATAAAGTTAACTTTTTTTTCTTTAAAAAAGGGAGGAAACAGATTTCCTAGCTTCCCACCAAACCCAAGAACAATGTGAAAATATTCTGATTGTATTTTTATCTCCATAACCAAGCAAAACCTTAAAAAACAAAACAAAACTAAGAAGCCATTTTCTGGCCCTCTTGAACCCACCTCTAGAAAAGGGGGTATTGAAACAATTCTGGCCCAAGTTCTACAAAGGTGGGCAAGGTTATTCCATGATTTGCTAGTTGAGGGGTAAGACCCTGCCACGTTTGCATTATTGCTCATCCTGAATTAAGTGGTGAGAACAGGTACCTTCTAGAAGCCCTGCGTTCTCTCCTACCACCATCTGCCCCGATAGGAGATTATGCATGATTGAAGAAGTAAACTTTCCTGAATAGGGAGAATGCTTGTATAAAACTGGGCTGTACACCCCTTTATATCTTCCAGATTTATTCATAATACTTCAAGATGCTTCCTTTTCTTTCCATTTCAAGTAAAACATAGACCTTTTTTCCTCACTGAAATATACAAGAAGACCCAAAGAAGCACTATTACCTCTGACATTCACTTCCCCACCCCTTTTTTTTCCTGCACAAGTCCCGTTCTTTATCTCATTCTTTGACTTGTCTGAGAATTCAATAGAATCTAGAACAGAGTTGTAAAAACTGATTGAAAAATCAACAAAGACAAATCACAGAGACCAGTGATAGAAAGATAATTTCTCTCACCCAGCAGCCCAGCACTCCCCAGACTGCTTCCACAGGAAGGCTAATGGAGGCCAGTGGAGGCAGCACATAGACATGCATGCCCAGGTAGCAGTGCTCTCATATGCCATCTTCCCCCGTTGTTGCTGGTGCGCCTCTTTATTAGTTGCTTTTGGAGAAGAAGACAGAAAGATGGGAGCTTTTATTAAAGCCATTTCACCAGAAAATCTGGCCACCCAGTGTGTGGCTTCCACGGGGAAGAGCAGGAGAGGGAGAAGAGGGTTTTGTCGCTTCCATCTGCAATATAAAGGAGTAACTTCATGGGAACAGAGCGTGTTTAGAAGTGCCAAGCGTAACATTATTTGTAGCCATTCCCTCCGTCTGACCTTCGCATAACTCTCCCACATGATCGTTGCTTCCCCATCTCACACTGTAAATTTAAAAAGTGACATACTCTGAGGAAACATAGGAGCTCTTTCAGGATGGCCGCATTCTGCATTATTGTCTTTAGGGAAAAGAAAGGGGGGCTTGTCGTTGTGACTAGCCAGCACCTTATAGATGACTGCCCCACAAATTTCTCCCACTGATAGGAATGGGGTTTTCCCCTTTGCATGTAATACATTCCCCAAACGGGCACTGAAACTGCCTGGGTAGCTTGAGAATCTGAATGGCAAGTGTGGGTCAAAACCATGGTGAGTCCGTTTAACACGTGATGGTTTCCAGTCAGCAGCCCCTGTGGCTAAGAACAAAAACCGCCTTCTCCAGGTCCACTCAAATGCCCTGCAGAGGGCAGATGCTGCTTGTTTTCTGCCTACAGTGGAGGAGGATATTGACCCAGAACTCAAATCTATACCCGGCTTAAACATTTTACCCATCAGCATGTCTGCGGTCACAAAACACTTCTTCTTTCTGTCACTTCTAGTTCAGACTATTGATAAGATCATTTGGCTGAATCTGTTTGGGACCTGTGTAGTATTTACTAGGAGTTAGAAAAGATGATCAGGTGTAATAAGGCCAGAAACTACCTTTCAAAATAGACATTTATACTTAAACCAGTGTTCCAAGGAGGACTTTAAATATACCAACACACTTGTAAACTCACCTAACACTGCTTGGATTTCCCACTAACTTTAAAACTGATTTTGGCAAGTGTCATGTTCCATCTAAGACTATTTGAAACAATCTGTTATTAGCCTTGTGGCCTTGAGTCTCTCCCATACATTCCTTTCTTGTTTTCTTTCCTTATTTGAGAGCCTGTTTGCTTGCCTGAAGAGATACAGACAGTACCGAATAACTCATTGCAAATTCCATCTTTTTCTGTAAACCTAACAGGAAGATTATAATATATAGGTCCTCCTTCAAATCACTTGGTAAACACACGTTACATACCGTCAGAGTTATCCTTTGTTGAAAGGTATTTGTTAATTATTAAAAACAGTCCCTAAGAACCACTTTTCTACAGATCCCAAATTATGTGAGGGCATGTGGATAAACATTAAAGTCCACCTAGTGCCACTGATGCTTTCTGAGAAATCATGGTAAAGCTAGGCTGGGAAGAAGATACAGGGATATGTGCATATATTTAAAGGGACAAACATCTCTTTGTTGAACCATGAAATGGCAAACAAATTGGAGCTCAAACCCAATGACCATTTCAATTTAATCCTACAGGCGTAGTGACTGACTGAAAAATCTGAGACTGATAGTTTCGGCAAAGAAAAGTGAATCACAACATCAGTCTCTTAAAAAAAAAAGCCTCTGAAAGTTACAAACATGAAACCTGGCAGTAGACGCATAGAATTTATTCCAAAACTTTATGAAGTATAAAGGAAGGGAGGTGTTTCACACACAACTCAACTCAGTCAGCATAGGTCTAGGGTTTCTTTTCCCCCTTAAAACTTGGCACTATTTTAAAAAATAAAATAAAGATATTTCAATAATTAGAACAAACTATGAAGGTATTGTGCATTTCTGTTTTATGTAGATAATAAAATATTACTTTAACATAAATATATAAGGATCTCTGCGTTTTTATTTTCCCCACAAGCACAACCAAATGTACCAAAACAAATTATTTTTAAAGAGACTGAACAAAAAAATTACATCCCATATAGAATTTGCTCACCTACTCATTTAAAGCTACAGAAAAACAGTTTCCAGAACCTTTTTGCTTTGAAAGAAATAAATATACATTGAGGCAAGCCACTTAAAAATGATATGAAAATATTTCCCTGGGTAGCATTAAAAAAAAAGAAAAATAGACAAAGAAACATTTAAACTATTTCTGCATTTCAAAAGACAGATATTAAACATATATACATAGTGGTAAGGTTCAGTGGTAAGTTTCAACTTGGTAAACCTATGAGAGTTAAGAGGAGCTATCCACACATCCCCTGAACTCTAGCTTTTGACCTTACCCACTTGGTAATAAGAATCTGAAAATTCATTTCCTCCCTTTACCATTGGCTATTTCTCCTGCTCTGGATTGCTTCACTAAAGGCCAGTCCCCACACCTCAGGAACGAGCAACGTGATGCACCCCTTAGCAGCTCCATGCCCAGTGACTTATAACATTCGTTGGGGGAAATGAAATACAGGCAAATAAATATGCCCATTATAAGTAATCATTTATCTTGCAAAAACATGGAAAATGAAACAATCACAGGTATTTAAAAAGACGATATAAAGCATATTTCTTAAAACCTCAACTACAGAGTGCAATGCTAATCTGATGCTGGACCATACTTATATGGTATTGAGAATTTAATTTTTTAAAATAAAAAATTTCCTAACCCGAACCGGAAAGAAGCCCCTAACTTTTAAGATTAATAAGAAGTGTTTTCCCTTTTAGCGCCCTTTTGTGCTGATTATTTTTAAATATTTTAACTGATCACAGTTTAATGGTATTTATTTCAGTAGAGTTACAAGTTTTTTCACCTACACTTCCCAGTAGAGTCTTTTGTTATGGGAGATAACTGTTTTCCACCAAGATAAGGTAAAAAAAGCACTTAAAACTATTAACAAAAGGGGAAAAGGAAAGATTGAAAACAGCATCCCCCCCCCACTTCATTTGGAAAGCTGTCCAAGTCGAGCTGGTATTTTCTCTAATAAATTACAGGAGACAAGGGTGTGGGACCTTAAGTATAATTTGATAGACAAATGAGCTAGTGAAGATAAGGTATAAAGAGGAAATATTCTCTGTATGCATGTGGGTATTTGTGTGCTAAGAAACAGTCTATGAATACATCATTAAGGTCCCAGAATATTTTCTTTATATTAAAAAAGGCTATGAGAGGAACAAAGTTTAAGTGCTGCTGTCAGCACAAATAGTTCCTCATAATTAAATTATTAAAACTGAAGGCAGAGAACTATACTATAGGGGTGTCTGAAGATGTATATTTCCCTAGTTCTCTTCAAAGTGCCACTTTCTGTTGGACAACTCTGGAAATATATTTAACCTCCACATTTCGTCTGAGCTCGTTCACAATGGGCCCGCCTGATAAAATGAAGCAATCAGTCACTCATTATCGATTTTTCTTTTTCTCCCCTCCACAACCCCACCCAGAAACACTGCCTGAAAATGAAGTTTACTTTGTGGCTGGTAACGTAAACCAGTGCTTGACTCAGTTTTGTATTCCAAACTGGTTTCTTGCCTTGGCTAAAGCGGGTAGACCATGCACATTTCCTGAAAGCAGAGAATTATTTATTTTGTATGAAGCCAATCGCTTTGCTTTGGTAAAAGGAGCAAATAAAAGTCACACCAGTGTAAGGTTGGGGGTGGAGGGGATGTGAAGATCACCGAAGTTCACAGACAGTAAGAAAACAAGGAGCAACACAGGAACCTTAGAAATGGAGAGAGGCCAAGAGCTGGCTCCACCTCTGTCCGCTGAATAAAGGGAAACAAAACAAAACCCGGCAATTTCAAAATTAACGGTGGGAGGAAGAAAAACACGTTCATGAATTTGTTCACGTAAACTTCAATTTCCTTGCAGTGCAAATTCATGTGGTTCCATTTTTTTTTTTTTTTTTTTGCCTACACCAAAGAACGTGTATGTTTTTTCCTCTTTCCTGATGGGGATCCACATTAAATAAACACAGCAGCATGTGCCAACTCCGAGCATCAGGAAGCTGTTTTGTGTTTATCACGGTTTGATGGATTTTTCCCCCCCTTTTTGGTAATTCAGTTTTGCCAGGTATTTAACTCAGTGCTTGCCATCTCTCCCCCTGCCTCCCTCCCTCTTTCTTTCTCTCTGACACAAACACACACACACACACACACACACACACACACACTCATTCTGTCTCTCTCTCTCTCTCTAAGACACTCCACCCCATTGCCTGGGCACCAGCCGAAAAGGTCAAAACACATCATGACACCTGCTACCGTTCAAAGGACAGTCCAGTGCCGCGGTCGCTCTCCTTAGCGTCCCTTCTCCTCCGAAGGGACGGGAATGGTGGCCAAGAACGGAAGGACGGCGGGCGGGGCGCGGGGCGGGCCGCAGGCTCACGGCACCGGCGTGGGCACCGCGTGGTGCGGCGGCGTGTCCCTGCTGCCCCCGAACACGTCCTCGGCGCCCGGCAGGGCCCCTCCGGGCGGGGTCATCCTTTTCTCCTTCTGTCTCCGGTTACAAAACCACACCCGCACCACCTCCTTCTCCAGCTGCAGGCTGTCCGCCAGGGAGGTGATCTCCTGGGCCGAGGGCTTGGGGCACTTGAGGAAGTGGCTCTCCAGGGCGCCCTTGACGCTCACCTCGATGGAGGTCCGCTTTTTCCGCTTGCGGCCCTGCGCCGCGATCTTGTCTATGCTGGTGGGGCTGCCAGAGGACGAGTCCGCCTCCTCCAGCCACTTGTTCAGCAGCGGCTTGAGCTTGCACATGTTCTTGAAGCTCAGCTGCAGGGCCTCGAAGCGGCAGATGGTGGTCTGTGAGAACACGTTCCCGTACAGCGTGCCGAGCGCCAGCCCCACGTCCGCCTGCGTGAAGCCCAGCTTGATGCGCCGCTGCTTGAACTGCTTGGCGAACTGCTCCAGGTCGTCAGACGTCGGCGTGTCCTCGTCCGAGTGCGCGTCGTGCGGTGCGGGGTGGCCGGGCGGCGGCAGCGCGTGCGGCTCGGCGCGGCGCGGCTCGTCGTGCGCGTCCCGCAGGCCGTGGTGGTGCAGCCCGGCCGGCTGCGCGGCGCCCAGCATGCCGTTCACCGTGAAGCCAGGCTGCGAGTAGAGCAGGCCGCCGTTGGCCGCCCCCATGGAGGGCCCGAGGTGCGCCGCTGCCGCCGCGCCCCGCCAGCCAGGCGCCGGGTGCTGGCTGGCCGCGTGGTGCACCAGGTGCGGCGGCCGCGGCGGCGGCTGCTGGTGCTGCTGCGGCGGCGGCGGGTGCTGGTGCTGCTGCTGCGGCGGGTGCTGGTGCTGCTGCTGCGGCGGGTGCTGGTGCTGCGGCTGCAGGGCGCCCGGCGCGTGCAGCTCGTCGCCGCGGCCGGCCGGCGGCACCCCCACGGCGGGCTTGATGTCCGGCTGGCCCAGCGGGCTGGCGGGCCACGCGGGGCCGTCGCCGCCGCCTCCGCCGCCCCCGCCCCCTCCGCCGCCGCCGCCGCCGCCGTGGGCCAGCGCGGAGATCCACTGGTGCGCGTGGCCGAGGTGCCCATTGCTCGGCAGCGCGCCGTAGTCGCCGGGCACCAGGCTCTGCGCGTCGCGGTAGCCGCCCGCGCCCGGCTGCATGCCGCCCGGCGGCTCGGCGTGCACGAGCGGGGCGCCGGCGGGCAGCAGGCTGTAGTGGTTAGACGCGGCGGTCGCCATGACTCTCGCGGCCGGACCGGGCGCTCCGGCCGCAGGCGCCGCGCATCGGACAGTCACTTTTCCGCCCGGGCTCCGCTCCGCGCGCGCTCGCCGTCGCCGCTCTCCCCGCCGGGCGGCTCCGACGCCGCTCCGACGCCCGCCGCCGCTCCCGCCGCCCTCGCTGCCGCTCGCCTCCTTCCTGCTCCGCTCACTCTCCGACTAGCTGCGCGCTCCCCCCGCGCGGCGCTCCAGCCTCTCCCGCTCTCCCGGCAGCCGCGGCTCGCGGCGGCACGCGCCCGGCCCCGCCCCCTCCGCCCCCTCCCATTGGCTCCGCGCCCTGTGATTTACGTGGATACCGCTAGCAACCTCCCAGCCGGCGCCGCTGATTGGCGCAGAGCTGCCCCCGGCGCGAAGTCTTCTCGGCCCTCCCCCGGCCCCTCCGCCCGATTCAGGCTCCCCAGCTCTCACCTCCCGTCCCCGCCGGCCCGGCCCCCTCCGCCCCTCATGGGCCCGCCCCCCATCTGTCCCTAGTGCGGACGAACGGGGCGGCCTGTGTGTTGGGGGCGGGGACGGCGCTCCACCGACCGCAGCCACTTGGAAGACTTCGGTGTCGCGGGAAGGGATGGGTGGGGTGTCGGTCCACCCTTTCTTCCCAGTAGGGCTGGGGGAGGAGGATGAAGGAGGGAGAAAGAGAATGGCTGAGTCGCACCCAGCCACGGGGAGTCTGATTTTTATTCACCTCTGGACACACACACACGCACCAGCGTCCCCTAAACCTAGAACCAGAAGCCACGCTTGTCCCCGGGTGAAGTCTTCCCCGCCACGGTTAGAATCTCAGTGCCTATGTGCTTCTTGTTCCAGCGTGTGTGGACACTTTCGTCCGGAATAAAGGTCCTCTTCTTCCCCCCCACTCCGTCGCTAGCACAGGCTTTCCTTCTTTTAGGTTACAGTCCCAATTGTTTCCCAGTCCCGCGGCGAGAGGACCCCCAGAGGGAGGCTGAGCCCGCGCAGCCGCTAGGGAAGACTGCTGTTCGGGCGCGGAGTTGCTGTTCTGACAGCTCGGCGGCCTGGACTGGAAACAAAACTCTAAAACTCTCCATCGGATTCACACATTACGGAGCGCACAGTTTCAGGTTTAGAAAACTAGGAGACCTTTGCCTCGTGCGAAGCTACGGGGGCGCTGGCAAGAGGTACTTGGCCTCTGGTGCGGTCGAGGCACCCAAGGGCCGCTCTGGGGAAGCCAAGCCGAGGGACCGGCGGGTGGGCTTCTCTGCGCTCCTGGCGCTTTTCGAAGCAACTTTTCCGTTAGCTGCCTCGAAAGGGAAGAAGAGCGTGTGAAGGAAAATGGGCTGATGCTGGCAAACCTTCCTGATCAGTTACTTCCGCGGACTCCAGCGGTTGGGATTGGTTTAACTAGGCTCTCATGCGCTCGCTGTGGCCAAACTCCTTGCTTAGCCTTCAGCCTTGAACTCCAGAGCAAGAGCGCGGGATCGTGCACTGGCGGCGCCGCTCTACCAGGGCAAGCGGGGCAAGCCGCCAGTTTCCTAGCTGCCCGGAGCAGGCGCCTGCCGCGTTTGCGAGCCTGAGAGCCGGACTGGAGAGACATGGGCTCAGATCCAGGCTGGAGCAGCGCGATCACTACGCAGGGCCAGGTGTACCGTGCGCGGATACTGCTAAGCGAATCAAAAGTTGCTGCCGGAAGGCAAAAAAAAGAACCAAGGAACGTGAATTGCGTTCCCACCTCTCACCCTTGCCCCGCCCGAGGTAGCCCTAGCGCTGACGCTGCCTGCTGTCATGGGTGTGAGAAGCAAGCCAAATCAAAGCTCAAGGGGAGCACTTTGGGGGCTCCAGAGCGTCTTAATCTAGATAGCAAAGTGGAGCAAGCCAGAGAATTCATCATGACTAACGAGGAGCAGAGCTCTTTGGGGAGTGGCTGAGCTGTTTATAAATCACCACGATGAGCACCCGCCTGGGCAAGGCGCTCTGGTTGAGAATTTCCACGTGCCCTGTGTTTATGAGCGTGTTGTGGGAGAGAGAAAAATGGTTAGGGGAGGGGCGAGTCTACAGGCCACCAACGGGACAGCCTTGTATCCCCCCCCACGCGCGCACCCGCGCGGCGAGACGAGGACACACACCGTGTGGCGCTCGGTCCCGGCGCAAGCGCGGAGCCACTCCGGCCCGCGCCTGGAGGCTGCTAGGAATCCTGTAACTTTGCCCCGCTAGGAAAAAATGAAAAAGTCCGAGTCTCGAATCTCCAAGACCCGTCGGCTGGAGCCCGCGGCTCTTCCACTGGGAATCAAGGGGCAGAGCAGCAGGCAGCATCGCCTCCGTCCTGCAGTGACCGCAATTCCCCAGTGCTGGGCGCGTGGCTCTCCTGGGGCTTTGGGAGCGCGCAGGACGCTTGCCAGCCGCGTCCTTCCAGGCCCGCTGCGGCTCCCCTCCGTCTTTCCTCCCCACAGCGGGAACTCAGAGCTCCTACAGATGGAAGAATCCAGCCGCGGGGAAGGGCTGCGTCCGGATACTCAGCAGCTCATCCTCCTCCCCCTTCCGGGGCAGGTGTCTGCTTCTCTCTGGATTGATTTCACATTTCTCAAGGGACAAAGCCCTTTGCAGCCAGTGGGGTGATACACTGGAGGAAAGAAAAAGGGTTCCAGATGCATCTCCGACGAAACCGAGGAGGCCAAGTTCGGAGTCGGTTTGAAAGTCCCTTCCCCCACCGCCCCCCGTCCTGCCCGTCTTCCTGCTCCTCCTCCCACAACCCCGGGAAGAGGGCGCAGGTGTGTTGGGGGTGCTGCACGTGTACGTCAAAACTTCCTGCCTGCGTTGGGACTTCACTGGCGATTACTACTCAGAGATCCATTCCACGTTGACGTCCCAGTCTCCACTCCACCCCCACCCCCGTCTCATTTCGCCGGCAGGCCACGGAGACGCACTGTGCCCAACAGGGTAAGCCGGGTAGTTCCACCAGATTAATACACCACCCGATAAAGCCCTGTGAGTACACAAAGCAATGCCCTTACCCTGGGCCTCAGCCCCAGCCTCCGCTCCCCACCCCCACCCCGGAGCAGGGCCAATCGTCGGGCGGGCTGGGCTGGGCGCGCGCACTGCTCTGGTACCACCTCCCCCTGCGCCACCCCCGCCTCCCCTCCTGTCGCCCGAGGCCCGGTTGGCGCGAACGCGGGGTCCTGAGTAGCCTCCGCTTCCTGTCTGCCTCCAGGCGCGGCGGCTCCCTAGCGCTCCGGGAACCGGTGCTCTCGGCGGTTTTAGCTCCAGATGGGGGCTTCTCGGTCCTCCCTTTAGCCCTCCCACCGTCGCGGGCGCCTTTCTTTGCCGCTGACCCCGCCAGGGCAGCGTCCGCACGTCTGCCTGCCTTTCTCCACCCACAGAAAGGCACGTTGAAGGTGTCTCGGGGAGACACCTCCAGATTTTGATTCAGCTCATTCCCTTTCACTGTTCAAAGCAGCTGTTCAAATACAGAGTCTGCTTATGGTGACGTGGAGAGGATTTCAAACAACCTTAAAATGCTTTGAACTGACAAGGTGTCTTGATTTTTTTCCCTTACTCCAGCCCAGCTCTCCGAGATCACTCGCTAGGACAATGGCTGAGCAGGCGGTTTGGGCGGGCCTGGCTGCCTCGGGGGCGGACTGCGGGATCCCCTGGGCTCCTGCCGCGAGAACAAGCTCGAGGCACCCTGAGAAGAAACCCTGGCAAAGGCGCCAGCCCATCCCCTCCCCCTAGGTCCCTGAAAGGGCTCTACTCAGTCGCTACCCCGACCTGGACTGGTGCGAAGAAGTGGTGCGGACTCCCTTCTGCCCGGGTGCACTGCGTGGAGAGGAAACAACTCGGTGTGTCCGAGCTAAATGGAAAGGACCCATTTTATCCCCACATTGTCACGCTCCTACAACGAGCGAGATGGGCTTGGATCTTGGGAGCACCCCGCCTCTTGACCCAAGGCCCCCAGGTCTCCATCTGAGTAACAGTAATGGGATCAATCCATGTACTTTAACTTCAACTCTAATCTATGAACTCGTTCGTCTAGTAAACACACTCACACCATACGTAAAATAGCATTTATTTATTTCTTTATATCAGGGCTTGGCAGAAAAACCACCATGATCATTCTCATACACTGATCTGAAAGAACAGTTATTAATATTCATTTGATAGATCTTTTTTCTTATTTATGTAGTCCTATGTTAATAGAAATCTGGAAACAAAGGGAATTTTATAAGGTGCTAACTGATTTAAACTTAGGTTAAATCCCTTTTTAATGTATGCACCTTGGAGCAAGATTGTTTGAATCCCTTCTCTTCTTTCTGATCCTGTTCTTGCCATCCCCCAACTCCCTCCGTGTTCCACCTCCTCCATCCCTTGTCTGTGCTTTTCTGCTTTCCAGGTAGCTCCCAGAAGCTGCTGGATTTGGTGGAGAGCTCCCCCACATTTGAATGGGACTTCTTTGCTAAGGGCCTACAGAATGTCAAAACTGAGGCTCCTGCTTGAGAATTGCAGCTTTAAGCAACCAATCCACACAAAGAGGCAGCTGGCTGCTTTAATGAAAACCTCCTTAAGGCTTCAAGTACTGCAGGCTTGGGGATGCTAATAAGGAGCATGGAAAATGCATTTCCATGTTGCTAGTTCTTGTGAGCGACATAATAAACATTTGTGTTAAAAAGTTAGAAATTAGTATCTTTATGAAGCAGCACATTGTCTCTTCTATTTAAAAAATCCCCTATGGACGTGTAAGTTACTATCTATATGTACATTTTACAAGTTTCTTAATGTGCATCCATCTCCGTGTCATAAACGGTTTTGAAGGAGAAAAAGTTTTCTGAAAAGTTGAAGCTAACATTCTCCCTCTGCTTGGCAACTCTGTTTGTCCATGCATCACATACAGATGTATTTTATCATCACTACTGTGTAAATCAGTGAGATAAAATGTTTTAAGTTCAGTATTTGAAATGAAATTATTTGAATTCATGGATGTTGATCTTTCCCTTTTTCCTCCAGTTCTGAATCTGCTCATTAAAAATGATCCCTTCTTTGCAGTCCACAAGTGAATATTTTATGGACAGGCACGGTTTGAAGACTTCTAAAAACACATCGCCCAGGCAGTAGAGCTGTTTCAGGGATTACTTTGAGTAATTTATCAAAGGAAGCCTGCGAAATTTTGAGTGGTGAATATGAGGCCTTACAGGGGAGAAGGCATAAAGGACACATTCCATCAGTGTGCAAGATAAATTCTATTTGTAGTTAATGCAGCTTGTTTACATTGAAATATCAGGAACACAACAGGAGACGATTGGGGGCTCCTAGTCCCCTTTCTGAAATTTCATTTTCAAAGGACTAACAGTTAAATGACTTCCTAACAACGAGCCTGAATGTCCACTACCGCCCACTCACCTCTGAAAGTTGGTGAGGGCGGGCCCCCAGGGGGGAATGACAACTCTTTGATAAATTAAAGTGATTTCAGTGATTTCAGCAGAAACCTCCTTAGCTCTAAACTATTTGGGGATGTGAGATGAAGCTCTTGCCTCAGCCCCTTGCCTCTCAAGATCTTCCGGAGTGATCTGAGAGGTGGAAGGGGAGGGGCAACAGCACCTTCAACACACCTGCGCACAGGTGCAGGGGAAGGGCATCCTCAGCCACCGGCGCCAAGTCCAAGGGCTGGGGAAAACAAGGCTGCATTCGGTTGAGCACGGACTTAGGTTTTCTTCTTCTGGCTGCAGAGAACACGAAAATGCAAATTTCTTTTAAAGTGTCCTTAAGAATTTTGTTGTGTCCCGGGGACCTCCGTCAGCGGGCAAGGGGTGGTGGTGCATCGGAGCGAAGTTCTTGGCATGAGTTAATCACAGCGGTAATAGCTGTGGGCTGGCTCTGTCTCCCAGGTCTCTGAGTTTTAGAGCGGTCATTCTGATCCCCTTTGGGATTAATAAATTAAGTTCTAGATGACTGTTTTTTACAAGACAGGTTTCCACACTGTTGGTCCTGGGCACATTGAGACTGGCATTGTCTGGAAGAAGTCGCAGAAAGAGGAAGTCTAAGGCAGTTGGTAGCAATGGGACCAGCTCACTCCTGTCTTTCTTGCAAATTTTCGATGGTAATCTAGGGCAGCCAGGTCCCAGCATTAAATGCAAAATAGGAAAACAGGACACGGCCGAGTCACAGGCCTGATCATATTAATGCCCTAGGTCAGAGAGAGAGAATAATGAATAGGCGCGGAGCTCAGTTCGTGGAAGGGAACTTAATTAACCTTGGGAGAGTGAAAGAAAGTCAGAGATCATGTTTAGGACTGTGGTTTAGGATGCTTTTATTTATGTGAATGTGAGTGGGGGTGGAGAGGGAGGGAGTAGTCGGCTTCGTGCCGACTTAAATTATTTTTAACCCTGAAAAACCTGAACTTTGTGCTACTCGGGGCCATCCAACTACCCATACAATCCCGTGGAGAACTGCACCGTGGGAGCTCCCGAGCTCTACCGGGAGGTTTTGCGGCCCGGCCTCGGCCTTCGTGGGGCATCAGCCCGGGTAGGGAGAAGAGGCCGCGGCGTCCCGGAGCCCCGGCCTGACCTCGGGAGAAACTACGAGGGAACCGAGCGGGGTGGGGGCGGGGGCGTTCCCTGCCGCTGAGCCGCTGAGCCGCTGAGCTCCTAGGCAGGTCCTGGCTGCGATCCGGGGGAGGAAGACCGGGGCGAGAAGCAGGAGGCCGGGCCATTGTCCAGGGAGGGCGCATTTTTGTCCGGATGCTGCGGTTGCTATAGCGAGGAGAGAAATCCAAACAGAAGGGCTCAGTTCTCCTTTCTCGGGCCTGGGAGCAGCGCTCCCTCCTCTTAGCCAAAATAAAAGTGCCGCCTGGGGCCTGGCACCCCTTCCCCGGAGAGCTGACTGCGGGCCCGTGGAGATGGGCACGGAGGATCCGGGCACCAGCAAGGGGAGGGGGCGTCCGGCACCGCAGGGACCCGCCAAGCTGGTGACTCCGGAGCGGCCCGAACGCACCAGCCACCACTGACTGTCTCTTAGCCCTCCCTCATCTCCCGCTCCTGGCCCACTCTTTTCCTGAGGTATTTTATTTAGGAAAAATCTCACAGCCTTCCCAGACTCGTGAGACTTCCCGGGTGGCTGAAACCCTCTTCTCGCTGGGGCTGTAGCAGCAGTTTCGGCGTTGGAAGAACCGTCGGAGGAGAGGGACTTGAGCGCCGCACAGAAGCTGTACCGGGAACGAGCGACAATACCAGCGGCAAACGGCCTGCTTGTTATGAGTTTAAAAATCACCCAAAGGGAACTTTTGCTAGAAAGGAGTGTACATGCAGATTTCTCACATTTAAAAAGAGACTCTTATTTTGCAATAGTCTTTTTTTTTTTTTAATGTCTTGCTATTCAACTTTGAAAACACTGTGAAGGGAAGGTTACAATAAAGGCTCTTCACGGCTTATAATTTCTCCAACAGTATAGCTCAGGATTGCTAGGGGGAAAGAGCAATGTTTAGTTAATCGTGAGCAGTTATCTTTAGAAAATTTTGAGTTGGTATTTTTAAGGGAAGAGAATATTAATTTACTCTAGATAAGGTAAAAAGTTAGGATTTTATTTGTGGGGACAAGTTATCTACACCAGAAGGGGGCCTGGTAGTAGGGACTTTTCAAAATGAATTATCTTACGCTCCTGTGATTTTTAAGTTTTCTCTCTCTCTCCTTGACGCTCTCTCTTTCTTTGTCTCTTCTCTCTCTGCGAGTCTCTTGCCTAGACGATGCCTGACAAACTAGAGAAAACTTTTTATTTGAAGCCATTTGAAAGACATCGTCAAAAGGATCTCTCTCCCTCCTCCATTTAAAATATATCCTTTCCTTCCTAGCGACAAGTCCCTTAAAAAAAAGTTCACACAACTTTGTAAGAAGTTCCTTAACTCACAGTAATATTCACATTTAAAAAATGCTTGAAAGAAATCATGTTAATGAAGAGAACATTTGCAGTAATTTGGTGATAATTATCAGAATCACCACATATTCGCAGAGGCTTGAACAATACGTGTTCAGAGAAAAGCAAAACACATTATTTTAATAGTCTGATATGCAAACTATGGACCGTTCAATTACGTGGCTTAATAATGCATACATGATGTGATCTTGTTATTGGGATGGGAAGGTCTGTGGTGAGTCACTCCTAAGACTAAGTGTTCTCTCACATCCAGTAAAATCCATTGCCATGGATCGTGGGCCCCTGCCAAACTGCATTTAAGAGAATAAAAATTAATGACTGAGAATTTGAGCGTTAAATTAACATTAATTATATGACCTCCATGCTGGAAAGATTAAATTTCTTACACCCTAATTAGATAACGTCTCCTCACACTTCAAACAATTTCCATTTTTCATTTCCAGGTTTCAGGAGTACAAGGCAAGGTAGGGAGAGGCAGTAGTTGAGAGTTTTCCTTTTCTGAAGTCTGAGTTTGGGGGTGTCCGACCACTGCCTCTTCTGCTTTCTTTTCCTTTCTCCTTGGGCTTCACCAGGGAGAGCCCTCAGGTTGGAGATCACAGTACAGAGAGTTAAGCTCGTTCTCCATGTCTTACTGACAATGGTCGTTGGAGAACAGGGAGCTTGGTGGGCGTCCCCGAGTAGACCTGGAGTATGGTGGTAGTGGTGGTGGGGCCCTTGCAGCTGTCAGGGGGAAAAGGTTGGGCCATTGGTCAGTGTCTCAGGCCAGGAAAAAGGTGGTAAGATTCCTGCAGAGTCGCGGAAGGGAGGAAATTCCAGTCAAAATGCATCACGGTTGCATGTAGAATACAAACGTCTAAGCTAGAAGTGCAAAGGTGTCAAGTGAGCCTGAATGTTGTGTTTGGAAAAGAAAAACAAGGTTCTTAGGTGGCGGCACAACCAAAGGCCCAGAGGACCGCACTCATTTCCTTCGTGCATGAGTTTGTGAGAGGTTTGTCTGCCACTCCCCAGCAGTGCCCTGGCGTTTAGAGATTTCACGCCATGCTGTCCACAGGCGCCCACGGCAGGATGGCCAGTACGGCCTGTCTGACCCTGTCTGGGACCAACAAGCGGCGGGCGTTGGCCACAAAGTGGGGAGCGGGCCCCGAGTGTGCGGAGGTCTCCCGTATTTGAAAACTTGTTGCTGTGAAGGGGAGGCAGGGAAAGGGCAGGATCAGGGCGAACAACAGAGCAGTACCCCCACCCCCACTAGGACAGATGGTCGGTGGCGGCGCGTCCGCTCTCTCTGTTCCTAAGACGCGGCTCGGGGGTCCCAGGGCTCCGAAGAAAGCTGCCCTGTGCATTTGGTTTGGAAACAATGCACACGGACTTAAATTCTTGGGATTAGAATTCGGGGTTTCCTGTTGGATATTCCGTGCGGCCCCAGACCTCTCACGTTTCCTCCCACCCCCCACCCCCCCTTCGTCTTGGCCGCGTCTTCCCCCGGGATAGTCCTGAACGGCAGGACGTGGAGCACAGCTGCCCGGAGCACCGGGCGGGACGAGTCCAGCAAGATGACACCCTCGCGGCGGCGGGCTCTCGGTCGCCCGGAATAGAGTTTTCACGTGTCACCGTCCCCATTCAGCCCCTTGCAGGGCAGCGTGCGTGAGCGCCGGGCGCCGCGGCCGTGAACAGCGCGTTACGGGGCAGGGGAGTTGGCGGAGGCGGGGGCCGCCGCGAGCCGCCGGGTGGGGGTTGGGGGGTCGCGGCGGAGGGTGGCGGGCCTTCCTCGCCCGCTGCCCGGCCGGCCCTGCAGTCGCGGCCCCGCGGCGCGGGCGGGTGTGCGCGGCCCCTGCGCGCATCCCCGCGCGCACTCCGGCCGGCGGAGTCTCGGCGCACCCCCAGCCGCGGGCGAAATCCAGGCTCAGGACACCCCTTCTCCCGGCGCGAGCCCTTCCGCCCCAGCTCCGCGTCCCCCCACCCCCCGGCCCCCGCGGCCCCCCCCCCGGCCCCGCGGTCTCCCCCCACCACCCCCGGGCCCCGCGGTCCTCCCCCACCGCCAGGCTCGGGCGGCGGGGCGCGGCGCTGGGCAGAGGCCGGGGAGGGCCGGGCTTTGGTAAAGTTTGGCAGGTCGGAGAGCCGGCGGGCGCGCTCCCGGCCCCCCGCCGCTCTCCCTCCCGTCCGCTCACACCCGGGGTTCCGAAGGGAGGGCGTCGGGATGGGGGTAACAGAGGTGCGGAGAGAATGGAGAGCAGGTGGTCGGTCCCGAGAGTTACAGAAACTCCCTTTTGGCAGAGAAACGTCTCCCGGGCAGGTGCGCAGAATTAGAACGAGGCAGCCGTCGCGGCGAGAACTTAGCCCGCTCCCCACGCCTCCTTCTCCCCGCGCCCCAGCGCTCGCCTTTTGATGTGAGTTGCTCCTTTACGCAGGCTTCCCCCCCCCCCCCCAGCCCCCAGCGTGCCTTTGCTCGAAATGGATACTTCTTTTAGAAATTGGAAAATCAATACTAGTTTAGCTTCTTCTGTGAGCTGATGCACTGTCTAACCTTACAGGGAGGGAAACAGCCACAGGCAGGCTCCAGCCCCTGGGAGGATCTTACACAGAAATTTACAATGAACGATGCTCAGGAGCGCTGCTGAAACAGACTTTGGTTAGTAGTATTACTATAAGCCCCAGACACACCCCTCTTAGGTATTCAATGGTCTTGCTGAAGTTTGATTAAATGATTGATCAGAAGTTTGCATTGTGGGTGTTTACTCTTTCTGTTTTCTCAAACCACTTCTTGGCTGGTTTCTTGTTCGTTTTCAGATGCCATTTGCAGCGCAGACAGATTTCATATGCCTACTGCAGATTGCCTTCAGAGTTCTAGTTTAAAGACATTATGTAAGCTCCTCTCTATTTACATAAGAGCTTTAACTCAAACCTCTCAGAAAACCCATTCATTACCAACGAAAACCCATCCAGGGCAGCAGCACAGCTGACCTGTGTCTTCATGATACTCAGGAACAGCAGTCGTTCATCCTTTTTGAAAAAAGAAAAAAGTAGACGTAACAAAGAATTGGAGTATTTTGCATTTTTATTCAGCTTGGTTTCCTATCATCTGAGCATTATTCTTAAGCTTACTTCAGGCAGGGGCAGCGTTTATAGGCTGCACTTTTTCTCTATGTAGCCAGCCAGCATTTATTTAGGCCGCGGAGCTGGCCTTTCCTGCCTCAAGTTTAATCCCAAATGTGAGAACAAATGTCTTTTAGTTAGCAGTATCAATTAAATACACATTTTGCTAAATTCTACATTCCTGAAAGGATTCACGAATACGTGACCATGTAAACAGAAGTCAAGCAGTAGTAAAATAAATAGAATAAAAACTTATTTCTTTTTTTATGGCTGTTACATTCATAACATTTTCCCGTCCCACAGATAACCACTGCTAACAGTCCCCCCACCCTTAATTTCCCTCCTTCCTTTCTACCTACTAAACTTTGGGGTATATTTTTTGTCATTATAAATTGCTATAATTCCTTTTAAGAAGATGGGCCTGGTGAGGTAGGAAACTTAGTAATAAGGAGTTCAAAACTGGGACACTATAAGGAAGGACAATATTTTGTCCCAAATCACATGGGACACTAACTTTCAGAAACTGCTCTGTTACTACATTAGCTGGAAAAAAAAAAACCCATCTAGACACTGGTACTTTCTTGTCAATAAAAAAAAGATCAGCAAGAGTCCTAGGGACTTCTTGCCTAAATATTAGAAGCAAGAAATATTTCAAGACAGCTCTTAGAGTCTGAGGTTCTTCCTGGTGACCATCTTCTTTTGAAGAAATCTCCCCTCTTCCTGCATCCTTAGGACAGATGCTATTCTATAGCCATGTCTCCAACATGGAACTTATCTTGTTAGGGGAAGGAACTAGATTTCCAAACATCCTCTCATAAGATACCCCTCGTAAGATGTAATTAAGTGGTGTTATGGGTAGTGGTGAAGTACAAATTTTATTAAATTCTAAATTACTAAAAGGATTCCTGAATATATGATCATTATATATGAAAGCCAAGCAATAACAAAATATATAGAATAAAAATCGTGAATCAGACAGGTTGTGTCTCAGGTGGCCTGTCACGCCCCATCCTTCTGCTCACTATTCCCTCTCGCTCTGGCCACACAGATTCAGGTCTGCCCTTTTTTCACATTTTAACTCATTTAGACTTTTCTCTGAGGGACCCCTTACATCCGTGTCATCCTCATTAATCTGATAGGGTAACCAATACCAAGGTATTAAAAGCTGATAAATGCTGAGAGACATCTGCATGTCTTTCCAAAGCAGCTTAGAGGGTCCATGTTATAGGTCCAAAACAAAGAATCTCAGTAGTGGAATTGGAATTTAAGACTACGGTTGGCAGATGGGGAATATATTTTAGGCAGGAGCAATTTGCAGCATTCCTAAAATAAAGCCACGTGGCCATGAGTCATGTTCTTTGTCCTCCCTTTAAAGACCAGCTCTACCTCTGTGATCTACCCAGACATGAAATTTCTACTGGAAAACAGTACCAATGTAGAATTCTCTACTAGTAATTGAGACTGTTGGAACTGTTTTAATGGGATTGGTGGTGTACTGAAGGATTTCCTTCTTCTAGTAACAGGTTCCATGTTACTCTCCTGGGATAAAGGCCCGTGATTGGCCAATGAATGTATTTGAACCTACAGTGACTGTTTCAGGAAGTGCATATAACCTGAGCAGGCCAACCAGGGCGAATGAGCATTAGCCTCCTAATTTTAACCAGAATGACGAGGAAGGAGAAAAATAAAGCTCTGATTACTTTATAAACGAAGGTATAAACTTTTGTCTTCTGTTATGGAGAGAATATGCTTGAGAGAAACCAATACAAAGAAAAACAAATGACAGAGTAATACAAGATGATCTAATCCAGCCCCTGATTCATCTGTGTCTCAAGTCCACCCTTGGACTTTTTTGTTATGCAAGTCAAGAAATCGCTCTTTTTGTCCCTGAAGATAGTTTGAGTTGCTGTCACTTGAAATTGGAAGAGCCGCGACTTTTTCATCATTCTCATACTCTTAAGGACAAAGGGTTGAGTTAATCATACATCTCATTTCATGGCACATTATCATCATTGGTTCATGCAAAGCCTTTCTCATATCTGTCTTCCCTCTCTTTTTCCATCCCTTCCTGCCTTTATTTCCTCATTCCTTCCTTATACCCACCCTCCCTTCTCTTCTATCTCAGTATCTCACTCTGATTCCTATCTCTGTCATAAGCCACCATTCTAATATGTTTGTATGTATTCTTGAAAATACATATTGTTTTTCTAAGGTAATTATTTTTAATTTATATAAATGATATTGTAGTTGAATACCTCGTTCTGTTTCTTGCTTTTTCACTCAGTGCTACATATTTAATATATTTTTTGTGTTGCTATGTGTACATCTAAATCTGTGGCTTCTAATTGCTCCATAGTTCCTTCATATATGTTATCAGTCAAGTTCCAATGTGTAAAAAAGAAACCACACTAGGTATTGCAACAGAGAATTTAACGTCAGGAGTTGATCACACAAGTGTTGGAGGCTGAAATGCAAAAAGCAAGGACTAATGAAAAACAGACGTCATAACTGCAGCAAATAGTAAGGCTGGGGGAGCAGATATAAAAAACTGGGGCTATCAAAACCTAAGTTTGTAGGAGAAGCCCTATGGACCTGAGACTCAGATCTCTGGCAAAGGAGTGCCACTCCACTAGCACTCACTAATACATCGAGGTAAGAGGAATAGTCTTAGAGAGTTTATACTCAAACTTCGGGGGGGCTGTTGGCAGCTAGTGCTGGTGCTTCTGAAGCAAGCAGGACTGATGAGGCTGCTTCAGGGAGTGTCAGAAACAGCTGGAGGTTGAAACACACAGCTGCCGCCAAGGTGAAGTACCTTTGCTTGAGCGATACGGGCAGGAAGAACGAGCAAATAAAAATGTACAAGTCCCTCTGCCCTCTCCCTCTACTTTTCTTGTGATTACCTATAGTTTTTCATTGACTTTTATTCATGGAAATGGAAATTCTACGAGTAGTAAGTCCTCTGTTTTCACTATCTATGTTATATAGCAACAGGCCAATTTTTTTTTTTTTTTAGTTTTAGTCAAGGTCAGTCATCCTAATCATTAATGTGATTCCCCTCTTTACCTATTGGCTCAGTGGCTTGAGGGACCCAAGTGAACAGTAGCAGTCTCAGCTTTCAGTTCAGTGGAACACTTGTTATGTCTCCTGGTATAAGCAGTTCTCCTGTGAGAAGTAAAACCTCGAAACCATCAAAGCACAAGGTTGTGAGGATGGAAAGCAGAACTTGGGCTGGTGGATTGCCAGAGGGAATGATGACAGGATATTGGTTTCTGGATTCCTGGATTCTGCATATGGGGGAAATAGCACCATGTGCTGGTCACTGATCCAAAGCATGTGATGGCTTCTTACGAGATGTAGCTCCAAACACTCACGATGTTCTCAACTGGAGCAGGAATGGCTCTTCATAAATCATTCCATCCTTCTGTCAGGCCAGTTGCATCTAAGTGATGGAGGATTGTGGTAAGACCAGTGGATTCCATGGATGCAAGCTCATTATTATACTTTTTTGTTGTGTTAAAATTTTTGGTAAAAAATGATATCATGTGAATTAACAATGTTGCATCGAATACAGGGAATAAAGCTTTCTCTAAGTCCACACTGGTGGTTGTTGCAGAACTGATAAGGAAAATCCATTTCAAGAACACATGCACATTAGAGTTAGGACAAATTGTTCCCACATCCATAAGGGAAGGGTTCTGATGTGGTCAATATACCACAAAGTCGCTGACTGGCACCTTCAGAAAATGGCACCATTTAGGGTTTTAGCACTGGTGTGTGTGGTTGGCATCCTGAAATGGCAGTATCAGATCCACCGTGTTGAGGTGGGGTCCACTCTACTGAACAAGTGCATAGCCTCTGCCTCTACTGTCATGACCACTTTGTACGTTAATTCAGCAAGCACTTGAGTGGCGGGGAAAGAGGCTGCCCAGTCTCTATCAAACGTGACCTCATACTCACCTGATTACTGAGAGCCTCATTTGCAGTGGATGCCAAGAGGTGGGCAGCTGTCTTCACATTGTGTCCACTCTGCAGGTCTATCCACAGACCTCTTCCCCAGTCTTTCTTACCATTAAGAGTCTTATCATCAATCCATACTATTAACAACTGACTCTAAGTCAGACCTGTATCTCTGGTCATATCCAGTTCTTACAAAGGAGGCCAAGTAGACTGCTCTGCTTGCTTCCATTAAGAGGATTTCCTTCACAATTGTCTTTCAGGGAACACTCTTGACTTGGGCTATAATGTTAGAGCCGTCTACATCTGATAAGTGGGTCTGATTTCTTTTTTATTAAATCAAAATCAACTGATTAGGTGCCTGAATTACATCAGCACAGTCCCTTCACCTTTCCCACATAGTATTATAATATAATATAATATAATATAATACAATATGGTATAATATAACATAATCATGGAACTGATATCCCATCATATTCACATGTCCCACCTACAGTCAAGAGGAGGAAATTATACAACATCTTACTGTAATATCATGTTATTTAAAGAAAACTTTTTTCACCCAGCATTATATCATTAATATCCATCTATACTTTTATAGTTACATCTCTTTTGTTGCTTTTAACTTTCCCAATTAGGAACACTCAGAGAGCTTATAACTGTGGTGACAAATTTTTTAACTCACTATTTGTGGTGACAAGTAATGCTATAATACATCTTTAAGTTTATCTATTATCTATCTATCTATCTATCTATCTATCTATCTATCTATCTAACCTATCATCTATCTATAATCTATCCAATTCCACATATCTAAGTAGAAATTTCTGTATCATAATGTATTCAAATACTTAATTTGACTGAATACTGTCAGATTGTTTTCCCAAATGGCCTACACCAGTCTACATTTACCCAGCAATCATGATGATCCCTCTCTCTCAGGAGATCATGTGATTTATTGCCCAAGTGGGGACACGTTTGACAAGGAAAGCAGGTGCTAATAATTATGCTTGACAACAAGTATAAACCAGGACTGCCTCAGACAAATTGGGATGTATGGCTACCTTACTCCTTGCTGCACACTTGCCAACTTGATGCTATCTAACTTTCCGATTTCTGCCATTCTAATAGGTATGAAGGCGAATCTCCCTGTAATTTTATTTTGTTTATTTCTGATTATGTTTGAGCATCTATTTTATGCTTGTTAGGGTTTTGGGTCTCCTTTTCTGTAAACTACCTGTCTATGTCTGTTGTCCATTTGTATTCGTTTTTACTTAAAACACTTTTTATTGAAGAATAATTGACAGGGTTACATGAGTTTCAGGTGTACAGCATATTGATTTCATATTTAAATACATTACAAAATGATCACCACAATAAGTCTAGTTACCATCTGTCATCACACAAAGTTGTTGCAATATATTGACTATATTGCCTATCCTTTATGTTGCATCCTGATCTTTTATTTATTTTATAACTGGAAGATTATACCTTTTAATCCCTTCACTTATTTCATCCATCCTCCAAACCCCTTCCCTCTGGCAACTATCAGTTATTTTGTTCTATCTGAGTCTCTGTTGCTGTTTTGAATTTTTGTTCATTTGCTTTTTTATTTTTTTAGATTCCACATTTAAGTGAAATCATGGTATTTGTCTTTGTATTGTCTCTTTTTCTTTGGTTGGGATTTCTACTGGAATTTCTTATACATTCTAGATATTAATAATTACCAGTTATAAATATTTTTGACATCTTCACCCTCTCTGCTCCCTGAAAAGTAAACCAAGGTGTCCTTCCCTGAACAGAGACCTTCAAGTTTTATGTAATCACATGTATCAGTTTGGTGGACAAAGGAATATGCTGTTAAAGTCCCTCTTCAAGGAGGGAGCTGTTGCCTCAGATGCTGGGGGTGCCGTTGGCAGATATACTTTAGTTTTCAGCCACTAATGGCCTCAACTGAATTCTCAGGTTTACTCCACTGGCGTATATGTCTCTCCTAATGCCTACTCCACTCTGTCTTGTTTACTGTAGCTTTGTAGTATGTTTTGAAATTGGGAAGAGTGATTGCCACAGCATTATTCTTTTTTCTCAAGATTGTTTGGGCATTCTGTGTTCCTTGCAACTCTAAATGTATTTTAGGATCAGCTTGATCACTTCTGAAAGAAAGGTAGTTGAGATTTTAATAGGGATTGCATTGAATTTGTGTACCAATTTGGGGGGTGTTGCCAGTTTAACAATATTAAGTCTTCCAATCCATGAACATGGGGTATCTTTCCATTTATTTAGGTCTTCTTTAATTTCTTTCAACAATTCTTTGTAGTTTTCTGTGAATAAGTCTTACACTTTTGTTAAATGTATTCTTAATTATTTTCTTCTTTCTCATACTATTATAGATAAAATTATTTTCTTAATTTCATTTTCAGTTTATTCATTGCTGGTGTGCAGAAATGCAACTGATTTTTATGTATTGCTATTGTATGATCTGGTATCCTAAAACTTTTTGAACTTATTTATTAGCTTTAATAGTTTTTTTGTTAGATTCCTTAGTATTTTCTACATATAAGATCATATCATCTATGAAGAGAGATAATTTTACCTCTTACGTTTCAATATGGATGGTTTTTATTTCTTTTTCTTTTCTACCTGTCTTGCATAGAACCTCCAGTACAATGTTGAGTAGAAATAGTCAGAATAGACATCCTCACATTATTTCTTATCTTGAAAGAAAGCTTTTAGTCTTTCACTATTAAGTATGATAGCTGTGGGTTTTACACACATGCACTTTATCAGATTGACCAGGTTCCTTTCTATCCCTCATTTATAGTGTTTTTATAATTAAAAATTGATAGATTTTACCAAATTATTTTTCTATGTCTATTGAGGCATTCATATGGGTATTTTTCCTATGTTTATTCTAATTAACATGGTACATTCATTGATTGATTTTCATATGAACCATCTTTGCATCCCTGGAATACATTCCACTTGGTCATGGTGTATAATCATTTAATATACTGCTGGATTCAGTTTACCAGCATTTTGTTGAGGATTTTTGCGTTTTTATTAATAAGGGATATTGATCTGTAGTTTTCTTGTGATGTCTTTGGGTTTGGTATTAGTGTAATATAGGCTTCATGGAATGGTTTAGGAAGTATTTCCTCCTCTTCTATTTTTTGAAAGAGTTTGTGAAGTCTTAGTGGTAATTCTTTGAACATTTGGTAGAATTCACCAGTGAATTTTTCCTTCGTGAGCTGTGAGACTGTCCTTCTTGGATGATGTGCTTATTTCTTACAGGAGAGTTCAAGAAGTGCAGATAAAAACCAAAGGGATGTATTTTTTCACTTGCTTCATGATTTGCTCTAAGTATTCAGTCAAAGCCAAATTGCCTGTTGTATTCTGACTTCAGACCATAGTTCTGTATTTTATGGGGTTACCACAGTACATCTGACAGTGGAACTCTGTTCTATTCTTTCACTGGAAACATGAGCAAAATCTAATCTTTTCTTACTATCTCCTTCTATTTAAAAAAAAACTTTAATTGACTAAGAAAACTCTTTTTGTTTAATTTCATGTTTCTTTTCAACCAAACATTGAGTTCTTAATATATGTCAAGGGATGTAAAAGTGAATAAAACACTGTGTTAGGAGATGGGGATAGAAAACAAATATGACTCTGAGATTCTCACTCTATGAGCTTACAACCTAGTGAGGGACAATAGGTGGTAGATATTACAACATGGCCTGTGACATTTTCACTCATTTACTGACAAGATTTCCCAATTTTTGTTCTATTTAACATGTCTCCAGTGCTCCAGATACAATGCTAAGCCTCTCAGGCAGTAGTTTTCACCTTGGTTCACATCAGGAGAATCACCTGGGAAAGTTAAGAAGGATGTCTTGATATCTCCATCCTCAGAGATAATTGTTTAAATAACTAAGCTTGGGCAATTCTTATGTGCAGCCAATACTGAGAACCTCTGCTTTAAAAAAAGGAAGATATTATCCCTTTCCTCAGGAAGCATAATCTCATGGCAGAAACAAACAAGTAACCAGACAATTATTATCCATTGTAAAGAGTCATGTGATAGAAGGGTGTATGAGGAGCTGTGGTCCTTCCTTCTCCCATTTTACAGATGAAGAATCCAATAGTTTCACATTTGCAGACTTACCCAGTACCATAAATTGAGAAGGTGATAGAGACAAAATGTAAGTCCACATGAGTCAAACTTGACTGATGTAAGCCCTTCCACTAACTCTCAATAGAAGAAAACTACACCTCCTCACAGAGGAAAAGATAAGAGCCAGGACTATTTTTATTACTTTACAAGGGAATTCACAGTGTTTTTATACATTCTTATATGGATAGAGTACTCACATGCATTTCTAAAGATGTACAAGTGAAAAACTATAACAGCAATTTAAAAAAAAAGAAAAAATATTTTCCTGATCCTATGTTCTCAAGGCACTTACTGGATTAGATATCCATAATATAAGGAAATCCTGCAAAGGTAACATTTTTACTTCATAATTCCTATGTCTCTTGAAATATCCATCTACCTCAACTGGGAGATGTTTACATACAGAATCTGACCCATAGTGATTAAATCTGGAAATACACAACCCTGTGTGATTTGGACATCCCCTAGGCCTTCTCAAAAGTGCCATATTCTGGTTGGATTTCATTTTTTTACTTTTCCAGAGACTGTGTATCATCCTCTTATGTTTTTATGCAGGAAACTATAAAAATCTGAAGGCAAAGTTTCTGTCTAAATTATTCTAAGTTTCTATTGTTCTTATCATTTTTCTTTAGGAAAACTTTTGCTGTGGAAAAAGATCTCAGCTCATCATGAAAAGGGTATACACAGGCAAAAAGCAAAAGAACTTTCCCCCATTTTGTACTGATGTTTTATACATCTGTGAAGCGGGGTATGGCACATCTAAATGGAAAAGAAGAAAATGAAGCGGCATCTCTGTCATGTCCATCTGGAAGTTTCCTTAGTCAGGATTATTAGCCAAATTCTAGAAGGAACCCCTAGCCCTTGCCAAAACAAGGCTGGAGCTGGAGCTGACGAAAAAATGTGACCTATAGCAGAGTTTTACCATTTTAACTAGAGTGCAGCAGTGACCCAATGAGAATAAGGAGATCTAGGTAGACAGTCAACCTCTAAAAGTGAATTAAAAAAAAAAAAAGCCTGGTGATGCAAATACTCTGCGAGAGAATAAACATATGAGAGTCATTGAGATATTTAATAGTTATTATATATTAGAATGCTTTTGATCCAGAGATTTCAGAATCTGAAACTTAAAAATACCACAGTGATTCTAATTATGCATATCTGTAGGGGTTCTTTGAAATGCCATAGAACTGTTCCATTTTTATCTGTGAGATTCTATTGAGGTTCTATAGACCTGATTGTATGAAAAGGTCCTACAAAGTTCAAGAAAAATTTTCTTCCCTTGCTTTTATCTTACAATAATAATGAGCAATGGCTACTGTTTTTGGTCATTATATGTAATAAAAGTTTCAGTAATTTCCATCCATGACTCTATGCATGTGAGCCAGCTTTCTTTCTGGGCCATATCTAGGAAGCAATTGTTTGTCTTTATTTGGTACATCAAAGAGACTGGGGCCTGCATGAAATTTAAGATGGGTAACTCATGCCCACCATGGGTATTCCAACTGAGGAAGCAATTTTTGGAGGTTGGGGAGGGCAATTCAAGAGTGCAGTTACATGTGATACGGAGCTTGCCTTCCATACAAATTATGTGCATAGCTTGGCTGTTGTAAGGCTGCTATTGAGCACAGCCCTCTGTATGAGGAGGATGCAGGTAATGACTCCCGCACACAAACCCAACTCTCTTGACAATAAGAAAGTTCTATTATCCTACATGCTAAGAAATCCTGAGACAGGGTAGCTCCAGTGGTCTTAATTCATTGGTTCATTGATTCATTAAGAACCCAGTTTCTGTCCATTTCTTTTTCTCTGCTATCTCTAGTTTTTTCCCTGGCTAACTTCCCTCAGTGCTACAAAATGGTTGCTGCAGTTCCAGGCATTAGATGCCGATAGTACAAAGTTCAATAGTAGAAGAAGGATCTCTGACTCCATGTGTCTCTTTATTGAGAGGAGATTAGCTTTTCCTGAAGTTTCTAGTACTATGTCCATAGACTGGAGCTGGGTGATATGCACATGCCTAAATCAGTTGCTGGGAAAGGAAACAGGATCGTTCCAATTGGATTCCTAATCAGGATTTACCCTGAATCATGTGGGGAGGATGGAATTAAATGTGGGCCACTCCTGGTAGGAAAAAAGGTACAGTGACTTTTAGCTGGACAAAATTACGTGTCTTTCTAGGGAGAAGAAAGTAAGTGATAGAAAAGAATGAGAGAGAAAGAAATAACTCAAGGAAATAAAGCTCAAAGATGATTCTTATAGGAACAGATGGACTTGCAGCTATAGAAGGCAGGCGGCAACAGGGTGGAAGGACTCTATTTTTAGTCACCTTAAGTGGGTCTCTATGCAGACCAGGTCAGGAATGTGGGTAAAACAGAATGGGGAATTGGAAACTTCCTTTGCTGCTCACTGAATTAATGTCAGTTTTGTTTTTAGAAGATTAAGCCAATTAATGTGATTTTACAATAAAACCTTGCAAGATGAGGGTGCAGTGTTTAAGTGTTCGCTCAGGTTCACATGTAAATTTGATGATTCTGGTTATTCACCCACCTGGAAACAGATGTGGGAATAGTCTGGAGTGAATCCTAATTCTCTTCATTCATTCATTCATCTATCCATCCATTCATTCACAAATTCATATTGGGGGGTCTATGCGCCAAGTACCGTTTTAAGTTCTGGAGGTAATACTGAAGTTAATTATATAAAGTCTGTGTCTCTGTGGAGCTTACATTCTCGAGAGGGGAGACAAACAATAAATAATCAAGTACATAGGCAATAAGTCCTGTGGAGAGAAATATGCAATGCAAGGTAGAGTGAGGCATATTTGGTATATTAAATGTGTTTAGAAGAGACCTTATTAAAAGGTCTTCTAATTGTTGCAATGTTACTATCTAGGACAGCCACCGTATGAGGGAGGATGCCACTCTCTTAACAATAAGCGAGTTCTGCTATCCTACATACCAAGAAATCCTGAGATGGCGTAGCTCCAGGGTTCTTAATTCATTGGCTCAAGGAAGGAGTGGCCATGAGGATACCTTGGGAAGGAATGCTCCAGACAGAGGGAATAGAAGATACAAAGGTCCTGAAGCAGGAGCCTGCTCGATGGCCAAGAAGGACACAGTGGCTGAAGCAGACACAAGGTGGGAAGTAATGAGGGATGAATTCAGAGAAGTAATAGATCATGCAGGACATCATAGGCCAGTGGTTCTCAAAGTGTGGTCTTCAGACCGGTAGCCCGAGCGTCTTCTGGAAACTTGTTAGAAATGCAAATGAGTTGCCCTTACTCAGGTTTCCTGAACCAGAAGCTGTGGGGGTGGTGTTTTAACAAGACTCTAAATGATTCTGATCCTGTTGCAGCTAGAGTTTGAACACTAGTCTTGTAGGCTATTACAAGGACTTTGGGTTTTATTCTGAGTGGAATGGGGAGCCATTGGAAGGTTTTAAGCATAGGACGTAACCAGATTTCTATTTTAGAATTATCACTCTGGCTGCTTTGTTAAAAGTCCAGGGAAGCAAAGGAAAGATGCAAATACATTATTTGGAGATTATCGTCACAGTCAGACTGAGATGTGATGGTGGCTTGGACCAGAAGGGTGGTGAGAAATGGCTGGACTCAGTATGTACTCTGACTATAGAGTTAATGAGAATTGCTGACAGTTTACACAAGAAATGAGAGAGTTACAGAGTAGATAAGAATCACTCCAGGAGGATAGAATAACTCTTTATTGAAATGCTGAGAACTGTAGGGGGAGATGACATAAGGGTAAAATGAAGAGTGTGGCTCGGTCCTGTTCGGTCTGAAATGGATATGCTGAGCAGGGAATTCAGCGGAGTGAATTGAGCTGGAGATAAAACTTGGGAGTTGTCAAGGGTTTTTGCTATTTACTGCCATGGGCCTGGATGTGATCACTTAGGCAATGAATACAGGTGAAGTCCTAGAGCTGAGGACTGAATATTTAGAGGTTGGAGGAGATGAGGAGCAACCAGCCAAGGGCACTGGGAGAGAGTAACTAGTGAGATTGGAGGAGAAAGAACAGGTGATGCCCTTGAAGTCAAATTCAAAAAGTGATTCAAGAAAGAAAGAAAGAGAAAGTGGTAGGAGGGCTTGGCTAGGGTGAATAGAGTAAGGCCCATGCCTTGGGGGCAAAGTTTAAAGGAGGTACCAAGACACTCAATAATCAAAATAACCAGTATCTTAAGGTGTTATTAAAAAGGTAAAAATTTATTTTGAAAATCCATGATAAACAAATTATTTAAATAATTTAAATAAAGACAGGGATCCAACCCTACCCTCCAACCACTTACCTGACTCTCTTTACCTTCCATGTTCCTGGCCTGGTGGCCAGATCATGTCTTTATTTAACATTTTTGTATTTTGTTCATCATGAAGGTTTTACACTTATTTTCATTTAAAAAATTACAGTGAGACATAATTTATCTTGATCACTGAGTTTTGGCACCCCTCAAACTTTGCACCAGCAGTGGATACTTCTTACTCACCCTATTCTACACTCTCAGGTAAGATAGAGACAGAGGATATGCGGGGTTCACGAATACAGAGTCAGTGGTGATTCTGAGAAAAGCTGGCCCAGGGAGATGGTGAGAATAAAATACACCTGGGGAGGAGATTGGAGGAGAAGAATTGAAAACAGTAAACTTAAGACTATTTTTTTAAGAGGTTTTGCTGCTGATGAAGGCCAGAGAAATGGTTATCACCCTAGGGTGCTGGTGGTCAAGCCTGGGTTTTATTTCATATGGAGAATATTGCACCATGTTTGTATGCAGGGAGAATGATTGAAAAGGTGGGGGGTTGATAATACAGAGGAGGGGGCATGTGTTATAAGCAGGGGCTGAAACTGGCCACCTGTGTAGGCAAACGTGTTGATGGGGGAGTCTGAGGTTTGGAATGAGGACAAGGATGTATCTTCAGTTTTACCAGGAGCAAACTGAGTCAGCTTACAAAAGGAAAAATGCAGTATGTCCGTATGACTAACCCCTGTACCTCTCATGTCTACAACATGAGTAGCAGAACGGGCAAACATTCTCAACAACTATTTCATTACACACACACAAGTGTGATCAGTATGGATCATCCTTGTAATGTCCTTTGATAAAGGGCCATGTCATATGAAGGGAAGTTGCCTAAGTATTTAATATGATGGAAATCTAAAATGTAGATTCATAAAGGAGTTGGCAGGAGAGCTTCTTTAAATCCACTTTATTGGGTGTTTGATTCAGAACTCAATGTCCAAAACATCAAAGTGAGTCTATCAAGCTTGGTGTATGTACATCAGCTATGCTCTACTGTCTATTAAGAACGGAGACCATCTCTTCAGGTTCTAGGTGATGGTATCAACGCATTTATTAAAAAAGTTAACGAGCCTACTTTGTGTTCTGGCCCTGATATGAGATCTCTGCACCCTCTCATGGAGGGTCATGGAATTGCAGGCAAAGCCAGGGTCTTCCTCAAAAGGCAGCTGAAACAGTGTTTGGCTAAGGCTGCCCAAGGAATACGACAGAGATGATTTAGCCTTAGAGGTTTTCATGGGGGTGTTACCAGACATCCAAAGCTGTTGAAAAGCATTAAGTTGCTACAGCATTCACTTATCAGCTGGGCATTCGGACAGGCCTCTCAGGGGTACAGAACGCACCCCTCAGATGTTAAAATGAATTGGACTCATGTATGGAATTATTTGTTATTGATTTTATAAAGCTTGGAGGATAGCAGTCTGGAACTGTACTTTTTATTTTTATTTATTTTTAATTTATTTTATTTTTATTTTTTATTTTTTTATTTTGGTATCATTAATCTACAATTACAGAAAGAACATTATGTTTACTAGGTTCCCCCCTTCACCAAGTCCCCCCCACATACCCCTTCACAGTCACTGTCCATCTGCCTAGTAAGATGCTGTAAAATCACTACTTGTCTTCTCTGTGTTGTGCAGCCCTCCCCGTGCCCCCCATGCACTATACATGCTAATCGTAACGCCCCCTTTCTTCTTCCCTGCCCTTATCCCTCCCTTCCCACCCATCCTCCCCAGTCCCTTTCCCTTTGGTAACTGTTAGTCCATTCTTGGGTTCTGTGATTCTGCTGCTGTTTTGTTCCTTCAGTTTTCCTTTGTTCTTATATGCCACATATGAGTGAAATCATTTGGTACTTGTTCTTCTCTGCCTGGCTTATTTCACTGAGCATAATACCCTCTAGCTCCATCCATGTTGTTGCGAATGGTAGGATCTGTTTTTTTCTTATGGCTGAGTAATATTCCATTGTGTATATGTACCACTTCTTCTTTATCCATTCATCTACTGATGGACATTTAAGTTGCTTCCATATCTTGGCTATTGTAAATAGTGCAGCGATAAACATAGGGGTGCATCTGTCTTTTTCAAACTGGAGTGCTGCATTCTTAGGGTAAATTCCTAGAAGTGGAATTCCTGGGACAAATGGTAAGTTTATTTTGAGCATTTTGAGGAACCTACATACTGCTTTCCACAATGGTTGAACTAATTTACATTCCCACCAGCAGTGTAGGAGGGTTCCCCTTTCTGAACAACCTCGCCAACATTTGTTGTTGTTTGTCTTTTTGATGATGGCAGCCATCCTTACTGGTGTGAGGTGATCTCTCATTGTAGTTTTAAGTGGCATTTCTCTGATGATTAGCGATGTGGAGCATCTTTTCATGTGCCTGTTGGCCATCTGGATTTCTTCTTTAGAGAACTGTCTATTCAGCTCCTCTGCCCATTTTTTAATTGGATTATTTGTTTTTTGTTTGTTGAGGCATGTGAGCTCTTTATATATTTTGGATGTCAACCCTTTATTGGATCTGTCATTTGTGAATATATTCTCCCATACTGTAGGATACCTTTTTGTTCTATTGATGGTGTCCTTTGCTGTACAGAAGCTTTTTAGCTTGATATAGTCCCATTTGTTCATTTTTGCCTTTGTTTCCCTTGCCCGGGGAGATATGTTCATGAAGAAGTCACTCATGTTTATGTCCATGAGATTTTTGCCTATGTTTTTTTCTAAGAGTTTTATGGTTTCATGACTTACATTCAGGTCTTTGATCCATTTGGACTTTACTTTTGTGTAAGGGGTTAGACAGTGATCCAGTTTCATTCTCTTACATGTAGCTGTCCAGTTTTGCCAGCACCATCTGTTGGAGACTGTCATTTCCCCATTGTATGTCCATGGTGTACTTTTTATTTTTAAAAAGTTTTAGTTTTTTATTCCTGAAAGTAAGTGGCTAACTAGAATCCACCTGGCACTTAAGAAACTAGCCATTTGATGTCTGGTTCAGTCAAGTAAACCAACACCTCAATTAAAATACAGTCAAACTAAATGTTTTGTGTTTGCACTAAGGAAATGTGCACTGACTAAATTTTTCAAATGTAGGCTTCTGAGGTTAGTGACAAGTAAATCCGGAGAGAACACCCGTCTCAAATGCCCTTTTCCCTTCCTCTTTTCTGCCCTCAGTGAAGAAACACTGCTATGGAAACGGGCTGAGCAAGTGCAGCCAGAGTAACAGTACCTGCCTGCCTAGGGGAGCCTGGATATGTCAAAAAAGGAGGCAGGAGGGAGCAAAGTCTTGGGGATATGCTAAATGACAGGTAGAGGTGGGAACCAAGTGCCACGGAGACCAGAGAAATGTCAAAGGGGCAAACTCATAGACACTAAGTTCCACTTCAGAAGGATCATAAATTGCCATCCTGGGATCAGAGTGCCAGGATTTTTATGAAACCACTAAAGACATCCTATCTTAAAGGGGGAAACTATTCAAGTTTCTGGTCTCTTAAAGATGATGATTCATCTCTAAGTCATTTTATACTTCTGAAATTTGTCAGTGGTATAATGGGAACAAAGTTTTTTCTGGAAGGAAGACATAGGCTGTTTGTTTCTTTCAAAGGAAGTGAAAAATGAGGAAACCATCTGGCATTTGCTCAAAATACCTCGATAATTGAGGCCAAAGTATCTTTTAGCTTAATTCTGTAGCAATGAGAATCCTTCATGCACCATTCCATAGAAAATATCTATAGATGCCCCTAAAAGTATCTAAGAAAAGAACTTGAAATTTTCTAAGAATTTTGAAATGTAATGGTGACTAATACTATTGGATTGTGTTTTCCATTATCCCTAGCAATCCCTCCATTCTTGAATTTAATACATATATATGTACATATAAATTAATTAAAGATAGTCTTTAAGAATCTTTTAGATTGAAAAGTCCTACCTTTATTGAAAAATTTCACAGCATTGATCAGATATATTTCATAGCATTGATGTGATCTCTGTTATCTCTCAAAATTTGCATTTCAAAGCTGATTGATAGACTAAGTGACATGAAGTTGATGTCCTTTCTGTACAACATTATTATTTACTGCTAAAGTTATTTAATAAATTTAGTTTTGCATTTCTAATTCAGAATCATATGTTTTGTGCCGCATATTAAAGATCTTATAAAAGCTCACATTTCTTGGGAAAGCACGGCTATATTTAAAAGACATTTCAAAGCTCTTTTTCCCCATCTACACAAGGATATACAGTATTGTTTTATTATTTATTAGGAAATATGATTATGTGATGATATCTTCTCATGTCGGTGATAAGTACCACCTTTAATTCCTTGTTTTTATCTGGGTATAGATCATTTTTTGTTTTTCTGGAAATAAATTTAAAAGATTTGGGAAATACTGTAATTCCCAGTTAAAGGAAAATCCATATTTCTTGGGAAAAATGGTGTTAACACCCAATCAAACTTGAAACTATTATGTCAAATTGGTGCCAGTATATTTAGCTTGGTTGCTTAAATCTCTTACCTGGTTAGTATTTGAAAGTTGCTGTCAAATTTGCATCAAAATTCCCCCTATTTCATCAGCTTAAATGATATGGAAAGATTATATTACATGTCATGTACTTTAAAATTTAGATATTGGATGATCTAATTAGGTCCTAGATTTGAAGAAAGCACATTTACCCAGAGAACTAAAAATATAGAGCATTGTGACTTTGCTGAGAAATATGTAACAGGAGGTGTATGACAGGAACTTAGTTTTGGCCTTTACATTTTGTATTTTTAAAATACATCCCTACCCTTCAAGTTCCTTCTTCCTCTCACCCTTCACCTCCTCTTCCTTTTTCCTCCTCCTCCTTGACTTTGGGTTTAACTCAGTTTGCAACAGAAATGGCAAGCGTCCGTTAGAGGCCACTGTAGTTAGTCAGCCAAACAGGAGTTGAGTGGTGGCTTTCCTTAGCTGAAGAAGCAACATGATTCCTAATTTATATTTCTCTCCTTTTCCCTAGGCTGTTTCTTACTTAGCCAACAATTGAGAATAACTGTGGTTAGTCATTTTGGATGGAGTTTTTTTTCTGTATCTTAAAAAACCTGACTTAGCAGAACTCGGTTTCCCTTCTCACCCCAAGCTACTAAAAATCTGGAAAAAATAATGAAATAACAATTTTTAAGACATTGACATTAGGCAGTGAAATATAATGGTTCCTGAGAGATGTGAAACTAAAGAGATGAGTCCTTCAACTGCCCCAGCTTATTGCGTGGAGAGGGTCTTGAGGCCAAAGCACAGGGAGAGGGGAACCCAACTGGATTTTGGTAGTGTATCTGCATTCTATATCCAGTGAAAATATTTAGTTTTAAGTGAAAAATATTTTGTCCAGTTTTTATTGAGATATAATTGGCATATAACATTATGTTAGTTTAAGGTATGTAACCTTGATTTGACACTCATATGTTGCAAAATGATTACCAGCATAGCATTATTAACACCGCCATCATGAAAATATTTCTTAAAAAATGGTGAAATACTGACTTTTTTAGACATACAAAAGCTGTAAGAATTCATCACTAGCAGAATTATAATGAAATGTTCATGGAAGTCCTTTAGGCAGAAGGAAAATGGTAACAGATGGAGATCTGAATCTACAGAAAGGGATGAAGACACTGGATTTGTAAATATATGGATAAATATAAGATATTTAAGCTTCTTTCAAAGATAAAATTGTTTAAAGAAAAAATAATAAGGCATTTTGGGGTTTATGATATAAGTAGAAGTAAAATGCAAGAGAAAAATAGAACAAAGTTCAGGAAAGAGAGAAATGAAAGCGTATTATTGTAGGGTTCTTACATAGGATACCCGATATGGTAAAATGACATTACAAGGTAGACTGAAATAACACAACAGAGAAACTTGTTTAATAAATCAACAGGTGAGATAAGACAAAATCATAAAAAATGCTCAATTAATCCAAAGGAAATCAGAAAAAGAGGAAAAGGGAAACAGCAAAGAGCAGATGGGGCAAATAGCAAGCCAAAAGAATGTGGTAGACTGTACTGAATTATACTATTAATCACATTAAATGTAAATGATATCCCCTTTAAATGGTAGGGATTTTCAGACTGGAAAAAAAGCAAGACTCAAATATCTATTGTCTACATGAAATATACCTTAAGTATCATGTCAGAAACAGCTTACAACTAAAAGGATGGGGAAATATACACCATGTTGATCAAACAAAAGCTGGACTGGCTATGTTAATATTGGAAAAAAGTACCATTGAGAGACAAGTCATCTTGCAGGGAGCTTTTACCAATTACACATCCCTTTATATAAGTCTGAAATCAAAATATTATAAAGACTAAACTTTGTTCCAATCTCATTCAGCGATACGATACTTCAACCATAGTTGAACAAAATATAGTCTGCTCGTCCATGCATGTTTCTGTTAAAATGCTCTTTTCAAGGCTAGAGAGAGAGAGAGAGAGAGAAAGGCAGAGAGACAGAGAAAGTGAGTTTTTGTCAAAACAAGCACACAAATGCAGAATGAATTATTAGCTCTATGGCTAATTTTGGGCCAGAAGAAGGGACAGAGAAAGTTGTTTTTGTTTAATCTTGAGGATCCCACCTTTTCTCATTTTTTAAATGTTTGGAGTTGCTCTGCCAATACCTTGAGCTTCCCTCCAAAACATGTGCAGCCATTCTTCTTCTGTTGCTTAGGCTAAGAGCCTTGGGGTCATTCCTGAATCTTTCTTTCACACTCCGCATCTTATCAGGTACCCTTGTACTCTACCTTTCAGAGTATACTGAGAATCTGACTTCTGATCATCGTCATTGCCATTACCTGGTTCAAGCCACTATTCTCTCTCTCCCTAGCCACTGCAGTGGTCTTTAATATGCATTCGTTGCTCTCATGGTTGCCCCTCAGAAATATGCTGCAGCCTTTTAAAGACAAATCATGTCCTCTTCTTTTCAACAGCCTCCACCCCATCTCCTTAATTGCCTCCTCTGCTCTACTTGATTTGTTACGTTTTGACCCACTATATAATTTACTTACTATCTTTATTCTTACTGTTGATCCCTCTACACTAGCAAGAACCTCTATGAGGACTGGGATTTTTATATCCCAAGGGTCTTCAAATAGAGCCGAGGTCAAAGTGGGGGCTCAGTATTTATTAAGGATCAAATAACATTTGGAGAAAAGAATGAAGGAGCTTGCCACAAAATATCAGCATATTTCACCTTTCCCACCAAGATGTCTACCACAGTGCCACCCTTGTGAGTCCCAATTTATATTACTGGTTAGCAAACATCTAGAGAGGATGACTAAGGATTTGGGCCACATCTGCAATTACTTTATTTTTGTTAGTTTTCTTTGGGGGAAAGACCCAATTGTCCCTATTTGAGTGTAATTCTTATGTAACTCAGCCAAGTGATGAATACATTATTAGGTTGTTAGGTTGTAGGGGTGGAGTTCCACTTGTTTAGTGATTGTCAGTCATGCAGGAAGGAGATGCCCCTCTTAAAATGGCAAATGTTTCTAGGCTTGAAGTTTCTTGAGAATCACTTTCAGGCTTTAGTAAAAGGTCTCATCATTTCTGTAGTTTCTACGCAGTGAGTCTGAAGATGGCACCCTCACGTGGAGAGAGATTGGGAGCAACAAAATAGGAGGCAGAGCTTTGATGTCCCTGAAGGTGGGGCTACCAGACATACACATGCAAATCTACCTCCCCATCCACCTCGCTGTCATCATTATTCAGGACAGTTGTAGGGTAGGATGATGGGACCAATGAAGCTCAGGAGAAAGTCAACCATTGCAGGACGTGACCACTTTCTTTCAAAGTAAATCCTTTCAGGGTTTGAATTTGTTTAATGTCTGGCTGACATTTGCAGTTTCAATTCGCCATGCACTTGGCTGGTACTCTGTACAAGGTGCTAATGTCTGAAGCAGCCGAGAGTTGCTGAAATTGCATCTCCCTGTTTGATGGGGTTGTTATACCATCCTTTGAGCACATTAAGGGCAGGGTCACATGTTTTATTTCTTTCCCAATCTTCCACTGCAATAGTGTTACTTGCAAATGACCTAGGTTGTGAGAGCAGGAGAAACAGCTAGATCAACTTCCATTAACTGATCATCTGCTATGTGGTAGGAAGTATATTAGAATTGTACACACTCTTAAATGTATGTTGTTATAATGCTATCTTTCATTTCCTGTGGTTTTCTTAGTTTTCCTGGCAATTGTTGGAGGAGATGTATATATATTTTTCTCAGCCTTAATAGTTCAATAGACAATGGACAGGGATAGGAACAGGGTGATAGGGTTAGGGGTGTGGAATTTGCAGTCACTCCCATCGAATCCACTCACCCACAAGTAGACAGATTCACCCTGTGGCCCAAGAAACAATGATAGCCAGAAACCATGAGTCCTGCTGATGGAAGTTCACCGGGGGAACCCTTTGGTTAGAATAATTAAAGGATGAGGGATGGATACCAAGTCTTCCCAACTAACTTCTGATAACTGACTATGAATTAGTACTTTAAAGAATTGTGAAAGTATGTTGAACACTTTACCAGTTGGTATTTTTTGCACGTCATTCCCTCCATCAGGGTCAGAGTCAAAACAAAATTTGCCAGTTTTCTTCTGGTTCCTTCTCTGGAGGCTGATCTCTTTCCTTCCCACTCTTGTGTTTCAAATTTTATCCTAACATATTTCAGGGCACTGGTCAAATTCATTTCATATTTACTAAGATTTAGCTGTATTACATGATTTAGTAGATCATTGTGGAAATTTGAGGAACAAACATTTTATGACACAAAGATTTTCACTGTGGTGCTCTTTGGAAATCGTATATGAAAAGTAGCATTTCTTGGGACTGAAACCAGAGTATCCACAATCTCCCACTCTGTTTTTTTGGATCTGAAATGAAAATTGACTTCCAATTATCTTCATAGTTACAATTTCCCTCCCATCTTCATTGTCATTGCTCTGATTGAGCTCCTCGTGTTTAACTCTTTGGATCAATCTTTAACCCACGTATTCAACACTGACAGAGTGTTTACATCGGGCTAGGGTCTGTCTCCAGGACCTGAAGATGCAAAAGTGAATCAGAAATGTACTTTCTCCTCAAGGAGTGCTCTGACATGATTAAGAGAAAATAGAGTTATGCATCAGTCAGGATCCAGTCAGAAAATCAGATACAACACTGAGGATTTCAACAGGGAATTGAATATAGGGAATTGGTTGCAAACGTGCTGGAGGGCTGAAAAAGCAGAGTAGGAGGCTCAGCTACCTTGTAGAGAAAAAAACTGCAGAAAACAGGTACCATCTCTAAGAGGGGGGAGCCCCTATGGGAAGGTCAACATCATTCATCATTAGGAACATGCAAATCAAAACCACAATGAGATATCACCTCACACTAGTTAAGATGGCTATTATTTAATAAATATATAACAAATGGTGAAGATGTGGGGAAATGTGAACACTTCTGTATTATTGATGGAAATGTAAGAAAATGGAGCAGCCACGATGGAAAACAATATAGAGATTCCTCAAAAAATTAAACATAGAACTGCCATATGATCCAGCAATCCACACCCCATATGATCCAGCAATCCACACCTGGGTATATATGCAAAAGAATTGCAGTCAGGATCACAGAGAGATGCCTGCACTTCCATGTTCAAGGAACTAGTCACAGCAGCCAAGTTATGGAAACCACTCAAATGTCCACTCACAGATGAATGGACAAACTAGTGTGGTGTATACATACAATGAAATATTGTTCAACCTTAACAGAGAAGGAAATTCTGCCATTTGTAACAACACTGAGGAACCTGAAAAGAGCTTTATGCTAAGTGAGATAAGCCAGTCACAGAAGGACAAAACCGAATGATTCTACTTATATGGGGTACCTGAAATATTCGCTCACAGAAATGGTGAACAGAACGGTTACCAGGGGCTGGAGAGAAGAGGAAAAAGGGAGTTGTTTTTCAATTGGTGTAAAGTTTCAAATATGCAAGATGAATTAGCTCTAGAGATCTGCTGTACAATGCAGTGTTTATAATCCATAACACTTATTTTACACTTAAAATTTTGTTAGGACAGTAGAACTCATGTAAAGTGTTCTTGCCACAAAACAAACAAACAAACAAGAAATAAACAAAAACCTAAAGGGACTCATGGACATTTTCTGAGTTGATGAATATTGCCTTGATTGTGGTGATGGTTTTAAGTGTTTTTCCATGTGTCCAAACTCATCAGATTGTATATATTAAATAAGTGCAGGTTTTTTTTTTTTTTTTTTTTTAGATAATTATTTTTTATTGAAGGGTAGTTGACACACAGTATTACATTACATTAGTTTCAGGTGTACAACACAGTGATTCAACATTTATATACATGATAATTCTAAGTACCAGCTATCACCATACCAAGTTGTTACAATATTTTGACTATGTTCCTTATGCTATACATTACATCCCGGTTGCTTATTTATTTTACAATTGGAAGTGTGTATGTATATATATATATATATATATATATATATATATATATATATATATTTTGTGTGTGTCTGTGAGGGCATCTCTCATACTTATTGATCATATGGTTAACAACAACAAAATTCTGTATAGGGGGGGTCAATGCTCAATGCACAATCATTAATCCACCCCAAGCCTAATTTTCGTCAGTCTCCAATCTTCTGAAGCATAACGAACAAGTTCTTACATGGAGAACAAATTCTTACATAGTGAATAAGTTACATGGTGAACAGTACAAGGGCAGTCATCACAGAAACTTTTGGTTTTGCTCATGCATTATGAACTATAAACAGTCAGTTCAAATATGAATACACATTTGATTTTTATACTTGATTTATATGTGGATACCACATTTCTCTCTTTATTATTTTTAATAAGATGCTGAAGTGGTAGGTAGATACAACATAAAGGTAGAAAACATAGTTTAGTGTTGTAAGAGAGCAAATGTAGATGATCAGGTGTGTGCCTGTAGACTATGTGTTAATCCAAGCTAGACAAGAGCAATAAAACATCCACATATGCAGAAGATTTCTCTCAGAACAGGGGGGGTGAGGTTCTAAGCCTCACCTCTGCTGCTCCCCATTTTCTCACCAGATGGCCCCCTGCGACTGTGCCTGTCTTAGGTTGTTCCTCCCTTGAGGAATCTTACCCGTCTCTGGCTAACCAGTCATCTTCCGGGGCCATACAGGGAAATGTTAAGTTGGTAAGTGAGAGAGAAGCCTTATTGTTTGAAATGGTTAGCTTTTTATTTCTTTGCATATTTATGCCCTGTGGCTTCTATGCCCAGCTTTTGTCTTGAGGTATCTTTACCACTTGGAGGAGTTATGATACTCGGTAAATTTGATATGAGGCACGAATTCTATTTAAGAATTCATTGTAATTAGGAAGGAAGAAGAAAAGCTATAGAAGTAGCAGGCGGGAGAAAACATGGGAAGATTGATTATTTCTTTGACATATCTTCTTGTAGAGTAACTTCAGCATGTATATATTTTAAGCTACTACTTAAATTGCGCACACACATTAACATAATAGGAGTATAGTTACATAACCAAAGCATACCTGTAATTACCAGCCATCTCCAGTGAAACCAAGAAAACCAGTTAGGCACCCTAGGCATTTGTGAAAACTTATCAATGATATGATGGTTATTATCTAACTGAATTTGAATAGTTTGAGAAAAATCAGACAAATTAAAACAACCCATTCCTGGGCACTGTTCACATCCCATATGTTCTTTTAACAGTAAATAGTCTGTAGTTGTAAGATTTTGGAGCGCTACAATTTGCACTTCTCCTAATTCTTGGTTGAGTTCCAACAGTATAGATCCAGTCAAATTTGTTGTTTTACTGTATGCACAGGCCAGCTTAGATATCTCCTTCATTCCCATGGCAAGTCCAGGAGCTGGTGGGATGAGTGCATCTACAGCTGTAGCAGTGCGTGGATCTTTGTTGGGGTTTTTTGATGATCATCTTCTGGCATGAGTCTTCCCGAGAGTGCTGATGTTGGAAGTTCTCTTTCATATCGTTTCTTAGTTCATTTTCGGGGTAGCCAAATTAGGCTTTGATCCTCTGTATAAACACAAACAGACCCTTTGCCTACACTTTTATATGTCCTTTATATCATTGTGTAGAACTCATTAGAGGTCACCACATAGGAACTGCATTTTTTTTTTTAATCATTAATCTACACTTACATGACGAATACTTTGTTTACTAGGCTCTCCCCTATACCAGGTCCCCCCTATATACTCCTTTACAGTCACTGTCCATCAGCGTAGCAACCTGTTGTAGAATCACTACTTGTCTTCTCTGTGTAAGTGCAGGTTTTTGTATATCTATTACACTTCGGTAAATCAGTTTAAATAAAAAAGAAATGCATCCAAGGGCAAAGAAAGTATATATAATATTTGATAAACATGAACTGTATCTAGTAGAGCTAAGATATTGAACCCAGTAGTAGGACATTTAGTCATGAATACATTATCTTTAGTGTAGAACATTGCCAATATCATGTGTCTATCTGTGTATTTCCTCCCATCTCTACAGTTCTGTGCGGTCACTGCTAATCTGAATTTTGTGTTAATTTTTCCTTGCTTAAAAATTGGTTTCACCATATATGTATGTATCCCTAAGTGATATATTGTTTTGTATTCCTTGTTTTTGAACTTTATTAAAATGGCATTGTATTGTAGTCTTCTGTGACTTTCCTTTTTTTTCCTCTTCAGTATTGTGGTTTCTAAGACTGGTCCATATGGCACATTTTTAGTGCTGCCTAATATTCCATCTAGTAAATAGATAATAGTTATTTCTATTCTGGTAGTGGAGGTTTAGGCTGTTTTTATTATTACTATTATTGTTATTGTCATTTGCTACTATGAACAATAGTGCGCTGAATATTTTTGTGCACGTCTTCCGGTGGACATGTTCACGGCTGTCCTAAAGGCATATAATTAGGAGCAAAATTGTCAGGTTTAGAGTATGTGAATGTTTAACTTTACAAGGTCATGCCACAGTATTTTCTAATAAGTGGTGCTCATTAAAAAGTTTTTAAAGCTCCAGAATAACCCATTATTTATCTCTAATTCCTGCTTGATTACTGTATTCCTGGTTCTTGGCTGCTTATAGGAATCATTGCGACACATTAATTTTAACACCAACTAACCTCTCTTCATTGCTGTCTGTAATTATGAGAAAGATCACCTTTGATTTATTCCAGTGAAGGGGTCTCAGGCCCTGTGTTGGGTGACTCAGAAGATAAAGGAACATCATAATTCCTAGCCTCTCCTGGGAGAGGGATGTACTGTGAAGCTAATGGCGCTTAACTTTCAAGACCTCCTACCTGCCCGGATCCCTATTAGCATCATTTGAAAATATGCACTTTTGTACATATATTAAATTCATAATTCTAAATTCTTTTTCTTAAAAAGGACTCCAATTTGTATGAGCTAAAGATCCCAAAGCCTGAACTTGCCCCTAGTTTCTTTTGTAATATATCCACCCTTACTTTGGGTCAAGTGTAATAAATCAATGAAGTATTTCTGAGAAAATCTTGCACCTATTAATAGCTAACAATCCACTGGTGGTTATTGGCATGTTTGATCATGAATTTAAAGATATCTTTATTGACTTCTGATCATTGACACTGAGAGATAAGACTACAAAGAAAAACATTCAAGAAAGTTGCAAAGTGGGATTGGAATATTGTTACTACCTTTTTAGGTAGATTATTTCTCAGGAGTGTGACTGTGTGGCAGAGTCCTTTGATTTTTGTTTCTCCATATCCACTGGGACAATCTTTGGTTCCTAGCTAATGCCAGAATTTTTTCCAGGGCTTCTATATTATGGCACTCTTCCCACACTGACAACAAAAATGCTCTTTATTGCTATTCACTGAGGACACCAAAGCCTTCCAACCATTCAACCACTTCTCTTATTGACTCCCCACAGTGGGAGTGGATCAGGCCAGACCTCTGCCACCTGCTTTGCACTTTCTGTCCCAGCCCGACCAAATGCTATGCTTAACCTTCAAAGCCCTGTACAGGCCTAGGCCCCATTCGCTTCATTAAAAAATATACACTTTTGTACATAACTTTTGTTCGATGTTTTTTATTCTTCTTCATAAAAGGGCTCCCAGAGGCACACATTTCTTTTTAAAGAATTAGGTAATTTCAGAAGAGATTTCAGTGCGTGTCAGTTCCTCAAATTGAAAAACTCTTAGATTCCTTACAATATACCCACAGACCTCGATTCAAGAAACTGGTGTACATGGATAAAACTTGCCATTTTAGTCGACTTAAATGTTCCCTTTAAGCCTTTGTCACGAGCGTCCTGTGGATGCTCCCTCCATCTAGACCTGCCTGGCTCCCCTTCTAGTCCTAGACTGCCTTCGAGAGTCTCTGTTGGCTGTCCCACTCCTTCCCAGGGGAGCAGGTGCCTGTGGGCTTCTTTAAAACTCTAGCAGCACCCCGCTTTCCGACAGGGTGTGCTTTGCTCTCTCTGCCCACCTCTAATCCATTCCCTGACCGTCTCAGACCAGATAATGGGACACTCAGCCAGCTGCAGGATGTTCTTAGGCACAGAACAGCAGCCCCAGTTAATTTGCACAGAATATCTTATTCCTCTGTCTTTCTTATGTAACACTTCCCTTCTGGTGACTGTAAGACTCCTCAAGCAATAACAACTTGCATTTACCCAGCCTTATGGACATGAATTCACATAAATCACATTCATTAGGCCCTCTTCCCTTCAGAGGTCCTTTTCCCTGGTGACTAGTGGCCTCCCGCCTGCCTCCCAACCTCCGCCTCGTCTCTATTATTGATATAATCGTGCTTGCCTCTCCCAGGGGAAGCCCACCTGCCCAGTCCTTTTCCTCACTCCTCCTTGACTCTCATACCAATTTAGCCGAGGACCACGACAACCCCCTGCCTGTTCTGCCGTGCCCTCCTCACACGCCCCCACTCACCTGTTTGTCTCTCTCCTACTGGAGTCACTCTTCAATTGGGTTTTATGAGAGACTGAGGTTACCTCTCCCTTGGGGTATTTTTATCTCTTCTCCCACTCAAAAATCTCCCTGTTTTTTTTTTCCCACTGTCCCATCTTTCCTATAATATTGGCTATCTCATCAAATGAATAACTACAAGATAGCCTACTAGTCGTGAGGAGCGTGAGCTCTGGCTTGACTTTCAGAATTCATGAAAAGTTTGAAACATCCTCCTGCCCCTGAATATTTTAACTAGGGCACAGTTAAAAAAAATTCTCTAGGCTTCAGTTTTCTTATTTGTAAAACGGATGTATTACTAGGGCTTACTACATAGTGAAGTTGTGAGGACTGAATGAGAAAGTATATGGAAAATATCTGTCAAAGTGCTTAACACACAGTCCAAAGCCAATAAATGTTAGTCTTCATTAAAGACTTATCCAGTAGGTTTGCTGTCTAATTAGTCTGTGCCAAGGAGAGTGAAAATATTTACGTTTTATGTAACATATCCAAAATATTTAAAATTTGAAAAGTTACTTTATGCAATGTGTTTGATTTATTCTCGATAGGGGCTTTTAGTATGATTGTTTTTCTTTAAGTATTTGAAAATATAGCATGGTCTCACCAGCACTTTCTGGGTAGTATTTTTCTACATAGGCTGTAATTCTTAACAAATAAATATTCATCTGTTTTATTCATCTCTTTTTATTCTAGGACAGGACCCATATTTTATTATTACCATGCCCATTTCAGAGATGGGGAAATGAAGGCACAGAGGGAAAAGGTGATGTGGTGAGGTCACAGAATGACTAAGAGGGGAAGATAAGCCTTAAACCTAGTCCTAGTTGCTCTTTGTGCAATTTTGTGTCAATATTTTAAAAAATGCACCAGCAATCCTAATCAGAATCTTCTGAATAGTAATCAGGGGCTGAAGATGGTGTATTCTTTTTGCATAAATGATTTTCTGCCTTACAGCAGGGGGCCCTACCCTGATGTGTCAGGAGCAAGAAGAAAATTCATTTCTTACACCAGCCTGTCAGCTGCCCTTTATGATTGAACCATATACCATTAGACAGTCACAAACAGTGACAAGAGCTTTTGCTCAGTAGCGATTCTCATGTTTGAATTGGTTTGTGGAAATGCTGCATTACTGGAAAACACTACAAAGAACAGATGCTCAGTAGCACGCACTCTTTGTCATTTAGATGTTTAATCTGGGTGTTTTAAATACTATCTGATTCTGTTACGGTATATTTGCTATTTGAAGTGTTTTTTTTTTTAAAGAGCCATGTTAAAAGCACAAAATGAATGATATATTTTTGTGGCTTAAGTAAGCCCTTTGTTGTTGACGTAATCACATCTTGCAAGTGACTGAAAGTAAAGATATTCCCAATTTTCATATACACATAATTTTGATGGTGTATTTGTAGCAATTTTACCAAGGTAAATTCATATCCTCTATAGCTGGTATAATTCTTATACCTACCTTAAAGGAGACTTCTATAGAACCATAGAAGATATGTGCTCTTATATTAACTCCCAGTAGATTACAAAAAGTAATCAGAACCAAATGGAAGATATACTGACCAACATATATTTTCAGGCTTGAAGTAGTATTTTTTTTCCCTGCATACTAAAGCAAGTAGGGACCTTTTACATTATCTCTGGTCCCTTTATAACTCCATGAGTAAGTGTATTGCAAATAAGCACATTTATCATTGAAGACTGTTAGTAAAGAATATGGTATTTATTCAGACGATTCAGAGACACAACATTTGAAGGGTTTTTAAATTGCTTATTTGGTTTAGAGCCATATTCACTTATTGACCAAGATATTAAGTGACGGAAGTTAGAAAGCCTATCATTTCACTGATCTCTGTGATAGTCAATGAAAATACTAATTTTAAAGAATTAAAATGTAGGAGTAGGGTATATGCACTTTAATAATGTTTCATGTTTAAATTATTAGAGAATTTAATAGAACATATATTCCTAAGGTTAATTTTAAAGACACTGCATTTCTTGAGTCAACATGAATGCTACGAAGAGATTTCAGGATGAAAAATTAGTACATAACAAAGCCCACTGTGGAGAATCACTAGGTGCCAGTTATGATAATTACCTATTACAAGGCACCTGGTTATACCATGGATTTGATCATGGAGGTCAAATCATGTTCTCTGTGTACATAGCAATGTGCGGTACGTCTCTTTTCTTATGACTTGGAAAGCACACAATAAAGGGGTCCTGTGTGTCCTCTAGCTCTTGCTTTATAACAGGATTCTATGTAGGAAGGCCATTAAGACATTTATGAATGCATCAGTGGTGACTTAGCTGGAAGATTGCAAAATGCTTAGGGATGGAAATTCATGCTTACATATTTATTTATTTAGAATTTTATCCTTACTGCCAAAAGGATATGGAGAGGCTTCCATACTTAGAGCAATGAAGTAAATATATTAAAACAAATATTAGCCTTTTAGACAAACATTTTCTCATTAGTCTTCTCTCTGTGAAGAGAAGGAGGTTAAAAATGGTTTGAAGTTTCTTAAGTCATTATGTTCTGTGGCTTTTCTAAAATTAGAGTGTCATGTTTTCAGTAACTGCGTTTGTATTTACATAATTTTATTAATTTTTATTACAGTTCAAAGCATGCAACCATTTTACCAATTGCCTTTTTGTAATTAGAATGTTATATCTTCACTTTGTTTTGGTTCTCAGCGAATACAGTACATCACATTTCATTAGCAAATACAGAACAGTATTTCCTGATGTAATTAGACAAGTGTATTTGGTGTTTAACATGATTTTCATCTTCATTAGAGAGAGATATGAAACTTATGAGTCTCTTTTATCACCTTGAAAATTCATCTGCCTTGAAAGAAAAATCTCTGGGTGGTTTTATTTTTCCTGTTTGATTCTGTGAGGCAGCATGTCACCTGCAAGCTGTGGACGTAGCAAATTAGTTTCTCTGGTGGAACAAGACTAAGGGGTGTGTATGTGTAAGATATGAAGGGACTGTTTTTTGAAAGATGACATAAAAATGTTTGCTTTGCTTCATCCGAGAAAGTTTCTGGTGTTAGACCTGCACATTTGACTGGGACATTTCCCTTTTTCTCAAAACTGGACTATTTTTGAAATCTGGCTCCCTGGTTACCAAACATTCACTTTTGAGGCTCAATGGTGGTTAAAGGTTAAATATAAAAGCATTATGTACTAATGGACAAACTATTATTCAAGAATGTTAGAGAAGCAAATTCTGTAACACCCACTTGTTACTTTTGTTACTATATCTTCTACTAAATATAGGATTATTTATTCACTCTATCTTACTGAGCTATGGAATCAAACAGTGGAAACAGGGTTTTGAAGCACTTTAAGCTTTCTTTCTTTCTTTCTTTCTTTTCTTTCTTTCTTTCTTTCTTTTCTTTCTTTCTTTCTTTCTTCCTTTCTTCCTTTCTTCCTTCCTTTCTTCTTTCTTTCTTTCTTTCTTTCTTTCTTTCTTTCTTTCTTTCTTTCTTTCTTTCTTTCTTTCTTTCTTTCTTTCTTTCTTTCTTTCTTTCTTTCTTTCTTTCTTTCTTTCTTTCTTTCTTTCTTTCTTTCTTTCTTTCTTCCTTTCTTCCTTTCTTCCTTTCTTTCTTTTCTTTCTCCTTCCTTCTTTCTGTCTAGAAAAAGCTCACCGATCACATTAATTATCCCACCCTTTTATTGGCAAAATACGGATAACTTACATATTTCTGTTTCTATCACCTCTATATGGTCAGCTTTAATTTGGCTTCCTATTTCTGTACAATATTGCCTTTGGCAAATATGTCATTAGAAGTGATGTTGACTTACAAATTTTATAGGATTATAAATATACCCATCATAAGTACGATACTACAAATTGATCCTTGAAAGTATATAGAGGTTGAATATTTGTGATATATTTCACAAATAAAACTGCTTATTATGTTTACTTAAATTTTGGATAATTCTTTTCAGTGAGATCTTCCTCTGCAGTGATTTTGAATTGAGTTTTAAATTCAATGGAACAGACAGATCTCAAAGGACCTTTGTGATTATCTCAGAAATTTAGTATGCTAGCAAAAAATACCATGCTCTTTCCTTGCATCGCAGGTGCTGTTTGTCATATATGTCTTTAAAAATATTATTTATAATACTGTTTATTTTCTCAAGGGCTTTCAGTTTATTTACAAAAAAAGAATAGCAAAATACAAAGCACTAAACAAATAAGATTAAGGAAAGTAAGAATTAGGACAACAGTTGAGATCAGAAACCAAAGGGGACAGAGTTGAAATAGCTGTGTCCTGCAGGAAGGTTCGAGCTTTTTGGTGGTCTAAGCGAAAAAGCAGAATTGGATAATTGTTCAAGATGAGGAAAAAAAGCACTTTCTCTGGGGCACATAAAACTTTTCTTAGCACATAGCCTAAAAAGAAATTTCTCCCATTGAGCTGCATATAAGAAGACCTTGAATGGTGTGCACAGTGACGTTCCTGTAGCACATACAATAAAACATTTCCAAAAATGCATTTCTTTTCCTCCCTGTTAACATGAATGGAAGCTAGGGACAGACAATGAGAGAACAGTCCAGAATAAGCAAGCCTACCAAGAATCTAGACAATATGGTAGCAAGGCAAGTTTTGATATCTACCTCGGTCCCTCTAGAGGCGTGGGTAGTCACCTGGTCACTCAGATTCTCCCCCGGCTGGTGGGCAGTTTGAGGCTGGCTCTCTGGGGAGGTAGTCCGTGCTGGGCACTGAGGTCACGAGAGCCCGTGGTGCCGAGGGCTCAGCACGCAGCCGCAGTCCCCGTGAGGGCAGGCAGTTCCTGTATGAGCATCTCCAGCTTTGTGCTGCGACCCTGCACTACACCCCTAACTGGGCCTGCAGTCGCTGTCAAGACCATCTTCCAGGGGGCATTTGAGGGGCCTGGGGAGATAACTCCTTCTGTGTGGCTGCTCTAATCTGGACAAGGACTGATTACTTCAATGGCATCTTTGCTCTCAGGACGCTTGACTTTAAAATAGACAAAAAGAGGTGGAGATCAAAGGAATGGCTGGAAAGCGAAGTGATGCGCTGAAAGGAGGTGAGCAGAAGCCCTGAGCTAGAAAAGGAGAGGGAAGCCGAGGCACGCAGGTGACCGTCTCCTGGGGCCGCCATTGAGCTGTCGGCATGGACGTGGGATCACGATGCTGTTTGACTTTTTCCCAAGTCTTGCTTGGGGCAAATGTTTGTGCTTCCTCACTTTCTTGGGCATCCTCCCAATAACACCCACTACAGTAGGGAATCTGTATATTTATGTTGTTTGTGTCAAAAAAGAGCCGTGTGCAAGGGTCACCCCATGGAATCCGGAGATTAAATGACAGGATAGTTTCTTGTTCTTTTGCACAAGTTAGGAATTCTGACAAAATTCATACTGGGATGAATCACTATGCATGCTTATGTCTTATGGTCGTGAGTGGTAGAAACGAAACAACTAAAATTTGTTTTATTGTAGTGTGGTGTGATTATAAGGAACATCTATTGAATATTATTGAGGCTTACGTTTTTGTTATAGCCGTTAAAATGCCTAAGAATTTTAACTGCAAAGCTTGTAATGTATTTATTTCAATAATGACCCTGTATTAAAAATTATAACATTTTAAAACAGCATAACACCTCTTAACACAGTGGTTCACATTAAAGAACCCTACGGTTGGGAAGGTAAGGTCTATGATTCAGCATGCCACACGGTTGATGTCTTGATTATAATCAGAACGAGTAGGTGGGCTGCTTTTACTGTGTTATGTTTGTGCTTTGGAGAAACAGTGTTGTGGTGTAATTACCCATCCATTTACAAGAAGAGGAATATGGGATCTGGGACTTCAGGGCTTTCATTCTCTTCCTGCTCTAAAATCTGAATATAGAGTTACAGTGAGATAATTCTAATGAAGCAAAGTACATTCATCCTTTAGCCCCTTGAAGAGCATAGTGCTAATATGGTCTCCTTTCTTTAATGACTCAACCCAAATCGGTGATGACCTTTCTAATGAAACATAAAACCTACACTATGCAACCTTATTAATATATTCTGATGCAATTAGTTCACACAAAAGGCTTGTTATTAAGTTTGTCATGTCTGCTTTCACCTTTACTAAAATTTCTAGTTATATTGAAAACGTGTCATTCCTCACTGTGTCAAGTAATCCCACTCCAATAGCAGTTTATGAAATAAAATTCTAAACATTATCACTCTAAAAAATATATTAGAGCGTTTGATTATTGAAAAATTGTGAAAGATGTCACATGTGATAAACTGTACATCTTACTAATTACCATGTTCTATGTGGTCATTTTTATATTTAAAAACTACTATACGTATTCTTAGACATTTTATAAATGAATTAGATAGTTTCACATTTAATAACGTTTTGTCGTCCCCACTAAATGGTTTCCCTGTTAGGAATACTGATGGATTTAGCTGCTGGTTCTTGGCAGCCATGCTGTTTTCCTAAATAAACGTCCACGTTGATGCCAATGTCCTTTAGTGGCCAAACTGGTTTGTTTGTTGAGCAGCTTGTTGAAAATTGACATTTCAGAATTACACCTTAGTTCTTTCGAAACTGAATTAACTATCTGCCCTATATAGGATTGTCTTATATATATATATGGATAAAAACGCACCCAAGGCTGATTAATGTTGAGTTACTGTTTTGCATGGATAACTAGGGGAGAAGGAAATCAAAGCACTTGGAATCGCAAGCATACCATTTTCCTTTCTTATCTGGCTACACATGGCCACTCGTAAGCCTCAGTTTCTGGGGCCACTGCAACTGCATCCACCTGCGGGGTCCATGGCTCTCTAGAGATTAGGAAGTTGCTTACTTTCCGTGTGGAATTTATGTGATGTAGATAACTGTCTCCGGGAACTAAAGTGAGTCCACACAAGTCACTGAAAGTGGCGGAGGGGGACGGCAGGGGAGACCCTACACGGGACTCCCAGGGAGGGACTCTGTTGAGGCGGCACAGCGGGCCGGGTTCAGGGGACGCAGGGCCGGCTGCCTGCTCTGCAGTCAGCCACCCCCGGCGCATGTGGCCACAGGCACAGCACAGTCTCTTAGGTACTGAAGAAGAAAGGAGGCCGGGACAGCAGGGAAGGAAAACCGGAGGAAAATGTATAAAAAATGCACCACATAAATTAGCTGGGCCTCTTGTTGCAAAAATGACCATTTCATCTGAATGTGAGTCCCGGGGCACCTTTTCTTCAAGTGCCTGGAGGAACTGCATCAGGTAATCTGCAAGGTAATTATTAAAAATGCATAGATGGTCGTGTAGGTATCTCAAAAAAAAAAAAAGGAAACCTGTCTCCAGAAAAACATGAAAAGCTCCGCATATGTCAATGAAATTAGAGTCTGTTTTCTTCTTCTAACAGCTGCTATTTTGGGAATTCCTCTAAGGGTGTTTAAAGAGCAAGTTTGGTATATTGAGGCGGCTGCTGCATTGTTGCGGACAGTTGAAACCAGAGCAGGCTATTGAGAAGGGCTAACGGTTTTGGCACTGGTTTTGGGTGTTAAGTATAAACTAACATGTTTATGCCCGCCCTTCAGATGTCCACATACAAAGACCCCTTTCTCTCCCTTCTGGCAAGAGTCCAGGCCAATCTTGGAATGCTTAGTCCCCCGCCCATCATTAAGGGCACTGTGTTAATCGTGGGGCTTCATCTCAGAGGCACCCTGGAAAGGAATGCTCAGTGACCCCCAGCATCCACATTTCCGCTTCTGTGGAAATTGCGTGCACGTGAACATGGGGTTCTGAAGCAGAACTAAAAAACAATTAAGTTCAAGTTCACTTAAGACTACCTAGGGATTTAATATTTCAGCCGTGCTAATGGATAGATCATTGAATTATTGCAATCATTTAAAAAAATCTGTATTATGTTAGAGATGTAGGATATATTTGTATTTATGACATATATATGAGATTCTTTCTCAACATTATTTCTGTAGAGAACACAGGTACCATATATTTTATTCAGTAACATGTAGGCCAAGTCTTAGTCTGCTAAAAAGACGTTAGCTTGATCTAGAATAATATGTTCAAACTGAGTTTTGATAAATAGGATGATAAGCAAGTAGGCAGAGAAAACATTATCTTTTTCCTTATAGCTTTAAGCTAGAGTGCTATAACTGTGCTGTACCACTAAAAAAAAATTGCTTTCTTTTGTGATCTCTTTGACATTAAAATTATCTTGATGTTCTGCAGGCTTTGTGGGGACTGAAGATTTTAATAAGCTCTATGGTTATAAATGTATTAAATAGAATCTACTATTAATGGAGGTGAGAATTTGAATCATTCTACTAGTAAACAATTTGCAGGGCATTTTTTGGAAAATAAAAAAAGGAGCAATAGCTTTTTTTGTGAATATTGCAGGTTGGGTATCTCCAACTTGTTATTTGGGGAAGGAGTTTAATAAACATGCTCTTACATCTAAATTATTGGGGTTTTTTATATCACATAAAATGATTACTTATTTACGTAAAAGAATGACTTATTTAGGTTAGATATATTTATGGTTCTTCTCGTATGCTTAATGAGTTTTGGCAGCCATCATTCTGTTCTCTGTATCTCTGAATATTGTTTTGTTTTCTTCTGCTTGTTCATTTGTTTTGTTTTTTAGATTTCAAAAATAAGTGAAATGCAGTATTTATCTTTCTCTGATTTATTTCACTTAGCATAATATCTTCAAGGTCAGTCCATGCAGGCCCAAATGGCAAGATTTCCTTATTTTGATGGCTGAGTAATATTCCATTATGTATGTATACATGTATATATATATATATATATAACACATTAAAAAAAATCCATCCATCCTTCTTTGCTGGTAATCAAACTTATTCTGGTGATCTTTACACAGTGTACACAAATAGCTAATCATTAGGTTGTAGACTTGAAACTAATATAATGTTTGGTGTCAATTATACCTTACTTTTAAAGAATGAGTCTTGATCTTTAAAAAAGCAGAAAAATTGTCCCCTGTATGCCAACTATTTTGCATATTTACTATGTCTAATTTAACATCTTTCCTTCAAGGTATTAGTGCAAGAAAAGAATTGTGAGAACTAGGATAATTTGCTTACTTCTTTACAAAACCCTCACACATCAGCCTTATTTTTTACTTCCCCAGTTACACTGCCAGTGTGAGGTCTTTTTCAGACTGGCACTGGCATGATTCTTACCCTTCAGGCTGGAATGGTGGTTTTAAAAAGTCTTTGGAGACAAGGTCTGAGCTCTTTGCCAGGTGGAGCCACAGCTGTCCTGCTCAGTCCTGAATGCCTGGCGTATAGCTGGCACTTGATGAATCATTTTTGAATGCGTGATTGGATAAAGACCTTTATGGTTTATGTGAGTGTAGGAGGAAAGCCTTCTCTTCTCTCTGTGTGTCTCCTGCAGGATTTGGCAGCTGCACAGCCTGGGGAAGGGTCACCTAAGTTTCGTAACAAAAGTCTACGACTGCTGGGACCTTTGCTTTCCTGGATCCCTAGAGACCAGACTGCCTGGTCTAGGGACCATGGTCCTTTGTGCCATTGCTGGGAGGAACCCAGTCACCCTCCCATCCCTGTTATCACTATGGAGGGTAAACGATTTCTCTTGAAGGGGTTGGTGGAGTATGTGAGGGGAGTGAAGGGGAGGGCAGATGTATGCACCATTTAATTTCAGTACTGTCTTCCCCATCCCGCTGTTGCCCCTCTCTGATCCAGCACCCCATCGGCTTTAGGGTAACACCTACCTCTCTGTGATGGTCCCTTCCATTCTACTGCAGTTACTATTGACTTCTCAGTCCTCCGGTGTTACTAGTTTTGTTAATTCGTTTGTTGTTACCGTAGGCTTTGTGTTCCAGGGAACTGTCCCGCTGGTGTTCAGTATCCATTTGCTGACCACCATCTGTCATTTTGTCCTTTCTCACTCACTGTATCTCTTCTGCAGCCTAAGAGCCTCCTTGAACCCCTTCCCTTCTGACTTCTCTCTCTCTTCTTCCTTAGTTAACTTAGATTTTGTACTCCATCTTTTAAAATATTCTCTTGCCAACGACCTCACCCGCTTGCCTCATTCCTCCCAAGCTAGCTGAACCTGACCCTTCGTCCAGTCCGGCTCTTTGTCTCCTCCAGTCCTGCACCAGTCTGCCATGCCTTGCTGGAAAAAGATCACTTGGCACCCCGGAAATTTGGTATTCAGCCTTGATAGCTCTTTCCACCTCCCCTGCTCCTGCCCCGGTTCTGCGCTCCTTACCTAAATGCTTCTTAAATCTGTCCCCTCCTCATGGCCGCGCCATCAGATCAGACGCTACTGCCTTTCCCCGGCGTAGCTCCACTAACTCGCTAACTGGTCTCGCAGCCTTAATTCTTGTCTTCCAACTGTCCAGGCTCCTCACAGCAGCTATAATGGTCTTTACACATTTCAGATATGATTAAGATGCTTCCCTTTTAACACCACTTAATGGATCCTTTTTGGTTGAGGGCAGAATCCCAAGTTTTAAGCATGGTGTGTCCCTACGTGATCTGGCTCCTGTCTGGACCTCCATTTCTACCTCCCACCTCCGGCATCTCTTTCCTCCAAGTCCAGAAGCACTGTTTCAGTTCTTCTAGTGCTCTGTGCTCTCTTCCCGTTGGGAATTCTCTCTCCTTTGCCCCAGTCATCATCCTCTCACCTCCAGCTTTATTTCTCCAGGTGACTTCCTACTCATCTTGCCAGCTTCTGTTTACTGCTTCTAGAATTCTTCCCTGAGATTCTCCTTCCTTCCAAGAATATCTGAGTTGTGCTCTTACTAAATGCTACCAGCATACTGTATTTCCACTATGCTAATACTTAGAATACTGGATTTTAATTGCTTATTTATCTATACCCTCCACTATTTTATAAAATCCTTGAGGGAAAGGACCCTATGTGCCTCGTCACTATTGTGTGCCCACTGCACAGTACAATGCTTATAGTATAAAGTGGTAAATAAATATTTATAGCAGGGAGTATGGGGTGCTGGTAAGGTAAACAAACAGGAACCAAACCGCCTGGGTTTAAATGTTGAGGCTGCCACAAAAATTTCAGTCATGATATAAGTTGGTCCTGGGGATGGTAGTTCAGCATGGAGAATACAGCCAATGATTGTGTAACATCGTTCTATGTTGACAGATGATAACTGTCCTAGTTGGGGTGAAGATTTAATAATGTGGGTAACTGTTGAACTACTGTGGTTGTATACCTGAAACCAATACAATATTGTATATTAACTATACTTCAATTAAAATTTTTTTTAAAAAAAGTTAAGGTTGCTAACCACTTGCTGCATAATGTTGAACAAATTATTTAACTGCTCTGTGTCTAACTTTCTTACCTTTAAGATGGGTATTGGCATAGTACTAACCTGATATGGTTGCTGTAAGCACTGAATTAATATATGGGAAGTATTTAGAACAATGCCTGGCAAAGAGTTAGCACCCAGTTGAATACTGATTTTGTTAAGATGTTTGATATGACCATTAGAAAATGAGACTGTATCTGTCTGATCTTTAGATATATCTTTAGCTGAAAACAGCCAGCTTCACACATCGTTATGGACAGGTTGTGCACGTTAAACTGAATCTATGATCTAATTAATTGAACATGTTCTCCACTTAAATAATATTAACATCAATTTAGATTTTCCCTTTAGTGATGTAGAGATCCCAGCTGTGTACACTCCCCCACACTGACCTGTGTTTCTTCAACTTTTTTTCTATCCGTTCTTATAGGAATCTCCCCACCACAGCACCAGCAGGCCTGCCTTTCTATCAGTCTTTAAAACTTGGCATTCTCAGGTTTGCTCAATCTTTAGGTTAGGGCTTTCCTTAATTTTTAGAAGTGTGCAATGGTCCTTCATCTATAGAGGGTGACCTGAGGCAAAGACAATCACACTCTTTTCTTCAACAGGAAGATTTCTAACCATCTTTTGTAAGTAAGAAAATAAAAGCTTGCAAAGGATTACTTATTTGTCCAGAGACATGCATCAGTTAATAATGAAACCAGGAATAAAGAGCCATCATTCCGTGGCTTTCTTGAATTCACAATAAAACATTACTGCAGTGTATTATTTGGAAAGAAAAACTCAAGTGTGAGAGCATAAAATATGGTATTCTTTTTATGATTATAACCATGAAGTTATGTTACACAGGTCCGATTTTTTTCATAAGGTGGACAGAATCAATAAAAAGAGATCCTTAAATGTGTGTATGTATGTATATACATATAAGTACTTCTCTATTTTTGTATCTATATATTTATCACTTTCTCTCTACATGAACTCTACAGCCTGTGTAAATAAAATGAAACATTGGAGAAGAAGTTAGACAATTGTTGCTAGTTCTTTGAATTGCTCTGGGCCCGGACCTTACAGTTCAATACTGAGTTTCTCTCTTGTGGAGAGTTAGGTGAAAATCTTTCACCTGTGTCCCTGATGGCCTTGAGTATTGGGCCTTGCTATGTGAGTAGCACTTATTTCCTTCTTTATCCTGTCAAATTTCCACAGGGATGCACTCCACGTCCGAGAGGACACTGCTTCTAACTGCTTTTGCATCATTGCTCGCAATCCAGTTCCCAGTCCCTCCACTTGACATACATACAAATAACAAGTCACCTGTGACCTGGCATTTTCTCAGCTTTGATTCACCTTTAACTTGTAGGCCATGCTGCCCATCACCTCCCCGGTGTTGGAACACGCCCCTGCTCTGGTGGCAATGACCCTGAGCCTGTCCAGCTTTCTGTCCTGCTTGGCTTCCTCCATGGGCCCCTCTTCCTCCTTGCATGGCCGACACAGGGCTCACCAAGTTGAGGCCTCTTATTTGTCTTTTCTAATTTCCACTCTTGGAGCTTTCCATTCTCTTCCACGATTTGCCTGAGCTTCATGGAAGGAAGAACTCTGTTTTGGTCCTTCTTGTATCTATTCCTAGAACTCTGCACACTACCTGGCTCATGGCAGGTGCTCAGCAAAATATGTTGCCTTAGGCTTTAGCTATGCAGATGATTCCAAAATCTACATCAATCATTCTGACTTTTCTCAACTTCTGGGTCCAATATCACCCACTTTCTGTGCGTTTCCAACAATAATAAAAATAGTTTTTGCTATTAAGCACCAATGTTGTAGGCTCACCTGTCTGCTAGGTGATTTCAATTAATTGTCCTCAGCACAACGATCCTTCAAGGGACACAGTCTCATCTGTACCTAACATCGGAGAAAACTGACATCCACTTGGATTTCTAGTGAGCATTTCAAACGAATGGCCGAGAAAGTACCCCTTCTCCAGACCTGCTTGTATTAAGTCTTCCCCTCTCAGGGGCAGCATACCGTCCATTGAGTTACTCTCCACTTACTGCTTTGCTTTCCCACATCCAGTCCGTTAACATGTCCAGGTGACTACAAAAGATATTCTTAATCTTTAAAACTTTCTTCATTTCCACTGCCTGACCCCAGTCCCAGCCATCATCATCTCCTCTAGACCAGTACAAGGGCCTCTTAACTGGACTTTCCTTTGATCTGCTTGCATTCCATTCCCCGTGCAGCAGCCTGTGATCCATTAATCGGATCCCATGACATGGGTGATGACAGCCTGCTGTGACTGCAGATGCTACCTGTTGTTTGATTTGCTAATATGGGCAGTATGCATGCCATTGGGCTCTACTTTAAGGCAAATATTTGAAAACTTAAATTAGTTAAAGCTATAAACTGAGGATCGATCCACTTATGAAGGAATTGGCATAGGCATGTGTAAGCAAACCTGAGATGATTATTTTACCAGAGAATGCCATACGTTATAGAAACACAGCATTCCTTTAAGTGCAGGCATTTAAAATATTAGCTCATTTACCATAATTTATTGACATAACACTTTGAAGGAATATATTGAATATACAATGCGAGGAACATTCAGACCCACATTTGCATCATATATGCTTCTTAAGTTCTATTATCCTATTCAAAGAACAAGTGCAAAATACTATCTCTTGCGGTATTAGTGTTGCCTATAAGTTTGGTTTTCATTGAAATATGACTAGTAGAACAACAATAACCAAACAGGGGAGTAAGGTAGCCAAGGATGCTGTCACTCATGGCTCCATGGTTCTGGCTTTTAAATTAGTATTAGGCATTTGGGATCAAATTAACCACTGCTGTTTGTGAGGCTGGTAAATGGCACCTGCCCTGGTTGTTTCTGGACTCAGGTATACTTGCCCAGGAAGCACATGCTTGGACACTAAATATAAGTCTTGCTTACACTGATACAGTGTTACAGTCTGTAAACATTTCTCATACACATAGATTCATGTTCCTGTCTTTGAAAAAGGATTTCTAAAAAGCCCAGTCATTTTTGTATTAGAAAGATGGGACTTTTAATGATTATCAGCAATTTATTAGTAATGCAAATATTTGTCTGTCTTTTAATTAGTGGAGACAAGTTGCAAGCTGAGAACTGCTGTGTCAATGCCTGTTTAATTGGTGCAATTTTCACTTCATTGAAAATATTTACCCATACTGTTTGTTAAATGATCTGAACTTGCTGTTAATGGAGAAAACAAAGGTAGAAAATGCCTAAATTCTTTCTACATTCAAGTGTATTTTTGGAGGGTTTTTTTTTGTTTTGTTCTGTCTTGTGTTTTTCCTGAAGTCTGTGACAAATCTCTATATGTTTAAGAAATTACTGACTTCAGTAGAGAATTTGCTGCTTAGAAGATCTCATTGTTGGTTATTTGCAAATAATCTAGTGACTATTCAGCTATTAAAATAACCATATTTTTAAGAACCATTAATAGGAAGGAAAATGAAATATGAGGAAATTACAGGCCAAATGTCTATCAGGAGAAAGATGATTTTTTGGAAATTTAAGATGGTCAGATTCTTTATTTTTGCTTTTTCTCTTCTATTCCCCTTTTCCTCATCCCTCTCTCCTCCCCTCCTTCCTTTCTTTGTGGACTTCTTTTCCTCATCTCAGCTCTTATACCCAAGGGTTACCTCCTAGGGGATCTCTTATTCCATCTTGTACATGAAATTAATCATCACTTCTAAGTTTGCTCACATCCATGGCTTCAGCCACACCCATGACAGCGACAAGCTAATTTGTATCTCCAGGCTTTACCTCTCCTCAATACTTGAACTGTTATTAACAGGAGCACCTCAAACTCAACATGTTCCAAAGTGAATTTACCAACATCCTTAATCAAATGTCCGTTTGGCACATTTCCACCCTGGTTGATGCTTGACCGAGGGACTGCCATCTCCCTTGTGGCTCCTGGTGGCAGCTGTGCCATCCTGGACTCCGATCTCCGCTTCGTGCTCTGCCTCCTCTTCTCAGGGTCACGAAACCCTGTTAATGCTACCACTAAATATCTTTTCATTCTATTTCTTCCTGTGCAGATCCATCATCATGATTAAAATCCTCACCCTCTCTTGCCTGTGCTTTTGCAAGAAAATCTTAATAGAGCTTATTGACTCCAGTTTTCTTCACCTCCAACTGATTCTTCATGTGTAATATTTCCATAACCAAAATCTGATTGTGTTATTTCTCTGCCCTGAAACCTTTGATGGTTCTATTCTATCAAGTTCAAACTCTACTGCAGGACACATAAAGTCCTTCACAACTCTTTCCATCCTCATAGGCAGTGTTGTGCAAAGCTTAGAACTTGTACTACACTATAGTATTATAGACAACAATTCTGTATATACCAATTCTACATATGCCCTGTTAATGCTGTCACTAAATATCTTTTCATTCTGTTTCTTATATAACATTATATTAATTTAGGTGTACAATGTAATAATTTGGTATTGGTATATTCTGCAAAGTGATCACCATAATAAGTCTACTTACCATCTGTCACTACATGCATTGATTCCCTTCATCTTTTTTGCTTACCCTCATCCTCCTGCCATCTGAGAGCCACCAATCTGCTCTTTGTTTCTGTGAGTTTTGTTTTTTTAGATTCCACATGTAAGTGAGATCATACAGTATCTGTTCTTCTCTGCCTAACTTATTTCCCTTAACATAATAACCTCAAGGTCCATCCATGTTGTTGAAAATGGCAAGAAATCCTTCTTTTTTATGTCTGAGTAGTATTCTATTGTGTGTGTATATCACTGATCCATTCATTGATTGATCTTTATCCATTCATTGATTGATTGATACTTAGGTTGTTTCCATATCCTGGCTATTGCAAATATGCTATGGTGAACCTAGGAGTGCATATATCTTTTCAAATCGGTGCTTAATTTTTTTCAGATAAATACTCAGATGTGGAATTGCTAGATTATACAGATCTTTTGGAGGAGACTCCATACTGTTTGCCATAGTGGCTCTGCCAATTTACATTCCCAACAACAGTTATATGAGTGTCTGTTCTGCATGACATCTGTAGATACATGATTTGAAAATATTGTCTTTCATTCAGAAGGTCGCCTTTTCATTTTTTTTGATGATTTCCTTTGCTGTGCAGCAGGTTTTGTTTTATATAGTCACACCTGTTTATTTTTGCTTTTGTTGCCTTTCTTTCTGGAATCAGATAAAAAATCAACACTGAGATGAATTTCAAGGAGCTTACCACCTTTATTTTTTTCTAGAAGCTTTATGGTTTAAGGTCTTATACTTAAGTCTTTAATCCATCTTGAGTTAATTTTTATATATGGTATAAGATCGTCATCTAGTTTTATTCTTTTGCATATGGCTGTCCTGTTTTCCCAGCATTATTGTTGAAGAGACTGTCATTTCCACATTGTATATTCTTGCTTCCTTGTTGTAAATTAACTGACCATACATGTGTAGGGTTATTTCTGGGCTTTCTGTTCTGTTCCATTGATATTTGTGTCTGTTTTTATGTTAATACTGCTGTTTTGATTACTATAGCTTTGTAGTATAGTCTGAAATCAGGGAAAATGATACCTCCAGCTTTATTCTTCTTTCTCAAGATTGTTTTGGCTATTTGGAGTCTCTTATGGTTCCATATAAATTTTAGAATTATTTATTCCAGTTCTGAAAAATGCTATTGGGTTTTTGATAAGAATTACATTGAATCCAAGGATTAATTTGGGTAATACGGATGTTTTAACTCATTTTAATATTAATTTTTCTAATCCATGACACAGAATATCTTTCCATTTATTCATGTCTTTAATTTCTTTCATTAGTGTCTTATAGTTTGTAGTGTATAGGTCTTTTACCTCCTTTTATTCCTAGGTATTTTATTCCATTTGATGCAATTGTAAATAGATTGTTTTCTTAATTTCTCTTTCTGATCGTTCATTATTTTAGTATATAGAAACATGACAGATTTATGTATATTGCTTTTTGTATTCTGCAACTTTACTGAATTCATGTGTTACTTCTATCACTTTTTTGGTGGAGTCTTTAGGGTTTTCTGTATATTGTTGTCATGGCATCTAAAAATGACAGTTTTACTTCTTCCTTTCCAACTTAGATGCCTTTTATTTATTTTCCTTGCCCAATTGCCATGTCTAGGTCTTCCAATACTATGTTAACCAAGGTGATGAGAGTGGTTATCCTTGTCCAGGTCCTGATTTTAAAGGAAAAGCTTTCAGCTTTTCACTGTTGAGGATAATATTAGCTATGGGTTTGTCATACATGGCCTTTATTATGTTGAGGTATGTTTCCCCTTACCCACTTTGTTGAGTGTCTTTTGCATAAATGGATGCTGATTTTTCTGAATCATTTGGGATGATTATGTGATTTTTATCCTTCATTTTGTTGATTGATTTGCAGATGTTGAACTATTCTTGCATCCTTGGAATAATCCCACTCAAGAATGGTGTATGATCTTTTTAATGTATTGTTGAATTTGGTTTGCTAACATTTTGTTGAGAATTTTTGCTTCTATGTTCATGAGGGCTTTGGCCTGTAGTTTTCTTTATTTGTGGAGTTCTTGTCTGGCTTTGGTATTAAGGGAATGCTGGTTTCATAAAGTGAGTTTGGAAGACTTCCTTCCTCTTCAATTTTTTGGAAGAATTTTAGAAAGATAGGTATCAAGTCTCTTTGAATGTTTGGTAGAATTCACCATTGAAGCTGTTTGGTTCTGGACTTTTATTTCTTGGGAGGTTTTTGATTGCTGATTCAGTATCCTTATTAGTCATTGGTCTACTCAGATTTTCAATTTCTTTATGATTCAGTCTTAGAAGATTGTATATTTATAGAAATTTATCTACATTGTCCAGTTTGTTGGTATATAATTGTTCATAGTCATCTCTTATGATCTTTGTATTTCTGTGGTATTATGTTGTAACTTATCTTTTATTTCTGATTTGGTTTATTTGAGCTTTCTCTGTTTTTTTTTAATGAGTCTAGCTAAAGGTTTGTCATTTTTGTTTATCCTTTCAAAGAACCAGATCTTCATTTCATTGATCTTTCTATTTTTATAGATTATACTTCATTTATTTATGCTCTGATCTTCATTATTTCCTCTCTTCCACTAACTTTGGGCTTCATTTATTTTTTATTTCTAGTTCATTTAAGTATAAAATCAGATTGTTTATTCGATGTTTTTTCTTGTTTCTTGAAGAAGGTATGTATGCCTATGAACTCTTCTCTTATAACGGCTTTTGCTGCATCCCTTAAATTTTAGATTATTGTATTTCCATTTTCATTTGTCTCAGGGTATTTTCTTGATTAACTTTTGATTTCTTCACTGACCCATTGGATATTCTTTAACCTGTGATTTAATCTCCACATATTTTTTATTTTTCCAGTTTTCTTCTTGTAATTGATTTCTAGTTTCACACCACTGTGGTTATAAAAGATGTTTGATATGATTTCAATCTTCTTAAATTTATGAGACTTGTTTTGTGGCCTAATACATGATTTATCCTGGATAGTGTTTCATGTTAATTTGAGAAAAGTGTATATTCTGTTGCTTTTGTATGGAATGCTCTGTATGAATCTCTTAAGTCCATCTGATCTAATGTGTCATTTAAGGCTGATGTTTCCTGATTGATTTTCTGTCTGGATGATCTATCTATTGATGTAGAGGGGTATTAAAGTTTCCTACTGTTATTGTATTGTCAGTTTCTCCCTTTTGTCTTAATATTTCCCTTATGTATTTAGATATTCACAATTCTGTATTATAAAATTGAAAGTTGTTAAGGGACCAGTTCTTAATTGTTCCAATTACAAAAAGGAAAGGATAATTACCTGATATGATAGAGAAGTTATCTAATGCTCTCATGGTACTCATTTTGCAACACACAGTGTATCAAATCAAAATGTTGTATAACTTAAACTTACACAATGTTATGTGTCAATTATACATTAATAATAATAAAAAACCAGTTCTAGAGCCTGGCCATCTAGGTTTGTATATTAGTTTTGCCCAAATGAGACCTTGGATGCATTATTTAACTTATCTAAACCTCAGTTTTCTCATGTGTAAAATTTGGGTTATTTTGAAAGTCATTTTGAAGATTAAATGAGCTAATACATAAATGGTGCTTCGAAGAGCAAATGTGAACTATGTAATGTTAAATAACTAATATCCTCTTCCTTCACAAGCATATGGAATTTCACACTGCCCCCCAAACAGGCCACATATTGTCTTGCTTTTAGGAGTTTGAACATGGGGTTGTTCCCTTCAGGAAGCAACTTCAATGTCCTTTCTCTGGTGAAATTTTCTTTGAGATAGGCTAAATGTATGACTCATTTCTCTATGTTCCAGTGGGGCTCCCTGTTGAACTGTTTGCAATTGTTTATGTGTGTCCTCAAATAGACTGTTGGAGTGGACAGTCTTATTCATCTTTTTATGTCCCTCAGTGCCTATTACATAAGAAGTGTTCAATAAACATTTGTTAAAGGAATGGATTAATTGTGGCACTCTCTCTCTTCGTGGACTCATGTTGCTTCAGTACCATAAAAGAGCTTCTTTTCTAGAAGACAACAGGATTCCAGGGGGACATTTAATAATTTTGTGACTTGAAAAAAATCCATAGTTTGCTAAGGATGAACACTTATTATTCTCTGGGAATTTCTATCCTGCTGATGTGAGCAAAATGATTACAGTGTTACTTGATTAAAATTAGCTTAGATTAGGTTTTATTTGATTTTTATTTGGAAAATATTAAATTAGAAAAAAAAATTTTAAGAATGATTTCTCTTCCCTTGTATAATTCTGATGCATTACTGCTCTTTTACACTCGAAACTTGATTACCAGAAAAATCATTCAGAACATAGATATTGTGAGAATTTTCATGTCTGGCCTTGCAGATATCATCCAGTATTGCTGAGCTGGAGGAAAATATCAAAATAGGAGAAGTTTGGGTTTGGAAGCTCCAGCCCTGTACTCCCCTCTCCCTCTGGACCCTCTGCTCTCATGAGGACCTTCACTTGCTCTGGTCTGAACTGCCGGCTGTTCACCTCAGAACCCCTGCTGCATACCCTTCCTAACTCCTCCTGTCTATGGAAGCTTCGAGATCATTACACTCAATCCAAGATGGAACTGGCTTCCTCTGGTGCCTTCTCAGTTAAACAATCTGCCCTATGGTGTCTAGGAATCAAAGCTTTGACCCAGAGGAGAGACTTCAAAGCTGGCAATACCACAGCCTTTCCCAGGACTGTGTAGAAGATAACTTATCATTGAAGCACCGCTATGGATCACTCTGCTATGGGTTGAAGAGCCCTTGAGCATCATTCCTTTCAGTCATCATCAGAAACCAGAATAAAAAAAGCAATGATTCCTTCATTCATTTTTGTGTCATGAAAGGGCCAAAGACTATAAGGTCAGGAAGACCTCGGTTTGATGTTTCTGTCATGAGGTCTTATGGTTGTTATTACACAACTTCTTTCTCAGGTTTAGTTTTCATCTGTAAAATGGGAATGATGTCACTATCTAGGAAGTGTTTTCATAAGCCGAATATGAAAACATTGGTCAACAGATTGGAAATAAATGGATCTGATACACAGAAGTATACCATCAATAAAAGACATAACTATTAATAATTTTTCTTAATTCAAACTTTAATTGAGGGATAATTTCATCTGAGGTATTGTGTCAACTAGGTGAGGTGTATGTAGTCTCATATCTTTATTTTAGCCTAAACATTTGTGCTCATCTGCACTCAAATGTTTTAGACACTTCCCCCAAATAGTTTTCTACCTGATGGTTAGGACCAGTTCCCCTTGGGGAGAAAGAAGAGGATGGGAATGGAAAGGACAAGGCTGTCACTGGGAAGGAACCTTGCTGACTCGTCGCAGAGTGCAGGGTGCCACCGTGCAGACGATTTAGGGACCTTAGAATCTTCCAAAGTTAATCAAGAAGTATTAACAGCTTGTTGAAATCCCTTATATCTAAGGGGGGGGGGAGGGATAGGGGAGTAAAAGGAGGCCATTTAATAGTCAAAGTGTCTAAAAGCAGAAATGTAAAAAGTCTATAATGCTTAGCTTGGATCATTAGCTCCAAAATATTGTTATTCATCCCTGGGCTCGACCCTGATTTATTTTCCTCTTTGAGTAGCTCACCTGACTCACTTTTTAAAAAAGTAACAAAGCTTCAAAATGAAGACCCAGAATTCTCAAGTTAGACTACAAGCCGCTGCTGTGAAGGCATTCTGCGGTGGCTACTCATTTGGAAATATAAAGTCAGGGTCATTAACATCATCTTTAAGCACTTTTTCCATAAATTAAAAATATTTGATAACTGAAACTCTCTGGAAGAATATCTGCTCCTTTTCCTGCACAACTTCCATGACTTATTCTGCTGTGCACACACTGCTTATATCTCTCAAGGAGAATCATTTTGATACCCTCTCAGAGACCTTTGATTGGCTCTCAGTTGCTTGAAGCCTATAATTCAAGGATCATTGAGGGACTTAGTTGCCCTAAAAAACTGAGTGTACTTCCCCAGGGGAAAACTGCTATGTTTCTTTTGTGGATGAATTTCTTCAGCAAATTCCAGTGGTCATATTTATGGAAAACTACATTACCTTTGTCCATTTATTTCTTTATTTAACCAATAAACATCTTTTCCTGAAATGGACTCTGTAGTATAACTTTTGCTACACCCTTTCGCTTTTATAAATGTGATGGGTAAGCTGATGCACTAAAGTTGACATAATGTTGCTGGGATCAGAGTTAAGAGCAATTGTTAATTTTTGACAGTTACTTCATTGGAACTTAACTGTAATTTCAAAGTTGTAACAAAGAGTTTAATATGTTTATAGAGCAAATATTTTACATCGTTGCACAAACACTATTTACATGACATTAAAAAAAATGAACAATGAGTTAGTAGTGACTATGTCCACATTTTTAGGTCGGATTTTGATTTCAGTTTAAGCCATTTTGTACTATGTGAAATAAAATGTATGTATCTTGAATATATACATCCACTTTGAAATTATTAATCTTTTAAAAAATAAACTATCTAGAATAGTGCTTCTCAAACTTAAATGTGCATCCGAATCACTTGGAGGACTTGTCAAAACACGGCTAGCCCTTCCTCCCCTTTTTTCCATCCATTTCCACCCCCAACTCCCCCAGTTTTTGATTCAGTTGGTGTGGGGCCTGAGACTTTTCATTTATAACACATTCCCAGATGAGGCGGCTGCTGCTAGTTGAGAATTAACTAGATATATTGTTGAAATTCAAGATATATACATTTTATTTCAAGTATATGTACTGTGAGAGCCATTGATCCAGAGACTGTAGTGTAAGAGAAAAGAGAGAGTCTTAGGAAATGGATTCCAGACCATTGGCTCCTCCACCGATGAGCTGTTTATTTTTAAATGAGTGTTCTTTTAGGGGTCTTTTATTGTCATTTATGACATAAAGATAAGAAGGCTTGCCCTGCGCACTTCCTATGGATGGGGGGACCAAAGCCCGCACTCTGAGTAAATACAGGACAGCATTTGCATGAACACAGAGTAGGCGTTGCTCAAAGGAACCAGGGGTGCTTCTCAGGCTATTATTTACAAAGGGATACACTGAATTAATTGAGAAGACCCGAATTATAGGATGGGAATTCAAACCTCTCAGTTTTCTGAAAGTTCTCTTAATTTATATGCTGCATACATAGTAATATTAGTAGAGAACCTCAGGTCAGAGGAGCTGATTACAGAGACAATAAATTAATCTTCTTTTAGTGCTAATTAGCATAGAAACGTGGTTCTGAGTCTGCATTTACTTAAAAAAGACCTACATCTTCTCCCTCCTGTTCTTTTGCTCATTCGGAAAGCATTTACTGAGGGCCCTCTGTGTACTGGGCACTGTGCTAGCAGGGCGGGGGCAGAGAGGCGGTCACTGGGCGTGCAGTCTGTGAAGGCTCTTCCTTATGACTCAAAGTGGTGGCTTACGCAGAGGAACGTGCTGAGCAGGGCAGGAGCTCACTTCAAGGAAGACCTGATTCTGCCTGAAGGGGTCAGGGAAGGCTTCCAGTTAACGTTGCCTTCTTTAAAAAGTAAATGTAGAGATGTCTTTGAGGCAGTTGCAAAGTCTCAGTCAAATATATCACCCTCATAATCCAAAGGAAAGAGGAGCGTGCTAGAGAGGAGATGTAGTCTTTAGTTAAGGAAAACAAACACCTAAACAGCAATATATGATTCTTTCCATGTTAAAAACTCTTGCTCCTAAGGGTTAGGTAAGTTCATTCACTCATTCACCCACCACTCATTCACCCAATCTCTGTATGATCACCCAGTCCCCGTGTCTACACATTTCAGGGGCTTTTCAAAGCACTTAAAACCCCAGTGGATTGTCATGGCTGAAAGGTCATGCACAATATGACTGTGATATGGCATGACACGGTCACTGCCACCCTCACCTCCTGCCACTCTTCTCCGTGCTCTCTTGAGCCACACTGCTTGCTGCTCAGTTCCTTTACCAGACCACCCCCTCTGCTGTCTTAATGCCTTTTGCATCTGTTCTTCCGCCCGGCTGTCTGCATGGTGAGCTCTTCTCATCCTGGTCTCAGTGTACCCGTATCCTCCTCAAGATGTCTTTCTCGTTCACCGAATCTGAGATCGGTCCCCCTCACCCCCCAAATCCTCATCAGACCCCTCGGTCCTGTTCCCCTGGTAGCATCCCACAGATTTAAATGACGTATCAGTGTGCCCCTTGCTTGTTATCTGCCCTCCCTATTCTGCTCTGTCTCCACTGTCGTCACAATGGTTCTCCTACAAAACAAGTTTTTAATACCATCTGTAGAATGGATCAATGTTTTTCAAATGCTTGCCAGGGTTAGAAAAGTGACTGTCAGAACCAGGTCTGAGATGAAGCTGGAGAACTTGTTCGGTGCAAGATTGCACAAGCACGACTGAGTCACGTGAAGTCCATGAGCAAGGGCTCAACTTTCTGAACTGTGACCCTGCGGTTTCTGAGCTTCCTTCCCTGGCTCGGGTCCCGGCAGGAGCAGGGGGAGTTGGCCCACTGTCAGAGCAGCTTGGGCCACATCGCTGCAGCTCCTTTGCCTTACTAAGCACCTGCGGCCCCTCCTGGAAGGGCTGCCGCTACAGACTTGAGAAAATAGTCTGAAGGGGTCTGAAAGATTGTAGCAGATTGATACTTTTTCTCTTGGATTAGCCAACAAGCAAGAATTTATTGAGCACCTACAAGGCATAGAATTAGAATAAGTAAGCAGACAGGTTAGTTACAATTTCATTCAATTCAAAAAGCTTTTTTTTTCTACAAGAAAATGTCTTGCTCTAGCTACTAACCTGGGAGACAGGTGAAAAGGAATAAAGGTTTTAGATATGTAGTCCCTGTTCTTAAAAAGTTTCTAGTTTAGTTGGGGAGAAGGGTAGTGTGGTTAGGTAACTTAAATGAAATTGTGAAGCAATTTGTAACTGTGCATGTAGTGAGCAAATTGGACTTTGAATGCTTTAGGACTAAATGTTATATCCTTACAAAATTGCTTTATCTTTATTGAAGAATAGACATGTCTCTGATGTAAAAGACCTCATGGTTTAAGCTACTGTGTAGTTCAGTAGAAATTTCTGCAATTATGGAAATGTTTTATAATTTGTGCTGTCCAATAAAGTAGCCACCAACCACATGTGGCTTTTGAGCACCTGAACTGTGGCTGGTGCAACTAAGGAACTGAATTTTAAATTTAATTTAAATTAAATTTAAATAGGAACATATGGCTGGTGGCCATTGTATTGAAATGCACAGGTCTGTAGGGATAAACAGAATTTCTATCCACTGGCAAGGTCAGCATAACCAGTTCTAAATATGTCTGCATATAAAACAATTTCTTATTTTCTGAAAGTAATTAATCAGGGATAGCATTGTGGCACAATATGTGCTTGTTCTTATCATAAAATAATAATTCTAAGTGACATATTTGAACCATCTGTATTACCTTTAAAATGCGATAGCTTAAAAGGAATGTTTGTTTCCATTTTTAAAGTATGTGTTCTTGAAAATACTTTATTTCTTGAGTTTGTAAACTTTGGTGCTGAGACTTCTATAATTTTCAAATGATTGTGATGACAGAAGGAAAAGTAATTGGAAATGTAGTTGAAGTGGATACTCTGCAGAATTTTCTTTCACTAATTTAAATAAGTCAACATCTTTCCTTTGTGTCAAATTTTTGAAATAAATGCAAAATTGTCTTAAGAAAGGGCTCATAAATATCCATGTACTTCCTGAATATCATTTAGTTAAAAGGCCTGAGAGAGAGGAAGAGACAGAGACAGACTGAGAGAGAGAAAGAATGCAGGAAGGAATCTGTAAAAAGTAAAAGCTTTTGAGCTAAAATTTGGGAATAGTGTCTAAAGTTGGAGGACAGTCCGAGACACAGTTTGCATAATAGTTCATCACAACTCACCCAACACTGCAAAAGCCAGATCAATAATGGCCCAGAATCTAATCACCCGCAGGACCCAATCCTCCACCAGCCCCACCCACCTTATTTACCAATCCAGAATATTGAGCAACCCTGATTCATTCCTGCAAAGTATTCCTGCCAACGAGCCTCAACTCACAAAACTGAAGGTCTTAGAGTATTAAAAGCTTTCTACAAATAAAAATCCCAGCAACGCATCAAAAAAAACCTGCCTCATCCCAAGTCAGATCGCCATTTGAGAAAATGGAGGCAGTTTTGTCTGAAAAGATTGGAATGACTTTCCTCCTGTTTTGCAAAAAAAAAAAAAAGTGACAGGATTTTGAAGAATGGTTCTAATTGTGATCATAGCAAGTGGTATGCTTTGTCTGACTTTCCTGACCACTGGCCTTTAGATTGTTTTTTTGAGGTTTGTCAGCAACAAGGGTCCCTCATTAGGTCATCTTTGGGATCAGTTTTGATCACAGGAATTAGCAAGGAAAACACAGTGAGCCTTCCTGCTCCTGGTAAGATTATTTTGTTTCGGAGTTGAATGGTCTTTTAGTATTTCCTTAAAGTTTGCCAGACAGCATTTGTTTCACTTGTAAATGGCTGGTGAGCTCAGGTTGGGAGGTCTGAGAGGGGGCATGCACAGCTCAGAACCACCCAAAGGCCCATTGAGTGGGTACAGTGGGGTCCAAGGAGATGTCTCTTCAGAGAACACACTTATCTGAAAGAGGTAGGATTTTTCTTTGATAAAGAAATGAGTCCAGATGACTATGGTCTGCTTGTTTTTTCTTTCCCACTTATTAGAGTAGAAGGTTCTTAACTTGGTGGCCTCTGTGAGTGGGTTCTTACCCCTGGTGGTGGGGAGTATCAGGATGTGTTCAGTGGCTGTTTGGAACAAATTATTTTCAGGTGGTAGTTTTTAAGTGCTTTGGTGGGTACAATATGGACCAGTGTAGGTGTTTAATTGGGCCCTCAGGACAACTGGGACTAGGGAGGAAGAAAGTGTAAATAATGAAATTCACATAGAAAATTAAACCAGTTTGTATGCTGGGGATCATTACTTACATGAATTACAGAATGAATATTTTATGTTTGAGAGCCAAATTGGTTAATTTTTTTTTTAAATAAAGGGTTTGGATCAATTATAGATATATAAATTTCATCAAAATTTTGCCAAGGGACTTGTTAACACTTCTCATTCCAAATGCATGCAACTTGCATATGTTACAGAAACACAAGGCTATTGATGAATCATAAATGGTCAAACTAGCTCAGACTTAGATTTTAACTCATCTCTTAGGTATTGAATTCACTTATTTTTCTCCAGCCTGAATTGGTGTGCTTAAATAAAGATGCTAAAAATCTTCAGACTCTTCTGAAGTTCTTTGATTGTTAAATCAGGCTTATCGTGTGGAGGAGCAATGGTAGAATTTGGAGTATACCTCTCAGGAGATCTCGAAAGGGTGCACAGGTGAATTTGCCCTCAGTGCAGAATGGCTGAGTGGATCACTTTGCATTTTGTCAGCACAAATCTGCTGGGTCTCTCTCAAAGGAACAGAATTGTGTTTCCGCATATGGATCCCTGCATCAGCTCATAACGGGTATACATTTCTTTTAATAGCCATTGATATATGCTTTCAATGTTGACTTGGATTGAGAGTCCATCAAGTAAAGCAGATAAAGGATTGTGCAGGATTCTGATGCAGTGCTCGGCTTCCAGAAGGGTGAGTCGGAAACCACAGACAGGAGGAAGGACCCTTTAAACATGGCTAAAAAGAAACACTTGAAGGTTTATAATGACCCCCGTTTTTGTCATCAGTGGTTCCACTACATGGAGGGTAAAGTGCTTCAACAGGACATTGCCAATGAAGATGTGAAGCTGCACAGTCACTGCATGTCCTTCAGGATATGACCCCAGTTTAGATACTCCCACTCACGGGAAAATCTCTAGAAGACTTGGCTGGTGCAGTCACAAATGCTTTACTGGGTTGGAAGGCACTATGTGCTGCGGGCCATTTGTGTTTATCCTAGGTGGAGGGAATATTTGGAAGGGGGGAAAGGAACATCATTGCAGGGGAGATATTTAGAGCCACATATATGCTGATAGGCAGGAGTGTCTAGTTTAGAAAAAGAAAGATTAGGATGGTGCAGAGATCCAGGCAGGATCCTTCAGACTAAGGGAGGACTAGACCCCAAAGCACATAGCTCTGGAGCCAGGCACTTAGGTCTCAGTTCCTGCACAGCCAGTGGGCAGTTACTCAGCATCTCTGTGCCTTAGTTTCTTTGTCTGTCGAATGAGAATCATAACTGCACTCACCTCATTAGGTTATTATGAAGACTAAATGATCTATTATTAGTAAAATGCTTTCAATAGTGCCTGCACATAGTGAACACTATACATGTCCATTAAATAAATACACAAATACTTGGGGTGGCAAGACATTCTTAACAGTTGAATCAAGATGGATGCTCAGGACAGAAGTGAAGATTGATGAAAATGACTTTTGTATTATGCTGCCCAGCATTACATGTGCACATACCTTTCTCCAGAGCACATATTTAAGTATTATGAGCTCCTCGTCTCTGGAGCTCCCCCAGGTGGGGGTTGTGGAGGTACAGGTTCTCAAAACCTGGTGCCGGCTTCCTGAGGATGGAAACTTTTGAAATCAAAGAGAGTGAAAGGCCCTTGGGTTTACATTTGACAAGTGTGACTATCAGATAATAAAGTAACCAGCACAGTCTGGGAATAAGAACATTAGTTCAGGTCAGACGTGTAAAGCAAAATTAAGCCATGCTCTACTTCTGAAATGAAAGTCACCATTCTTTAGAACAGATACGTTTGTTTTTAAGAATACACCCAAGTGCTGTTTCTAGAAGCACCACAAGATGTATTGCTGAATCAGGTTCCATTTCCTTCTGATAAACTAGCCAAGTTTAATTCTCTACTCATAGACTTGGTCAGAATTAATAACCAGCAGATCAGAACAACTATGTTCCGATGTTCAGGTCTGTCTTTGCCCAAGGGAGAAGGCTTGAATTGGAAGAGTATCAGTTTGACCAACTAAATTATGTAAATCATGTAAAATATCTCTGATTCAGCAGCACTTTAGTGCCATGATAACCAAAATAAAGACGAAGGAGGGCAGACTCTTACCTTTCATTTTAGAAAGTAATCCTGAGGTTGCACCTTTATGCCCAGACAAGTGCAATACTTTATAGAGAGAGCATCTGGTGCCCTGAGGCTGCATGAAGGGTTAACAGGATTTTATGGTGTCCCTCTGGGCTGGACACGCCTTCACTGGAGGGTCTCCACACAGGCGTGGAAGAGCATCAGAGACAGAAGGGAGCCCCGTGTCTACAGAAAACTCCTCCACTCCTCCATATGTTTCTCCGTTTTCATTCACAGTGGAAACAGCTGCCCTCTGTCCTCTCAGTAACTTACCTGATAAATAATCACTGGGAAAAAATAATGTAAGAAGCCTTAAGCAGGGAAATAAAAAGTAACTTAAATCCTGTCTCTCTGAGGTGGTGGCACTGATATTTTGGTGAACACCCTGTCCTGCGTCTTTTCATATGTACATACAAGCACTTAACACATCATTTGTTGTATCACATGATACAATGGATTGATTGTATCACATGCTATCTTTCAGTACATGACTTTGAATCATGTTTCATTTTTTCTTATTTCTCCCTCCTCTGAAGTCCCTCCCCACTACTGCGTATCTTCCTTTACCTCAAGGGACCCAGGTTAATACTCTGCTGCATTTTTCCATACCTTCATCAGACTTTTAAAATACTCTAAAATATAGCTCATATGTCATACATACATGATCACTGTTGGTTTTAAGATACATATGTACATATAAAGATTTTTGCCAAACAGTAGGATAAAATACATACTGGGCTGTATCTTGTTTTCTCACTGAACAAAACCTCACGAATATTCCTTAAATCCGTTGGTGTGTATCTGAGGTAGCTAATGGCTTTTGAAGCACACGCTACTGACGGACATTCATTTTGTTCTTTTTTTTTTTTATTATAAATTCACATTCTAAGGTTCTTTTCAGCAACCTAAGGATCTCAAAAATCTTGCGGTGAAAACGTGGAGGAAGCGATTTATATCTTATGTTTTTGATGTTGATTGCACGCATCTTCAATATTATCAATTTATAGAAGCTGAATAACGCAAAAAGAGTAATCTACAGCTTTTTCTTTGACCCTGGAACTGTATGACTTCACTGGAAAATTCTAGTAAGATTGTTTACTGGGATCCTTTAAAAATCACACATTAGTGAAAGCACTTGAATAAAGAAATGATGGCATTAAAAAAAATGTGGTCTCACATCCAAGGGACCAGCCGTGGCCGGTAGAATTGAATTTCTTATGAATAGAGGGCGTTTTATGACGCAGACCTGATAAGGCAGGCTGCGTGCGTGCAGGACTGCTCGAGCTCTCGTTCCCGGCGCGCCATGGCCAGTGGGGAGGAGAAACAACACCGGCCTGCGGACGGTGTGTGACGCACGGGGTCTGACTGCGAGCAGAAAGCTTCCGAGGAACCGTGGGGACAGCGACCCCGATCTCATGGTGCTTGGGATCAGGAGGAAATGAATGTGAGACCAGACAGAACAGAAACACCTGAACTTTGGAATGACCAGTTTAAATGCAGCAATTGTCCAGCATAGGTTAGGAAGGGACGGAAGAAAAATAAAGCAGCAGTAAAATTTCTCTGAAAGTTATGACAATGTCTAAGTGAATTAGTCAACTAGTAATTTAAGAATTATAGCTGAAACAAGGTAAAGGGCACGAAGTGCCATGTATTAGGGAAAGTCAGATTAAAGAGACTTAACAAAATTGTTGGTGCTTGAAGGCTGCGAAAGGGAAACATAAATATAGTAAAAGAAAGCTTAGCTGAAAAGACACCTGGATTTTTCCCAGATACGATCGAAAAGGCAGTTGGTAATAGATAAGGTGCGTCATGAGGAGTCTCAGCTTTTTACCATGGAGATTGCAGGAGTCGGTGAAGGTTGCATTTTGGAAACTGGGAGAGAGGGAGTAAGTGAAATAGCAAAGATGCTGAGATCAGAGTCAAGGAAATTGACGAGAACGAGCGAGCGAGCGAGAGACAGAAAGAGAGAGAGAAAGAGAGAGAGGACTTTTGAGATGATAGAGACAGTGTGTCTATTCATTCAGTGTTTATCAAGAGTACCATAAGGGCTAACAGAAAGGAAATCTGTATGGAAAGGTCTCCCTCATGGATATTTATTTGTTTCTCTATATTAGTTATTCTGAGAAGTCCTGCAATGAACCTAGGAGGCTAGTACCCCTTTGCAATCCTGATTTTAATTCTACTGGAGAAAAACCTCACAATGGGGTTGCTGGATCAACTAGTAGTTCTGTTCTTAGTTTCTTGAGGAACCTCCGTACTGGTTTGCGTAGAGGCTGCACCATTTTGCATTCCCACCAAGAGTGTGCAAGATTTCTCCATCCTCACCAACACTTGTCTGTTTTTCTAATAATAGCCATCTTGAGTGAGGTGCTATCTCATTACAATGGAATACTTATTATTCAGCCTTAAAAAAGAAGGAAATTTTGTGTGATATGTGAATCTTGTGGGCATTACGGTAAGTGAAATATATCAGTCACAGAGAAATACCAGGCTATTCCATTTTATATGAGGTATGTAAAATAGTCAAACTTACAGAATCAAAGAGTGGAATTGTGGTTGCCTAGAGCTGGGTGGAAGGAGAAATTAGGAGTTATTAATCAACAGACATAAATTTTCAATCAAGCAAGATGAATAAGCGCTAGATATGTCGTATCTATAGTCAACAATAATATACACTGAAAATTTGTTAAGAGGGTAGATACCATGTTAAGTGTTGCTTCCACAATTAAAAAAATCTCAGAGTTAATGGGAAGGTCTTCTAAAGGTTTATTTGAACTGTCCATCACAAATCTAGAGTTTCTGGCACAAGATTCTAGGTGCTTGAAAGTAATGAATAGCTAAAATCAAACAATGTCGAATTTGTTTTGCTAATTCTGAGCCCCCCAAATTAGTAAAATTATCACTCAATAACTGTCAGCTGGTGAAATATTTCCTTTCAAAATTATGGTGCATATGCAGATAAAGATGTAACTAATGAAAAAACTTAACTATTGCCACTAATGAACATTTTAAAATCTGTTTTAATAAGAGCCTCTGATGGTTTTTATTTTATGAGAAATTTATTATGGTGTTAGTTTCTTTAGAAAATGAAAAGATACAAAATTACAAAAAAAATTGATGCCATATAGCCATCTTAGACTCTCTGGCTTACATTAAGCAAATGAAGAAATAAAGAAATAAAGGAAATTGAGTGCTATGACCACATTTACAAAATGCAACATTCATAGCTTTATTCAACCTTGTGTGAAGTCTGCCTCTATTGCTACTGAAGTTGAGAAAGGCCTGTAACAGTTTCTAAGCCATTTTAGAAACAAGTAAACATGGGTATACATCTTAAACATAACACCGGAGTTAGCATTACAGATGACAGTTGTAGAAAGAAAATGACAAAGCTTTTGTGGAGTTATTTTAGCATGTAATTTTTAGCGCACAATTCATATATTCAAAAGGCTTGAGATGACCTTGAGAGGTCATCAGGTCCATCCTGCTGCTATTCCAGGGAACAGTTAACAGACTGCACTGCAAAGACCTGCATAAGCAGCTGAGGTGAGGGCACTGCCTGTCTCCTAACAGGAACATTATTTTCATTTGCTCTTGAGTATAGTGAATGGCCTTCTAGCAAACACATGGCTCTCTTGGAACTCATTTAAATCTTGTCTGGTAAATGATTTTAGTCAAATTGCACTTAGCTTTATAAATAGCTATTACATCATCATGTGGTACAAAGAAATGGCTTAATGTACCCATCAAGGTTACACAGTGACATAACAAACATTTTTTAATGATGAAATTCTCAGAATTTGTTATATGGCTCAGAAAAACTCGATATGTGGCCCTTGGCTCTAAATTTAATTATCTTCTGCCCCAGCTCTTATTTTAGATTAGATCATGAGTCTGTTTTGCCATTTAGGACAACCATTCTTTGAACATAATTTCATTGAAGAATTTCCTTTTGAATACAGTCAGGTGGATTTTAGGGATGTTGATGACAGAATTGAGAAGGAGCACAGAATATCCCCCCCTCCCAAAGCTTTCAAACACTGTACAGAGTTGGGCCCCAAATTCTTAACAGCATTCAAATAAGGAAAAGGATATACTTTTTATTAACACATTTCAAAAAGTGATCGTGAAAAGAAATAAAGGGGAAGGCTATGGCGCAGAGAGCTCACTCCTATACTACTCCCAATTTTTAAGAAACAGAGCAGAGGAAAGAGTGTGATTGGGAAAAAAGAGAGAGAGAGAAAGCAAGCGAGAGAGAGAGAGAGAGAGAGAGAGAGAGAGAGAGAGAGAGAGAGAGAGAGGAGAGAAGAAAAACAAAGAAAGTAAATAAAACAAAAACAAAAACAATTCTCCTTAGAATAAAGACTTCAGTTCCACTGTGGGTTGGACCTGGGACCAGCACACGTCTGTCCATCTCCATCAGGCTGGGCTCAGTCATGGGCTCACACATCTGCCAGGGAGGCTGGGAAATACATTATCTGTGTACTGAGGAGGTAAATGAAATGGGTTTTGGTGAGCTCATAAGGGTCTCTGTCACATTCTCTTATCTAATTCATGGATTTTCTCAGATTACCAAAGGGGAAGGTGCTTGAAATCAATCAAGTCTTATATAAATGTGTACTATTATCATTATCTCAAATATTAAAGTTCTGTAAGAATGACTCATTTTTCAGTTCCTTGGTGAACTTAGTATACTACTTGATTATTAAATAAAGACTTAAGTTCCATGTGGGGTATTTTCATGGACTACTTAAAATAAAATATATTATTTTTCCAGAGAATAAAATAACCTGTATATTACAGAAAATTTACAAAATAGGGAAAGCATAAAAATAAAATCCCAGGCATTCCCAATCTTTGTACACACAGTCTCTACAATTAAAACTCTAAATTGCATCCCAAACTGGCTTAAGCAGAAAAGAAAATGTATTGGCTTGAGGAACCAGGCCTCCCAGGCACTTATCATGGTTTACCCTGGAGTTCCAGACTGCAGCAGGATTCTAAGTGGTCCTCTCAGCTTTGCCTCCCCTTGGCACTTGATCTTGGCTTGAGCAAAATGGCTGCAGCTGCTCCAGATGTCATGCTCTTACACTGTCCTAACCTGAGAAAACAGGATAGCTCTTCTTATTGCTTTCTCTGAAGAGCTAGGAAGCTGTTTTCCTTTCCTTCTAGAAGCTCTCGCAAAATCTCATGGGACTGAATTAGATTGTGTGCCTATTTGTGATCTAATTGTGGATGTGGGGAGTCACTTAAGTTGGACAAGACTCACCCCAGATACTGAGTGAAGGGGCGCTTCTCTCTGAGCACACAGGTGCACAGCGAAAGCATGGATAGCTGATAAAAGTTGGAGAATTGTTATCAAGAAGAACGGGGGATGGATACTGGGTAATGGCACACCTATAAACACACACACTCACATCACTTTATTAGAATCAGTAGTATACTGGACATACTCTCTCTTTTTTTATTGAAGTATAGTTGATACACAGTGTTATATTGGCTTCAGGAATACAACACAGTGATTTAACAGTTAAACACTTTATTATATCCTCACCTCAACTATTGCAGTGACCATCTGTCAACATAGAAAGATGTTAAGAATCATTAACTATATTCTTCATGCTGCATTTCCATCCCTGCGACCAACTTATATTATGATTAAGATTTTTGTGCCTCTTTATCTATGTCTGGAAGCAGAGTGTCCATCAATAGCTGAATGGATAAAGAAGATGTGGTACCTATACACAATGGAATATTATTCAGCCATAAAGAAGAAAGAAATCCTGCCACTTGACACCACATGGATGGACCTAGAGGGTATTCTGCTGAATGAAGTAAGTCAGACTGAGAAAGACAAGTACCATTCTCTTTCTTTAATAGCCTGTTTTATTTTTCCACTTAAGGATACATCATAGCCTTTCCCTTTGCTGTTAAATATTCTTTAAAAATGAGGTGGTCAGTGGCTTCAATTCTTCCATCATGTAGCTCTAACATAACTTATTCAATAAATCTGTTGTTAGATATTTGGGTAATTTCCAAAGATTTTTGGTATTACACTGCAGTTCACATCCTTATACATATTTTGAGTACATCTTTAATGATCATGGCAACATTTTAAACTTGGATATCAGTTTTATATTATCAACATTGATTTCATCTGCAAACATTTTTTTTACAGCATATCACTAATTCATAGCTAGCCATGAGGCCTTGATCTAATTTCTCAATCTTTTGTGCCTCACATGTAAAATGGGTTTAATAGCAGCATCAGTTTCATAGATGAGCATTAAATGAGATGCTGCATGTGAAATCTTAGTGCAGTATGTACAGACGGTTCTTGACTTGTGATAGTTTACCATGGTGCAAAAGCAATATGTATTCAGTAGAAACTGTACTTTGAATGTTCACTTTTTCGCAGGCTAGCGATACGCAGTACCTTACTGTCACGATACTGGGCAGAGGCAACAGCCACATGATCACAAAGGTAAATAATCATGCACTTACAACCATTTTTTACCCATACGACCCTGTTTTTCATTTTCAGTACGGGATTCAATGAATTACATGGGCTTCCAACACTTTATTGTAAATAGGCTTTGTGTTAGATGATTTTCTCAATCCTAGGCTAGTGTAAGTGTCCTGAGCACGTTTAAGATAGGCTAGGCCAAGTTTTGATATTTGATTGGGTAAGTGTATTAAATGCATTTTCAGCTTAGGATGTTCTTAATGACTATTAACTTGATGAATAAATGGGATAATATATGAAATACTTAGCCAGTCTCAATGTCACATGAATTAAATTTTTCTTGTCTTACCATTTAATTTGTATATTTAACACCTATTATTATTGTTTTTTGACAGCAATATGATTTCATTATATTAATTACATAGATGAGAATACTGCTGGGCAAAGAGGTGGAACAAAGATTACAGATTAAATTCATGGTCAGGATCTTAAACCACTTGAATCTTATACCCGTGTAAGTTTTTTCCAATAGTGGAAGTTTCTAGGCAGGCAGAAGATAGGATAATTATCTTTTACCTCTGATATCATTCAATTCAAGCAATTCTACATGAATTCATTTTCAAATAATATAGGTCATCACTCCACAAAGAGTGACAACTTATCATAGATTAAAGAATAGGCAAACAAAATAGAGAATGAAAGTCTAAAGGACGTTAAAAACATGTTAATAGAAATTCACTTAAGTTTTTAAAAATAAAAATTAAGCTAATATAAAGTGTAATATACACATAGAATCTAATACTACATAGCAATGAAAAAGAATGAACTACTTTTGCACATGTACCATGGAGAAACTTCCATCATAACATTGAGCAAGAGAAGGTAGACAAGAAAGTCTATCTATTGTATGACTCTATTTATATAAAGTTCAAAACCAGGCAAAATTCATCTATGGTGGTAAAGATTAGATTAGTGCTTACTTTTAGGAAGTATTGCCTGGGAGGGGCTACTAGGGAGCTTTCTGGGATGCTGGGAATGTTCTGTATTTCTGTGTGAGTGCTGGTTACACAGAGGTGTTTATATGAGAAAAACAATTAATCTGTGCACTTAGGATATATGCTCTTTTCTGTTTCAAAACTACACTTCAATATAAATTTATAAATTTAAATAAAAATATTAAAGTGTAAACATGTAAATAGGCAATGCTAAAAAAGAAATTTAAGGACATCCAATAAAATTTTTGATGCAGTTGAAAAACTGTTATCTTAAGAGAACACTTGATGGTGTCACAAAACTTAACTGAAATAGAGCAAGAAAATTATAGAATTTCCATGTTGTAGCTACTGGAACAGAGGCCTCGTATAACTAAATGAGACATTTAATGCGATAACGGATATGAAGATATGTTCTCAAGCATCAAATGCTACATATTTATTAATTTAAACATGAGTTTGGAAGCAATGTGCTTAGACAATGATCATCAATGGCTCTTGAAAACTAGGTGGAAAATAGGAAACCCTATAACTGATAAGATGAAGGCTGAAAACAGCTGAACTCATCAATCAGGCATTAATTACAAAAAGAGAAAAACCATTCATTTCGAGCCTCCCGATACGATATGTAGAATGCACACAGCATCTTCTTTGAAGCATTCTTGACAAAAAACTGAACCTGAACATGATCAAGCCTCTGGCTAGAACTGCTAGTTTTCAGGAAATACTGGGGATAGAGATTAACAGTATCATGTGATGTAATCAGCTAAACAGGATGTGGGAAACTACAGGGCAAGCACCCTAGTTTCAAACTAATAGATGGCAAGGAAAAAAAGAGAGTAAAGAGAGGTCATACTATCACAGGAGGCCTAAAGGATAATCCAACTAAATACAGTGTATCAAACTCATCTAGATTCCAACCCAAAGTAAACAAAACACGTTTTAGGAGACAATTGGGGATATCTGAATGTTAACCAGATGTTAGATGATATTAAGAAGCTCTTTTGTGCAATGATGATGTTGAAGTCATGTCAAAAAAAATAAAAGAGAATTAAGGCCTTATCTCTTAGACATACAGATTTAAGTATTTATGAATGAAATGATAAGGAAATCCAGTGTGTGTGTGTGTAAAGCTGTATAGAGGAAACAGGTTTGTCCATGTCTTGATATCTTTTGTGGGTAACAGGTGTATGAGGGCTTATTACTACTTAATTTGAGTTTGCTTAGAAAATTTCAGTAAGAAAGTTAAAATCATTTGGATCTTAGTTAACAATTGAGACTGAAATTATTAGTGAATAGGTTGGGATGGGAAATATTTTCAGTGAAATCCTTAGTCACTAAAACATAATAAATCAAATATGTACATTTTATCTTCATGGACTATGTTATATACATTTATTATACATACATTTAATATACATGATATCTTTTATGAGATGAGTTATTCTTCAGGTTATTCTTACTCTTACTTTACAAGTTGGCACCATGTGATTTACCAGAGAAGTTTAAATTGGGCTCAAATATAACTTTTAAAAATATTGAATTCCTTTATGACACTAGGAGGGTCACCGTCTCTCTTCATTTTTATACAAGTTCGTCTTGTAAGTCACATTATTTGGCAGAGTGAGACCCATCAATACATGTACTCAGCATCCACTATAGGTACATTGCAAGGGAAAATTTCTTGTCTTAAATATTCCATTAAACGTTTGTATGGTGACTTCTCAGTATATAGACTACTACCCCCAACAGTGTTTTAATAAGTACAGTTTAGGTTTGAAAAATTAATCAATTTATTAACTAGGCAACAAAGTAGCTTGGTCTTCCTCCACTGGTCAGTGTGTGCTCCACAGTATCTTTGGCCGGCCTTGTGTAGGGTCAGGTTTGGGGCTGGACAATATATATCTGCTTATGGGATGTGCTTGGCCTGAGTTGTTGAGCCAGAATGTTCCCCAGTATGTTGAGGCTGTGTCCACCCAGCACGGCTGGAGTAGTACAGTAGCAGGCTTAGGGAGTTCAGGGAAGATCGCAGAGAAATGTTCTTACTTCTTCTCCCATCCAGCCATTGAATGGGGGCTAGAAACTTCCATCTTGCCATGGAAATACCAGTTTCTACGTGGGGCTGACTCGGATGGGTATATTAATAAGTAGTATAAAGTAATTTGAAATAAATCTGGCTTCTCTTCTCCACTGCATACTTCCTCTCACCACGACATGAAACATTTATTCATATTTCTATCAGCTCATTAAACTTCTTCAGGCAAGTGTAAACTTTAAAATGTTCTTTTACATTGGGATGCCTCGCATTCATGTGTGAATTTGCGTTTTAGTCCAATTAGTTTATTTTTAGAAATCTTTCTCCAAAATTCATATTTGAAGCTTAATTTCCACATCATCCATATATTCAGGAAGAAAAATATCATGAGCAATATTTCCTTGTTTAAGGATAATCACAAATTGGAATTGTTAGAGAAACTGCCTTATTAAATTTAGTCTCAAATTACTCTTAAAATATACAGGATCAGAGGAGTAAGGATATAAATAGCTTTGATAATAGGCCAAATTCTGCATAATTTTGTTTTTTTTTCGGTAACTTGGTATCCTGAAGGGGGAAAAAATCTTAAGTTCAATAGACTGATTATTTTCATTTTTATTTTTTTTTTACAAATTATGTAATGAGACTGGTATTTTTTTATAAGTGTACAAAATTTTAAATGTTTGCCCCAGCATTATTTTTCTTCTTAGAAGCCATCTTTAAAGTTTATTTAATAATATTTGCTCAAAATATGTTTTTGAGGTCTTTTATAGTAGTCCTTTTTGAATCACCCACAAAAATGAGTCTAATTCTATATTATTTTTTAACAAAATGGGATTAATCAGATCACTTAACCTTCTTATTCACAATACTCAGCGCTGGATAAATTTTATTTTCAAAAATGAAATCCTCTCTTTAAGAGTAAAGATTTTCCACAGTTGAAAATACTCATATGAATGAGTTTACTGGGTTTGGGAGTCCAAGTATTTGGAAAAATGGCAGCAATTTTGCAGTATCATATCACCTTTGAAGGGAACAGTGAAAACTTGGGACAGAAGACTTGATGAGCTTGTTAAAATCCATCATGTAATTCTGAAGTCACATGTTCTTAGAATTTTATGTGCATTGATTCTTATGCCAAGTATATTGATTTTAGAGACTATGTCACACCTTTCTAAAATTCTAGATTTTAGGCTTGAAGGGGTAGGTCCTGCACTCACCTTTGTTTCCTTACATTAGTCCTTGCTTGCATTTTTGAAATAAATCCATGTAGTTAGAGACAAAGGTAGTATTTATTTATATGTCTTAGGTAGGAGCTTGTGGAGTCAAAAGGCACAACCAGTATGAACAATTAAGCCTGTCACTATGTACATATATGTACCAATTGCCAATAAGATGAATAACATTGGGAATCTGGATGTTGTATTGCAATCACATCAGTGCCAGGTTTATACAAATTTGTTAGGCTTATGGAAGAAGACAAGTCATATATACAATTTTATTTAGGACTCTATAGTTTGCAAGTGACAGAGAATTGAATCTAAGCATGGATTAAGCATGTCTTACTGGCTCATGTAACAAAATGGTCCAGGAATATTGCTTTTTAATCACGGCTCAAAGAAGGTGACCAGGAGCCCAGTTTTTCTTTATCGGCTTTGCTTTCCTTCTTGGAATTCACTGGGAGTAAAGATGGCAGTAGCAGTTCTAGTCTGCATGTTTTATGGTTCAAGTCAATCTGGGAAGAATCCTTGCATCTGTCCTAAAAATCTCAGTGAAATTTTCATGGGCTCTGATTGGGTCATGTGCTTGTCCCCAATCACGTGGAGAAGAATGAGATGTGCCAGTTGTTGCAGGACAATCAAGACCTAGCCTTGGAACTGGAAGTGGGGTCAATCCTGCCCAAATATATGGTTTGAAAGTAGAGTTTTGGTGGTTCCCCAAGGCCGATTTGGAGTACGGATGCTGCTGGCAGAAACAACAGGTGCCCCCCACAGGCACCAGCATCTGTTACCTTTCTGCATTTTCCCAGGTAGTATGCTAGCACTTTACATACATGACTTTATGAATCACACAGTGTTTTTCTTCTGGTGATTCTGTCTCATCTAAAAATTAGTTCTGGAATGTGTGTGTGTGTGTGTGTGTGTGTGTGTGTGTGTGTTGTGAGGTGAGAAAGTCTACTTCCTGGTATAACCTGGATATGAGCTCCCAATCTTACTTAAGTTGATTATAAATTGTGTTTTCCAGTGGAAAATAAATTTGCTCTATAACATGATTGTTTGAATTAATGACCCACTGGATTAAAGAAACGAATAAAACGAAGTAACAACATTTGATGAAGGTGGAACCAGACAGCTGTCAATTTCTATATCCTGTCCCTTCTCATCAATTTCGTGGTCCTGCAGAGAATGGGTGATACTCTTTTGAAACTATGTATATGTAATATATGATTTAAATATAAGTAAGTATAGTCATTTTGTACCCCATCTACTGTCCAGTCCAGAGCCAAGCACAAAACTGAATGATAATTGTTGACCCATGTTCAAAATGTAGATGTAAAATTTTCTGATTCATGAGCCCAGGACAAGTCCCCTTATTTCAGGCTGCTGTTAAACAGCCTGAATGGAGCTTGTGGAGGATAAAAGAAAGAAGATCTTTTGTAAAGATATGGTCTTTCATGGTTGACTCAGCATAGAGGAGGAGAGAGGCTACCAGGCATCCACAAAGCTCTCTCTCTAGTTGTCCTCACCTTGAAAAACCTGCGCTTCATCCCACCACTCCTTCAGGTTGGCCTCCTTGGGACAGTTAGAAGGAAGTGGAAGGGATGCAATATTGTCCCAGTATCTGAAAAGAATTAACCAACAGGATAATTAAACTGTGGCTGCGGAAGAGTTCTATTTGTTGGAGTACAAAGAATCTATTCTATTACAAACCTATTAGAAAACTTTATGATCATTATTGCAGGGATTATTATAGTTTTCATATTTTAACAGGTTTTGAGGAAGTTCCATGGTCTTGACATTATTCTAATGATGCGCACGCTGTGGTCGTGACGGGGCTTCTGTGAAATCAAGCCTTCTCGGCCCTTAGACACACATCCAACCCAGGAGGTCATCTCGGAGAGGGGTGAAGTTTGCTTTCGGGGCTGTAAACCAGTCAAAATCCACAAAAGGGAAGCTTTAAATTTCCACAATGGGAAGGGAGTTGTTAAAGCTGGCTTTTAGAGTGATGGAAGTGTAGTTTGGTATTCTGAATACATTCTCTGTTATCCCCTCCCGCCCTCCGCTCTGGAGTCTGGGCACTTGCATTTAGAAACTGGTAGAACTGTTGTCTACATTAACATTGCCTCCTTTCTCCATTGATTTCTGTGGTGAATAGGTTTCCTTGAATTCATGGTCATCTGCATCTTTAGGGTTCCCCTAAGGGATATTGGATTTCCTGCTTGAAGGACTAATCAGAACCATTCATCAGCCATGAAAATAAGCACTAGCCTCTAAGCCGAAGGCCTAGAGGAAATCAGGGCTGGCTTACTGAAAATCAGGCAAGAGGGATAGAAGAAATATATTTATTTATGAATACTGTATATTTTGAGAAGGGACTTGAAGTGACAAAAGAAAAATATTTTTAACGTTTATGTGGATCGGGGGTTCAGAGTCTTCTCCAGGGATGAGTACAGGTAGCAAGGAGGCACTCACATTTCCCCTGGTCCATGATCAGGGCTGCATGGCAAGGAGACAGGGCTCTGACCTTAGACAGAAGGGGCGAGAATCTGTGCTCTGCATGCCATTGACTTCCTGACCTCCATTTCCACATCTGTAATTAAATTATATATGATATTATCCTAATCTCTGCTATACTTGTCCTCAGAGAATTGTGGAGATTAAATAATGGACTGTATATATCACAAAATTAGAACTCATAACTGCTAGCTGTGGGCTTGGCTTGGATTTTCCCTGGAGCAGGTCCTGAGACATAAATTTGAGTGTAAGGTTATGTGGGGAGTGGAGGCGCTACTGGCCGGGAAGTGGCGGAAATAAACAGGGGAGACAGGTCGCTAGGAAAGGGTGAGTCAGCTATGAAGCCAGCTGTGCTGCGGGAAGCTTTGGGGAGCAGGACAAACACACCTCTCAGAAGCACTGCCTCCCAGGGCCGAGGTGGCAGGGTACTGACACAAGTCCTGGAAGCAGTTGCCTAGAAGGTCCCCCGCCCAGTGCGGGCTCCTCAGCACCTTTGTACACTTCAGATTACTGGGTGTGGGTCATTGTTTTTGGTATGTTTTCAGTGTTCCAGGAAAAAGAGTTCTCAGGGCTGGAGTGCAGATCCCAAGAGGTGGAAGATGTAGGAGCCCTGAGAGGTTAAGCAATAGACCGCTTGACTGGGTTCCAGAGAGCATCCGCAGCAGACGGGGCCGTGTTTACCCTAAGTAGTAGAGTAAATGGGGAACCTCCCAAACACTTCATTAGGAAGGTCCCTGAAGATGTACTCCAGAACAGTGAGCATAAAAATCAGGGGATGCAGGCAACAGCAGAACCAACCTGGGAAAGAGCAGAGAAGGGGGGTCCTGCCGTGAGGTCATGGTGGCCTGCCAGGGGCGCTGTCGGGACTAGAAGGGAAGAGCGAGGGTCCTGGGGAGGGGGTTTCTGGGTAAAGGGAAAATAGGCAGAACACCCAGCGAGATGGAGAATTAGAAAACTGAAAAAAAAACGAGAGAGACTAATAGTTACTACAAAGAAAAACGATGAGGAATTCCAGGAGAGGAATAAGCTGGATGTGAAAACAAGTATAATTATAGTTTCCTGTTTGAGCTTTCCATTGAACAATACTGACATAGCCAACTTTCCAACTCTTAAAACGGACCTATGGCAATGCAATTATAATTATGAGAAACCTAATTATAGCAGAAATACCTAAATACCAGAAATGCAGTGTGTTACCAGCAAAGGTATAAGTTGGAGAGGGAAGGAAAGCTAAAGGGAAGGGTAAAGTATTAATATTGTTCTCTTCCAGAGTGAGGACTCAAAAGATAACTATAGGTGTTGAATCAAAAAAAATGAAGTCTGTGAATCTCTCTCTTTCTTATGTCTATATGGGAGCCAAAACTATAAATTAAGTCTCAATGGAAATTTTGTGAAGTAAATGACTTGAAAAACATTTTTGTGACCAGGTTAACGATTATTTGATATAAAAAGCATGAAATCTTTTCATAGAAGTTCAGTCCTATGAGAGTCTTGGAGATGAGCTAGTCCAGCTTTCTCACTTTATAGCTGTAGCAAAAACTCAGCATTGAACAAGCAAATTTGCATAACCAGCTAGTTCTCAGGGTAAAGAGACTGGAGCTCCGTTCTCCTACCTGAAGTTCCTCTGTTCTTCCTTACCTTGCTTTAGAGCTAGAATTTTTAGTAAAGAGCTATTAGGATGCTTAGCAATAAGAAATGACAAAAGCAGTTATGGGAGACATTACGAGCATCCAGTGATATCTCATTCTCTTCTGGAAACAAGGAAAAAAGAAGTTTTTCAGATCTCTTGCAGTTAAACAGGGTCATGTGACTAGTTTTCCCATTGGTGTGAAGCATTTAATTGCTAGTAAGCTATTCTCTGTCCCTCTCTTCCACCGTCTTTACCAGTTGACCAAGGAGGAGTTATTTTCCACCTGGTATAGTTAAGCCATTGTCAGTCGGGGTCCCCAAGTGACTGTGTAGAGGAGACCTTGTTGAAATGCACTGGACAGGAAGATGGAACAAAATATAAACCTTGTGATATTAAGTCACTGAGATTTTGGGGTTGTTTGTACCATAGCATAGAGTATTTTAATATGAACATTAGTACTATTTTTATTAGAATTAATGTATAATATTCCTTAAAACCAATAATTTTATAATATAATGGTTTAGTACATGTATGAACAAGGCAAAAAATTATATCTATGTTACTTTAATATATTTTACCTAGAACATTCCATTCTAAATTGAAAAGGTACATATTTTTCCAGTGGTCTCAATTAAATTATTATATAACCTTTAAAATGAATTCCTGCCCTTAAATCTGCATTGAAAACCTAACTTTAAATTTTTCTGTGGTTTTAATTTTAAAATGACTTTCCTTTCATGTGTGTATTGCTATTATCACTTTATTATTCAATTATACATTAATACGTTTTGTAACATTGACAACTAAAAAAAAAGAAAAATGACTAAATCCATCACTATTAATAAGAAGGGGAGACAATACATTTGCTACTTAGTACTTTGAAAATGTATAGAAAAATGTACACAAATATTTATAGTTCTATAACCTTCTTTATGTGTACCATATCTTTTGTATCTGTTACTAGGATTTGTAAGTTTTACAGTTTCCATTGTCTTCAAACAGTATTCATATAAACGTTAGCTTTCCTGAATATTCATGTCTTGCTCTCAGTGCTGTATCTTATTGCAGCCCTCCAGCCACAGGGAAGAACTGACCTGAAGTTGTCATAAGGAAGGTAGATTTCATTGCATCATTTCCGTTTCCTTAAGTAGGTGCTTGAAGACTCATGGGCAGAACAATGACTGGAGACGTTAAGGGTAAGAATTTGGCAGCTAACCAGATTTTTAAGTCATTATTTTACTTTTGGGAATGTTGGTCTCACGTATAATTGAATACTTCTCATTTGTTTTTTAAGAGTAAAGCATGCCAATATACCCGTATGTGTCTGATCAATGAATAGAGTTACTTTTCATGAATAATTGACTGGGTCTGATATTAGTGTTTCTACACATGAGGAAAATGGCGTTTGGATTAGATTACATGTATGTGTGTGTGTGTAGGTGTGTGTGTGTATATGTGTGTACACCCTTTCCTTTCTTAGGCTTGCCCAGCACTTTTCCATCCTATAATAAACAATATCTCTGATTTGCTGATCTGTCCACCATCTTTTCTCCTGAATTGTAGCTTCCTGGAAAGCCAACATCATGTCTTATTTTTCTAGTCTCAGCTTCGAACATAACTGAGGATATCTTTTTGAATGAATAAAAATATATTTCCCTTAGCCTGTATCATCATTCACACCTCTCCTCTATAAACCCATTATGTCCTATTTCATCTGTTCCAATTATTTATAAACAAAATGTTGTTTACCATCCCCCACCCAAAACCCAGGACTTCCTTTCTAAAATGCTTTCCCGTTTGGCTTGTCCCTGCCTCAGACCCAGACTTCTCACCCCTGTGGCCAGTTCACATGCACTTTACACTCTTGCACGCTTCTCTTTTGCTTCCTGCGGATTTCCTCGGCTTGCTGCCGATTACACCAGCATTCCCTTATTACGGTCATTGGGGTTGGTATTGGTGGCCATGATGCTCAGGGTCATTTCATCTGACATTGCTTCTATTTCTCTTCAGCTAAAGTTCACGAGCTTTCTCTCTATGTCTGTTGCTGACCGCTCTCATCCTGAGGAGCCTCACCCCAGGCACGGATTTATGCATCTTGTCCCCTTTCTCCCCCACCCACTCCCCACGTATTTCCTGCCATTCTCCTTCGCTTCATCATCAGCTTTGTTCTTCCCTGTGTCCCTATTCTTATTACTCTTTCGATTCTTCTGTTTCGTAGTTTCTCTCTCTCCACCAGGCATATCTAACCTGGCTCTCTACATTCCAAAGGCAGTGTTCAGTCTGCTCAGAGAACTTCCTTCTGGCAGGCTGAATCTAAGCCTAGAAATCCAGGCATACAAGAAATAAAGCGTTTTAGTTGTTTTTATTCCTGAATTTAATTTCCGCCTTAAGTTCTCATTTCCCAGGTAGCAGAGCCTAATCTTGGTCAATTGATGGTTCTCCTTTTCTCCCTGTTGCCCCGAAGTTGGGGGGTGAGGAGGAGGCACACTTACACAGAGTGATGGGAAGGGTCGGGTCCTCAATGTTAACCCGTCCGTGTTCCATGGATGGAGTGTTCTTGCTCACATTTGACTCAGTAACCAGCCTGAGAGAGTTGCTGCTGTGCCATCCTTGATCCCATTGGCAAGTTCTCCGTGTCTGTGGTGCGTCCTGTTTTATCTGGCACCACGGGCAGCCCCAGAACCTTTCTGCTTGGGCACAGCACACAGTCAGTTCTCCCCATGGTCTTTCCATGGACTCAGAGTTTCACCCTCATTTCCCAAACCTCTCTGGGCATTTCATGATTTCCACCCATTTCTCCCTAAGCAGCCTCCCCCCACCCAGCATTCCTCTCTCAATGTAGGAATCTTTTGCCTAGCCTGGGAGTGGGGTAGCCTAGCTCTTCCTCTTTTGGTCTTCTCTCCTAATTTTGTATTTATGTGCTGAATTCTGTCCGAATCCAGGCTTTTGAAATGCAAAGCCCTTTGCTCTGCTTTCTATGGCAACTTTCCCTTCCTGATACCATGAATGCAACGGGGTTGTGTGTGTTCAGTAAGAGAAACACAAGAGAGAGGGAAAAAAAATTAGTTAATATCTTAACCATTCTGCTCACTGCCCTAGCCTTCTCTGGTCTTAATGGCCATCCCTTCCATCCTTCACCCTTCCACAGCTGCTCCACACTCTTGCTGCTGGTTCTTGGCCCCCAGAGGACACCGCACCTACTCACCTTTCTAACTGCACTGAGAGCTTCTGTCCCCAAGGCTACATTGAACTCCCTGGGCCTCCCACCCTTCATCGACTAAGCCCCTCCGTGCCTGGATAAGAGCACAGGACTGGGATCAGAAGACCCATTCCCCTCATGGCTTCAGCTCCCACGGACTCTGAGAGTGGGCTTGTCCCACATTCCCTCGTATCATATAATTTCCTTATCTGCAAAACAGCAATAATAACATCTCTTTCTCAGAAGAACTGTGAGAAGTAAATCAAAATGTATGCAAAAGTGCTTTATAAATGGCAAATATTTATTTGAGTTATTATTCTTTTCCTATCTGTCAGACTTTTTGCAACTCTCTGAGACCCCCAGCCCTGACTCTGAATCTTAGCATATAAACAACAACAAATAAGTCAGTTAGTGAAAAACTTCTGATATTTTCCTAAAACAGGTGAACGCATCAAAGCCTTGACTCACCTTAGTTGTTTTTTACTCTCAATTCTGAGCTGGCAGACATTTAATTGAACAGGATAAAGAAAAGTGGTGACTGGTCTGTTCCAAGTTCAGGTTATTAGTTGTCAATATTTTTTTCTCCCCTCCCAATTTCACAGTATTTTCCCTCTATTGTTTAACCAGATATTCATCTATTTAAACTTCGGTTTCCTTTCCACTTCCAACTGATGACTAACTCTACACTGTGCCTGTCACCTGGTAGATGCACATGTCTTCCTGATGAGTAAACATGTGATACCATTCATTTTCTTGATCATCTTCTTTTTCTGAACTCTCTTGTCCCCTTTCTTTACAGTTCCTCTTTGTAAATATCTCTCATGGCTCTTTCTGGCTCTTTAATTATTAATTAATTGATTGATTAATTTTGGTATCATTAATATACAATTACATGAGCAACATTGTGGTTCCTAGATTCTCCCCATCATCAAGTCCCCCCCACATGCCCCATTACAGTCACTGTCCATCAGCATAGTAGGATGCTATAGAGTCACTACTTGTCTTCTCTGTGCTATACTGCCTTCCCCGTGCCTCCCCACATTATGTGTGCTAATTGTAATGCCCCTTATTCCCATTCTCCTCCCTTCCCACCCATCCTCCCCAGTCCCTTTCCCTTTGGTAACTGTTAGTCCATTCTTGGGTTCTGTTGGTTCTTTAATTTTTATTCCTGTCTTTGTTCCAGCAGCAGACAACTCCTAGATTTACATCTTGAAGATTAAATCCTTCCCCTGAGCCCTCTAACTATATTTCCATCTTGAATGGCCTGCCAACACCTCACCTTCAATATATCCCAAACCAAAGTCATAATATTTCCCAGATCAACTTCCAGTTGACTCCACTGAACCCATGGTACCCACATCATAGACCCATTTAGTTAGATGGAAATGAGATAATAGCTTGAAATTACTGAGCACAGTGCCCAACACATTGTTTGTGCTCAGTTAATGTTTGCTAGTATTGATATTATGTAAATGAGTTGAAGATTTGTAATGTTAAAAATTTTTCCTTATAATTGATCTTCATGGTAATTTTTCAGAAAACAATTGTTAATAATAACAGCTGCTATTATTTAAAATGGCAAGATGTTATGTTAAGGTAGGAAAAAAAGAAAGAAAAGAATATTTAGGCTAAAGCACAAACTGTAAGTATGTGACATTTTTCTAAAGTTCACCGCAAAAGTTTCAAATCTCCACATTGAGCAAGACAGGCACTGCTGACAGCACACCAGATGAGAGGTGAAAAATCATCCGGTCCTCATGGTATTGTTGCGTTTCTGAAATTATAGAAGGAAAAGGGATTTTCTTAGGTTGCGTCAGTGATTCAATGACAATTAAAACTAGTTTCTATCTTGGGATTAAATGAATGTAGAAAAAGAGTTCATTAAAAAGATTTAGGAGACAACATAAAGACCTCAAAGTTTCCAGGTAACCATTGGTTCACAAAAGATTGGCATCTATTAGGTTGTCTGTTCTACATTCCAGGTACACACACACACACACACACACACACACACACACGTCATTGGAAGTTTGAAGGCTAAATGGTATTGCATTCAGTCAGCATAATCATTTTGATTACTTATTTATTCTAGTTTTGTCAGTTCAATACATTTTGGTAAAAAAGTCTAAAGCCACCCCTTTAGCAGATTATATCCAGCATAGGGTAAAATAACAGTTATTTTAGTTAACTGAATTTTTCAAATAAAACCTAGAAAGAGGGAAATCTACAGCATTCCTCAAATCTTTCACTTGAAATTTGAATCTTGATCTGAGGTTTGCAGAGGGCAGAGAGCTTCTCCAAAGTTGCCACCACGATCCCTCTTCTCAGTCAATTTTATTTATGTAGAATCTTTCATCAAAAGATCACAAAGAGCTGTCTCACCAGCTATAAAGAAACATAAATCACAAAGAAAATGAAATGCTCAAACAATAAAATTATACATTAGAGGCCCATTTAAAGCAGAGCATTTTAAGATGAGAGAAAAGTCTTGGCTGGAGTATACAGAACGTAAGTTATAATGGGAAGCTATTTCATAATTTGGTGAAAAATGAAAAACGCCCACTTCTAATAGTGGAGAGCCTATTATTAGGAATGATCACTTGCATACCAGCGCTTTAATGAAGGGGGTGAAGTGCATAATACGGTGAAGTGGAATCGACAAAGTGTGGAGGAACTCTTCCTGCCGCTTCAGGAAGGAAAAAACATTTTTTTTCATTCCATAAACCGGCATTGTGCCCAAGTATCCTGCTCTTTAGCATGCGTCCTGCCAATTGCCGCTGTGCCTTTCTCAGGCCCTGTGCTCAAGTCCCACAGTAGATGTATAATGCACATACCATATTCATGATATACATCCGCCACGCGGGGGCTCAAGGAAGCCAAGGTGATCCTTCAATCTCTTCTGTCATCTTTACTTGCTTCTTCAGCACAGATTAATTCAGTGTCCCCCAAGTCTCAGGATTTCCAATTTATAGTAGGGAAATATTCATTTTAATGTCCCCGAGCATAGGGAAAATACAAGAATCTTGTGATGCCAGTGCCTTAACAAAAAGCCGCAGAAGTCCTCTTAAGCTTGCTTGTATAGAGAAGTGAGAGAATTTTGAGACATCAGACTTTTGTTTTATTGGCCTTAAAATAAATATCAAAAAGATGTTCTTTGGCATAAAGTTTATAACATTCAGATTAAAGTCTGCATTCTGAACTTTAGAATTTCAAATATCTCCAAGTTTCTGGTCTCCCTTTGTTCAAACCTGACTCTTCAAATAATTTATCTTAAGATTTGAGGACTATGCGTGACAACTTGTGTAGGAAAATTTACGAAAAGCATGATATTTACACCTTTGTTAAAGTTAAACGTCATGCTCAAAGTGATGTACGCTCTGCATGCGATATATGCTGAGTTTAAATGATAATAGATACAGATTCTATTAGGTTGTAGATACAAGATTTTAGCTTCTTCTTCACTTTTGATCTTAAGAATATGTGGTTTATTGTTTGTGTGTTCCCCAGAAATTAAGAGTCAGCAAATAATAGGCTAATATACATACAAGGGACAATGAAAGAGGAGGAAAAATAAAAGAAGCAACGTGAGCCTATGATCATCTCAACCGACACTGAGTTAGTGACAGTTGAAGGAAGACCCAAAGGAAGAAAAGTGGCCAGCTATACAACGAAGGGAACAGAAAGACCTTGGCAGACATAACACAATGTGCAAAGAAAGGGGGAGAATTCAACTGTTTGTGGAACTGCAAAAAAAGTGCAGGCACCCTGAATATAGTTAACACAGAGGGTAGCTTGGTAAAAATGATGATTCCTAGGTTGTGTGTAAATCAGGTTCTGGCCGCAAACAATGGAAGGCAGCTATGGCTATCCTAAGCAGACAGGAATTCATTGTAATGTAGTGGATAGCATCCATAATTGATGGAAAAGATGGGGGAATAGGTTTGGAAAATGAGCAGAAACCAAGGAAGAGTAAAAGGGGGAGCAATCTTTTAGTATGAGGCTGGTGTTTGTGCCTCCACTGGAGAGTTAATGCTGCAGATTGATGTGGACAAGGCAGAACTTCTCACCTGGCCCTATTGGTTTAGGGCCTTCTCTCAGGATTCAGATTCTCATCCGGAGGCGTCCAACCGGCCAGTCATAGGTCATGGCTGTGTGTCCTTGCTGGCCGGGATGGAGAAGGAATGCTTGGACCTTTGACTGCAGGAAGATTAGCAAAATAGGGATCTCGCTCCACATAGGGAGGGAATTTAGTTGACCTCCCATCCGTGGTGAGGAATTTAGGTTTTGTTTAAGTGTAATGGGAGGCCACTAACAATTTTTGTCAGGGAGGTGGCGTAGTTCTACGTTGTATATAAAGATCAGTTTGGTTGCTGTTCTTGAGTTTGTCTCAGGATACATGGCATAACACTCTCACTTTTGTCATAAATAAGAACCAATCAACCCCAAAGAGTTTAAATATCATTTCTCTCATAGAATAATCCCTTCTTTCACATAATAACTAGAATTCAAAACTTGATCAGTGAAGGTGTAAGTGCTTTGAATATTTTTTTCTCTTACTTCTTGCCTCTAGCTGCTTTTCCTTTGAAGTCAGGAATTGAGGAGGGTTGGTTCCAACCTCCACTTTGACTCTCGACGACTAAAGCAGGAGATCTAAGAACAAAACAGGGACTATATAAAGCATGGAAGCCTGCTCCCAAAACTTGGTAAGGTTTCAGTAAAACTCAGAAATGAAACTGGACAGATTTTTTTTTTTAACCAAGAATGCAAAAAGCTACAAACAAAGCATTTGGCCCCGTGAATGCTAGTATGTTAAAAATTGCTACTCTTTTCACTGTGCCTTCTTTGAAAGCAATTTTGGGAAAAGTAGAAATAATTTAAACTACCACTTTTTTTTTTCTAGAGCCATAGATTTTCAAATCACCGGCAGACGTGATACAAATTCTTAGTGGATGTCTAAAAGAAAATATTATTCCAGTTGAGAGCTGGCTGAAACGTGCTGCCCACGAGTTTCTCAAGGTGGACGGTCAGGAAATCATTTGAAAGGGAAAAAAGCTTCCAGTTTTCGTTGATGGTCAGTGTCACAGTAGTAAAATTCAGGTAGCCAATATATTTTAAAAGTGCTGGTTATGAACCCAGACAGAATCGACAAATTTGCCAAATGATTAATAATTCATAAAACAATCTTTCTGTGACAAAACCAATAAAATTTCCCTGAATTTACACTTGAGATATATAAATGGGAGGCGTTTAATAAGATCAACTCTTGCCAGAAAGACAAATCGAGTTACAGTGTGGTATGTGTCTCATCCACTACACACGGGCATGCACACGCACACCGCCCCCCCCACACCCTGATTGATGTGAATTAAAGGGGATTTTTGATCAGTTTGTCAATTGCCTTTCCAACTACAGTTTGTAGTGCCAGGGAGATTTCCGTTTAGGGAAAAGAAGAAAGGAAAAACGAAGTATTTTTTCAAAGATCTTTTTCCAGGCAATGTGCTTAGTACTTCATGTGTGTTTTAAAATTTGATTCTCACTATAACCTTCCAGGTAATAATTACTCTTTGATAGGGAGGAAACTTAGGGCTCAGAGAAGTGAAGAAGTTTGGCAAGGTCACAGCTAGTATGTGTGCAGAGCCGAGATTCAAAACTAACGTTTGACTAAATTCCCTGTTCATGTTCATTCTGATATACCACGCAGCCTCCCCGAATTAAAAAAAAATGTAACTTCTGTAATTTAAGGCTAGAATGTGTGCTTGTATTAGATCAAAACATATAAAATTCTAACAGATCGTTTTAACCTACAAAAATGATGATATAAATAGAAAACAAGGACCTACAAAGATTTTCATTGAAATTATAAAAGCCTGCAAATGATGGTAAATAATAATACTTCATTGTGATCTTGTGCATCTTGTCTTCAATCATTATCTGATGATAACATGGTATTCATGCAAATAGCGGTCGTGTGTCAATTCTAAAAATATTAGAATAATTTTGTGATAGTGAGTATAAAAGTGACATAAAAAGTCAAAGGAAAACAAATATTTAAATGCCAAAAGATCAATTAAAGCAGATAAATAATTAATTCTCCCTGATTTGCCCATAGTAACACAGCATTACTAAGCATTAAGTGTACTATGTGTATTGGTAACTAAATTTCCCTCAGACATAAAATATCAAACCTGAATTAAAATATTTATCAAAATGACTATTTTACACACATTTCTCTGGAACTACAAAGCTTGAAAACAGAAAGTGTTAGACGGATTTTAGGGTGAAAGTGATAGAAAATTCTAATATGAAAATACTAGATGATAAACTGGGGAAGTACATTCACTTATCTGATCATGTGCATAAACTATGGCAGTTTCGAGTAAATCATCCCTTATAACAAGAATGCATTGTATAAAAATGATGAACAACTCAAATTTTAAAATGCATAGTTTTGTACCTATTGAAATCTTTGAACTAATGACCTATAAGGGTTATTGGTATTAGATTAAATATTAACATAATGGAGAAGAGATGGTTTGATTTGTGTATAAACTAACTTCACAGTTGATTTGAATACATATGCTTTGATTGTAAATCTCAATGACTCTAAGTGGGAAATATTGATATTTCATTGGGATATCAATTTTGGAAGACTTCCAAGCAGATAATTATGCTAATTATTTAAAGAATTAATTTATCAAGAGCTTATTCAATACCTACTATGTGTCATCAGGGAGTCTGAGATTAACAAGGCACTGAAGGAAGTTTCAAGCTGTTTGATCAAGAAAATGTGGAATCCTTTGTCCTTTAAAGGACACTTGGTTTGCATCTTAGTGAAGAAGATAAATAATAAATAATATTAGAGGCATTTCTTGACCCATAGCAATAGTTGAGGAAACGATACTCTGTCTGTTATTGTATTGATCATTTATAATAGAAGGAAAACTATCTTTTGATGTTTGGACTACTGCCAGATTCTCAACATCACCCCCTCCCAAATTAAGTCCTGTTAAGATTCGGAGGAAATAGCATTGGGAGGGACCTTAAAATGGAAGCAGTTTCCTTGATTTTTGTTCTTTTCTACACTCAAAACTTGGGACAGCATTATTTAGGTTGCAAAGTGTACAAAACCAAAGCATTATGGTTATTGTTCTCAGTGAATGATGGTTTTGCATAAAGGCTTGAGGCAGTAAGTAGTACATTGATCACCTGTTCTGTGGTGGAGCGACTTGATGGAGAACTATTTCAAGACCTGAAAAGAAGCGTGATTCTGATCCAGTGCTGTAGTGACTCTTGGATGTCTGGTAAAATTCTTTATTTTGTTGCAAAAGACCGAGTCTCAATATTACTGTCTTCAAATCCACATCTATGGCACAGTTTGTGTACATACATTTTTTTTTTTGAAGTTTGACTTGTGGATAGGTAGACAGACACTGCCTGACTTGGTCTCCCTCTTCACGAATGGTTCTGGGAAGCAGACAGGGCTGAGGATCTGGAGTGCGAGCTCAGAGGTGCCAGGGAGCCCACAGATTTGAAGGTCAGGAGACTCAGACTTCTCCAAGCACACTAGAGTGAAGACTGAGTATTCCCATGGGAATCCCAACCGGGCCCACGGGGATGTCTGTTATCTTGAGGTTGGAAAAGAGTACCCTTTGTCAAGCACTGTCTCTAATTCCCAGTTCAGGAGCCAGTGGTAGAAATTTTCAGGTCAGTGCTTAAGAAACCCTGGCATCCTCTGGTCTCTCTTCTAGGGGGATCTTCCGCCCTGTGAAAGATTTCTCAGAAACCTGGGTCAGAAGTCAATGGACTCAATGTGATGGAAAATTGAGTGAATATATCTGTTGCTCTGTTTCAACTTTAGGAGAATAAGATCCCTTTTTAAAAAATAATAGCTCCTCTAGGAACTTTTGAGGGAGCGCTTCCTTGCTCTTTCACCCATGGCACATAGAATCATGATAATATTATATATTACTTTGGGGTGAAGTAGTGAAGCAGGAGGTGACTGAAGGCCTTGCCCAGCCTCTCTGAGGACTGGGAGGGTCTATATGCTTGGATATCCATTTATAGCTCAGAGGTTGGCAATTTAAGTTTTAGAGGAACTATGGCTATGATGTAGTGAACAAATGGTGTACCCTAGCTTATAATAGTGGAGACAAATGTTTTGTGCCAAACCCCGTTCTATGAACTCCATGTGTATTAATTCATTTAATGCTTACACAACTTATGAGGTAGTCTTGTTGTCATTCCTATAATATACGACAGGAAACTGAGGCACATGAAGACTAAACAATTGGCCACAGGTCATACAGATCTGTCATAGTAATCGACAGAGCCAACATCTGGACCTAGGAAGTCCGGCTCCAGAACTGTACTCTTAACCAACCCATCGTATTGCCTGAAGGAAGCAGGTGCAAGAAGGATGAACTAAACCAATAATCTATATAATATTGGCACCAAGTCTTTTGGGTCCCTAATGCTTTGAGAAGATTCTTAGCAGCAGAAAAATCCCACCAAAAGTAGTTATTGGACTAAGGCCAAGGTTGGGACTGGGAGAAGATAAATTCTTAAAACACAGAATCATGGTAGACTTTGGATGGTAGGAATATGAAAATTGAATACTTTGATTTTTGATCATAAAACCAGTAACACTCAAGAAGTAGGGATTAAGTGCAGAGCTCTTTTATACAATGCTTTTTTTTTTCCTAGATAGGAAGGGGGTCCTCAGGTAATCAGGAGATCTAGAGGCAGATAGAGCAAGGGGTCCTTGACCATGTAGAGATGCGGCAGAATAAAAACTGCTTAAATTCCACTCATCAATCCAACATAGTCCAACAGTTTTGGGCAGGAATCCTCAGTGGGAGGCACAGCTGGGATTTGGGAGGTGAAGTAGTTATGTTTAGTGCTTGCGGCACGTCCCAGTACTGTAGGCAGCTGCTATTCAGCCTCACAGGGCCGGGCCAGACAGGAACAATCAATCTGGAAATGTAAGGCTCTCCCTCCCTTCACCCTAACCCTGAAATCGCCCAGCTAGACCTCGTTGCTTCATGATGATAAGGATAAGGACGTGAGAGGGAAGACAGCTTATGGTTAATAGGAGATAATATCAACAGTTGATGTCAGAGTCAGTTAATTAGTGTCTAAATTGCTTCAGTCTTAAATTAGCCCTGAACTCTGCTCAGGAACAATTTCCCTTGAGGGTCATGAGGTGGTTGTGGGAGAGAATAAACAATAAACGATCAGAAGTCTTCTTCCTCCTAGACCCACAAATAGACTACACGGGGCATGGCCATGTGACTTGAGTGCTGGCCAGTAGGGTGGGCAAGGGGATGAGGAACACCATTTACAAGCCAGGCCCTCAAACACTGCCCTCGTCATCTCTGTTCCCTGATCTGATGGCTAGAGATCCAACAGAGGACTAGGTGATGCCAGAATCACAAGACGAAAATGCCTTTTGTTAAATCACCTTAAGGAAGAAATCCATCCCACCGACCAGAACACCCAGCTGGGTGTGGTGAAGGCAAGAAATGAATTCCTGTTTTGTTAAACCACTGAGATTTCGGTGTTTTCTATTACAGTTGCTGCCATTAGTCTAATTTCAGTGTTGATAATAACAGAAACAACCAATGTATATATAGTACTTCTAAGTGTCACCCGCACCTTACATATATTAACTCAATAAATGCAAATTTAAAAAAATGAGGTTAATTACTCTTATTCAACCTACTTAAAGATGAGGCACAGTGAATCTTAACTTGCTCCAGGTCACATGATTTTAGGTAGTCTAGACGGTATTTGAACCTAAACAGTTTAGCTCCAGCGACTACACTGTATGATAGCATCTGAAGAGCTCCCTCTGATATGAGGCTCTTTTAGAAGACAAAATTGTTCCCTTTAAGTTAAGTGGACATGGTATAGATTTTGGCCCATGAGTGAATTTCCACATTGCCATGGGTCTCTGAACCATGAGCACAGATAAGAGAATAGAGGAACTGGTCCAGGAGAGGGGACAGGAGGGTCACGAGGTGGTTAAAAGACAAAAATGAATTATGGTCTGAGCTTCTGGAGCCTTCAAGAAACTGGAGATAGGGGACAGATGGGCTGAGTGAGTGGTGCCCAGTGCCTGAAATGCCACTGTGAAGAGACGGGGAGAGCCTCTTGCACTTAGAGAGCTGCCACACCCCAGTCTGGTCCCTCAGAGAGCCTCTTCTGCAGAGAGCAAGGTGCAGAGGGCAGGTGGGCAGGGTCTGGGGCATTCATTTTATCCAGCTGCTCTATCTCCCTACTGATTCCTAACCTTAAAAAGGTTGCAAGTGTGTCAACACAACTGTGAGGTGACTGAAGACCCAAGCTCATGAGGACCATTTCCGAAAAAGCCAGGGGAGAAGAAGATATCAGTCCTGGAGATACGGCTAGGGGAGAAGGAGGACCCAGTCGTTTCGGTCCTCCTTTCCTTTCTGGCAGCTGTCAAGCAGACACATCAGAACCCCTGCCAGTATGGAGGGCCGGAAGTGCTATCACTGGATCTCATCACTAGGAACTGATCTCTCTGGAAGTGAGAACACTGGAACCGGAAATGACAACACCGGATATGAGATCAGGCAGGAAGTGACATCATTGTGAACTTGTGTATATAAGCTGTCTTCAGAAATAAAACTGCCTTACTTGACCGCTGCTGCTGTCAGTTTATCTCCTGATCCCAACTTTGGTTTCTGTGGTTTTTTAAAAATCTATCTCTGTGCCTTTCTTTTTCTCCCATCCACTCCTTTCAGGTTCAGCTGGTTTGTGGAGCTGCCGTCCACATGCCAGTTCTGGCCGCTCATTCCCAGAAGGCCGTGTAGAGCGGTTGCTACAAGGGAACGCTTTGGAAGCGCTTCCCAGGGCAACAGCCAGTGACCGGGAAGTTCTGCTTTTCACCCTGTTCCATCGGAACCAGCTCGCTGTGCACAGGAGGGGTCTTAATTTTCAGGAGGGACATCTGGATGTTATCAACTACCTGGTGGTTGGAAAGGCTTGTTTCTTTCCACCATTAAAAAAAGAAAGTTCGTTCTTGCAGTGATCTAGACACAGCTAACGAAGCAGCATGTACCTTTCTTCCTTCTGATGTCAGTGCCAGAATAACCTTCTTGTAGTTAGTCAGCTTTTCTCCAGCACCTGTGACCGAGGCACGACATGCCCAGTAGAACTTGGGTAGATGCTGTCAGTTGATGGTTGTGGTGGGGCGTGGTGGCTACAGAAATAACAACACTGCATTTGTCACAAACTGTTCATTTGGTGAGAAAGACGCGTACACAGCTCATAAAATGGAGAACGAGGGCTGGGAAAATGCTGAGTGTGAGCTAGGTATTAAAGTACTCACTCTGGCTGTTCAAACTGATAGGAGTGTTTGTGTGTGCCGAGGGGTTGAGGGCAATGGGGCAGGGACGCTAAGTCATTTCTAAACCCTACCCAGCAGCAGTCAGTGGGTCTAGGAACCTGGCACCAAATCAATTGATTTAACTTTGGCACAGCATTATTTTTCCCATGGGAAGTTCTGGGCAAGTTGTTGTATTAATCCTTTAAATAAGGAATTTTCACTTCCCTTATATTAAGGGAGTGGAGTTCCGTGATTGACAGCCAGCTTCATAGGCCGACGCTCTGTTTTGGGAAGGCGTGGGAGGGAAGATATACTGTATACTTGCTGACGTTTCAAGGAGGCCTCTGCGTGAGTTATTGCTGAGCCCTTGGGGGTGCTGGCTTTGTTTACACCATCCCCGCACTACCAGTGTCAAAGTCATTGTTTGTAAAGCTCTTTGGGATCATTTGTATATGAAGGATTCGATATAAAAACAGTGTTTACTCCTTTATGTGTTATGCTTTTGGAGCCTGATACATGAGGGTACTTTTATACGCAGCATGCTGGAAATTAAGCACTCAACTCCTATTAACACCACTAGGAACTGGGCTTCTGGCGTTCTATCCAGGGGCATTGGAAAGAGGCTCACAGGTATGCAAGTAAATTGAAACAAAGACAGGGTAGCAGTCAGATATTTATTCAGCTGTTGAAAGTTTTATGGGCAACCAGACTACAAATAATGTGAATTATTTTACTGAGAGTTTGCTGGAGAAAAGGAGCTTAAACTGCCCCCTTCATTTTATTTGCAGGTGTTGTGTATGTAGTGTGTGTATGTGTATGGGCACTTGCGTGGGTATAAATAATAAAATGTCTATTATCAGCATCTTGGTACCAGGAAATTTCCATTAATTGACATAATTTTGGTTTATTGAGGAATGGATGCTATTCGTCTGTATCATAAGCCTGAGACACTGCAAAATCCTTAAATTGAGTCTTATTGAGTCCTGTTGTTTATTGTTTTTGAATTCTTTGAGCAAATAATTTCTGTAACACGTATGGTGATTTCCTAAACAAGATAAGGGCTTATTAAAAAATATTTCATATTTGCATCATGCTGAATAAAAGGCTTTACACTAAAAGGCACACAGAGATCCTATGAGGAAAGCATAAAAATAGCTCATGTTCTTTGAAGATGTGCAAACTGTAAGTTGTTCTTGTCTTTATATATATATGTTGTATAATATATAATATGATCTTTATTATATGGCATATATAATATGATATATATATATGACCATTTTGTAGCTCATCTGTGACACAGCAAATCAAAGGGATATGGATTGAAACTTGCAAAATTATAATCGATCTTTCTTGTAATCTAATTGTTAGAAAACCTTTTGGTTATAATAAAAAATGATAATACAGCAGCGAGGTGGTGTCTGCAGACTGTAGATAGAGACCACGAGTGATTTAAAGTTCTCACACACATGTCATGATCCCACAGAAGTCCTTCTGGGCATATTGCCCCCTCTGTGCTGGGTATTGAAGTAGCACACAGTGTGAAGTTCTCATTTATCAGTGATTTAGGGTAATAGATCCTGATTTATCAGGATGACCTTGGGACATGCTATTTAACTTATGTAACCTAAAAGTTCGCAGACCTCATCAGCATTTGGGTTCGAATGAGGTCATTTATTTAGTCACAATATTTGTGTGACTTTCTGAAGTCACTTAACCTTTCGAAAACCTGTTAGCTCATCTGTAAAATGAAGATAATAATAGCAGCAACATCATTTTGTCTGTGGATTAAAGATGATTCATGTAAAGACTTCAGTGCAGAGTACCCAGAATATAGGAACTGAAAAATAAATATTACTAGTAATTGATATTATTCTATTTATTGATTGCTTACACTCTACTTTCAAATGAGGATTTTAGGTGATACAAGAAAAATCTAAGGTAAAGTAGGGATTATATGTTCAATTTTTTATTTTACCTCCGATCGTTTATTCAGAGCAAAATACCTGAAAACAGCTATCGTTGGGAGAACAAGAGTTGTCGATGTTTTAAAAGTCCAAAAAAGCAAATACATCTTGAAAGCCAAATCTTAAAAATGAGCCACTTAACTCATCTTTAAAAAGTCAATTTCTATATTTTGAAGACCTTTCTTGCCTGTAACATAGCTAAAGTATAGAGTTTTCATTTTTTCTATTTGATTCTTGTTAACCATTCATTCTGGCAGAATGCTCTGTTCTGGAAAAAGCAGGTACTGGGGTAAACTCAGCAAGGCTGTGTAGCTTATTCTTTGAAAACTAGCGCCGGATAAGGGTGTTAACTTGACATGCAATTCCACTTAGTGAAAGGATCGTTGAACAGAATGGATGCAGTGATTAAACCATAATTATGCTCTGCATTATAATAATTTTGCTGAGGAAAGGTACATATAACATAGAAATATTTAAACATAGGCATAGAGAAGAAGAAAAATCCATTCTTTAGAGATGATAAAGGGTAAATATGCATGAAAATCAATGGAAATAAAGGCAGTTTAGAAGTGCTTGCATTGCAATAATTGAAAGAACAGAAATCAACAGTTAGGACTCAACAATGACAACAAAACTCTTGGACAAGATATTTTATGATTCAAAATTGACAAGATGGACAGGTGACACGCTAGTTGAATGAATGAATTGGTGACAGTGGAGTGAATTGAAGAGCTTAGAGACCTTTGAAAAGTATACTCCACTGTCAAGAGAAAATGACCAAGTGAAGACACGAAGTTTAGTATAAACTTCATTTTACATTTTACCATTATTAAGGTGTTGAACTAATTGCTTATGTCTTTTCTTTGAGAACAAAAACTAAAGGAAATAGTAAGCAATAGTGATATTTGGAAAATAAGAAGCAATGAAGACTTTACAAAAATAGCTGTTAGATTACAGTGAATGAGGCGGAAACAGTAATTACTTTTCTAGAAGTGGTGTATGGCTCTGTCACTGTCAGGTTTGGAAGGCTTAACTGCAAGAGGCTGGGGCAATTTTAAGGAACCTAGATTCCAGGCAAGGGATAAAGTCTGGGGCATGAAGAAGAGACAGAGGTACCTCAAGTTTGAGAACCCAGTCAAGAGACTAGATCAGAAGTTGGGGAAGGCACAGTATGGAATGGTGAGGAGTGAGTTCTTTGGGGCTGGTTCATAGTGCTGTGGCTGGGGATGGAAAGCCGGATTGTCTAACCAGTTGGTTAAGGATAATCACATCTGAGGGAGAAGGTCATGATTCTTTAGAAGCTCCAAAGGTCTATGTATTTTGTGACTATGACCAAGAAATCCCAAACACCTTTCAAAAATTTTGGGGGGGGGGTGGGTCTCAATTGATCTACAGAGTACATAAGTCATTTGGCTACTTCCTAATTTCATTATTGGGGTCTTATTTGCACTTCATTACATTTTAAAGGAATAAGGAATTTGTAACTGGGTCAGACTTCTGGTCTGTAGACATCAAAGTTAGTTACTTACCAATAGATGATCATTAGTTTCCAGATGCCTCCAGATCTTACCTGACTACAGATGTCCCAGTTTTTAAACTGGCATCGCTTTGCCTGATCCCTGGCAGGTGTACCCTTGTTCCATAGGGAGCTATCTAGTCAATGGTGGAGGTCACTTCTGCAGACCCTGTTAGTGTTCATAACACGCTGGCCGTCACCACATTCAGTAAAGCCAACAGGATTTTGTGTCCCTACAGCAATGATCGAATGAGTTTGCAGATATTGCCACTGCCCTGTGCCCTCCTCCGGCCACTATCCTTTCACTCTCTGACTAAGGCTTCACAGCTCATCTCCCGTATCCCATGATATAGAAGGTCTGGCTGCTCTGAAAAGAGGGATAGTTTTCCTGCCACCTGCATCTGCTCCTTTTGCTGAGGCTGCAGAGCCAGCAAAATGAGAGAGCTTTGCTGGGGCTCCTTCTGGTCGTTTTACAATTTGCCAGTTTCTTGCGGTGCTTCAGATTGCTACAATCTTACCATTTTCAAAAACTCATCATTACTTGTTCTTTCTGTCTCAGTCATTTGTAGTTATGAGGAAAACCTCCCTCTGCTTTTAATCTCACACTGGGGTAGGGTTTCACGTTTTGCTTTTCAAGTGCACTCTCACGAAAGAGAAATAAATAGGCATTTTGATTCTCTCAAGACCAGAAGACTATCATAACTTTTTATCTTTTACTGCCCTATGCTCATGGGCAGGTAGAGAGACATTCTCTTTCTCTCACACTCAATTGCTATTAAATATAAGTGTTAAATTTGGATTGACCAGGGAAAGGGACAAAGAATCCAAACAGAACTTCTGGAGAGTCTTTGTCTTTGACAGCTGCTTATACTAAGCAGAGAATGTATGTCTGAAAATGTAAAGTTGTATTTTCAAAAATCATATGTTTATATATATATATCATGCAATAATACATATATATGTTTCTGTGTGTATATATATATATATAATATGTGTGTAAAGGTATGTATGATCTCGCAAAGAAAAAAAAAGTTTTCTTAATAAACTGAAGTCTGCCTGAGCAGATGGAGGTTGTGAGATAAGCTTTTCCAGTTCAAATAACAACAATGGTAGCGTCGAGGTAAAGCAGATGAGGGATTTCAGTTATTTGGCATTGTGCTAGAAGTTTCACTCTAGCGCACCCTGGTATCTAATCTGATGCATTCTTGAGTGGGCTTGCAAAAATCAGTTTCTATTTGTGAGGTTATGCTACTGAGTACCTGGACTGGCCCTTTCCTTTCATTACTATGACCCCAAATATTTGACTCCACTCAAGAAAATTTATATTGAGGTAGTTTAGGGATATCATAGAATACAGAAAAATGTGTGTGTGTGTGTGTGTGTGTGTGTGTGTGTGTGTGTGTGTGTGTGCATGCATGCATATGAAGAAGGTCTGGGGGAGCTAAAGTGGGTGGGTTTCGAAGGAGCTATTTTGGCCTGTTGCTTAGATTAATAAGGAAGACTAGAGTCAAGAAAGTGAAACTTAATGGAGCTGCAGGAAAAAATTACTGCCCAGAGAAAACATAGGTATGATTCTGTGACCAAAGAATGTGAGTGGATAGCAACTTAGGTAAAATGAGTGGTTCTGTTAAGGAAATTCTAATATGACATTGAAAAGTCACTTCAATTAAGTACAGGGTGGAGAGGTAATAACTAAGAGATGGCAGTAACTACCCAGGACCTTGAAACTGAGCTCCAGACAGGTACTGACAATAGAGAGAGAGAGACACGCCACCAATTTTACAGTGACTCTAAACTGGTCTAAACTAGAGCAGCAACTAGTGGAAAACACAAAAACTACACCACAACATACTTGGAGAATAATTGTTTACCTTTTTACAAACGTTTGAAGGAAGAATAAACTAAGGCGAAATTCTCTTTTTACCTTCTGCTTTGCATCTCTGTTCAGGGAAATAATTCCAAAGTAGAATTGGTGGGAGCTGAGTATCGGGTGTGGCAAAGAGCCATTTGCCCTTGTGGGTGATTGGTAACTTGGTGTCTGTAAGTCAGGGACTGGCTGGCTTTGCCTATCCAATTCCTCTGTCTTTATGGTAATGAATTACGTAGGTCTTTGTATCTGCTTAGTACATTTTTTTCAAAGAGAGGGTTTTGTTATCAGCAGCTGTTATGTTCAAGCACACTTCTGTGACGGATGTGGTTTTGAAGACTTGGATTTTCTTTCTGTTGTTACTTTCGTTTGGACAGAAAAACCTAAAGTTTAATCTTCAAGAATCTTGGATAAATGGCCCAGAATTAGAGTTGGAGTATTCTGATTGCAGACTGGCCTTTGAATCAATTTCTTCACCGTAGAGAAGGATAACCCGAGAAGCAAAGGAGGCTTGGGAAATAACGAATCTCTTCAGGTCCTCCGCTGCATCGTGAACCAGCTAGGAAGAGCTCTGTGTCCCGTTGGACTAGGAAGGGTCACATGAGTGTACAAAACAATGAACAAAATGGCCCAGAAAATCAGAGGCCATTGAAATTTATGTCCCTGCCCAACTGCAACATTACTTAGAATTTACGGTTTGCCGGCCTTTGTACCCTCAAAACATTTCCCCAAGTATTTTAGGATTCTCACATAAATATTGCTGCCGTAAGTATCATCAACATTTAGTAGCTGTTTTTCAAGAATAGCCAAGTGACATTATTATGGTCTGCCATCAAACCGGGGGAGGTGTGGAGGAGGCCAAAGCTGATCATTGCAGATAAAGATGATGCTTATACAGAGATACACAGCAGAGTTTATGCCAAACAATCTGTATGTGTTTAACGTATTAGCAGCATGCTTCAGTCTTTTGCTTTTTAGTACAGTGTTCCTCATATGTTTCTATCCCATTATTCCTCATGACAGAGGAATGTGCCTCATACATTTTTTGAAGTCTTGTGCTTATTTTTAAGAACTTGTGTGGATTTTGTATTCAATTAAAATGATTATAAAGTAATATTTTCTCCTTGTACATTTCCCAACTCTCTTAGAAAAATTATCAGCCATTCTCATACCTTAGTGTATATAAGGATCACCTGGAATGCTTGTTAAAAATGTGAATTCCTAGTCTCTATTTTCACCCCTCTCCCCGCCAGATCCCTATTAGGTGAGTGTAAGGCAGGGTCTGGAAATAAACAGCTTTGGAGATTGGTTCTGTTTGGGTGGCCCAAGTAGCACATTAGAGAAACTGGACCCTAGGAAGCAGCCCTGGGGGGTCTTGTTACCTCAGTTTGAGAAGCACCTCTTTAAAGGCTGTAAGAGTTATCACCACAGAAATGAAGAATTTGCTCTCAGCCCTACTGAACATTCTTGTCCTTCACTCATCATGTGGTCCAAAAGTCTGAGCTGGTTCTTGCTTTCCCGGAAGACCTGCACTTCTCTGTCTTCAGTGTTTTCACTACTGCTGTTCTCTCAGCCAGTCCCTGTGCTTCTCTGACACACCTTCAAATTCTATTGGTCCTTTGAGGATCTCAGGTGCTGCCTTCCCCACAAAAAGCCCATCTTTCTCCACCCACTCAACTTGCCATGTCTTTCCTCCTGAGTTGTCATCAGCCCTGGTCTTACTATTTCCATGTCCTATCCTTCCTCATTGAGTCTTGGTTCCACAAAAGGAGTCCCTGTCAGGTAAGTCTTGGGTCTCCAGCAGTATCTACCATGATCCTTTGAATGCAATAGGTGTTCAACAAACGTTGGTTGAATGGATGACTCATGAGAAAAAGCTGGTTGAATGGTATACAGAGTTGAGAAGAACACAAAAACAGAAGAAACAATAGCTGCTACTTTGCTCTGGTCATGTGGTGATCAATTGGACTGTGTACCTTTTCTTTAAAGATAGGTCTCTTAATTCGGTGGAAAGAAATTATGAAAATGATTATAGCAGTGATGCAATGAAAAATGCGTATTTGGACCCACATAATGTACAACACAAAGGGTAAACTCTAGGGTAAACTATAGAATTTAGTTAATAATTTTGCATCAGTATTGCAAAAAATGTACCCCACTAATGCAAGATGTTAATAATAGGAAAAACTCAGTGGGAGGAAGTCTATGCTTCCTGCTCAGATTTTCTGTAAACCTGAAAATGCTCCCAAAGTAAAGTCTATTAATCAATCAAATAAAAGATGGGTATTTGGTAGTGAGAGAGGAAAAATAAGAAACTGAGTATCAAGCTGAAATGGTAAGAAATTAATCCCATCAGTGGAATTCACCCGACACTTGTCATGAATGGTGTTTCAAGAGTAGGAAAGCAAGGCCTGGCTTGCTGAGATGGGAAACACTCTTTCATGATTGCTTGTACATCTCACTCCTAAAGAATTCTTTGAACTCAGCCTTTTCATTAAAGAAATGAGATGTTCACACTTAGAAACATATGATGAAATGCAAGTATCAGTAAGCAAGCCTGAACCTTATAATAAACACAAGAATTCACCTTGTTACAAAGAGAGCAGACTTGGCAAAGTGAGTGTATTTATAAGGGCAGACGTGGAATGGTGCTGTAGGGTGGATACATCCCCCAAGGAGTTTAAGGAATACTTCCAATGGAAGGAGGAGCCTGCTAAGGCATCGGCCATTCATGGTTTGACAACAAGAGTGATGAGAGAGAGAGACTGAAGGGAGTACCAGGAGTTCTCCTTTTCAAGCTGGCCTCACGCATATTCAGCAGTTGATTTCAGAAGCAAAAATAACAATTTTCAATTTATGCACAGTACAAGCAGCTAAATGATTCAGTGCAGAGTATCATATTGTAAACTCCTCCAGAAATATGCCATCAGCACAACCTGCTAATTTGAATTGTTTTCACCTTTATCAGAGCTTTCCAACCTCCACTGAGCATCATAGCAATCCAGGATCTGTCTCTATTTTGTTGCTAAGCCATTTTCATGTACATTAATACATATAAAATTATACCTCATATGTATTTCTCTATAAATAGAAATGTTTGTACCTAGTAAGTGTTTCTACCTAGCTTTCTTTTCCTCTCTTGATCTGGAGAATACCATCTGTAGTATGTGGGGGTGCTTTATACCTACACCACACAAGGTGGCTGCATGTACTCTCGGGGGAAACGTTCTAGATGCAATTGGCTCAGGTTAAATCTTTTCAAAAACCTGCACACCACCATACCGTGGTGCAGTGCTTCTCCCACTTTAGTGTGTAAACAAATCATCTGGGGCTCTTGTCAAGAGGCAGGTTCTGAATTGGTAGGTCTGGGGAGGACAGCCTGCATCCTCACAAATTCTCTGCTGATGCTGATGTTAAGCGGCAGAGGAGCTTCCTCTTACTGTGTGACTGCTATCTGATGGGATCGTATTTAAAAAAAAATCTTTATATTAAGCTGTGGACCCTCCAAACATAGGGAGGACGTCTGATTTTTTTCATTGATCTGTTCAGATGCTCTAAGGATTAATACCATGCTTGTCTCCTTCCTGTGTCTACAAGGCAGGTGGATATAAGAAGTTTGCGTGAACAACTCCAAATACTGTACCTGCTGCAGCATGTGGCATATATAAAGGAGACTGTGTGTAGTCAGCTAATAAACGCAATCAGAAGGAAGAAGACTCCCTTCCTTTCTCAGATTAAGGCCGGCAAAACTGACATTTGGCTATTTTATCTATTTTTGTTTTTATATTAAGAAATTTTTTTTTTCAAGTATAGTTTCCATACAATGTTGTATTAGTTTCAGGTGTGCAACATAGTGATTTGATAGTTTCATACATTATGAAATGCTCATCATAATAAATGTAGTTACCATCTGTCACCATACAAAGTTATTACAGTATTATTGACTATATTCCCTATGCTTACATCACATTACATTCCTGGTGACTTATTTATTTTATAATTGGAAGTTTGTGTCTCTTTATTTCTGTCACCTATTTCACCCAGGCACCGCAACCCTCTCCTTTATGTGGCAACTACCAATCTGTTCTCTGTATTTATGAGCCTATTTCTGTTTTGTTTGTTTTATTTTTAGATTCTACAGATAAATGAAATCAGATGGTATTTATATTTCCCTGACTGACTTAAATTCACTTAGCATAATACCCTCTGGGCCTATCCATGTTGCTGCAAATGGCAACATTTCATTCTTTTTTATGGCCGAGTAATATTCCATCATGAATATGTACCACCTATTCTTTATCAATTCGTGTATCTCTAGAAACTTAGGCTGCTTTCATAACTTGGCTATTGTAGACAATGCTGTAATCAACATAGGAGCATGCATCTCTTCCTGAATTAGTGTTTTTGTTTTCTTCAGGTAAATACCCTGAAGTGGAATTACTGGTTTGTATGGTATTTTTATTTTTAATATTTTGAGGAACCACCATACCAGTTCTTTTCTGGAGTGGCTGCACCATTTTACATTCTTAGCAACAGTTCACGAGGGTTCCCTTTTCTTCACATCCTCAATAACACTTATTGTTTCTAGCCATTCTAACTGGCGTGAGATGATATCTCATTGTGGTTTTGATTTGCATTTCCCTGATGATTAGTGATGAGGAGCATCTTTTCACATGTCTGTTGGCCATCAGTATGTCTCTGGAAAATGTTCAGGTCCTCTGCCCATTTTTAAATTATTTTACTTTTTGGGTATTGAGTTGTAAGAGTTCTTTATGTATTTTGGATATTAACCCTTTGTTGGACCTACCTTTTGCAAATATCTTCTCCCACACAGTAGGCTGCCTTTTCATTTTGTTGATGGTTTCCTTTGCTGTGCAGAAGCTTTTTAGTTTCATGTAGTCCCTTTTGTTTCTCTTGCCCAGGAAGGCATATCCAGAAAAAAAGCAGTAATGCTGATGTTCTAGGAAGGCTTCCTTTCTTTCTCAAAAACACAGATGAAGGGCAGCAAAACTGGCATTTGGTAATTTTAAATAGCAAAGGGGGCATTCTCCATGATAGTTTTTTAAAAGGTAAAGTGATGATGAACTGCAATTAAAAACAGACATTTTCATGAGTTTACAGATGATTTCTCAGTGGAATCTTCTTCTGCAAATTTTCACATGGTTTCATGACTAAGCTCTGTAGAGACAATGTAGAAGCCTTCTATCATTATTTCTTGTGTAAATACACTTAGCACAAACAGGTTGATCAAAGAAATCACAAAGGTTGTCTGCAATTCCAAAATTTCCTGCCTGATGAATGCTTAACCTGCAGAAAGCACTTTGCAGAGGAGCTGAGGTCAGAGTAGGGGAAGGGGTGGGGAGAGTGAGGAAAATGGGAAGGAAAAGACAGCTTCAGCAGAGGGAATCCACTCCTCCGGAGGAAAATGTGTTCTGCTTGCCAGCCGTGCAGGTAGCACGTTTGGGTGCCACAAGGAGCATATTATTCGTTCTTTTTCTCTGACACTGAACTAAAGAATGCATTGTGGGAAAACCCATCGTGACATATGACACAGCGTAAAGGAAGATCCCAGCGTGAAGCAGCATCAAGGGGTTGACATGGCCTTGACGCACTCGGGCACAGCACGGGGTCGCTGGGATGAGTGGCTCTTCCAACGGAAGCCCGGGTGCAATTTGCACAATTCTCCTGAGAGCGCCAGGCGAAGCCCCAAGCCCTGTAAACCGGGCCAAAGGGAAGAGCAAAGACCCTGCCCCCCCGCCTGGAGACACACAAAGGGAGGCATTTCAAAAGGAGCTTAGTTAAAAGGGGGAAAAATTATACACAAATATTAGAGGAAAGTTGGAATGGATTAAAAAAAAAGAATCTAACAGTAAGAACGGGAGCAAAGGGGATGGGAAGAAAACGGAAAGTGCAGGGAACTGGCTGGCCAAGCACGTAACAAAGTGATGTGTTAAACTTCCTTCTTTCTCTATTTTTAAGACAAAGGCTCTTGGGAATGCTACAAGTGAACCTGATTTGTTTCGGTTAAGGGGCGTCCCTCCTCCCTCACATAACTTTTCAGCAGTTGTCCATGCTCAAATGAAATTTTGCACTTTAAAAAAGGGTAACGCTGCAAGCCCAGTCGGTGTTTCTTTCTGCTCTGTCTCTGGGCCAAAGACCCTGGTCTCCCCCATCCTCCCTTGTTGTTCCCGCTTATCATAAGAATTCACTTTTTGTTCATCAGATTTACATTTCAAAATTTATGTATTGCTGCTCTGTATTAATTATTAATCTTCCACCCATCCCTTCTGTAGAAGCATTTTAAACTTTGATTTCACCATGCATTCTGAGGAAAATAAGCTTTCATCATGACCCCTTTCTAGTGGGTATTTTTCCTGTTCTTACCCTAGGAAGAATTTCCTCCATGCACTGCTAGATAAGTACTTAGAAAAACGTCATAGCATTTTAAAAGGAGCCTAAAAATGCATGAGATTGAGAATGACCACTGTTTTCCAGCATCATTGAAAACTCTTTTGAACAGTTCTGGGTTGGGTCACAAACAAGGATTTTACTGAGATTTAATTAGGGTCAGGGCAGTAGAAAAGTAACCAGTTTTCTTTTGACTCAATTAAACAGTTGCCTACTGTTCAAGCCAACCCAAACTGTCATTCCAGTTGTGTATGTGGCCCCTGCCTTCGATGGTGTTCTTTCTCTGCTTGTATCCCTGGAGGTTACGTTATTGTTGCTTCTCAACTTTGTTTTACATTTAGTCAAAGAACCAGATCGAACCTACCATTTCAAGTTATATTTCAATATGACTTCTCAATGGTTATGATTTTTGTAATATTCATCTCTAAAATCAGCTTACTTCCTATAACAGGTGTTCTTAATATTTTAGGAGGATACCTTACGTCGGTAGGAACTTTATACAGCTGTAAAGGTGAAGTGTGTGTATATATATATATATGTATGTATATATATATATATATGTGTGTGTGTGTGTGTTTACTTTCTCCATACTCTTTCAAGGGGTTCCTAGGACCCTAAAAGATTACATATGAGCCCCTTAAAGTTCTTGGACCTTCGTTCAAGAATTCAGGATATGATATAGAAGATCTTGAGTTCTACTGCCCCGCTTTCTGACCTCCAAACTTATGAAGCCCAGCTGAAGGCTGTGTTGTGTTTAGTATTACATATAAATTGTCCCAACATGACATCTGCGTTGGTTGCCCGGTTAAGTGGTCGTGCAGAACTTGGATGGTAACTCTGTTACTCTCGGGGGGTTACTTGGTGCAATATACTACTTGTGGTGCTTTTGATTTCAGTTTTGTTGTTAAGCAATGTGTTCGATGTTGCATAACACAGTTGAAGGATCGCAGCTCACGGAGAAAAAGCCCACAAGACTAGGAATCAGGGAGATGGTGCGTTGTGTCTAGTATCACATACACTAAATTGTTATGACGTAACTTCATGAACTTGAGCAAGTCACTTCACTTCTCTGGGTGTCCATTTCCTAAAAATAGCTACGAGCTGTGGAGTACATGCTATGAGCTGGCTAAGTGCTTCACGTATATTATCACATTTAATACTTACAAGGACCCTAAGAGACAATGGTAAGCCTCAGTTTAGGGTGGAGAAAGTGAGGTTCCGAGAGGTGAAGATGGCAGAGCCCGAATTTGAATCAAGATGAGTTGGGTTGAAGAGTAACCTGCTTAGTTATTTTCTACTCTGTTTCTCACAGTTTACTGTGTCAAAAGATGCAGCGGGACTTTAAGCCAAATCAGATTTCAACAATTCTAAGAGGTTACTGGGAGCTAGATTGACTAGAAAATATTCTAAGCAGTTTTTTTTTTGATTTAAGAAATAGCTTTATAAGGTTTAATTGAAAAACAATAAACAGCCCTTACTTAAAGTGTATCTTTCATTGAGTTTTGACCTATGTGTGTATCTGTGAAACCATCATTACAGTCAAGATAATGACTATACCCATTACTCCCTGAAGTTCCCGTGTGCCTCTGTAATCTCTCCTTCCCAGCCTTCCTTGCGCCTCCTCCCAAGGCAATCATTAATCTACTTTCTGTCACTATAGATTAGTTTCCATTTTCTAGAATTAAGAAAAAATTGTAGCATCTCATGGTTTAAATTTTTCTTTGTGTACCTAAAAATATTTTTTTTATGTTGAGGTACATACAATGAAATGCTCAAATCTTAGTGTATAGCTTGATGAATTTTGACACGTGTATATACTCATATAATCATTGCACAGATCAAGATATCAAACATTCTTACTAATTTTTTTCACACTTGTATGATTTAATTTTCATTTCCCCAGCGAGTAATGATGTTCAGCATATTTTCAAGTGCTTATTTGCTATCATATCTTCCTTGGTGAAATGTCTATTCAACTCTGTTGCCTGTTTTACAAAAGTAAATTGTTCATTAAAATTTGAATGGTCTTTACATATTCTGGACATAAGTCCTTTGTCAGCTCTATGATTTGAAAATTTTCTATACAGTCTGTGGTTCCTAGAGTCTTTTGTATAGTAAAAGCCTTTAACTTTGATACAGTTCATTTATCAATTTGTCTTTTATGGATCATGTTATACTTGTATTTAAGAACTTTTTGCCTAACCTAAGGTCACAAAGACTTTCTCCTAGAAGTTTTAGTTATCATTTTTACACTTAGGTCTATGATGCATTTTGAGTGAATTTTTGTATATGGTGTGAGGTATGGGTCAAAATTAATTGTTTTTCTATATGGATATGCAGTTTTTCCAGCAATATTTGTTGAAGAGTCTATCAATTCTTTACTGAACTGCCTTTGAACATTTGTAAAAAATCAATTGTATATATATGTGGGGGGGTTCTTTTTCTGGACCTTTTATTTTGTTTCATTAATCTGTTTGTCTATTTCCATCTATAGCACACTGTCTAGATTACTACAGCTATAAAGTATATCTTGAGATGAACTAGTGCTAGACTTTTTTTTTTTTCAAAGTACTTTTGGTTATTTTAGACCTGAAGAATTCCCACATGAATTTTATAACCAACTTATCAATTTTTATAAAAAAGCATACTGAGATATTGATTGGGAATGTGTTGACTTCTTAGATCAATTTAGGAAAAATTGAACTCTTAACAATATTGGGTCTCCTGATACATGAACTCTTTCTGTCTCTGCATTTATTTAGATATTCCTTAATTTTTCTTATCAATGTTTTATAATTTTTAATGTACAAATGTCACACATCTTTTGTGATTTTTATCTCTAAGTATATCAAAATCTGTTGCATTTGCAAATGCTACTGATTTTTAATTTTAATTTCTGACTGTTCATTAATAGCATATACAAACATAATTGATTTTTGTATATTGAGCTTGAATCTGAAATTTTGTTTAGTATTTATGGTTTTTGTAAATTCCATTGCTTATGAAGACATTCCTTATGTGGATAATCATGTGTGTGAATGAAGACAGTTTTCTAACTTCCTTTCCCTTCCAATATAAATTACTTTATTGCACTGGGTAGACTCTAGTACAATTTTGAACGGAAGTGGTGAGATCAGACAGTCTTGCCTTGTTTTCACTTTAGGGGAAAAACCGATTTGGTCTTTCACCATTATGTATGATGTTACTGTAGTTTTAAATATATATATACCCTTTACCAGACTAAATAAATCCCTCACTAGGTGTCTGGTTTGCTATGAGTTTTTATAAGGAAATGCAATAGGGGTTTCTAATATTTTTTCTGCATTAAAAAATCTTTTTTTGGTTTTATAATAGTACAATAAAAATTACTAAAAATAATTATTTTTAATCATATGAATATTATGGTTTGTTTTTTAAACTGCATTAATTGATTTTTGATTGTTAAACCAACCCTGCACCTCAAGATAAATCATTTCTTAGTCATGAGGTATTATCTGTATATATATTGGATTGGATTGGCTAAAATTTTAGAATTTTTCAATCTATGTTTCAAAATTGTTCTGTGTTTTTTTTTTTTTGGTGGTGTCTTTGGTTTTGTTGTTGGGGTATTAATGTTGGCTTATAGTATGAGTTGGGAAATTTTTGCTCTTCTTCAATATTCTGGAGGCATTTGTGTAGATTTGATATAATTTCTCCTCATTTATTTATGTATTGTTTTAAAAAATTGGAATATAATCAACATATACCATTGTGTAAGTTTAAGATGTACAACGTGTTGATTTGATACATCTATATATTGCAATATGATTACCACCGTAGTCAACATCTCTATCTCCTCACATAATTATTATTTCTTTATTTGTGATGACTTTTAAAATCTAGTCTCTCAGCAATTATGAAGTATATAATACAATATTGTTGATTATAATCACAATGCTGTGCATTAGATCTCCAAAATTATTCATCTTCCAACTGAAAGTTTATCTTTGACCAACATCTCCCACCCTCCACCCCTGCTGCCCCATAACCACCATTCTACTCTCTGTTTCTATGAGTTCAGGTTTTTATATTCCATGTACAAATGATATCATATAGTATTAGTATTTCTCTTTCTTTGTCTGGCTTGTCTCAATGTGACACACGCAGGGGCCATCTATGTTAAGCAAATGATAGGATTTCTTTCTTGTGGCTGAATAATATTCCACTGTATATACGTATACACATTTTTATACATTCAGCCATTGGCAGACACTTATGTTGCTTCCATATCTTGGCTATTGTCACTCTGGGCAATTTGGTTATGGTGTGTCTTGGTGAAGATACCTTTGTGTCTCTTATACTTGGGGTCCTATGAATTGCCTTGATCTGTGGTTTATAGTTTTCATTAAATTTGGAAAATTTGGCAATTATTTCTTTAAATATTTCTTTTCTGTATTCTCTTCCAATCATATTCTTGAAGTAGTCCAGCAGATAACTAGTACTCTCCCCATCGTTTTGATTCTTTTCTCTTTGTAATTAATTTGGACAGTTTTAATCACAGTTCCCTAATTTTTTCTTCTGCAATATCTAAACTGTCTAATACTATTTCCAGTGTATGTTTTATTGAATGCAGTATAATTTTTATTTTCTACAGGTTCAACTTAGGTCTTTCAATTTCTAATGTTTGTATATTCTAATATTTGAGCTGAACTTCTTGATTTTTCTCATTATGGGTCATTTTTTTCCTGCTTTATTGCATACCTGGTGATTTTTGATTAGATGTGCAATCTTGTGAATTTTCACTTATTCAGTGGTAGGTTTTTTTCTAGTCTTGAAAATAGTCTGAGGTATATCCTGGGATGCAGTTACATTACACAGAAATAGTTTCACCCTTTTGAATCTTACTTTTTTTCTTTTTGTTAGATGGAGTAGTGTTCACCTCAGGGCTAATTATTCCTCACTACTGAGGCAAGATCTTTCTGTGTGCTCTACCAAATGCACTGTGAATTGTGAGATTTTCCAGGCTGGCTGTGGGAATAAGTAATATTACTGGCCCTGTATGAGCTCTGAGCACTATTAACTCTAATTCTTTCATGTGATTCTTTCCTAGACGGCATGGAGTTTTCTCATACACATTCATAGACAGGTACTCAGCTGAATACTCAAGGGGAGCCCCTTGCCAATCTCAGAAGCTCTTGCTCTGCTTTGACTCAGAGGCTGTGATTATGCAGAGAAGTGGGATTTGAAAGATGGGTATGCTGTCTATGGGTGAAGAGGAAACAGCACAGTATCTAGGTAGGCGAATTCCCGCAAAACATGATGTAGAGGCCAAAAAGAATCTTCCAAATGAAAATCTTGAGCTAGTGAGAAGACTCATTTAGTTTAAACTGAAATTTCTTGAGTGACAGACTGCAGTCCTTTTGGAAAGGCAGGCTCTTATAAGAACATTTGGTCCAAAGCAATGGCGGCTGGGGCCAGCTTTGTCTGTTTAGCTAATACATCTCAAGGGTCTAACTGGGCTAAAGAGTGGTAGACAGCGGGTAGCACCAAAACTTGCATTTCTTTCCCAGGGAGCTCATTTTTAGTGCAGACTTTATAGGAGAAGCAAAGCCCAGATTCTGGAGTTTTTTCTTTAGTCCTTAAAGAGCAGGAATATAATGACTGATTTTGCAAAGGGCCTGATGAAGTGAAAGTCGTATTTTAGCAAGAATCTGACAGTTGTGTGTTATATGTACAGTACAGGGAGGGGCCGGGAAAATCAGCAAGAAGAACATCTCAGGGCTGGATGTGAAAGGCTTGGGTGGAAACAGTGGGGTTGGGCATGGAAGGGATGGGCATCAAAAAGAGGTGTTGACTGGATTCAAACACATTTCATAATGCAAGGTGAAAGCAGGAGGCGGCCTGGATGACTTGAAGGCTTTGAGGAGTCTTGATTGATAGAATGCTGGTACCAGGAATAGAAACAGGGTTGACGGAAGAGAAGCTTGTTTCAGAGGGAAGATGACAAATTTATTTTTAGGTGTTTGAGTTTTGAGATGACAGTGGGATACCAAAGTAGCTATGTACAGCTGTTGGCTGAAAATATGGGACTGTAAGAGAGTACAGCGCTCAGGATATAGCTTTGGGGATCACCTGATGAAATTATAGCTCAGTTAATTCACTTATTTATTCATCTACATTGTGATTGGCATCAATAGTTTGTCAGATGCTGAGCTTAACATTAGGATGCAAAGACACAGAGGTGTAGGCCCTGTCCTTGGGGACCAGGTAGAGGGATGATGTAATGCAGTCTGGAAAGAGCTAAGATAGTCATGCCTTGATAGAATGGCAGAACAGTGGAGTGACACCCAGTTCAGAGTGGGGGTGCTGGGAAAACTTCCTGGAGGAGGTGTCTTAATCAGAAGAGAAGAAGGTGAGGCTGTTAAAGGCTGAGGAAACAGTATGTGAAAAGGTATAGTGGTGAGAGAGGGCATGGGATATTTGGGACCTGGTTGGAGGAGGGGATACATGTGAGGAAGCGAAAAAAGATAAAGATGGAGTGGGAGGTAGAAATTAAGCTATGAAGGGCTTTGTTGGCACTTGGTGGCTTTGAGCTGGTTAGTAGGGCATCCAGGTGGGGATGCCCAGTAGCGCTGGACTCTGTCTTATGGGTAATGGGTTTCTCAACTAGTTTCAGCTTGGAAGCAATGTGATCATGTAACCGAGAGAAAAAGTTGGTATCTCTGCCTTCATATTGTATTTGTCTCCTTTGTTGCCTTAACCTCTGGACCAAAAATAATTAAAAAGGAAAAGGGCTTCTGCTCAGCCCTGCCAATCAGCACGTACGTTTGTTGGTTATCAGAAGGAATTTTGCTTACAGTCTGAGGTTTGGGGACAGCTCCTTGCCCGAAGCTTGCCTCCTCCAGAAGAAAGGGAAATACGTATGAAAATAACGGTTGCCTTGTCAAAGAGTTTTAGGAACATCGTGACTAGACCTTGATTGGCGAGAGTCAATTAACCGGAGTTTCTCAGCTCTCCTTGGGTCCTCGCTGGTGCCCAGGTGTCTGCGGCCTTCAGTCACCCCCTAACCTGCTCCTCCCCCTGCTCCCCCTTTCCCTAGCATAAAAGAAGCCCTCAATCAACCCTGAGTTGAGATGGTGCCTTAGGACTTCAGTCCTTCATCCACTCTGTCTCCTGGCTTTCCAAACAAAGCTGCGTTCCTTGCCCCAAAACCATGTCTCTTACTGGCATGTCATGTGGTAAGTGCCATGAGCCTGGGCTCAGTAACAATCAGAAGAGCAGTTTATGAAGCTGGAAAACATGTTAAGATGCAATAAGCCAGACACAGAAAGATAAGAGCTAATGATTTCACTTATTTGTGGAATCTTTAAAAGTCAAATGCGTAGAAGCAGAGAGTAGAATGGCAGTTACCAGGGGTAGAGAGGTGGGAAAAATGGGGTGATTGGGGTACAGAGTTGCAGTGATATAGGATGAATGCAGAATGTTCAGGATGATGAGTACAGTTAATAATATTGCATTAAATTCTGGAAATGTTCTAGGACAGTAGATTTCAGGCACTCTCATTACACACAATGAATGGTAACTGCAGAGAAGATACGTTAATTTAACAGCTTGGCTGAAGTAACCATTTCACTATATATATCAAGTCATCGTGTTACACACCTTAAAACCATACAATTTTTATTTTAAAAATTAAGAAAGCAGAAAGACTGCTCTGGCAGTCGTGTGATGAACTGATTGGAAGGACAAAGGCTGAAGTCAGGGGGACTAGTTACAATGTGACATTGGTTCTGAAGGAGAATGAAGTGTCCGTGGGCATGGAGAAAAAGGGACAGTCAACAAGACTGAAGAGTTATAATAGGCAGGATTTCATGACAGGCTGAATATATGAGATATGGATATGGGGTTTATCTGCGTCCAAGTGACGTTTGAGGCATTTGAAAGGAAGAATTCTGCCAAGGCCTCTAAGGATAACAACATGGAGTCTAGGCTGAAACCTCAGCAGGACCCAAAATCCTGGGATTCCTTTGAGGAAGAAGGTGTGAAGAAGATCTGAAGATGGATACGTGAAACTGGATGAATATCACCATGTAAGGGAGGAGGAAGAGGACAGGAATTGGCAGAGAAAGGAATAGAAAGGACTGTGTGACATCTCAGGGGAGAAAGTGTGGCCTGTTGTGCTGTCACCGGGGACAGGAGGAGGACAGGGCAGCACAGCTGGACGTGAGGAGGTCCCAGGTGGCCTCAAGTGAAGCTGTTTCAGTAGAATGGTGAGCACATAGCCAAATAACCCCACGTGGGACCGAGAAGACGTTGAGGAAGGGGACTTGGGAGGTGAGATGTACCAGTCACAGGATGCTGGGCCTCGAGCCTGCCTCGTCATCCAAATTAGAGTGGAAGCTCACATTTTAAATTTAGTCTGATAGTTTTCGAGAAATAGGCAAAATCTGAAATAGAACCAAGAAGGAATACTACAGTAGAACATGATACAATGGTGTTTCCTGATACTAGGTATCGCCTGCAGTATGAAGTATGTATGCCAAAAACATTTTATGGAAAATAATCATAAGCAAATAAGAATAAACTTCCTTGAGGGATTGAATACAGTTTAAATTAGACTTTGCATCAGCAACCTTATTTTCTGAACTGTTGATGGTCCACTGTTCCTAGTTTCTTTTGATTTTTGTTATTTTATTCTCTCATGGTCTCCTGATAGAGACTTTCCTAATCTGGAAAAAGGAAAAAAAAAATACCACTGAAAAACCCTTCTGTGCTCTTTATCACTTTAGTTTATTTCTTGACTTGTTGGAAATCCTCTTCCTTCTGTGTGAAGCAGCAGATGGCAGAAGGCAAGGCTGGTGAGAGACAGGTGGGGTGGACGGCGGCGTGGTGTCAAGGCGGTGCTGCCACACTATAGCTGGGGTCCCTGGCAGACGCCCAGACTATTCTGGGCCCAATCGAAGCTTTCTCTGCCCACCTCTAGGACCCAGGGGCTTCTTACTCTATAATCTACTTTCACGTAGAAGATCTTTTGCTCTTCACTCATCTGTTTCTTTCAACCTCATACTCTGAGACTTGCAGTGATATGAATTAGTTGATGATAAAAAATTAGGACTACAGACCATTTTACAATTTAAAATAATCTTTTACATGCTTATTCTCATTTGATTGTCAAATAAAAAATATCCTGTAACAAGATCACTTTATGTTGCATAATAAAGTAGAAAATACACTATGATTTTCTCAAAAAGCAATTAAAAATTTTTTTTATCAAGACTGTTCAGTAAGAAAGATCTGACCAAAAGGCATTATCTGATTCTAATGCTAGGCTTATAGGGGAGATTTAGAAAGAGTACATAATTTTTATTCTGTATACTTTTGAGAAATCATTTTTGGTATATCAAGGCTTTGTAGCAGGAGGTGAATATACTGTTGACTGTTCTTAAGAACTTTTCAGGTTGAAAAAATATTAAAGTGTTCAGAAAATTAAACAAAAAAAAGCAAATATTTCAAAACTTAATTTTCCTCACTCTGGGTTTGGGCTTAGAATTTAATTTTTTAGTGCTGGTGACAAATTTAGATTATGCTCTCTCTCAGTCCTTATCATCAGGACTAAATTTTCAGACTTAAAATAAATCAGGATATATGTCTGGCAAGTCCAGACATCTACGGGGGTTGTGGAACAGCTATTTGAAAGCACATTTAGAACAAAACTGGAGTTAAGTGTCGTGTGTGACTGAGGAACTCAGTTTTCCCCCTAGGACAAAATGAACATATTTGAAATGGGGGTCTTACTGGTGTATTATTAATTAATGGGACTTCTACTGAAGAGGTAGAATGGCTTAAAGAATGACATGAAATTAGAAAGATTAGAATCAATTCATTATGACCTATGAGAAATCATTAACAAGTAGGAAACCAGAAGACTCATTGCTGGATGTCATTTTTGCTTCATCATCAAAATATCATATCTTTTTTTAAAAAACGTGATCAGATCATTAGTTTGTCACTGTGGTAATTTCAGCCTCTATCCAACTGAGATGAACTGTGTTCCATGCATATTTTTTTTGAATCCCAACTGTAGTCACAATTTGCTAGTAGTTGAAGAAGAATACCAAATTTGAATCCAATGTTCATGTCTTTTTCCCTCCTATGGATTAAAAAAAATAAATGAGTTGTTTTTTTTTTGACACAAATTACAAACATGCATAATATTTCTTGGATGTGTTCAGTCTCTAGTTCATGTGCTTGTGTAATTAACTAGATATTCAAAAGAAAGAACTCTAGTTCAGGGCTCAAATTAAGAGCAAGTAACTATAAACAAGAGGGCTTGATTCATGAAAATAAACAGCATACATGGGCGGCTTCTGCTGCAGATGTTGTTCCCTGGTGGTGCCCTGATTTCCTTTCAGCTAAATAAGAATAGCTACATCACATAGATGAGTAGGGGTACATGAGTGTCAGTCTCACTGGATGCAAAGTGTTGGTCATATAACTTTTGACTTTACAGAGAGCAACTTGCCCCAAATCTGCTGGTTCCCTGTCTCTTCCATGACTTAGTCCTCAAGGTGCTTTATGCTTGTACAGTGCACACAACACATATAAGCCCTCTTTGGTAGGAAAGGAAAAGAATGAGCATTTCATTGAGTACTTAATATGTTCAACATTCTCTTGCCTATGTTCAATTACTGTTTATAAATAGTTTAAGAAAACCTCCAAGCCTCAGGATTTGCATAACTTCTGATATGGAGAACCCCACTTTTTCCAGATTTTAGTGAGTAATTTGCGTAGTTAATTTAATCCCGCTATAAACCTTCTGTGAACACTCACTCATCACCCACTCTGATGAGAGGCTGGATCTTATGCATGGCAGTGCAGTGAGGATTTAAATCTGGGTACATCTCAAAGCCAGTGTAACTCTTTGCTGAACACAAATTACAGGTTAACCATACGCACGTGGAGAGCTGTGTAGCTGCACAGTCATTATTCCTGCCTCTTCTCCCATACTTCACCAAAAGGTAAGGGGTAAGAGGACATTGCAAGGAGTAAAGTGATCAGGAGGATCTGATCATAGACACTGTTTCTAAAATGTGAAAGCCTCATAGACCTAATTCTAGAGGTATTTGCATCTTAAAAGAGGAAGTTTGATAGCTGTGTGTAGGGGATATACCTTCCTCTTCAAAAAAAGGTTTTGTTTGAACAACTATCAGGCCACAGCAAATGGAGATGGGAGCCCTTGGTGCGACTGCACTGGACTCAATTTCAGTAGGCACCCAAAGACCTCATGAATACATGGGTGGTTGGGGGAGGGTGGGGGCGGGGGGGCTCCGAAATCCCTCTCCAGCACTGACTGGTACTGGTGCACACAACCCCAGTATTTTTTAGATGGCTCAGTTTTGCTGGTGGGTTGGTAATGTTGTTGATACAATCTTGTGTTGGTTTAAGTACACAGCACAGTACTGTGCACTGTTCAAGTACACAGTAGATTCACTGTCTATGAATCTGCTGCTCTTGTGTTAGGACAAATACCATATGATTTCTCTTATTTGAGGAATCTAAAAACAAAATAAAACAAACTGAACAAAATAGAAGTTTCATTTTCTGGCAACTCACATGTGCACATTTATTAATAGAGATAATATATGAAAACTATTTTCTCTTCTGCAATGAGACTTGAGCAGGAATTTATCGAGTCCTGTGTGTATAGCACACCACAAAGATACTGTTTAGGAAGAGTATCTTTAATCAGACTCTCCTAGATTACTTTTCTCCCTGCAGATCTCCTTTTATCCCCTACCAAAAGTGGGATTAGAAGATACATTCAACCTGATTTATAAAAGGCACTTGGAGAATTCACATCTTGACCCTCTACAAGGGCAGGAGTCACAACATGGTGAATGGCTTTCAATTAACAAAGGTCTCAAATGAACAGCTCTTCTTTCATTCCTGATGCTAATGCCTTCACCAAGCAATCATATATTCTAAGCTATGGATGCAAATGAGAGTTATAAAGCCTGGAATGAGAAAACCTTGGCTATCAAGAACTCTCTGTACTGTTTTGTTTTTCTCAAAAATCTTTGACTTGCTTTTTGATGTCCTGATATGAACCCTTTCTCAGGATACCAGTGGACACTGGCTAAAGGAAATGAGGGGCAGACCAGTGAGGCTAACTTATTGTATCCCATAATTGTCCCCTCTGGACCTTTTATGACCCTTGTCATAGCCAAGCTCCATGGGGCTCCTTTTTTTTTTGCCTTCCAGCATGCAGCTTGCTATATGCTATGAACCCTTTTGGGACAGAAAGGAGATGTTGGGGGGAAACAGTCATTTCTGCATCCAGGTTGGGTCTGGAGACTGGCTCTGATAGAAGGCAGATGTTTTAGTAAGTGATTTCTGGGTAACAAACCATCCCAAAACTTAGTAGCTTAAAACAGTTACGTGGTTCCTTGGACTGACCGGGCTGGGTCATGCAATGGCAGGTGGATGGAGGCTGGGGCTGAGCTGCCAGAGGGCTCTGGATGTCCAAGAGGACATCTTCCCGTGCATGTCTGTCCTCTCAGCTGGGAGTGCTGGGACAGCTCAGATGGGCTGGGCCTGTCTCCCCCACTGTGTAGCCCCTCTCTCTGGTTATCCTGGGCTTAGCATATCAGTTGATCTCAGAGTGTAGATCTCATATTACCTTCCTAGTGATCAGCTTTTCTCAGAGAAGGAATTCCAAGGGACCCAGACGAAGCCACACATCTGTCATGACCTAGTCACTGAAGTCATGCAACATCACCCTGCTGCATCCACGGGCCCAAATGAGGCACAGAAGCCAGTCCGGATGCAAGGGGAAGGCATTTATGCAAGGGTATGAATCCCAGGATTTGCGGTTCGTTGGCAAGCCCACTTCGGAGACTAAAATCCACAGCAGCACAAGGATTTTTTTGAGAATTTCTGACTAACCTGGGCTCTTGACTTTTGGTAAAAAATCATGATGATACTGAGGGGGATCTCTAGACAGGAACTAGGTGTGGTGAGCCCATTCTGGGGGTTTAAAAACCACTAATTGTCCCTGAAGTACCTGTAAGAAGGGCATCGAAGACTGGTGCAGTGGGGACGAAAGATTTGGTCCTTTCTCAGAATCCATTATTTTCAGACTGTCCAAGATAATCTGCGGGAGTGATCTGGGAGAGGTGTGTGCCCATGGGCCAGTGAACTGTGCTTCTGAGGTCCCACCACGGATAAATTCCTGTCTTCACCGACACTGTTACTTGACATCAGGTAATAAAGCAAAGCAGAATGCAGAGGATCTGGGGCTATTTCTCTGCCCCATGACCCATTTATGACATTCATTCCTCTCTCAATGTAGAGGAGTTTGTTTAAACCAGCTGGTTGACACCTTGGATCGCCCTCCGTGCTCTGAATGTCTGGGGTGCCCGACAGGTGGGTCACGTGTGGGGCAGGGAGGAGAGAGAAAAGTCAGGGCTATAAGGTGCTGCCTAAGAAAGCGGCTTCCCCACCGTCCAATACCCACTGAGTCTCTCCTCTTCAGAAACCTCCTCCTCACTTCCCCTCCTTCTTTGAAATATCAATAATAATTATTATTATAGAAGAAAAATAAATATAACGTCAGAGAAAGAGGGGAAATTGCTGCTCAGGGTAAATTCTAGATGATAGGGAATGTACTTAAGGAAAGGACAACCCTACCTATACACGGTTTCTGGGCACCTTAACCCTGGTGAATTTCACACCAGGAAGATCAAAGAGACAGACAACCTGGATGGTCAAGGGAGAGTGGGTAGAATAAGGGTCAACCTAATGAGTGCATCGTGTATGTAGTCTCTGGGGGCCATGATCTCAGGAGGGAAAAATAAGGGGAAGAGCAAGGAACAGAGTGGCAGAGAAGATAGGGAAAGGGGGACGAGGGGGAGGGGGCATCAGAGAAGAGTTGGGACAAATCTAGGGGGAGGCGGTTCTTGGAACAGAAATCACTACCAGCCATGCTACTCTACATTTAGATGTTGACCATAAAATGACAGATGAAGTTTACAATAACGAGTTTTTTTTTTTTTTTGAGAGAAAGATGAAAGTGAAGGGGTCAGAGGACTGTGGAATAAATGCGTGTAGTCACAGGGCTACGGGGAAGAAGGTCAGGGGCAGCTTATTCTCCTACGGAGGCTTCAAAGCAAAAACCTTGTAAATTGGGCTCTTCCCCACACTTATGCAGTTGGTTTCTTAGCTAATATGATTGCAATAAACACTCCTACTTGAAGAAGAATTTTTCACTAAAAGACATTCGTTTCTGAAATCGTCCTCTGAATGAAAAGGTAACCAAGAAAATAAGGGGTAGCGATCCAGTGCTTTGGAGTCAAATCCTGGCTCTGCCATTTACCAGCGCTGTGACCTGAGTGAGTGATGTACGTCCGGTCAGCCTCAGTTTCCTCATCTAGAAGGTGGCGGATAACAAAGAACATGCTTTGTCCCGTTGCTGTGAGGATTAAGCAGAGTACGTGGGCCAAGACTGAGCACGTTAATGTAAGACCCCAGCACACAGTAGCTGGCGTTATGATCACTCTGTCGTTATTAGTAATAATAACACTTCAGTTTTCTCCTTTCTGAATTATTTTAAGACCCTCCCCAAGGATACACTCCCTGACTGTAAAATCGAAGCGTTATTTCTTTGCACGGTGCACTGATGTTCATGAAAAGCTTCAAAGTGGCCACAAACGAAAAGCATTTTGGCAGAGAGGCAGTGTTTACTCAGATATGTTGTTTAAGCCACACAAAACTTCCCCATTTTCCTGCCTCTCAATTAGCTCCAATTCTTGACTCCACGGCTCCTGCTTTTGGAGTGAAAGTGTTCTCGATGGTGCACCGAGCCTGCTGGATTAAGCTGCCCTTAAGTTACTCATACACAGAAATAAACCTGTCCGCTTTCCTCTTCTCCTTCCCGTGCAGTGGCACATCCCTACTAACTCTATTATTCTCCGGGATTCTGCAGGGGCCCCCGGACAACCAGGAGTGGTGATGTTGCAGGACATACGCTTTTATGCATTATTGGCCCCTGTCGTCCACGGACCTAACACCGAAGCTGGGGAAGCAGTCCAGACCCCAGGGTGAACACCCACAATTGTCAGTCGCATGAAGTCTGGATCTGGAGTGCCGCTTGCCTGTCCTCTCCCCTGTGCTCCCAGGAATGAACAGCTCTGACGTCCCTGGGAGATGCTGCTTGATTTAAGCCTATGAAATTCCAAGCAGAAGGGAATAGGAAAAGAAGCCAAGCTAATCACATTTTCCCGTGGAGCCTTGATGTGTTTCACCCGTGGTAACTGGCTGAGTTCAGGCCTGCACTTCGACAAGCTACCAGAAGTTGCCAGAAAGAACTACCAATAAATAACCCAATGCTTTGGAAAACAACCCTTTATGCTCTCTGGTATCGATTGAGATGAAGTCCTAAGAGGAGTGTAGAAGTGTAGCGGGCTGGTTAATGAATTGGGGTGACTTTTGGGGGAAGTAATAGTCAGCGGTTAATTGCAAGTAGCATTCTAAGCCTGGGAGGCTGTTAATTGGATGAAGGACACTGCGAAATGAAGGTTGGTTTCTATGAAAGCAATGTAATAGAGGAGAAGCCAATGAGAGTATTACCTTCACCTCAGACACAAGTAATTTAATCTATTTATTGGAGCATTTTGTAGGAAACAAAGGAGGAAAAATAAAGATGCCTCACAGTTGTCCTTTTTGTTTCATCAGTATCATTGGTATATTGTGACCAGACTTGCTTAGGCTGCGGGGCCTTCCGCTGAAAGGGCATGTGCAGGATCACCCCACCCTCTGGAAAGACGTCAGGCGTGAACCCGTTTATGGCATAAATAGGAAGATGAATCGTAAATAGCTTCCTCTGAAAATCTGATATGAAAAATAAGAAGAGCCATCAGAGCATTTCAGGGGGGTTTCACAGGCACACCCCAGTCCTGATACATCAGCGGTGTGAAGCCTGATGTTCACGCGCACACAGCAGTCCACTAGGGCTCAACGGGTTTTGATGGTATTGAAAACTGGAGACAGAGTTGAGGATAACTGGATTCACAGAGAGGACCGGGAGCTCGAAGTCTTTCTTCTGTGGCCAGGAGGAACTTGGCTGCCCTTGAAGACAGAGCAGGGGGCAAGGGTGGGGAAGACAGGACCAGGCACACGTCACGGGAGCTTTGCCTTCCAGTAACAGGAGCAGGATAGGAATCGGCACTGGTTCTTGCCCCTCTATCATACGGCAAATGACACTTCTGGATCATCAACTCCATTTTTCTTCTGATTTTTGTCTGATGTACAAGGTGTACTTCACATTAAAGCAAGAAAGAAATTTCAGCAATGAGCTTCAATGCAGTGCTACGACTATTTGTCGAGCACCTAGGTGCCAGGTAATTCTTCTGTATGTGGACAGGTTGGCAGATAAGAGATGGAAAACAAAGAGTAAGGGCAGACCAGCCCTTTCCTCTGGACGGAAAACCCAAGTTCTGGATAGTTTATTCCAAGGTGTTCTATTCTGGAGGCAGCCTTTGTGGTACCTTGACTTGAGAAGGTTTTACAAATGAAGCTGTTTCTCTGGCTTCGTGTTAATTTAGGCGGAGCTGAAATGCCCCTTTGACGACATTCAGGGCACCATCGTGTCATTTTTCAATCTCAGTGAGTATCAGGAGAAAATGATTTCCCTTTATTGCAGAAAGCAGTATTGTGAGGCGATGGGGGAATAGAGAAGCAGCAGGGATGTTATTAGGAGAGCCAGGTCCTCCTGCCGTCCAAGGCGAAATCCTGGCAAGGTCCTGCCTCCACGACCGGGCGCTCTGACTGTTGTCAGCTGCGGTGACACTGCAGCTCCTGGGAGGGCTGCGAGGACGTGCCCAGGATAACAAAGATACACATGTAAATAAGAAGCCACTGGGGTTTGCTGGGTTTTGATGGTTCACCAGCGTCCATTTGTTGAATTCTGCATTAGGAAAGCAGCAAGAATCGTTTCTGACCTTTTGTTATGAGCAGGAAGACCGACTGGGGGCCTGCAATGTACATAACGACAAATTGGCAATAATATTAACAATAAGACTTTTGAGAAACGGGCTTTTGTTTTTGGTCTCTCTCTCTCTCTCTGGCCTGTTTCCCACCCCTCGCCTTGGAAAAGCCCGCATCCCATTCCCCGCCACCCCCGGGGAGACAGTGGTGTGCAGGAGGCTGCCCCCCGGGACTGATGGTCACCCTCCTGTGGTCGGCCCTGCAGCTTGCCTGAGGAGCCGCTATAAATTCCCCAGGAAGGTGCTGGGCCCAGTTCTTGGCTTCGGAGCCCTTCTCAGTTGACTAGGAATAATGTTCCTGAAATGGTCCTGAATTGGAAGACAGCATCAACACTTTAGCACTTTTAACACTGGAATCCAGGAAGCACAGAGGACAATGCCTGTACTTCATAAATTATTCATTTGACACTTAATACGCAATATTTTGTAATACTGTCTACCTGTCTGAAAACTTTTATTTTTCCATGATTATAAAAAGAATGTGGGCTTCCTGAAAATCTGTAGACCATACAGAGAAAAAAAAAAAGGAATGAATGAAAAATCATTTGTTATTTCATTATCTAGAGGTAGCCTCTGTTAATGGTTTTGCATTTATTCTTTAAGATTTAACTTTATGTGGATATATACACATCTGTTGAAAATTTGACTATGCTATGCAAGTACTTAACAGACACCTTTATTTCTTCTATAACAACATAGGTCTTATTTACTTTTTTACGGCAACATGTTATTCTGTAACATAGATGATCCATAATTGACTCAAGCTCTCCATTGTTGGTGAGAATTTGGGTTGTTTCTTCTTTTTTAAATGATCTTTGACCTTCTATAAACACAGTTGTGGCAAACATCCCAGGACACATGCCTTCTGTGCTTGTCACATTTCCCCTGCTGATAAACTCTTCAAAGTGTAATTTCTGGCTCAAAGCGTGTATGCTTTCTAAAGGCTTGAAGTGCCCTTAGGAACCTCCAGAGAGGTTGTCGCAGTTTTTCCTCCCAGCAGCAGCATATGAGTGCCCCCAGTTTCCCCAATCCTCACCAGAACTCTAGGGCTGTCCATTTCCCATTCTGATAAAAACTAACTGACTAATAGCATTTTGATGTTTGCCAATTAATTTGTTGTTTTGTTTCACTCTCTTTTGATTAGAAGTGACATTTAAGGTCTTATCATTCATTTATTTGTTAGCTTATTTTTTTTCACTCATTTTCAAGTATCTATTAAAGGGCTAATATGGGCAGGCATGGTGCTATGATGCAGGGAAGCGATAGAAAAAGTCTCACTTTCATGGGGCTTGGAGTCTGAGTGGGGCGGTACCAGGGTCTGAGGGCTGTCATAACGAACTGCCACACACACTGGTGGCTCAAAGCAGCAGCCATCTATTGTCTCAGTTCTGGGGACGGGAGCTGAAGTCAAGGTGTTGGTGGAGCCATGCTCCCCTGGCAACCTGTCAGAGACTCTTCCCTTGCTGGCTTCTAACTTCTGTAGGTTGGGTGGTGATCTTTGGCATTCCCTGACTTGGAGATGCATCACTCCAGTCCCCTGGCTTCGCCTGGTCTGCTCCTCATGACTGTCTTGACATGGATGTCTTTTTGTAAAGAAACAAATCATATTGGATGAGGGGCCCACCTCCCTGCAGTCCGACCCTATCTTAATTAATTACATCTGCAAGGGCCTTATTTCCAGGAAGGTTATATTCTGAGGTCTTGGGGCTTAGGACTTCAGCATCTCTTTCTTTGGTGGACATAATTCAACTCACAAGAGACTCAGACATGAATGAAGTGACTGGTCACATAAATAAAGACTTTCCTCTGGAGTCACTGCCATAAAGGAGAGATACAGGGGGCTAGGAGAGAAAAGGGTGCAAGGAGAGGCAGCCCAGTCAGGCAGCTCAGTTCCCGGGAACAGGGATCTGTTCGAGATGTTACAGAAGAGCTGGATTAGCCAGGCTGAGGAGAAGGTGTGGAGGAAGAGCGTGCAGCAGGCCTCCTAGCAGAGCAAAGGCGTCTGGGGACTGAGGAGCAGTGTGACCGCAGTGCAGAGGCAAGGGCCAAGCGAGGGCACCCTGGCACGGTGGGTGGGGACAGACACGGGGGCCAGGAGCCTGCAGAGGGAATGCACGCCAGAGATTTGCCTGGGGCCTGCGAGAGGACGACACCATTGAATTTGCCTTTCTAAATGTCCCTATGGCCTCACTGTGGGAAACGGGTTGGGAAGCTCTGAGGAGACGTCGGCGTCGGGTGGAAGCTGTGACATGGTGTGGGAGAGAGAGAGTCGTTCGGACAAAGGGTGGTGATGGTGCAGAAGAGGGCAGAGGACACCTCGGGGTTGGGCGGGGGGTGGCCAAGAACCTGGGGTTGCTGACGGATGAAGTCTGGGAGGCGAGGGGAAGGCGTTGTCAAGTGCAGGCCTAAAGCTTGCAGTTGTTGTAGCAGGATGGACGGTGGGACCCTCCCAGAGAATTATCAGCCCTCGGAAGCAGTCCGGGGACTCGGATTGTGAACGTCTCAGTCTGAGGTGCCTTTGGGATGCGTAGGTGGAAACACGAGCAGGTAGAAATGGAAGCTCTGGCTCAGGGACGGACCTGGAGGGAGCGGACGTTGGAAACAAAGCCCTGGGCGTCACGTGTATGTCTCACGCCGGTTGCTGGTGCCTCGGGTGGGGCGAGATGGCCTGCGGAGAAGGCAGAGGAGGGAGGATCTTTTCGGGTGTGTATTTGTACATTTTCTTTGAAGTCTTTTGAGAGTTGCCTGTTACCATGTTAAGTCTGCTCTTGTAGACAGGAGCTCTTTATATGTGCTTACAGCTCTTTTTCGTTTATAAGAGCTCTTTATATGTTGACACATTATTTGAAATTTATATTACATTTTGTTGCCTGTCTTGCAACTTTATTGGCGATGTTGCTGCTATGGTTCTAGGCTATTAAGAAGGTTTTAGGGATTTATATAATTTTATCAATATTTTCCATCAGGTATATTGCAGTGTTTGAGAACTCAGTTTTCAAATCACATTGCCCACGTCTGAAGCCTGTCTCTGCCCCTTATTCCCTGTGTTCTTTTGGGCAGGTTAGTTACTATATTTATGTGTCAATTCTCTTATCTGTAATATGAGGATGACAGTGTCACCTACCTCATAATGGACATTAAATAAGATAATACATGTAAAGAATGGTGCCAGGTGCAGTAAGTATGTAAGTCAGTAAGTGTCTTTTTTTAAATTAAAGTATCATTGATATACAATTTAATATTGGTTCCAAATATACAACACAGTGGTTCATCAGGTACCCATATTATTAAATCCTCACCCTCACTAGTGCGATTACTATCTGTCAACATAGGAAGATGTTACAGAATCATTGACAAGTCATTAGGTATTAAAATTGTTGTTACTGAAGAGTAAATACAACAAAGAAAATTGCAAATAAACATGTTTGTATGTGCAAGTTCAGATACTATTTTAGAATTACACGGATGCACTGGGGGTGGCTCAGGGGTAAGGCCATCTGTGAGTCTCTGTGCTTAGACTGTGCTCCTTGCCTTTGTCTCTCTGCAAGGGCTTCAGGATAGAACTGGCCATCTACAGTCCTTATTGTCATCATTAGTGTTCTAATGGTCATTGTAAATATTATTAGTAAAGTTTTCTTTCTCTGGCGACATGCTTAGAAAGACCTTCCTCATTATGAGACTGAAAAGCATTTCTCTGTAGTTTCTTTCTTGTACTTCGAAGGTTGCCTCTCTTTACTTTAGAGCTTTAGTGTTAATTATCTTACACATGTGTTCTACACCCGAACTTCTGTTCTGAGCACCAGGAGGTCAGGAAACGTGTTCTTGTTACCCTGCAGCTGGCCCAGTGCAGAGCAGGTCCCGGTGGACCTGCAGGAAGTGTCTGCTGATAACGAGGGCGATGTGACATCGATTGTGAAAGGCCACTGTTCCTTTGCGATTTCATGTTTGGTGAGTTTTTGGTTTTAGTTCTCGGTTGGTGTTGCTGTGATTGAAGGATCCTGGAGCAGACCCTCTCGGGAAGTTGCCAGTGTCTGGCGCAGTTGGGGGCAGTCTCAGGGGGACCCCCTGAGGAGGGACCTGTCAGGCAATGAACATACATCATGACTCAAACCTGTGACAGGCAGGAGTTCCTAATCATCACCTCCTGGGAAGCACATGGATTGTTTTTTGGTGGGGAGATGGTCCATCACTTTTGTCGCCTGAGGGACCAACAGGTGGTACGGGACCGTTGTTCTCGCTCCTGCCAGTCTCCCTGCACACCCCCCGCAACCTCCCGCCCTCAACACCATCGGCTGAGGTGCTTGTGTGCTCTGAGGACCCCACTGTCTCCTTGTCCTCTCTCCCCAACTTGGCTGCTCTTGGTGGGAGAGCAGGACGCTTGGGCAGACAGTGAAGGGGCTCCCTGCCCTGAGGCCCCGAGTGGACCTGCTCCAGGGGCCGCCACAGACCCTTAGTGCTTCTTGAGGCAGGGAAATGCTCTGGCCTCATCCTGGTACTTGTCCTGCCCCACAGCCTCATGAGAGGAGAAAATAAAAAGAACTCAGAGGTAACCCAGGTCTGGAGTTCCCAGAACCACCCCCACTTTTTCTTCTTTGTTCCTCTTATCACTGCGTGATGCAATGATTCACTTTGTGGTCCATTTATTTCAGTGTGTCCCCTTGCACTAGGCTGTGAATTATGAGAGTAGCAGCCTCATCTGTCTTATTCACCACTTCATCCCCAGCTGGAAAAATAAGTGTCTGGCACATAGTAGGTATTCAATAAAGGCATTTTTAAATTCATAAGTTACATTCAATGTTGAATTACTTTTTTGATAGCGCTAAATACATTCGCTTAGCTAAAGTCTTTAAAAAGTGCTAAGAGTTATCAAAGACAGACAGGTAATATTGACATGTATGTATCCTTTCATACCCAATAGCATCTGGTTACATGCAGAGCACACACTGGGCACCTGACACAGAAGTGGCAGAGCCCATGTCCTTCCCTAAGCAGTTTCCAGAGATGTGCGGCTCATTGGACAGACGCAACACAAATACTTGGAGGTAAGGAGCTGAGGGTACAGTTTATGCTAATCTAATCATCGCCCAAGCTGGTATCCACTGTCATGATTCTAAATGTCATATAGCAGCAACTGCAGTAACTTTGTACGCTGTTCAACACCCTCCCTCACTCAGAGGCCTCACCTCTGCTGGCGTGTCTGGATCTATGCTTCGTGGCAGTGGCGGCCCCTCATCCCTCCCTTCTCCCACTGAAATCTCCCCGCTATTTGTCTTCACAGATCCTGTTAGTTCTGGAGTGCTGTTCGAGCTTCCCCTCCCAGGAGTGGAAGGGCGAGGCAAAGAGAAGGAAGGAAATACTGACATTTGTTTAGCTAGGAGATACTTATTAGGCTTCTCCATGCCAGAGGCTGTGCTGGCTCAGTGTGGGAGCCCGGATGAACTGACGTCAGGCAGCTAGAGAAGAAACGCTGAAGAAGGAAGTTCACACTAGCTTTCAAGTATTAGGTGGGATGGATGAGATGCTGTGAGGTGGTGGGCAGCTTTCTTCATGCCAACTAAGGATAAGGCAAAAAATCCTACCCCAACCCAGCCTCCTTTGGGTCAGAAGTGAAGGGAAACAGGACTAATGTAAGTACAGGGGCCATATTTTCTGAACTAGAAATTGGGACACATGGTCCGACACATGATCGGACAGATGGATAGAATATTTTGGATTATGACTGTCCTAGAAAAGTCTCTTACAGATGGCATAGGTGTAGTACGCAGCCATTGACATGCTGTGACTTGAAGGGCATGGAGAAAACGCCATGCCCTTTTTCAACATACCTTTTCCAGTGCCGCATAGCCCACTATTAGAGGTTTACTTCTGTGCCCTTTGGAAGCTTTTAGATATTCCAGCTTGTCTTATTCAAATGGCAACATTTACGGTATGTGAGATCTTACACACTTTTCAAGTTACAGATTTTGGGGGTTCCGTTTTGCAAGTGAAGGTATTCAGGAACGGGAAACCTGCAGGAAAGATCAATGATAGGAGGTAAGGAAAGCATTCTTATATTTTGCCTAGAGCTGGCATCCTCCACAAGAGTTGACAGATGGTGTCACAAATATCCAAAGAAGTTGTGAATCTTTTCCTTGGAGATTTGAAAGAAGAGAAGGCTGGCCAGGGGGGCAGCCTTGCCTGGCAAGCCCCATCTCAGAGCCAGCGTTGCTCAGCTCACAGTTGAGCAATGAATATGATGCATAAAGATGCACTAGATGCCTGCCATCCTGTGCATATCCAGCTCTGTGAATCATGAAAGTTCACAGTGTTGTCATCTCAATAAAGCAAACTCTTGTTTTTAAACTGGCAGGATGTGGGGGATAAAATTTTGTGTGAGCTCATGACAGAATTCCACATTCTGGTGTATATGCCACAAGCCTGTGATGATTAAATTGAAAAACTGTAATCTTACAGAAAGAAAAAAAAGAAAAATGACCTTGAGAGATGTCAAGTTTAGAAATCATTATTTCTTAAATACACTGGGGTGGAGAGTAACTGAACAACTAGAATGTTCCAGTCCTGCCCCACTCACACCTTGACCTTGACCCCCGGGCTGTTCACTACGGGCATAGCATCTCAGTGGACATTTCATAGTGAGGCATTTCTTAATGAGCTTTATATGAGTCTCTTGACTGTGACCCTTTGTTTTATATACAAACAAAGAGAAGAGCCGGAGATATACAGTGCATAAGACATATGGTTGTAATCTCCTCTACTAGAAAAGAAACTGCTTGAAGGAAGTGGTCAGGTCTTGTTTCTTTTCTGTCCCCTCTTCCACCACAGAGTGATTTTACTATGGTAGGCTGTTATGTAATTCATGAATAAATGTTTTAATTAGGCAGAAGATCTTTTTAACCAAGGCATGTTGGTTAATTCTAAGGAATTGCTACTCACTTTTGGCATCTTTGAAAAGCAGATCATGCTTTCATTTTGGGGGACACAGGAGTGTGAAGAAATAGAGAGACAACTATGTCCAACACCCCTGTGCTGAGACGCTTTCTTGCTCACAGTAGGGGCTTAATAAATATGCTTTGAGTTAATGCATACTTATGTATATATATGTATGTGCATGTATGTGTGTGTGTGTGTTTCCCCCTTAAATGGGGTGTTTATACAACTTCTGAAATGTCGAATGTGGTAAGCACAAAGACAGTGTCGTTACTCTAACTATTCAACAGTGGCCTTTCAGAAACTGGTAATACATTTTAAAAAATTATGGTTATTTTGGTAGTTATGCTTTAGTTCAGGTGGCTTTGCAAAAGACTCTGAGCTCCTACAGGGGCAGAAGTGGTCTGTAGTGCTGGTTAACTACGACCAAGAAGCCGTTCACGGTGCACTGCACTGTTTGGGAGCAGGTGTTCAAGGGCATGTGACCGCTGACCGTAGCAGCTCGTCTTGCTGGAAGAGCTAGGAGGGCATATAGTCTGAACTGGCTTTCTGTCTCCTGTATGTCAGAGGGGTGCCAAAAGGCCATCTCCCCTATTTTCTTAATGTAGAAAAGAAGTTACTGTGTAAATCAAAAACATCTTCAGGTAGTAATCGTGCAGTGGGTAGTAAGGGATTGAGAATATTGTGACACCGTTTCTGCTGATATGTGGGGGAAGAGGTTTGATCCTTGCTGTGACCTACTCTTTATGGGGGAGGACCCCACTGGTTCCGTTACCATGACACGAACTAGAAACAAGGCGAACAAGAGTGTGTGCGAGTGTGAGTGTGTGTTTATCCTTGGTGGGGGAATGTGTGGAGTGATCTTCCTGGTGGTAAGTTAATCCTTTTGCATGTAAACAAAGGTATTTGATGGGAGATATCAATATTCCCCCATCTTGAGAGAAAACAGGCCATGTGCTGCAATGTACAAAGTATCCAAATGAAGGAAATGAGAGGTAAAATAAGGAAAGAGAAGGAGAGAGAGACAGGAAAGTGCAGTATCAGAGTGTACATTAGGCAGGATTCTCCAGGGAAACAGAAAAAATAGAATATCTGTCTATTATCTATCTATCTATCATCTATCTACCTATCTATCATCTTTCTATCTCTATCTACCTATCTATCTATCTATCTATCTATCTATCTATCTATCTATCTATCTATCTATCTATCTATCTATATCTATCTATCATCTATCTATCGATCTACCTATATCAATCATCTATCTATCTATCTATCTATCTATCTATCTATCTATCTATCTATCTATCTATCTATCTATGTATCTATCAATCATCTATCTATCTATCTCAATCATCTTTCTATCATCTATCTTTCTCTATCTATCTATCTATTATCTATCTATCATCTATCTATCTATCTATCTATCATCTATTTATCATCTTCTATCTATCTATCTATCTATCATCTATCTATCATCTATCAATCATCTAACCATCTATCCATCCATCCATCTATCTGTGATATATATTGAGATATTTATTTTAAGATTTAATCGAAGGAGTTGGCTCTCATGATTGTGGCTGCTGACAAGTCCAAAATCTGCAGGGTAGGTCAGCAGGCTGGGCATCCACCAAAAAGTTGATGTTGTCGTTTGAGTCCAAAGGCAGTGCGCTGGCAGAGTTCCCTCTTCCTCGGGGAGTTCAGTCTTTCTTCTGTTTGGACCTTCAACTGATTGGATGAGGCCCAGCCACAATATAGAGAGTAATCTGCTTTCCACATAGTCGATTGATTTAAATACTAATCTCATCTGAAAAAAAACAACCCTTCATAGACACAACTAGAATAATGTTTGACCAAATATTTGGGTACCTTGGACTAGCCAAGAAGACACACAGAATAAACCAATGCCGAGTGGTTAACAAGCGGCCCCAGGGAGGTTTTCTTGGCAGCTGCAGCCATGTGCATGTATAAGGCCCTGTGATACACGCAGGAGCAGATTGTCAGGTATTTCCACCTCCCCCAGAGAGGGAGTTAGAGATGTTCTGTGATCCTGGAGGTGAGCATAAATCAGACTAAGACCTAGGACAGCTATGGACAGGTACAGACCTAAGCAGTCCCAAATAAAACTTATAGTTGTGTTTAGCTCTGTAATGATATTATGATATATCAGACTTTTACAGTTACTGGAGTTGTCTATGTGTAATTTTCATTTCTAGTAAGCTTTTCTTACAATGCCATCTAAAATATGTATTAAGCTCAACATAGATTCCTTAACATATTTTTGTACCTTTAGATTAAGAAATGCAAAGTGAATGGGATGTATCTAAGAGTTAAATTAGGGAAATTTCACCCACTTATTTGGTCTCAAGGTCTGCTCAGGCACAATGGGACTACGTCTGACACAGTGGAGAGAGCAGAGAGTTTGAATGCAAGCTCCACATTTCAGGTGTGCCATTTAAATGTTGTGACCATCCTGTAAACTTTCAGAAACTCGCTGTTTCCAGCTTTGAGATGAGGATAATGATAGCTGCTTTGTAGGGATATTTGAGAGCAGGAAATGAGATCATGCAACTAAAGCATGTACTGCAGGTCCTGAAAAAGAGTTGGTGCTAAATGTTCCTTACTTTCCTTCTGGGCAGAGTTAGTGTATATGGCAGATACTGTTGGTTGGCTATCTAATTTCCCTTCTTTCTTGGTTCAGGCCAAATCCAGTTAAAGAAACCTACATTTCCCAACCTCCCTTGTGGTTATGAATGCCATGTGACATGTTCCATACAATGTGACATAAGTGGAAGCCCTCTACTTTGCTGGTAAATGTGTCACCTTTTTCACTTCCTCTGCTCTCTCTCTGGTATACAGATATGATGACTGGAGCTGTGGCAATCGTTTTGTGACCATGAGAAAATGGACAAGAAATCCAGAGGTCTTAGCACAGATTCTTGCATTACTGAACTAATACCAGCAACTATTTTATCAGGATGACTTCTGAGTAAAAATAAGCTTCTATTTTGTTTAATCTACTATTTTAATCAGTTATAGTCAATTGCAATGCAGCTAATAGTGGGGTTTTAACTTAGTCAATATTAAACATGATTAAAAAAATTTCTGTTAGGAATATTATTGACTACCCAAATAAAGCTTTCCTGTAAATATCTCTTATTGGTATCAGTAAACTATGCCACATAATCCAAAGCACACCTCCTCCTGTTCCCTGTGCCCTCCTACTTTAAATAGGTGCCAATGTCTAGTGGATGCCCCTCCTTACCACTTCCAAACCCCACCTTAATTTTTATTCAAGTTGCCCAGACAGAATTATCTATTTTTGCATGCCAGCAGGAAAAGAGATTGATATTTTTCTGCATCCACAAAAATAAATTTAGGTAATTCTGCCATATGTAATCCAGTTTCCGAAAAGCAGAATTCTATGCTTTCCGTTTGAGGAACACTTAGAAGTTGCCTTTGTCTGCCGGGCACCACATCATGAAGCGGTGCTGCCGCCGGCTGCTGGTCTGCAGTGGGATGAGCCAGGCACGGGAGAGCGAGCATTCAGACTCCCTTAGGGACGAGACCTGACTGCAACTTTCATTGTGATTGTATTTTACAATATGGATTGGAAATCTAAAAAAAAAAATTTTCTCTTTTCTTTTTTGTCTTCTTTCTTCTTTTTAAGCCATAGATAACTTGAGAAGCACTGCTTTGATGGGTAAATATCAGGTGGTATAAAAAGTTGCTGTAGAGTTTACAATTATTTTCAAAATTAGCCTTTTATAGTATGATAGTATTTTCATAGTAGGAGAAACAAACCTACTGAGTGTTTGGAAAAGTTAGGATTTGTCAGTTATTTAGTTCACACACACACACACACACACACACACACACACACACACCTTATGTGGTTAGGGACTGAAATGCATACTCACTAGAACAATAGCTCCTTATTTTCCTTACCTAAATGTGATTACCCCTTTGCTGATATAAATTAATACTTCAGTACACAGAATGGTAATGAATTATTCTCAGAAGGAGGATATAATAGGATTTATAACACATCAAGAGAAATTTAGAAATAGGACTCTCTAGGATAATGAGAGACAATTGGGAATTTGGGGAAGAGGAGAATTTGACATATGGAAATAATTATTATGAATTTTAAATTATTTACTAAGTATGGCAACATTGAAATGTTTTTGTTAATCAACTTAGACATTTTTATAAAAAGAGGGAATATCAAAATGTGGAACAACTTCAGGTATTTTGTATTCTAAAAAAATAGATGAAAAACTTCACTTCTGTGAAGCTCTTAAGAAAATCTAGGTCTGATCCTGGACGGATGCACTGGTTTGTTTTGAAGATAGTTGATGCAATCATTTTTCCAAGAAAACCTGAGAACTGTGTCAGCTGGTTGATATGGGGTATTTTGGTTTGCAACTTTTGCCCAATGCCTTCCTGTTTTCCTTAAAAAGAAGAATATTTGTGGGCTATTTACAAAGAGGTCAGGGCACTGCTTACCATTTTAGCTACTAACACAACAACCTTGACAATCATAATCTATTTTTTGTATCCCTTTTCATCCAGACAAGTAAGCAGTCATCAGTTATAGGCCCTCACATGAAATACAAATTTAGCACCATGGAAATGAAAACTAAAGCAATTTGTACCTTTACTATTCCAAGGGGAATCATTCTTGGTCTATTTACTATGAAATATTCCCTCTGTCTTATACTTTTCTAAGTTATATCAATGTCATCGACCATAACTTGAATCAAAATGAGTAGATGATACCCTTGCATGACTAGAATCATGTCATCATTATTAGATGACCTTGTTAGCATATGTGGTTAAAAATGCCATTGCCTTATTATTTATTGACTTATTTCAGAATGGTATAGGTTATAACAGGACTGGGCTCCTGATGTGTTCTTATGAAATTGTTTGTTTGTTTGTTTTAACCCAAATCCAGTAACCGCATACACTGAGCCATCCACACTATTTTAAAATGTTTCTTCACAAACCATATTTTCTTCCCCTATGACTTTTATTATCAATACTCCTGGAGAAAAATGTAAGACATGAGTGAGGCAGTGTGCTAGCCTGGTTTCAAGCACAGTGGTAGACTTTAAGAGGAAGCTCAAATCAGTAATGTGTCGGTGTGACAAACACTCCATCCTTCCTGAACCCATGGGGGTCAGCTGTGTGCGCATTTGGGAGGGCGGGAGGGGGGCAGTTAGTATTCCCTGAGGATGGGTCCTGGTAACATCGTGCCCGAGGGCAGAAATCTTCGCACCGTTTGTAGTTTTATGCTTGCAAATAAGATTGTATGTATAAAGGATGAAGGGAGCATTTGCCTTAGAAATGGTGCTAGAGTCAATCTAGCCCTGCCGTGACTCTCTCACGACTGAAATCCGCATTTTTGTCCTTTATCACTGCTTTGTGCCGTTGCTGCCCCAGAGCCCTAAGCCTCCGAGGTCATTGCTCTCTCCTCGGCGGGGGATCAAGATGCCCCAGACAAGTTCTTCTCTCAGTTCTGGAAGAACTCACTGTCTTCTGTCCTGACTTCTCTGGCCTGTTGTTTCCTTTCAAATTTGATTCCGTTCTCATCTTCCGTGCCCTAAGCATTCTTTGGAACTCATTCTTCACGTTCCTGGGTCAGTCTTCTCACTGCCAAGTCTCCCAGCATTGTTCCTCAGGATACAAAATAAATTAGGGTAGATCTGAAAAAAATAGGCAACATACCTATTAAGCAATGAAATATATTTTCTGTTTAAGCTTTGTCCTCTTGCAGATGATTAGTAAAAACTTTGGGTCTATAAGGAAACTTTGAGGTTTTCTACATATAATATGATATGTGTCTTTTCTGACCTGATAGTGATAACACTAGATTAGCTGCGTGATACATAATCAGTGACGTAGGTGGAGTCTTACCACATAATATAACGATGAATTAACTTGAAACTGGTCAAATTAGCTGAGCCATCCTCAAATGGTCTGAGTTTTCTTTACAGATTCAAACTGTGAGTACTAAGAGGTGAGAGTATTTGGATGAGTAGCATTTCTCAACTTAAGGAGACAATGGATACCCTGTAAGTCAAGTTTAATGAATCTACTTTTTATTTCTATTCTATAGTTGGAAGAAAAACCCTTGCTTTCTGAATCATCACTCCCACTGTAATACTCTTTAGCTCATGACTAAGTCTTAATATAAAATACAGATGCTTCTTTCTCTGACTAACAACTTAGTTTACTGAAAATGATTTGCTTACCCTTGATTGACAATAATCTGGCTATTCTAGTTAATTTCCCTTCTCTCCCATGTTCCCCAGTAGTTTCTTTTTTTCTTAAAAATAACAGTATTTTTGAAGGTGGATGTGATGCTCAATCCAAATTTGAAGTCAGATCTATTACTGAGGAAATCATCTACCTTTGATTCCCCACTGCATACTCCTCTGCCTAGTGTGTTTTATTGTGAAGCTTGTTATATATGGCACGCGGTGGATGAGATTTGTTGTCCCTGCTCTTGAGCGTGTGGCATTGTGAGTTGCAAAGATCTGTAAGGCAATTTCACTGCTTTATGCAGAAGGACTCGCATTTCTGAATAGAACATACACCAGAAATAAAGGTCTGGATTGCAGCTTTAATATCAAAGAGGTATGTTTCAACTGGCTAAGCAGGGAGCTAACAATTTAGATAAAATGATGCAATATAACAATTAATGATCTATTACAACCCCTCATTAAGCATTAACACTTTAGAGCACGTAGGTATGTATGTGCATCACAAACATTTATTTAGTTTTTAATATGAAAGCTTTCAGGGCTGCATCCTGTTAGTATTTAAGTTAATGATGGACACACACACATGTAAATACACACAGAGAAGAGTCCAAGTCATGACCCAGGCCTCAGAAATCACAGTCAATGGAAGATGAAATCCGTAGTCCTAAAGCAATTTAAGTTAACAGTTCATGGCATGACTGATGGAAAGCACCGACTGAACTCAGAGTAGGGAGGGAAAGCCTCCGTCTGGGGTGGTTGGGGAAGGCTTACGGGACAGATGGTCCTTGATCTGGACTTTAAAGGAAAGGCTGGATTTGGATCAAGGGAGATAAAACTGTGGGCAGAGGCCTGGGAAAGGGAACGAGCGTGGTGTATTCAGGGGAATCGGGGAGAGCAACTGGGCTGCAGCTGAGGAAGCAAAGCAGAGGAACACAGCGAACACTGATTTAGTGCCCTGGCTTGTGGGACTAGCTAGAGAAGTCCCCGGTTGAATGGCAAGCTCTGACTTCTGTCTCTGCAGATCTGGAGGGGGCTGTGGGCCTATGTGGCAGAGCAGATAAGGACATATTGGGGTCCAAGGTGGGGCCCAGCCTCCAGATCTTGAGAGAATGTCAAGTTTGCAGAAGGAAAAACACATCTTTTGGGCACATCTGGCTGGCTCTAGAGAATTAGTGAGATACGGACGTTTAGCGTGGCATCTCTCCTGTAAGCACTCTGTGCTTGTCCCTCGTTTAGGTGTTTTGTTCTGGCTTCACCTGCACGAAGTCAGAGCTTTGCTTTGCTATTTCTAACTGCTGTAGTTCTCCTCCCCTTAGTCTAACATCCTCAAAGTTAGAATGTCTGGGGTGCTGATAACTATGGAATGTCTATGAAAGGATAGCACCCTGTACCTAGTGACCCTGGGGGCTATATCTCTTCCCCTTTTTTGGTGAACATTTTGATATTCTTTGGTTAATGAAGTCTTTTAGTATCTCTGAAATCAAAATATTCTTGCCCCACCCCGCCCCTTAGTTTTTGTATAACACTCAGGCTTCATAAACTCTGCTTTACTTAATTAAAAATGTTACCAAGCCCTTATTAAATGAAGTAAATTCTTTTGTGTGTGTGTGCTGGCTTGTTAATTCAGTTATTTAAATCATGGTATTAAGGCAAAACTTCCCTGTATAGACCATTTAACACCACAAAGATAAAAATGTGGTTCTGTGCATACAGGTTTTATTCCTAGCATTATGTAAAACCCTATGAGTGCCTTGTAAAGGGATTCTGGGGGGGTTTCCTCGTGCGGTCCTCACCACGACTCGGAGCGGGTATTGTGGTCGTGTCTTGGGGGTGGTGATGTCACAGAAGGAAGTGGTGGCCAGAGACATCAGTCGAATATGAATAAGACCACTTTTCTTTTTGAAACTAGACTTTCAGCTTTTCATCATGAAAGAATGATTTGCAATCCCCAAAGGTGCTCCATGAGTTCTGCATCAATTATTTTTTTTTAATGGCACAAGCAGGTCACTACATTGATTATCACCAGATTTCAGACCTGAACTTTCCCGTAGGATTTGACTTTTGGGAAAAATGGAGAGAAAGAAAAAGAAGAAAAGAAAGTAAAATCTTTGGGAGTGTAGGATTAAAAGAGGAAAATAGTAACTGAATTCAGTTCTACAACTCAACACAGTTGAGTTCCTCCGATGCACCTTGGTATTGATGATTAAAAGATGATAGTGAGCAGTTTTAAACGTAGTGCAGGTGTAGGTTGTCCAGGGCCAAATTCCGGTGTGGTGATGTACACCTTCACATTACCCTGTAGTTCTGAACACAGGTTTTTGCAAGAATGGTACCCAAAAAGAGTGGTTCACTGAATAATTGAATGACTGAAAAGTGAGATTTTAAAATTCTAGCTGATGATTTGGCATTGTAATTATTCAACATTTGACATAAATTGAAAATGAGGCAAATCAAATAGGAATCTAAATGCTGGCCATCAATAGCCTGTTTCCTTTTATGTTACTGAAGTGGAAGAAAACATTTCCCATGATTAACTGGAATGAGTTTTTTCTGTTTATATAAAACTATATTTGATGCTTTAAAATGAAGAGTTTAATGCATTAATCAAACTATTGTTAATTAATTAATTATAATTAGTATATGCTAAGTGAAATATTGTTTATATAAGTATTATCTATTATTTTAGTAGAGCCAAATAATCTAGAATAATTTGTAGATATGGTTTCATCTTACTTAAGTGACCTTCTCTACAATGTGTTACTCTGTGTGCTGTACCTAAGCTGATCAGTTACTTCATTACTTAGGTAAAGCCTGGTCATTTCTGGAGGACATTTATTGCAGAAATATGAGCAGTTCTCTCCTTTAAAGATTACTGTCATGTCATGATACATGCCATTGTTGATACTCCAAGAGTTTGGCACAAAAAAATGCAACTTTTATCCATCATTTTAAGGCTCCACACCAGACTTTCTAACACAATTTCTTAAAATTAAACATGATATATAAACATTACATAGGAAAAATCATTACAACTTTGAATTTTGAAAGTTTGTGTCATCCACCTTCAGTTGACTGTTTGGTAAAATGTCCCTAGATCACATCCTCTGTCAAGCTCTGAGGCACCATCTGGGATAAAAGATTATTCCATATCCTTCTTAAGTAACATGGTTCACATGCAAATGTCAGAAAACATCAGATTAAAACATGTATGTAAAATTTAGTCTCTTATTTCATACTGGTTCTTTTTGAAATCAAACCCAACATTCCTGATTGGAGAGCAAGGCAGGCGGTATTCTTATTTGATATCACAACGACCGAGTCTCTTTATGGCATTTCCTTGACTGTCGTAATACTGGCTTCCAGTGAATCCTGCCATTCTGTGGCCACCCCACTTTGCAACTTAACAAGCTGCTCCTGCACTGAGACGTAGAGTCCGTTTCTCCCCCTGTTGGGTCTGGGCTGGCCTGGTGGCTTGCTTTGACCAAGAGAATGTGGTAGAACTGACAGCTGTCTGAGTTCTAGGGCCTAGGACTCAAGACGGTTTGAAAATTCTGCCTTCACCTCCTGGGAGCCCTGACACCGCCAGGCTGTGCAGAACCCTGGAGTGGAAGGCCATGTGGTAAGGGAAGAAGAGGGAAACTCACCTCCCAGCCAATAGTCAGCACTCCCTGCCAGACGTGGGAGCGAGGCCACTCTGCAATTTCCACCCAGACCAGCTGGGGCTGCACAATGAGCCTTACCATGAGCAGCCGCAGAGCCATCCAATCAACTGTCAACCTGTGCAAGGAGGAGAAACGACAAATCCTTCTGTGCTAAGCTGCTGCTAAGTGATGGGGTTAGATGGGTACTTGACACATCAGTGCAACACTGAAATTTGTCACATCAGAAACACCCTGACGCTGGAATAGCTTAAAGAAGAACATTCTATCTTATTTTTCCAATCAAATCTCGCTGATCTTCGCCAAAACCATCTAGCTGACTGGAAACCTCCAGCATTTTATAAAAGATCCTTGAAGTTTAATTTGCAACAGGGATCATGCCAGAACTCTGTGTTTCTTTGTTGGGCCTTTGGCTCCTTCCACTGGGCTGCTTTTCATATCCAAGGTAACCCAAATTGGCTCACAAAGAATACACTGGAGGGCAGTGTCTCTGCAGGCCGCAAAAGGACAATTATGTAACAGCTCATACACCACTCTGGATTTTAGAACTTGTCTTACTGAGAGGAAGTGTGAAGAAAAGAAAATAATGAATGAATGCTGGACCACAAATATACACAGGAAGTAATATATTAATTGCGAGAGCACCCAGATTTTCCATGCAATCCTTACATTTTGCAGTTAGTTTTTAATTGATGTCAATGAAGTGCTGGCTAGGTGAGTCATCATTCTGTTCTGGAAGTGTTCTGCATAATTACATACATTCCTTGTTTTAATGCAGACAAATAAAATTATATGGAACTTACTTTGAATTAGTTCATGCTACATACTCTTTAATTTCATTGATTATGTGCATTCAATATATGTCATCTATATATGTTGGTGCCATAGAAAACAGACCCATCTGAGTCATGCATACGTATAATTCATATTACAATAAAATCTAAAAGTGAGATGAGTGGGTCATACTTTCCTCTGTTGCCATCCTTTTAAGTAAGTTCCATCAAAAATGTAGGAAAACAATAGCCTATGTAAAGCTTATTGAAGAATTAAATGTAGAAGGATTCTATTAACAAGGGCTTTAGTTCCTGCTGATATCCCAGGAACCAAGATAGAAGAGAAACTATCTCACCTGATCTAGTTTGTCACCTCTGTCACAAAGCATTAAGTCTACATTCGATGGGTTAGTTTGGCTTCAAGGTTTCATTTTTTAGAGCTCGACTCCTGCCTCCTCTTCCTTTTGTTTAAATAATGCCCATGACCCAGTGTAACTTTTTAGTTTGCTGTGCCATGCATGGAAGATCTAGGCAGCCAGAAAGCTTTGAAATTAAGGTCCAACTGGAAGTTGGGGCGATATCTGCACCGTGAAGCCAGGGACTCAGTGCATAGCTCATGTCCTGCAGTAGGCAAATCTGAGGACCTTGACATCAGATAGCCCAGTGCCTCACGATTTTTCCAGTAACTTTGTGCCACAGTCCTTAGATAATCTTTTCATTCTAGGCTTCCTCATCAGATATTTCCCCAAAGTTTGCCACAGTTTGTGTCCTTCAAAGTGCTCACAGGGAAGTGGAAGGGAGAGACTTAACCACCTAAAGGGCTATAGCAGATCATAGAGTGATGGACAAAGTGCAAAGAGAGGGAGCAGGAAGAGAGAGACTCACAGAAGTACTGCTGTCAAGTCACTGGTGCAAGTTTCCCGAGGGGATTAGAGTCCAAGCTGAGGGGTTGCACACATACGGAAGCAGAGAGACACAGCATGAGTTGTAGAAAATTGGGAGAAGCTTCCTGTGAACGACTGGGCTTCAGATTCTTGAGACAGGGCACTGGTGGCAAATAGCCTGTCAGGCAGATTGGGGCCAGATCGTGGAGGGACTTGTGTGGTATAATAAGAGAGAAAAAAACTTAGTTTTGAGCCCAGATTGTTAATGGCTGTGCAACAAGAACTTGACCCCTGAATTGAGACAGTGGTGGTTTTTTCTAAGAGACCCTGCTTCATTATGCACGAGGCTCAGGTAATAAACAGGCAAGTAGTTGACATGAAACTATTTATTGTTCAATTATGTGAAATCGTGGTGGTAAGTTTCCACAAATTTGACTTTTTAAAAACTGAGACCTGAAGAGTTAGGATGATATATAACACACAGAAGCAAATTAAAAGGCTGTAACCAATAGATGTAGCACTATTATTAATTAAGGGCAATTAAAGAACAGAGTCACTCTATTGAAAGGAAGGATTGAGAGACTGTTGGGATAATTGACACCAGAACCCTCATTGACCTGAATTACCTGATGTTTTGGCTTTAATTATGTGATTCGTTGCCTCCAATTCCCCATTTTGCTTTGCCAGCATGCTGCAGCATGGTGGCTAAATGGGTCCCAACAAGGAGATGAAGTTCTCAGCAAAGGCGACCAGCAACAATTTCAAGGGGCACCTGACCAGTAAGGGAATAGCAGTGTGGCGTGAATTCCAAAAACAAATATCACTTTTTTCCTAATGCTTTCAATCTGACATACATTTTCTTCTCATTTTAAGAAAAATCAACTATTTTAATTGTGCTTAAACTGTTGCCAAATGTTAAATTACTCCATACCAAATAAGGACAACTTCCTTTCCCCTGTTCCTATGGCCGAGTATCGTTTTGTGCATGGGTACTTTCTCCTATGAATATTTTCTTCCCTTAAACATTTGGTTTCTGTTGTCGGTTCTGGAGATGCGCTTCTTATTTTTGTGAAGATTCCCTAGAGGACAGCCATCACCTGAATCTTACCTGAGTGCTTGTAAACAACAGAACCATTTAAAGTAAATATCAGATGTTGACAACTTACAGTTGAGACAGACTTTAAAAAATAAACACATACCTGTGCTTGTAAAAATGCATTCTTACTTAGGAAGTAGAGACCAAAAATAAAATATACTGCTTTACTCTCCTTGGTATATCAAAGTTAAAAATCGAATCAATATCATTTCAGTATGAGATAGTGACGACAGCATGTGGACATCAGCAGAGTAATTAAAAAGCCAATGACTTGGCAAGATGTAATTTAGCTATAGTCAGTATATACATATACTCAGGCATGTATGGGAAAGTGTGAAATGATTGAGTTTCAGTTATTCTTGTATGTAGCAAATTTGAATTATAATTTCTACTATAAAAAAATTGTTATAGCAACATAACCTTGAAATTCCCCAAGCTTACAGGCACCAGAGATTAAAGAGAAAGAATATTTTTGTTTTACTGATTCTAAAAACCGCACTTTAAGGACTTTTTTCTCCCATTGGTTATAAATTCCCTGTTTCAACTCATAATTCCTGCTGTTTCTGGAACTCAGATGGGGCACCTGCTTAGAAACAATTGCGGAAAACAATAGTACAACTTTGCTTCTGAAGTTGTTTGATGACGTGCACCAGATTCCCCAGGGAGCTTTTCACCCACAATTTAACACATAATGAGGCCTTGCTACTTGTTTACCCCTTATATGACACACTTCAGAAAGACCAAGGTATGCAAAGAAACACAGAAGTTGGAAAATGGGTTTCAGCTCGAGTGCATATCCCAACAGACTGTCAGTAGGTCCTGTGTGGGGATCATCGCCAGGAAAAAATGGCACAATTCATTAGCAGCGTCTGCAGCACACGCAGGAGGCAAGGAGCGCACAGCGATCTTTCTTTGGCTCATTAGAAGAGGCTTGTAGAGAAACATTTCAGAGTGAGGCCACCGATGCACATCATTTTGTCCTTCCTCCAGCCTTCAGAGTCCTGTTCTTCTACTTTACCTACACAATGCCTGGAACAACCCTGTGAACAGGAAGATGTGTGTCAAACACTCCTCTGATTACTTCCCAAGTAGGAAGTGATTATCTTTGCCATTGATTTGCCATAAATGCCTCAGGCACTTATTATTTCAAACTTTCTATATGGTTATGACAGGAATGGTTGGTATAGTTATGGTTTGGAAGAAAACAGTCTTCCAAGTGTAAATGAGTGTAACCACATTTCGTATTCTCATCTTCTTGATGGGTTTCACGTAAAAAGAAAAGTTTTATTTTCTTTTACGAAAACCTAGAAAGTCATTAGTACCTTTCAGAAAATACATTTTATTATTAGCTCAGTTGCTTTGCCATTTCCCACCTGAAAATAAGAAAATTAACATTCACCATTCTACTTCAGAGGAAGAGGAGCATTGCAAACGAGTACCCTCTAGGTCCTTGATATGGGGCAAGTTTGAGACGACTTCCTAATGAGACGAGATTCTAGAACTGGGCCCGTCTCACAGTGCAATTTTTTGCTCTCATGATGCTAAGCACGTCTTGTGGAGCTGGACTGTCCAGTGCAGTAGCCAGATGTGACTATTTAAATGAAAATTAATTAAATAAAACTTAAAATCCAGTTCCTTAGTTACAATGGCCACATTTCAGGTACTCAATAGCCACAGGTGGCTTGTGACTACATTTATGCCACAGTATAGAGCAGATAGATGATGTGTCCATCAACCTAGAAAGTTCTACTGGGAGATGTCTTCTAGAGGCTGCCCTGTGGGCAAAAGACTGGTGCTTCCATTCCCACCCTACTCCCCTTGTAGGGAGTCAACAACCATATGGCAGAAACACAGCCAGAGAGCAGGTCTGCCTGGTGGATTTGGCTTGCAGATTTTTGGTTCTTCCTTTAGTCTACAGATGGACATATTTACTTACAGAAACTGTCAAAATAGCTTCCTGTTTTAAGCCTGGCTTTTACCGTCTGTTTGTCTCACATTGTTACCTGCATCTTATCTTACCAAGAAGACTGTGCGTTAATAAACGCAGGTCTGTGTCTTAAACTTCTTTTCTTTTCCAGCACTGATGACAAGTAGCCATTTGTTGACTCAAACTCTTTTTCTGATGAAAGATTCTAGGTTCTAGACTAAGATATTCTAACAATGGTGGTTCCCACCCCCAATATTTGGGGGTATATACCAAATATAGTGGCTTAAATATATTTTTTGAAGAGAATTTTCTAGGCCATATAATTAAAAAGTCTCATTACTAATAGGGAGACTAAAAAGGTCAAAAATTGGTTTGGAATCCAGTATAGCTCTGAAGGATAATAAATGTATACATGTTTTTAAATACCTTTTGGACAGTAAATAAATCTGGGGAAAATAGTTCAGTAGGATCATCACATACACATATGCTGTATTTGCAGCTTAAATTGAACAACTTAACAGTCTGAAGTTCATTTAAAAAAAAGTAGAGGCTCTTTGAAGTGGTTGTTATGTGCACAAGCTTCTTGTCCCCTTGGGCAAAAAAGAAGAATAAAGGTTACATTTATTAGGGATTGGAAAATATTTGTACTGTGGGACAATTGCTTGTTTGCAACATTAGGGAAAAGTTATAAAAGTGTTTTATTTGCAGTTTTTAATGGAACTGTGGCGATTTCTGACTTTTATGGTCCATTCTGTGTGTAGATTGTCATGCACCCAAGGAGCACGCCTGTATAAATGAGAGGTCTGGGCCTTTGCCTGGCTGCATGCACGGGTGGCCTCTTCGCTGAGGCTGGAGCACATGTTCAAGATTTCTCTTGTGCAGAGACTTCTGTGAGGTCTCCAGAGTAGCAGCAGCCAGAAAGTCAAAGGCTGAAAGGATCGTGGACTGACTCGGTGAATAAAGTTCTGGACAGTACATTACCTCTGGCTGGGAGCATACGGAATCAGTCCTGCAGCTCTCAAAAGGGCGGAGAAAGCGCCTTCGCAGCCTTGGCTTGGCCAGTCTGTGTGTACTGAACCAAAAAACAGAGCGAACAAAGACATGGAAATTTACAGCTCGGGTTAAAGAACTGAGAGGCTAACCCCGGGCACAGAAATCAGTGTTCAAATTGTAGCCCTTGTGTGTATTTCAATGTGTGTTTATCTAAGAGTGCAAGAAAATGCTATATATAAATACATATATTTTTAATTGGGGCAGCAGCATGAAAAAATTGATATATATATATATTTAATATGTGCATTCTTCCTGTGCCTCTGTTGTGGCTGTTCTCTGAAATTAATTTCTGAAAAAAAGTGATGTACATAAGTAATACAGTACTGCTTTTTAAAATAGACTTTTTAATCTACATATGATTTATAAATAAAAATCCACATTTGTTTTAAGGCAGCACTTTACTATTCCAAGGACATTGCATTTTCAGTATCTAATTTGATGTCCTTGATAGTCAACTCCTCATATAAATCTAAAGTTACAGATTGCTTGCACACTTATTATTTTTGGTCATTTGTTCTGCATAATGCTTTTTAGAAACAAGAAAGATTCCTGATAGGTTTCTAAAAGAACCTAGGTGCTTATGAAGACTAGCCACTTGAGTTTTGAAATAAAATAAACTCCAATAAAGTCAATATAGTAAAAGATAAGATGATATGTGGAAGTTAAAATCAAGGACTGTTTATCTAACTGCCCAGATTCAAAACCCAGTTTTTCATTTACTAGTTCAGCAACACCAGTTATTTCCTTACTCTCTGTGCCCTAGTTTCCTCATGTGAAAAATGGGGATAATAAAAGTACCTATCTGATAGAGTTGTTGAGAGTATTAAGTGAATTAATACATGGAAAGCTTTAGAACAGTGCTTGATATATACTGAACACCATCAGTGTTGGGTATTCTAATTGCTATTGTAAGTTAAACAGTTTAAAGTTGGTATTTGTAATGAAAAAGCAGGTGTCACTGTAATTTAGGTGGTGAATATTAGTCCTAAAGACTTGCCCAAAGTAAGTTTGCTTGCTTAGAGATACACACATCAAAGTTTTTCCAAATTCCTCACCAAGTAGAAACAAGCCTGTGAAAAAATATAATAAACATGTATGTGTTTTGATGTAGTCCTACTTGTTGATTTATGTTTTTGTAACTTGTGCTTTTGGTGTTATATCCAAAACTACATGAGATATCACCTCACACCTGTTAGAATGGCTGACTTCCAAAGACAGGAGCCTTGTTGGTGAGGGTGTGGAGAAAATGGAGCCCTGGGCACCATTGATGGGAATGCAAATTGGCACAGCCACTGTGGAAAACAGTATGGAGGTTCCTCCAAAAACTGAATATAGAATACCATATGATTCAGCAATTACACTTCTGGGAATATATTCAGAGGAAATGAAATAACTGTCTTGAAAAGATGTCTGCGCCCCCATAATTGCAGCATTACTCACAATAGGCAAAATTTGGAAACAACCTAAGTGTCTGTCCATGGGTGAATGGATAAAGAAGACATGATATATATGTGCAAAGGAATATTATTCAGCCATGAGAAAGACAGAAATTTTGTCATTTGTGACAATACAGATGAACCCTGATGTCATTATGCCAAGTGAGGTAAGTCAGAGAAAGACACTGTCTGATATCACTTGTATGTGGAATTTAAAATAAGTGAACACATAGAAAAAGAGAATAGAAAAGGGGCAGGGGAGGGAGGGAAGTGGGGAGATATTGGTTAAAGGGTACAATCTTGTGCTTACAAGAAGAATAAGTTCTGGACATCTAATGCACAGCATTGTGATTATAATCAACAATACTGTATTACACACTTCAAAGTTGCTAAGAAACTACATCTTAAATGTTCTCATCACAGAAAAGAAATGTTAATTATAGGACATCACAGAGGTGTTAGCGAAGACTGGTGGTAATCATATTGTAATATATAAAAAAATCAAATCAACACTTGGTGCATCTTAAACTTTTATCATGTTATATGTTAATTATATCAGTAAATTATGTATTTGGTAAATGAAAATTTGTATTTTGCCCAGCTTTCCAATTTCTAGATATAATTATTCTCAGTTTGTAAATAAACTTTTGGTGAGTTTATAATCATTATTTTAAATAATATAATAACATAATAATTTTAAAACCTATCTTTTTCAATTTTATGAAATGTTATCTTTATTCAAAATGCCTCTGTCTTTTAAATATGAACCTTCTGATATTTGCATTTTTTTTCAGGTACCATTTCAGCTGACTTGTTATTTAATATAAAAGTGTGATTTATTTATGGTAGAACATCTGGAAAATAGAGAAAAGCCTAAAAAATCAAATGAGAAGCACCTATAATTCCAATACTTATAGATGACTATTTTTCAAGTTTGGTCATATTTACTATCATTTCTTTACTCCATGCATATATGTGCATCTATCTATATGTATCATACTCATGAAACATAATCAAGATCAAACCACACCGACTTTTAGAGCCATACACTATAGTGTGAAAAAGAGATGCCAAGGGGTAATGAGTGGGGGCCTGGGTGAAGGGGGGTCACACTGTCAAGGGTTCAAATCCTCACTCTACTATTTACTCATGGTCTGAACCTAAGCCAATCCCTGATCCTCTCTCAATCTCATTTTCTTCATCTCTAAAATGGGGATGATAATAATATCAAGGAGTTGTAAAGATTACTTAATATGCTTCAATAAGAATTTAGAAAGTTCTTTTAACAGAGCTCTACTGTTAACTAGCTTTTGAGACATAAGTTTTCATGAAGGCGTCTTCTTTTTGGATGGTTATACTATAAATAATGTGACCATTTATTCCAGGTAGCTTACTTTGGACTCTAGGTAACAGAAAAGCCGATTGAAAGTGGCCTTATCCATAGGGATACTTTTTACTTCACATACTAAGAGGTTTCGAGGGAACTTGCTTCAAAGTAGATTAACCCAGCAACTCAACAGCATCAAAGCTCCGTGTTCTTTTCCTCCCCCTGCTCTTCTATTCTGAGCAGATGGGCTTCTATACAAGGCTGAAGGCCCTCCCGGCTCCAAGACACTCGAACAGTTCCAGGCATTGTGTGCAAACACATCAGTGTCTTCCAGAACTACAAACAAAATCCCTGACTAATATCCTTTATAAGAGCCAAGGAAACCTTGCCAGACGCAGACTTGCTCTTCACGTTTTATTGGTCAGTAATGGGTCACATGCTCCTTCAAAATCACGCAATAGACATGGCATCATTCTGACAGGTTTCACGAATTCTGACTAGAGAGGGCTCATCCTCACTGCAGGCCCTGCAACCTTCTACCTGAATCGGATTGGGGGTCTGTTAGCAGGGAAGAGGAGAGAAAGGCTGCTCTAAACATCCAAGAATGTCCAGCACATTGGTATCATAGTTTTGGCCATTTAAAAATGATGAATATTGATAATTAAGAATATTACTGTATTCAGCATCCCTGAGCAAACTTACTTGTGTACATCTTTAACCATTAAAGAATTCAATTTCCGAAGTGAAATGCCTGGGGGAAAAGTTCTTTGGTTTAAGTCTCTTAATGTATGTTGTCAAACTACCCACCAGAGTAAGTTGTAACCTTGAGTTTATCCATTTTCTTACATCCCAGCTCATATAAGTTGTTGCCATCTTATAGATCTCTGCCAGGTGAAAATTGGTATCATTTATTTTGATTCATAGTTCCTTGACTACTGGTCCCCTTGCTAAACTTTTATTTCTCATATTCAGGTTACATAGACCCTTTCAAGTTTCCTACATAGATAACCATGTAATATATGAATACTGAGAGTTTCAATTCTTCCTTTTCATTTCTTATACTTTTTTTTTTTTAAATATGGAACACTTCACGAATTTGCGTGTCATCCTTGTGCAGGGGCCATGCTTATCTTCTCTGTTTCGTTCCAATTTTAGTATATGTGCTGCCGAAGCGAGCACCATTTCTTACACTTTCAAATGCTTTTCTCGTACACACTATGCTGGCTGGGCTGTACGGCATAATATTGATTAAATTGTGATACTGGACATTTTTGTCTCGTTCCTTACTTTTAGGCAAACGCTTATGATGTTTGAAGTTTGTGAAGGCTTTTTTCTTCTTTTTATAAATACCCACAATCAGGTAATTCTCTCCTTATTACAATAAACATTTTTTTTAATGTTAAGAAGTTGAAATCTATCAATGACTTCCATGCATTTATCGAGGTGATCATATCATTTTGTTCCTGAAATCTACTAAAATGGTGAACATTTACCCATTTTCTAATGTTATCCTAGGATTCCATGGGATAAATCCATTTTGATTATGATGAATTATCATTTTATCATTTTATATAGTCCTGGATACCATAAGAAGCCATCTTTGGGCTTTTCAAAGTATTTGAGAGAATAAACAAAAGCCCCTGGAAATTTCACTGTAAAGGTAGAGCCAGAGCTACAGCTAGAAAAATGCAATTTGTTGCTGAAATTGTAACCCTGTATTTATTCTCTAATGGTGATTTTGAGGTGTGGGCTGTGGAGGGTGCAGAGCTAAGAAGAAAATCTAAGGCTGTGTTGCTGTCTTTTATTCTGAGTGCTATTTGCTTTTTCAAAAACACTTCCCACTGCTATGGGATTCAGTTGATTTTGTAAAATGTGTTACCTGAGATAAATGTGGGAAAGCAGTGATTGTATCAATATTGTTAAGAATGTAAATTGTCTGGGCTCTATGGGAACTCTAATTAAGGCATACTGATCACCTGCGTTTAGAGTTGAAGGGTCATTGTCTCCAACTGTCATGGGGAAGCTTCAGCCTCTTAAGTCAATACCTCAAAAATAATGTATCTGAATAATGTAAAGATGTCATAAAACATCAATATAATGCTCCCCAGGATCGTTAGTTTGCTAATTACTGCCTAAAAGATGACAGGCAAATACTTCTTAAAAATGAAGGATAACAGAAAAAAAGGAAATTTAAGTTTTTTAAAGATTAGACATCTAATTGAGATATGGATAATGATTTGACATTGAAATAAGCTACAATCAAGAAGGAAGAAACCAAGAGACCACAATTCATACTCATTGAGCACCTATTATACTCGAGGAACTTTTTTGTTTATCCAATATCGCATGACCACTACTTTATAGATGAGGAAACTGAAGCCTGTAGAAATTAAGCATCTTGCTGTAATTGTGCAGCCATTATGGGACTGAACTAGGATTCAAATGAAGTCAAGTTATCTTTAAAGCCAAGACCCCTTTTCAGTTTAGTACCCTGGAGAATATGAAAGGAGACAGTTAAAAATGATGGTCTCTTATGCCATTATACTTAGTCAACAATGTTAACTCTATTTTCCTTGTGATGGAATATATCTTATCTGAATATCTGTGTAAAATTCTGTTTCCCCATTTATGTACCTTCTAATTACATAGGCACTTGCTTCATTTTTCACTTTCTTATCCTGATTTTTCTAAAAATTCAGAAGGGTTATTGTGGTTTCATTTCAGTTTTTCCTTCAAAAAAAGGTGAGATGGAATTAAAGGGATGGATAACTACTTGTGAATAATTCATATATTATTCATGTTGTGCCTCTGTTAATATTTTTTACTTAAAAAATCTATCAGCCTTGCAACAACATGGATGGAGCTAGAGGGTATTATGCTCAGCAAAATAAAGCCAGGCAGAGAAAGACAAGTACCAAATGATTTCACTCATCTGTGGAGCATAAGAACAAAGCAAAAACTGAGGGAACAAAACAGCAACAGACTCACAGAATCCAAGAATGGACTAACAGTTACTAAAGGGAAAGGGACTGGGGAGGATGGGTGGGGAGGGAGGGATAAGGGGGAAAAAGGGGCATTACGATTAGCACATATAGTGTGTGTGGGGCATAGGGAAGGCAGTATAACACAGAGAAGACAAGTAGTGATTCTATAGCATCTTACTATGCTGATGGACAGTGACTGTAATGGGGTATATGGTAGGCACCTGATAATGGGGGGAATCTAGTAACCACAATGCTGCTCATATGATTGTATATTAATGATACCAAAAAAATATCTATCAGCCTTTCTAAAATAAAAATGGGAAAGGGAATGGACAAAGAGCTTTGAAAAAATATAGAGAGAATTTAATGTTATCGATACACAAAAGAGAACAAAAACAAACCATTTTCAGCATAATAAAATTTTATTGAAAATCATAATGTTCAGTTTTGACATGAGTTTGAGCAAATGGCTTGGGAAAATGGGAATCACATCATATTCAGGTGGTTGAAAGAAAAATTTATATAATAGAATGTTTTTCTGAAGGGCAATTTGGCTAAGTGCACAAATATCTCTAAAATATGCATACTCTACGACCCCAGGTACAGAGCACAGAATACTCTGCCTATCTTTGGTAGAAAAGGTTTTGTTATAGGGTATTAAGAAGTTTATAGAATTATTAAGACAACTAAAGAGACTCAAGGTTGAATTTGAGGGAATGACTCAGATACATGCTAGAACTGGTCACCAACGGCAAGACACTATCACTGTAAGTCAAAGTGCGGAGCTGCCACTCTTGGTTCTGGCTCCAGAACCTTGTCACTTTGCTGTATTACTAGGGATTTCACTAGTGGAGGCCTCGAGCCTGTTTTCTCTCCCCAGTTCTGAATTCACGATTCACAGAAGTACGTCTCACGGCAGAATCTGAATGGCATCCAGAACTCGAGCCGGATTGAGTTCCGGTGAAATAAGTTCTAGCATTTCAGCCTTTGCAGTATAAGCAGGCGTTCAGGGAGGAGCTGGACTAGATACTGATGAGCCCACCCTCTGCTTCTGCCGCACTCACCGATTCTACTTCTAGGAACTGATTTTAGAGGAAGAATTATGGATGTGATAAAAAATGTAGCTAAAGGATATTCATCGTAGTGTTGTTGATACTACTGGAATATTGGAAACAATTTAAATGACCAAAAATAGAGGACTGGATTTAGTTCTGGAATATTATGGAACTATGAAAAATGATGCTCTAGGAGAAAATCTAGGGATTTTGAGTTTGGTAATGAGTTTTTAGATACAGCAATGAAAACAAGTCCATGCAGAAAAAAAAATGATAAATTGAATGTCATGAAAATTAAAAACTGCTGGTGAAAGGCAATGTTCATAAAATGAAAAGACAAGACACAGAGTAAGAGACAATATTTGCAAAACATATATCCAAGAAAGGACTTGTGTCCAGAATAGACAAAAAAAACTATTAAAAGTCAACAATAAGAAAACAAAGAACCCATTAAAATCTGGACAAAAGATCTGGACATACACATCATCAAAGTAGATATATATGGCAAATAAGCATATGGGAAGATGCTCCACATCATACGTCATCAGGGGAATAAAATTAAAGCAACAATGAAATAAGACTACACACCTATTAGAATGGCCAAAAAAAAAACCTAAACAAAACACCACACAGAAAAAAAAACAAAAACAGAAAACAAAACACCTGATAGGTTCAAGTGCCAAGGAGGATCTGAAGCAATAGGAGCTCTCATTCATTGTTGGTGGGACTGTAAAATGGTGCAGTTGCTTTGGAAGACAGGTTGGGGCCGTTTCTGATAAAGCTGGACAGTATTATCATATGGTCCTGCAATCATGCTACTAGGTATTTATCCAAATGAATTGAAGACTTAGGTACACAAATGTTCATAGAGGCTTAATTCACATTTGCCAAAAACTGCAATTAACCAAGGCGTCTTTAAATAGGCAAATGATAAACAGTGGCATCTCCAAACAATGGAGTATTATTTGGTGATAAAAAGTCAAGAGACATGAGAAGACACAGAGGAAACTTACATGCATGTTGCTAGGTGAAAGAAGCCAGTCTGAGAAGGGTACATACTTCCAACTACTATGCATGTCATTCTGGAAAGGTAAAATATGGAGGGGAGAGGAGAGAGGGATGAATAGGCAACACAAGGGATTTTTTTAGGACAGTGAAACTATTCTGTATGATGTTATAATGGTGGTTACATCATACATACATTGTTAAAATCCACAGAACACAACAGAGAGTGAACTCTAGTGTAAACTATAAACTAGTTAATGATAATGTATCAGTATTGCTCCATCAATTATAACAAATGCACCACACTAATGCAAGATAAGAGAAGTATGCAGAGAAGGTGGTGTATGGGAATTGTCTATAATTCTGCCCAAATTTTTGTAAATCTAAAACCTTTAAAAGGTCTGTTAATTTAAAAATATGAGGCTATACAAGAATATTGAATGTCACAAAAAAGTACTCTTAAAACATTAAGTCAATCAAACAGATAACAGAATTCTATCATCCTATTTTTATTTACAATATATGTACAAGTACACACACAAATATTTACTCATGGACAAAGACTTGAACATCTACTCAAAAGGTCAGCAGTCATTGTCTCTGAGCTATGGAATGAAGCACAATTAAAAAAATTAATATGAATTATATATTGACTAATTAACAAAACATGACTCTCAAAATTTATTATGAATTTTAGTATAAACTTGTATCACTTTTTTGAAAAGAAAAAACACAGTTGTTTAAAAAAGCATCTACCAAAATATCTAGTACAAATAATTATTTTTAATTGGTAAATTCTACCAGTAATTTCCCAAAGTGATACAAACTTGTTTTTCTCAAGAAACAAACATCATTTACCTAAAAACATTTATGATAAATTATTTTCCTCTGCAGATAATTATTTTATAATGCCCACTAGTTATTTTTGCAGAGATGGTAGTCCACAATATGAAATTCACAAAGCCTGAAATTGAGGTCACTACCTCTGGGTCTGTGTCTGTTCTTCGAGCATTCCTTACATCTGAAAACTGCAGTGTTCCCCTCTCAATCTTCTGGAGCCAAAATCACAGGCATCTTTCAAAACTTGTCCTTTAGCTTTCACATCAAGATTCTCTCCTGCCTCCCTAATTCATCATCATGCAATCCCAGGCTTATTTTTATCAAAATGTCCTTCTTTGAAAGCCACCAATAGCTGCATTGTCTAAAGAATAAGACTCCAAACTCTAGTTGAGTGTTCACATTTTCCCTTGGCTGCCCCAATTTACCTATCCAGGTGCATTTTTTAGGATAGTCCCAATCCTACCCCGTGTTCCCTACACCTCCACATTCTGTATACCACTGTCTCTGCACCTCCATTCCATTCTCACACTTGGAATCTGCTTCTCATAACTCATTCCTCCAACCTCAATATCTGTGGCTATCGAAATTCTATTTTTCCTTTAACCAGCTCCTTGAAACTTTTCCTGTTTTTCTTTAATCCCCATCAGAATCCATCCATCTCCTTTGTGCTCCCCCAGAACTATGCTGAGCCTTCATTATACTTCTTATAATCTCCATTTTGTAAAGTGAGGGATGCCACATCCATTTCCCTTGAAGACCAAAAATACCTTTAGCATAAGGACCATGCTTTTGTATCACCTAAAACACACAAAGTGCAGATCTTTGCACAATAAATGGCTGTTAAATTGAATTGATTTAAATTACATTAGAAGTCATTTGAAAGTGCTAGCAAAATACCATTAATGGTGTCTGTGTAAGATGCTTTGAATTAAGTGTGAGGACAAATACATTAATGCTAACATGCTCTCAAGCAAACACCACCAGCTCTGCAGTGACGATTATCAAACATCAGCTTCCCTACCCAGGGCTTGTGATTAGAATGCTTGATTCTGTAAGTACAGAAGAAGTACACTTCTCTTATCTGACCCAAGGTTAGAACACTGCATCATAAGATCAGTGTAAGAAAAGTGTAATAGAGGCACAATTTGAGAGGTGACCTGAGATGATTTTATGTGTACAAACATGTTTGTGTTACTGCAGCGAAACAATGGTGAAGGAAGCAGAGGAAATAATGCGTGATTCCTTTCTCTTCACCCCTTCCCCTAAAAACCAAATTAGAAAAACAATTGATGACCCAGATATTCCTTTTGTTGAAAACAAAATGTTCTTCCGCTGAAAGTGATTATTTGAACATTGCTTCATATGGGAACATGTAAAATGTGGTTTGACATCCCTTCAAGAAAGAAACTGCTATGTTAGTATTCCAAGGTCCTCTGTGAATTTGTGAAGGCTTTTAATAATTACTGATTTTTAATTTATTAGTAGTGGAATGCACATCAAATCATAAAATGGCATTGCCTATGAGTAGACAAGTAATGATTCTATAGCATCTTACTACACTGATAGACAGTGATTGTAATGGGGTATGTGGGTGGGAATTGATAATGGGGGAAATTTAGTAACCACAATGTTGCTCATCTGATTGCATATTAATGACACCAAAAACAATGGCATTGCCTATAATGGAATTTGAAGAATCCCTTATTAATTTCTATCATAGAAACATGTATTCGCACTGAGGTAAAAAAAAAGAAAAACCTCTAGGTGCTGTCCATGGTCCTGTAACACTTAACTAGAGCAGCAAAATCCCAGATATAAAAGAACCATAAAGGAAAGCCTTCAGTGTGCAGTATCTTCTTATAATCATTTAACTTTCCACTTGATTCAAGAAAGAATATTTTGCTTAATTTCTTATTTATTCATTTGCATACGAAGTTGTGGCCTATATGGACTATAAACCACTGACCCTTTTTATACCAGCTGTTTAGTGTCATATATATTGCAGTTTACTTTTATATAGCTGAAAAATAAGCTTTGTGTAACAGTAAAACAATGAAACAAATCGTTAACTCCTCAGAAGATTGTAGTAGCCTGGTAAATATCTTCTGTGTGTGTGTGTATGTGTGTGTGTGTGTGTGTGTGATACTCATTTTTTGTCCAACTTCTGCATTTAAATAGATTGTTACTCTGTTGTGTAGGAGTCAAAGAAATCAAAAAAGGAACTTTACACACAATATACACATAAAGTTTGCTTAAAAAAACTTCTTTTAGTAAAAATACCTGCTTTTGAGATATTTTAAAAACCAAAATATTCTAATCCATAATTACAAGAAGTGTTGGATCTCTTACAGTGCTATTGCTTAGGCAAATAATTTTCACTGTCATTATACCATGCATCCTTACAAAATTCCTCAATACAATGAAAATAACACACCAAGCAAATAAAATAATTGTGAATCCAGAAATAAAACCTTGAACTTAATTTGTTCCTGTGTCCAGAAATTCAGGGCAAGACTGGACTGGAGAGATGGTATAGTGCACTAAAATTTAGAGGCATGAAATGACCATCTATAAGAGTGCTGCTTTAAGTTTGAATTCTTTCCATTTATCATCTTGTGTCACACCTGAAATACTGCCCAAATTCAGTGTATATTTTGTGTGTGTGATAATCTAACTTTATAGGGAATAGTCTAGTGATCCTCGTTTACTATCAAGATGTAATGCTGGTGATTAAATTACAGATGACACACCACATCAATTCCTATTAAAGATGTGCAGGCAGTAAAATGTTTATATTTCAGTAGATGATTTGAGCCATCTCTCTTGCCCATTTTTTATTATATTAACCTTGATGATTATCAGTGAATACTTCAGACTGCACTTGCCCAGCTTACACATTTGGCATCTTATTAAGGCAGGTATTTTTTTTTTTTTGATATATTCACATGCTAGTACTTCTGTAGGTGGTTGTAAGTTTAAATGAGAAGATGTGTATCAGAATGGTTGGTACACTTTAAAGTCCTATAAAAAATAAGATGGGACATTATATTTATGCAACAGATATTTATGTAGCACTGATTATGTGTCAGACATTCCTGTAGGTACTGGGAATAGGTTAGTTGAAAAAAAAATCCCTGCCTTCATGAAACTTATACTCTAGTGAGGAGAGACAGAGAATAAAGAAGTGCAATATATATTATTTGATGATGGGAAGGCCTTTAGTGAAAAATAAAGAAAAGAGAGGGGATAGGGCAGGATGGGTAGATACTAAGAGCTGAAATTTAAAGTAAAATGGTAAGGGAAGGCCTTAAGAGTGAAGGTGGCTTTAACAAAGACCTGAAAGTGTCAGGGAAGGGATGATTGCAGACTGAAGATACAGCTAAGGAGATTATGTGGTATGTTTCACACCAAAAATACCAGTGTGAGTGAGGAGAGGAGTATTAAGATGACATGAGAGAGTGAAGGTTACAGGCACAGGATCATGGAGAGGATTGTAGACACGTAAATTCTGTATTGACATGTGACTGGCTTTGGCCAATGTGATGTGAGCAGCAGTGACACTGTTACTTGGAAAACCGCGTGTGCCTCACCTCTCCTTTCGTTTCCTCTGAACTGCCACTGACAAAGTTACATTTCGTGGCTCCTACAGTAAGCTGGGTCCTCGTTGAGAAGAAATGATACAAAGTAGAGTGTTCATCTCACCTGTAGTAGACAAGGTAATGTGAGTAAGAAATAAGCCTTTGTTGTTTAAGGCATTAAGATTTTGGGTTGTGACTATAGCATAACAGAGCTCCTCTTAGTTTATAGGACATCATTAGAGGTTCTGAGCAGAGGAGTTACATAATATGACGTCTGTATCAAGTGGTTATTCTACCTTCTGTGTTGAGTTAGTCCATAAACGAACCCAGGGCAGACCTAAGAGATGAGAACGGTCTATTCCAGTTGCACAGGCAAGAGATGATTGCAGCTCAGACCAAGGCAATAGCAATGTAGGTAGCAAAACCTGTTAGGTTTGCAGGTCTATTTTGAAAAGAAAGCAAATAGAATTTTATGATATAATCCATGTGGGATATGAGAGAAAGAAGAGATTTAAAAATGACTTCTGTTTGTGGCTTGGCCAATTGGAAAGATGGAGTTGCTTGTTACTGAAATGGAAATGACTGTGGAAGAAATGAGTTTTGAGTGGCCAGATCAGGAGTTATATCTTGTACATGTTAGGTTTGAAGCGAGTATTAGCCATCTAACTGAAGATATGGAGCTGATGGCTCTATATGTAAGTCTCAAATCCAGGGAGACATCTAGGCTGGTGATACAAATGGAAGAATAATCAGCATAGGTATTTAGTCATTTAAAAATCATTTTTCACCTAACTCCATTATCTAGATTATCTAAAGATTTATTTCTATTGGCTATCTTTTATTTCTCTCTCTTTCAAAATGTTGTAGTGTTTTCTTTTGGCATTTTCAGTAATTTTGGATGAATGCTAGAAATTATGAATTTTAAAAGACACTCATTGCCTTACAGAGGCTGCAAATGATGTCACATTTCCAGGCTTGCCAAGGCCAAAAGCATGGTGACTGATCAGGCTAGGTTGTACCCCTTGTTTGGCCTTGTTTCTGCTTTCCAGAAAACCAGATAACCTATGAATTCATTCTTGCAGGTCATCTTCTAGAACAACACAACTCTCTCTCTCTCAGTTTCTTTCTCTCTAGATTGTAGGCCCCAAACTCTAATCTTTGTTTTGTGAGGCTGCTGAAGCTCTGCTCTGCTTTTTAGAGAGTTTCTGCTCAAGTTTTGGGTCTCTTGCCCTATTCAGACCTGGAATTTGAAAAGCGTCTTGAAGGGGGAACCAATTATGGGCATGACGTTTCCCCAAGTCTTCCCCAAATATCCACTATTTCTCCTTCCCCTTCAAGTGGCCCCTGTAGATAAAAAGGCATAATGCTAAGCCTCCCATTTGCTCAAAATTGACAAGTGGGCCAAAGTAAATGATTAAGGATGGCAGCTCTCTTTTAGCAGTTCTTTTCCTTTCCAAGTTTTAGCACCTTCGATTCTTGTTGTCTCAACAACTCTGTGTTGGCTTTCAAATGTACAATTTCTGAAAATTTTTTTGGCTTTCGTAGTTCTCGGTGGAATGCTGGTCTTCTGCTGCCCACTTCATGCCAGTTTTCAGATAATATTTAACATCATGGGTCTGGTTGAGGTATGAATGAATGAAATAAAGAGTAAGTACTGCAGCCTGGAACACTTAAAAATTGATAGGTATCTATAAATACAAGGAAAAAAAATCTATTCTGTATGATAATGAATTGCATTTAAGAAGGTTGTATCTTATAATTCAATTGTTCATTATCACTTTCACTATATTTTCAGTATTCATGCTTTTTCTTTCCCAAATAATTAGCTGTTTAACAGTTGAATATGGGACTCCAGTCGGCACAAGTTCCTTTGGGATTCTTCTAATAATTTCCTTTTCTCCCCCTGATGAACTGAAAAAGGTGATTTTGTTAACAATTTCATTCATGGGTTAAAGCCACAGATACTTTCAATAGGAGGGAAATTTGAATATGAATAAAATTGTAGAAGCTCTTGAAACCAGTACATTTAATCTCCTATGACTCCTGTTATCAATTAGTCTCTAGTAGGAATGGGGTAGGATGGTCAAATTAGGATCATTCCAGAAGACTTCAATGAGGAGACAGTTTATGGAGAGTGGGTGTTTACAAGAGATAGTGGCTAGGATACAGAAGGCCCTAGCTAGAAACACAGGGCATCATTATTACCCCGAAGCCTGGAAGAGCAACATAAGTTACTAGACTCTGGGACAAAGAAGGCCAGGTGCTGACAGGCAGCCCATAGTGACCGCATAAGGAGTTCATTTCAATGCTCCGTCCAAACTTTGGCCTTGTTTCTGTTTTCCAGAAAACAAGATAACCTATGAATTCATTCTTGCAGTTCACCTTCTAGAACAACACAACTCTCTCTCTCAGTTTCTTTCTCTCCCAGAGTGAACACAGCTACAGTACTCTGTATGTCAAATACAGCATGCCTTAGCATACCTCACACAACTATGTGAGTTCATCTGATAGAACTCTGATACCAAAGCTGGTAAAACTATAAAGATACAAACTGGACTTAATGACATGCTTAATGAACCTGTCCTAAACACAAAGTAGCAAGTATTTCCTCTAATAAGCATTCTTCATATCCTTTTAAAAATCTATCCTGATACACACCCAAAACAGTTTGGGAGTAGTTTGCTGAAAACATAAAAATCACAAAACTAGATGGCATGGAAGGTTGGGAACCAACTTGTTTTGATCTAGCACTCATTCATTGGAGTTCAGACCTTTGAGGCTGAATCTTTTCCTCTTCATGTTCACTTTTGAAGCCTACGCTTTCAGAAGCTTAAAAAGTGTTTTAACCTTGACTCATTTTTCACCTATAATTGATATCATAATGTAACTTCCTTGTAAATATCAATAGAGAAGTTACATCGCCAATGTATGTAGAGACTGAGATAGCTCTATCGGAGTTATGGGTTACTAGAGTATCACTAGCACATTACTGATTTTGTAAATAAAATAAAACTTGATTCTAAAAGCTGTCTAAGGCCTCACGGTGACTGTTTCTGGGGCCCTGATGTGAGAAGACTGGTCTAGAACCGAACTCATAGCTCTTGACAAACTGGCTTCCCTCCATGGGTATTGTTTTAACTTTCTCTTTGTCATAATTCTCCCGTGACCTGGAAACGACACATTGAAATGATATATTCATCCATTCACTTAACCAATGATCATTTATCAAGCATATACCATCCTGGAGATGAAGACAAATCGTGAAGGATCTCAGTCTAGAAAGCATGATGGAAAAGTTAACAGTGTCTTAAGTCCTATACTAGATCTTTGCTCATGAGCTGTGGAAGTCCTGGACAGGCCCTGAAAGACCCAGTGTGCGTACATGTGTGTGAGGGAGTGGGCTCTGGGGAAAGGTTTACTCCCCTTTCCCAAACAGGGATCACGTTCACTTTAAAACATTTCTTGGAAATCAGCCTCCCTTTAGTGTCATGCCTGCAATTCCCTGAGCTGAGGACTCACTACCTTCTGCATGACCTACTGTAGTTGTCCCTTAGTCTCCTAAGTTCCAGTTCCTTCTGCCTACGCCCCACTCTTCCAATTACTGGCGCATTATTTTCCCTCTAGGACAGTATCTGCCTCCATCTAATACGTGACCTCTTCACCTAACCCTTTGCTCTAAAATATACTCCTTGTGCTCACCTTGTTCCCTCTGAAAATCTTGCCATTTCCTCAAAGTCCAGCTTGAAGTTAAATACTCTCTCTTCTAAGCTCCCATACATTTTTGTATTTTTTTAATACTACTTGTGACAGGTTTGTTTTATGTTTTATTCCTCTTGCTAGTTATATATGCTTTTTGAGGGCCCTGATCCCATCATTTATTTAGTTTTCTGTGTGTCACATAGCAACTAGTATGATGTCTTTGCATATGAGGGATGGGACTGAACTTTTTAAAAATTGAGTTATGCAAACATTCCATAAATATTAAAGCACGCTAGAGATAAACTCTAATTTTATCTAGTATTAACACATTTTGATGGTAGGTGGAGTGACACTGGAAAGGCATAAATTTATCTTTATTAGATATATCCAGTAATTAAAGGGTCATATAAGTGAAACCTGCAAAAGTTACTTTTATATACATCAGTCAAATACAGCAAAATTTTATTGAAAATATTTAATAGCCTGAGATGGCCCCAGAACCCCACTGAATTCTAACCTAAATGTGTCCTCTTGCATGTTAGATGTTGCATGTTGAAACCAGAGTTGAAATAAAGTACTTCCTGTTTAACAAAATTGGTAATTTACTGGTCTTTGTCTCCATGTAAAAAAATTCACTCTGAGTATATTTATATTTTGAAACACAAACTCCCTCACTTAAAATCAATCAATTTCTTCCTCCCGTTGAGCTGTCAGAAAGGAGAGATTTGGTAAACTGCATGTCACCATCAGCTATTGGTAGCCAGTGATTTGTTCTGAATCCAAAGGCTAAACCAAACCTCATACTGCTGTGTGTCAGATACAATTGGTCCACAGTCAAAGTTTTACAGCTCAGACAGGGCAGACTTTATCCTTCAGGCTGCTACTTAAGATAGCTACGACCCTGAGGGGAACCAGTCAACAAAACAGACAGACAAGAGGATGTGATTTGTATGCATCCCTTAGCCAGCTTGCATCACCCCTGACCTACAGGTCAGGCAGCAAATGACAGCAGGGTGCGTGCACCTGATCAGACAGAATCTTCTCATTACAAAGCCTGGGAAGAGGGGCTACTCCTCTGTGTTTACCCACAGACCAGATGCAATCTACCTAGGAAATGAGCAAAAAATACACTGATTGAGCTCAACAAGAAGATGTGACGGACATGTAAATAGCTTATAAAATTTTAAATCAATCATTTATCCTGCTAAACTTGGGTGAACACAGGATGATTATACAAAGGGAAGTTTATCAAAGAGAGGAAACAGTTTGTTTAATCACGGATGGGCCATCCAAAGAAAGCTAACCTGAGCGAGTAACCTTTATTGAATTGCAATAGGGCAACTTTATCAAATACACTTGGCCATGAGCATTTGTTTCAGAATAGATTTTGGTTAAGTGTGAGCCTGCAGTGGCAGTGCAAGTCTGCAAATGTGGTTTCTTTTAAAGTTTGGGATGTTGCATCAGCTTTCAGACATTTAAAAGAAATCTGGTCTTCCGAATGATGTGTAGTGAAATGAGAATGACTGTGGAGGGAGTAGACTGGATTTCTACGTGTGGTAATTCTTAAGAACAGGGAGGAGAACTGTATCTTGGATTATTGGAACTAGCTTTGCCTGAGACCCTTTGAGTCCAGGAGATGACCTCTGGAGGTGTCCGTGAGAGCTCTGATTCCAGATACCAGTATTTCTGATACAGAGATTCATCATGGAACTGCTCTGGCCCTCCATGCGCAAAATTTCATTGACCCGATGGTAGTCATTGTATACACAAAAACGCATCATTCCATCATTGCAAAGTTGGTCTGTACAGTGGGTCTTAAGCTTGTTTCTGAAATATTTGAGTAATAAAGGAGCATGTATATATGTGTTTATACATATGCCATATATATCTCATCATAAACAATGTCTTTATACCCACAAGAATACTGAGATGATGAATGAAATCACACAGGGAGTTTCTATCAGCATGTGTGGCCAGAAAGTTGAGTCATTCAACTCTCCATTAATAGGCATTATCTTCCCCTTACACTGTAAATTCACAGTTTCACAGACAGTGGCTTACTGATCATTGTGTCTTCAACATGTAGAGCAACACCTGCTGACTCTGAAGAAGACCTAGGCTTGAAGGTATGCAAAGGATCAACTGTAAACCCTACCACTGCTGTTGACTAAGGCAAAGCAGATAGAAGGCCTTCTCATCCCTTTAATGTTCAGTTAGGTCTCTTAGGATTTCTTTTCCTGCTAGGCTTACCCTTCACGTTTATATTAAACAAACTTTAGTTTTAGCATTTTTTAAGATATTGGGCTTAGAAAGTTTACGGAGGTAAGGGAAAAGATATTCAAGAGGCGGTGTTTTTGCTGCTCCAGGAACTTTGGACAAATTACTTAAGTTTTCTGAGTCTCATTTTTTAAAAATTTGAAACAAAGGAAGAGTTAGGCAAACCTCGTAAAATTGTAATACTTTTAAAATGAGAATGTATGTGAAATTATTTGTAAAATATGAATGTTTCAATGTGAATACTGTTATTTTTCTCTCCCTTTGGAGTGATTCAGAGCTTAAGGAATTATAGTCAAATATGGAAATTTAATACTATGGAAACTTTTGGTAATAAATACATTCTGTGCTGCACACAGGTATCTCATGCTGGGATGTTAAATAACAAGAGCTTGAATAAAGAAAAGAATCTGGTGTCCTTTCGCACAGAGTTTTTGAATGTCGTAGATAAAAGTACAGATACAGTTAGGCTTCAGTTTTAGATAAACAATAACTTCTTTTAATGTAAGAATGTGCCATATGACATTCAAATTTAACTGGGTACACTGTATCTTATGGGCAAACCTATATTGGCATCAATAAGCAATCTAAAACCTTGATTAACTATAACCCAGCTTTCTTCTAAAACTCTCCTTTATATTCCTGTATTAAGCAGATGTCATTATTTTATCTTCATTTTAGTTGTCTGATTGCATGGATATGTTTTGTCATAAACTACCTCAAAATATTGGGAAAAATACAGTATGACCAAGAAATGAAAAAAATGCAATGTGCTCCATTAATCTCCAAACAGTCAGTCCTTCCTCTCACCCATCATTTATTTGATCAATATCGCTGGGGCACCGCTGTGCATTAGCACATGCTTAGATCCACACTCACTGTTTTCTACAGTTCTTTGTATTGCCAGGGCTGGAAGTCTGCAAGCTAGATGTTCACAGTTCTTTTGCCCTTGCTATTAGTTTTTTTTCACTAGGTGGGATGCACTTCCTTACTGGAAGGTTGAGGAGAAGGGAAAGACTAGTTTTCCTTCCATCAGTTTCTAGCAGTGGTTGACCGGGAGTGATTGCAAATGGCTGTGGGCTTTGCAGAACATTTCAGCAGCTTCCGTAGGAGTTCTGGTTCCTGACTTCTCTCCCTATGGCAGGAATGGGATTCCAACCGCAGTGGCAGCTACAGAGGCTGGGCCTCCTCATAACTCTGCAGCGAGTGAGGGTTTATGGCCATCATCCTAAAGATGGAAGCAGTTTCCTACTCTTTACACAAAGCCTTTCTTATGCCTTGCATTTCTCTAATTCCTTCTCATATTCTTCTTGCTCTTGCATGAGACCCACTACCCGTATTAAAATCCTGATGTTTGAAATACATGGAGTGTTTCAGCTTTATCGACAGGTACAAGAGTTCATGGGTGGAGAAGTTTGAGAACCCCTGGTCCCCTGCATAACTGTCACCTTAGGTCATCTCTGGAATCATGTGATACAAAAATAATGGAAGAATCTTGTAGGACATGGTTCTTTTTAACCAAAGAGACCTCTTAGCATGGGAATTTTAGGGAGGCGTCTACAATTACTGATGGGCTAAGTGGAAATCAAATCCATATCAAAGGAGTCTCCATTTATCCCAACGTAGATGGCAAGCAGGAAAGTAAACATTTGTGACTGAATTTGGTGTCCTTAGCTACCCATGAATAATAGCCTGACCAGTCAGTAATAGTAACACATGTGCTATGAAAGAAAAAAAGGCCTGTAGATATAAGTTATATTAAATAAAACTATTTCCCCTGATATCTTACTAGGAGGGACATTTATTGGCAGATAATCTGTATTTTATATAATTACTTTGTTGAATTGAGTTTGTTTTACTTCTTTGCTCCTAGATGGATCAAAGCCTTAATTAATGTAGAGTTTTCAAAATACCTTTTTACTTAATCTATTACAGGATTTCATTATCCTATAGTCAAGACATTATATCTTATCTCTAATTAAATTTTCTGTTCTTGAAATTTCAGTCTATTTGCTCTTTATCTTTTTTTTACTTGAAAAAAAGAATGCATCTGGAATCTCCCTTCGTACCCTGCATATTCATGAAGATAATTAATCATTAGCCTTCCTCCTCAGTAATTGTTCTTTTTCTCTGGTGAAGAAATCTCTATTCCATTGACCTTTAGGCATGATAGTTTCCACACACTACTAGTTCTCTGCACTGAGAATAGCTCACTTGAACTTGCCCATCTTTTACCTGCCACAGTTAGAGCTAAGTTTTCTTGAATCCTGTTAAAGAGTGTTGCCTAGGAAGTTATTTAAAGGAAAAAATATTTGTTTTGCTTTCACCAGAATGCAAAATTGGTGTGGAGAATATCTGACAAAATTTGGTTGGAGATAGACCAGTCTGGCTTCATAAAATACTTTCTAAATTTATAGCATCGTGGATTCAGATGTTCCAAAATAATCTTAGTTCAGGCAGCACATTTCCTCTTTTACAGGGAAACATCCTGAAAACATAAGGCCAGATTAAGTTAAATGTACTCTATAAGAAAACCTCAGTAAAAGTCTGGCTTGAGATAAAGCCTGAACTGAGACAAATGATGAAGGATTCATAGCTAGTTTTGACATTTTTCTCCTTAAATCACTACAAATTTAAAATAATTAAAACTAAAAGAACCAGCAAATAAACCCCTGGAGTAAAAAAAAAAGCCTAATGTTCATTCTTGTCTTTGACTATGTTGTAGTTCCTGGCTTGGGTCATGCACACAGTAGATACTAATGCAAGGCATAGAACTTATCATCATCTAGCAATAGTAATACATTTTACAGTAGTAGTTTATTTAGACATAATAATAGTGATAGTGAATTCAAAACCTATTTGACAATTTCAAAATGCTTTATAAAGAATACCTGGGGAGGAGAAAAACCAGTTGCTGTTTATGACAAAGTGCTCATTAATGCTTTACATTGTAGTAAAATTTTAATACATAATATACATTATGGTGCATAGCTTATATCATAAAAAATTGCTAGAAGAACCTGTGGATTTTGTTTGTTTTTAAAGATTAATATCTTACATACTTCATACATGTACACTAGAATAAACATAAGGAAAGGAAAATATTACTTAAAAAACAAAAATAAAGCTGCATTCAGGCTTGCATAGGAATAAGTTCTTAAATATTTAAGCCAAAGGGATTTTCTTTAAATACCTTTCATTAATAAATTTATATAAATGTAATGTTTATCCATTGTGAAGAAGATAATGTATTTGATTTGTAAAGTTTTATTATTGAATTTTAAAGTTTGTAATGTTTATATAACTGCAGAGGTTTTAAATAATTATTTTTTATTGAAGGGTAGTTGACGCACAGTATTACATTACATTAGTTTCAAGTGTACAACACAGTGGTAGAACATTTATATACATAATTCTAGGTTCCAGCTATCACCCTACCAAGCTGTTGCAATATCTTGACTATATTCCTTATGCTATACATTACATCCCGGTTACTTATTTATTTTACCATTGGAAGTCTGTCCTTTTTTTTTTTTTTTTTTTTGTGAGGGCATCTCTCATATTTATTGATCAAATGGTTGTTAACGACAATAAAATTCTGTATAGGGGAGTCAATGCTCAATGCACAATCATTAATCCACCCCAAGCCTAATTTTCGTCAGTCTCCAATCTTCTGAGGCATAACAAACAAGTTCTTACATGGAGAACAAATTCTTACATAATGAATAAGTTACATAGTGAACAGTACAAGGGCAGTCATCACAGAAACTTTCAGTTTTGCTCATGCATTATGAACTATAAACAGTCAGTTCAAATATGAATACTCATTTGGTTTTTATACTTGATTTATATGTGGATACCACATTTCTCTCTTTATTATTATTATTTTTAATAAAATGCTGAAGTGGTAGGTAGATACAAGATAAAGGTAGAAAACATAGTTTAGTGTTGTAAGAGAGCAAATGTAGATGATCAGGTGTGTGCCTGTAGACTATGTGTTAATCCAACCTAGACAAGGGCAATAAAACATCCACATATGCAGAAGATTTCTCTCAGAACAGGGGGGGTGAGGTTCTAAGCCTCACCTCTGTTGATCCCCAATTTCTCACCTGATGGCCCCCCTGCGACTGTGCCTGTCTTAGGTTGTTCCTCCCTTGAGGAATCTTACCCGTCTCTGGCTAACTAACTGCAGAGGTTTTAATGTGATTTTTCTAGTGTCTGGTGAGCTTACAGTGTTAATACTTTTAGATCAATATTAGGAAGCTTTTGATATTACATAATAACTTTTATCCTATTGACCTGATACAGTTTACTCAATCTTCTGAGCTTACTAATTAAGAATCATTGAGTAATAATCTGATAGAACCTGGTTTTAAGAACTGTAATACTGGACTGAAAGCAAAGTGCGCAAATTAGAAATCATGGAAGTCAAAGTATTCAAGAATATTTTGAACTGGGGCTTCTTTCTGTCTTCCGTCATCCCTCCCTTCTGCCCTCCCTCCCTGCCTGTCTCTTTCTGCAGCACTGAGTCTGACAATCAAGAAATTTTATATTATATGTTCAACTGTTACATTGTGGCTCATGTAAAATTATAGGTGAGGGTAATAATGGGCGAGGAAGGGAATGTAGGTTTCGGGGTCCAGTATGCATCACGGTTCTGCTCTTCACTGACTAGGGAACCTGAGCACATTACTTAACCTCTAAGAGTCTCAGTTTTTCTCACTGGCAAATAAAGAAATCAGCACCATCTCAGATTTTATGAATGAGATGATGGATGCAAAGTTACAACTACTTACTGCTTTATTGTGTTTCAGGTACTGTGGATGAGTAAGATGAAATGCCTTCTGTCCTTTGACTTTGTCTTGTATAGAATGAGATTGTTGGGTGACCTTGAAACTCCCTTCTAGCTGAACTGTCTATGGACTTACAATGTCTTCCTTCTCCACGGTGCTCCTGTCATGTGGAAGCCTACGTGGTCAGCTGGTCTTTCCTGGCTAACTTGCAGTGGAATGTGTTAGAACAGAGATGCATGGTCCAAAGACTGAGCAGGCGATCTAGGTTCCAGATTCTTTCACAGCCCAGAGAGGAATAACAAGTCTGCTATGTTAATGAACTGTAGATGTATAACTTGATATTAATATAAAGATTTTGGACTAAGCCAGACAACCTGGAAAACACATTGAATAACAACAGCAGGAAGGACAGCAACCTGTCCAGAAATACTGTAAAGAATGAATCAAGTGAAATTGTTTGCCTGAGTGACAGTAACTAGAACTTAGTCAACAAAATTAAAATTCGTTGAACTCCTACTGTATACATTGCCTTACATTAGATATTCAAGAACTTAAAGAAGAGGAAAAGGATGTATAGGATTGGGATACCAATATCTAGGAGGTCCTTCTAGCTTCTCCAATCTATAAACTCTCTGTCCCACATGGGCTTATCGTCAAAGGGTCCTACAAACATCTTGTACAAGAGGGTCTATGTCTGATTCTTTTTTTGTACTGCTCATGTTTAGCCTAATTCCTGCATATAGTAGGAACTCCAAATAGTATTTGCTTATACCAAAAAAAAAAAAAAAACGTGAGTGAAATTTTGTTTGGAAGACTCCAACAATCTGCGTTAAATTCTGACAAGTTACTATTTTAAATCAGATGGGATGCCTGAGGGGGGAAGAAGGATTACCTCTTTATTGAGTACACCTTTTAAAAATGGGAAGAGTGTATTCTGCCCATTCCCACATGAAAACTAACTGAAGGAAAATTTCCCCTCAAGACGAAATATTTTGTTTGAGAAAAGATTTTAACACTTTCAACAAGAGGGTTTTTTCTCTGCCCCTCAGAAGGTATAATATCGAAAAAAATGTGAAGGCTCTAGTTTCTGCTATAGGTTAATATTATACTGACCAATTTGAATTTCATGGATGGAATGGACATTCTTGAAAAAAGGTCAGAATTTATTTAAATCATGAGCAATGTTCAAGAATAATTTTTGATTGTTTTAGAAGAATATCGCTTGCTTTTTGCCAGTCACATCTTAAAAATTCACAGATAAAGTTACTATGGTCATTCACATGGGACACATCGTAGTTCTTTCTTTACGATCCACTGTAATAGTTGAACAGCATCAGAGAGCCTTCCTTCAAACGACACCCTTCTCTTCCCCTTCATCTCCTCGGAACAAAACTGTATGGTATCAAACTTAATGCTCAGAGAGACACTGAAAACCCTCGGAATTTCTACCCAAGATAAGAAGAGTATGACTCAACAATTAAGACAAATAAGTGCAAGATTGGAGTTACTTTCTGGGACACAGACAGCTAGAGAGGTGGTTCTAAGTCTTTGGCTTTCGGGTTTCCTCACTTTTCTCTTGTCCAAAATGAGTGAATACATATGTAAAAAAAACATCTATAAGGATTCTTATGTAAATAAAAAAAATACAGCCCTCAGAGAAAGAAAAGAGCAGTGATAAAGGAAAGACAGTGCAGTGGGGCTTTGTGAACAAGGGAGGGAAGGGCTTCTTTGTGCCACAACAAAGTGTAACCCAGCCATAAAAGGAAGGAGATGGAAGGCTAGATTTTGCTAAAAGCTCGGCTGCATGTCACCGGCCCAGGGGAGGAAATCCTGGTTCTGTCTGGGGCTGGTTAGCTGTTCAACATGATCCTGCATGTTTGCAGGATGCGACGTCTGTGCCCCTTTTTAAAACAGAAAGGAAACCAATACAATCAGCAGAATTGTATTTGAAGCTGTGTATTGTTCAAAGAGAAATTAAAGACAAGCAGGCCAACAAATTATGCTTTTAATTGAAGTTTTGGGGCCTTTGCTCTAAGACTACTCTTTGCTAACCAGGAGAGAATGGACTTCCTTCTGTCCTACTCTCCCAGATTTGTGTCTAAAATGGACAATTCCAAATTCCCCATGGAGATGGGCATTCGAAGTGTGAACGAAACTGGCACCACTTGAGCAAAATATCATCCTTTCAGGTTGGCGGTCTCTCACTCAGATGTTTTTAAGGATGTTGCCTTACTCTATGACAGTTCACATCCTGGCATAATCCATGATCTGTTACATAGGGGAGGCAAGTCAGTCAGAAACAATAAAGTCGATAATCTGCAAATTATGGATATTGATGTTTTTTTGGTTCTGAGTAGTGAAGATATTTAATCATCATTTTGAACGCTTTTATCAAAAATCTCAGCCAGAATAAAAATTGCAGAGGTATCACGTTCTTCTCATGTTATTGACCTGCCATTTGCTGCACAGCTATTGTTAGATTCACAATATATGAATGAGACGTTCATTTTAGTAGACTTCATGTTGGGCACTTGATTGAAAGCACAAGTCAAATGTTTTACAGTAATATTCCCTCTTCTCTCCAGTAATACATTACTAGATTTTGATGACCTAAAGGTTGAGCAAACTTGCCTAAGTATTACAGACTTGAAAAAAGTAACCTTATAGAAGCAGATCCCCACATTAATTATTTGATGCTTCATTTGTTTGCAAAGAGATGGTACTAATTTTCTTTCTTTTGTCACAGTTTGGGATTTAAAAAAAATACAAAACTATCTTTATATCACTTCATATTTTTAAGAAACTTTCAGCATACTGTTCCAACATGACAGGAAAAACCTGTCATTTGTCACACATTGATAACTAACATGGTAATAAAACTTTAAAAGCTAGCAAAAGCCCCTTTAAACAAGGTGAAAACAATAATCAAGATTTTAAAAAATGTCCCACAAAGGGAAAACTATACAAACAAAAGAGAATCAATCACTACTCAACACACAAAAACAGGCAAGAATTCAAAGAAGCTATTAAGAGTAGCTTTATCCCAAAGCTAATTATTGCCAGTGTTTCTGGTATGGGAGAGAAACCCTACAGTAATTTCCGGTAGGAATCTCAGTGACCCCCTACAGCAAACTTGGATGTCTTCTCACAATAACTCAGTTAATAAAAAATGCATCTTGCTTTCTAAATATTACACCTGCAGTTGTCCACCCTTGGGAATCACTCAATTCATCGGGGAACACAACCCACATAACATCAAAAGTTTCCACTTTCTCCAGCTCTTTTTAACACGAAGTTCCCTCCCCTCTCCCCAAGCTCCTTGCAGCTATCTAGGGAATCTTTCACTTTTTGTCCTTTCCCGACCCTTCTGGACCACATTTTCTCTTCTTATTCAGGCCATCTGCTCTCCAGGAAGGGAAAACTTCTGCTGGGAGAACAGTCAGCATCCCTGGCAATTAGTAGCTTTTGTGAGCTCTCCTTTCAGCCACCGCCTCTGCAGACACATTGTGTAAATCACAATTCAAATTATGACAGTCGTTTAAAAATAGTTTGTAATTGATACATTTCTGACCGCAGCCTCCCCCTTTATCCTGCTAGTGGTACAATCTTCTTGCTCTTGACAGAAGTCTTTCTAAAGATCTGCTCAAGCCTCACTAAGCAGCTGTGAGTTAGGTCATTTTCCCAGGAGTTTTACATGTGGAAAACCGGGCATTAGTAAGGCCTCAAAAAGGACACCATCTGGCCCTCGTGAAAATAAAAGGATCATGACACTTCCTGTGGTACCAACAGACCCTGATGAACCAGAAAGGAATTCAGCCCTGGACTGTGATGCAATAGAGACCGGCCTCACAATCACCTCCGTGACAGCCGACTCCATTCATCTCCAACAGCTACCGCAGAGCACAATGGACTTTTGTGCCGTGCTGCTGACTGGAGGCGGAGTAAAATCCATTTTGATGTTCGTGTTTCGTCTCTGCGCCCGTCCCCTGTCCTGGAACACACACATCACATCAGGGGAGACGGGGCTGCGCAAAGAGCAGCTCTTCCCGTTCACATGCAAACTTCTCCATTTCTCTCCCACTGTACGTGGGACGGCAGAATAAAATGCTGGACTCTCTCCTGAGGCTTCCAGCAAGACCTTTTCCTGACATGAAGGGCCGTCCCTCCCCCATGCAATGGAAATGATTTCAAACGATTCAGATCAACATTTTTGTTTTTGTTTTTTTGAGGAAACAATTGAAATTTAAACCTAGAAGGGTACCTTATGTGAACGCTTAACTAGCCCTGTTCTGGTTCCATGGACTCCGCTGGGTGTTAGGGAGTTGAAAGATCCCGTTAAGAACTGTAGCTTCAACCTTCACAGCAAACCAGGGGTTCTTTTCCAAAAGAAGAAGTCTCTGACTGAAGCGATCCCAGTGTGGGTGCTGATGGCAACTTCTGCTGTCTTTTCACTTATTACCAAGTCCTTCTGTGTTTCCTCCTTCAGAACATGGAAATTGGAAAGGTCTAATGAACAACAAGAAATCCTTTATTCTTAATTTTTCTCTTTGGCTGAATATAGTATAAAAACAGACAACAAAGAAGCCACTTAATTTACTCACTATCAGCAACTATATAAATGTGCTTTTGAAACCGAAAATCTTATTTGTAGCGGATGATTGGAAACCCTGAGACGGGTCACCCCAGCAGTGAACTGTGGCCATTTAGGATAAGGAGGGGTCTCCATGGGGGAGCTTTTACACCATCTCACCGCACAGTGCCGAGGACTTGCGTGTGATGGAAAGCGCTTTCTTGAATTTGAGAGTTTCCCTGTCAATTCCAACCAGATTCTCCTTCATACCCACCTTCCATCTTTAAAAAAAATTCTTGTGGCCCTAAGGTACTAAACTTATTTGTCTGGCCCTGGGGGCTTCATCTGCACACACACCTAAGTCCTCGCCCACTGCTGGGCCCTCCGATAGAAAGCCATAAGCCATGTTGCCATACAAAGGGGCCTTTGGTTAGAGACAATGATTAAGGCCCATCATTTTTCCTATTCTCAGAGTTTAATTTGGAGAGGAGTGTAGAGAGGTTGCCGTGCTCCTAAATAACTCTCTTTAGCTGCCTAGATTTTGAAGAACTTAAAAAGCCAACACAGAATGAATAGAATTTAATGCAGGAAAACATTTCTCGGACTCTGATTCCCTGATGGAAATGATGGGGCTCTATTGTGGGAAGACATAGTTGAAACTCATTTATATAACGTTTGTGTCCAAGGCCTAATTAAGGGCATTCTCCTTTAATGTAGAACTGTCACCATTGGTGTTATTCATAAAGTGTCCATCGAGGGAAGTTCAAAACCACAACCTTTATCTGCAGTCATCAGTGAATTTTCTCTGGATTCTATAACTACCAGCAGCATATTACAAGTATAAAGCCCAAGTTTTTGTGTATAAGACTCCCCATGTCCTAATGAGAATGCCTGCAAGTAACAGCTGGATTAGGAGGAAAATTGAGAGAAAGAGGGAGAAGGAGTGTTTCTGGCTTGAAAGACCTAAAAACAGGGTACGAAACAGCCAGTGTGCCATTGCTGAAGGGTTCGCACAATATGCATGCCATTATTTATCCTCTTATGAGTCACAGTTTTTCATAGTATTCTTCTAATGGCTTAACCAAGAAAACCACCAGAGAAGTTTTCAGGCAAGGGCCAGAGGGCTGGCTAAGGAGAGTAGGGGACACTGAGACACCCGAGCAGGTCCTGGAAAAGCCACTTTGCATGAGAAAAGGGGGTGAAATATTTAGACTTTATCAGGGACATAAATGTTCAGTAATTTGGATCACAGATTCATTCTTTTCTTAAGATCCCTAATCCTCCCTGGAAGAAGAATAAAGGATTTTTTTTTAAAAAACAAAAGAACACTTGAAAACTGGGTAGATCATAAAATAATTAATTTTACCTATTATCTCTTCTGACACTTTTCTTAGCATTGATTTTGCAGCATTAACATATTTGCCTAGCATTAAATGATTTTAAAGGATTAAAATGTTAATTAAAAATGTAAGGGCCATCTCAGTTTGCTGGGAAGACCGGCGCGAACACTGTTTTAAACTGGTGGCTGTGATTTCCTCCCCAACCCTCCCCTCCCCTTGGAAAGAAGCTCTGTTTTGAGGTAACAGTTCCCCAGGAAGAAAACAACAGAACCGGACACAATTTGCTCCTTTAAGGATTTGAGAACGCTTCTGCTATAACCTCACAAAAGCGGTGTTATGTCCTTGAACATTCTAAAGATCATTGTTAATAGGATCAATTTTTTGTGTGTTATTCAACTGGATCCTTGCTAGCCTACAAGAACCGCATTTTAGTAGAGGGACGTGGTGGTAATGGGGGTGGGGGAGGGGGTAAAGGAAGGCCCCGCGAATTCCATGTGATCAGTTCAGTTGCAATAATCTCCTTTCTCCTTCTTGACGAAGCCACACATGAGAGCCCTCTGGTGTCTTTCATCATTATTTGTCACCCTTTTGTGCGGAGCAACTTATATCCACAGCCATTCCAGCAATTAAAATGAAAAAGAACCAAACAGTATTCTCATTGAATCCTCTGAGGCCAGTGCCACCAAGTGCCATCCAACTTATTCAATGTCGTATCTAATGCCATTAGAGCTCTGTGAGTATTCTGTGAAAAAACACACACACACACACACACACAAAACCACATAAATTGTTACATGTAGAATATAGAGAATGATTTAAAAAGATAAAAATCTTTCAGTGCACTGGCAGGAACTAAATTGCTGTGTGTCATGGGCTCCCTCCATGGTAATGTGAATGAGAATGAGGCACCTGTCAGGGATTCAGAAACCACATGGCAACATTAAGAAACTTCAGACTTCGGTAGTACAGTAGTCATAGAGTGAAATCTATTCAACAAGAATGAGTGAGTCTTGTTTCTCTTGAAACACTTTCTGAAAGTAACAATGAACATTCTATTAGCCTGATCTCAGTTATTTAAGTACACTGCACTTTCTCCAAAAAGGTAGTGTGTTAACACATTCCCGGGAAAGGTACATTTTAATTTCCTTTCTCCAGAAAGGGCAAACAGAAAGGATATGAAGATGAAGACATACCAACTTTCCCAAGACCACAGACACTCAGGACTGAAGAATGATCATCATTGACTTTGGTGTTCATTTCAGATCAAGGGCTCAGAAAAAGAAAGAAAGATTCAGCAAGTAGTTTTATCCTAAAACAAGCCACACATTTTTAATGTGTATTTTCATCTGAAAATTTTAGGGTCATTACATGACTGCTAATTTTGAAACAATGTGTTTGTTCTTCCATTCATGGTGTAGCTTTTAGAAAGCGTCATTAATGAAGTTCTCCGAAATACCAATAATGCACTACCCCAAGCATTATAATACAAACGGCCTACAGATCTTAGTCCTGTCTTGTCATTTAACTGGGAAAAAAAGATTTATGCTGAAAATGATAATTAGAATTTAAGGTAACCCGTTGCTGAAATTCGGAGGAGGCATCAAGGACTTTAGTAGGTGATAAAGAACCTTCTAGAATTGAGGGAAGGGAAGGCTGGTCTGCTTGAGAAGAGGAACAATAGCATGTTTGAAAATGGCAAAGGTGACTGAAATGGAGGAAGCACTTTGCGCGCACAAACCCCCATGTACACAGACACATCTAGAAGGCGTTGCCTACTGTGCTGCAGTTACAGTGCTCAGTAAACTTGTTTGTCTGATGCACAAGAGTTGGAGCCAGAATTCCTGAACTGAAGTTTTGCTTTTATGCCAAGGGCAGTGGAGTCACAGAAGCACTATCAGCAATTTGCTTGATTTTGACGTGATTATAGGAAATGGTCAAGTGACTGAGGGTGAGGAGCCTGTAGTACAGTCAGTTTTTGAAGTAATGAAGTGAGAATTGTCAATTATCCCAACATGTGAGAGAAACACCAGGAAGAGCTGTCCCTCTACCGTGCCCCACTGAAGACCTTTAGGACCACATCGCCCAGGGTGTGGGGATGCAACCTGGGGCGGCTTGAGACCGGCCAGGTTCTGATCCTGAGAAACACTCCTGTATGACATTCCTAAGATGCATTATGACTGTGAAGAAAACAGCAGAAACAGAATCTTTCTTCCCTTCTCCAAAATAGGAATTTGCTAACAAGTCTCTTTACAACTCCCTTGGAAATGGGAAATTCTAGAACTGGAATGGTAACCACATATATTTAATATTCTTCCCTATAAACTCATAAAGGAAGCTGTGTGGAGATTCACTCTGGCTTTCACAGATATCTTTACAGTAAATACATAATGTTTTATAGTGACAAAAATTTCAGGTAAAGCCCTGTTGAGGTCCCCCCAAATGTCTTTGTCTTTAGCAACAAAAAAAGAATTGTCATCAACTAAATAGCCACACTGGGTTGGTCCAGGTGTTTCTGCTGCTGAATAATGATTGGCTTTGTCCCTTTAAAGTGACTGTATTTCCTTGGTGAAATTTTTGGCAATATCTGTGACTTTGAGAATATCAGTAGGGAGTGGCTGGCAATTTGGCTTAAAATTTTGTTAACTTTCTCTAATGCTTAGTTGTTTGCTAAGACGTCAGCTGCAAGATTAGAGGCGCTGGGAGGAAAAAAAAAAAGCATGCATTCACATTGGCCCTATGTCTATTTTCAGTGTGAGAGGAACTGGCTGGAGAGTGTTGCAAACACTTGAAAGCTATGCATTCTGCATTACAATGAAGTGGTGTTGTATTACACAATACCACAGGGTTTTTTTTTTCCCTCCTTTAAAGGGCATCATATCCAAAACCCTTTGAATGCAGAGCAAGAGCAACAGATGACAAATACCAGGATGTGCTAAACACCAGACAATTACATTAGAATGGACTTCTTTACTGAATCCTCTCTACTTTCTGCTTGATGAATAATTAGCTCAAAAACTATACAAGGACTCTTTAAAAAAATATTGCAAGGAAGCTGAGTCAGAATTAAGACAATAGCAACTTATCTTTATTTCAAGAACATAGTGTCTGGTCCCATAGATACTTGTCAACTGTGGATAGGTCTGGTGATATTTAAGAATGGATCATTTACTTAAATTTCTATCTATCTGTGGGAAAAAAATGTCATAAAATACATTCACAGTTGGAATTCCTCTTCTGGTTCTGCTAATTATTGTAAATACAGATCCGTTGGTTTTGTTGCACTACAGAGACTTCTAAAAATGATGCTCATACCTCCTTTCTCGATAATTCTTTCAAAGACCAATATACGTCATTTTTTAAGGACAAATAAATGAGATTCAACAAAATCACATAGCACATTAGGAACAAATAATACTTATATCTATGGCAGAATTTAAAATTTTTGATCATGTTTAATGCGAGTTAAATGAATAGAGATAAGACTTACGCTCAGAGTTTTGGTTCAAGTTCTTTATCCATGACTCCCAATCAACCAAAGCGTATGTCTGATATTGGACATATGGTAGAGAAGGGACATAGGGCAATTCAAATTTATCTAGAGCAGATTTCAATATTCATTGAGTTAGGGCTACCGTTTCCTACAGTATCTTGTCTGTTGAGATTTTATGATCCCTTCAGTTTGAAATTTCTTTTCTCCTGGTCTTTTTGTAGCACTTTTCATCTATGAGGCATTTGGTGATTGATATTTTGCTGTGTTTGCTGTTTTATTTCAGTTGTTATTGTTAGGGTGGAGTCTCATTTTTACCAACAGGGCAGAGCCTGACACATTAGTAGGTGCTCAATAAATGTTTGCACAGTGAAGGAACCAGCCAGGAAGGATATGTGTACACCTTTAGTCTCCTTGTTACGCTGCCAACTCCTGGAAGGCAGAGAAGGTGTGCTATGCTCCTGCTGCTCTGCTCCTGGTACCCTGACCCGACAGGTGTCCAGGACAGTGACAGGGAACATTTGATGGCAATGCTGACTGGCTGTGGAGATGAGAGACAGAGGGAAGGGAGGAAATAAGAGAGGGAAAACAGAGGCATGAGAAGAGGGAAGTGCAAGAAAAGGAAGAGCAGAGATTATGGCTGTCATTGTGGACAGCATTTCACATTTAACAAAGTCATTTGCAAACACAGTGAGTATAAAGTTTTCTAAGAAGGGACTGATTAGTGAATTTAAACTAGTATCTTATTGTAAAGTTATTGGAAAATTGGAGGTTAGTGGAAATGCGGAGAATTTCAAGAAAGTAATCCTTAAAACTTGGGAAATCATAATTTTTTTTCCTAATGAATACACTTAGCAGGCTACAGACTCTCAAAATGTGATACATTTGGCACAGAATAGGCCCTGTCATGAAACCTGAAAGAGGTCTGTGCTGTTGTTAATCTGCTACCCAGGCAACACTTTTTGGGCCTTAATGAATAGCCTCTAATTGGTTGAGATTGGCTCACATACCCAGTAGCTGTTCACCAAATAACATTTTCCCCCCAAAGTTCACATCTTTCCTACACCTACAATATAGGAGGATTATCCTGCTTACATTTTCATCATATATCACCGTGACATGTATGAATAGTTCCTCCAGGAAGATTTCTGAAAAATATATTTCTGGTTTTGTACATATAATCCAAAAAATAGAAATGAAGATAATAATTCCTGAATTTAAAATAACTGATAATAAAGAGACTGTATTCAAAATATAGATCACTGATGCTCAGAGCCTAGGTAACATAGCTATTCAGAAAAAAACAGCACTTTGATTTTTATTGTTATAAAATCAAAATGTGAGAAGATTCCATTTTTGTGTGTTTAATAATTGACCAAAGGGTCGTGGAAGGGATCTTTGATCCATCTACCAGTGATATTAGAGACACCGCAAGGACAAAAAGACTGTTTTCCCCGTGTCCCTGTCTCAGGACCCAGGCTGTGCTTGTAAGGACCACCCCCATGGTGAGGTGGGTGAGGGACTGGGGGCCATGGGGGAAGGGAGGACAGGCGAGAACTCCCTGACTTCCGGCCTCACCCCCATTCTGTAGGAGTCCACTGAGCAAGCTCGTACCAGCTCACAATTCCTCCCCTCCTCCAACACCTCGAAGGACTTCTTAAGTAACTGCAATTATTTTGTTATTTTTTCATTTACTGCCTTTCCATGAATTTATATAAAATGAAGGTTTTTAAAAAATAATCTGAGGGGAATGTAAGTTATGTTTTTGATGACATCTATAAGAGCTTAATAAAACAGAGTGCTCCACACCATTGCTGAGAAATTTAGAAAGCACTTCCTTCATTTTTGCAAAATCATGTGTTTGTAATTCATCTGGGAAGGAAATGAAATAATAAACTTTTGTATCTCTCTGTGAGAGGAAGAGCGGGGAAGTGGGGTGAACAGTGGGGACAGATCATGGCATGGAAAAGGGAGGGGTATCACAGAATAATTTGTAGGAATCAGATCTCCGCAGAGAAAGAAGACTTGTAGGAAAACCTGGTGTTGTAACTTCACTTCATGGCAAGACTGTGAAGGTGCTATGTAGATGTGCACCTGGCCGCCTACTACAGGCTCGTCTGTTATTTTTCTTGCTCCTTAAAATGTCACATCACTTACACCATTTTTAAATTCTGTGTCAGTGGACAGATAATTGGCAGAGAAAACCAAGAACAGAAATTTTCTCAGCACATCCTGGTTATGATTTGGAAGCTTCTGATCTTTTCCTGTCATGGGAACAGTACTTAACCGTAGGAGCTGGGAAATGCCTAGCTAGTATCAAAATTTCTTTCTTTGTGTTGATGGCTGCAGCATTCAATTATCCCCAAGAATGTCTGAGACCAAAGTTGGCATGATAGTTAAGGTTGCGTCCATCTAAATATGATACTTGGGCTGTTACCGATATAGCTATCAAATTTCACAAATTTGAAATCAGTCAAATTCTCTTGCTTTGGGATTTTACTTCAGGCCCACAATATAAGGCAACTATTTTTCTTTTAAATTGTATTTATTATATTATTTTATAATCAAAATTACACATGCTGGTTTTAACATGTGAAACAGTACTCAGGTATACAATGAAAAAAGTTCTCACCTATGGCCCCACTGCCATTTCAATTAGACCAACCGTATAAATCGTTGGGGTGCACCTTTCTGGACCTCTTTTCATGCATGTACAAACACATCTATGCATATCTATTTTTGTTTTTTACAAAAATGATGCCAAAAATGTACAAATTTCTCTGAAACTTGGTTTCATTTTAACCTAATAGTAACATACCATAAATTTCCCCCTTGGTTAAGTACACACCCGAATCACTTCTTTTATAACCGCTGCATAACAATATTCTGCAGCATGGAATCTATCCAAGATTTGTTCCATTGATGGACTCCTAAGTTTTGTACCATTTTTTCTTTTCTTCTTTTTTGTTTTGTTTGTGTTTTTTTTGAATTTTTATAGCATTTGTATTTTAAGGATTTAGGGGAAATACTTTTTTTCTACTTGATAAAAAGAAAACTAGTACTCAAATGTTTCAAAAATACATCAATTGAGTGATTTTTTTTACAAAAATAAGTACGATGGAAGGAGAATTGTGAAACTAAATAAATATTTGTGAAATTAAATGGATAAATCAAATTTATTTAAAAGAAATCCAAGCAAGCAATGAGTAGGCAATATTAAGGCAAGGGTGGTAGGGCAGGGAGTGCAGACAAAGGAAAGAGCATGTGCAAAGGCCTGGAGATGAGAGCATGGTATAGAATAAACATCTTTGATTATGACAACCCACTGTGTGTTGGTACTTGTAGTACTTGAAGATTTAGTGGTAAATGAGATGTACACAACAGGCTTCATTGCATGAAACAAAGGAAGGTGGACTAGCCGTTGGGCACAGTGCATTATGATCTGCCTATTCGGGTAGATGATGTCTGATTGGCTCACTGCTGAGTCACGTAGGAACTGTGTTTTCAGGTGGCACTTATAGAGTTTATGAATTTACTTAACACTTTTGATCGTCCACTCTGATTTGCATATGGTGTTTGGAACATCAGTTACACTGATTTACCCTATGAGTTGTAAAGTGTTAATTCTGCTATGGTAACAGGGAAAGGTAATTTACTAAGGCTAGGCAACCTCAGAAGTAGCCTACATTATTTTTCTTTCAAACAGGGAAAATTGCAGCAAATAAATGAAAACCACAACAAAGAATAGATATGGGGAATAGAGAAGGGCAATCCAAAATAAAAATTAAAGGCATTCAAAGGAAAAAAACAATGACTGAAACACCACACTGTTTTCATTATGGTAGATTTATAATATGTTTTAGTAGAAAAAGAGGATAGATTTAACGATCCTTTTATTTTTCAAATTTACCCAGGTTATTCTTTCATGAAACCATGATATTCTTAAAATTAGGTGCTTTAATTTCTTGGTAGCAGCCCTTTAAATATTTTCAGAGCTACTATTTTTTTACTTTCAAAACTGTTGCTCATATGGTAATACACATATATATCTGCTAAGATATCTGTGTATATATATATATTATTATATTATTATATATATTATATATTATATATTATATTTTATATTATATATAATATAACATAATATTATATATTATATTATATATAATAATATAATAGTATATTATTATATATAGTCAGTACCTAAAGGGTTTTTACTTAGACTCATAAAATAGACTTAGTAGTCATTAAATATGCCTCATACAGATAAGCTAACACTTTTGGTTTATTGCTTGTATTGAAAATACATAACGTAGAATTCTAAAGATCTGTTAAGTAGACTGATATGGAAACACGTGGCAGATTTAACTTTCGTATTTTAAAACACAGGAAACACAGTTAACATAAAACAGGAACACAGACGAGATCAAGAATAGATATTTAGCTGAAAGAACCTGAGAAATATTTTGACAGAGGGTACACATGACCTGTAACTGTCAACTTCACACTATCTTTTTGTGGTAGGTAACTTCTATTAAATAGAATAATTCAAGTTATGAACTAGTTTCTTTGAAATTGAGCTCCATTTGTTGGTGAGAAACAATGCCTCCTTTTCCATCTCTATGCAGTTTACACTCTCCAGTCTTCAGGAAGAAGCCAATTTAAACCAGCAACTTTGGAGGTATAATAAACTTTACAGATATATGCAGTGAATTGGAGCCTCAAATTTATCCTTAAATGGTTTCAGAGTGGATCACAGATTTTTCATCTTCCTTTTTTCAGTTAATGCAGCAGCATAATTCATTAGAGACTTCAGCTATTTGATTACTAGCACAATGATTTTAGCTTAATTTTTTCTGTCTACAAGGATAGGATCTTTTTGCATTAATTATGACTAATAGTTTAAGACTGTGGTTGACCTAAAAAGCTATGCAAATGAGGCTTCCTCCTGATCCACCATCTTCCCAAGAATCTTTCTGACAGGGTGAAGCCTTCTTTCCTGGGATTTGACGTCCTAGAGTGGAGGTTTGGCAGTAAGTTTGTCTATGGGTAGCCCTGTTTCTTTTAGGCATTGAAAAATAGCCCTTCAGCTCCCGATGAAAGTATGATATTTACATGTGGACAGGACTTGGCCCCCCAGTGGCCTTTCACCTGACATTTGCACCCACCAGGAGCAATCAGTGTGAGCAGTTTTGGCTTCCCATCAGAAGAGCACGTTTATATGTTTGTGAGTATGTGTGTGTGTTCATATGTCTATACATGAACACAACTTACCAAGTATCATCATGAATTATTTCAAGGTTAAGGTATTGATTGAAACTGCACATGTATTTGGTGGAGCATATTTTCCACAGGGTCAGATCCCCATGGCTAAGGAAGCTTTTCTTTTTTTTTATTTTTTTGGTTTGGTTTTTCACAGGGCATGCATTCTCTTTTTAATTGGGTCACCAGGGAGTTATTAACATTACTCTAGTTGAGGAAATGGAAACCTAGTAGCGTAAAAAAGTCAAGACACTTACTAAATTACCTAATTCACAGTAACATTTCTCTATCTCGCTTCTTATTGAGCATGCATGTTACATGTTCTTTTGTGTGTGTGTGTGTGTGTGTGTCTTGGGATGGAGTAGTATCTGCAACAGGAAAAGTTTCAAAAATTGCTAGCCAAGATACCTGGACAAATATTTTACTTTCTGTATCTCTCAGACTATTTCTAGAGCACCTGATGTCTCCATATTCTTCATAGAGACTTTGCTGATCTATTAAATCAGACTTTGTACAGAAATCTGTTTTGACATACAGTCTAAGTAGAGTTAAGGTAAGAATTTTGGCTTATTACTGGATAATAAGATTCTTATCCCACCCATTTAACCAATCTCTTTTTTCTCATTGAGAAAAGTGAATTACCTTTCAATACTAATAGTACGAGGAAATAGTCCCAGTATCTGCCCCCTCTGTAGAGATCTTCTTATAATGCACCTGAGAAAAAGTAATGGACCCCAAGTGTTGCTACTCCTCTCCTTTTGTTCTCTTTTCCTGCCTCCCTGAGCCTGTCTTGGTCTCTGCTAGTACGTGGGTGTGATACGCTGGTCTCAGCAGAGCAGCGACGTGGAAAGACCCATACTTCATTTCCCCTCCTTTAAGATTTTCCACTATACCCCTGGCACAAGGTGAATGTCATTAGTAGGAGTTTGGGAGGAATATAGAGGTTTTTACAGGGGAGAGGAGAAAATAATGGAAAGCCAGATTTAATGTGACTTTTTTGAGAGGTAAATGTGTCAAACCCTTCACAGAGATGTCACCTTATGGGTACTGCAATTCTTAGTCTTGTTTCCCTATCTGAAGACCCATTATGAGAGAAAGAAAGAGAGGGAGAGAAAGAGAGAGGAGAGAAGAGACAGAGAGAGAGATCGTAGAGAGCATTCAGGTCCAGCAGAAGGGTGTAAGGTGAACAATGCCTTGTCGCTTGTGCGCAGGAAAAGTGTGTCCTTCATTTTTCCTATGGTTTAGGAATTGTTAGGTTAAAACATATATACAGGTCTGCACAGACAGAAGTGTGCACACAGAAGCACATGCCTGCTTACATGACATTTAGCTATCGAGTGTATGAATTGTGGCTGGTTTGAATTGCAATGTGCTGTAAGTGTAAAAAATACACGTGAGATTTTCAGCACTTGGCATTCAAAGATGTAAAATATCTCAATAATTTTTTATTTTGATTATATAGAAAAATAATATTTTGGATATGTTGGGTTAAATAAAATATATTATTAAAATCAATTTCACCTATCTGTAAAAATCTTTTTAATGTGGCTTCTAGAAAATTTAAGATTAAATATGTGGTTTGCATGCTGTCTTTTGGACGGCGCTAATCTAGAGCCATATTATAGAAAAGAAAGCCTTCCTTAACAATAATATAATTGGGAATAATTTCTCCTGTTCAAGTTTATATAAAGTAGTTTTAGTTATCCTTTTCTCATTCTCCTGCTTTCAGACCTTGGTCTACAATGTACTTCAGATTAAGCTTTGAATTTACAATTTTATCTTAACTTTAGTGAGATTAAAATTTCATATAGACCTTCTTCTCCCAACCAGTTACTGTAAGCAGAGGGGTAGGTATGTAATTTGTCTTCCCTGGTTTCCAGCAAATCTCTCAGTGTTGGTAGGATAGAGATACGGTGACTTTTTGGAATTTTATTGACATTATCACCATTTATTCTGTGCCAGTTCCTCCTCATAATTTATCTCAAATCCTTCCATCAGACTCAAAAGGTATTGTCTCTGTTTTAGTGATGACAGAACTGAGGATAGTAGAGGTGAATTACACAATTTAGAAGTCAGGGAATGCTGTAATTGTGGTGTAAGTGCCAAAGTCTCCCTTCTTCATTGTGCTAAGCACCTTCAAGGCAGAAGAACTGCATTTCACAATTAACCTATGATCATAGCATAAAGATCAATTAATTACTATTAACGTGCATGACCATTGTGCATCATATGAATGATGAATGTAGCGTGTTGGACAATGGAGAGAAAACTGATTCTTCAAACCATCAAAATAAGGATGCAAAGAGACTCTTTGGGTTCAAAGGCAACAAGTATGAGAAAAATTTCATACATATTTTGAGACAACAATGACTTTATAAACAATGAAATTAATTAAAAATCTTCAAAGAAAAATACTGTTACATTTATTAGCCTCCTTTTGAAGTTACCCTTTTTAAACTTTTGAGATTATTGAATTAGTTATATCTTCCCTAAGACCTTAGATGAGCCTTTTATCCAACCTAGTGCTTGTCCTATTTTCTAATATGTGAAGGTCTAATTTATGCATATGTATCACATTCTTGGTAAACCCTTGGTGAACATCTGTCTTGTTACAGCCTTTAAGTTTAATGTTGTGAAGACAAACATGAGTATGACATGGTCCCTGCCTTCCTAGGATTCAATATCTGTTGAAATAGGAAAAATTCATTGTGAGAAGCAGAAGCATTCTGGACACCACAGGAGGGGTACGTGGTAGGCAGAATTCAAAGATGGCCTTCAGGATTCCCACCTTTGGGTGGATATACTCTGTAAGGGCCCCTCCTTTTGGGTGTGCACAGAATCTCTGTATATCATGGGATAGCACTCTTATAATTAGGTTATTAATCAGCTGGCTTTGAATTAATCATAGAGGAGCTAATCTGGTGGGCCTGACTCAATCAGGTGAGCCCTCAACAGGGACTGGGTACTTTCTCCAGTCAGAGAGGTTGGACATGTGAGAGGGCCTTGAGGAAGCCACAGGGAAACCTGTCCCCAGCTGCCAGCTAACAGTGGGGACCACAGTTCTATAACTGCAGGAAGTGGTTTCTGCGCATGAGCTGAGGGAGCTTGGAAATGGATCTCACTCTAATTGAGACTCACAGCTGGCTGACACCTTGGTTTCAGCCTTGTTGAGACCCTGAGCAGAGTCCACTGCCATACCGGGTTTGGACTTCCGGCCTAGAGAACAATGAGGTAATAAATGAGTATTGTTTTGAGACGCTAAATCTGTGGTGATTTGTTACGCAGCAACAGACAACAAGTGCATGCCCCTGTGGCAGTCTAAGTGGGTTAGGTTCAGCGCAGAATTCACAGGAAGAAAGAACAGCTGTGTGGTGTTGTGCTGGGTGAGAAGGAGTGAGGCAGGAAAGAAGCGAGTTGTGGAGGAAGCACGGTACGTGCAGGGAGACTTGGGAGCAGAGAATCTCAGCCTCGCCTGCACATTGCAGTCACCCGGAAGTAAAACATAACAAGCACATGACATGCCACTCCTTGGGATTCTGACATAATCTGTCTGGGCTGCAATCTAGGCATCAAGATTTTAAAAATCTACCTGGTTGATTCTAAAGTGCGACTAAAGTTGAGATCGGTGTGTTAGACCGAGGGAAAAGGAGTGTAACTGTGATCAGCCCAGGGTGTGGGTCAAAGGACAGGGCGGAATGGAGAGCTGGGTAAAAAGTAAGTCAAAATAGAGATGAGATAGTGAGTTTATTTTTTAATTCAAAATCTAACTTAAGCTATTGATAGAACCCTCTCTAGAAACTTACTTGGTTACAAATCGGTGGATGTGTCGGTGTGCTAGAGAATGGCAGGGCAAGAATCCCACGAGGGTAGGGAATGTTCACAATTTTCACAGTTAAATGTCAAACCTATTTCATGGCACTAAACACAGTGGGTGCTCAGTGGATGTTTGTTGAATGAATGTGATTGGCAGTATTCAGTATATAGGCTGGAAACATCATATACAGGCTGGAAAGGTTACCTACCTATTTTGTAAACTGGGTGGTCCTACCTATAATGTTCTCTTTTTCAAGGCAGAGTGCTTCCCCCAATGATGAATTATATTCCCATGGCTTGCCTCACTGCTATCATCTGCAATGGGAGATGGTCCTTTATTTTTATTACTATAAGTTTGATATAGCTAATACCAACACACACAAAAAATGTAGATCTTAGGTTGCTTTAATAGCTGTATAATGTTTAAGTCAAAAGATGGACCTACTGTAAGATACGTAGATGAGCTCAGGATATATAAGGGTTATTTAAGAAAGGATATTTAAACAAATTATGTCCAGAGTCATTGCAGAACTGTGGCTAGTTGAATGAACTCCATTCTTTTCCTTTTATTAAATGCTTATTCTGTGCCCAGCACGGGGCATTGCATCTGTATTTATTATGATACAGCACCTTATTTAACCTTCACCAAACTCACTGAAGTGGAGGTTAGTATTTCCATTTTACCTGTGGAGATTGGAAAAAAACCAACAGGTTACAGGGTTTGAAATGAAATCCGACTAACCACAAAACTGAGCCCTTAACTATGAAGTTAGCAATAGTTCCGTTTGAGAAGGGTGATACTAAAGACTTCTAAGTGCTAATGTCACAGAGCACATTTCATCTTTAGATATACTACAGTGAAGAATTTCATTTCTAGGAAATGGGCTAACGGACTCATGGATTTCCATTTTGTATCAAGTAATGACGTAAAATCAGTTGGGGATTAATGAGTTAATTTCTGGAGAAGTTTTTGAGGTATATTAAAATATTCTATTATATTTTTAACTTCAGAAACAGGAACAGACAAAAGAGGTTCAAAATATGCATCGTTGGGAGGAAGCTGTCAATTTTTCGACTCAGATGCTGTCATCCCTAATATTTTATACACATATATGTATACATGATTTTATAAATACAAAGGATTATCAGGCACATCCATTAAACAACTTTGCTCTATTATATGATGGGGAATGCATTCCAGATGCACTTTCTTTGATATTTAAACTATTAAATTTTGATCCTTCATTATGTAAAATGAGAGAAAGTAAACTAAAAAATCTCTTTGTCTGATCATCTTTTTAATGTGTACTCTCCAAAGTGCATGGATTGTACATTTTAGGGTGTTGCACATTTAACTCATAAGGCAGTACATGTAGTAATATGCTGAAAAAAAATGACTTGTGGTAGTATGCTGAAAAATAATTCAGTGCTTAATAATTTGGATCATCTTATGCATTCACAATAATTGGGGTATAGTTATATAATTGCGGTGTATGTTAGAGATAGAATCATGTGATTATTATTTCCATTTCACTTTTTAAATTTATTTTTTACAGTTTTATTTTTAGTTTGGATTTTGCTACAACCATTTTTCTGTTTAATTCACTGCAGAACTATAAAGTTTTGGTCCTAAAAAGTCACATGTGAATTGTGTAGCGGTGACTGGCAGAATGTGATATTAATAGGTTATTGACTTGTTAGGCCTTAAAGAGCCAGAGGGGGCATCCCTTGAAGCCCCCGCAATGCACTGGAGGTTAGTTTCATTGATTGGTCTGTTTAACCCATCATCTCCAGGCATTTAAACAATGATATACGCTTGACAAACCTAATATTTCATTTTCTATCTGGGGACCATGGAACAGAAATTAAAGGAAAGAAAGACAAATGCACAGATATACAAGCTGAAAATGATGATAAATGTGAAAGAAAAGAAAGAGACAAATACGACACAGACCAAAATTAGGATCAGTAAATTCTGGAATCGGTAAATGCCCAAACTAACTGCAAATATAATTTCCAGGAGGTGGGTAGGGGAAAGGATTTAACATTTCTATTGTACCCAAATTCATATTGAGATATAGAAGAGCCAGCAAACCAAATAAGATACCAAATAAATGGTGGCTATTTGTGTGTGTGTGCGTGCGTGTGTGTGTGTGTGTGTGTGTGTGTGTGTGTGTGTGTGTGGTGGGGGTGCATGGGTGGGTAAGAGAGAGAAGCCATTCATTAGTGTTTTCAATATTTCTGAAAAGAGCAAACGTAGGCACTTTCTTTTACCTAATTATTGCTTTCTAAACCTCAGAGGTGTCATGGAATGAGAAGAGCTTTCTTTTTTAAATTTAAGTTTTCTTCTGTTGGCAATTGAAAAAGGGGACACTTAGCGATAGCCTGTCTTGGGTCCCTTAAATATCTCTCTGATATGACAGAGAAAAGAGCAAACAAACAAAAATACATCTTTTCTCAAAGACTAGTTAGTCTGTGGGACTTGGTCTGATTAAAATTCCACCCTGAACATCCAGTACACAGGATGAGGAGGTTCCATCAAGGTAATGGGCAACATGTTTAAGTGGCTTTATCTTCTGGGCAAGGCAGGATTTGGGGGAAGCAAAAATCTGAGGATCAAGTGAGCCAAGTTTTCATTCATGCCTTTTAGCGCATGGAAGTTTCTGTGATAAGTGATGTTTTAGCTTTTAAAATATGTGTCCTGTTAAAAATACCTAGATTTTACTTGTTCCTGTTAACAACTGCAAATCAACTGTACTGAAATAATGAAATCCTTCAACTCTCTCTGAGCCTGCTCAAGAACTTCAGAGATACCATTCTATTAACAAATAGTCACTCCATACCTCTGTATGTGGTAGGTGCTGGGTGTAAGCGGGATGGATAAATGGGGGTAGTACAAGAGAATTATCAGAAAAAAGTCCTTGCATCATGAAGTAGAGAACTGCACAGGATGTTTTTTTTTTTTTTTTTTAGGAGAGCAAGGTACAGGCTTTTATTTAGAAGGTGAAAGGACAGATCTCCCGGCTCACGCCAGGAGGGGACAAGAGAGTCCATGCACAGGATGTTTAAGCAGGAATTACATGGTGTGCATAGACTTTCCATACTGTGTGAGATGAGAGGCAGGGATGATAAACATATTGTGGAATGAGAGAAGTTGAACAGGCTTCTGAGTTTTGGGGCTGGAGTCATAGGGCAATTCTAGCTGGAGAAGATGCACACAAAGGCAGAGTTTGAAACCAGTGAGACCTCTGGCAGCATCACGCCCCGAAAGACGTGGAGTTCCCACATAACGCCTCTAGCTGGCTCTTGGTTCAAGTCTCAGCTCCAAAAGTTGTTTAACCCAGAGAACATTTCAACATGCAGACACCAAAGGTGACAGTGCAAAATAGTCCTCAGAAAAGTAGAAAAAAAATGTATTTAAGGTAGATAAATAAATGTGATACAGAGTGATTATAACCCACTTCAGAAATTTTCATTTGTGGTGTGTAAAGGAAGCACATAGAAAACAGGTTTGTAGAGCTAAAAACCATCAAACTTGGCAGCTATGTCTCTGCTGTCTGCCTGCCTCTTGTCTTAATCCTTAATGTTACTTTTCCTTTATCACTTCTCAGTTCACTTGATGGAAATTATGTAAGTATATACATGCTTAAGTCATAAAAGTAGGGGTTCTCTATTAAGATATGTAAATCATGTTTTATCCACTCTTCAGTTTTCTAGATCTTCACAATATAACATATCTAATCTGTGTATAAAGGTCACCAAAATGACTTATTAAGTCAACGAAAAAGTTAGACAAATGTATTTGATTTCATTTACTCACAGGAAGTAAATAGAGATTTATGAACTATTATTCAACTGTTTATTCATTTGTTCATTCATTTAAAATATTTACTAAAGTTTGTACTAGGTCTCAAATACCTGAATATTTGAACACACAAGTTTGATTAGAAGATTTACTTTTATGTCAAAGCCAAAATAACAAACAAGAATTACAGCTTCAGATACATGTGTAAGTAGAGGGACTGGGAAAATACAGTTGTCTTCCAAGGATTTAAGATGGAGAAATTATTTACTTTTCTTAATTATAACTGTACCACACAAATACGTTGTATATTTTGCTTCAATTTCCAAGGTAAGATATATGCAGGCTTCAGTAGAATATTAGGACAGTTCTCATGAAGTAACAACAGTGTCAAATAATGATAATATTATCAGAATATGAACTTCGACATCTGGAACTAAGTAGTAAAATCATTGGTACGGAAGACAGAAATAAGGAGGGTATTAAGCCATAAGCTTCACCTGGCATCTTTCATTAGAGTCTAAATAAAATTCTTCATTGGGAATTTGCAACACTGCTTGTAGTTCATCTTATTACTTTTACAGGGGACAAACAGCCATGTAATTAGAGTGTATTTGCAGTATTACACGCTTATTTGTAGCCTGAAGATTAGATACCAATTGGATGTTATCATTTAATGGCAAGTATAATTACCACGAAGATTGTTCTCTGAATCTAAGAGTTTACATTTCAGGGCTGCTACAACTCTACAATTATTTTTCAGTTAGCTTGTATCTGCATTATTATTTAATTATTATATCCATACAGGGTATAATAAGGCCATTCTAAGCCACTGTTTAAAAAAATGAATCAGCTATACATAAAAAGCACACAATAAATATTTTACATTATGGAGTTTTCTATTTTTACACTGATTTCCAATGCAGTTATGATAACCATATATCAAGTTTCTTGGGAACATACCCAAGTTGCGTCTTCAAGGATCTGCAGCTTACTATGATAATAGCGGTACTGTCATGTGTTTGTATAGCAGCACTTGATTTCCAAGTACCTTCATGAAGATCGAGCTTCATATTATCCTAAGGGGTTAGTAAGGAGAGGCCATTAAGAGCCTCCTTTATCCAGAAGGCAATTTGGGATACACAGAGGTCATGCTCAAAATCCTAGGAACAAAGTTGGTGCTAGTAAGTCATAAATAGTGTCCTTTCCACTCAGTTATATGTCATGGAAGTTAAACAGTGCTGGTGTCATCATTCGAAAATAATCTCTGAAGTATTCATTCATTCATTCATCCATCCATCCATCCATCCACCCAGTCAAAACATGAATGTCAAGAAGTGTGCAATGCAGCTTACCCAGGGTAAAGCTGACTTTGCTAGGGAAGCTGAGAACTGAAGCTAATGTCATCCAGTGCCAGACACAAGGCAGAGGTTTCAGAAGAGCAGAAACTAAGAGGGTCTAGGAAGACATTTCTGGAGTCAGTGAAAGGAAGCAAATGTGGGACTGGATGAGCCACTGATATCTCTGGACCAGTGGTGGGTTGGTAAATGTTTAACAACCAGCTCTCCAGGGGATCAAAGCCCTGATTGGTAGCATTTGCTGCTTTTCATGGTGCATTATTCCACAGGGCTGATTCCAAACAGCCCACATGATGTCCTTAATTGTGGAATTGGGCAGAGACATACAGTAGCACATTATTATGCAGTATTTCCACCGTACAGAGAATATAGATGTAAATAGCCTCAAAACCTTGGATCCTAGTAAATGTAAAATTATTAGTTGGTGATGAGTTTTGAGTATTGATTATCTTTGTTTTATATATCTTTAATTATAAGTTCAAATAACTTTATTTTGAAAAATGGCTTTGTTTACCAGTTGGCCTGCAAAATACCTGAAATTGGCTTTTCCCAGCTGATGCTAATTAGTCCAGCACACCACTTGTCTGGACTACTACCCTTCTCCCCTTTCCCAAAAGAGAGGAATCCGGATGCTTGGGCTCTGTATTAGTTGTCCAGGACTCCCATAACCAGTACCATAAACTGCGCGGCTGGAACAATAGAAACTATTGCCTCACTGTTAGGGAGGCTAGATGCCTGAGATCGAGGAGTCAGGGAGTTGGCTGCTTCTGAGGACTGTGAGTGAGGACCTATTCCAGGCTTGTCTCCTAGCTTCTGGTAATTTGCTGGCATGCTTTGGTGTTCCTAAGCCTGGGCGTGCATCACCCCGATCTCTGCCTTAATGTTCACACGATGTTCTCATTGTGTACATGTCTATCTCTGTTTAAACTTCCCCTTCCTAAAAAGACACAGTAATATTGGACTAGGGCCCACTTGAATGACCTCATCTTAATAACATCTGCAACATTCCAATTTCCAAATAAGGTCACATTCTGAGGTACTAGGGGTTGGGAATTCAGTATATAAATTTGGGGGGGGGACACTTACGCTTTCTCTGCTTAGCATATTACTATTTCCCTTTCTCTGCTTTGCATATTACTATTCCCCTTGGAAAATAGATTCAAAGTTCATACTGATTCTTCAGGCATGGAGGACCTTACCTGTTCATTCAATTAAACTCCTATTCATTCTTCAGGACCCAACCCGAATTGCACCTGCTGTTTAAATCTTTTCCTGTCCTCCCAAACTTCAAGCCATGGTGGCTGAAGTGTGTTTGTGCTCCCTAAGTGGTATGTGGTACAGATGTCTGTTAGAGGCAGAATGTCCTTGTGGTTGAGGGTGCAGCATGCTCTGAAGTTGGAGCTGGATTCAAATTACTGCTTCCCTCATTTCCTGGATAAGATGCATATCCTCTATGGCTCCTCTTTCCACATCTACTAAATGTGGGTAATAAAATGAACTTTCAGGTTTGGTTTGAGCAATAAATGAGAGTGTGTGAATGTCAAGAAGGTAGCATAATGCTTGCTACAAACCAAGTGCTCAATAAATGCTGGCTGCCTCGTCGCTAATGATCTATACACTTTTTAAGGGGTACATACAGTGTCTATGCTTCATGTTTTCTTTGTTACCATGATGTGCTTAATTCCTGGTAGCCCCAGGCTGTGCCATGCTCATCTTTATCCGCTCACAGACACCTGGCTACTGCTCAATAAATGCTGAATGAACCTACATAATTTCTAATGATAACATTTTGCTTGTTGCTGATAATAAACATCTCACCTTCTGACTCACAGTTATCTCCATTATATCCCAGCTTAACAAGGGAATGTGTCTTTTAAAGCTGACCTAGAGTTGAAATAATTCAGCTATGTTTCTGTCATTATATCAACATTAATTCTAAAATATGACATGATCTCATGGCATATTTTAATAATTGCTTTATTTTGAGATAATTCTATGTTGCCATGAAGTTGTAGGAAAGAGCACGTAGAGATCTCATGTGTGTGAATTTCTTTAACTTGTTTTTCCCAAATGGTAACATCTTGTAAAACTATGGTATAATATTACAACCAGGATACTGTCATTGATACAGTTAAAGTACAGAACAGTTTCATCATCATAAGGATGCTTCATGTAGCCCTGTTAGCCACACACATTTTTCTGCCACCAAATTGTTTTGCTCCACCATTTTACATTCCCACCAGCAATGTATGAGATCCAGTTTCTCTGCATCCTTCCCAACATATGCTATTACCAATATTTCTTATTTTATCCCTTTTTATAGGTAGGTAGACATATCTTCTATGGTTGTAATTTGCATTCCCATAATGGCTAATGATATCAAACATCTTTTCATGTGCCTGTTTTCCATCTATGTATCCTCTTCAATGAAAAGTCTCTACATGTCTTCTGCCTATTTTCTAATTGTATTTTGGTTTATTGTTATTGAGTTTTGAGAGTTCTTTATATATACTAGCTACTAATCCTTCGTTGCTATGTGGTTTACAAATACTTTCTCCCAGTCTGTAGCTTGTCTTTTCATCTTCTTACCATAGTCTGAGGCAGAGCAAAAGTTCTTAATTTTGATTAAGTCCAACTTCTCAATTTTCCCTTTTTTAGGTTGTGCTTTTGTTATCAAGTCTAATAACTCTTTGCCTACCTATATTTTAAAGAGTTTTCTCCTATCTTTTAGTAGAAGTTTTATAGATTTATGTTTTATATTTAATTCCATCATCCAGTTTGAGTTAATTTTTATATAAGGTGTGAGACTTAGTTTGAGGCTCCTTTTTCAATTTGCTTAAGGCTGCTCAATTATTTTACTACCACTTGCTGAAAATTCTATCTTTCCCCCATTGATTTGCTTTGGAATCTTTGTCAAAAATCAGTTGTTCATATTTGTGGGGGTCTGTTTCTGGTTTCTTTATTGATTTATGTGTTTATCCCTCCGCCAATACCACATAGTCTTGATTTCTGTAGCAATAAAATGAGTCTTGAAACTGGGTAAATTATTCCTACTTTATTCTTTTTCAGATTCCTTTAGCTATTCCAGATTCTTTGCCCTTCCATGTAAAATTTAAATAATCTTGTCTATATATCTATATCTCTCTATATATACACATAAATCTTGGTAGGATTTTGATAGGAATTGCATAAAACTGTATACAGTTTGGGGAGAATTGATATCTCTACTGTATTTAGTTTTCTAATCTACAAGCACAGTGTGTTTCTTCTTTCATTTAGCTCTTCTTTGATGTCCTTTATCAGCATTTTATTGTTTTTCAGCACACAAACCCTATACATATGTTGTTAGGTTCACACCCTAAGCATTTCATTTTATTTATTGATTGAAATTGCATTATATTTTTAATTTAGCTATCCATGTTATAGCATAAAGAAATACAATTGAGTTTTGTATGTTTGTATGACTTTGTATGTTCTTGTAACCTTGTTGCCTTGTTAACTCATGAATTTATTAATTCTGGGAGGGTTTTTTTTTTTTTAGTAGATTCCTTGGGATTTCATTCATAGACAATCACGCAACCTAAAAATAGAGAGAATTGTATTTCTTCTTTATATTTTTATCTGTATGCCTTTTATATCAGTTCTTGTATTATTATACTGACTAGAATTTCTTGCCAGAACTTCTGACTTACCACATAGTCTTCATTAATACCATGGGTGGAGTCTCATTATGTGCTGGTGAGGGTGGAAATCCAGATTCCTTACTCAGCCTTTCCTGGTGAGAGTGGGAGTGGAGCCATAGTTTTATCTCTGTTGTTGGCATGGAGCAGAACAGTTATTTGTCTGAACCTTTTCTGTCTAGCTAGGCTGCCCTCTTCCTGGGCTTTCAGAAAGATCAAGTTCTTTTTGTGTGTGTCTGGGTGGCTTTTTTTGTGCACGCCTCTTGATGTTTCCAGATTGCTGAGTTCCCTAGCACACAGCCTGGGATATATGACGCAAAACAAAAACCCAATAAATTATCGACATGGTGTTTCTTGGTCCTGAGGCTAGCAGGTTTGTCTTCCTCTGTACTTATTACTTACTTCTTATGTTTGTTTTATATATAACTTCCAGAATTTTTAGTTGTATTTATTGGGGAAATAGAGAAAATATATCCATGCCCTCTTCCTGGAAGTAGTAGTCCAACGTCGCAGTGTTAAAGATAATGTGCGTGGATCCATTTCTAAAGGTTTAAAAAAAGTTTGCTCAGGTTTCATAAATAATCCATAATTCTTTTGACAAGTGTGATAGTATCAGATTTTTAAATTTTAATTGAAAGAGAAAATAGCAACTACTAAGATTACCAGTGACAAAATAATAAGAAGGACTTATAAAGTTCTGAGTTTCTATAGTAAAAAAACATCATTGTAATTAAGGAGATAAAAGGCTAGATAATAGCATATGGTGTTTTATCAACTCAAAAGACATTCATAAAGTACTTAAAAGTCCATTCTTTTGTGGGAGTGTATGGAAACCATTGTGGGGATGAGGACCTGGCCTTCATCTGTACACCTCAAATATTGCTTCTTTCCAGATACAGAAGTCAAACATCTTCTTCAGAGAATATATAAGACAAATGGGTTTGAATTCTGGGTTAGTAGCTTTTCAACCTCAGGAAGTTTTAAAATCTTTCCTTATCTGTAAATCAGGGTGTGGGTGGTTGTGAGGATTAATTGAGATAATGTACAGGCAATTCAACAAATTCCAACACATTAGCAGGTACTCTACAAGTGGTAGACCATTGTCCTTAACATGATTAGGTTTGTTAAAAAAACAAGTCAACAAGCCAAAATGGAGTTGCTTATGCTAAGCCCCCTGTCACCCAAATGAAACTTAATTATAGTTTAGGTCATCCCAGAAATGGAATCTTAAACCAGTCAGTCAGGAATCCCCTGATCAGCACTAGTTATGTTTGGCCTGATAGGCAGGCCTCCTGTAATCTCCTGAAGGAAAGAAACTTTGTAAGAACCAACCCCACTTTTTTGCCAGTATAACTTCCTTGTTCTTCCTGCCTTCTGTCTATTAAAGTATTTCATTTGTATAGCTCCTTGGAGGTACTCTACTGTCTGTCTCTTAGATTGGATGCTGCCTGATTTGAACTGCTTTTTGCTCAAATAAACTCTTAAAATGTTTGATACGCCCCACTTTATCTTTTAACAGGGTTCATGTTAATTCAGATGAATTACATCCTATAGTCCTGGGCAAGTGTCTTTGTAATTGGCCATTTTGGAATAATATGCACTCAGGAAGAAAATTGCTTTAAAAAACTTGGGAACAGAGTATAGCCTACATAGAAAAACAACCAGCCTGAGACTCACTATTTAAAAATAATGTCTTTGACTATCTACACAGAGAAGATGGAAAGAGAGGCAAAGTGCTCTCATTATGTGTCTACTGAGTAGGCCACATAGAAAACTTTAAAACAAAGTAATTTTATGCCAACTTCCTTTTAAAACAATGATAAAAATTCTTTACATTTGTATACTGCTTTGCAGTTGACAAAGAGCTTTCATATACATTATCTGGTTTCAAAGAGACTGGAAGGCGCCTCCCCCTCTCTGATGGATGTGTATGAATGTACTACTTTCCCCTGGGCTGCAGTCATCAATAGTCAATGAGAAGAAAAGCTGCCATTTTTAGAAATGCTTGGCTGCCAGGTAACTGCATTAACTCTGCTCTTGTTGAATAGAGCCGGGTATTAACTGTGCCACAGGATACCATCCATATCAACTAATGAATATTTGACTCCTTGTTCCTATGGAGCAGTGTGGAGACCCATTCCTCTCTGTGTACCCGTTGCCCTCTCTCTCGGGACCCGGATCTCACTGAAGTTCTGTCTGACGGCGCTCACCATTTCAGCAAAACCTGCCCTGAAGACACTTAAGTCCTAAAAGAGAAAAAGAGTAGAAGGTACTTAAACAAGTAAACTGCTGCATGGAATGAGGCCTGCACTGTTCTGAGGAAAGAAAATTATCATAGTTGTGGAGGCCAGGGGAGGCATGTCTTGCCTCCACGTAAAGGACGTCCATAGTGGGAGTTGGGTGTGCTAATGAGGTCTCTGTCGCGGAAGTATTTAACCCAAGTCTGGGTAGGACAGACATCTCTTAGAAGAGCTTGCTTTACTATTCAGGAATCAGGGATAGAGGATTTCTGAGGTCTGTTCTGATTCCAGGTTCTCTGCTTCTGAGATTCCTGTTTGTTCTCTGATTGTTTCGTGCTATAGGGAGCCAGTCTTTAAATCTTCTGTATTTCTCTTGATGCCAAGCAGTGTTCACAGCCTGTTGATGGAAAACTGAGGCAGAATAAAGAAAACAGAAAACATGTTATGCTTCCTAGGAAAGTTAGTAGGAGCAGAGGTAGAACTGAAATGGGCTAATCAGCATCTCTGAAGCAGGGGCCTTCTCAGTAGTGCTTTGGTTATAGGACTTCTTCAACCTTATCCACCATTTCTAAACTCCAGATTGATGCCTTTGATATTTTTCCACCAAAGTACCTAAAGCTTCAGCCTGGTTGCAGGTTTCAACAGGCCAGTTATGCCCAGCTGCTGTAATACCACATACTGTGTCTGCCGGTTCCCATTTGAGAACAAGCAATTCCCTCTGTGGCTGAGCCGTATTCACACATTAGGACCTGTTACTTATCATGACCCACTTCCAGGAATTATTTTCAGAATTGGTCATCTGTGTTTCCTGTGGCAAGTGGCCTACCACTATATACATACATACATACATACATACATACATACATACATATATATACACACATACTCATACACTTGTTGAATAAATGAATGAGTGAATGAGTGGATGAAAAGAGTTAAACAACAAAGCATAATTGAAAGAATATGGATTTTAGAATCAGATAGAGTCTCACTCAAATCTGAGCTCTGCCATCTTTTAGTATGGTGTAGATTTATATGAATTACTTAACTTTTAAGCCTCAGTGTCTCTGTTATAAAAATCAGAAAATATTATTTATCTGTCAGCATTGTTATGACAATTAAAGATGTATTTAAAATATCTGCTTCTGGTAGAGGCTCAAAAATGTTACTCTTAGCTGCTATACAAAAAATTGTGTTAATTGTTAAGGATATAGGATGAAACTGTTGAGAGGGAAAGAAGGAAGCATGAGAAGATGACTGCATTCAAAACGGGAAAATAAGTTTTAGAGGTGGGTACCGTGTGCTGTGGGAACACAGGGGAGGGCCATGCGGTGAGCAGAGATGCCACACTGCACAACTGCAGAAACTGCAGGCACGTTATAGCCTGTATGAATGGAGGGCACTGCCCCGCTGCCAATCACATAAGCTTATTGGCTGAACCCCATGAAACCACTGACACTCAACTACGGTGACATGAAATAAAAATGGGAATGTGCCCCCTGGATCTTACTTACATGGGGACACCTTGTATGGGGAAAAAGGAAGAATCAGAGATTTTTCTAGAGGCAGTCCCATCCCAGATGAGCCATGGACTCTGAGAAGGAGTCACGGAGGCGAGGAAGGGGTGAAGCCACAGTCACGGGGGTGGCACACGCGATGCAAGGAAGGCTGGACAAAGTATTCTGAGGGCCAAGAAATTCAGCATTTCTGAGGGTGGAGACTGAGGCAATGTGAGAAGCTCATAGAGCTGGAGAGGGGGTCAAGTTCGGGCTATTCAAATGCTCTAAACACTATAGTCCTGAAGCAAAATCACAACTGATTCTCGCACCCCAAATAGTTCTGTTGGTAGCTGATTAGCTGTCCCCTACACATTGACCTTCTCCACTCTTCAGTTTGAATCAGGTCCTCCCTTTAATCTATTGTAGGCCACTTATTTTTTCATTCATAGCACTGGCCACGGTTTTAAATTATAACAGAGTCACTTGTTTACCTACAGAACAAACTACAGGAGGGCAGGGACCTTTTCCAATTTGTTTTAAATTACCTAACCAGTGCCTGGTACAGTGCTTGCAACTAACCAATAAATATGGGTTGAAGCAATGAATGGATAACAAGTAAGAATTCTCCTAGTCTGCTATTCCCATACCAATTCTCCCTGATAAAAATACTTTAGGAAGTCCATTTGAAGGAGCCTATAGGGGAGCTGTCACTAGCACTTGTGCAATTACCTAATTTACGCAAAAGGGGACCCTTTAGCTCAAGTACCAGATGTGGAAGGAGATAGCCTCCTTTCCTCCCAACTTCTGGGTGCTCTGACCCAAGCCTGTGATGCCAGGTGGCAGGGAAGGGTTGCCTGGCTGCGTGCCAAGACAGACAGGTACGAGGAAAAGTGTTGCATGTTTTTCTTAACATGTGAATTCAAGGCCTCTTAGCTAGAGATGAAGAGGTTTGAGTGTTGGAGTAATAAATGAAGAAAACATCTTAACAAGTTACTAAACCCAAGGCCAGTTGTTAAGTCAGTTACAAGAACGCAGTTTGCAGTTCAGTTTGGCAGGCATGGGGATACTGTGAGAACCTGGATTAGATTTTCTCCTGCATCATTAGCCACCCAAGGGAGTGGTGATGTCCCTATTGTTTGCCTCTGGCTCATTAGTATCAAGTGTCTCCTTGCTATACTGTAGAGAAGTGCTTTTCACTTTAAAACCATAGACAAATCTGTAACACTTCTCTCTTGTATTCAGTTTTGAAACTTATGTTTAAATTACTTCAGTGGAAAAAAGGGAGACAAAATGCCCACCTCACTGTAAACAGAAATGGATTTCCTAAGTTCTTTTGCAACCTACAAAGCTGTCAACTTGCATAACGTATCAAATGCATTTTCCTCCCCTCAAATGCACAAATCTACTGTCAATGAAGACCAATATTTAATATGAAATATGTGATGAAGTGAAAGATAAAACATTTAAATCATGGCAAGATAATATTCATTCAAATAAAAATGTTTCTGAAAGCCTGGTATTGGGGATTACTCTGAGTGTTGTAGGTCTAAGCCTTGCACAATCACAATGTCTCCTCTTCTCCCCCAAAGACAAAGTCCATTCATTGTCTTGGGCATTTGAAACAAACATTTAATGCTAATCTTACAGTGATCAAAGTTTCCATATTGAGCAGAGTTTGGAAGAGAACCTTATATTTGTAATATAAATATTTAAATTCTTTCAATATTGCAGCTTGTAAGAGGCATCCCATGAATTTTTCTTTTAAATTGTTTTTCTTTTTCCCAAAAATGTTTCTTTTAGGGGGTTCTTTGTTAGTGTTTCAGTCAAATTAGCTTTGGCTCTCATAGAGTTGGATTAAGTTTGATGCTATATTAAAGTGTAATAGTGAAAAGCCAACTAGATTAGGGACTCAAAAGTCCTAAAGTTGCATAAAACAATGGTATCTTGTGCTCACAGAGTTGGTGAAGAAAACATTATCATCAGTGGTCAGCTCAGCCGAAAATCCTTGGGGAAGATCCTACCCAACATAACCCTACTCTGGACCAGAGACTCTGGTCTCTCAGACTTAAGCACTTGGACGAAAGTAGTTGCTTTATCAGACAGTTGTTAGTGGAAAATGTACTTTAATCACTAGCGAGAATTAATGAGGATCCTTACGTGGTAAGTTGAGCAACTGAGAGTGATTTGGAGCCCAGAGAAGAAAGTCCACTAAGTGAAACTTTAAAAAGCAGGCCCTCTTCTCCAGGAATTCTCAGTTTACATCCTCATCCATAGAGCTGGAATGACCCATCGCTGCCCTGGAGACTGGATGAGAAAAGAGTGAATCGCCTACTACCAGACTTTGCAGAATAAGAAGGCAGGAGACACCAGATCAATCTCATTAGGAAGCTAGCCAGTTAACCCACACTCCCCTTGCATCGCACTTAAAATTGCAAGGTGTGTTTTACTAACCTAAAGAGTTTGGTTTCCTGCCGCAGGGGTTTAGGGGTTCTGCAGTTTCTGCTTTCCACGAGCTTAAAAAAGTAGCTGTGAGGTTTTGACCCTCATACTCTCTGAACTCAGCGGCGCGGTTCCACAGAGGCAGGACCCTTCCTAGCTCACGATATTATAACCCTGGGAGAGAAGAGAAAGAAGCCAGTGCTGGTAGGAAGGCAGGCGGGATTGTGAGGGGCCCTCGGGGAGGGGAGGGCAATTAACTCCCTTCCTCCACTGCAGAGAACCTGGTTTCTCTTGATCTCGAGTAGACTCCAGCCAGTGGCCGGGATTCTTTACAGTGAGTGAAAGACAGGGAGGCGGCAATACCAAAGAGGGGGGGACCTGCCCCGCTCCGGCCTTCAGAGTGAGGGAACTTTCATAATGAGGCCTGTGGATAAAGGACTGCGATCCTTTACAGCGGAGGGAAGTGCAAATAGGGTGCGTCGGAGCTGATCTCTCGGAGCCACTTCACCTCTGAACAGGTTCGGAGCTTTCAAGCCCCTTGAAGTTTTAAAAAGGCACTGATTTCAGCATGAGATGTTTGCTGCACTGGGCTCAGCTGGAATGAAACGAAGGGGAGGAAAAGTAGTTTCTTTCTTGCATTCAGAAAGCAGAGGCCAATTGAATGGATTCTGCTCAAACTGATTGCGTTTGTAGTTTCTGAAAAAAAAAAAAAAAAAAGAAAGCTAAGAAGTTTAAATCCTATTCACTAAGTTCACAAAAACAAAACCAGGTCACAGAAGGACTCTGAGAAGTGCACACATCCTCACCAGAGATGGACAATTTAAAACAAGCTTCATTAAACAAGTCCTTTCAAACTGGCTTCTTAATGTAATTCAGTAGCTCGTACTTCTCTGCTGTGGTTTAAGGGCTTTCTTTACTGTAAGGCTAGTTTAAAGCAAATGTTCTGCACGATTTTGGAAGTTTACAAGGCTTTATTGATTTGTGGAGTTAGAAACCAAAAATCTTTTCCTATTTCCTCTTTAAAGAATAGAATATATTTTTGTATCTCTCCTCCACCTGTCAATTATTACGCACTATATAACGTAGAAGCGGGCCCAAGGGCTGAAAATGGAAATCTGGTTATTTTTTTATTTGTTTGCTCATCCTGGTCATTTGACATCTCCACTTGGTCGAAATGCATAGGACGCAGACAGGGGCTCTTTCTTGCCTCTCTTTTGCTTGCTTATCTTTTGCTTATGCAAAATGTTATACTTTTATCCAGTCCCTTAATTCATGCAATGTTTTAAAGCTTACTTAGCTAGCGGAGTCTCCTTTACGTCTGTCTGCTTTAGCATGCTTGCCTTGGTCTGAAGGCCTCCAGAGGTCAGGAAATTGGATATTACCTCACTTGGTTCAGGCCCTGGGAGAGAGAGCTGTGCATGGCCTTCAGCTTAACAAATGCTTTTAGATGATGATGACAGTGATGAGTGAATACCATCTCACTGGTATGAGGAACCTGGTAAAGAGTGGATCACACGTGTATGATAGGTTGGATTTATGTTTAAGGTAAAGCCTGGCCTCATTCAGGCTACGGAGGTACTATATAATGTCTAAGAATAGGACTGCATTTAGTTAAGTGATCTGAAAGAGTCGTCAGGTTGCTTAGTTAAGGTCCAGAGAGGTGTTTCCAGTTTTATCTAATTTTTGAATCCATATAAAATAAACTGGGCATGGAACGGCATTTTATAATGTTTGTCAATATATTAGAGATCTATATTTTATCAATTACATTTAGAGACGCCTTTGTGGTCCATAGTTGATGATGTGTGTGTGTGTGTGTGTGTGTGTGTGTGTGTGTGTGTGTGTGTGTGTGTGTGTGTGCTGTGGTGCAGTTTCTCATTTTTATCTGCATTTTCCAGATTAGGAAAATTGCTTCTGTGCTGGAATCACCCAGGGAAGTAAGATTAGATGTGAAATAAGAGCTCACATTCCATTAAGTACTAAAGCCACTAGTTTTCGTATTGAACAGCAACCATGATAGTTAGTTGCTTTTCTTTTTCTATCTCCATGATCCTGACATTCCATTCAGGTACTGCTAATATCTAAGCATTTTCTTAGCACTGGCAATGGGCCAGCTTGAAGAAAACAATATAGCTCTCCGTAAACGGTGGTAGATATGCTGTGTGAGAGGCTGTGTCCCTTGTAAGATGCTTCAGGAAGTGTCGCTGTAGTAAATAACAAGTGGCTGGTGGAAATCAGAGTCGTTGTAACACTTAATGCTACCAAAGATAAGCAATGTAGAAATAGAGGAGAGGTACACCTGGTCCCTACATACTCCAAGTTGGCTTTATTTTTTAAAATTTGTGGAAAATATTACTGGTATAAGTTGTTACTTCTTCTCTCTTTCATATTATTATTAAAGAGACTTAATTTCAAATCTAGGTTTGGAGGCACTCTTAGACAACTGTATCTCTAGATCTACCTTACCAAAATTCCTATACCAAATTGGCTTTCAAACCAACCAGATTAGAAATATCTGATCAAATAATGAGTATACAGGAAGTTATTCTCATAATGGAAAAACTAGATGCAGGAAAATTCTTTCATCCCCAGTAGCATTTGCTCAAGAAGTCTGAAAGAAGCGAAAAGGGCTTTAGTCTGGAGAAATGATAGCTGACACTTGGTTGGAGTTGATAATCATGTAGGGATGTTTCCCATTAATAAAAGAAAGAAAAGGAAATTTCTTTCTTCCAATATTCTCTGCTCCTAGTGAATGACTATGTACTTTGAGGCATTATATTTATCTTCACACTCTCTTTAAGATTTTGGTGTAGGTCTGAATCAAGTTATCTATTTATCTCACTGGATGGCTTCTCACATAAAACAATCTTCACACTGAAGTTTCTTTCATCTGACTTTAAAAAACAATTGTTACAGTATTTTTATATTTTTAGCAAAAGAAAGCATACACTTAGTTAAAAGGAGCCAAATCTCAGACTTCTCCATAGAGGCATTCAATACCAGGTGATGATGGAGTAGTTTTGAAGGAATGAAAGAAAACTAAGGTATCAGCAGAGAAAAAGGCAATAGGCAGGTAATTCCAAACATGAAAGAACTCAGGGACTGTGGTACTCTTGAATCCTTCATGAAAAAATGCTTGACAATGAATTCTAGCTAATTAAGAGATAAATCAAAATAAAAAACTTGGGAATTCAGAAGCTGTGATAAAAAGGACTGATGGTGTTTGAATCTGTTTAAATATAGAAGTAAAGACTAAACAGCTGAGATAATTATTGCTATAGAACAAAATGAGAATGTTATTAATCAGAACAGTGTAAAATTAGTATAAATATAATTGGAAAGTGTGGGAAAGGGAGATATTCTCAAATTTCTAAGTAAGAGTCTACCGATATTTCTAATATTGAAATATATATAAAAACATTCATGATCCCCCAGATATTTTTTTTTCATATCCACTCTCCCACACCCCCACTACCCTTCCAAGCTTAGAGAATTCTAAATCTTATGGTGAGAAACCATGTATTGAAAATCAACCATTCCTGTTGTTTTGCTTCAGCTTCTCTTTTTTGCTGTTCAAGTAAAATAAAATTTAATACTTTGTTGTTAAAAATATCTATATATGATTCCATTTTAACAAAAAACAGTATCTACATCTTTCTACCATCTATCGTCTACCTAGTTACTGTCTCCATCCTTATCTGTTATAGCTGCACGAGATCTAGAATTGTGTTCCCTTAATGTTAATATCAGTAATTTTCAGATGGTAGGAATTTGGAAGTGGCATTTTACTTCTCTGTATATTTCTGCATTATTGAATTACTTCAAAATTGATATCAATTTTTAACAACACCATTGAGGGGAATTTAAAAAAGGTTACCTTACCTTAATGTCCCACCCTCCAAAAAAACAAGAAACCATTTCTATATATTAACAGTGATTAATATTAGGTTTGGCAATGTGGATAATTATTTCTTCCATCTTTATACTTCTCTGTATTTTTTAAATTAAAATAAAAAGGGTGCTGTCACAGTCCTTTTTTACTCATGGTTTCAGAGATCCAACAATTTGTAACTCTTTTGGATATTTCTTCTGTTATTTATAGACGTACTTAAATTTGCAGTACTTTCTTGATCTTAGACATTATCTACCTATTTTCCAATTTTGCAATAGAGACTTTGTCTTCTTTACACCTTCTCTCCCCTACCCTTACCATATGTCTTCTTTTACCTTCCTCTAATACAATTATATTGCAATTTTTTGTTAAAACTCAGTGTTTATATTGTAAATAACTAAATAAACGTTATGTTTGGGCTGTGGGGAGCTATGATTATTTTTCTCCCTGCTCACATGATCTTTCGTTTTTTTCTGAAGTTAATGATTGCTTCATTTAAAAGTTTAATTTTCTATATGCCTACTCCTATTTTCCCCAATGTTCTCATTGATGAGTGCTTAGCAATAATTATTCCAAAATGCTCAAACGTATTATCCATTGATTATATTTCTGTCTTATCCCTTATGCATTTATTTATTTGTTTAACTGGAGGTCTCTATTCCTCAGTTCTCCAAATTCTTGCTACAAGATTATTCATCCTTTGAAAATTCCCTTCATTGTTCTCTTGTATTAAATCCCTTTTTCCTGGCTCTTACATCTCCCCCTTTTGGAGTACTCTTGAATTTCATAGAGTACTGACATTAGTCACTTTCCAAGAAACAGTAAAGTTTTGAAAGCCTGCATGCTTGAAATTGCCTTAGTCGGCCCATGTATTTGCTTAGTAGTTTGATTGGCCATGGAATTCTAGAATGTTCCAAAGTCTTTTGGCCTCCAAGGGTGATATTGAAAGTCAGATGTGAGTCAGATAAATAATCCCTTACAAATCACCAGACCCACCTCTCCAGAAGATTTAGGGTCTTCTCTTTATTCTCACTTGTTTGAAATGATGTGATGGTGGCATGTGGTGTGGGTTCTTTGTGACTTAGAGGACTGGTGCTTTGTGGGCCCTTTTAGTCATCACGTCCTTATCTTTCCATTTGGGGAAACCACTGTATTTTTCCCCCATTTCATCTTTTCTCTCTTTCTGCAACTCCTCATTTCCAGTGTTGCACTTGCTGAGTGGATCATCTAATTTTTTTTTTCTTCAGTTGCACCATTCCTGTTTTGTTTGTGTGTTTATTCTGCTCTCTGCAGGATTTTTTTTAACTTTCTCTTCCAACCATTCAGTCAAATTTCTAATCTCTTCCAAATATTTAGTTTTAAGATCCCATTCATATTCTTTGATTTTTCCTATAAAAAACTTATTCTTAGTTCATAAATGTATGCCTATTCTATTTTGTTTGTGAATGTCAATTACGGATCTTAAAGTGTTCCTTCTTCTTCCTGTATTGTCCCTGATTTTTTTGAATGCCTCTTTCCTGTTTCTCTGTTTTGGCCCTTAGATTTCCTTCTGGAGACTTTCTCAAATGTTTGCTGATCCTTGGCTTTCTTAAAATTTGGGACTGAGGTTCCAAAAGCTGACAAGAGACTCTAGATGTGTAAAGGAGCTTGTTTTTTAAAATGTAGAACAATGAGCTGGCGAATAGCGTTTTCCCGTGGAAGCTGCAAATGGAAATATCTGTAGGCTTATTTCTCAGGCTTCTTATTCTCAAGCTTCTCTAGGGAAAATTTTTTAAATCCGTGAGTAGATGGTTATATGTACCTGGCTACTGACAACATAGCAGGAAAGAAGGGGGCTGGAGACTGTACCTTTTAGGATGCATACTTTCATATCCTCCTTTAGTTTATCATATGAGGTCTCCTCCCTGCCTTCCAGTATATTTAACATTTCTGCCTTCAGACTGTTGAGGTGCCATTTCTCTAGATACAATATTTCTAGTCTCCTGCAGGGTAGGAGAGGAATTTGGCAGCTCAGGAACCCTGAAGTCTGCACATTCTTCATGCAGATCTTTATCCCTTTATCCTCACTGTTCCTCAGTATCTGGTGCCCATAAATCCATTGATTTTTCTGGGCTAAGTGGGCAAAAATCTTGCTTCTCTTGGATATTTCCCTCTTTAGCTCAAGTTTTGGCTTCCTCCATTCAGCTAAGTCATTTTCTACTTTCCATCTTCCCAAATTCGTTGACATCCAGTCTCCCATTATTCCTTTTCTCGTGATCCTTTTCCCCCATGTGTTTAGGGTTTATTCCTGTTCTGTCATTCTAATAATGTTTCAGAAGGGAGTTCAAACCATTATACAGACCCAGAAGGTGCCTCTATGTGTTAATTTAAAAATGATTTACTGGCCATTATGTTTGAGGAGCCATACAATTACAGCCCTGCTATAATAAGATGAAGGGAAAAAAATTAATGTGTCAAAAGATTTGATCAAATAAATAAAAAGGAGAAGCAAAGCAAAACTTGAAGCCAATCTAAGTGAAGAATGCTGTGATATAATTGACCAGACAACTTGGTTCTAGGCTGTTAGTAACCAGAACAGGGAGAAAAAATCCTCATCACCATTTGCACATCTTTCATTGTGCAAAGGAAGAACGCTTTGTCACTAGGAGGTCAAACACTTCCAGCCTGGAACTTTGAGAGCAATTTGTTTATATCCAATCCATTCATCATTTTGCTACTAGAGTGACCTTTCCTTCCCACAAATCTGATTTACCATTCTTTTGCTTAAAATCCTTCCATGGCCCCCAAGCCCTTGGTCATGGAATCTAAGCACCATGTGCGCCCTGTAAATTCTCACGCCTGCCTCTCTGGTCTCCTTTCCTCCTACTTTACTGGGCATACCCTCTGTGCAATCATTAGACTCTTGTCTCTGGGCACACGTGCTCACTCTCTGCTCCAGACTTTGGAACATACCCTTCCTTCCCTTATTTCATCCACATGGCTAAATTAAACCCTCACTCTTCAAGCTTCCCTTCTGAGAACCTTCCCTGGCTCCTGCCTCTCCAGGGTTTGTCTGCCACTGCTGCCCTGGCCCCTCGTGCACGCTTTCTCAGAGCACTTCCTGCACTCATTTGAAGCTCTCGCTTTACTCCCCTCTCTCACCCTCCCCTTAGTCCATAAACTGATTAAGCACAGGGATCATGTTTGTTCATATCGGAGTCTGCACTGTTTACCACCTTTCCTCCCAGCACATTTAATAAAAATATTTGAATAATTGAACAATAAATGGGATCTAAGTAGATTGCTTTCTCCGGTATCAACTTGGAAGATTTTCAGGGCTGGACAGGTCCCCTGTCACAGGGCAACCCTCTCAAATCTCAGGGGTTTTGGCCAGAACTTGGAGAGCAACAAAGCAGCAGAGGGTTGCAGTCTGGGGGTGTCAGTAAGAACCTGCAAAGAAGGTATTCTGCCTTGGTGGCTGGGAGCAGAGCCTTGTGCTCTAGATGCCCACTGATGTTTTACTGTGGGAGTGTGGGGCCTTCTTAGATTCTGGGCCTGACTGGGGGCCGTGCAGCTCATGTCTGCCCAATGGCTTCTTGCTCTTTACCTCCCCCAGCATCTCAGAACTGCCAGGCTCTCTGCCCCTCTTGCCACCTACCACCCCCACCCCCACTCTCGCAGCAGTGGCCGGCTGTCCCACAGCCGTCCTCAGTTCTCAAACTCTCCCTTTGGAATGAATAACTATTTTCATTAGTCATATGTGCTTCAGATATTTTTCTAAAGAAATAAAGTGTTTTAAATGCGTCATTAGCTCCATGTGTAGTTGTCCCAAATCCCGTCTCCTTTTCTTCCTCCACCCACCCAAGGGCCCATTCAAAACAATTGTAATACTTTTACCCATCAACAAGGTAGCAGGGGATCAGATGAAGGAAAAGTTTCTGTTCAACAGAACAAGACAGAGGGAACTAGGGGACGCTCACTAAAACACCACTAGTTAAGATAGAGCAGATTTATGAGCATGAGTTTGTACCTTAGGCCTGTCATATTTTTTCACCTTTATGTTAGTTAATTGCAGAGTAACATAAATTAACTTTGGAACACAAGCAAAAATGGGAACTTTATTTATGAATTTCTTGGATTTCTTTACCTCAAGCCAAACAACTAAATTGCTACTTAGCATAAATTATTTATGGACCCTGGCTCAATACCATCCAGCACTAGCCCCCGGAGGTATGGGAGATATAAAAGATTTAAAACATCGCTGCGACAGTGTTCGGGCCGCCATGGAGCTGTGTTTCTTTCCAGAAGGGTCCACTTTATTTTGTTGTAAATAAATAGTGGCTGGATTTCCAGGGAGGGAAGTTAGCTTCCAGCAGGATGGTGGTGGTGTTTTGCATATGTTAATTACACAACCCTTTTATGACAGATAGACACAGTGTTTGCATAGATATTTCTCAGAAGACCCGTAGACCAAAATGGATCTTTTCATTTCCTAGCATGGAGTCATTTCTCCCATTTGATCTCACTTCAAAATCTGAAGTTTTCAAAGCATGCTACCTGTAGGGCAGGAAAAATTTTCCTCTACTGTTCTAGGGTCTTTTGGCTGGTCTATTAATTAAATTGACATAAAACATTAACAGGAGAAAAACAAATTTAATTTTGTATGGATGGGAGCCCCACAAAGACATGGGAATCTCAAAGACGGTCAATTGAGGCTAATATACCAAGCTGAGCTAGGGATAAGGGGGTAGGGGCCTGGGGCGCCACAGGGAAGGAAGGCAACTCACAGAAAGACGGAGAAACAAATATTGATAACTAATTGTTTGCCCTGCAGAGACCATGGACACAGAAAGGATATGGAAGACTGGGCCCTGCTGACCTCCCCTCTTTATCACACCCACTTGGTACTCTTTGTAGTTCTCTCCAGTGATAGGGCTCCTCCCGGATCAGGGATTCTAAATTCTCAGAGGAAAAAGCTCTTCTTGAGTCTTGTGGTCCTTGACTGTCTTCAGTTCAAAATAATCCACATGCCAAATGGCATATTTTCGGGGGACTTTCTCTGAACCCCTTCACAACCTAAGAAGATAAAAATAAGGAAGGGTCCTATCAATACAATTCTAGCAGGAATAAATGCAAATCTTCTGCAATCTTGATTCCACTGGTTTTAAAACCCAAGGTCGAGGCCACTGCACTGACACTGTGGCTGGACCATTGTCTGCTCCTAGGCCACCTTTCCACAGCTCTCACCCCAGCACACCACCCTTTGCTCCAAAATACCCACACGTGCCTTGTTTCTCAGACACGCTCTGTTTCTGAGACAACGTTGTAGCCATCTTTCTCTTTAGGTCAGAATATTTCTCTTGGTTCACGTGGTGTTTAAGATCAGAAAACTTGACATAAAAGTGTACATTTCCAGGATTTCATCCAATTTCCAAACTTAGAAGGTCTAGCAATTCTAGGTCTTTTCCACTGCATAACTGTTGGCTTAAGCTGAGTAGTCCCTGCCTCTTCTCCACTGTCCAGTTTGCCACAGTCCCCACTATTCCCTAGTGTCCACACCCATCCTACTTCACCCAATTAGGTTTTATGTTACTTCCCTTGTCCATGAAGGCATTTGCATTTTTGACTTCTGATAAGGAGTCATGCCTTGGCTAGATACACTGATAACTTTCATGCTTACCTTGGGTAAGATTATATATTATAAATTACTAAACCCAATAGAAAAGAAGATCTTGACAGGCTATATATAGCAATGGGCTCACAGATGTGGCTACCACTTTTTAGGATGCAAATATACAAATATATTTCCACTTACACACAGATTAGGCAGATATGCTCATTTTTCTTTTGTAAACCATGGTGTGTGTAACCACATTCCTTACACAACAGAAAATGCCTCCATAGTATTAGTTTTCCTAAATCCTTGTATAACCTTTGAAATGCCACTTGGGTCCAATCACTTAGCCAACCCAACACGAGTCAGGCTGTATTCTCTTTCACACATTTCAAGCACAGGCAGGCCTGGGGCCATGCTGCCAGATCTATACTGACTCACCCTCCCTGGATCCCAGCTCTGAGAGCATTCCCTTCCTTCTCCCAAGCAGTGCCACTGGCCTCAGCTTTGTATCTGTAAAATGGGGAAACGGCAACTATTTTGCAGAGTTCTTGGACACACTGCTAATATGTATTTTAAAGACATTCAGTGAATTATTCCTATGTGCCTGTGTCACATGCTGTAAATCCTCTTGTTCTAGTTCCCCGTCTCCACTCACCATACTTTGTCTTCATTTTTGCTGATGCAAAGAGAGAGACTAATTTCTTTATCCCTTTGTCTTTCTTCCTGCCACCATCTATGAAGCAGGGTCATCTCTCCCTAAAAATGCCTTGACTTTGTTGTGTTCCAGCCCCACCCCCCAGGAGCTCTTACACACCCAGGAAAAGAGGAAGAAGAAAATGCAGAGCTGGGGATTCTGGGACAAGGCCACAGGAGCGACTACCCGCTTTGGGAGCACAGAGGGGCCCCTCCCTGTTTGGGCTGAGAAAGCCTGTTCTCTCCCCAATCTCTCGCCCCTGAGGAAAGGAGAACAGAACTCTGCATGAGTGATCACCCCCAACCTGGCTGTATTGCATATTTTTATAACCAAATTGTATGTGTAGATATTATAATAGATAATCTGAATGTGTTGTACATATCCTACATAAAATATAAAGGGTTGCTGCATTTAAAAAGCTCATTTTAATATTTAATGCTCCAAACTGTCATCTAAATCTCAAAAGGTAAGCGGGAAATACCATATAAGAGACCTGGAGTTAAAACAAATGTTACTGATATAATCTGGAACTGGCCTCCGTCCCCCCAGCCCCTGAACACTGCAGCTCTCATCATCCTGGCTTCTAGAAAGCACAACCATAGCGTGTGCCATTTCCTCTTTTTTAGCTCAGTGACACACTTTGGAAATGCAAGTTGTAAAAAGGTACAAGGAATATCTATACTCATAACCTAGTAGTTGTAAGTGGCTTAAAGAAAAAACCTCTATTTTTTGCAATTTTTTTTCTTTTCAATATGTGTTAATTTTGAAAAATATAATTTAAGTGATAATGTATTAGGTGATAACTCATCACTCAGCCAATCAGCCTAATGACTTCTGGGACTAGGGTACATCAGCTGTGGTGACACCTCGGGCTGCTATCTACAGCAGCTGGTGTGCTGGGCGACTCTTTGGCAAGCTTGGTGAACCCACTGGGGGCACATGGCAGGCAGGCTGCTCACCGGAGTGCTGGATATTCCTTGGTAAGCCGAGTAGGATCCCCTTTAGCAGAGATTGAGCCCCTTAGAAAGTTCTTTTAGGCTTTAAGTGTCAGAGAACACTGGGAACTTCTTTTTATATTGATCCTGATGAGTGTTATGGACAGAATATCCTTATGTGGATGCCCTGACCCCCAAGGGTATGGGGTTAGGAGGCAGGGCCTTGGGAGGTAATGAGGCCTAGATGAGGTCATGAGGGTGAAGCGCTCATGATGGGATTAGTTTCCCTATAAGAAGAGGAAGAGGAAGAGACTGGCATTCTCCCTCTGCCATGTGAGGATACATACAGCAGAAGGGCCCTCCCCACAACCTGACCATGCTATTGCCCTGATTTTGGACTTACTGGCCTGTAGAACAGAGAGACGGACACGTTTGTTATTTAAGCCATCCAGTCTCTGGTACCTCGTCGTAGTGGCCACAGCTCAGACGATGAGAATTTGAGTGTCTTTGTGTGTGAGCTTTGAGTGCACGTATGTGTGTAGATTCTGGCCTGCTGAGTGATTAGGTGCTGTCTCTCGGTCTACTCTTCTGTGTATGAGACTGTGGTTTCTGGAAAACACTCTTCTCTTGCTGAGCTGCTGTCGGACCAGAGAATGGGAAACAAAGGAAAGGAGAGATAGCAGAACATGAAAAACAATAACAAAAAAACCCCACAGTACTTTCCCCTCCATTTAATGAAAAATTAACCCTTAAAGATATCCAGGAATGTCAAAAGGTTGCCTGAATCTGTCAAGCTCTCCAAATAGAAGTGGCTTCAATTTCTTTCAGCTTCTTTGGAGAGATGCCCTTTCCTTTGCTTAGAAGCACGTTGACGCTGCTATCTTTGGCCTGAGCTCAGTTTTAGGGGGCAGGCAGCTGAGGAAAGAACACGGTCAAGTGAAGTTTTTAAAAATGCACATTTTCCTGCTACAAAAGCAATTTCAAAAGCCCAGTCTCCTCCCCTTCTACCTTTAGCCAACCCTTAACCCAAAATGTGTGAACTTTGCATTTAAACATTATATATGCCTACTGCATGGTATGAGAACCTCTCCTGGGTTATTTGGGGAGATATCTGTATTAAAACAAAGTTATAAAAAATTAAAAATTGCTCTTGAACATCTATGATAGTAAAACCCATGTGTAGCTCTTTTCCTTAATGTTTTAATACAGAATTTTTGCATGAGCCTTAAGTAGCCATGCCTTTTAGCCTCTGAGGAGATAAATCATGCTTTCTGTGTTATTTTATTTTTGCACATAGGTTCCACCTCCTTTTATTTTGTGCTCTGATTTCTAGTCTTATGTTTTGTTATTTAGAAAAGGAAGAAAATGATCTTAAGTGCCTTTTAAAGAGTGATGGTAGTTAAAATATACATAAAGAAAGCTAGTTGTGATTCTCAATTTCAGATGAAATCAATCCTATGTTATTGTTATGAAATTTGAATTTTGGTGGGAAGGGAACTGGGAAATATGCTTTTCTCCACCATAGTTCTTTCTCAGGTACTGCAGGAGATATGTCTCCTTATTACTCATTTTTTTTGTATTAAGGTATCATTGATATACACTCTTATGAAGGTTTCACATGAAAAACATTGTGGTTACTACATTCACCCATATTATCAAGTACCCCCCATTCCCCATTGAAGTCACTGTCCATCAGTGTAGTAAGATGCCACAGTCACTACTTGTCTTCTCTGTGCTACAGTGCCATCCCTGTGACCCCCCCACACCATGTGTGCTAATCATAATACCCCTCAATCCCCTTCTCCCTCTGCACACACCCCTTACCCACCCCTCCCCTTTGGTAACCACTAGTCCCTTGTTGAAATCTGTGTGTCTGCTGCTGTTTTGTTCCTTCAGTTTTGCTTCGTTGTTATATTCCACATACTCATTTTGATCAAACTTCTTGAATGCAAACATGAGAGGCAGTCCTCCAAACAGACTAGACAATAGGATTGTGAAAACATGAATAAAGAATGGATTAATTGAGCATTAACCTGAGACGGTGGTTTCAGTGGAATGCCACAGGATTCTGTCTTTGATTGTATCTTCTTGGAACGTCACACTTGCGTAGAAAAAATAGCCTACAAAAATGCCCTCAAATCTATTATCATAACAGTTTTAATAATGTCAGTTTATTAAGACTGTACTATTTGTCAGATGCATAGCTAGAATAACCTCTTTGAATTCTTGGAACCAACCTACAAGGCCAGTATTGGGACCCCCTTTTTACAGAGAAGGAAGCTGAGGTGCAGGGAGGCTAAACACCGTGCCAGTGTTACAAGCTATAAATGCCGGAGCTGAAATTCAGAACCTCTATTGTCTGACTCCAAAACTCAGTAATACCTTCGTAGGATCCTTAGGAATTCTCAGCCCCACTTTTCAGATGAAGAAAAGAGACCCAGTGATTATCAAATCTGATCGGCGTTGCAGAACTGGTCAAATAAAAACCAGACTTCTGACTCCCAGTCCAGTGCACTTCATGATATGAACTGGACGATAGGCTGAAACATTAAAAAAAAAGTTAATAGGAGTAGGGCTAAAATTAAAATCTTGTTTGGGTGAAAAATCAAGTGGACAAACACATACAAGTCAGCGTCTGACTCAGCAATCGTGTCTGTGAAGAAAATTCGGGCCGTGGCTCTCCACGTGTGGCCCCTTGACCGGCAGCGGGAGCACCGCTGGGCAAGCGGCCTGAAATGCAAAGAACCGCGTGCACCGCCCCAGACCCGCTGAATCAGAAACTCGGGAACGGGGCTCAGGAAGCAGGGGGCGCCCTGCAGACCTTGTTTCCACCAGCGCTCTAAGTGACCCTGCGCATTCCACCCCCACCCCCACCCCGTTCCAAATTCCGACCGCCACCAGGCTAAGGAGCTGAGTTGAAAAGCAGTCATCAAAAAGCGAAAGTGAGAACACCGACAGGTCGTGTAGCTTATGTCCAGGGAACAACCATCCCGAGGTTGGCTTGCTGAAGGAAATAGCGATGTCTCAGGCTGTTGAGGGCGGCTAACATTGCTGAGAGAGGAATTAGCTTACTCTGCCGCCACCAGACTTAACACGTGAGTGAATTTTTGAGCTAAAAGAATTCTGAGGAATCATCCAGTTACTTGTTATTCCAAATGTGGTCCGTGGACCAGCAACATCAGCCTCGCTTGGGAGTTGTTAGGAATGCAGAATCTCAGACCCCATCTCAGAGTGATTTATACACTCATTAAAGTTTGGAGGCAGCGCTCTGGCTGAGCTCTTTTGTGTTATATGAGAGGAAACTGAAGTTAAATAATTTGCCAAGAGTCACCGAGCTGACCAGAGTCTGAAACTCATAAAGGAGGGATTCTAACAACGAACTTCTTTTCTTAAAAAAACAAAAAACAAAAAACTCTTGCTCCAGGTTACCTGTATCTTCCTTTAACCTGGGGAGTTGTGAGTTCCCCACCCACTGCCGTAACAATGACCAAGTGGTGGCCTTATTGTCAGGGGTTGGAAGGGTGAGGGTTCTCTGGGTTGATTAGAATGCTGGACTAGAATTGTTTCTACTTTTAAATACTCATTGCATTTGGGATTTGGGGGGAGCAGGTGGTGGAGAATCGAAACCACTTTCAAATTTATTATTGCTTTCGTTATTATTATTACTAATAGTGAGTGAGTTACGGATGTGAGATTCTGGATAGTTCCTGGCGGAGAACCTCATTCATCCCAAGACAGCTCTCTTCTCAGCTTGCATTTCCAGGTTCCCTCCACCGAGGTTTCCTGGAGGAGCCCATGACTGGCTTGCCCGGTCCCATACATTAACGGAGCTCCTTTATCCAAACTCCAGTAGGAAGCAGATTCGGATGACATGCAGGAGCTGTTAGCAGCCTAGCTCTCGACCTCTGTCACTTCTCCAGCTTGACTTTCTTTTCTCCTATCTCTTGGAATTATCAGTCCTTAATCCATAGCTTATTCCCTCACAATAGACTTAAAATTTCTTCCCAGAGATCTCACAATTAATTGATATTCTTTTCTTCTCTCTGTGGGCCCTGTCTTCCCTCCCCACTTCTGATTTTCTCTTCGGACCACAAATGCTTCCAGCTGCTCTGGGAAATGCCTCTATGGAAACCAGCTGCACCCTGAAGGTTACATGGGTAGGGTCCTCAAGGGTCTTTCTCTGGTCCTGACAGAAACATTATGGATGCTTCTTGGAATTTAGAGTCCGCCAGAAGTAGCACATTCACAATGCTTGCAGTCAAGTGCAGGAAAATTTGCAATTAGAAAGAATACAAGGCTATTAGTAAAATGCTAAAGGTGAGACCTGGATATGAAAAGTTGATTCATGGAAGGTCAGATTGACACAGAAGAAGGCCATGCTTGGAGGGAAACTTTGGAATTACTTTACTAAGGGATTCTTGAGCACTCCAGGGGAGTTTCTTGACCTCCCAACAGGTGGATTTGATGGCCTTTAAGACCCCCTTTAACTCAACAGTCAGGTTTATCAACTGAAAGATAAAAAGGATGATTTTGTAGTTCCCCCAGTTTTGCTTTGGCAGAATCCATCAGTGGGTTGATGAACTTACTGCTGGTGGTCACTTAGGGAGTCCGAAACTGTAAATTCAGCCGAAGTCCTATCTTTAGGGAACTTGTTCACAATGATTTTTTTTTTCTTGGTATGTTTCTTAATGTAGGGTTAGTAATTCATATATTGTTGATAGAATAGAGTTGTCAACTATGGACTGCAAGTCAAATCTGGCAGAGCAGACTGCTTTTGAACTAAGGAAAAATAATTTTTTTTCCCTTTTTAACCAGCTTCATAAAGAAAAGAAAAGAAAAGAAAAGAATACATAACAGAGATAATCTGTGGCCATTTAAAGAAAAATTTGCTGACTCCTGGTGTAGAATCTACTCATCAAAAAGCTATTCTTTAGGAGACCAGAACCAAGAAAGAGTTTTGTTTAATTTCATATTTGATACAGTTTGTTGTTCCTCTTTATTTTATTTTGTCACCTGTATTTCCCAGTACTATATTCCTATTCTACTTTTGACTCATGGGCAAATTGGGAATGTTTCTATTTATTTCTGAAATTAAGTAATTAGAAAATGCAAGCATCAGTACAAATGCAATTATTAGCTTGCTAAATGAGATCATTTTAACTGTTATGAACTTTAACTATGTCACATTTATTCATTCCCATAATATTCATTTTTTCATTCATTCATCCAACAGATATTTAGTGAGTACCTATCATGTAGTTGACCTTGGAGTTAGGAAGGGCAACAGTATGTAGAGAGTAAGTCAAAGAGGAAGGAGGAACTAGCGAGCATGGAGATGGAAAATTAAGTGAATAAGTAGTGATAAATATTACCATAGATGCAAACATGGGATGCTAAGGGAGTTCAAAGAGGAGTGCCTAAGTTCTCTCTGGAAGGTTGAAAATTTGGATTTAATTGAAGTGAATTTGAATTTAAAGTCATGGTCTAAATCACACTGTCAAGGGACACTGTGATTGCTCTTTAGGGATGAATAATTTGCCACATAGGGAAGAAGGGGAAAAGCTCTCCAGAAATTAAGATATTCATGCAAAAAGTGAGAAGCAATATAATGCATTCCAAAAATTCACTGTGGCTGGGAAGTTCCATGCAGGGTGGTATGTATATATGAGTGGGACTGGTCTTTGGAGTTTTTGGGATCTGGAGGAGCAGCAAAAGAAAATAAGGGTGGGCAGGGACAGGAGACAGTTGCTATTCTCATAAGCAACCAGGCATTTGCCTAAATCATAGTGGTTTGAATTAAGCTGGGTTAATTTAGGTACAAAGGGGCTATTTGTCTGGAGGGGCAATGGTTGATATTCTCAAAGTGTTAGAAGAACTTAAATCATTCATGTGATTGCAGGCAAGTGGAAAAACCTTAATGCAGAGGTGGTGAAAGGAACCGGCACCCATGTCAGCTCCTCCGTGATGCTTCCATAAATTCACCCAGGCAGGCCCACTCCTCTGCTACCCAGAGTGCTTTGTTTATACTGTTATTATAGAATTAAGTAGAGTGTATCATAATTATGTTTTGCCATGTCTGTCTTACCCATTCATTTATTGATTTGACCAATATTTATTCATTTTCCATCCTGCTTCAGTCACTGAATTGCCATCAAGGGCTCAAGAATTGAGAAGTAGATTCCTTTTCTTTGAGGAGCTTGCGGTTTGATTGCTGATATGGGGGATGAGATGTATGTCTGAACATCCTAATACATTGGTGCACCCTCTGGCAACCTAGAAAACTGAAAGCAGGCTGCAGGCTTGAGTTAAATAAATATTAAACTTAATGTGGGTGTTCACATATATACAGAGAACCCACAGACGTGGACAATTATCATCTCTACCAGAGAGAAATCCTAAAATATTTACCTCTGGCTCAGACCTCTTTCTTGAGCTTCAGATCTGTGTATCTGGCTACTTCCCAAATACCTTTATTTGAAAACCCCATAATGATGTGAATTTATGTCCAGAACTAAACCCCATCACCGATTTTCCTTGTCCCTTTCTCCCCTACCTTGTTTCATTTGTATTTTCCACCTCAGTTAGTGACACTACTATATACCTGATTTCCCCAACAACAAAATCTTAGCTCCTCCACCCACCCCCTTTTTACCACATACAGTTGGTCACAATACCTGAACCATCCAATTAGCTCCACAGTGTGTCACTTACCGTGATTCCTGAATCATCCAAGTGACTCCTCAGTGTGTCACTGTGATTCTGGTTGGGGTCTTCACCATTTCTTCATCATTTCTCCACAGTGTTTCCTTTAGCGCTGCCTTGAAACCCCCATCCCAACTTGCATGTAGAAGGTGCAGATCATGTTGCTCAGCTGTTAAAAGTTTTTCAGTGTCTACTCATCACTTTCAAAATAAATTTCAATTTCTAGCATTCCAAACTCTCATTATTTGGCCCCTCCTACTTCCTCCTATCAATTCAACACATGCTTCTTATCTTCTGGCCATATTGAAAGACTTTGATTCCCCCCAACAATCACAGTGTACCTTGGCAGTGTGATTTAGACCATGATTTTAAATTCAATTTCACTTCAATTAAATCCAAATTTTTAACCTTCCAGAGAGAACTCGGCACTCCTCTTTGAACTCCCTCAGCATCCCATGTTTGCATCTGTGATAGAATTTATCGCTACTCATTGTAAGTGTTCACTTTATTTTCCATCTCCATGCTCGCTAGTTCCTCCTTCCTCTTTGACTTACTCTCTACATACTGTTTCCCTTCCTAACTCCAAGGCGAACTATATGATAGGTACTAACTAAATATCCATTGGATGAATGAATGGAAAAAATGAATATTATAGGAATGGATAAATGTGACATAGTTAAAATTCATAACCAGTTAAAATGGTCTAATTTAGCAAGTTAATAATTGCATTTGTACTGATGCTTGCATTATCTAATTACTTAATTTCAGAAATAAATAGGAACATTCCCAATTTGCTCATGAGTCAAAAGTAGAATAGGAATATAGTACTGGGAAATACAGGTGACAAACTAAAATAAAGAGGAACAACAAACTGTATCAAATATGAAGTTAAATAAAACTCTTTCTTGGTTCTGGTCTTATAAAGAATAGTTTTGTGATGAGTAGATTCTACATCAGGAGTCAGCAAAGTTTTCTTTAAATAGCCACAGATAATCTCCGTTACATATTCTTTGTTTTTCTTTTCTTTATGCAACTGGTTAAAAAGGAAAAAAAAATTTTTTTCTTAGGTCAAAAACAGTCGGCCCTGCCAGATTTGACTTGCAGTCCAAAGTTGACAACTCTATTCTATCAATAATACATGAATTACGAACCCTACATTAAGAAACATACCAAGAAAAAAAAAATCATTGTGAACAAGTTCCCTAAAGATAGGACTTCGGCTGAATTTACAGTTTCAGACTCCCTAAGTGACCACCAGCAGTAAGTTCATCAACCCACTGATGGATTCTGCCAAAGCAAAACTGGGGGAACTACAAAATCATCCTTTTTATCTTTCAATTGATAAACTTCACTGTTGAGTTTAATGGGGGACTTAAACGCCATCAAATCCACCTGTTGGGAGGTCAAGAAACTCCCCTGGAGTGCTCAAGAATCCCTTAGTAAAGTAATTCCAAAGTTTCCCTCCAAGCATGGCCTTCTGTGTCAATCTGACTTTTCATGTATCACAACTTTTCATATCCAGGCCTCACCTTTAGCAATTTAGTAATAGCCTTGCATTCTTCCTAATTGCAAATTTTCCTGCACTTGACTGCAAGCATTGTAGATGTACTACTTCTGGCGGGCTCTAAATTCCAAGAAGTATCCACGGTGTTTCTGTCAGGACCAGGGAAAGACCCCTGTTTCTACTTGTTGCCTGCCTTGAGTTTCTTGAGGAAGTTTACTGTTAACACTGGAGTCAGCTTTACTGACACGAGGCCTTAGATGAGTCAAATGTAAATGAATCCAAACTCTGAGAGTGCAGGAAAACCCAGCTTGGAACATTCTATCAGAGGTCTTTGGAGAAAAGCTCAATTACATTAAATTAAGCAGCTAGCTAGCAAGGCTGAAAGAGTTAGCAGGCAAATACAATGTACTCTTTCACAATCGCTCCAAGAACTATAGGTCAATGTCTACTTCTGTTGGGAAAATAACATTACCAGAACATTTGTAAAGCGCCTATCATTGTCTTGATAAGTTGATACTGAAACTGGTAATCAGTGAAATTGGAGGCATCCTATTTCCCATTTGAATGGAAGGGAGGCAGCGACACAAAGGGATCCATCTCAATTTGTCCTAGTATTTCCCGATTCAGATCTTTCTTGCTAGTGTCTCTTACTTAGTCATACCTAAGGTGTAGCTTCCAGGGAAAGTCAGTGATAGAGTACACGATAAGAAGTAATTATAGGAGATTGGATTAGCTGTTTTTTCCTTTATAAAAGCAGGCACGCACAATAGACATTCTCATTGCATAAACAAATGGAAAAATATTTTAAGTGGATTCCTGAAATGTATCTTTTATAAGTGAAATTTTGCTTGCAGTAAGGTGCAATATCTTTCAATTATTAAACCCAAGGTACTGTGCTGTGTCAGTTTCTAGAAGGGAAAATAAAAAATGTTCGGAATCATGTTAAATCTTTGACTTGGGACAGGGGAGGGGAAAGCATTACCCTACCGTATTTAGGTGTCTGAATATATAGATGCTCAATTACAAAGGCATTTCCGTCCACACTAACTGGATACGCTTTACTTAGGAAGGAGTCTTATGTGGCTTGCCCTTTACTATTTTTTCTCTCCACAGTGAAAAAGTATTTCTGTAGTTGGACCTGGGGATTTGGCACAGACATCAATGCTGCAATTAACTGTCTCCTGCTTAACACCGCAGCCACTATTGTCTATGTTCCACTGAGTAAAGGCCATTCGTGCCATCAATTTTTTTCCCTAGATTTCCTACTTATTGCAAAGGGAATGCTGCTCCCAAATTAATGGCAGTGAATGTCCCCAGTTACCTGGAAATTTGCAAGTTGTGGTTCTCGAAGCCGTGAATTAGGCAGTCACAATATATGGTCACAAGCAACACCTGAAAGCATTTTAACCCTGTATCTTCCAAAGTTATGATCAAGATGCCCCAGAGCGGTTATCATTTATTTTCTGCCTGGAACTTCTTCCTTACAACTTTGTGCTCTGGATTTAATATTGCACAGTTATGTGTCCCTGAGGATGTGCTGCATGCACTGCGGGAGAGCTGTGAATGTCACTGTGCAGCCTCTGATGGGGCAATCATTTTTTTTTTGCCACCTGCAGGGACCCACATAGTACCTGGCTAGTCAGGAACCCAGGTGCTTCGATCTTGTCCTGCCGTGGCTTATCTGGGACACATAGCAGCCCAGGATACTCACCTAATACCTCTGATTGTTTGGCTAAAAGCAAATCTGAAACAAATGATGGCTTCTCACATTTATGCAGTTACCAAATCACTTTTACATGGGATTCTTCCTTTGACCTTTACAGCAGTCTTGAAGGTAGGCTGGCCCAGTATTCTAAGCAATTTTCTGTGGACGAGTATAAGGACTATATTCTCATGAAGTCAGGACAGCTGTTCCTCTGATGACTGTTTTATTTTGTGACGTGTTTAAATTCCAGCTCTACCACTCAGTGGCATAACTAGCATAACCCTCTGGTTTAAATAACTGGGAAACCCTTTCTCCTTATTTATCTCTAGATTCCAATTAGGTTTAGTTTCATTGGAGAGTAGTTGTATAGCAATTAGAAACCATCATAGCTGGTGGCAAAACAATTGGTTTTCTGCTACTTCAAAGATTAGGTTAAGAAACCTTTTTATATGATTAGTGGTCCTTTGGATTTTTTCTTTTGTGAAGTACTTGCTCAGGCCTTGAGCCAATTTTTCTATTGGGCTGTCTTGTTTTTCTTTTTTCCTAATTAAATTTGTCATTTCCTTACACCTGAAACTAATATAATGTTACATGTTAATTGTATATCAATAAAAAATATCTTGTGGTTTCCTTATAATCCTCATTCAGTGAGAACTGCTATAAAATATTTATGTATTAATACAAAATAACAATGATAAATCCATACATGTTCACACAATCAATGTGTTTAATGAGAAATGCCTACATTATTGAGAACAAAAATCAACATAAAGAGTGACATTCTTTTGTATTGTTTGCAAGACTCTTAATTGTCTGGTTTGACGAAAGATAACTAAATCTGCTCTTTCATTCAATGTGTCGTGATATATTTTTTTATGTGTCCGGTATCAGTGGTGTGGGTGTGCCTGTGTCAGATTTTATTCAACCATTTTCTGTTTGATAGGCATTCGCTTCGTTTCCAGGCCTGTGAGTGAGTGTGTGTATTCGCCACCACAAACAATGCTTCTATAAACACCCTTGCATGTTTTATAAAAAGAATCAGATAAAAACTTTTTCATACTCTACACATATTTATTTGGAGCCTAACATACTGATCTTTCTATGTATGTTATTTCATTTGACCCTTTAATTTGGCGTAAAAATGCTAGGCTCAGACAGCTGGAGTTAATTACCCCTGATTATGCCTTAAGTTGTAGACCAGGGATGCAGAGGTAGGACTGATGATCCCTACCTTTGCTACCTACATCTGATAGACGACCCAGGGTAGGCGTGCCGGGGGCCCTGCCCACTTTGTAGCAGTTGCATCCCAGACTATGGCATTTCTGTCTCATATTTGAGGTCATTGGCTGCTGGCTCCATGGCCACCCCAGGCCTGAACACCTTCCCTTTGTGATTGTAGGAGGAGGTTGCATAGTTTTATACCATCATGTGATGGAACCTGAGAAACGGTTCCTCTTTTCAAACCTAAGCCCACAGGATCTCCACTCCATGGATTTGTGATGGTGTGGTTTCTCCAGACTTCAAGCTTATGATATACAGACTAAGACTGAAAAATTCAAACTAACGTGTGCTTTATAAAAAGTCAAAATGCCATTCCTGTGAGGCTGGCAAGGGAGCAAGCCTTTGCCTTTCACGGCTGATGAAATCAGCTCATGGAACCATTGAGCACAATGTCCAAGATCACGTGAGTGGTACCCACTACCCGTGTGAGTGAGAAGGTGTGCAGAATCAAAGGTGCCACTAAACGTTCCTGGGGCCATTCCTTTCATCTGCCTTGGCTTTCGGGCAGCAGAGCATGTTACTGAAAATGGACTTTCCAGTTCTGAGAGGTCTTAAAATGCAGATTTGATTAACACTCTACTTTTATACTGTTCAGAACTGTTCTGAAATTCTTCCAACTGAAGCTGTTGTTTCCACCATTTCAGACGGTTTGTACCTTTCAAATAGGATATAAAGCAGCTTACGAATAATACATATATGTTGTTGAAGCTATCAAAACAAGAACGAAACCCACAATAAAATCCAAGTAAAAGGGGAAGGGGATTTTTTTCTTCCTATTTGCCTGCCTTCCTGACGTCTTTCCTTCCCGAATAAATCAGTCCAAAAGCTCTCAGGTGGGGCTGACTGAGGCAGGCGTTCGCGAGGGCTGCAGGGATGGAAGCAAGCAGCCTGGCACGACTTGTCAGAGCCTGCTTGGACTGTCGCCATGGGTGGATGATGGCAACGGCTCAGAGTGAGGTGTTGGAGCCCGGGAAGGAGAGATTTAGTTACAGGGAAGATTAGAGTCATCAGTACAAGAAGGATAACAAGCTAGGTCTCTCATTACTGGAGAATGGAGTTCCATATGTGGAATGCTGGAATCGTTTTGTGATGTGGGATTGGAAGCCCTGGTCTAGAAACCCTAACACCCCAACAACAAGGAGCACATTTAGTGCCCAGATCTTGGTTTCTTAAATACAGTTTTCTACTAAAAGGAGCAGAGCTCCTTGGAACAATAGCAATTTTTATGGTTGGGGCTTAATGAGTAAATGATAATCCTGGAATATCTTCTCATGACAGAAACTAAGAAGTGCTCAAGGCATCATGAGGCCATGGCAAAGGAAGCAGGTGCCAGCTTGAAAGGGCTCTTGTTGGCAAAAGCTGGATAATTTGAGCCTCAAAGCAACAAATACATAAATGAATAAGTGGCGATAAGAGAGAGCTTTTCCAAACTAATAAATGTAGAAGGAGTGACTGAATTAGAAAATCACCATTTGTCAAACATCAATAGATACTAACATCTGTGGGTTTAAAGTTTGATAAGGAATGGACTAGTTACCTCATTTCAGAATATCTTCCCCTACATACTACTTACAAAGAGAAAAGGAAGACCTTTACAGTGAAGAAACTTGGCCAACCCTACCTAATCAAATGATCAAAGATAATATCAGCAATAACAGAACAACTCAAAATTATGTACCACCTGCTAAGATGTGAAAAAGAGAATAGAGCATACCTTCAGCAATACTTATGCAAAAGAATCCACCTGAATAAAATCGTAAAGAAATAGCAGACAAACCCAAATTGGGGAGTGTTCTAGAAAAGTCTGTATTATTCAAAAGTGTCAATGCAAGTCAAGGAAAAAATGAAGAAGTGTTTGAGACTGCGAAAGAGAGTAAAGAGATGTAATAACTAATGTAATACAAATTTTGTACATCCCTTTTGTTACTGAAGACATGGGAACATTACGGGAACAACTTGAGTGGAATCTGTGTATTTGATGGTGATTATCTATCAATATAGTTTTCTGATTATGATGTTACTGATTTTGAGGTTATAAACGAGAATTTCTTTGCAGGAATCACATAATAAAACTGAAGTGATTGGAGAATCGTGTTGGTAAACTTACTCTCAAATGTCTCAGAGGAACATGTTTATATTTTTTGTATCCTATTTGCAAGTTTTTCATTGTTGAAAAATAATTCCCAACAAAAAAAAAATGAATTCAATGAGAGGTCAGAGGGAGAGTTATATCATAGTTAAATTTGTGTCATAGTTAAAATTGTGTTCCGATTGAACATGCAGCTTAGTTTTGAGTTCTAGTAGTTGATGCAATAAGATATAAGATAGTCTGTTAAGAGAAATCAACTTTCTTGAGATTCAAATTTTAGCACTAGTCTGTGCCTAGGTAATTATATTTTCATGTAGGCATACTATCCTCACCTCATTAAAAAGAGATTAATAACGGAAAGAAAAAAAAGAAGAAAGACACAGGAGAATTGAGGTGGCTGACTGTGGGTTGAGCCCTGCATCCTTTAAACTCTCTGACTCTTTTTCCTAGCTTGTAAAAATGCCAGTGAACATATTATTTTATCTCATAGGGCTGATAATAGTTTTTAACACATAGGGTGGTGCTCAGGTTTCAATGAATTAAGAAAGATAAGGTATTTGTAGCAATGTCTGGCTCAAAGGAAGGCTTTATGAGTATTTGTCATCAGTAGTAATATATTTAAAGGGGTTGACAAATGGTAGGTGTTTGAAAATGAGAGTCTTCCTTCTATTTCTTAAAACAGTTGGAATACGTATACAGTTTTTATTTGCCTTTGCTTCAAGGATCAATATAGCGATTAATGATCAGAGATGTGTTCACCACATTACTGCAGAAGATCGGAAGCTATGCTGGGCGTTTGTCTTCCACTTTGGGCTGCTGTCAACGGCACTGTAATGTAGTCCTGCTGTCCTGGTGAGTTGCTCTTGCAAGCTATATTTGACACATGGATCGCTTTCATCTTGTTAGATTGTTTCTGTACAAGCAATACCTATCCCTCAGGTTAAGAAATCAGCCATGTGGAATAAAGAACACTTTCTCCATGTAGGTGTACAATTATCTGAAATGTAAGGACTGACAAATGTTTCCTTGACTGAAAGTTTTGTGTAATTTGAGAGTTGGAACCGTTTTTGAGGTGGTGCTGACATTCTCTTTTTGGTTCCCAGGATTCCCTGGTATTAATGTTTGGGTCTCTTCTATGGAGGAGTGATTTGAAGTTACGGTTACTCATAGCATCATTAAATTTTGGGTCCATGAGAAACATTAGTTATCCGTTAACCCAGGGATCAGCAAACAACAGCCTGCAGGCCCACCCCGCAGCCTGCCACCTGCTTTTGTACGGCCTTTGAGTTAAGAATAACTTCTGAATATTTGGGCGAAAAAGAGAAACAAAGAAGCATATATGTCAGAAATCATATCTGATGCTCAAAGCCTAAAATATTTTTTGTCTGGCCCTTTACAGAAGACATTTGCTGACCCCCCTGCTCTAAACTAACTCCCTCATTAAAAAAAAAAATGAGGAAACGGAGGCCAAAGGAAGCTACGGTTTTGCTCAGGGTAACACAGCTCATTGATGCATCTGGAGCTTGACCCACCTCTCTTGACTCCCAGCCTCAAACTCCACCCGCGACTCTGCTTTCTCAGTTAGCTCTTCTTCTCTCCAGGGTCATTTACCTAGCTAATAAGAATAATTGCATTTAAAAAGATAACAGTCATATCTTTTTATTTTATTTTATTTATTTATTTATTTATTTACATAATTATTTTTTATTGAAGGGTAGTTGAAGCACAGTATTACATTACATTAGTTTCAAGTGTACAACACAGTGATAAAACATTTATATACATAATTCTAGGTTCCAGCTATCATCACCCTACCAAGCTGTTGCAATATCTTGACTATATTCCTTATGCTATACATTACATCCCAGTTACTTATTTATTTAACCATTGAAAGTCTGTCCTTTTTTTTTTTTTTTCTGTGAGGGCATCTCTCATATTTACTGATCAAATGGTTGTTAACGACAATAAAATTCTGTATAGGGGAGTCAATGCTCAATGCACAACCATTAATCCACCCCAAGCCTAATTTTTGTCAGTCTCCAATCTTCTGAGGCATAACAAACAAGTTCTTACATGTAGAACAAATTCTTACATAGTGAATAAGTTCTTACATGGTGAACAGTGCAAGGGCAGTCATCACAGAAACTTTCGGTTTTGCTCATGCATTATGAACTATAAACAATCAGTGCAAATATGAATACTCATTTGGTTTTTATACTTGATTTATATGTGGATACCACATTTCTCTCTTTATTATTATTATTTTTAATAAAATGCTGAAGTGGTAGGTAGATACAAGATAAAGGTAGAAAACATAGTTTAGTGTTGTAAGAGAGCAAATGTAGATGATCAGGTGTGTGCCTGTAGACTATGTGTTAATCCAAGCTAGACAAGGGCAATAAAACATCCACGGATGCAGAAGATTTCAGAACAGGGGGGGTGAGGTTCTAAGCCTCACCTCTGTTGATCCCCAATTTCTCACCTGATGGCCCCCCTGCGACTGTGCCTGTCTTAGGTTGTTCCTCCCTTGAGGAATCTTACCCGTCTCTGGCTAACCAGTCACCTTCCGGGGCCATACAGGGAAATGTGAAGTTGGTAAGTGAGAGGGAAGCCTTATTGTTTGAAAAGGTTGGCTTTTTACTTCTTTGCATATTTATGCCCTGTGGCTTCTATGCCCAGCATTTGTCTTGAGGTATCTTTACCACTTGGAAGAATTATGATACTCGGTAAATTTGATATGAGTCACGAATTCTATTTAAGGGTTGTAATTAGGAAGGAAGAAGAAAAGCTATAGAAGTAGCAGGCGGAAGAAAACATGGGAAGATTGATTATTTCTTTGACATATCTTCTTGTAGAGTAACTTCAGCATGTATAGGTTTTAAGCTACTACTTAAATTGCACACACACATTAACATAATAGGAGTATAGTTACATAACCAAAGCATATCTGTAATTACCAGCCATCTCCAGTGAAACCAAGAAAACCAGTTAGGCACCTTAGGCATTTGTGAAAACTTATCTATGATATGGTGGATATTGTCCAACTGAACTTGAACAGTCTGAGAGAAATCAGACAATTTAAAACAACCCATTCCTGGGGAATGTTCACATCCCTTATGTTCTTTTAACAGTAAATAGTCTGTAGTTGTAAGATTTTGGAGCGCTACAATTTGCACTTCTCCTAATTCTTGGTTGAGCTCCAACAGTATAGATCCAGTCAAATTTGTTGTTTTACTGTATGCACAGGCCAGTTTAGATATCTCCTTCCTCATTCCCATGGCAAGTCCAGGAACCGGTGGGATGAGTGCATCTACAGCTGTAGCAGTGTGTGGATCTTTGTTGGGATTTTTGATGATCATCTTCTGGCATGAGTCTTCCAGAGAGTGCTGATGTTGGAAGTTCTTTTTCATATCGTATCTTAGTTCATTTTCGGGGTAGCCCAATTAGGCTTTGATCCTCTGTATAAACGCAAACAGACCCTTTGCCTACACTTTTATATGCCCTTTATACCCTTGTGTAGAACTCATTGGAGGTTACCACACAGGAACTGCCCTTTTTATTTTTGTTTTTTGTTTTTTTGTTTGTTTTGTTTTTGGTATCACTACTCTACACTTACATGACAAATATTATGTTTACTAGGCTCTCCCCTATACCAGGTCCCCCCTATAAACCCCTTTACAATCACTGTCCATCAGCATAGCAAAATGCTGTAGAATCACTACTTGTATTCTCTGTGTTGTACAGCCCTCCCTTTTCTCCTACCCCCCCATGCATGTTAATCTTAATACCCCCCTACTTCTCCCCCCCTTATCCCTCCCTACCCACCCATCCTCCCCAGTCCCTTTCCCTTTGGTACCTGTTAGTCCATTCTTGAGTTCTGTGATTCTGCTGCTGTTTTGTTCCTTCAGTTTTTCCTTTGTTCTTATATTCCACAGATAAGTGAAATCATTTGGTATTTCTCTTTCTCCGCTTGGCTTGTTTCACTGAGCATAATACCCTCCAGCTCCATCCATGTTGCTGCAAATGGTAGGATTTGCCCTTTTCTTATGGCTGAGTAGTATTCCATTGTGTATATGTACCACATCTTCTTTATCCATTCATCTATTGATGGACATTTAGGTTCCTTCCAATTCTTGGCTATTGTAAATAGTGCTGCGATAAACATAGGGGTGCATCTGTCTTTCTCAAACTTGATTGCTGCGTTCTTAGGGTAAATTCCTAGGAGTGGAATTCCTGGGTCAAATGGTAAGTCTGTTTTGAGCATTTTGATGTACCTCCATACTGCTTTCCACAATGGTTGAACTAACTTACATTCCCACCAGCAGTGTAGGAGGGTTCCCCTTTCTCCACAGCCTCGCCAACATTTGTTGTTGTTTGTCTTTTGGATGGCAGCCATCCTTACTGGTGTGAGGTGATACCTCATTGTAGTTTTAATTTGCATTTCTCTGATAATTAGCAATGTGGAGCATCTTTTCATGTGTCTGTTGGCCATCTGTATTTCTTTTTTGGAGAACTGTCTGTTCAGTTCCTCTGCCCATTTTTTAATTGGGTTATTTGTTTTTTGTTTGTTGAGGCGTGTGAGCTCTTTATATATTCTGGATGTCAAGCCTTTATCGGATGTGTCATTTTCAAATATATTCTCCCATACTGTAGGGATCCTTTTTGTTTTATTGATGGTGTCTTTTGCTGTACAGAAGCTTTTCAGCTTAATATAGTCCCACTTACTCATTTTTGCTGTAGTTTTCCTTGCCCGGGGAGATATGTTCAAGAAGAGGTCACTCATGTTTATGTCTAAGAGGTTTTTGCCTATGTTTTCTTCCAAGAGTCTAATGGTTTCATGACTTACATTCAGGTCTTTGATCCATTTTGAGTTTACTTTTGTATATGGGGTTAGACAATGGTCCAGTTTCATTCTCCTACATGTAGCTGTCCAGTTTTGCCAGCACCACCTGTTGAAGAGACTGTCATTTTGCCACTGTATGTCCATGGCTCCTTTATCAAATATTAATTGACCATATATGTCTGGGTTAATGTCTGGATTCTCTAGTCTGTTCCATTGGTCTGTGGCTCTGTTCTTGTGCCAGTACCAAATTGTCTTGATTACTATGGCTTTATAGTAGAGCTTGAAGTTGGGGAGTGAGATCCCCCCTACTTTATTCTTCTTTCTCAGGATTGCTTTGGCTATTCGGGGTCTTTGGTGTTTCCATATGAATTTTTGAATTATTTGTTCCAGTTCATTGAAGAATGTTGCTGGTAGTTTCATAGGGATTGCATCAAATCTGTATATTGCTTTGGGCAGGATGGCCATTTTGATGATATTAATTCTTCCTAGCCACGAGCATGGGATGAGTTTCCATCTGTTAGTGTCCCCTTTAATTTCTCTTAAGAGTGACTTGTAGTTTTCAGAGTATAAGTCTTTCACTTCTTTGGTTAGGTTTATTCCTAGGTATTTTATTTTTTTTGATGCAATTGTGAATGGAGTTGTTTTCCTGATTTCTCTTTCTGTTGGTTCATTGTTAGTATATAGGAAAGCCACAGATTTCTGTGTGTTGATTTTGTATCCTGCAACTTTGCTGTATTCCGATATCAGTTCTAGTAGTTTTGGGGTGGAGTCCTTAGGGTTTTTTATGTACAGTATCATGTCATCTGCAAATAGTGACAGTTTAACTTCTTCTTTACCAATCTGGATTCCTTGTATTTCTTTATTTTGTCTGATTGCTGTGGCTAGGACCTCCAGTACTATGTTAAATAACAGTGGAGAGAGTGGGCATCCCTGTCTAGTTCCCGATCTCAGAGGAAATGCTTTCAGCTTCTCGCTGTTCAATATAATGTTGGCTGTGGGTTTATCATAGATGGCCTTTATTATGTTGAGGTACTTGCTCTCTATTCCCATTTTGCTGAGAGTTTTTTATCATGAATGGATGTTGAACTTTGTCAAATGCTTTTTCAGCATCTATGGAGATGATCATGTGGTTTTTGTCTTTCTTTTTGTTGATGTGGTAGATGATGTTGATGGACTTTCGAATGTTGTACCATCCTTGCATCCCTGGGATGAATCCCACTTGGTCATGGTGTATGATCCTTTTGATGTATTTTTGAATTCGGTTTGCTAATATTTTGTTGAGTATTTTTGCATCTACATTCATCAGGGATATTGGTCTGTAGTTTTCTTTTTTGGTGGGGTCTTTGCCTGGTTTTGGTATTAGGGTGATGTTAGCTTCATAGAATGAGTTTGGGAGTATCCCCTCCTCCTCTATTTTTTGGAAAACTTTAAGGAGAATGGGTATTATGTCTTCCCTGTATGTCTGATAAAATTCTGAGGTAAATCCATCTGGCCCGGGGGTTTTGTTCTTTGGTAGTTTTTTTATTACCGCTTCAATTTCGTTGCTGGTAATTGGTCTGTTTAGATTTTCTGGTTCTTCCTGGGTCAATCTTGGAAGGTTGTATTTTTCTAGGAAGTTGTCCATTTCTCCTAGGTTTCCCAGCTTGTTAGCATATAGGTTTTCATAGTATTCTCCAATAATTCTTTGCATTTCCGTGGGGTCCGTCGTGATTTTTCCTTTCTCGTTTCTGATACTGTTGATTTGTGTTGACTCTCTTTTCTTCTTAATAAGTCTGGCTAGAGGCTTATCTATTTTGTTTATTTTCTCGAAGAACCAGCTCTTGGTTTCATTGATTTTTGCTATTGTTTTATTCTTCTCAATTTTATTTATTTCTTCTCTGATCTTTATTATGTCCCTCCTTCTGCTGACCTTAGGCCTCATCTGTTCTTCTTTCTCCAATTTCGATAATTGTGACATTAGACCATTCATTTGGGATTGCTCTTCCTTTTTTAAATATGCTTGGATTGCTATATACTTTCCTCTTAAGACTGCTTTTGCTGTGTCCCACAGAAGTTGGGGCTTAGTGTTGTTGTTGTCATTTGTTTCCATATATTGCTGGATCTCCATTTTGATTTGGTCATTGATCCACTGATTATTTAGGAGCGTGTTGTTAAGCCTCCATGTGTTTGTGAGCCTCTTTGCTTTCTTTGTACAGTTTATTTCTAGTTTTATGCCTTTGTGGTCTGAAAAGTTGGTTGGTAGGATTTCAATCTTTTGGAATTTTCTGAGGCTCTTTTTGTGGCCTAGTATGTGGTCTGTTCTGGAGAATGTTGCATGTGCACTTGAGAAGAATGTATATCCCGCTGTTTTTGGATGTAGAGTTCTATAGATGTCTATTAGGTCCATCTGCTCTACTGTGTTGTTCAGTGCTTCCGTGTCCTTACTTATTTTCTGCCCAGTGGATCTATCCTTTGGGGTGAGTGGTGTGTTGAAGTCTCCTAGAATGAATGCATTGCAGTCTATAGCCCCCTTTAGTTCTGTTAGTATTTGTTTCACATATGCTGGTGCTCCTGTGTTGGGTGCATATATATTTAGAATGGTTATATCCTCTTGTTTGACTGAACCCTTTATCATTATGTAGTGTCCTTCTTTATCTCTTGTTACTTTCTTTGTTTTGAAGTCTATTTTGTCTGATATTAGTACTGCAACCCCTGCTTTCTTCTCACTGTTGTTTGCTTGAAATATGTTTTTCCATCCTTTGACTTTTAGTCTGTACATGTCTTTGGGTTTGAGGTGAGTTTCTTGTAAGCAGCATATAGATGGGTCTTGCTTTTTTATCCATTCTGTTACTCTGTGTCTTTTGATTGGTGCATTCAACCCATTTACATTTAGGGTGACTATTGAAAGATATGTACTTATTGCCATTGCAGGCTTTAAATTCGTGGTTACCAAAGGTTCAAGGTTAACCTCTTTAGTATCTTACTGCCTAACTTAGCTCGCTTATTGAGCTGTTATATACACTGTCTGGAGATTCTTTTGTTCTCTCCCTTCTTATTCCTCCTCCTCGATTCTTCATATGTTGGGTGTTTTGTGCTGTGCTCTTTCTAGGAGTGCTCCCATCTAGAGCAGTCCCTGTAAGATGTTCTGTAGAGGTGGTTTGTGTAAAGCAAATTCCCTCAGCTTTTGTTTGTCTGGGAATTGTTTAATCCCACCTTCATATTTGAATGATAGTCGTGCTGGATACAGTATCCTTGGTTCAAGGCCCTTCTGTTTCATTGTATTAAATATATCATGCCATTCTCTTCTTGCCTGTAGGGTTTCTGTTGAGAAATCTGACGTTAGCCTGATGGGTTTCCCTTTATAGGTGACCTTTTTCTCTCTAGCTGCCTTTAACACTCTTTCCTTGTCCTTGATCTTTGCCATTTTAATTATTATGTGTCTTGGTGTTGTCCTTCTTGGATCCTTTCTGTTGGGGGTTCTGTGTATTTCCGTGGTCTGTTCGATTACTTCCTCCCCCAGTGTGGGGAAGTTTTCAGCAATTATTTCTTCTAAGATATTCTCCATCTCTTTTCCTCTCTCTTCTTCTTCTGGGACCCCTATAATACAGATATTGTTCCTTTTGGATTGGTCACACAGTTCTCTTAATATTGTTTCATTCCTGGAGATCCTTTTGTCTCTCTCTATGTCAGCTTCTATGCGTTCCTGTTCTCTGATTTCAATTCCATCAATGGCCTCTTGCATTCTATCCATTCTGCTTATAAACTCTTCCAGAGTTTGTTTCATTTCTGCGATCTCCTTTCTGGCATCTGTGATCTCCCTCCGGACTTCATCCCATTTCTCTTGCGTATTTCTCTGCATCTCTGTCAGCATGTTTATGATTCTTATTTTGAATTCTTTGTCAGGAAGACTGGTTAGGTCTGTCTCCTTCTCTGGTGTTGTCTCTGTGATCTTTGTCTGCCTGTAGCTTTGCCTTTTCATGGTGATAGGAATAGTCTGCAGAACTGGGACGAGTGACGGCTGGAAGGACTTCCTTTCTTGTTGGTTTGTGGCCCTCCTCTCCTGGGAGAACAGCGGCCTCTAGTGGCTTGTGCTGGGCAGTTGCGCGCAGACAGGGTTTCTGCTTCTTGCCCGGCTGCTATGGAGTTAATCTCCGCTGTTGCTGTGGGCGTGGCCTGGCTCGGGCAGCTGCTCCAAAGTGGTGGAGTCGCGTTGGAGCAGGAGCGGCTGGGAGGCTATTTATCTCCGTAAGGGGCCTCCCTGCTCCCTGCAGCCCAGGGGTTAGGGTGCCCAGAGATCCCCGGATTCCCTATCTCTGGATAAAGTGTCCCGCCCTGCCCCTTTAAGACTTCCAAAAAGCACCCGCCAAAACAAAACAACGACCACCAAAAAAAAAAAAGAAAAAAATTTTAAAATTAAAAAAAAAAAAAAGTTTTTAATTAAAAAAAAAAAAAAAAAAGCTGGTCGTTCGTTTTTCTTTATTCTCCGGTGCCAGCCTCAGGCCTCTGCTCACCGGTCTTTCTGCCCTGTTTCCCTAGTATTGGGGTCCCTATCCCTTTAAGACTTCCAAAAAGCGCTCGCCAAAACAAAACAGCAAAAAAGCAAAAAAAAAAAAAAAATGTTCGCGTGCTTTTCTTATGTCCTCTGGTGCCCAGCCTCCAGTGCCCGCTCACTGTTCTTGCTGCCCTGTTTCCCTAGCATCCAGGGCCCCCTGGGCACGTACTGTGTCTGCGCTCTGGCCCGGATGGCTGGGGCTGGGTGTTCGGCAGTCCTGGGCTCCGTCTCCCTCCCGCTCTGCCTGCTCTTCTCCCGCTGGGAGCTGGGGGGAAGGGTGCTCGGCTCCCACGGGGCCGGGGCTTGTATCTTACCCCCTTCGCGAGGCGCTGGGTTCTCTCAGGTGCGGATGTGGTCTGGATATTGTCCTGTGTCCTCTGGTCTTTATTCTAGGAAGGGTTGTCTTTGTTATATTTTCATAGATATATGTGGTTTTGGGAGGAGATTTCCGCTGCTCTACTCACGCCGCCATCTTCCCTACCTCCCCAACAGTCATATTTTAAACTTAGTGACATTTCCTCTGTGAAGATCTTAAAGCATCTTCACCTCTGAACCGATTTTGCCAGTACAGGAATTGCTTCTGGGTGATCAACTGGACCCCTAGGCAGCAACAGCGATTACATGTTATCAGGATTAGTTATATCTTCGAAAGGGAAAAAATAAACACATTTACTTTGTTTATTAGAAGCAATAAAATACTTAAGAAAAGATGCATGTTTTATCTTAAGGCTCCCAAATGAATTACCAACACTCCATACTCAAGGATTTAGCGCTTCCTTGTTAATCTACAGGTTTGAGCTTTGCTAGGTGAAGGTGGAGTTGATGGTGTTTCAAAGACTGTTTGCAATACACTTAAAATTTCTGGGAGGTTTTCATTATTATTTTGAATGTGAACAGTAAATATTTGGAAATCCCCAAGAGCATGACATATTAGGAAAATTATATATTCCTGGATAGATTCTCCAAGTTTGTCAATCCTCAACCAAAAAACAAACCACAAAAACAAAAACAACAAAAAACTCTTTCTGAGTTGAAGATAAATTTTTGGTGCATTTTTTTCCCCAGGTATTTGGGATAAAGCATACTTCAGGAAAGAATGCCCTGTAATTTAAGGTTTATCTTTTTAATGTCAACTTGTTCTAATTCTATGCCAAAATATCAAAGGTTAATTTAATGTGGGAATCAGTTATTTCTATTAATTACAAGAGATTTGTTGGTTTAGTTTATATTATTTATATATTATTCAATGTGTTTCTTATCCAATATACAATGAGTCCAGCATTTCTCATAAAGTCTACTTTATTAGTTTAAAAGGTAAGTCAGGAAATTTTCTTTAAATCAGAACTCCAAATTAGATGTATTATCAGCCTTACAGCTGCTCTGATCAGCATTCAGTCTTTGCAAATGATGAGAACAACAATTTAATTGAGTGGCATGCATTTGATTCCAACTGAATGGAGAGGCCACCACTGAATATGGTAGGTTTCCTGGAGTATCTTTTTAGGTGCTTCCAGGATAAACATTTCTCAAATCGGCTAATAGTTAATGTGGACCTCTTTAACTGCAGGGGTTATAAAATATTGCTCAAAAACTGAGAAACATATGCAAATGTGAATACATAAAAATGCTTTTTGGATTTGATACATTTCTTGAAAGAGTGACTTGAATTGAAATTTACTCTGTATGTGCATATATATATATATATATATATATATATATATATATACGCTATCCTTATATAACATTATCACATTAAAAATATGACTTTTCTTGTGGTTTCAAAACATCTACAACTGAATACATTAAAGGTATATCTTATAAATATCTAATATATTTTTTCCTGTTTTCCAAAATTTACTGGGGTAAAAAAGCAGTAAATAGGCATGGCTTTCCAAGATACAAAAACTTCAGTCAGATGCACTACACTAGACACAATACGCTCCAAGCTATACTGAACAAAAATTACTATCAATATTATTTAGATATACATGTTCTGAAACTGCAAAGAGCATGATGAGTATGAGAGAAAATGACTACCTACGTTAGTAGGAATATTTCTGGGTATTTCATGTCTTGGTCAAACCTAGGTTCGAAAGCTATGTAGAGCCTTCTGCTTCATCTACAGACTGTTTACTCCTCACATGGTGCTAATCATCATGATTGTGCCTGTTCTGTTATGTCTGGCAAGGCAACTTGTAAGAAGTCAGCTCTGGCCGGGACAGCCAGCTGAACACACATGGTAGGAAAAAAAAATCCATTTAGCTAGAATGCCTTTTCCAGGCTCTTTATTAACATTCTTGAATTGTTGGAAATAAAATTAAAATCTCAATACCTGTGTGTCATTTGATATTTGCCAATTTTAGTTTGATATCTGGAGAAATGAAAGCAAATTTTTGCAAAATACGTTTTTCTTCTTTATTATTTTTTTCTCCCTGACATCACATTTTTGGCTAATTATACTCCTTGGAGAGAAGGAATACATATTAAGGATCTACAAGGTGAATGCTCTGAGCAGACTTGGCATAATAAATAAGACTCCTTCCAAGGTGCACCACACAGGCTTTGCCCAGAGAAGGAAGTGTGGCTATTCAGGGCAGTTACTGGGCTTGGTACCCTAGGAACGTATGTCTACCTGGTGTTCTAGTCTCAGGTGCTTGTTTCAGAACAGTCTTTCCAGACCTCTCTTCTGACAACAGTCCTATTTAGGAATGATCTCTTAGACATTAAGGACAATTTCATACTGAGATGGACATTTACTTAGATTGAAGCCCATTTTATAGTTGTAAAAGTCAAGCCAAAACATTTAATTTCTGCAAAGTATTACAATTACCCACTTGAGGGAAAAACTACAATTCAGCATCAACCACAAAGGCCTGAACTTGTTGCCTTCTGAAGATGCTTCGGTGGGGGGCATATTCATTCACAACAAAATGCTTAATATTATTTAAGAACACAGTTTGCCCCAAATGAGTATTTCAGAAATTAATAACAACCTCCTTGGGTCAAAGTTGGTCTGAACACTTTAATAGCGACTCTCACCTGATGGACAGCACTTGCATATGTTGCCTGCCCATTAGAGATCAGTACAGTTGTGGTGTCACTTGGAGCACTCACAGTGTACAGATATTATCTTTCCAAAATGTCTTAATTAATATTTCTTTGATTCTTTAAGACCGTTTCAATCTTAATGCCTGTGTGCATTGCACAGTTCCATGTGTTACTGCTATAATGTAAACAGACTAGTGTAGAATGGTTACCTAGTTCTCCCATTGATTTTCTATCCTGTGTGATCCTATGATTTTATATTACTTGGTATTTCTCTTTATTATTCCCCCAGATACCAGCCATGCTATTTTAAAGCATTTAATTCTATGGTGTGAACTTGAATCCCCTTGCAGAGCACTTACCTATGTGTCGCAGTGGCACAATTCACTCCCTAGTGTAAGTCTAGGGGGTAGTTGCTTTTATTTAGGAAAATAATTGCATGCTGAATTCACCATAAGTTGTAAAAACAGGCTCTTTCTCATTCACTAAGCAGACCATACCCATTTCCATAAGATGCAGTGCCATGTTGGCCAAGGCTGTGTGTGAACAAGTATCTATTGTAAAGTGGTAGGAGAACAACTGTGAACTTCTCTTCTAACCAATAAAATTCAGAAGTGGCACATTGTAACTCGGTTTGCAATATTTCCCCCAATATTTTCTTAAAGCTTCATGTATGGAAAGTGTCTTTGTTTTCACTCCATTTTGCATTTTGCCAAGAAAAAGTGACAAAACAGTACTTATCATCTTCCTTCAAAACATATGGCATGTGCCCACGGAATATTAAATGATCTTTTACAATGACAACAAATGTTGTGATATTTCATCTCAAACTCCCAGAATGTAAGGTTCCTTGAAGCAAGCAGGAAATGCAGAAAGATGGATCAGGGGGTTGGTTTGCTGGTAGAGATGGTAAGGAAAACATATGTTACTCAAGTCTGAAGGAGTCCCCTGCGTGTATCTATGGATGCTTCAGTGAGGGTGCTAGAAAACATATTTGGACTTGGAGACCTTAAATGAGATTCTGTAGCCAGTTTAGTGTCCTCTGGTGATAAAGAGATAAGAAATCAGGTGTACATCATTAGGTGGTGTTTTTTTCTATTACTTCTCATGTAATTTCACAATGACCCCAGCTTACTGAGAACAGGGCTTCCTATCTTTTCTCTTTCTCTCACAGGTTTCTGTCTGAGAATGGAGGAGCCCTTTATTTGGCCCAAGAAGGTGGGGAAGGGAACTGGGCATGTATGGCATGGATTTTCCTGTCTCTGTCCAATCCACCTGCACCTGCAGGAGCGTTTCCATTCCGCTCCTGCCCCCATGTGATTAGCTCACCTTGTTCAGGTGTAGATCTGCCTTTGAGAGGCAGCTCTGCAGGTCTGGTCCTCTTTTTTAGGGCTCAGCAGCATTTTCCACTTTGGTTAGCTTGAGAAAAAGATCTGTTCAGCAGACCCAAGCTCTTCCTTCAGCAGATGGTCCCTAAGTCCCCTTGGGTGGGGAGGGTCTGCCGGCTGGAGGACACCTGGCTTTAGCCACAGGTGAAGCCATATTATCTCCCTACATTTTCTACCAACAATAAAACCGACATTTTTATCTCTATTTGTCTATATGTAGTGTCTGTTTCTTGTTGGTTCAGAACTCAGGGGGGCAATGTACATTACTATTCACCTCTCCCAAATAGCCCCACATCTACCATGAGGCTGAAAGGTCATTTGGTTCTCATACTCAGAGGGAACTAACTCCTCAAGAAGAGTTGGTATTAATAACAGATCCCTAAGAACCAGTTACAATTTTTTTAACACCACAACACTTCTTTCATATTAATATTTATTTAGATAGTAAAGAAATACTAAACACTTATGCTTTAGAAAGTTCTAGTTCTAAGTGTACTTCAAAATTGTAATCTTATTTGTTCTTACCTCCCTATTCCTCCATTAAAATGTATCAATTGAGCAGTTTATAATGCTTAATGAAAGGTAGGAGAAAGAAAACTTTTAGTGTTATATTGATAATAACATCATTAGTTAATATGTTCATACTTATTTAACCAATTTCTGTGGAAATTGATATTGATAATAATATTATTATTAATAATAATTAATATTCCACAGAGGAATCAGGTATCTATGGGACAGACATGGCCACTACTTCTGACTGAATACTTTTGACCCTTTGGGGATGATAGACCCAATATTATCACTGCTAAGCAAATTATTTCAAAAGAAAAAGACATTCTTTTGTTCACCAAATGTATATGGAGAAACTATCACATGCTAAGGATTGTTCTAGGTTCTGGGTTTACATCAGTGAACATATAGACCAAACTCTAGGGACTTTTGTTCACTAGGAAACTCATTTTCTATTGTAGGGAAGAGGTGGTAGATAATAAACATAATACATAAATACTTATAGTATTTGGGAGGTGATAAATATTAGGGTAAATCAATGCCACAGAGTGAGGGTGATTGGGAGGAGCAGTAGGGGGGAGCCAGAGCTGCGACTTAAACAGGTTGGTCAGGGTAGGCCTCATTGGGAGATGATATTTGAACAAAGACTTTAAAGAGGTGAGGAACAAAGCCACGTGGATATCAGTGAGGAAGGGTATGCCGGGTAGAAGGCACAGACATTTCGAAGGCCCTGAGGAGAGGCTATGCATATGGAGCAGAGGGAAGGATGAAGACAGGGAGGAAGGGAGAGAAGGTGGGGAGATGGAACCAGGAAGAATTTGGGTAGTGCGTTGTGGTGTCTTGTAGACATTGTGAGATTTTTAAACTTTTTCTTTGAGAGAAATACAAAGCCATTGGAAGATTTCATGGAGGAATAACATCTGACCTAAGGTTTAATAGGATCTTTCTGCCTGCTACATTGAGAATAGACTTCTGGGGAACACGAGTTCAGTGAGGGAGGTGAGTTAAGGGGTTCTTGTTATTATTGAGGTGATCAATACTGGTGGCTACATCGGATGACATCGGTGGAGGTAGAGAAATGGTTGGATTCTTGACATATATTGAAAGTTGAGTCGGAAGGACTGTGGGTGAATTGGATATAAACCGTGAGAGAAGGAGGTGAGTCAAGGATGGCTCCGGGGTTTTGGTCTAACTAGAAGGATGGACTTTTCCATTTGCGGAGATGGGAAAGGTGGTGGGAAAAACAGATCGGGAAGGAACAGGTCAGGAATTTAGTTCAAGACATCTCAATTTTGGGATGTTCGTAGAAATCTAAGAGAAGACCTTGGATGTGCTGTTGGATGTGTGAGTCTGGAGTTCAGGAGAGAAGTCTAGGGGGGAAGATATAAATTTGGAAGTTGTCAACAGAGCGATGATATTTAAAGCCTGAGTGTGTGCTTTGATAGAACACTCTCGATGCCTAAAAAAGGAGACTTTCCAAAGTCCTGTGAAAGTTGAGCTTTTTTTCTCAGCCGAGTTTGAGATTCCTAAAGGTTAGCATTGTAAAAGAGAACCATTGAGTGATGAACGTTTTCCTGCTGAAAAGTGACATTAAAAGAAAAATACTGCCCTTTGAGATCACACACACCTCCCTTCTGCAGTTTAAGTGCAAAGGATTCAGAGAATCCAGACTTAGGAATTGAGAGTCAAGCAGGCACCAGCTTTCACCACCAGGAGTTCTCCTCAATTCTGTGCAACTCTTTCAGACTTTTGTGTCCTTCTTGCTTAAGACCCTGGCCTAGACTGGCTGGCAATCAAGATCAGAGGTCCAGCAGGTGCAACAGCCAGAGAAATAAATGACTCTTCTGCTTAATCATCAAACCTACTCACTTTTCATAATGCATTTATTGTACACAAGTAGTTATTGGATGCTACACTACAGACCTGAAAGAGTTAGTTCATTCTTCCAGAGAGCCTCATGCAATCCTAAGGAGCTTTCACATTGGGAGGCTGGCTCAAAATAACAATCTACACAAGACTTTCTGAGTCAGAAAACTATTTAAAGGAGAGAGTGTTAAACAGTAATTCCAATAAATACTGGTAACTCTTTTTTTTTTTTTTTTGCATTTGAGCATACCACAATAGAAAGAGTGAAAAAACTATCTTTAGATCTCACAGTAAGACGGGTGCAGGGAAGGGCAAAACTGCCCGCCGAGCTGCTGCCTTTCAGCTGTGTGTTCAGGTCCTTGGTGGCATGCCCCAAATGTCGGCGACTGAAGACACTGGCTCTGACGCCGTCAAGCTGGCTTCTGTGTGGTTTCCTTCCTTGGTAGAGAGTCATGTAATATTATTACTTCTGAAAGAGTGGCCCCCTCAGGAGCCTTAGAAACACTGCTCCAGTTGTCAATGCCCATCAGAAGAGAATGCCAATTTTTTAAAATGCATAGAATGATTTTGCCAAGTCTAAACTTCACCTAATTTTGCTTGGAGAAATTGTCCTTAGAACAGCCACGAACGTATTTCCAGTTCCTGTGACAGCCCTCTTTCACAGAGATTTGAAAATGCCAAAACAGAGACATGAACTTAAAAATTGCACTTCGGTACCACGCCTGGGTGGAAGGTCAAAGTTCAACAGCTTGTAAGGTGAGGATGAGTCATACCACTCACTGTGAAAGGTGAAGACAGAAAATGGTCTGTGCTTTCTGGAATGCCCCTGGCTTTTCTCCCCTTATACTGCAAACTGTAACCTGTTTCTCTTCCCCTGTTCTGTTGAGTACTTCCTCCTCGTGGCGGGGTTTGATCTGAGCTTGGTGGGAGAACTGAGAGATCTTGGGAGGTGGGAACCAAGGGAACACTGGGCTAGAATCCTGGCAACAGATTGCCCTTCCCACTCAGACTTCAGCCACGCACATGGGCACTATTTGAGTGGATGTTACTGGTGAGCTAGGGATCTGTTCCTTCAGGGAGCACAATCTGGGAACCACTTTTCTCATTTACATAGAGCAGCAGAGAGGGACTGCTATTTAAATCTGTATCTGATACATATTCATTTACCTTAATAGATGATGCTTTCACCAGGTAGGGCGGTAAAGGCAAGGGACGCTGAGTCAAAAGACGTTCTGAGGTTTCTTCCTTCCAGCTCATACAACTGGTTTTAAGGGAATTGAGGCAGTGATTTTAGGTGAGTCACTTCGTTATTATTTGAAATGGCTTCGTCTGGAGGTGGGGGCATGCTTGTGTTTTGAGTTCTCTGTTGAAGTTAAGGAAACTTTTTTACCATGCATGCAGTTATGTTTTCCAAAGCAACAGCCTGCTAAGGAGTTGTGCAAGGGCAGAGGGTTTCTTGAATACTGTACCAATGCCCGGATGTCTTTGATTAACTTTGCCTTAATGGGTCACACAGCTCCTGTCAGGTTCTCCGGGGGTTATGTTAGGAATAGAACAGCCTTTGGAAACTGCTTCCTATTGAATAAAGGCTTGATTTGATATCCAAAAGCACACATTTGCTCTCTCCAAACCTCACATACGTTGGTTAAATTGGGAAAGCCCAGCAGGTGGTGTGTCTAAAATCCTTTTTTTTCCTTTTCTCTTCCTTTTGCACTTGATTCTTGCCGCTCTTACCAGGGTGTGACGCTTTGAAACTGACACAAGGACAACCAAAGCCAACTTGGTCAAATTTCCCGTCTCCACACAGATGGCTGCCTGTCTTTGAGTCCGGAATGTGAGCCCTCGGGGTGGGGGCCTTGCCTTCTAAGCAGTCCTGCCTCCTCTCCACAGAGGAGATTTTAGTTAACAGCGCTGAGGTTTGAGCCTGCACTGAAGAACTTAACTATTTGTACAAATGGGACCCGCCGTGAAGAAAAACACGAAGAATTCTCCTGATTAACGATTGAATGCATGTTACTTGCGCTCGCCTCTTTGCAGAAAGAATACACACTGGCCTTCACACCGTGAGTGTCCTGCCTGCATCTTGAGCCTTCGGTGGGGCCCAGCCCAAGGTCACCTTCTGGGCTGTCTTCTGGATGAGTGGCTGCCCGTCTCACGGCCACCTCTGGCCGGCTGGGGGCTCCTCCGCCCCCGGCTGAACATCTGGGGCTCTTCACACCCCGATCTGGGTCTTTGCCTTCCGCTTGGGCAACCCCTCACTGTCTTCAGCACCCCTCACCTCGCTTCCTCTCGCCCTGGCTGCCCCAGTCTAAGCCATCTCTGGCTTACAGACCTGCCTCCATGCCTTGGCCCATGATTTTTCCCAACATTCAAATGAACACACTATTTTCAAGGAGACTTCAGTAATAGAGCGGAGACTCTTTCAACCTATTTGATTCCATCTGAGCAGCTCAACCTTCCTGTCTGGTGCTCACTGTAGCAAGAACTCTTGTCTCCTGTTGTCTACCCGAATCCGGGATGCCTTTCTCACATTGCTGCCCTGGGGGACTTGGAGGCACTCGATGCCAGGGACTTCTCCTCTTGTCTTTCTCTCCAGGGCCCTGTGCAGGGCCTGGCAATAAAGTTTTCTTGACTACGTGAAACGCAGAATGTCCACCTCTGCACCTTGGGTATTCAGTTAGAGGCTCCGGGGCAGGAGCTGGGCACCAAGATAGTCCTTGTGCGGCAGGCCGGCAGTTACTGCACACCAGCAGGTGAGAGGAGTGGTGGGCAGCCTCACTGGTCTATCTCCCTAGTCTTCTCTTATCCAGTTCTGTTCTGTCACTGAACACTCCACCTTGGACTGTCATGGGCTGGAGTTGGGGGTTAGAAAGGAAGAGGCCAGAGGGAAATCCTGAGGGCAGAGAGGAGGGAAAGGGGGGTTTCCTGAGGCAACCACTCAGGGTGTGTGGAAGGTGGGTGTGCATCACCGTGAGTACTTGCTGGTAGGACACGCACAGATGGGAGACCCTCATTCCACCCGATGCAGCCACAGTCATGGCTCCTTTCTCTCGCCCCTTCCTCACAAAGCTCTTCTCCATGTGGGAGTACCTCCACCTTTCTCATCTTGTGTTCCTTCAAACAAAGACCCGTAATTACCCTAAGCTAGGACAGGACGGGTCTGGGATATGCACATTTGACAGCTGCGTCCTTCGGTGACATTTCAGTATTCTCCGAGTCTTAACATTCTTAGGCTTCCTGAACCAGGGGGTTTCCTCATCCAGGGTATGCCCGTAGGTGGTCCCTAACAGCCCCTCCCATTCAGGCTCAATGGGTCCCAGCAAAACCTAAGGGTGGGGCTGGAAGGAGGGACGATACATTTTGACTATTACCTCTTTAGCTTGAACTTATCATAGGAAAGAGAAAGAACTCCCTGATTACTAAAGCTTGAAGTCACTGGGCCTTTGTTTTATTTTAATTCATTCAGTGGAAATACTTACTTTAAAAAAGAGGAAACAACCCACTGCATGATTTAGCATCACAAGAACTCATTTCATGTTTATAACTGTTGAATTTAAAAAAAATTGAATGAACCTTTCAAAGTGAGTAATTTTTTATTTGAATTCTACATCCTTATGTATTATGTAACAATTAGTAATGATGTGATGGATAATTTTCTTTGGAACAGTTCCTGATTCCATTACTCAACTACTCGATCGACCAGTAATTATGAATCATATCTTTAATTAGCTGCTGCTCTTCAGAAACATATGAAAGCCAAGGGCATAAAGTAATTGGCATAAAAGTTTTCCTAATTAATTTATCTGTCCGTGTAAGTAACCAGGGCTAGAGTCTGGGGATCATTTATAACTCCAGGAAGGCCAGCCCTAAAATTCACTGTTGAAGGAGATTTATATTTGTGAATTAAAAAAGACAACAAGCCACAAAATTGCATTATCTCCCAACTCTCACAATATAGCCCATAATGTGCCGTTCAGAGATGAGCGAAAAGTTCCTATTGATCCAATTCATTTTCATCATATCCTCCAGTGAATCTTTCAAATCTCTCTTGCCTTTTCCTCATTCAACATTGTAACAGTAATCAAGCACATTAAGCAATTCATTAAACAACAGCCCCACTGACCACAGGGAGTACTGCAGCGCACATTCATTAGGCAGCCAATAACTTTATTTAAGTAGCAAAGGGCTTGGGAGTACAAACCAGCTCCTTTGTCTCTCTGTACCAAGCCGCACATTTCAAGCAATGAGCAAGGCCTGTGCCTCTGGCTGGCCAGGTGCTTTCAAATGAGGAGCTGTCTCTGCATGAAACAGAAATGGGGGGGGGGGGGGTCGAGGTGTCCTGATGAAACCACCCTGCTTAAAAAGATGGTGCAAGACAGCTCAATGCTAAGCGTGGCCGTGGAAGATTTACGTCTGGTCTAGAAATGGAATGTCCACATACTGATATTTCTGTGCCAGATTTTCAGATCTGACTTTAAAAATGCAAAACGATGGTTGTAGGGCGTCAGAGAACCCTGGCTGGCTTTGTGTGGTAATAAATGCGATGGATACATTTCCTTTCTTGACAACAGGAAGAACGGAAATAGCAATGCAGGCAGCACTAGCTGTTCCTTCAAACGGTAATTAGAGGTATCCCAGCAAAGTCCTGCCGTCCCTCTGAGGTTTGCGGGGGGCGGGGGTGTGTCCTGGGGAGATGGTAGAGGAGGAGGTACTGGAAAGGTAGAACCCAGACCGTACTTCTCAGAGAGGCACCCTGCCAGTGCCCACGGGGGTCAGGTTTCTCTAACTACTGTCCTTGAGCATTTTTCTTTATGCAACAATTTGAAAATGTTGTTCCGTAGGTTGTCTTCATAAATAACACCATCCATGATCAGAAGAAACTATTTCCAGAAAGCCTTATTTTTTTTCCTTGAGGGGACCAAAGGAAATCCCTTTTCATAAGGTATTATTTTACAGCCCAAAGAGCCTCTAGGGAAAACACACAAGGAGAGTCACATTTCTAAGACTTTTTCTCCTACTTTTACATAGTGGGCTACCCATCATATTAACCTACATTTGATATTTTCTTCTTAATTCACACAATGTGCTTTTCTTCTAAACCTTTGGTCCCATGGGTAAGGGTGCTGGCATCATTCTTTCTAGCCCGTTTGTATTGATTAAGCTACTGACATCGTGCCACTGATAAAAAAAAAAAAATTGTCCCGGGTTTAGACGCTGCAGTACAGCTAATAAAAGCAGGCTGCCGAGCAGGATCAATGCTTGGTTCCCTCCCCATGCCTGCCATGTTGGGGACCTGGGTTCACACGGGGCTCTTTCCTGTGCCTGCTTCATTTGGGAGGTGATCATCTGAGCATCTGAGAAAGGGGATTATACATGAGGCATGAAAACAGAGCAAGGCCCTGGATTAGTGCCAAAGGATGGGGGGTCTTTAAGACCAAGACTTGGACTTGGGCGAGACTAGAACACCAGTGTTATGCTTCTAGTAAACAGCAAGGACTTAAGATTGCTGCCTTTAGAGAAAGTGCTTTAAAAGAGAATTAACAAACGCAAATTTTACTTCCTCACAAATTTATGACAAAATCGATTTTGTGTTCTTAAAGCATTCATTTCAAATATATGTGAAAGTCATCCAAATTATACGTTTTGGTCATAACGATCATATACAGAATTTAAGATTTCAAAATGAACAAACTGTTGTACCTCCTCAGTTGTACCACCGATGATGCGACAAACATCCTAGGCTAACAGCAAAGAGAGAGAAGAAAAAATAATCGTAGTGCATCAAAGACAGTGTTGCGGAGAACATAGAAATCAGTGAAATGCGGCTTTGCCTTGAGATTTAAATCCCCTCTAACCATGAATGACTGTGGTTGAATTCATTGTTAATGTCAATATACTGAATATAGTCATATTCTCTCTCTGGGTGATTCCATAGTGTTATATTTCTTTCTTGCCTTATTATTTAGAGATATTGCAGATAACCATTCAGGAATCCTACTTAATAAAAATGTATGGGGATAGTCAAAAAAATTATCTTACAAGAAGTTTTTAAAAATAATTCTCTGGTGACTGTTGGCCTTCATACTGCTTAATAATAGAAAAGGCTAACGTTGTTTCAATGCATAATAAGCATTATAAGTTCCAGGCACTGTGATAACAGCTTTGCATGCAGTATTTCATTTAACCCTCTCAATAATACAATGAAGTTAGTACTACTAGTTTTTCCCTTTGAAAATTGATGAATCTGGAGATTAGCAAATTTGTCTGATTTACCCAATATTCAGTAGTAGTGGAAACGGGCTACCATTAGCCTGGAAGAGCCCATTGTGCTGACCATTCCTCAGTCCCCTCGTCCAGTGACTTCATGGCGGTAACTTGAAATTGACCATATACATTTACACCAAGGACATGGGCAAATGCTGCAAAGAAGGGACCCTCCTATTTCAGTTACTAAACCAGTTATTAAACATTCACAAGCACACCAAGCCCAAGTTCATGTAGGGAGTAAAGGGTAGGGCCAGGATTTGAAACCAACTTTGCTTGACTTTAAAGCCCATATGTTTTAGTGGTATATTAAACCATATCACTAAATTATCAGTTCATGTCATTTACTAAGCACTTATTTTCCATTTTCTACACTTACAAAGTACTGTATTTGGTTTTACAGCTAATATTGATTGGTTAAAAACCTGTGTCTATTTGTGGGCATGAAACCCAAAACTGGGAACACATTTAAGGACATCCAGCCAGCTGTTTGCTTGTGCAGTCTGGCCGGACCAACTGTGGGCAAGAGCGTTTAACACTCCTCGGTTCCTCAGCCATAGGTTCAGAGGTACAAATGAGATGGTTATATTTCCAGAACTGTCCACTTGGATGTTGACCAGGTTGGGAAATTACAGAGGGAAGTATTGCCAGTTTTACTGTAGTGGGAATTCATAAAATGAAAGTGGTGATACAAGCATAGATTGGGCATCACATGAAGTGTTGAGTACCAGTCACAGCAGGGGTTATGAAAGGATAAGAACTGTTAATATTTTATTTTGTAGATGTGTTATAGGTATTGTAGTATGTTTAAAAGATTCCCTTTCTTTTGGACATGTTTTGCTGGCAAGTTTTTTTTAACAATATTATAATGTTTTCAGATGTGCAACATAAGGACTCGATAATTCTATACGTTACTAAATTCTTTCCATGGTAAGTGTAGTTATCCTGTTACCATACCAAGATATCATAATATTCTCTATGGTGCACTTCCAGTCCTATGATTAATTTATTCCATAATTTGAAGTTTGTACCTCTTTGTCCCCTTCACCTATGTCACCCCTCACCCCACCTCTCTCTCTACGGTGACCTACAGTCTGTTGTCAGTATTTAAGAGTCTATTCCTTTTTTGTTTGTTTGTTTGTTTGTTTGTTTTTTTAGATTCAAAAAAAGGTGAAATCATATAGTATTTGTCTTTCTCTATCTGACTTGTTTCACTAAGCATGATACCTGCTAGGTCCATCCACATTGCTGCAAACGGAAGGATTTCCTTCTTTGTTTAATGGCCGAGTAACCATGTCTTCCTTACTCATTCATCTGCCAATGGGCACTTGGGTTGTTTCTATATCTTGGCTATTGCAGATAATGCTGCAATGTACATAAGTGTGCATATGTCTTTTCGAGTTAGTGATTTTGTTTTCTTTGGGTAAATTCCCAGAAGTAGAATTGCTGGGTTGTATGGTATTTCTATTTTTAGTGTTTTGAGGCAGCTCCATATTGTTTTCACAGTGGCTAGATCAATTTACATTCCCACCAACAGAGTATGGGGCTTCCCTTTTCTCCACGTCCTTGCCAACACTTGTAGTTTCTTGTCTTTTGGATAGTTTTGGCGGGTAAATTGATATAAGACAGATTAATAGGAGAAAAACAAATTTAATTAGGGATGTAAGGGGCCCCCCAAAAATATGAGACTCAAGAACAAGTCTCTTCTACACTATCCTGAACTAAGGAATAGGATTGGGTCCTGGGGTTTCAAAGGGAAGAGAGTAATTCACAGGACAAGTAGATGTTTGGTAATTAGATGTTTGCCTTGACATACAGCAGGTCATTCAGATAAAAAGTGATCTCTAGTGATAGCTCTCTTTCTGGGCCACACCTCCTATCTAAATTCTTTTAGATAGTTAAGGGAGGGGTGAAAGTTTTTCTTGGATCTTCTGGATTTTGACTTCAGCTCAAAATTGATTGACTTCAGCTCAAAATAATCCACATGCCAAAGTGACATATCTGGGGGTCATATATCCTGCTCCCCCTCACAACCTCTTCTAAACATTGAGTGTTTATACAACATTGGTAGTCACAAGTCACTACATTTAAAAATAAAACTTAAATGTCAACTGTTAAAGTAAACTCTTAGATAAGCTCCAAATCTTTCTCCTTAATAATTACCTTTTTCATTATTGGTGATTCTTTACTCTCCCCTTATATATGGTCCTTGATAGGATTTTTCTTCTAAATTCACCAGTCTCATCTTGGAGCTAAAATGTTCCTCAGATTTTGACAGCCCTGTATTTGAGGTGACCCAGGGTTAAGGGCCTAGTCAACTTTTCTCTCAGCTTTGGCACTGACTTGTCTTTGCTTCAGCCACAAATAATCACCCCACTTAGATTGCTTAAATTAATTAAAGGAAGGTCTTAATTTTCAGCCCAACTCTGCCCCCCAGCTAAAAGGTTTATGCTGCTTCTAAGTTCTTTTTGCTTGGCTTTTCTCTATGAGGTAGACCACATTCTTCCCCTTCAGATGGAGTTATCAATGAGGTTGGCACGGTTTCAAAGTATTCTACTACTTTTTAAAAAATGCATTCAGTCTAAGTTTTCTCACTCATAAACTCTCAGAATAAGGAAAAAAATCATTTGTCTTAAATTTGCCAAGTCATTTATCACAATTATTGTTTTTATTTTTTTTTAAGAGCTACCACTTCTTTGATGCCATCTCTGGGTCGGACACCCTACTGGGTGCTTTCAATAGACCCATGTTTAGTGTTCAGTTATTTTGTGCCTTCTTAGTATAAGGAACTAGGGATTAGGGAGACAAAGGTGAAGTTTCTTGCCCAACCAAGTTTACAGAATACTAAATACTAGAGGCAGAATTTGAACTCGTTTTCCTCTGACTAGCCTGAGCTAGTCCCTGTTGTGAATAGCTGAGGTGATTAAATGTTTCTCGGCTGGTGTTCCCTTTGGGAACTGTTTTCATCTCTGTCTTTGCTTAGTCAGTATGAATTACCTCAGAATAGCAAAGTTTATCCAAAGTGAATCAGAGAAAACTGCTTTCTTCAGAACGATCATGATTTTGTAGCTGTCTTCAAATGACCACTTTCTCTCACCGCAGCACTCGGTTCATTATCAGAGCGGTGGATTAATGTTTGCTGAGCTCTGTGTGCCAACCTAGGTCATAAAACCAAAACCTACAGCACAATTTCTATCTTCAAGATATTTGTAGGAGCGTGAACAATAGGACAGAGTCTTCCTCCCCCACAATGTGAACTTCCTGAAATGAGCTCTCAATTTTAAATTCTCTGCTTTGTACTTTAAATGAATCATTAAAAGACAAAGCAAATGTCACTGGAGAATAGTAATTGTTAGATAAAGACTCAAGGCAAACGAGAGTCCTGATTCTCCCCACCTGGATGGTGAGGTCGTCTGCACTGAGGCTGAGAGCAGGAGAGCAGGGGCCTCTGTCTACAGGGGAGTATGAAAAGAAGTGCAGAGAAAAGACGTTTTTACAAGGCTGTGGCCTGGAGAGGAGGGGGAGAAGTCTAACTGGTGTGAGAGCTTGGAAACTAAACAGGGAGTCAGATGGCTTTCAAGTAGAATCAAGGGGTCAAAGAAAAATTTAATCCAGGGACTTGTCAAAGATAGTTACTTTTTATAGTCATTTAAAGCTGTTCTTGGATAAAAGAATAAAAGTGGGAAAGTTGCTAGGAATAGGGATAGGCGGCTAGAGAAATAGCAACCCAACTATGTGGAAACCCTTACTTGGAAATAAGGTTTTAATAGACAGTGTGACTTCCAGAGATACTTGTAGAAGAAATAGCAGAATTTAGAGACCACATGGCTGTTGGTAAAAGTGGGACATTTTATGCAGTCAATCATGGGTATGTATGATGGTGGTTTGATTCCGAGTGGAAAGACACAGTGAAGAAGAATTAAGAGAAAGATCAGAATTCAGGATGTGGGGTCTTAAATTGGACGAGACAAAGAGAACTTCAGCCTTTGTGTGGAAGACAAAAGAAGACATAGCATGGAACAGCTAGGCAGAGGTGAATATTGGAAGGTAAATCTAGAAGACAGATGTGCACATCATCAAAAATAAAACCTCTCAGATCAGTTTATGGCTTGCTTTAGGTTAAGATGGACTTTCTGCCTGCAGTGTCTCACAAGTGGCTGATATGCCAACATTTTTGTTGCATTCTAGAGAACATAAAATGCTTTGTGTTCCTTCTTTCAATGAGATTTGGGATTAAAGACCAATCAAACTGTCCAAGTAGAACAACTATGGTGGTTTTTTATTAGTGATAGTAAGAAAATATGATAAAAAACATCTGGAATAAAACATGTTCTACTGATTAGATATATTCCCCTGGCTGCCATATGCACAGAAACACATGAATTACATGTGTATATAAAGCTGTGAATATATCTTGGCATATCTCCTGGAAGAGATGCCAAGTTTTATGTATCTATCTATACATACACACATATAGATACACATATACACATACTGCATACACAGTTGTGCTATATGGTGCTGAGCTGTTTGTTTAGTTCAAAGACACTAACAAGCTATTGAATAAGTAAAATCAGAAGGCAGTGCCAACTGAACCTTATGTGCCTGCCAGTGTGGACGTGCAGACCTGCCTCCAGGCAGAGAGATAGACTCCCGTTCAGTACCAGGCTGTGTACATCATGGCACTTGGTAAACATTTGTTAACAGGTTAACTTAATGATTGTCTAGATGACTTCTCATGGTTCCTTGCAGCCCATCTGATACAGGGGTCAGGGTGGATTTTAATGCTACAGAATGCCCCAGCGGAGAACAGAGAAGGACCAATACATCCATACTGGTGACTGGAGATATAAAGGGACAAATATGTTTCTGCATGCTCCCTCCCCCAAATTGCTCAAATTGCTAATAGTACCTGAAGGGCTTTGTTATACAACCATGGTCCCTGTAACAGCCTTGTGGCTGACAAATTGTGAATGGTATTAGCATGGTCAAGCACACAAATTCTGTTTATCCAGTAATCCTAAAAACCGAGTCTGAGATAATGGCAGACAATACTCAAAACAATCAAGATGGGAATTCAACCTCACGTGTTCTTTCATGGGAAATAAAACTTGTTGAGATCCAAAGGAATATATTGAGTTATTTTTCTTATCTATTCTATTTTTGAGGCTCTTTATTGGTTCTAAGATTATTCAGGGATATCTAATATTTTCCACAGCTAGTCTTTTTATTTCCTTTTGTTACCATACTTTCCCATTTTTAATTAGTCCATTGATTTTTAAGAGCTTCAAATGTATTATAGGAAAACTTTCAATAACATCCTTCTGAGAAGCAATTCTTTTTGTGTCATTTATGTTCTACCTTTACAGAGTATTTTACTTCTAACATAATTTACATAAGGTACTACTAAAAATAACTGCATCTGGATTTCTGATTGCATGGTTTCATCTTTGATGAGGGTTATTCCCAGTCAAAGTTCTGTGTTTCTCTTCCAGAAATCATAAGTAAATTCTCTATGTTTAGCCAGGATTTATTTTTTATTATTTATCTGTAAATATGATTACTGGGGCTTAGGTAGAGACTTTCTGTTTATCAGTTTAACTGATCTTAGTCCTTTACTGTCCACTCTTAGGTTATGATCGCATACTTACAGACATTCCAAGAATAGTTATGAATCAATAAACTTCAGTAAATATGTTTCTGTATATGTGTTGTTTTTTTTTAAAGTAGGACTATGTTGCTTATAGATAATGAATCTATTTGCCATGCTCATGACTCACACAGTGACACCCACACACACTATATAATACATTCTAAAATTGATATAGGTAAAAATTGACTTAAAATATTGAATAATCATATTTAGTGTGAGATTAAGAAGCCACAACCTATAGTAGAAAAAGTTTCTGTATATAGGGATGTTCTAAAAACTTTGATATGACTTTCTTATTTTATGACCTTCAGATACAGTATTAGGTCTTTCTGGTTACGTCCTCAGTCTTAAATGTTAATGAACCCTTGGCCCATTGAGGAAAGACCAAAATTTAAGAGTCAGAAGTGGAGTTCATATAAAGATTTTCTATTTAGTAGGTGGGCTCCTGGTCGGGGTTCCTCGGTTTTATTCAGTTACTATGTGGAGTTTAAACATTTTTTCTATGGCTTATCTGCTTGTAAATGTTTGGAAGACTAATATTTTAGCATGAATATGTGGCTTACAAAGTGATCAGGGCTCTTCTATGAGGGATACAATAGCTATGATTCATCTGGAAATGAAATAATTACAAAGTAGATTTTGACAAAAATCTACTGGGGTAGTTACCATTGCTCCCTTTATTACAGAAAAAAATGTGAGGCTCAGAGTCTGAGGGAGACAGACATATTTTCTGAGCTGGAAGTTACACGAAAGTCCTGGAGACCAATCCGGAGCAAGAGGGATCTGGGGTCCAGGGTTCAACTTGTCAGGAGTCTCCATCCCGAAGAACCGGCACACCCAGGCATCATAATGGTTCAGAACTCAGTTCGCACAACCATCTGCAGGAATTTTCCAATACTTCTCCAACGTAAAAACTGCTTTATAATTGAACCCAAACCACAAGGCTAGCCCTCTTTGAACACCTGATTTTTGAGCTGCTTGAAGTTTAAATTCTGCCTCCCTAAAGTGAGGGTGAAACTAGTTTGGGCTTTGGGAGTTTCTTGTGGTCTAGGGACTGGCTTAGAGCATGAAAGGCACAGGAAAGCCTGATAACTGGCCCAATCTAGGATTTATCAGGCCTCTATGGGGAAACGTTTCGGAAGAGATATTTCATACCGACTCATGGGAACATTCCATGCATTTCTGAGTTATGCTTATCTGAAACTTATATAAAGGAATTTTGATGGTGGCTATAAAGATACATACATATATACAACCAGTTGGATGTGCTGGTCATGGTTGTATAGTCTGAAAACAAAAACCAGTAATTAAATTTCAGCACTTCTTTCAAATATGAGAGTTAAGGCTATCAGATAAATAGCAAGTTTTTTACATACTGATCAGTAAAAACAGAAAATACTGTTTTATAAATGACATCAGAGGGAAAAAATACAAGGAAATGCTTCATTATTGGTGAAATTCGGTGACCTTTTCTGGATTTAAAACCCCCCTTCACCCTTTTGCTAGCCTGGTGGAATCATAGAGAATGTATGTTCCTTTACACAGGTTTTTGTTTCTTCCAGACAGTTCTAGGCAAGCACCCTCCCTTCTCCCCCACACCCCCATCCCCTACCCCAGTTCTTTTTTCCAAACTTCACATATACTCCAGTTCCTACATCAAAGCACCAGTGACTGAAACTATATAAAATCCTGGCCTCCAACCAGAGAAGGCCTAAATGCAGGGAAATAAGGATAAATTAAAGTGACAGGGTCTCAGCAGTGGAAATTAGTGCAACTCTTCTAATTGCATGTCTAGCCTGAATGATGGGATACTTAATTCTTACACATCCCAGACAATTGCTTTATACTAACATGAGCTCTGGGAAAAAGGCAGATTCCACAGACATATGGAGCAGTAGATGGAGTGGAAAAATAAATCAGAGACCCTAGCCACTCTGGGAAAGAAACGTTTTATCTGCCTTGCTAATAAAGGTGTTGCCACAGTTAAGCAACCTCTGGGTCCCTTCTTTCCATACAAACTGAACGTTAAATAACTGAAAGGCAGAGCTCCAACCTCCCTGTGTTAACTTTTGTGCCCCAGAACAGCCCCAGGAGTGTGATAGGTATCATTCCTTTAGTGAACAGCAAGGACACAAGCCTAAATACGAATCCCAAGGGACAAATGGATGGGGACAACCACATCCTCTTGTCCCACTCCTATGAGGACTGCTAATAAAAGCCTTCAAAACTCGCATGGGTTCTTATATCTATTTAACCTTTTGCCCCAAGAAGCAAAGAGCATCTGGTTAAGTGGAGAGTGAAAGCCCAGGAACTTTTCATTATCAGAGCTCACAGGCAGAGTGTGGGGGAGCCGAGCTGCCAAGCCTCGGTTAAATGCTTGTTGCCTTCACTGCCTGAGGCCATCTAGCGTGTTTAGAAATGATTAAGTACTGCAGCCTAGAAAGGACCTGTCCTGAGCGTTCATCTCTGACTTCCAGCAGAAAGGAGAGGCTGGCAATGACAGAGGCAGATGGATGAGTCTCATTAGTATGGCGAGGCAGCGAACCAGACTGCCTTCACAGAGCTGTCCAAAAAGAGGGAGCACATTAAAATAGGAGCTGGGAAAACCAATGAGCAAGTGTTTTAACTCTCTGCTACCTGGTTTCTTCAGCTGGGAGGCTATTGAGCTGGCCTGGCTTCCCCCCGAAGTGCTGCCTGCGCCGTGAAACGGACTCACACGGTTCCAGCCCGCCAGTCTTTTTGCATCCTTTAGAAAATGACTCCCGAATTTCCTACATCAGAACAACAGATGATTTTATTCTTACGCATCTGTTACTGCCACAGAGCAGAGCGAGTGGGAGGGAGGAGCAGGAGTGACTTCCGCCCGCAGAGATGGCAGGAGGCTTTGCATTGCACAGGGCTGGTGGCCAGCGTGGAGGCGGTGCTCGCTAAGGATCAAAGGTGAGCTCAGGAGCCGGGGTCTTGAGAAACAGCGCAAGCCCCCGCTGGACAACCATCAGCTCTGCTCGGTGCACAACCTTCCAAGCCCAGGGGCATCAGCAGGGTGGAGGGCTGCCTGGTCACGTGATTCCAGAGGCAGCAAGTCCGCGCCCCCACACCTGGGGGCTCGTCCAGCGGGGGAGTGCCCCACAGGGCGCTGTGATACTCCCTTCGGGTGGCTTTCTCCCATCAGGGTGTTTTAGGGAACCCAGGGCCGGGTTTGACCGATTGTGCGTTTTCTGAGCGCCATGAACGAAAGGCCGCTGGTGATTCGGTGAACAGTACCCGTGATCTGATGAAAGCCTGCTGGTCTTCCGCTCATGTTTTCAGTAGCTTATTTACATCTTGGGCTTCTGATGGGGACCTGTGGCATACTAGCGCCCCGGGGCGTCTCTTGAGGTTTTGGAAAAAGTTGGTAGAAGTTACTTGTTTACTATTTGTTCAGAAAACATTTACTCTCTCCTTGGGGTGATAACGAGTCCCGAGGATCCAAATGATGAGTGAGATGAAACATATTCCCTGTCTTCCTTCAAAGATCTGAATCTAGTAGAAGACAGAGAACCAGAGCCACTGTGAGAGAAGGCTCTGGAAGAGGAAAGCGTTGCTCCAGGTGCTGAGTGGCGAGTGGACACTAATCCATACATGAAATCGGCCGCCAGGGAGCTCATGGTTCAGGGTAGAAGCCAGGCACATGAACAGTCACTTCCACATCGAGGCAGAATGCTGAACGCGGCAGCCAAAGGTACCAAAATGGTGTTGTGAGAATCCTGTGGCAGGAGCAAGTTCTGCCTGGTGGAGAGCACAAGACTCCCCAGAGCCGATGACATCTGTGTCATGTTTTGCCGGTACGCCAAAGGCCTGTTCTTTAAATGAGAGAAATGTATAAAGATTTTGTTCAAAAAGAGACTTACGCATCCCTTCCAAACATATTTTTGCTCCATCAAGTGTGTGTCCATGTTACGCCTTATTTCATCTTGACTTGTTCCAGTTGATCATATGCCAAAAAGGGGAAATCGGCTGAAACACCACAGAAGGGATCCTGAGGAATTAATGTGACTGAGGAGAGGAGACTGGACCCCTTGGCCGAATAACTTGGTAATGTTTGGACTGCGTGCTCCTTTCACCGCAGCACACAGAAGCCTGATTTTCAAAAACCTGCTACTTTTCCTTCCAGTGAATACTTTTAATTCATTTTTAATGAAAAAACGCAAGAAAGCAAACAAAAAACAATTGTAAAAATAACAACAAAATAAGATGGATGGGATTTGACCCATCCTTGTGTAAAAAAAAAAAATCCTCTACACGTAACAGACTTTACAAATCTAAACTCAAACTAGGTGGGTTTTCAGTTAGTGACATAAAAAAGAAATCACAGAACTTGCTCTCAGTTTGCAAAAGCATAGGCTGTATGAACGGGCAGCATTGAAATATTTCTGAACAAGCATTATTCTGTAACTGACCAACTAAACCCAATTTCCCTGTTGTAAATTTCAGAGCACAACTACAACCTTTACCTGTGGTTAGCCCTTACAAATAGGCTAAGAGTAACTACAAAGAGTAAACAGCCACAGAAAGCAGCAAAAAGGAGCTTACTGACAAATAAGAACTCATTGTGGGGGAGAGGGCTTTGTTAGCTCCTATGAATCAAGAAATAATAAAAACATATATTACCCCTCATGTCACTACTGCTCTTCAGGTACATTATCTTTGTTCACACATGTGACATCAGGGCCTGACTGCCTGGGCCAATTGACTTTGTATTTTAGAGTTGCTTCTCCACTCGATATAAGCAGAAACCATTTCTCATATTTATCTTCATGTAAAATGTACGTGGATAAATCATTTAACTAAATGTAAGGTGTCAGAAATGGTTCATACAAAGAAAATAACATTATGCAGTATAAACTCCCATTAAGTAGTAATGTGGCTGACATTGATTGAGGGAGATTAAGTCTAAGACTCTTTTTCTCATGACATTTGTTCAAATAAATAAAGGTAACAGGAGGAAAAAGTTGACGCTTTTTTCTCATTTGCATAAAAATTTCACCCGTGTGATTTTTTTTTTAACCACATTTATTCACGGTGCAGTATTGCTGGATGTATTATGTGAATTCTGGGTAGCCGTGGCAACTGTGGGTAGAGCAAGGTCATAATTGACCTTTATCAGTGAAAAGAGGTTGGCTACCTAAACAGAAACTTTCATGTTGAATCTGGAATGTAAAGAGAAGGGTTGAGGCCATGGAAGGAGCACATGTAAGTAGAAATCTATGAATATTTCATGTCTGTTAAGAGGTTGGAACTTTGGTATGACATTATCCTGACCCCTGTCCTGAAATATGTTCAAAAGCATATTCTGATGGACAGCAGACTTCAGCAGAAAGAGGTTTTCTTACCTAAGAGGGGAATTAAGCTGTGGTATGAAACGTCCGTTCTTAGAGCTGTTCTCCTTAGTGAACTAAACGGTACACTTACGTCCTGGAAGCATGAGGCTGACCCACTTACCACCTGGAACAACCTTACCGATAAGCTGCTTCTCTTTAGGTTTGAGCTGTAGCTGCTACAACCGCTACCTTACTGTCCCTGACCCAGACAAATGACGGGAGAGCCTCTTCCCCAAACTTCAGCACAGAGAAGTCCTAAGTACTCAGTGAACACGTGTCTGATTAGCAGGATGTGTTGTCCTTTGTACCCCAGAATTCCTAGCTTCTAAAAAGTGATTTATTGAGACATGAACAGACATCAAATGCTGTGCTACATCCTTCAAATATTTCAAATAATATTATCAACAGCTAACATTAATAAAGTGCTGACTAAGCCGCCAGACATCCCATTGCATTTCTTAAATATTTCATTTTATTTAAGTGGGAATCACCAACATCCTCACTGTACAGATGAAGAAACAGACACACAGAAGCCCAGACATTTTTCCAAAATCACACAATTAGAGGTGATTGAACCTAAAAGGCCAAATTTCTTAGCCTTCCAGTCTGGTGGGGAAGATAATCTTAGCAACCAAAAAGCAACTGGGAACAATAAAGAAGGTGCATGGGAGCCATCACATATAAAGTAGGAAATCAGAGAAACAAGAAACAAGAAAGAGTAGCTTTTAGAAAAGAAAGGGAGCAAGAACAAAAGCTTTTGGTGTGCAGAGGGAGACAAAGAATAATGGTGTCTTGGTGTGAAGCAAATAGAAGTTGAGCATTTGTTCAATTAACAGTGCTAAGCAGGCGTTTGGCATGTACCTCGTGTGATTTGGGTTTTCTCTGATCCAAAGTACCTGTAAGAGACTGCGTGTGACTGGGGTGATCTGGGCAGCCTTAGAGTAAACTCCTCCTTGAGACCGTGTAAAAGTGAACCTGGAACACTTATTTCAACCTGGAACATCTTCAGTCTCCTGGATGCCCCAGCTTGGCATCCTCAGGGCCTGACACGCTCTAGGGGTTGGAGGCAAGTCCATGTGCTTCTCTGCACCCTGGCTGCTGTGGGATATGACCCAGCTTATCAGCAGCTGAGAAAGACAGGACACGGTGAGGTGTGGGGCCAGGGAGTTGAGGGATGAGACTGTTGGCATTATATTCTAGGAACTGTTTGGACTAAATTAATAACCAAAGCAACCATAATATGCTTCTGATCAATCCCCTGGTTTGGAAGGTAGACATCAATACTTGGCTCCTAGTCTAGTTGAGGCTGCTTCTTTTTAGGTTGAAAAATCTAAACAGGAGAGTCATCCAAGGAGAACAGCAGAAGCACAACACTGAAAGAAGCAGAAACGCCGAGGATTAAGAGAACCTTTGGTGTCTACAGGCAGTGTAAAAATGCCTTTAGGGTTATAAGTGTAAAATTGGACTCTTTCAGGAAAGCCATAAACCTGCTCCAGGCTGAAATTCTCCAGCTGGGCATAAAATCCAGCAGTTTGTGTATACTTTGGTTATGAGTTAACAGGTGTCTGGAAATGAAGAAATGAGTCACATTTCTGTGATGGAGTGTCACAGAATTTCAGAGGCAATAAATTTTCTTTGGAAAAACGACTCCCTTCTATCACTATTGGTTTATAATAAAGCAGAGCTTGACCTGCAAGTTAATAAAAAATAAAAAGCATGTTTACTAGTTAGACTTCATTCTCGCTGGCCCATGTTAATTGCAAAATAGCCACCTCTCTCATTTATGAGTATGTTAATTTATGACAGAGAGGCACAAGTTTTGAGTATAGGCAAACTCATCCTTTAATTAGATCAAAGGACAGTCCATCTCAGTTTTACAAGATGGACTCTAATTTTTAATCAGTAAAATAAGTTTGGCTCCTAAAAGGCATTGTGTTTGACAGTTGGAAAACACTAATTAACAGACATAACTGTATTAATTGCATTGTATTACTGAATTCTTACCAGTTATCTTATATTGCCTGCTTAATAATGCAAACAGTGGTGGCTGTGGTGGGGTCAACAGTAAACGTCTTTCTAATGCTAACTAGCAATCAACACATGTAAAATTTCTAATGTTTCTTTAGGGAATTCTACATAATAGATGTAATCTCTCTTTTGAGTTATGCCTTGCTATGTAGTATAATTAGTCCTTAAAGCTGCACCTATCATTTTATCAGCTTTCTGGGAGATAAAGAACACACTTTATTTGTTTAAGGACAAAGAATTATAACACTCCGTTAGGAATCCTTCTGCAATAGGCTAAATGGAAATCTGTGACCTACCAAATAACTTTGAGTTCATAACAATTAAAAATGTGTACCTTTAAAACAATTGTGAAAAAGCTTCAAAAGGGAGAGAAGGTCTGGGGAAGGCTTAGTCTGTTGGCCTCAGAGACTACTGACCATCTTTTTGAATCACAGAAGCACACAAAGAGCACCAACCATTTCTCTGCCGGGATGCTCTCTGGTTCCCTGCTTCTGCTCTGCTTCTAAAGGCCCATCTCTGGCCCTACAGGATAAAAGCTCATATACTGCTCCCCCATCTTGAGCTATGAGGAAGGATGTCCCTGTGCCTTGGTTGTGAAAGTATTTTTGCCAGTAAGGGCCATCTCTGTGTTTGCCTTCTAGGCATGCTACTGAAATTGGTTGCTTCTCTTCCACCGATGACTGGACAGGTTTTAAGCTGATCTGGGCTGCATTCCACCAGTGGGCTTGAGGGATATTCTTTCAAAGCCTGTGAAACATGTCTGAGTTGGAACTTCTTGGTTCAGCCTGCATGATGGAGCCTTTATAGTTCTTTCTTACTATATAAAATATTTCCCAGTGAACATATGAAGGTTGGGTTAGTCATAATGAATAGTCTATGACCAGGAGACTGGGTATAGAGAAAATAATCATGCAGAGGCTGACAAGGCGCTGGAAATGGCTGCGCTGTAGTGAAGTCACACCCTGGGGAAGCTATTAGGACCTAATTTCGAATCCTCTAAATCCACATACACTCAAAATCCTCTGGTGCTTGGAAAGGCTAGTTTTGCAGATTTACTAAGCATTAAGTAGCCGCACTTGTGTATGTTGAGTTTATTTTTCTGCAAATTTGTACCAGATCCCCCAAACGATATGAGTCTGCAACAAAGAAGTAAAACTGACATTTATAAGCATACTACCCTAGCGCTTCAGAGGTACCCAGGACCACCGCGCGCGCGCACACACACTCCACAAACTAATTGTACAGTGCAAAAATGCCACCCTTTCCAGAGTAGGCATCTTTCTACATAAACTCATTTATCATCTAGGATTATGGTAATTTAAAGGTAAATTTTCCATTTAGTCTTTTCCCTTGCATTTCTACTCCGCTCCCCTAGCCCCCAACCTAACAAGAGAGCAGGAAAATAACAAATAAACTTGGTGGAGGGAACTGGGAAAGACAATTAAATCGGATGGAGAAGGCCAAGGCTAGGCGAAAAGGACGGCTGAGGAATTCCTGACAAGGAGTCTTCATTATCGCCAGTGGTTTCCTTGTAGGCATTCATTAAAATGCCAGCTGTTTGAAGGTACACCGATCCGTTCCTCCGCTGATCCCACACGGGAATTTCTCCGCAGACTACTGAGTGAAAGCAGCCTCCGTTTAGGTGCCGGGCTCTGCAGACTCACTATTCACATCTGACTGCGTGCCCACGGGCCATGCGCTCGGTGCTCTTCGCTGCAGAGCATTACTGATGCATGGTTGCATATTCTAAGATATCCCTGCTCCCGGAAGCTGCGGATGGGAGGAACAGGCCGTTTCCCATGAACCCTAGCATAAATCTCTAGATTCCGGCACCGTACAAAAGTGCCAGAATTTCCATGCAGCTGTAATATTTGCGTGTGAAAAGTTATATCCACTCAACTTTTTATAGACTTCTCTGAGGGAGAAGCGCCTTCCCTGCCAAGTCATGTCACCGAAATGGAAGCAAGGCTTTATCAGAATTTCAGTATCCAACTCAATTCTAAACCAGGCTTTTTTTTTGAAAAAAAAAAAAAAATCATCTTTCCGGTTTTTTTTTTTTCCTCCAAATTTGCTAGTTTGATTCCTTAGTCAGTTGCCCACATAATTTTATGCTTTCCTTATATTAGACATTTATGCTTGAAGAGTTCAACCGAGTCTAACAGTAGTTCCAAATCAAACCTGGGTTGCTTTCATTCTTTATGAATTTTGCCAAGTAAACACAAACTTTCATTTATAGTGTATCCTGCATTGCATAAATACTAATAGAGATCCATCGTGTGCCAGGACCATCTCAAGTACAAAGATACACATTATCTTTGTATCTGGTGAACAGGTAGAAAAATTAGTAAAGTAGAAGTAAAAGCCTTGCAAAAGATTCAGCACCCTGAGCCTTGTGAAGGGTGGGTGGTTGGCCTAGAACTGATTAATTATCTGCTCAGATTACACTTTGGCCGAATTGCATATTGCTGTTTAAGAAACAGCACGCGCCTATTCACCTGTCACCCCAAGGCCGGAACGATGAGATGCTCTAGTCCCCGTGTGTCTGCCTGCCTTCTCTCTTTTAGTTTCCTTTTATTGAAAAGAGAAGGCAATTGAGTGAAACCCTTCTAGGAGACATTTCGGCATCCACCAGGTGGCTTTTGGGGTATGCTGTACTTTTTTTTGGTGGTGGGAAAGCTCAGAAAGCGATGATAATAGTCCGAGCGAACAGTTCCTCAGAGACCTGTTCTCAGCTTCGCATTTGGAATCTCTGCAGCCACGCGGCAGCCCCTGCTCTCGATTATGCACACCCTCTGATTTCTATTGCATGAGACTTAGAGCTCTTCCCAAGCTAGGGATTGCTGCCGTATTTTAAGGACCCAACTCATTTTCAGTTTCAATTACTTCTTTCTCTTCAACACTCTCTGGAATGTTCTCTTTTATAGAATCCATTGCTGAATCCTATAGGGTTTTATTTACATTTTCTTCTGTTTGTTTTTCCCTCCTATTAACAAAGAGTTATCATATCTGAGTTTGAAAGAGAGTTCCTCATTCATGTATTTATGTTTTTCTCTTCATTTCCAAAAAAGAATCTTCAGTGATTAAGCCATCTGTCTTCTTAGTGATTATTAATTTTAATTATTCAATATACAAGGACAGGTTTTTTTAAAATAGATAAAATTATCTTTTTGCAGTATTTTAAAATGGCATCTTACAATGAATTTGTTAATGAGACTAGAAAGTTGCCTTACAAATTTTTAAAGGGTCCTTTCAGCATTTAACTCCTTATATCCTAATGCAATACGGGTCTTACCTTTTGGATTTAGAAGCCTGGATAAAGTCATTGCCCCCAGATGAGTTTGGAGGCACTCGGACCTGACTTTGAATCCTGATATACCCACTGCGATCCACTGGGCACACGACTTAGGTTACTCAGTTTCTCCTCTCTGAAGTGAAGATGATACTGGCTACTTCAGATAGATGGGAATATTGAATTTAAACAGTTATGGAAAACACTTGGAAGACAGTGAGCATTCAATTTACTTTAATGCATATCTGCCCTCTTTCCCACTTTTGGATTTTTTAATTCCGTAAGGTGGGGAATCAGCTTATCCTGTGCAGCTTCAGGTGAATGGAGGAAAGGATCCCTGGGCAGGAGAATTACAGCCCCGTGCGCAGACGTCTTTGCCTGGGGGTGGGGGGCAGGGGGTGAGTACACCGGGAATGCCGGAGTCTGATCCTGGATTCTTCCCCACTCTGCCCTTCCCAGCGGGCCTTCCCCAAGTCAGGCACTACCGAGGCATGAGATCGCTTTGTAGAAGACTTGCAAAGGGGCCCAGGAAGAGGAAACACATTCCCGCTTTCCCTCCAGGAAACTCCACGGGCCTCTTAGGATTACAATTCCAGAATAGAAAAAGCGGCATCAATCCACAAACAACATTTGCTTATCAATTTCTGCTAAAGGGGTCAGTCTAGTTATGGGCAGTATATATGACTGACTGAAATAGAAATGACTGTGTATTATTTGTTTATGCAAATAAAACATTTATAGAGGACCTATTTCAGTGCCAAGCACCGCCACTGCGTAACGATAAGTAAAAATAAACATAGTCCCTGCTGTCACTGAGCTTACTTACTGAGAGAGAAAAACAGCCAAATAATCACACAAATAAAGGCAAACCCAGAAAACAGATAAAAGCGTAAATGAGAGGTCCATAGTAAACTATGAAGCTTGTAATAAGGAGACTGGAACTAATTGGGGAATAGGTGCGAGGCGAGCTGATGGTTAAGAGACGCTTCCCTGAGGGCTTCAGTTTGAATAAAAGCTACCTGGGCAAAGAGGAGAGGAAATAGCAGGGTCAGATCCAATGGCAGAGGGAACAGGGTGAGCTGCAGAATCTATCTGGAAGCAGACCCCTGTGGCAAGAGTGCAGAGATGGGGAGGTCAGGCGTGAAGTGAGGCTGGCAGGGTGCGCAGAAGCCAGGTTATCCAGGTCTTCACAGGCCGTTTAGGCATCCGAGTTCAACAGCACAGAGAAAGAGTGAACGCATCCACCGTGACTTCATTAAGACCCATTTCAACTTTTAAATGCAGGTGTGGAGTCAAACTCCAGAGGTTCCTCGGCTCTAAATCCTTCCTGCTCCTGACTTTCCCAGTAGACATTTGCATGTCACTCACCAAACTCCCCTGTCCATTAGCTGTGGAAAGTCACTCAACCTCTCACACTTCTTTTTCATGTGGAAACTATTGCCAAATCTCATCAATCAGGCTTTGATGTTCAATTTACATTTTTAATCAAAGTAATGCATGCACGTGGTTAAAACTCAAACCGCTGCAATCGTTTGTGACAAAAGAAACAGCCCCTTGTTCTAACCTAGTCTCAACTTGCTTGCCATTTCTTTTATTTCTTTTTTTACTTTTTCTGTGATAACATTCATAGGGCTAATACCCTTATGCTATTATTTCTTGATTTATCAGTCTTAGAAGTTGTTTGTGGGCTTCCTTAATAATAAGTGAAAAATCCTATCACTCACACCATCCCGTTCTCCTACTTTTTTGCTCACAAGCTGTCTTTGTACTGGAAGTCTGCCCCCAAGCCTACACTGATAAAAGTCTACCTTTAGCTCAGATTAAATGTCTTCATCATCCCCAAGGCCATCTTACATGATAATTTTCTTGTAGCACATTACTGTCTTGTACTATTTCTACTTTTGTATCCGTTTTAGTACCCTACTTGGATTGTATCTTTGTAGACTTTTTTTTTTTTAATTCCCCATAATATCCATCATACTGGGCACTCATCATACTTACTTAACTCAAAAAACATTTGCTTAATTGAACATACTTTGAAATTTTTTCCTGCACAGATAGAGTATTTCATGACTAGGACTTTTTGTGTGTGCCTTTGTATGATGGACAGATTAGAAGCACAGGGAAAATATTAAAATATGTGTTGTGATTTGTATAGAACTTTGACTCCCACAGGAAGGAGGCAATATCTATACATGTAAAAGAGAATAAGATTGATGGAAAATTTCTGTCTTTAAAATGTGACTAATTTAAATATGTCTTTCTTCTGCCATTGGTTCTAGAAGAATGGAGAGATTCAGAAATATATGTACTACAATTCCCTGTTCCTGTTCAATGTCTTTATACATGGATGGCTAGTAAATAGCTTCAAAAGCTATTGTTTTGCTATTTCTTTTCCTTTCAATTTATTGATGTTTCAGATGAAGCCTGTCCGGGATTTCACGATTTCATTTTGTTCATAGACGTAAGTATAATGATTTTTCTGCTCTCAGTAATATGCTGCCTACGACAGTTCATCTATGAATGGATATCAGTAGTATGAACAAGTTGGATCTCCATGACCCTACCTCTCTTTACTTAAGAAAATGGGATACTGAACCATTTCTTCTCTTTCTCTTGTAAAAAATGCAGGCAACTTTGCAAAGTCTTATGAAGCCTTAGAAACTTCTTTACAGAAACTATTTTTTCAGAGAATTTTTATTCCCTTCCAGACACATGCACATCTATATTTTATTTCACCTTTTTAAGAACCTACTACATAAAGTAAGTGGGGAATTATTTGTGTCCATTGTATAGGTATAGAAAGTGGTCTAGAGACAATAACTAACTTATTAGCCCTTTTGTGACTACAAAAGAGAACAAGGACCCAGAACTCCTGGGCACTAGTAGTGTTTATCCCACGATGCTAAGGCACTTCAGATATTTTCACTACTCAGATCTACATTTAGCTACGAATTTTAATTTAATGATGAAAAATCATCCCTGCCATGCTAAAGAGGAAGATACTCAGTTTAGTATCTGTGTGTATCATCTATTTGTCATAGAGGAGACATGTTCCATTTATCCTACTTCTATATCTGCACTATTCTCTTCTCGAACTTCTACTCTTTTATGGAATATTGTTCACTTGCCGAGAAAGATACTGAATTATGGAGATTAATGGCGTGCCCACAGTTGTACAGTCCCTTTTCATTCATAAGTAACTCTATTTCCACAGTTCACTGATTTCACCAATGTACTAGCTACATTTCCTTGAACAAGTTATCCAGAATTCAGTGTTTTCCTCTATAGAATAGAGACAATAGTATTATTTACACTATGTAGTTGTACAGATTTAAAAAATTAATATAGAGCACTTCAGTACTTTATAGACAAATATTATGTTTGCTATTATTATTTTTTTATTATTTATCATTATTCAAAAGTTCAGAAGAAAGTCGAATGGATAGCTGTCATGAGAAAGAGTGGTATAGCCAAAATGACCATTTTTCCAGTGGTAATTCAGTCATCTGGCAGCCATTGCTGTTGTAGTTTTCCTGCTTACCTCGCTTGTGCCCTCCTCACTGCTTGTGACTGCTCTGGTCTGCTGTCGAGGAGCGAGAACGCATAGTTCTATACCCCCCGAGTCTTAGGCTATTAGGCCTCCATCTCTGCCCCCTTTTGGTCCTCGGCCACTCAGGTGCCTCCTTATCCCCCTTTCTGATCTTTGCCTCTCAGGCCTTCCCAGTTCCCTGTTCTCTGGTCACAGGAGTTTTCTGGAGCTGAGTGGAGCACCGGTGATGTCCCTCGTTCGGCCAGTGGCAGCAAGTGAGAGATGAGGTGGGGCTATGGGTGAGCCGGAAGGTGGAGAGTTGATAGCCGTAGTCTTCATCTAGGTTTTTGCACATGAATGCTCTCTCCTGGAGCAGAAGTGCTAACCTGTTAAAATTTCCACTTTAAAATTCATAATGAAGAAAAACTATCTGTCCTAGAAGGCAGTGTTTAGTGCACACCAGACTGAAGCTATGGTTAGGACTTAAAAGGGCTTGAAGAGCCGTCCAAGGCGTGATGGGCTTGTTTTACTTTAATGAAGGAGGACAAAACAAAACAAAAAGCTAGCCCTGTAAAAGGAAGACATGCAGTTTCAGTTTTCTCTCTCAAGGTCACTTCTGGCTCCTGAAAATAATCTTTTTTCTTTTTTTTATCTATTCCCTCCCAGTCTGCAACTAAGAACTTGCCCATTGGAGTCATCTGTCTTCTATGCCGTTCCACAGAGCGAGAGCGAAGTATCCTTGGGTCACTCACACACTGAGAGTGTAAGCAGCCAATTTTAGGTGATTTCAAGTAACTGGTCTTTCTGCCTTTTGTGGCCGGTCAGTTTTGGGGCAAACTTCAAGAGAAGGCCCAGACTGGCTGCATTGTGCCTGGACAGAGCAGTCTGACTCTTGCTTACTGAGCTTCAAAGAAAGGGGTTGAAATAACTCCTTTTGTTGCTTGGATTTTAAATGTCGCTTTCCTTTGGAAAAAGGGACCCAGACTCTGTGATGCTCGTGAATGGAGCATTTGTTCTCATCACAGAGAACACCTGGGACTGTGCAGCCCCTGCTGAACCTGCGTGGAGAACCTCCATATCCTCAATGGGTGCAGAACAGATTCCCTAAAGATTGCCTGAGGGTGACAGTCGTGTTCAGATTCATCCCAAGGCTTTCCTTTCACTCTTTCATTCAGTTGCAGTAGGCAGAATTCTAAAAGGGCCCCTAGGACTCCCTGCCCTGTGGTATAGACACAACTTGTTTCATTTATTCGATCAAACACAGTTCTAGGGGTAAAGCGACTTTGCAGGTGTAATTAAGGTCCCAAATTAGTTGATCTTAAGAAAGGGAGATTATCCCAGGTAGGCCCAACCTAATCTGGTAAGTCCCTGAAAAGTAAAAAGCTTTTCCTAAAGAAAGGGATTCAGAATGTGACAGAGGTTCCATGCAGGAGAGATTCTTTGTTGTTAGCTTTGAGGCTGGAAAGGGTCATGTGATAAGAAATGGGGGTAGCCTTTAGGAGCTGTGGCTGATTCCTGACTGGCAGTCAGCAAGGAGCAGGGACCTCAGTCCTACAACCACAGGAACCAAATTCTGCCACAGCAACATGAGCCTGTGTCTTGCCCGAGAGTTTCAGCCCTGGGCAAGTTCATTATGGATTCAGTGAGAACAAGAAATGACAATGGAACATTCTTGGGGTAAAAGGGTTTATACCTGGCTTTATTCTCACAGTGGTAGATTGAGCACCAGAATCACATCTGCATCCAGGGGTCTGCAGGTACCCAAACTTTCTCCATCTCTGCTTCCACCCAGAGCACTGGGCAGAGCTCTTTATGTAGTGACTCAGTCAGTAATAGCTCGTTGCCCACGGGTGTGGAAACAGTAGCCTAGCAGCAGGCCAGTTACATCATCAAGTAGTTTAGGATCATGTGAGAATCCTGGCCATAGGAACTTCTGTTTTCCCCATAGTCTGTAAGACCCAAGTAGGTGATTTTGGCAGAGTCTTGTGAGACCCTGAGAAGAGAGTAAAGTCACATTACACCCAGACTTTGACATACAGAAAGACTGAGTACATAAACGAGTATTGTTTTAGGCTGTTAAATTTGTGGTAGTTTGCCATGCAGCATTAGAAAACTGGTACAGTATTTGCCATAGCCTGGAATGTTGACATAAATGTTGTCATGTTCCAGTACAATTTGGGAACTGGGCAAGTTTTTTGTTCTGTGAGAAACTCAAAGATGAAGCTCCCTATCTCTCCTATAGAAATGACCTTGTTAGGGGAGTGACTAGTCCAGACCTGAGAGCTAGGAAGGGAAGGTGATCTTTATCGTCTGTCATTCCTTCTGGCCTTATAGCTTCGCATGAAAACGAATAGAAAGAACTAAAGTTCTTTAAAATGTGCATGGCAATTATTTCAGAGAACTTTCTGTATCTTTGTGTGGCTAAGTCCTCACAGGCACAGCTGCAAACTCCCTCTGTGTTCATAGCTAAGTACAACCCTACATGACAAGACCGTCTCAGAAAGAGAGAGGTTGCCCAGCTACTGTGTTTCCCTGATTTTATGGGGTATTTTCACTTTTTGACAACTTCCCAGGTATTTTTCACGGTGCATAAATTGAAATCTTCCCTTCTCTGTAAATAATCCTTGTCAATAGAGTGTCTTTTTTATAGGTAACGGAATCACTACTGCTAAACTTGCGGTATTAATGAAGAAGTCGGACCTGTCCCCGTAGGGCTGTAAGGAAGAGCTTAGAGTGCCTGGTGAGAGGCCGGCCACTTCGCTGCAGAAATCATTGAACACGGTTTATTGGATCTAGGCCCACTATCCAGGTCGAGTTTTGACACTAGTCAGGCCCCCCTCTTATTCTGTGTGAACACAGGGCACTTGCAAGGCTGAATTTTGAAACTGGCTGTTAGAAATCAAGTTCACTACCATTTAGGTTTACTGATATTACTCGACAATTACTTAAGGGGCAGGCAGTAGGAAATGTTCCATATTGTTGGAGACAAGCATGTCGCTCATGTAATTAATTAATTTTATTCTGACGTCCGAAAAGTTAAGAACAACTAAAATCTTGTACAGGATACTAAGCTATGTTGTCTTATTTTGCTGCTTAAATGACTTTCATTATAAGCAAGTATTGATAACTGAAAATCTTTACCTCTGTTTGGTTCTGTATGAGCAGGCTCCTTATATTTGAGTGACCCCCTGAAATATTTAGTTCTGAGATGCATCATTGTGAAAAAAGAGAGTATTGTAAGTTTATCTGATTACACAAGCCCCAGAGAGCAAATGCAAGTCGCCTCCTCCAACTGCTGAGCCAAATAAGCTCTGGGCCAAGCAATTAGTGCAACACAAAGGCAACCATCACAGTATCAGAGCCAACCTCTATTGTCTCATTGCACCCTGCAGGCTTGACAAGTTTTCTCCTGGGCTGCAGCAACTGTGATTTGGAAAGTAAACAATTTTTATGTCACATGACTAGATTGGTCCTTGTGGCATGGACATGCCTTGCTATGATCTCTGGACCCCAACCCCAGCCACCAGGCTGGTGAAAATCTCTGGGACTGGTTCATGTTTTGGGAATTGAAAGGAGAGTGAATGGGAATTTGTACCTCCGCGTTTCAGCGGAGTGCTCTGTGCTCAGAGAGCTGAATGGGGGAGAAAGTGATGGAGGCTTTGGGAAGTGCTGTGGGAGGGACGATTCCAGCCGCAGGCTTTGGATTTGAATGAACCCAGGAGGATTTGATCTGGGTCCTTTCAGCTTGGAAATGTTAGAAGGAACAGACTGCCTCCCTGTGTTCTGGGGTCTTCTGTCTCGTGGATAAGATAGGGAGGTACAATTCTCCAACTTGGAGAGGTCCTGGCAAGCCAGCCCACAGCAGCCCTGATGCCCTGTAAGTGGGCCACAGTCACTCTCCTGTGTCTGGAAGCACTTTTTTCTTGGGCTACACATGGGACCCAGATATTTTTATCTTTGTTCACGTATCATGTACATAAATGAGCATAGCAACAAAACGTTCTAGAACAAAACAATATAGCGAAATCAAACTTACCTTCTTACTATCATAAAGGTAGAGGAGGATTAAAGTCAATGAGCACCTTAGGCAGAAGGACATATCCAAATGATCAAAATAAAATTCTGAATCTCTTTTGTAGGGTATCCTACTCAACACAAATGTATCATAATTACTTAAGTTGGAATAAATATGTCCACTTGACCTTCTCATGGTTCTAGTTATCCAGTTTTATGTTTGGCTAGTGAAGATTAGGAGCAAAAAAGCCTTCAGAGCATGCTTTCTAGAGAACTCATTTTGCCCCTGTAATGATATGACCACAGGAACGTATGGGAGCTATGGAGCTTTCTGATAGATGACATGTGATTCATCCACAATGACCTATATAATGATGGACAATCATTCCCTAAATTTGCTGGACATTGAATAGGTGCTGGGCAGAACTTCAGGCCACTGCACTGTGCAAGAAGATGTGGTACTATTGATGATATTTCATGCAAATTTGCCCAAGCCAAGAAGTAAGAGACTCTCGAGATTTGTTGCTTAGGTTAAACTATCGCTATTGGAGGTGTGTTGTATTGTGGTAATGCTATATATTTCATTGGACATCATATCCTAAATAACAATTGCAATAATTTAGAAACTGATCACATTTTAAATTACTTCCTGCAGTAGCCACTTGTTAATTAATATTCTTCCAATTTTTCCTTGACTCTCCATTTCATATTTCTCCATCTTTCCTTCCCTTCCTGATAAACTTAAAACAAAAGATTACAATTCATTTAAAAGGAAAGGTGCTTCAAAACTGCTTTATGCTTATCAATTAAATTCGAAATACAGGCTAACTTAGTCCATCCAGTGGTATTTCTCCCATTTAATTTCTTACAGGGGACTGCTTGGGTTATGACAAGGTAGTTTTGCAAATGTCTCCCTTGTGCTGAATCGTAGCTGAGTCAGATAGAAAGTGCTGACCCAGACCATAGAGAAGAGTTATTCCTTCTACTGTGAAGTCAGAAAGACCTCTGTCAAATGCTGACTCTACTTTTCACTGGCTCAGTGACTTCTGCGATATTCTCTAAGCCTCAATTTCCTCATCTGTAAAATGGGGATTTTATTTCTTGGGATAATTGCTGTGAGGATTAAGCAAGATTATGAACATGAATCCTTGACAGGGTGCCCAGCCCCATCATAAGTCCTCAGAAATGGCCGTTGCATATTAGCAGTAGCCACATCATCCTTATCTAGCTTCCGTCTGAAGAAAGCTGTCGTTTCCTCAGAAACTAAGGTAGAACCATCTTTTGTTCTGTGCCCTCTGTCTGTCACTGTCTGCATGGTGGTGACATCCACGGTATGATTTGTCCACTTAATCACCAGCCCTTAAAAGGTTTTTCAAACTCTCTTAGCCGGAGACATGAGGAAACTGGTAGGCTGGGTTGAGTTGTCTCCCAGCAATCTGGGTGCACACAAGCAACACTGCAGGTGAAGCAGACAGGGAGGAAGGCTGGAAGTCGGCCCCGAGACTCAGCGTCTAGCACCTTAGTTACTTCTCTTCTGGACCTTGCACTGTTTCTTTCAAATCTTGGTTTCAAGAGGGCCTTGGCGTTACCCTGCAGCAGACAGTGAGGGATGCTCGTGGGGTCCCGCTGTGGCCAGCCCGCAATGCGATTGCAGTCAACAGACTCCCGTGGACTTCTCCGACCAGCTGACACCCTCTCTGGGGCTGGAACACAAAGCTGCCGCGGCCACACTGTTCTGAGGAAAAGGGGCTCTGTGCTCTAATAGGTGTGGGAAATGCTGTGTTTACTATTGCTCCCCAGAAAATTCAAAATGTACAGCAGCATATTAAAGGCTCTCGACCTGTACTAAAGATGTGTGGTTAATTTTTTGCTTAGTTGTCAAACATATTTGACCAAGGAATCACCAATGTCCTCCCAGAGTCCCTGAACATCTCACTCTTTGCGAGACCCCGTGAGAGTGCTTTGGCCCGTGATTGTGAGAAGCATTGTTGACCACTTTGCTTTCCTAATAAATTATATGGGTTCTTTGGGTGAGAAGAGTGTGCACCTGTATTAACGATATAGCACCACTTTGAAATGGGCTCATTTTATAGCTCTGTTCCTCCATTTCTGCCAAGATTGACTTACCTCTGAGCTCAGGATAAGACCAGACGCACGGAGACTCTAGCCAACAGCAGTTTCCATACATGCTGAATGACTATTTTTTGTTTGTTGCATGCAACCATGAACACTGTAATTAAACATGAACAGAATAATTCTGACCACAGTCCTAAGTACAATTTGCATTCAAAAGTTAGGAAGTAAAGTGTAATGGTACAACTCTACTAAAACATAACCAAACCAAAACAAGAGTAACCTTATCTCCCCAAATAAATATGCTGGGTCTTCCTCTTTGAAAAAAGTCTGATCATGTGAAAAATGCCATCTCTTTTCTATCACAGTGCTTGGTATGTTGGACTCAGTTAGCTAACTGTCATGAATGGATATTATTGAAGAAAGAAAATTAAGTTGCTTTATAGATATTTAGTTTCACTCTTGTGAGGCTTGACAAATAAGATGATTACCTATAATGTTCTAATTTTAGCTTCATAAATGTTGTAATTGAAAACTGTAATCCCTTTTCTTTCCTTATCTTCTCTTTGTGCATACATACTATGTAACATCTTTGCATCAGATGTCTTCTAAATTAGAAAAGCTTCTGAAAAATTTCAAGAGTTTCTTTTAACTCTAATTGGTTTTTCTGAAAAACAGGATCAGACACTTGAGTAAAATGAGATTTTTGTCTTTTTTGTTTAAAAATATTGGTATTTTTTTATGGCAATGATGTCAGTCAATTAGTTTATAGGGCTCAAGATAAGTTTTGCCAAATTATTTCTGACAATTCTTTCAAGTATTTAAAAAACAACTGATAAGTATATTGCCATCCAGAGAGCAGAATCATAGCTTCAGAACTCATTTCCAGGGTATTTCAAAGTTAAAAAGTTTGAATCAGTTCTGAGCTCCATGTAGGTAGAATTCTTAGGTAAGATGTTATTTTATTGGCCTCTGCTAAGCCCCTTTATGTATTTATTTCTGTGTGTGCAAGAAAGCAGGCTCAGATGATTGGCCTATCTGCAGTCCCATTTGAGCTCCTTTCTTTTATATATATATTTTTAGTGAAGTACAGTTGTAATAAACAATATACTTGTTTACAATATTATGTTGGTTTCAAGTATACAACATAGTGAATCAAAAATACATCAAAAGGGCTAAGCCACTATAGATCTCATCAGTTCTTGGTCTGCAAAGCAGAGGATCATGATTCTTTTGAGCATATTTGCTTTATGGGAATGCATAAACGATTAAAGTCAACTAGTACTTAAATGCAGTTTGCATTTGTAGAAGGAAATATCAGGTTACAAGATTAAAGTAATAGATCTTTATTCCTTTCTGAGATGTGAACAATAAGGAATATTGCTAGAATTTGTCATCAAATAGTAAAAGTCAGCGATCATGATGTCTGAACTGGACCCAGGTTTGGCCAATTTTGGGAGAGCATTAGGGACAGAATTTTTAAAGCTCCAATTGATGTAGACTCAGAATATTTAAGGTGGCTGTCAGCTCTTCCATGGATTTGTCTTAGCGGGTGCTGGGTCACCTCAACCCGGATCAGTGGTCAAAGCACTGGGTCCAAGAAGCTTCCCTGTATTGTTAATCAACACTCCTGTGGTTATTGTAATATCCCTTCTTACAAGAATTGTATGGAACCTAGAATTTCCACTTTACATTGGTTCATTCATGAGAGGGAGACTTGGATAACTTACTCCCTTCCATATAATGTGAAAATAGTTACAACTATTATAAATGCTTAATTTTGTAGTATTTACTGCTGTGACTATTATAGGAAGGATATATTATATACTTAGAAATGAATAATAATAATAAGACTAATAATCTCTTAGATCTTTAGGGTGAAGGATCATTGTTATAACAGCAGTACCAAAAATGGATTTTGGAAAATAGTCTTTGGAAATAAAAATAAAGAGTAAAATGATATTGTAAAAGAGCACTGTTTGAAATAATGCTCATTTCATCTCTGTAGTTCTATTTGAAAAATGTGAGACTTTCTGAAGCAAAATGACAGCAAATAATATAGTAGAATGATTTGGCTGAGCTACATATTTGGGTGTGAAAGTGAATTTCTTTGAAGTCATAAATACACTCTGGATTTTTAGTTAAGGTTTAGATTTCCTAAAAGTTCTGCTACAACTAGACTTTTAAAGCCATCCAAAACAAAATCTGTAATTTATTTTCCTATTACCTTTTTATGAGGTCTTACAGCCACCGTAGCTTCTTTTGTGCTTTGAGATTTACAGGTTAGGTCCTGTAAAAGGGCACTTGTATGACCCTCTAGGCCAGAGTTGTATATCTTGCCTTTCCATTTCTGGCTCACCAAAATTAATGAGGGCATCTTTAAGTGACAGTCTCCTTATAATGCGCAAATGACCACAGTCCAAGAGGTTAAATAAGTTTACCACCACTATTTCCAAATTTAGACACTATAATCAAGTGAATTGACATAGAAGATAGTGTTGACAAAGCTCACAGTCCCTTGTGCCAGATATCAAATGGGAACTAAAATATTGATAGAATTCCATTTGGGATATTATCAAGAGTGTGGTATCTTTACTTTGAATTTTATTCGTGTTTGCTGTATTATTCAAAAACCGAATGCACCACATCACTGCTGTCACTTGGAGTGCCCTTGCTGTTTGACTAAGGGAGAATTCAGCTTCAGGGCACTGTGCTATTCAGCACAACGTGGTGCCAGGAAGGGCATTGCTATGCCTGTCTGGGAGAAATATCCCTTTTTATAAATAGCCCTACATCGCCAATGCCTTTTAGACTCCTTAAAGCATTTTATTTTAGCTAAAAATACACAGCCATTCACAACAGAAATTTTGTTCTCTCCCCATCTTTTATTTTATTTTTTTACCTTCTAATTTACTGCATAATAGAAACAGCATTTCCTGCCCCAGCATTCTTTTCTTTTAATATCCTATATAGCACAGCTTTTTTTTTTTTTCCTTCTTCTTCTTAAGGGTTGCTTTAAACTACAGGAGCAATATTTGGACTTCAACATAAAATATTACCCTTTTATTCCAAGACAATAATGACTCCACAATAAAGGAAAAATAAAAAATAAAAAAGAGAAAAGAAAGAAACCCCAAGCAAACCACACCATTCGGGTTTCACCCAAGCTGCCAAATCCTATTACAGATTCAATCCTATTAAAACGTTCCCAGGTTTAAGCCTGCTTTGGAGTTTTTCATAGGAGTGCATGACCCTTCCCCAAACCCCTACATGTGTGGTCAGGGACCTCAGGATAATCGTAAACTGCCTGGACTCCCATTAATCTCGCGCAGTCAGATATTAGTGCTTGTAAATCAGACCTAAACAAGGACAATAGTTAAAGCCATCAATAGTCTTTTAATGAGGCAGATCAAAAACAAATGAAAGCAGCAGGACGTTCGGATTTGCCAAGGAGGGGAAGGCCATAAGCTTTGTCCGATTTCTCATAGAAAAAGTAGATAGATTGAGTCCAGGTCTGTCTTCGAACTGTTGTATCCACTGTTTAAAAAAAATATATAAAACAAGATCATTTCCAGAAAGTTCCTTCATTTCCTTTGTTTGGGACATAGCAGCTGTCACTTTCTCCTTTTCTCTTTTTAGCTCCACACAAACATATATCGACATATGTGCATGAAGGTACAGATATTTAAAAGAGGAGGCCATTGCAAATAATAACTGCATGTAGACAGACACATTAGGCAGTGATCAGTTACACTTTGTCAAGAATTGTGATTACTTATCTGCATCCTTGCAGGCATTTTATGTGCTTTTGAAATTCCCACAGATGTTTTTTGTCCATTAGAATGGGGGGAAATATCTTGTTTTATAATTCCTTGTTTTAAAGAAGGAGAAAAATAAAGCAAGATAGGATTTATTACCTAGCACGCATGTGCGGCAGCATTATAATGGTTGCCAAGCAACCTAAAGGAGCCATATCATAGTAAAGAGGGGGGCCAATGAATGAACAGATGCGTGGGATTAGATACAGGAAGGGGAGAGAAGAGGCTGCCCTGAAATGAGCTCACCTTGGCACATGACTTTTCTGATTGGGATTTGCTCTTATTCAAGTTTATTTACCTTCAATAAATATCTCCTTTTGATTTTGTGTGGAATTTTATTTTTACTATGTTTAGTTTACTATTGGACTGACAGGCTCAACAAGAAGAGGTGTGAGACGCTTATAAAATTCTTGTTCCTTCATTGTTGCCAATAACATTCTTTCAAGACAATGTTTTAAGAAGCAGAAAGGTACAGAAACAAGCATTCTCATTCATTCGCTCTCACATCATTCCAAGACAAACACACACATTCAAAGAAGGAATTTCTTTGGTGGTGTTAGCAAAACATATGTTCACTTCAAATTGACAGCTTACTTACTAGACCACTTTCTTTGCCATCATTTAAAAAACCTCACTATATTTGTAATTTTATGTATCTATACATAATCTATGCTCACACATGAGCACGCACACACACACATACATATTACAGGGAGTCTATAGATCAAAAGTAAAACACCATTTTTTCTTGCTGCCAGATTACACATGTTTGGGATGAGACTTAAACTCTGTTCAGAGGGCTGAGACGGATGCATATGGTGTACCCAAAATAGTTTAAGCAATTGTCTTAAGGACACCGACTCTCACAGAACACTATGCAACCCAGCTTGTACATTTGAGCTATGAAAACCTATGCATGCATTCCATGCATTTAAAAGCAGATATCCCTAAAAACGTCATGTGGGACAGACAGATCTCAGTGTTACATTCTAGAAGGCAGCCCAGTCTCAGTATATCCTGGCAGCCCAGTTTGGTTTCACCCAAGAAATGGGGGAAAAATAGTCTAAACTATCTTCAAGCTCTTATGAATTCTTCAAGACCTGAGACAGACCATAAACTAGAAAATGTTTCAGAGTGACTATCAAGTGAAAGCATTCAGTTGGGAAAAGCATTCAATGACAGTCTCCAAAAATGCAAGATATGAACTGCTGGTTTCTCAGAACTTAGCCACCGAGGGAGGCTGAAAGGTCTGAGCAGAGGTGTGGCACTGAGAAGACTTGTGTCACTTCCTACATGCGTGACAAGTGCTGGCCTTGTGGCAAGATGTTCACTGGGCCAGATCAGCTCCTGGGGATCACTTTTCCCTATGGACTATGTGACGACATTGTAGCCCTGTAGCTTTCCCAAGAAATGATATGTGTAGTTGCATTTTAATCATAGACTGACATTAAGCTATTGGGGAATTATACTATGTCTACTAATATATATTCCACCTCTCTTGCCCTAATAAGATCACCTTACTCACTGGCACTGATGCAAACATTTAGAGCTGAGTGCTCAAAAGAGGCTGGAGTACAAATGGTACATAATTCATTACCCTGGGAAACGCGATTTTAATGCAATATAATGCAAGGTGCTCTCAAGTATTTCTGAGGCAGGAAAAGTGAACCACAGTCATGGTGAAGTGACTACTTACATCAACCTGATTCCACTTGTTCTTTACTAGAGCTAACAAGCCCTCTGCTATATTATTGCATCCACTTCTACTTACCACACTCCACAGAGAAGGCCTTGCAGCTAGAGGAACAAACCCTTTGTTACATAACCTATGAAGCAACAGAAACCAGTGTGAATGAAAAAGGAAGATCCTGGAAATTCTAAAGAACATTCCTCTGAGCTTTTTTATAAGGTCTCAACAACTTGGAGAATTTGCATTTAAAATAACAAACTCTCTTCTCCACTCCCACTTCCTCACCCCCACTGGCTCCTGTCAATAACCAAAAGATGGCAGCATCTTGCCCATCATTCATTAATGACACCGTCCGTGAAGCTAGGTGTGCATTTCTACTTTCATGGGCATTATGAATTCCTTGTGGGGCTGAGTGTGGATTGATAGCACTGTGGCATTTATTAACAATAACAACAATAACAAAAACGGGGTTTCAAAAAAGCTCGGAAGATTAATTATACAAATTATGGCATAAAGCATCTGAAGTCCTCTTTGGTGAGGAAATGCATGCCACTCTAGCTGCATTGACACTGCAGAGCCATCAGACTTGGCGAGTGGTATCGCGATCCAAACAGCTTGTCCTCTGGCCATTAGGCTTTCCTGGCGATAAGCCAGAGAAAGGAGCAGGAAATCTTGGGACTGCAGACCGAGCCTAATGTGGGGGAAATGAAAAAGGGCCCTGATGAACATACCAGACAAGGTCTCCACCAGCCCAGGGATGCCCCCAAGCTCTTACTTGAAGCTCGTCCCAACAAAGAGGGCAAGCCTGACTAACTACCCAGGCTTGGTAGAAAGATTGAAGATTGTCAGTTGCCTTTACTCTTTGTATTTGAAGTGGAATAGATTCTTATCCATGAGGGTTGAAGGACTTGCTTTCCCAAGATGCCTTTCCAAACCCACTCCAGATATTTGTCTCAGCCATTTGATTCCCAACAAGACTGGATGATGCATTTAAAAACATCCTCAGTTTGAAAAAACAGAGGGCACAGCTTTGCCACAGTTGCTCGCAGAAGGAACGTGGTTCTGTTTTTCTGAATGTTCGTTATAAATAGGGTCGGCATTTGAAAGCATTAAGCATCATCGGCTTGCTGCTCACCCTGCGGAGTCTGCTCAACTGGGCTGTTATTTTCCTCTCCCACATTGTTGATTTGCATTATTGAGACACAGTAATAGTCCTCATTCTTGCCTGAGGACCAAGATTCCCGATTCTCTTGAAATAAGGGCAAAATCCCTTTATTATGTCATGGAGGTCCATTTTCAAATAGGTTTAAAATGATCCAGGAAAATGTAGGCAAAAATAATGTTGAGAAGCCTCTACTGTTTGTTTAAAAGAAATCAATTATTTGGGAATTTCTTTTGCTTCTGGAGAGAGTAGCTGTACATCTGAGAGAAGGGTTTTCAATGCTTTGGTGTCACTAATGGGACTTCCTCTGCACTCCCATCTTTTGTACGACTCTGGGCTACTGTGTTAGCATGTGACAGGAGAAATGTGAATCCATTACAATATAATGGATGCCACTAACCAGAGTAGTACATGCTGATCTCTTGCAGAAATGAAACGGTGGGGTGAGTTGATAGATTTAATCAACATAGGTACATTCTTACGTGGTTTAAATCCTTACAATTAAAAATCATATTGAGGTGAACTTAATTTTTTTTTTATTGAAGTACCATTGACTTACAATCTTACATTGGTTTCAAGAAGGCACCACAGTGGTTCAACAGTCCCCCACATTATTAAACCCTTGCCCCCGCGAATGCAGTTACTATCTGTGAGGTGAACTTAAATTTAAGAAACTGCATTGAAGGATTCAGGAGGGAATCAAAATTCATTTTCATAAGTGTCTATCTTAAGGAACAATGAGTTTATTTATAAATAACCTTGGTTTATAAATATGTAGAATAATGAGTACAGTGTGTGGTTAAGTCGTAGAATCAACAACTGCTTTAACATGAGTTTGAATCTCAACTCCTCAGCTTTAAGCTGAGGCTTCAGGAAGTCACTCACTATTCCTGTGGCTCAGGCAAAAAGGTAATAAAGAGAGCCCCTCACAGAACTGTGTTAAGATTAAATGAGATGCCCATAAAGTGCTCATTCACCATGTTTAGCATAGAGGAGGTGCGAGTATCATTATTATCACGACCTGTATTAATATTCATAGTAATGTGTGCCTGATTTTTCTAATAAGACATAACTACTAACAATCAACCTGTAAGTCTGAAAAAGATAGTAGCAAATTTCTTTACTTCCGTATTGACCTGAAATAGAATGTAATACAGCCATTGATCATTTCCTTTTAAACATTGCACCTCACCTCCAGACCTGAATCTTTCTGTACCTCCCTTTTCCCAGACCAACTTGCTCTCTTCATTCTTCTGTTTCTTTCAGTAACATCACCATCACACCTTTAATATTTAAATTTACATTTGTTCGTATTTATTTATTATCCAACAGTTATATGGGTTGCCGTTGTGCATAAGGTAGTGTTCTGGGTATTATGTATAGGGGGGGAATAAAAAAATATGTTAGATTTTCTGCCTTAAGAACTATATTTTATTAGGAGTAGTGACACAAACTTAGATATCTATGACTCAAAATACTTTGAGGTAGGTGATTTCATTTGCAGCAGAGCTCTCCTATGAAAACACACACACATGCATGCATGCACACACAAATGGTTCAGTTCCTCCCCGTTATGTATTTGCATGAACTATTGGGTTTCCTTCCACTACATTGTATTATCAAAGTTGGCTTTCTGTCACTATACACATCTGATCATCAGAAAACCTCCCAGACTACCTTCAAATGTATCTTGAATTCGTTTACTTCTCACCGTCTCCACTTCCACTCCTTGCTAATTCCTTATCAGCTATTTGCCTGGGTTACTTCAAGAAACTCAGAACTGGTATCAGTGATTCCATTCTTGCTTCTTCACAATCCACACATTCCCCTGCAACCTTTTCAGGTCTTCTAATGTGCCAAGCAAGTTCTGCTCTTTACAGTAACTGCTCCCTCTGCCTAGAATGCCCTTCCCCGGGCATCATGTAGCAGTCCTCTGGTCATCCACATATCAGGTCACTATCCATCCAAAATAGTCACATAGTCACTCTCTATCATATTATCCTATTATAATTAGTGACATAAACTTATCACCATTGGTTCATTCACAAATGAGCTCATTTTGAATCATCTACGGCTCTCCCAACGAGAATGCAAGCTTTTTGGGAAGAGGCACCTTGCCTGTCTTGTTTATTGTTATGTCCTCAGAGCCTAGAACAGCATCCCTGGCATATAGCTGGTTCTCAATAAATATTTGCTGAAGTAACAATTGGTTAGTGATGATTATGTATTGTTTCCACTAATAAATTTTGAGTTTTTGACTTGGGGGACTGTGGTTCATTCATCTTTGATTCACTGGTTTCTAACATATGAGAGTTTTTTTTTTTTTAAGAAGGTAGCCGTTTTGAATTGAATTAAGTTGAAAAATCATTATTTTTTTTAATGACTGATTCTAAAAGGCAAATAGAGAAGGCATTTGGGCTGAAACTTGAGTAGATGACAAGAGATGACGCGGTTCACTTCAGGCAGTCGTACTTTGTGAGAAATACCTTGAAACTGGGGAAAATTTAGTGAGCTTTTAAAGATAATAGTGAGCCCTAAATCAGATCAGCTGCAGTTTGTGCAAGAGGATGATATTGAATTAAGAATGGCAGGGAGGTTGGAGGGTGGGTTAGGCCTGACCTCGAAAGCCAAATAAGGAATATGAAGAATATGCATTGAGCAGGCACAGGAGAGACGTGAGCAGTTATTAAGGAGAGAGTGAGTGGCTTCATAGCTTTGAATCAGAAAGATTAACTGGCAGCTTTAGATAGCATAAATTGGGGAAGGGATGGAAAACAGAACCAGTTAGAGTTTAGTAGAATAGCCTGGAATGAAGTCATCAAGAAAAAAATAGGGTGGCTGTAGTGAGAATGTAAATAGAAATACAAAGTCAAGAAAAACTGGGGAAGAAAGGAATTGCTAGAATTCAGTATGGAATGTTCAGAGGGAAACTCACCTCGAGGGCCAAGCACAGGCGTAGGAGAGAATGAGGATCAGGAGACTTGAAGAAGCCAGAAGGAAGCTCAGGTTCACTGTGGGAGGGAGGAGATCGAGTCTAATTTTTACAAGTAGGTTTATAACTTATGACAAAGATTCCTATAAATATTGTCTACCAGGCAACTAGAAACATGGCAGCGGAGCTCAGAAGGTTTGGGGAATTATCTGTAGAGAGGTGTGTTTGAAGGAGACGAATCTTCATGTCAAGACAGGAAAGACATTGCTACCGTCCACAGATCTTGTGAACTCTTCACAGACATTTTCTTTGAAAATCGTGAAATCGTCTAGACTTTTCTCTGACCTTTCTTCCCTCCATCTGATAGTCTCTGAATCTTAACCTTCTTTTTAAATGTGGTTGACATCTTCACTTCCTTTGCCTGCAACGTTGAAATTATTTCCTAAGCGAGCTTCACTTCTTGCCTTTCCTGATCTAATTCCCGTTGCACAAAGCTATCAGATTTCCTCCCTTGATTCCTCCCCTCCGTCTTCTAGATGTATGCCTCTTCCTGCAAGAAAAAGCCCCACTCTTTACCTCATAACAAATGCTGCATGTAAAATAATGAATATTACGTAAGTGCAGACAAGCAAATCTGGTAGTTTAGCTTTAGTACCTCAGGGATAAATGCACCTTGTATCAGACCATAAGTTGTCTTGGAGGACTGGCTCACTAGGATAGCAGCCATGACCCTGGTTTTGTGGACAATTAGGTTTTATCACTTCGGTCAACAGCTCCGTGATCTCCCCAGAGGTCACTGTTTAGTGTACAACTCTTCAGCGTACCTCCATTCAGATTAAAAGTATTGGGGGACCCTGTAGCAAAGAGGAATAGCTTTGCCAAGAAAAGCAGGAGACCCTGTGGATTGGTTTTAGGGTGAGCATGAAGAATTGAGAAGTGCACGGAAAAATTCACTCTTACTCTCGGCAGTGTATTGTATCTAACTTCAGTTTACATGGGCAAGAAGCTATGAAGCCTGATAAAATGGGGATGAGCTTTAGGGTGCCGCTTAAGGAGGGGTCGTGTGGAATCACACTATGATCCTGCTCTCTCTGTGCTGTCAGTGCGGTGGCCACAGATGCTTGTGGCTGCTGCGCATTTCAGAAATGCCTAGTCTGAATTAAGATGCCGTGTAAACTGTGAAAAGCACACCAGATTTTGAAGGTGCAGGATGAGAAAAGAAGAATGCATGGGCACAAAGAAAAGGCCACAGTGAGAAAGCTGCTGTCTGCAAGTGGAGGAGAAATATCTCAGGAGAAACTGAACCTGCTAGGACTTTGACCTTGTATTTTCCAGCCTCCAGACTATGAGAAAAAAAATTTCTGGTGTTTAAGCCACCTAGTCTGTGGTATTTTGTCATGGCAGCCATATTAAACAAATAGGCCTGTCTTTTTACTTTTTTAAATGTGATCACTGGAAACTTGAAAATGACCTATAAGGTTCTCACTCTTTTTTATTTTCCCTCTTAACTTATTTCACCCATCCCCAGCCCCAACCTCACAGCAACGCTTGGTATCTCAATTGGGATGATTGTTACATGAGCGTATACACATGTCAAAATTCATCGAGCTGTACACAAAGACTTGCACATTTTATTGTATGTACCTCATTATAAAAAAGAATGAGATAAATAAACCAAATAAAATAAAATAAAGCTTTGCCTTTGAAGGAAAAATAAATAGATAAAATGACTTGTAGGGTTGACATTTGTGTCTTGCATGAGATTTCTGTTGGACAACATTCTTCTAAATGCATGAAGGGCAGGTGCAAGGATGGCTTTGTAGGGAACAACACGATTTCATGGATCACAGCCCAATACTCCGATAAACAAAAGCATAGTGCTGGGCTTTGTTTAAGGAGAGACTGGAAAGGCAGCAGGAGCTGATATTTCTGGGATTTGTTCTCTATAATCCAGGGGTCTCAGTTAACTTGCTTCACTTCCCTAACAGGGCTTTTATGTTCCAAAAGCATTGATCAAATATTTTTTAAGATGGCCTAAAAGTTGATCACTGGGGAATTTCTTTGGATTAAACATAATTGTTCTTGGGTAGTATTTAGTAAGAATTTTGAAAAAGGGATTCTTTAAACATAAAGAACAAGAGGAGATCTTGGAACATGACCAGTGTGTGGTGCATAAAGTGGTGAGGACATGGCTGCTAAACATGCCAGACAAGGAGGTTTTCGGCACCTGGAAGCAGTTTGTAACTGGAGGCACCTGAGAGATGAAGAAGGAAAGTTCAGAGGTTCTACAAAAGAACCGAAAGATGATCTGGCTTAGTTCATATCTCACGAGGTGGTGAGAGGATTAAATGAATTAACACTAACTCAGGGTTTAGCGCAGAGCCTTGGTCTTGTCTATCCCCTCCCCCTCTCCTAGTTTTGGGGCCCAATGAAAACAGGCTCCCCTACCTAAGAGGGCCTAAGAGGGGGTCTGGTGGGAAGAGAAGCCTGGTGGTGTTCTCTGCTCAATTGTCTTTCCCAAGAGCCATGCAAGCAGTGATCTAGGGCAGGATTCCCGATGGCAAACACATGGCAAGCATCTAATAACGTATTTTAATTTTCCTCCATGACTTCTAGGGCCCCTGGTTGGGCTTTTTTTCAGAAATATAATTTCCCTCTCCATCTCATATTCACGATTGCCACATTCAAGAGCCTTCTTTGAGAATCTTAAGCAGATTCTGCTGTCTGCCTTCATGCCCAGTTCTCTCTTCTTCCCACTCTTTGGTGTGAGAAAGCTTGGACAGACTTAAGGAATGGCCTAAGAGTGAACGTGTGTGGTGAAGAGTATGTGTGAGCACAGGCAACTTTGGGATGCCCCAACTGGGTTTACAGGAGTTTGATTCTGGGTATTAAGTAATTGTTAAGGAAAGTTAGCAGGAGGCTAAGAAAAGACTTCGTATTCAAAATCTCCTCTAGTTAAAAAGAGGTGAAGATTACAAAAAATGCAAAACATGAAAGAACCTCAAAAATAAGGATAAAAGCCCAGGAATCATGAAATAAAGGACTGGGTACCTTTCAAGACTCTAGCTAAGGAATTTAGCTATCGGCTCCAAGTCACAAGCTTCCTGAAGGCTGAGGCATAAAGAGACAAAAAGGATGCAATACAAAACATCTTTTCCTTAAAAATGATTAGGATTGCTTTTTATCATAGATATCTACCGTACTGATGTCTTTCACATACGGGTGCACAATAAACTTTTGCTGAATTTAGAATGGGGTGACATTTTGCATTTGGGCCATCTGGCTTTGCATTTCATGTTTTTATCTCTGTAGTAATTTTGTAAGTAAAGGTATTTGCTTATAAATTGCTCCAGGTTCTCTGGTTCCTCTTCTTCCTCCTCTTTCTTCTAAGAAAATATGGTTGACACATCTACTCAAATAAGTGAATATTTCCATCTTGGCTGATATATTTGGTCAGTAAAACAATGGTTACAAGACAAGATATGGGTAGATTCACTTATTTCTTACACCAATTTGAATATTTAACATTATATTCTTGCATTAACCAATATTAAAAAGCAGTACTTTTATATTTGTTTCAATGCCAATCCCTCCTGAATTTCATGTCACGTTCAATATACAATTGTATGCCAGGGAGAGAGTTCAGTAGAGAAGTGTAGTAGGGATGGGTGAAGCATTTCTATTTTATCAAAATATGAAAAACAGTTGTTCATTGTTAAAAATAAAAATGTAACGGACCGCTTCAACTAAATATCTAAGTCCAGCTGAGAGTTGTTAAATGGTAGCAATATATATGGCAACTTTTTTAGTCTTATTCTCAATAATAAACTATGTACACATGAAAGTTTATAGGCATGGCTATTTTAGGTGTGTACATTTCTTCCAAATCCAGCTCATTTATTCTGTCTGTAAAATAATCTTTGACTCTTTGGTTTTTTATCCCATCATATTTTTGACTAATCTCTTATATTCAAATAGTTCCTAGGGGTTTGAACAACATGGACATTGTAAATTCGATGTTATTTTTTTTCCACTTGCCTCTAAAATTAGATGTCCCTTCCATCTTCTCCCAAAGCCCTTTTCTTATATACACATACAAATGTCTTCTAGGATCGATCACACTTGAGCTTCTGTGTGCCAAGTCCAAACGTGCTGAATTCACTCACTAAGAGCAATGTAAATTGGAAAAGGAAGTGAAGTAGGAAATAAATAGACACAGATTGTATATGTAGGCTTCTTTGCACTGTGACGATTTCAGAAAGTAGGTGAGCATTTTAGATAACTCAGTTTTTGATATGTGGTAAAGATATGCACCTGATTCTCACAACATCAGAATTAACTAGACACTTTGAGTTTTGTAGGTAGCCCACAGATTTATTGCTAAAATCCAGCATTAAGCAACATACAGTTAGAATCTCTTGCAAACTGAAATTGAATATGAGCCACATGTCAACTGTATTTACAAACCAAGTTTTTTTCACACTTCATCACCCAAGTGCTATCCTGCTCTTTACGTTACAAACGGAAGAAACATCAGTGACACGTGTTTGCGTGGCACATCAAATGTCCTGGCTACCTTGCTTTTTCCAACTTGCTTTTTTTAAGTCACATTCAGTCCTTGAGCTGTTTTTGAATACTTCATAGAATTGCCTCAAAAATAGGACGCTTTGAGTGAAATAACTAGCGATAACCTCACAATCTAAGTCAAATTTTTCTTGGGGTTCCAGAAAAGTTAGTCAAGATTCCATTTTATTTGTTAAGCCATGTTTCATTCACATCGCTTTTTCTCTTAAAATAAAACATCAGGGGGAAATTTCCTTTTATCTCATTCTGTCTGTATCTGTCCTCAAAAAGCATGAGGTAAATAAAAGGGCTGCTATGGGCATGATTTTTACCTATCGACTTGCAGACATATTCTCTGAAAGAGGAATTCAGACTATATAATGGGAATTAAGTAGATGTGTGGAGACCATGAGCATCATTACCTCATGGGAAGACACTTCCAGTTGAAGTTCTTATAGACTCAAGACTCATTTTCTTAAAATGTTAAGAGGCACCCTGCATAGCTTCTTGAATTCAACTAAATGCCCTGGTTTGGTTTCTTACACTCTAGTAACAAATGATGTGAAATTTCCTCCAAAATTAATAGAACAGATGACTGGAAGCTGTTTTTGAGTTTCAGAGATCTTGTTAAGAACAAGCTCAACAGAATACTGAACAGTGTATTTACAGGAACCTGAGCCATATTTTTACCTGGCATTTGAATCAAAAGGTTTTTAGGATTTCAAAATTGCATTGAAATGCTTAACACTATAGGTTAAAGATTTTTTTTTTTTACTCTGAGGGAATAGAGAATGTGTTTTTTATCCCATTTTTGTATTTTCAGAAAAAAAGCTCATATTGCCATGTTCTAGGATAATGTGAACCTCAAAGATCTGTCTCTCCTCTTGTCTTGGCAGCTAGGAAAGGTAATTTAAAAGTGTATCTTTCGTGTATTTTTTACCCAGTCATTCTCTGGGCTTTTAGTCTATGTGAAAATTGTGAGTAATTGACATGTTTTTATCTTAAGTGGGGAAAAACAAGATGACGGAACTGGTTTTTGAATCATTTGTAATTAACCAAAACACTAATAAAAACATGCTTAGCTTACACCCTTTTTGACAATCTACAGCAAAATTAAGGCAAATATAACTGTGGGCAGTCTGCTTACTGGTCACATAAGCAACATTTTAGTTAAATTTCTGTCAGCTGAACTGTAAAAAATTAAAGATCTAAGATAAAATGTGCTCCCATGCTTCAAATCTGACCAATTCCATTACGTGCACTATTGAAGTATGAAACCTTTCTCCTTGATCAAAATGCTAGTGAGGATCTACACTTTTTTTTTCTTTTTTACACTAGTCCTCCCACTATGAAGAAAGAGTAGGAAGGTCCAATGAAAGACTGAAACAAGCAGCCATAGAATGAGGTTTTACATTTTTAAAGTAGGTCACAATAAGGTTTATTATTCTTACTGCAAAAGTCAGGTTAAGCCTCTCAATTAGGAAAAGATGCATTTATAGAGTTCTTCCATTTTTATTGATTCTTGATGTCATTTTAAAAATGATGAATAGGAAACTGGACCCAAGAGAGTGTTTCCTTCCTATGTGTAGTTACTGCCAAAGAGCATAGTTCTAGCTTTCACGGGTCTCAGGAATATTACCTTCTAGAGCAGCGGGGATGGTAGGCCCGTGAGAAAGGGTCATGGTCTTTGACATTCATGAATATATGAGCGTCCTTGTCCTGGGGTCTGCTGTGCACCTGAATTTAGCCTATGCTTCAGACAAAAGCAAGGTCTCTCATTTGGAACAAGGATAATCTGCTTAAAAATCTAAATCTTTTATAAATGGCTGACGTGTGCAAGAATATCATAGTACATAGCTTTTTGTAAGGTAATTTTAAAAGAAAATGATACACATTTTGCTCAGCCAAGCAATCTGAAAGTTCAAAAGGTAAGAAGCACTTCTCAGCATGAAACTGTCAAACATATTCGAAAAGAAAGTTAATTACAATTGGCATTTGCAGGCCTGCTGGCCATGGCTACGTTACTGAAAGGTGACACTAGTGACATCCATTGTATAGGGCTGAGAAATGAAGAGTATCAAAAAACTGAAGCTCTGAATTTCTGTACCACAAGGTGAGCAACCCCAGGGCACTCGTTATTTTTTTGTAGACATTTTGCAGCTTTGTGTATGTGAAGACTAAAACTAGGTGCGAGCCAGATATATGGAAAACTGTGGTGTTCCCGAGAGGTTGTCTAATTTCTGTCCTTCCATGGCAAAGACATTGGAGGGGACTGATGGTGAGTCAAAAACAGCTTTTTCCTGTTTTGTTCACCTCTGATGAGTTTTTCCCAGTGCACATAGATTTCCCTCTGATGACTTTCTGATAATATTTTAGCTATACTTTTTTCTCAAAGAATAAAAATAAAAGAAAGGAAAACAGGAAGGAAGGAAGGAAGGAAGGAAGGGAGGAAGGGAGGGAGGGAAGAAAAAGAGATGTGAAGAAAGGGAGAAGAAAGATTTAATCATTCTGGTGAGCTGGGCTTTTTTTTTTTTTATCTCCCAAAGAACTCTGATAATAGAATATGGCTGATCTTTCATGTATTTCTGAACTGATAGTGGCATGAAATGCCAGTTGGGTTCTGAGAGGTGGCATCGTGAGACCCTTGGCAAAACCAATGAACCTTAGCTGTTATTATTTGGCATCGTGTTGACCACTAAATATGCATCTCAAACTGGGGTATGTCTATGCTGGTGAGTGGTTAGGATGTTGGAAATAGGAAAAGCTAATGGAATAAGATGGACTTTGCCCCAGAAGCATTGATTTTATTTAAAGTCTTAGGAGAAAGTTTTTAATATCAAAATAAGTATATATGTTATGAATGTAGAATGTAAACATGTATGTCCACATTTCAGATGAAATAAAATATTTCAAAGAATTGCTCTGATTATTCTCTGCTTTCACTAGTTCCTGGATCCCAGGAGAACCCATTCAGTTTCCTCAGCTACCAGAATAGTTCTGTGGAAATTTCGGAGATTCACTTAATCCTAAAACTGCAGCTATTATTTGGAAGTCGTTGTTGAAACATGGCTGCAATGTGAAATTTAGCAAGCGGTTTGGATATTCCCTTAATATCACCTTGGGAAGTTCATGTGCACCTCTAGCCTGTGGTAACTATGAGGAGGGCGGCATCCACACTGGGAGCCTTCCATCTGTCAGAAAGTTCTAAGCAGATCAACATGAAGACAGGGGAGGTCTTTCTGAGCCAGCTGACCCGAACAACCGCAAGTCTGGAGAGCCGGAGAGGTCTGAGGGACACATACACTTATTAGCGTATTTAGGATAAGCAGTGTTTATAGCAACTGAGTTATTCACCAACTGATACAAAACAGTATTTGCACAATATTCTGATAGGATGTAAGTTAATAGGATCATCTTCATTTGGGTAAGAAATCAGTGGGGTGGTGACATCACTGCCAACATATGTGAGACGGCTAATATGTAGCATTAAGTCTTTTTCTTACATCAAGCAACCCAAGTCAAATGCAAGTGACACAGGGAATTTACACGGGGCTCTAAGCATGCAAATGCCATAACTACCAATACTTTTTGATGAAATAATATGAGGAAGATGCTCAGGGGTGACAAATGAAATATTCTTTTGTTTTTAATTGTAATGTGTAGTCTGGTAGGCATTAATAGTAGGCACTCAGATTTGAATTGCCAAATGCAATGGTAAAAAATGCTTGAATAATAACTACACAAATATCAAGTTCACGTTTTCAAACACTTTTATTAGTTTGCCATGTATGAATATCCAATTTTAATGCATAATCTTAAGGCTTCTGCTGTGAGTAGTTATAGAAGTGGGGAGCCTTCTAGTGGTATAATGTTTTGCTCAAATGTAAATTCTCCAGAATAACAATAATAAAATCTGTGAGCCAAGTGATTTTTGAAAACAACTTTTAGGGCTAGTTTAAATAGTTATATAAATAACTTGTTGTAAACGACCAAACAGTACACATTAATAAAAATCATATAATAATCATACACATTTAAAAATAACCATATAAAACATTATTATAATATCTAAGCTCAAAGAGAATATGTTCACTCAATTTAATGGGGAAATTCATTATTTTGGATCCTGAGCATTGCTCTGCAGAATAGGTCAGAAATTAACCACTGGCCTGAGGAAAGGGTATTGACTGTAGTAGGAATCAGAAATTTAAAACAGAACTATATTTGTTGTCATGTCAATCCAGGTATTAAAATAGTATTCTGAGGTGGAACATCAACATAGCTAACTTGATTATCTCCACTTGGCAGGGATGCATAGTCCAAAAAGGAAATTAGCAAGTTACGTCTTGAGGAAGCCAGTCTCCATTGGACCTGGGGACTGATTTACAGACTCTTAGTGTTCTTATTTATGCTTCAGGAATAAATTTAATAAATTTAAGTGTTTATGGAGCACCTACTATGGGCTGGTCACTATTCTAGGCCCCAGGGATATATAGCAGAGTTAGGAAAAAAAGAGGACAAAATCCCTTACTCTCCATTATAGTAAACAGATAACAATAAAAACAAAACAAAACAAAGCATTCATTTATCATATAGTGATATGTGTTCACTCTGTCTTGATTCTAACCACTCATTTGAAAATGTGAAATATGTTGGTTTGTGAATCCAGTTATTTTGGTCTTTAGGAAGTTATAAACCAGAAAGCTTCATTAATAGAACCAGGAACTTCTCACATAGGAAAAGAAAAAAAAGTTAAATTCCAATAACAATTAGAAAAATATTTGAGTCTTATTTTAAATATTACCAAAGGCCATTTGTTTGAGACTGGAACTACCATACAAAATATACTGTCTAATTAATGTCTAATGCATTTGGAATGCTTTAAATACAAACTGCAGTTTCCATTCTGTGCATCATGCAGTAGACAGAACTTTGATACACCGCTAATTCTTGTATTTGATATTTAATACTTGCATTTGGACGTTTGGTTTGGAGGATTTTATGAAATGCATTAAAAAATAAAAATGAAACTTCCCTTTGTTATGGCTGGGATCATTGTTATTACCATTTTTGACAGCTTGTAAAAAGCTGTATGATTCTTCTTGCAGTCAGGCAGCAGGAACCCGTCAGGGCACCGGTGACCAGTTTTAGACTCGTGTGCTGTTGAACTCAGCCAATAACTTGCTCCTTGTGACTCCAGCAGATTTTTCTGCTATTTGGACCACTGGGAACCTTATGAACCGGCTAGTTCTGCTCTCCTTAGGACAAAGTGCCAATACTGTCAACATCCAGGAAACCCAGCTCTAGATGTGTTGCGCTGCTGCAGTAGGCTTACGCTTAGAGTTCAAAACAAAGAAAAATAACATTGCCCTACAATATGATAACATTTCATTGTCCTCAGCCTTAAAAGCTCTGAAATTTTCTGGCAAAAAATTTCCAGCTGTAAGGTAAGGATTCCTGATCTTGATATACCATAACTCTCCTCCCCTACTTTCTCTTTCTTTTTCTCTCAAGGTAGTTGTGTCCCCTCTCACTTTCTTTCCAGTCTCATAAGGTACCAGGGGATTATGTGTCGTTTATGTAGACAATAGCATCACTTTAGAATTGGGAAAAACCAACTCATTTTACAAGCAAGGAAAATGGGTTCCAATGATTGGCCAAGATCCCAAAGCTAAGGAATAGAAGGAATAGTAGAACTGGTTTCTAGTTTCACTTTCCTAACTTGTAGACCAGTGATTTTACAAATGCACCCCGGTCATGTGGTACCTGCCTGTATTATACTGTCATTTTGCCTGTATGTTTATGCATCATGATTTGATGGAATTGTTCAAGTCAATAGAATACCACTTCCTTTTAAGACAGATTTTTTTCTTTCTACTTTGTTCATGATTCTATCCTCAATATCTAAAACAGTGCCTAGCATATAGTAAGTACTCCAAAAATATATAAAGAAGGAATTAACAATGGTCAAATCTGTGCATTAGTGAGTGATATTACAGTTCAACTAGTTTCTATTTTGCCTGGGGAAAAAAGTTAATTCTCCTGGGAAAAAAAGTTAACTTGTTATAAATAAATTCAAGAAATAATGAAAGGAACAGTTAATAATGGGAATACTATTTTGTTGTTCAGAATTTGACCGAGCTTGACAAAATTTTCAAGAGATACTGTGAAATATGATTAAAACAAGAAAACAGTGGTTAAAATGAAACTAAGAATCATAGCAACAGCCAAAATATATTTTACATGGTTATTTTGAGGAAGAAGGCTATAAGACATATATAATCTTCCCTTGCCTACACAATATTTTTGTAAGTAAGTAGTGAATGTGTATTTTCATTTTGATAACAACCTAATGCAGGGAAATCAAGCCATTTGCCTGAAATTAAAGGAAGTCAGAAGAATGCCTGGGAAGAGGAAAGGCGTGGTCTCATTCTAAGTCCGATTCTGTTTGCATTTAGACCATGCTGCTTCTTGTTTGGCTTAATCAAAATAGTAAAATCAGTCAGTATGCTACTAGCTGGGCTTTAAACACTGTTTTAGGCAGAATGAAGAAGGTGCATAATCACCTCTGTTTTTGACAGTCTTCACACATGAGAAGAGAGATTTCAAGCTTTAGTTCCACTGATATTTGAAGCATGGCTGTTTAAGGCCCTACCTGAGTTGCTGAGCAATAGAGGAAGCATAATTGAAAAGAGTGACTGACTGCAAAACCCACAGAAAACACCCATGGCGCCCTGGAGTCAGCTGTGTCTGGAGACGTCGCCCGGAGCTGCGACCCGGGTGATGACCGAGAGTGCCACAAAGCTGAAGGCGAGCTTCTGCCATTAGATTCCCATACACAGTCTCTTTTGAAAACAACCTGGGCTTCGATGGCACTTCTGAAACCAGACTTTTTTTTCTTTTTCCACAGAATTAATTTATCCTCAACATCATGAATCACAAAAACACATTTTTGCTTGAACACAGGCATGAAATATAATTCACTTTCTTTGTTGCTGTCCAGAAATGCCCTTCAAAGCACTTTGGACACAATTGTCAAACAAGCATGATTTACTCTATGTGTGATGTTTTTGATCAAAAGTTGGAATTTCCTTTGTGTTTCCCTTAAAAAGGACTACTACGTTTCTTTACCCCTCTTCTGCAACCCCCGTGCCCTCCTCAAACCCACACCCCGACACAAAGACACTCCTTAATTGTATTACTGTTAGGCTGACCTCCAACCCCAACTCAAATGAGGACAAGGCTAGTTTTGTGTTTCGTGGGATAACAATTTATGAGCAATTAAAAATGAAGGGACACAAAGCATTCATCACAGTCTCAGCTAGACAGGCAGCTGAGGTCAAAGGCTCTAGCAATGAAGTGTGCACAATATATTTTTATTTCTGTTTTCACTAAGAAGGAAACGGGTTAGCTAAAAATTATGGCATGCAGCCTCCAGTTCAAAATAGGTACACTTAATCTTTGGAGACAGTCCATGCTTGGCCAGATAGGTTATGACAGCACATGCAGACATACACACACACACACACACACACACACACAACCTGAGTATCCAACAACATGATGTGGGAAAATGAGACGTTTTCTAGTCCAATTCACATACGATTCCTAAAAGAAAAATGTGTTAAATAAATATTCATTATGATTTTATAACCAAGTATACAATATTTCTCTCTTCTTGTCCCTATTATGGGAAAGAAAATAGAAGATTTTAAGGTATAATTCCTCTTGGCACATTTCTCAGTCTGTTTGGAATAACATGAGAGTCTTATCATTTTGTTTTCCTGGAGCATCAGTGGTATATTACATGAATGTTGAGATTAATGTCTTGCACGCTGAGCTTCAGTCAGAGTTACATATCAAAGCACACTACAGAAAAAGGCCTTTTAACATAATGCAGTTGGTTTTAAAATTCTTTTTTTCCTGAAATGCTACAGTATCCAAATCTGACACTCATCTTCTGAGTTATAGTTTTGTCACGGCATGAGTAGAAGTGCCAGGGAATTAACTGTACATTATGCTATTAATTGGTATCCTTGTTGTTTTATAATGTATCAAAAATTTTCAATAAGAAAGAAGTTCTATGGCAAGCAGATCATCAGTTTTTATTGTGTGTAGGTTTGCTAACTTAACAAATGTGCTACATTGTCAGAATAAACAAGAACCAAATGGTAATGATTGTTATCATTATATGATATGAAAGTAATATCAGGTTCACATGTAAAATTCTTCCAATGAGAGGACTACAAAGTTCACTATCACAGATTGGGAGGGCTTTTAACAATCCACGGTAATTTTCTACTAGAAAATCAGAGTAAATCTTAAAAAGGAATTCAATTTGCTTCTAAATAGCATCACTGCTAGAAAATAAAGATTAAAAGCTATCAATAACTAGCTCAGATTAATACAACCTTTCTGTCATCAGAAAATATCAAGGGCCTTTATCAATTCTGAAATTGCCAGTCTATGTGTCTACTAGCTTTTGCTTCTTTACGGGTATATGCAAATATTTTTTTCATTACACACATGCACACACACACATACACACTTAAATAATTTTGGAATATAAAATATACTTCCTGTAGTAAGCTTGGAACAACTTAGGAAACCACAGATAAAAAACATTTCTCACAATCATATCATCCAATGCCTTAATGATTATTACTGTTAACGTTCTGGTAAAGTGCTTCTAATGTTTTCTTCTGCTTATACCTTATCTTTAAATAACACCATATACTATTTTTTTTCTTTATTATTCTTTGATCATTGTGAGTTACTTTGATTGACTTTCTTGTGTTAAACCAACCTTGAATTCCTGGAATCAACTGTGCTTTGTCATGAGGTACATACATTCTTTACCTTTATTGCTGCCTTTTATTTACTAATATTTTTAAAATGATTTTTGTGTCTATGTTCATTAGAGATATTGATCTGTAATTTAATTTTCTTGTAATATCTTAGTAGTATTTTGGGATCAGTGTTTTGCTAGCCACATAAAATGAGTGTGGAAATTTTCTCTCCTCCTGCATTTTCAGAATTTATTTATGATTTGATATTGTTTTTTACTTAAATGTATGGCAGAATTTTCCATTCAAATCATCCAGATTTGTAGCTTTCTCAGTGGAAAGATTTTGATTATGAACTCAATTTATTTAATTGATCTAGAGCTGTTGAGTCTTTTCATGTTTTGTTGTGCCAGTTTTAGTAAGTTATATTTTTCAGAAATTTGTTCATTTCATCCATGTTGAATTTATTGGCATGAAATTATTCATAATATCTCCTTACGATAATTTTCAGTTCTATAAAATTTGTTATAATGTCTCCTCTTTCACTCCTCATATTGGTGATTTGTGTTTTTGCTCCTCTTTCCTTGATGTGTCTGGCTAGAGGTTTATAAATTTTACCAAACATTAAAAAAAAACCCACATTTTTGACATTACTGACTTTATTGTCCTTTTTAATTTTATTATTTTCTTTTTAAAAATTATTTACTTACTGTAACTTACTCTGTATAAGTTAATAAACATTATTTGTTTTTCTTCTAGCTTTTTAAAGTAGAAGCTTAGATAGTTAACTTTACACTTTTGTTCTTTTTAAATATAGGGATTAAAAGATACAATTTTTTCTTCAAACAATGCTTTAGCTGTATCTCACAGGTTTTGCTATGTTGTATTTTCATTATCCTTCAGTTAAAAATAATTTCAATTTTCCTTGTGATTTCTTCTTTCATTCATGAGTTATTTAGAAGTATGTTGCTTAATTTCCAAATACTTGGAGAACAAATTCTATGTGATTTCAATCCTTTTCTACTGATGAGACTTGTTTTGCAGCCCAGCATAAGATCTATCCTGATGAATGTTTCATGTAAGTTTTGGAAGAATGAACACCTGCAGTTGGGAGAGTGCCCTAAAAATGTCAATTGTGCCAAATCAGTTAATAACTGCTTAAAACTTTTATAGTCTTCCTAATTTTTTCTATAATTGTTGATATGGTAAATCACATCGTTTGATTTTAAATTTGTATTCCTGGGTTCAACTCCTGTTAATCACGCTGTGCTATCGCTTTGATAACTGCTGGATATAGTTGATGATATTTTTTAAAGGTTTTTATGTCTATGTCCATGTGGATTATTATTAGTCTTTTGTATTCTTTTCATGTCAATCTTGGTTTTGATAACTGGGCAATATTGGCCTCATAAAATGAGCTTGGAAGTGCTGTTGCCTTTTCAGTTTGCTAGAAAAGTTTATGTGGAACTGGTGTAATACCTTCCTTAAATGTTTGATAAAATCCAGTGAAGTCTCCTGGGTCTGTGGTTATCTTTGTGGGAAAGATTTTTATCTTTGGTTGAATTTTCTTAAAGGGTATTGGACCCTTTGAATTACCTGTTTTCCCAGAATCAGATGCCATACTCTTTGTGTCAGAGAAGTATTATGCTGTTAGTGGTATGTAGTTTTTGGTTTTGTATAAAAGGAAAATACATGGCTCAGATGGGTTTTGTGCCTGTGGCAGCGAATCACTACCTTATATTCATGTAAGGCCCACAGATGGGTTTCTCCAGGTACTTCTGCTCCAGTCCCAAACCAGGCAGGTTCTGCACAATTGGAATACTGAGGGGTCCTCTCTTACCTTTCTTATGAGTATCGTATGGAAGCCTATGGAAAAGAGCTGGCAAATGGGTGTGAACTTCTCTTCTGTTCGGAGCTTCCAGATACTCTACATTGCTACATTAGTGTGTATTTGGCCCTTAAGATTTCACTAAATTTTCACTTCTTTTCTTACTAAATTTTATAGAGATTTTCTCTTCCTTACGTTATGCCAAGCTGAAACCGATTTTGTGTCCTGTCTCTTCTTGGATGAACTTATCAACCTTTGGAATTCAGTTCATCTAGTGCCTTGTGACCTCAGCTCTTCGATGGGCTGAAACAATGGATTTTGAAGACTGTCCAGCTTTGTGTCATGTTCATGGCGGGAGCAACATTTTCTTTTGTCTTTTTCCCCTCTCAGCAGAAGTAAAACTTGAGTGCAGTCCCTTCTGTGGGATGCTTTGCTCATGTAGCAATATGTCATGAATATTTTCTCATGTCAATAAATGTTTCTCTGAAACATGATTCTTAACACTACATAGTAGTTATTCCATGGTATCCTTATTTATTGGGCATTCCCAGTCTTTCATGCAGTTTTAGATACAAGACATACTTAGTACACTTTGACAGAACTGAATTAAACTTTTGAGTAGAACTGATAATTATATTAAATGTTTTTATTTTTAATAAAAATCTCAGCTCTAACAAATTTGACAGACAAGACTGATGAAGAACGGTTTCTGTTCTGTTGCTCAACATGCCGGTATGTGAAGCACGTGGCGGCGGTGTCCCTTGCCTGGCTTCCCCAGGAGCAGAGCTAGAGGCAGCTGGCTACTGTGTTACCACGGGTGCAGTCTCACTGGGGAAATGATGCAGAGATGAGCACTAGTGATATGAAACCTTGCAAACTAACTAAATTCCCAGAGTGCAGGTTATTCTCAAACTTGTCAAACAATGTATGTGTGTTTCTTTCCCATGAAATACTTGTCCATGTGAACAGAAAAATTTAAGCAAAATTCATTCTAAACCTAAAAAGCCTTAGGGCTGGAAGGGATTTTTAAACTCATTCTCCTTCCTCACACCACTGCCATTTTCGTGGATGGGCAAAGTGAAATCTGGGTGGTTCAAGGTCTTGCTCAAAGTCACACAGTAAATTTATTTTAAAATGATCATGTGTCTATCTGGGACATGACACACGGGCCATGTGAGGCCTTTATTTGTTCATTCATTCATACTTCCTGCAAGCATGATGTGATCACCAATTTTACGTCAGACGCAATGTTCAATGCTATACTGTGCTCCTTAATGTTTCTGATACTGAATGCACTTTTGCATCCTCAGTAATAGTGGCTTATTGCTGCTCCAGGTATAGACATGAGAAAAACCAGACTTGTGAGAGTCATTTCCAGGGGCTCACATCACTCCCGTTCCAGTGCCCTGCGACCATCCAGTAGGTATGTTAGCATGGTGAGTACCACATGAGCGCCTAATGGCACACTGGATGCAAGAGCATCTTTGAATAATATCCAAGGTAGAAAGGCATACTGAAAATACTCGGAAGGCCTTATGCTGCTTTAATTAGAGAAAACTACTACTTAATGGCCTTAGCTTTTTAAAATTGTGGTGAAATTTCTGCAGCTAAAGTAATATTTAGGGAGGAGATTTCTTCAGGTATAACCCCCACTAAAACCCATGCCTCTGTCAGTGAGCTGGGGTATTAAAATAAGAACAGTGCCTACAGTATATGTGGGAAAAGGCAATAGTGCATAGTCCAATTTAGCTATCACATCAGCTACACTGCATTTGGTAGTTCCCGACTCTGGCTCCAAGTTAGAACCGTCTGAGACCTTTTAAAAAACACAGATGCCAGTGTTCTACCTCCAGAGATTCTGACACAGTTGGTCTGGAGTGAGGTTCGGGCATCAGAATTTTTTAAAGGTAGGTCTGATATGGAGCCATATTAGGAAGCATAGGTTGAAGATAACTTTAGGAACAAGTTTAGAAAATGGAAAAAAGAATCCTTTGTGCTACCGTAGAGACTTGACTTTGTAGCCATGGGGAGTATAGTGCAAAAATAATAACACAGATGAAACTGATGACTAGGCCCACAGGGGAAGGAGGGTGTATGGGGCATGTGTGTACATATGGACTAAAGGCAGAAAGCCAGCTGTCAGGCTGAGACAACAGGGCTACTGAGAGGTGAGGAAGGTCGGAAATAATGTTAAAATAGGCAAATAAATGCAAAGGAAGGGAGATATTTCCTTTCTGATAGGAATAGAAAGGAAACATAAAGCATGCCCCTTCTCTCTCTTCTAGTCTTTAGTCTCCCTCTGAACTCAGTTAAACATCGTCTTTAAAGTTGATTTATATATATATGTATAATATACACATATGCATACATATATACTTATCTATATGCACATATGTATATGTATACGCATGTGTGTATGTATATATATCTTCAAAGCGTTCTGGGACCTGTCAATCACCAGGCTCATAGTCTAGTTCAAGCCGCCGTCATCTCTCAGCTCACTTGGCTGCCTGGCAATCGCCTACCCTGCTCTGCCTGCAGCTCCCCTTTCCTCATTTCAGCCTGTTCTCAAGCCAGTGGCCCACTGATGTTTTTAGACTGTATCAGATCAGGACACGTCTCTGCTCAAATCCACCAAAGCCTCCCATCTCTTAAAGAGCAGAAGCCATCCTCTTTACGGTGCCTTCTCAGTAACTTCCAAAGACCTTCTCCAAGCTCCTTGGCCATGGCTCTTCTTCCCCCTTCCTAATGAGAGCCAAGAATCTTGCTCTGAGATGTAAAACCTCTCCGGTAAAAATTAGAAATTTTGGAAATGATGGACAGCCCAAGGTTCCAGAATGTTTGGAATTTGGGGTGTGTGTGTATTTCTGCATCTGAGTGGTCAAAGAGGAGCTGTGTGCGTGGCATTGGAGTGGGAAACATATGAGTGATAATCTTGCTTTATTATTGACTAGATGTGGGACTAGTTATCCAATAGGTTTGCACCTCATTTTACCTTTCTGTGTAATGGGTATGATCACAGCTCCTCTTCCATCACTCTCGGTCTCAAATGCCATCATCACAATTAAAAGCATTTGGTCCAGCATTTGCCACGTAGTTGATGTACAAGTTACTAGCTCCTTTCAGTTCTCTTTGTGTCAGGATTAGTACTTAAGGGACAAAAGTAGGGGACGGGGACTATAGGCTCACAAAAATCGTAGTTCTGATCAAGAAGAAGGCCAGGCCTAGTAGAGGTGGGCTGGATAGGAGTGGGTTAAAGGCATTAGCAGGCTGCCCAGCTGGACCGTTCTCAATCAAGGGCCTGCATAAAAAGCCAGCAGGAACAGAAGCGGGCCGGCCATGCTGAGAGTGCCTTTGGAGGCCAGCAGCTGAGAAGTTGCTCATCTCTTGGTTCAGCCTGTTGTCAAACCCTGGAGTAGGGGGCTGGAGAGGGGGGAGGCCGGATGGCCTTTGTTAAAATCCTGAGAGGGAGAGAGTGGTGTTTTATATTGAGTCTGACAAATAAAAGACCAACCTGAACCATCTGGTTCTGCAACATATGGGAAACACAGATTTCTATTGTCGATGACCAAAATATTAGTCTATTGAATCTTAAGGCATTTGACCATCAGGAAGAATCTGAATAATGGAATAAGTAGCTCTTAGAATGGGCACTCGGATGAGGGAGTGATAGAAAAAAAAGGTTTAGATGTTGCAAACAAAGTGATTATTGATTTTGGGACAGTGCGTCTCCTTGCAGGGCTCCCATTGTTTAGAAATATTAACTCACTGATCCTTAGAGTGTCACTAGGCAGGAGGGAAAAACGGCTGCAGAGGAGGAGAGAATGAATGGAGATATCTGAGAAGTCAGCAGACTGCTATTCTCTGGCAGGATGGATCAGAAGTGACTGGGGGCAAACTGCTCCCTCCTGGTCCTATTTTTATAGTTTGTCCTTATGAAACAAAGATTAAACACGATCACCAAAGCCTGCTTTTAATTTCTCCCAAACAAGAGCCCTCGAAAGGCCGGCTGGTATGCAGGCAATTAGTTTAAAATGTATGTAATCATTCAACAATTTTTATTTTAAAAAAGCTATTTTTTTTTCTGTTGCTTTTTAGGTCAGGTTCTTCGACCCTTAGTAACTAAATGGGGCAACATTAATGCAAAATTCCGCTGTAAAAGTAGTCTGAGTGAGAAATTGCGTAGGTTGATAATTCACATTCTAAGCATAAAGCATTGCCCAAAGTGTATAGTTGAATCACAGAATGCAAGAAAAACATGGCAAACACGGTGGATATACGACAGCCTGATTTTAGTGTAACATTTGGAAATTCTTAAACTTTATCATTCAGTCTAACCCAAATTGACCTGGGCAGGCTGGAAGTGGCATAACACTTTCCTGAGTTGATTTTGAAATGGTGGGGGTAAATTCTAGCCTATCTGAAAGCGAGGTGGTACACAGAAGGGCAAAGACGGGTATTCAGTGTTGCATAATTGTGTTGCTAATTTGTCAAGAGTGCTAAGGGACATCTGCAAAGACAGAAGGGTGACAAGTGCCAATACTAACCAAGTGCTTAAATAAAGAGGCCCAGAATAATCAGAAATATTAGCAAGAAGTTAATGGGCAACAGCCTGAAAAAATAAACTGTCTTTGCGAGGGTACTCTGCGGCTGCAGATGTTCAAACTGGGAAGACTGTGTCGTTGACAAGAAGCAATAGAGTAGATAATAATAATGTCTGGTATTCATAAAGCATCTGTCTTTGGGGATTTCAAAGCGCTTTGGGTGTGTATTATCTCATTCAGCACTGCCCCCTTTTGTCTGGAGTAGCCCAAAGAGCAGCCATGGGGATGTGGCCAGCATGCCGGCTGGAGACTTTATCGTGTGTTTAATGACAGTGAGGCAAAGCGTCTGGGGCAAAGGGCATCTCAGGGAGTGAAGAGGTGCAGCAGCTTTGCACTCTGAAATTGCAGAAACTGGACTGTGACAGTTCCTGGCTTAGTTCTTTGCATATGATTCTGATTAGGGATGAGGAGATGAGGGGCATTGAGATGTCTAGAAATAAGTATTATCTTGATGAAACCGAGGCACATAGAGGTGGTAAAGGGGAGTTGGTCTCCTTCAGAAGCCAGTTCTGGGCTTTCGGAGTGGGTGTCTGCATAATGATGTCCTTTAACACCGAGGTGGCAATTAAATGAGGCAGTATAACCACTCAGCTCTGGCAGACCCTCCTGGCAGGTGGCGAGATAATTTGAGTTTTTCATTATTAGGAGGACGGAGACCAGAAGTTGGAGTCAGAGCAGGGCTGGAGGGTCTGACTTGTGGCTGAGTGAGTTGCTGGTGGCAGACAAGTTAAGTCTACAGGGATATGAAAAAGATCTGGGGGTTATTGGGTGAATGAAGAACTTTTGCCAACTAAAGAAACTTTTGGATCTTGAAACAAATCTACGTCCATATTGTATTTTTATCAAAAGTAGCAAGTCTAATCAGTTCTCTCTCTCTCTCTCTTTTGACTGGTGAAGCACACCTTGCAATCCATGATCATGATGCAATCAACAAACACATTGCAAAAGTTTGTGCATGGTGGTCCTTAACTATACAACTTCCAACAATAACTAGGAAACATTAAACTCTACATGGTCTTTGTGGGGAAATATGGTTCCTAGATATATAGCCGATGCTTTTCATCTAAAGGAAGAGAACAACTTCACAAAAAGCCATAATCATTCTCTGTCTAGCATGGAGTCAAACTGTCACAGTCTGGTTTTCTATTTCCCCAGAAGCCCCCAGATTAAGGATCATGGTTACGGAGAAAAGTAGGAACTGTGGCGATGCTATAAAAAGTTGAGTTTTGTTGTGAAATCACAAAGTCTCTTGATGCATGCATTCAGGCAGAGTTGGTGAAAACAAAATCAGAAATAAACACCAACGTGATTCCTTCAGGAAGTGGTCGCTGTAGCCAATACAAGCCACTCCTGTATGATTCTGCAGCAGTCTTGAATATACCTCCGTCTTTCTACTCATAGTAAAAACAACTGATGAGAACGGGGGAAACAACAGGCAAACAGCCATGCTATGCAGAGAATGCACAGAGACAATTAATGAAATGGGATCAGTCTCGACACTTATTCATATTGCAAGTGGAAACGTGAGCAGGATCTTAGGACCTAATAAACTCCTCAGCACAATGACAAATTCTGAACACATTGATAAGTGTTCTGGGGCACACATACTTCTTTCTTTTCCAGATTTTTGTTAAACACATACAAAAATGCGCCTGTACAATAAGCGGAGCTACTCACATGCCAAATCCCCTTAATGACATATTATAAATGGTTCTCTGATGATGCAGTTTTTCATCCCTGACCTTGCAGTTTTTATCCAAAGTAAGCCTGACCCCTCAGGGTCATGCCAGGAACTTGGTGCTATATTGCTAAACCTCACCAGGACTGCTCAGACATGAAATCACTGTGTCTGAAGAAGTAAAGCCAGCTTCTAGCTAGCTGTTTTACAAAAAGCCCCTTCAGTGTTAGGAATTTTTTTTTATATTAGAGTTGTGGTTTGATCAAAAGACTCTATTAAATAAATGAGCAAATACTACCATGGAGCCATTTCTTTAACTTTCTGCTCAATCCTGCTCAAATGAGTTGGCAGCCTTTCTAGGTTAGTTTAAACTTAAATAATTAGAGGCTTCCACACTAATTAGGGAGCAGAATATTACAGGACCTGCAGAATTTGACAGCTATTGCTGAAAATAAGAGTTCAAAACTATCTGTTATGAAAACATCTTGAAAGCTCCAAAGAATAGCAAGCATAAACCATCGACATGGCCCTGAGCAGCTCAGCTTACTTTTGTGCAAATTTTCTTCATTTTTTCAAGCCAGTTGGTGGAGGAAGTTGCATGGCTTTCTGTGCCAAACCAGTGCCACCCATACTCGGTCTAACGTTACAGAATCAATGCATCAGTGCTTTTATTACTTCCACTCTAAAGTATCTTTTAAATTTGTGGAAGTTCGGAGGTTGAAGCATTATTACCGTTGTTTCTAAATATTCCACGGTGATACTGTTTTTTTTTTTTTCTCCTGAAGAACTGCTGCTTCTTTAATATAATTTCTGGAAGGAAAGATGGGCCCTGACTATAAGCTTCTGAAGGAACAGTTCACAGAGTCATGAGACTGCACAGTTACTACTTTAGAATTGGAAGTAAACAATAACCAGGAGTCGGTAAATACGGCCAACTGGGGTAAAGTATTTGGTCAAGTGTTGGGAGTGTGGGAGTGTCATATGAAGATAGCGAGGTCTCAAAAAGTTGAGTGAGTTCCTCCCAGCTCCCATAACATGATTGCACATGATAAAGTGGGGTAGAGAAGACAGCTCTTTCCTTTTACTACCTTGTCCACACATGATTCAGGACACTGAAGTCTTTTACATTACAGGACAGGAGCCCCAGACCTGGCTATGGGTGTGGGAATGATCGTGAAGGGATTCACTTTGGTTCTTTTAGCAGAAGGTTTAATAACTGAACAGCCAGAAGCGCCATACCTTGATTGGTCACACAGTCTTGACACCAGTCCCCAGGACAGAGCGGGGTCAAGGCCACACTGCAGGTAAACTCAGGCAGACACATACACCACTATCTTCTCTAGCATGTCTTGTCGTCTCCTGGTACTTACTGAAATTATGAAAGAGAGCACAACAATGGGCGTAGGAAACAGAACTGCAGTCATGAACTATTCAGGTTTCAGTCCTGTAGCAAAAATATCCTGGAGCTAACTTAAAAATAGCATGAAGCACAAAACTTAGCAGAGAGGGATGCTTGGTGAAGATGTGCTGATGGATAGAGTTTCCATCAAACTGAAGCATGTTCTCATATATATTTGGAAAATACTGCTATACATTTCTCTCTCTCTTTTTTAACCCCTTGATTGTAGCAGCAAATATTTGAGAATCATTTGACTGAGAATCAGGGGTGAGCTTTGCAGGCCCTGGAATAGATCTTCACAAGGTGGGAGTTAAACCTTGTCTTAATTTGAACATGTCTATATTTAGACAAAGCTGATAAAATATAAATGCAGTAGAAGAGCACAATACTCTTCCTTGTCTTCTGACCCCCTTACAACACCCTGTCTTCCCTTTATTTCATATTTTAATGTCTCAAAATAGCTGTGCATGCAGTCTACCTATACCTGCTTTTGCATTTTTTTTTTTCAAAATCTTACAGTTTTGCTTTCACTCTCCCACCTCCCACCCTATGGCCAAGACCTCAACCTGCGTGTGCTCCCTTAAATCCCCAAGCCACACCCCACTGATTGCCCTTCACATCGTCTTGCTGACTTCTCTTCCATTCGAAACCCCTCAAATGGCAGTGTTTCTCTTCCCTTCTCATTACTACCTGTTTGCTGATGACAGCTTTTATCATTAGTTGAGACCTGTGTTCAGAATCCAGATCTCTATGCTCAGTGGGCTACGGAGCCTCACCAACGAGATAACTAAGTCAACTTGTTCCTCTCCCCTCACCTTTCAAAGCCCTGTCTCCACCTTGTCTTTTATGCTCCCTCTCGTGAGTGATTCTGTCATCCAGTGGTTATCTGGGAAGGAAATGTGTGAGTTCTCTTGCTTCCCCTTTCTCTCTCATTCTTCCTTTCCAAACAGTTAAGTTCTGCCAATACACCTTGTAAACTTCACTTACGTCTGCCCCCCTTGCTGGTGACATACTCCACATTCTCATGATCCCCAATGTGGAGTGTTACCACAGCTTCCCCTTGGGCCTCCTTCTGCAGTAGTTGCCTTTCTGATCCTTTCTCTTCCTGATTGCCAATTTCTAAACTGCAAACCTGATTATGTTACTTCACCTTTGGAATTCTGCAGTAGCTTTCCATTGCCTACAGGATAAATTCTTATATTGTTTATGTCGCACATGAGATCCTCTGTGATCTAGGCCCTACTTAGCTCTCTGGGTTCACCTTCTAACATGCTTTGTACACATTTCAGCTCCAGTCACAGTAAAATGTTTGCAGTTTTCTCTTTTCCCTTCTATCCTTTCCTCTTCATTGGTGATTTTATCCAGCCTTAATACTATCTTAACACTACTAGTTCTTACAGTTACACCTACTGTCTAGATCTTGTTCCTGACTTCTATATGCATATATTCTTCTCTTAAATGTTTAAATACACATTCTCAAACTTAACATATTTTAAGCCAGACTCCCAATCTTTCTCCTTAAAACCCATTCCTCTCATGGTCTTCCTTGTATCAAGATATGGCAAATCCCTATTTCTGGTTGGTCAAGCCAAAAACCTTAGATTCTTCCTTGATGTCTCTCTTTCTCTCATACTCTATATTGGTCATTAGGAAATTCTGCCAACCCTACCTTCAAAATATATCTAAAACCTGAGTTACCAACATGGTCCAGCTCACCGTCGTCATTTGCTTGTTTGCTATAGTTCCCCGACTGGTCTTCCTGACATGTCCTGTTCCCTTTCAGTCTATTCCTATCAAAGCAGTCATGGTGATCCTATTAGAATGTATGCCAGGCCATCTCCCTCTTCTGCCCAGAACCCGCCAGTGGCTTCCCATCTCGTTCTGTGAAAGCAGGGGCACCTTCGATTCCTTTTTCTTCTTTCATGGTCTATTCATGCTTCTAATTCCCACAGTGAGGTTTATATACCTAAGTCCCTGCATTCATTAGAATTCTCTGCTGGCTTTCTGCGTCCCAAATTTTCAGGACCCAACTCACGTATCAATGACTTGTGCAATATTTTTCATAGCATACTGTTAACTGGAAAAGATAGTTATTTAACCTGTACTGTGCTTGTCTGTATCCAAACTAGGAGTTTATCTTACCATTCTTCCTGTCCCTTACAGCTTGGTCCATAGTTTAAGATCTAGAAATGTTTGTTAACATTGTTGATTATAGTAACGTTATAAAATCAGTGCTGCTAAGCCACAGGATTCTAAATATATATACTCTATTGGCAAAAGCATAAATTTGGGTGGTTAAATTTGGTTAATCTTGGCATCCTAGACCTTGTTCATCTATGAAGGAGAAATAGCTTGATGGGCATCATCTCAGCAATGGCCACAAAGCTGACCTTGAGGACCAAGTGTTACATCCATCTCTTCTGTCAATATTGGGTCAGGGCTCCTGAAAATAGTTCTGATTTGTAGCTATCTGAGTTGCATATCTCCTTGAGATTAGCTGAATACCCTACTCCGAATCAGACTAGCCCTCAGAGAGTTTACTTTTGGTTCTTAACCGCTTGGGTGTCATAGGCTCTAGGAGGTTTTGATGAAGGCTGCGATCCTCCTCGCCTCCAAACGGCCATACACACAGTCCCTTAATATTTACATAATTCAGGGGTTCAGGTTATTGAGAGCCCATCCATGGATTTTCTAGGACTCCATAGGTCCAGGGTTAAGGATCACAGAACTCATCGGCCAGGATTATATATTTTTCCTTACTACCCTAAATGGTTGCATGATCTTAGGTAAACCACGTACCATGTTCGTGCCTCAATGTTTGTCTTTTATAAAAAGAGGAAATCTCTGGATGCCAGTTTAGTGCACAGAGGATGGGCTGCTACATCCCCTGGGCACTATGCAGATGGAACAATTTAAATTTGAGCACTAGGTATAATTTCATTTAAGAGGAAATCATGTCAATAACTGAGAAGCATGAAGCTTTACATAGTAGTAACTCGCTTTACTAAATAGTCATGGTCAATTGAACCCCGTTCACCTAGATGCAATGGATCACCCCCAAATGAAAGAATTAGCTTATCTCCGGAAAGGCTTCATTTCAAAGTAAATAACTACTTTTCAGAGCCAGCCAGTCTCTGCTCTACTTTTCTTAATCTGAAAAAAACAGCTCTTAGCATCAATCTCTCTTTATCCTATGATTAATTAAGCAATCATCTCTTTTAAAGATTTATTTCTTTTTTTGTAAAAACTGATGGCATGTTTTTAATGAAATTGTAAAATCAGATCAATGTCCTCCAATCCCACACAAAAAAGAATACAACATTGTGTGCAGAGCAATGATTTTTGGAATCAATTCATGTTTTATTTTTTATACATCCATTTCTCCCCAACAGCAAATAAATAAATAAACAAACGAAATAAAGATTTTTTAAGGCAGTGAAAAAGCAGCAGTGTTTTAAAAACAGTTCCCCTAGATACTCTGACACTTTAGAGGGCTCATGATGGTGGTGGTGGGGTCCCTGGCAGCACAGCCAGCTGAGGTATGTGGTTCCCTCTGTAAAGGACGGCTTCTCATTGCATAGCTTTGCCAAAAGCCAGTTAAGACATGACATGCTCATCACAACAAGCACATGCTGAGGTTGGTCCCAAGGTGTCTAGACTTTAGGGTTGCCTGCGTCACTTGTGGATCATTACATTATGGCTACATCTTCTCTTCATCCTCCTCTTCCTCTTCATTATCCCCAACTACCATTTACTGAGCGTCTAATAGGACTCATAGGACTCAGGCACTATGCCATTTTTCTACATTGTGAGATTATCCATAACTATTATTAATCTAATGTTACATTTGAGGAAACGGAACCTCAAAGGCGTGAAGTTATTTTTCCTACGTCTTTAGTCAGTAGTGGCAAGTAGACTGGAGAGAAGTTCAGGGGAAGCACGCAAAGGCAATCACAAACCGAGGAAGGTGGCAGGTGGAAGGAAGACTTGAGAGAGTTTAGAAGTGTGCTGTGAAGCTGGGAGAAATGCAGTTCCACCGAAAGGCAATCTTACTCGCAGAAAGGCAAACAGAAATGAGCATTGACCTTGTTTGAAAGAGAGAATGGTTAGGGGAGAACTCAGTGCTGCATGAGGAAACTAAAGCTACCCGTTTCTCCTCTTTTCCACCTGAAGCACAAAAGGTTGCAGGACTTACCTCCCCCCATGAGCTTCTCTCCGCACTCATGTAGACGGAGAGTGAGTCCTGCACAGAGCGAGGGATGAAGCAGACAGCTGGTGGAAGGGGCCAGTTGCTCTACCACTGTCCACACGAATGCTGCTCTTATCCCAGACTTTATCGTCCACTCCAGAAAGTTGCCCTGCAAGGTGCCAAACTCACATCCTGGGTGGCCTCCTGCGGTTCTTTGAGCCTTTGCACAAAACATCCTGCCTTGCGCCACATTGACTTGTGTCCTGTGAAGATCATTGACTCTGATTCATCTCAGCTCAGCGATGTTCTAGCTCTCTATAGACTGGCAAACAGACCTTCCCAGAGGTCCACCCCTTACACCTCTTTCTGCTTTTAAGTGGTTACAAAAACAAATATTCGTCTCACAGTTATTGTATATGTAGCCATCCTGGTTCTCATCTCTAGGCACACAATAGTGAACAAAATAGGCATTGCCCCTTCACGTATGAACCTTACACACACACACACTCAAACACACACAGCAGAAGATCAATGGGAAAAGGGAGACCAAGGCCTATTCTAAGTAGATCCTATGTAGCTCATGTACATTCTTGATATATGGATATATATATCATCACATCAGGAAGACATTGCTTTATTTAGTCATTGGATTTAACACTTAAATTAAAATTCTAGCTTTCTTCTCTACAGCAACAACAAAAAAGAAGTGGTTGTGATGGTTTTCTTCTCAAGTCATCCTTCCTGGGATAAAATGTGTGTAACCTGCCTGCCCTGCGCAGAGATGATACCCTATCTCTCCTCTCCGTGTTGTTTGAATGAAACCCACTCTTGAACCTCCAGGGCTATGGGGAATTCAATGGGCTAATAGGCCATCCAGCTGAACCTTGGCAAACCTCCCCACCAAACCTCAGGGGCTGTAGGATTTGTAATGCGACCCCAAAGGCATTTCTGAATCAGCTGCCGTGGAAGTGCTTGCTTGTGGCATTGTGCCAAGAACCTATTAGAAGTCTCTCAGAGAAGCAGGACAACAGATATTATAAAGGCTGCAAGAGGACAATTATGGTCTGTCATTTGAAGAGTGTACACATGGTCTGCACATTTCGTTTTCTTCATTATAGATGAAAATGCAAATGCCCCTAAGTATTCACTGCCTAGCCAGTACCATCTACTGTATATTGGCTGCAGATACACTGAAGATGCTTTTAATCATCTCAACGCTTCCTTGAGATGTTGGTAAACCCGAATGATGGAAAGCCCTAATTCTGGTACAAATTTGGTCTCCTCACCATGTCAATTTCTGATTTAATGCATCATCTTTTCCTTAAAAAGTTAGCTCCTGAGAAAGACATATCTCGTGGGCCTGGCCCTTGCTCTTAGAATCAGATATACTTTATCCTAGTTAAGCAGCCTGTATGGAAGGGCTTAACACACTGATAGAGTGCTGCTTTAAAGAGAGAGTAAGAGACAGAGGGAGAGGGAGAGGTGGCAGGGCCGGGGAGGGGAATCGGCCCTCGTGAAGGCTGATGGAGCGTTGCAACGCATGCGTAAGAGGGAAGACAGAGGGAAAAAGGACAAGAACTTATGATGAAGTGCTGCTCAAATTAAACAGAAAAGCTTTGGAAAAAGAATTCTGTTCAACCCTCAACCCTTCTTTATACTAGACTGTAACTATAAATGAATGGATTTTTGAAATTTAAAAACGGTATAAATAGCAATATTTTTTCCATTGCTACACCGAGTATATAAAGAAAATAAGGACCTTTCTGAGTCAGCAAACCTGCTACAAAGATGTTACAAAATGAAACATATCATCTTTTTGGAGGAATCCCCAAAATATGATTTCTTCCATCTGTACTGGCAGCCTGGCATTAAGCACAAAATAATCCCTGCCCCCTGAGGTCAGTTATAGATTTGTTTCAGCAGAGTTACACAAAAACAGGTAAAGAAAAGTTTAAAAGATAATGAAACTGAGTAGAAGCAGTCTATTGAAAACACAGCTTGACACATTTGAAAGTAACTCATAGTAAAGTAATTAAATTAAAATGAGAGGACAAAGTCATTCATTCAAACAATACTCTAAGTATTTATTAAATGAACAAGCTTGTCTCTCCTCCCAGAATATAACTCTTTTGACCTCTTAGTTTACATTTCCAGCAGTCTTTGTTGTACAGCCCTCACCTAGCTGTTTTACTGTCACTTTAAACTTGAAAATTAACCTAATTCATTCACTCACTCCTTCACTTGGCATTTATTGGTAACCTTCTCTGGTCTGTGTCTGCGGTGTGGAGGCTCCTGGCGTCCAGTCTGGCAGCTGCAAGTTCTGTGGTTGGGATCCGGAGGCCACTGCAGTCCTCCGTGCCCCACCCCACGGTTGTCTGTGGCCACCGCCCAGGACGCAGGCCCTCCTGATGCCCGTGTGCTGCCACTCCCAGATGACTGCACTTGCTACCTCCTGACTCACCTCTTCATTTCTCCTTCCACTCCGTCCTGCTTTGCCTCTAGAGTCCCCGCTTCATGGAAAACAAACTGCCCTGTAACATTACCCTTTCCACAGAGGACCTTGTTTTATTTGACTCAAATTAAACCTGCCTTTATCCAGGATACTGCCTCTCCAGGAGCCTGAGTGAGTAGAAGCTTCCAGGGACCAGGTGGTCCTGTTTGCTATCACCTGGATCCTGAGGCAGCTTCTATATTCTGCAGAAACTCTGCTACTGCTTAATGCCATTTCACGCTATCACCTTTTTTGTCCGTATCACCTGCCTACCCAGAGTCACTGCATCACGTTCACTGGACACCCCACTCACAGCCTTCCTTTATTTCCCAGGACCTGCCAATAACTTAGAGTGATTTCAGTGTCCAGGCCCAGTGACTCCTGATACCTAGAAACTATGACTTTCGATGTCCCTTTCTCCTGTATCTCTTTTTCTTTCAAAACTAGATGTTGTTTTAAAGCAATTTTAGTTTCACTGCAAAATTGAGAGGAAGGTACAGAGATTACCCATCAATTTATCCCCTCATTTGTTTAGCGTCCCCCCTAAGGCCATCCCTGGTCAGCATGGTACCTTTGTGACAACTGATGAACTTACATCGACATATCATTATCCCCAGAAACCCACCATACACATTAGGGTTCCCTCTTGGTGTCGTAGTCCAGGTATCTTTTAATCTTCTCTCTTCTTGAGCCACATGGCCATGCCTGGACCTTGTAACCACCCCGTTTTGCTCCTCATGGAAAAGCTTTCACTCCAGTATCCCACTCTGCCCATAATCCCCATCCTTTCCTTCTCCCTGCATGGTTTGCTCAACCTCAGAGAAATTCCCCAGACTTTGAGTCCCCCATTTTCTTTCAACTGCTTCTCTGTGTATCCAGGAGTCCTTGATAGTCATTTATTTTGTCCTTGTTTTTTAGAATGTTTCCAACTTTACATTTTTATCATTCCACTTTTCTGTTAAGCAGAATTCTTCAACTCTTCGGTCTCTTTTCCAACTCAGTCTTCTGAGAGCAGGTGGAGGAAATGTCACCACGAGACGGCTCGCATTGCAATTACCTGGTTTTGTGCCTCAGCTGGGCTCTGGGTCTAGCGGACGATGTGTTCACTTGTTCATAGTCAAGATCCTTAGTTAAACACAAGTGTTTCCACCTGTAGTCATTAAAAAGTACACAAACTACTCAGCCTCTGATTCCTGCCCTCTGCAAATGTATCTATGTTGTCACATTTCTCATTTCCTTCTTCTTTCTGTGTCCCTCATTCTGTTCGTTCCATCATCTCCAAGACATTAATCCAGGGCTTTATCTTTTGTCTTGTACCTTCAATAATCTTTAACTGGAGACTTCTTTCCTCTACAGCTAAAAATATACCCTAAATTCATGCATTTTACAACAGCCGTTGATACTGTATAATATGGAGATACATGACCAAGGATACAGGGCTGTATGTGTGGGATGAATTCAACATCAAACAAAGAAGTACACAGAACAGAGTCTGGAAACAAATAGACCAAAACTTCACCATGTAATCTCTTAGTCAGAACTTCATTGCAATAATCTCTTAGTCATGGGATTTTTGGATCACTTTGAATTTATTGTTCATCCTTTTCCATCGCCTCTGAACATTCTATGGTTAGCATATATTACTCTATTACTTACATAAAGAACTTTTTCTACAAATACATTTCCTAAACTTACAATCAGACCTTTGACCTTGTCCTATCCTAGCTTTAATCTATTTATGTAATATTTATCCAACGAAGCCAATGTCTATTTACTCTTTTTCTCAGTTTTCATTCACTCCTTAACCTGCTGCCATCTGAATTCCACCTTCCTGTCTTCACTGAGGGGTTCTGGTGTTTTCAAGGTGACCTTCAATATCACCAGATCGATGGACAATCACTTCCGGTCACGCTGAACCTGAGTACCATCTGCCATCACCTCTAACACTTCCCTCCCCAACTTCCACGCACGCCTTTGGTCTCTCTCCATTGTGCTGTCGTCTTTTTCCTCTCACTCCTCAAGTGCCAGGGTTCCCTGGGGCTCAGCCGTCAGTCAGCTCCTTATGTCTCTCTTCTTGCCCTCCCTGGGCTCCACGGCCCACACAGACGCGTTTATCCCACACACATCTGCGGGCCGTTCTGAAACCTCTTGCTTCTTGCTCTGGTCCAAAGTGTTTTCAAGTTTAGGGGACATAAATGTACTTCATGTACAGTAGTAAGAGAAATAGTAGCCCTTTTAAAGAACACATTTAATGGATTTTACCATATAGTATATTTAATGCTTCAAATAGAAGTTGGACTTGGACATACAGACTAGTTCTCACTACAGCCGACTGGGAATAATACCCTCAGATACAATCACATAACAAAATCTCAAAGAAGATGTTCGATTTTATTGGCACGAATGGGGTGGATTTTACATTTCAATAAGCCTGCAAAGTCAAACGGTAAGTAAAAGCAAAAGGAAGCAAGCACAATGTAACAAAAATGCTCCAAAACAAGAGCAAAAGTTGGCAGTAACATTTGGAAAGAGAGTTATTACGACAAATGCTATGGCGGAACATTCTAAATCTCCCAATTACCCACTAAAATTTTATAAATGGTAAGATAATATAGCTTTAATTTTTTTTTTCTCTCAAGGATGTCAAAGATCACTGGAAAATGCAAATAGTAACAGACACTCCCTTGACAGATGGTTGAAATGAAGCAAAGAACTGTAAGGAAGCCCTGATGTATCAACAGGACAGTTGAAAAATGGACAAAGAAAGTGGATTCTCACTTGGTGCCGTTAATCCTCACACTGCTAGCTCCTTGAGGGGTGTGTGGCATTCTCTTTGCAGCCTTCGCCGTTCACAGAGATCCTAGATTCTGAAACCAGGAGAACTGGCTAAAACTGGGCTCAAACCTTGCCACTTAGACTGCTTGAAGTCTGGTCATTTTTTTTCTCCCTAAGCCTCATTTTGTCCATCCGTGAAGGAAGTTGTAAGACCAGGGCTGTTGTGGGACAGTGTATTTAGCAGCATAAACGCAAGCACAATAGACTCAACATTTATTGAATTTCTTGAGATAATAATGGAGGCTTCAGATTTTAAAAGTTCTTAATTGAAAGGCAATAAAGACAAAAACTGGATTTTTGTTATTGACTTTTCCATGCACTAACTGGCTGATTTGGGTAAGTCACTAAAACTATCTGGGTCTAAGTTTCCTCCTCAGCCTTAAATTGGAAAGAATAGATGAGATGAATTATTCTTCCACTCTGATTCTATGATCCAAAAGCCTTTAAGAGGTGATATACTTTATAAAACATGAACATGGACCTTTATTTATTCTGCTTCTTCAAATAGAACTCATTTTAAAAATGTTTTAGAAAACATTTGGAAATCAATGTTAATCTTAGCCTATTTTGAAATCTTAAAATGAAAACTAAAAGATTGTATGATTTTTCTTTTTCTTTTCACAAGTTTCTTTTGGAAGTGAGTGTGTACGTAATGAATAAAACATCTAACTGCATGTGTGTGCAGATGCAAACAGAATTAGGCATTTCATAGCTGGTTGGAGCAAGAATTCCTATTCTAAGTGTCTCTCTTGACTTATGCTGCTGCTCAGGAAAAGCAGGCAGAGAGAGGCATTTTGTATCCATGGCTAGTCAAAAAGTGACTATGTTTTCTGGGGATAGGAAGACAAAAGTGACATCTTTGAAACTCTGAAAAACTATATCCGGGAGTTTCAGATCTGACACAATTTGGGGCATTCTCTAGAGATTTAATACAAACCTTCTAAGCCATCATCCAGGCAGCTGGGAATTACCAGGAAAATCCAGCATGCTTCTGCCTGCAAGGAACGTTCTTGCAGAGAAGAATAACCACCTATTGTCACCTCGGGACAGAGCCTCAAACAACCAGGGCCAGTTAGGAAGTTTCCCAGGCCTTTTGAATCCCAACATTTCTGTTGTAAATCTTTAAAATCTGGGCCTATGGTGTTGAAAACAGATGTTAAGATGAAACAGACATAGATGTGTGTTTCAACAATTCTAAATGAGAAGTGAATGTTCACTAAATCCTTTTCTGTAAAGAGACAGACCTTAAAGAGAGAAAAAGAAATAGCAATGGGTGGGGGTGGACCCAACATCAAATGTCTGGTGTTCTGTAGTTTATGAGTTATCTCCTAATAGAGTTGCACTGCAATGTACTAAAGCTGGTGCCCATCCTACCCTGTGCGTCTCATTTTAAAACAATCATTTATGGGTGTTAGAGGATGCCTAGGAGAGGAGAAGGGTTCTGTGTCAATCAAAGCTAATCACTGGTACAGGCAGAGGGCTTTTGTTGGCCTCCGTGCTTTAAGCCGTGCTTCTACATCTGTGTTTGAAGAGATTAGAGGGGTGCTTCGTACAAGAACTGTATTAGTTGAAGCTGATCGACAGTATTTGGAATAAATCATGAAAAAGTTGAGCACCCGAAGGGAAGGCATGGCAAGTGGAAGACTGAAACTGACAGGGCTAAATCCCCCTCCTCCAGTACCCACCCCCACCACACATTTGTATCCCAGTCTTGCTCGTTGGAGAGCATTACCAGGTGCCACGCTCTCACTACTTCTCAGCAAACATGCAGCAGCTCAGCCAAGACGTCTGATGCCAATGTTTTCAGCGACATGCTTGCCTCACTTGGGCAAAGGGCTCCAGTTTTATTTGAGACGCTTCATGGAAAACGGCTCTGCCCAAGTGGGTGAGTGGGATTTGCAGATCCAGGATGGGGATGAATGAAGAGTGAAAAACATCCCAGCAAAAAAAATGAGCACCAAAGCCCCCTCCCCGGGTATGGCGGTGCTCTCTCTGCATGAAGGCCATACACTAGCAAATAAATTATGAGTGACAAGTATTTGAACCAATAAAGAGGGCACTATATTTTATATGCAGTAAATTTAATTCCAGATTGTGTTTCACCTCAGCGGGTGACATGTTTATTGCCGGTGAAAGATGAAAGCTGAGGGAGTTAGAGGCAAGCGTCAGCAGTTCTACTGGGCACCTACCTGCAAAATGAAGATTTGACAGACCAGTGGCTGAGCCCTTGAAATGAAATGCTAGATCAAATTTTACCCCAAAGGGGTCAGATGTACTGTCGTGCCCCCAAACTCTCAATACCAGCTGAATGAATGAGCCCGGTTCAGCAGAGCGCAGGAGGCCCTGAGCATGCTCTGGGAATTTCTGGCCCAAGCATCATCAGCTTTTCCAAATGCAGGGCGCCTGGGAGGACGTGAGTAGGTGTGTCTGAGGGACAGTGTGCTAGGAGGATGCGAAGTGCTGCTGCCTCTGTGGGGCTCTAAGTGTCGCTTTAAAAATCTATTAAACAGATCGAAAAGTAGAAGTGATTCTAAATTGATCTGCCCGTCTCTCAATTTCATCCTACAAGCGCTCAGCTCAGGTGTTCAATTTATTGAACCATAACCCCTTTTTAAACAATCAACATCAACACGCAATAAATATGCTCAGCAAGGGCAATATTTACACGCACGACTCATTGTTTTAGAAGATTTATTTATGGGGGGCAGCGACTGGCAATCACATCGGACTTCCCCTGGCAGGCAGTGGTACAGTGGCATGCGGGTACGGCTCTGGTTACTGCAAAAAAAATGAGCACATTGAAATGGAAGGGTCCTCCTTTCCCCCATGAAATAAATGGGCCCCATACCCTCACTGCAGAGTGAGGAGGACTTTCTATTACAATCTGCACCTGACTTCACTCGTCATCTCAGCAAGAAAGGGAGAATGAGGGAGAGAAAGAAAAAAAGAAAAGTTGCTGCCCTCATCCCTTATCAAAGGGTCCATGAAGAGTGTATGCGATCATTCCTGTGATGATGTGGATAATTCATGTAAACTGATAGCCAGTCTTTTCTCTCTGTTCTCAAGGACCAGGTGCTGTTATCCGATATATGGATTGGGCTAGCCAAACACTTTCGAACTCATTTGTGCCGACATAGTGTCGTCAAGTCTTGAATCAATCAGAAGGGTTAACATTTTAATCAGTTCCTTTCACCAACCTTGCCCTGCAAGACCAACAGTAGAATCTACCACATATTTAACTTCACATAAATGTATCTCAAGAGCACTTCTTGGAGTTCAATGTCATCAGGATGCAGATGATGTACCACTTCCTCTCAAGTTACTCTGTCCATCTTGTCCGTATGTTCCCTGAAGTTACAGAGAACATGTACTCTCATGCCTGGATGGATGACCAAGGATCTGAATAACGTTATTAGCACCACCTAATGATCTTTAGACTTTGAAAGGACTTGCTTGTTTCCTGTAAGAATGACCTCGTATTTGATGAGCAGAGCTCTGGGGGCAGGAGCAGTGGGGCCCAGCACCCTCCTGGTGATAAGCTGGAGATACAAGAACCCCCATGATAGGAGTCAGAACAACATAAACAGCAATTGTCCATTACACACTCCTTATTGACTGCTGGCTGGAATGTGTAGTAAATTTTTGTAAAGAACTATAGATAAGAGTGGCTGTGTGAAAGACACTTCCATATATAGGTGAAAGGCTCTTGGCTGTTACCATGTGCATACTGTGGTCCAGGGCTCTATCCTGACCACCCTTTTACTCCTTCCATTCATTCCCTTTGCTACAATCTTCTGTGGAGCATAGAATTGAAGCATTTTGAAGCTCATATCCTCTGTGCTGCTTCTAGGTATCTCTTTCATCACATTACCTAGCTCCCCCTTCTCCCAGGTTCTATATGCCTGAGCTTCTCTACCTCTATGTTCCCTGCTGTTTCCTCCACTTCCCTCTCCAGCCTCTTTGCTCTTTTCAGACCTCCTGTCTGAGCTGTACTTGGAACAGAACCTCATTTGTCTGGCACCCGTCCATCCTTTTGGCCAAAGAGCTCCCGGAGACTCCACAGACTTTCAAAGCCATATAGCATGAGTTCCAGCCAGATCAATCTATTCAGTTTGTTTTCCTTTTTGCATATCATAATTACTAGTCCTACTTACAATTCATTATAAGTTATTGGGATAAAAGAATCAAGTAATAGGGTGGAGTGATTGGAAGTTTTCTAAACGACTGAAAATATTAACAATGTCAGAAGAGAGATGATAGTTAATGTGATAATGGTCAAATTCAAGACAACCATTTAATGTGCAAGATTTCCAACACATTTTAGTTAGAATAAACATACTTCACATCATGTACACACAATAAACCTTTTTACTCCTATCTTTCTGTGTTTGCTTCTCATTCTGAGAGTCCTGAAATCTGGCTGTCTAGGAGTTTTATCACTTCTTCAAGTTCCTCTTGGATTCATTCCCCCTTTCCAATTTCACAGCCAACACCAACAATCAGGCACTTTTCACGCAAAAACCAACCCTTTTAGGGACCTCCTAACCAGGACGTTGAAGCCTTTCTCTCTATTTCACGGCTTCTTGGAAGCTGTTTCCTTTGTGACTCTCTTATACAATTAAATTTAAACTCCTCATATTACTATTTAAAACTCTCCATTTTCTGACCCATCCAAAGTCACCAGCCTGACATTGGGTATGTGGGATAATTATTGCATCTCCACTTTTCTCCTAAGCATCTGCCTTGCTGGGATTTTTTGAAGATTGGAATAGGCATGTATGGTACTGAGCATCATGTCTAGCACAGGAGAGTTGCTTGATAAATAGGACCTCATTATTTGTTATGATGCATGGCCCCTTTGCTTTGGCCTGGTTAATCTGCTGCACCTCCTTCCTAGAAAATGACTTCATATCCCCCCAACTTTGCTCATGCTTTTCATTATATGAAGATGATTTCTCCCATTCTCCTTCTTCATCCATATTACCTGGCTCAAAGCTCCTTTCCTGCCACAAACCTCCTCTCACTAAGGGCTTTTAGACTCTACACGTCAGGAAGAAAATATCAGCAGACACCAGAGTGGTGGCTTGGGTTATGTTTAGTGCTATCTGATAGAGCGCATGTAACTCAGGATTATAGTTAAAAGAAAACCCAATCTGTTCAATAACAACTACTCTTAAATTATGCTTAATAACTTTTTAAGTTTTAACTATCTATTCATATTTAATTTCGAACCATCCTTTGAGGACCAATTTAAATGCCCTCCTGTCTCACCTCCGGGGGAGTTACTCACATGATCTTTGGGCCTAAATGAAGTTATTCTGTTTTTTAAGCCTGAATTTTCTATTTGTCAGGAATCACATATTTTCAGATATTATGGTTGAATGTGCACTTATACCTGCCTTAATGGAGGTGAGGGTGAGCTCATGTAGGGAAGGGAGAGTATAGTCCAATCTGACAGATGTTTACTGAAGACCCAGGACAAGGCCACTGATCTTGTGTGTGGTGCATGCAGGAAAACACAGCGTCGCTTCCAGCCTTTAGCTTACAAACACTTACATTTCAGAGTGTTGGGGGCAGCTGTTGGAAAAGAAGGACAGAAAGTATAAACCATAATCAAATATTTCATAAGTGCTCATTGGCAGCCCAGGCTTGATGGACCACCAGTAGAAAGTTGAGGAAGAATTTTGATTTGACTCAACTTGCAATGGGATGTATTTAAAGTTCTTGAATAGGCAAGGTTATTTTTTAGTATTTAAGCATGTAACATCATGTCCCCAAATAGTACATAGTTAGAGAATCTTTGTTGAATGAATAGAAAAGTAAATGACATGCTGTTGCATTCTTTCCATACGACTGGATTTTTTTTTCTTTACTTTTAGTGATCTTCAAAGAGTAGGTAGCATCTGACGTCTACAGGACATGGTTATCTCCTAAGTGAGGTTCACCTGCCGGATAATCTGTAGACCTTAGCTTGAAATAGATTATAAATAAACTAAAGTTGAACTGAGTTCAAACAGACAGTGGATGCGTTAGACCAAGGAAATAAACAAGAAAAGCAGTTGCAATTCCAGTATAAAAATGAGCATTTTAGAATGTTGACTGAAAATATCGCCTGGGATAGCGAAGTTCAATTGTGCTGACAATGCTCGCATTACTGGTTGGTCCTTCTACCTCCTGCCCAGAAGGTGTTAATAGATGTTGGCACTGAACCTTTTGAAGAGGTGCAAATTCATACTTTAACATGTCTGAGTAGCATCAACAATGAATGATGGAATGGGTCCCTGGATATTTTTAAAAGGCCAAGAAGCACCCTCCTTTGCGGCCACCTACCACACGGCCTGGAAACAGCCTCCAAGGATTTTTCCTCCAACTTCTGCTTTATCTCTTTGTAGGGGTTAGGACGGCAGCATACAGCCCCCAAAAGGAGAATCCTCACAGTTCTCTTCAGAATGCCAAGTGGTAGAGTGAACGATAAATAACCTTTCTGTAACAAGCAGCCCTTTTTCTCCCGCTGGAACAAACTGTTCAACTCTATTTGAATAAAAAGCCCACACATATATCAAATTAAACAAAATAGCATTGTTCCAAATACAGATCAGGCAGTCTTCCCAGACTCGTGTCAGTAAAATTTCATAGCACTCCACGCCATTGTATAGTAGCTCTCTGTCTCCTCTCCTTAATGTGTGAGGGCTGAACCACTCTTCTTAGACAAAGGAATGCAGACTCAAGCCATGTTCCCCATGCGGTTGAATAAAATAAAGACCCAACGAGGGACTTGGATGGCGAGAAAAAGAATGCACCACCGAAAATACAGGTGAAGAGAGTGCTACACAACTATATGAAGGACAATTGATCAACAAGAAGTTATTTCGCTTCTTGTCAGGACAAATATTTTCTCATTTGATGAGGCATAACTCGGGGTTGATATTAATGAACGAGGAAGCTAATTGTGTGACATGTGTGCCGAGTCGGGGGCGGTAGTGTGTGGGGCCGCCTTGCACTAACTCACAAAAGCCGATTGTGAATTTGCAGGGTTTTGCAAGCTTTCTGTTGTACACAGTCACTATTAAGAATGACTAGGAAAGTAGGCAAACTTGAAGTTCAGGAAGCTTTTTCAAAGAGAAAGACAATACCCAAACTTGTTATTTCTTATTTTACTGCATTTTACTATGATCTGTGCTCTTAAGGTTTTTTTTTATCTCTACTGTGTCTATATGGTGGAAATAGCATGGCATGGCATGATATTTCATGTTTTCTCCCCATTCCACATTCACATGGACATTGGTAGCTCAGCACTGACTCATACTACAAATGAGCATTATTGCTTTTTTGTTTTTCTAGGAAGGAACTCTTTGAGAACAGACCTACCTTCCCATGCAAACTTGGGCTGCTGAGCTGACCAGGAAACTGATCAGACACTGCACTGCCTTCAGCACCTAGAGGTTAAGAAGACAGGTCTGTGCAGGACTGCGGTGCACGGGGGCGGTTTGCAGGTTGTGCTGCACTCTGGAAAAGCACACTGAGCACTTAACATTACTTCTTCCTGTCTGACATCTCCAATTTGCTTTCTGATCCAGAGCCCAATCTAGGAAGATATTTATTATCAGGATAAGTTGGTTTGTTAGGAAAAGTTTATATTCATTCTTACCACATGTAGTGTTTTGCCAATATTCCTGAATGGAATAGGGTTTAGCTTGAATCGGCAGTAATTGAATGACAGCAGGACAGTAGCCACCATTTTCCTTACTCTTCTTACCCTTTCTAAGCTCCCTGTCTTGTTAAACTGAACAGGTGAGCTGAGAAAATGTGAGCAAGGTTGGAAGACACAGAGGCAGGTGGGTATGTGGTCGTGAATTACTACGTATTCTTCTGTAGTGGGGTTTTTGTGCCACATAACCCTCTTGGCATAAAGCTAAAAGTGATGTGATTTCTTATGGTATTTCTAGCAGATCTAAATTCACTAGGGGTTCTATAATTATTTCCTCCCCACATTCAACCTCATGGATGCATTAAGCCAATTAAATTATAATTACTTTTAATTTACTTAAATACTTATAATTAAAAATTTCATATTACGTCTGGGGTTATACACACACACACAGAGTATAACACCCACATATATGTGCACACACACATATATATATTACATATATATTTATATAGTATATATAAATATACAGTATATATTTGTATACATGTATACCTGTGCAGTGTAGTATGTTCTGCATACACATAGAGAATGTATACTCAAATAAAGAGACATATTTTTATATGTGTTTGAATATGTATATTCAAATAAAATATGTGCTTCAACCTGGAATACCTGGTCAGAATTCCTCAGACAATATGTGTGTCAGGACCAAGACAGCATTTTCCTTTAGAGCAAATATATATTGTAAACCAAGCAAGTACATATATAAACAAATTAGCATTTCTAACAGCTACCATAGTACTATTTCCTGATTTTATGCTGTAAGAGGCCAGTAACGATTTTAACGTTCCCCCCAAATGCCTTCTTTTGTCCACAAATACATTCCTCTAAGAATGTCATGTGATCTTGCTGTTCTGTAGTGTGCACAGGGCAATCTCTCTCAATGTTTAACTTGCACATCCGTCAGATACAGTATACCTTGAGGATCAAATCCCTTATGTCACAATATTAAACAATTATTTTTGGCTGCACCATTACATTTCTACTGCCTGGGGTGTCTCTTGTGTTCCAAATCAAGTCAAATTAAGAATGTATACACTAGTAAATTGAAGAAACAGATAAACAGAAGCAGAAAAGAAACCAATAGGAAGATTATCGTTGCAATGTTTCATTAGGCAACTTCCATTAGCAAAGAAAAAAAACATCATTAATGCTAACCCATGTTTGAACTTAAAGCACAAAATTCAAACTGATTCACAACAGTGTTTTTACATGTAACCTCTGCTTTTAATAGTCACTCTTTGCTACGTGGCAAGTATCATCTTGAATTTTATGTGAACTGAATCACAGAAGTCATTCAGTAAATTAATGTAGTTTTGGAAAATTAACAGCAAAGTAGGCATGCCGCCAAATGTCTAATGACAAATTGAAGGGTTTGGAGATGTGTCTGTCTATTTGCAGTATTGGAACTGTTTTCAAAACAAAAACACACTGGAAATGGTGCTGGCATGACAGAAGATGTAGTCATTATGCAATTTTAATTGACAAATAATTCCATTTTTATATGAATAAATTCACCTAGCCAATAACTGCATTATCATCTATCACCGACTGGTTTCCCTTCCCATCTCATGCACCCTTTAATTTTGATGAATTTGATCAAATGTATCTGGCAGCAGAGCTGTATCTGGCAAGTCCAGGAAAAACTACAGTGAGGTGGTGGGAGGGGACAGGTGGGAGGGAGGTGATTTGTCACAGGGATGGGGACCGTCTTTAGCATTACCTGTTGTGCAGATAGTATTGCTGCCCATTTATCTTCCAGCCTGAGTGTTCAGAATGGGATGTGTCCTATTCTTTCAACAAGGTACTAAGCATCTCTCTAAATGTAACTCAGGTATGCAGGGCGTATATATATATATGGGGGTGGAGACTGGAAAAATCAGAAACCTTTATTGATCTACATCTAATTCATCTTCAGATGTTGGCTTTACAGTCCAGCATAAGAGCTCAGCGCATAGTCCACTTTCATATAAGGAGCAGCTGAAACGCAAAATGATCACAAATATGAACATACTCTAGCTAAGGGCAGGTATTCCAATGGCAGCATTAAATATAAATGCAATAGAGTATTGACATAATGTAGTAAGGTTCCCTCACTATTAAAAGGCTTTGTTCTAAAGCATATCTGTGTACACAATGAGATGATGAACACAGAGCATCACATAGCGAAATTTAATATATGCAGGAGTATGATGTCTGCGATGCATGCATTTCAGCAGGTCCCATTAGTGCGCCTTTCCCCTCCAGTGAAAACAGAATGAACCACAGCCCCTTCTGGTTTGCATAAAGCAAACAAAATTAGATTTGCTTTGCTGAATTGAAACCCGCTTGGGATTGTGAGCCTCTCTCGGGGACAAATTACTTCAAACAATCCCTTCGTACCATAACAAAATCAAAAAATTCAGGCCAATCAACATGGCTCAAAACCCTTAACACAAGAATTAATAATACAACCTAGTCTATTTTTATTGCTTCTGCACTACAGTGCCTTGTTTTAACGTAATTACACTTATTTGCCGTCCACATGTTAAGTAAGCTTGCATATGTTAACTAATGCGACATAAAGCAACTTTCCTAATTTTACCATTGCTACAAGCATTGTTCCCCCTGGAATAAGATCTGAACATTGGATAAGTTGAACACTAATGTTATTAAATTAAATCTATTTTTAGATACTTGATAAATGAATATAGGCAAAATGTCAAACGTTTCTTCAGATAGGTGCAAAGGCTGATTGACAATCAGATTAGTCTATTAAGAATATTGGTTTATAGAGTGTTATTCACTTGATATCTCTTGGTTTTTAAAGCCTGTTTTCCTGCTGAAGAGAAGGATGCGTACATCTGTAAATATGGAATCTCTGAAATCAGGCATCTGGTCAATGACCCCTTATTGTTAGCCGCTTGAGTTAGTGTCAAGATGGTATATGTTTTACTGCTTTTCACAGTTGAAAATCAACAGAGGTTATATGCCAATAAAACTTTCATCTGAATCCGAAGTTTACTGACTTTTCAGATTTGAAATTTAGGATTTAGGATAACCTTTTGCTCTCTGCTTTTAAACATACATAGGTCAGATAGAATATCTGAGTTCACAAAATCTTGTCTTTTGAGATCAGAAGCTCTTTTTCCCATTACCTGGTCCATTATCAACACAGTCTCACCCTTAGGAAAGAAGAGTATGTCAAACATTTATATACTGGGGAAGATTATGTGTAATTATTAAGAGACATTTAATTCTATATAACTTGGAGGAACTTCAACTGACAGAAGCAAATTACCTGAATGAAAAATTGAAAAAGATCTGTCTTTAAACATGGATTTATCTGTGTAACTAGCCGCTCATTTAAACTCAAGTAACCCATCAATTTGGTTCAACAACTTGTCAATTTTGTCCAAAAGATCATTTAGTCTTGTTTTTTGCTATTGAATAGATAAATAAATATGATTGATGTACTCCTTCTCCTTCCTACCAGCTACGCCAATTCAACCTGAGTTTCTAATACAACACACACACGCGAGTACATAATCAAATGATTTATTAAAGGTCTCCTTATGTTAAATCTTTCAAATTAGACATTTCCTTTTAAATATGGCAGACAATTGATCAAAACAGCTTAATCTCTTACAAAAGTCTTAAATTGGGTCTATAGATGTGTTGTTTTTTCTTTTTCTTTTTCTTTTTTTTTTTTTAACAAGGACCATCTTCAAAGAGCTAAAATTAGTATGTTTTAATGTATGACACAACTGTGCAGTTCCTACCATTCTTGCTATAATGAGACCCTGTCCGATCCCTGAACACACTTACATTTGAACCACCTTGATCAAGATGCCCCGATTAATCACTTATATTGGAATATAGGTAATATACGAAGTACCTGAAGAAAGGGTATAAAAGTGGAATTAAGACACTGGGGCTTCAACATAGAAACAAAATCCAATCCTGCAACCTGCTTGAGAATGCGACTGTGTGAGTGTGTGTTTTTGTTAATTCCATTTAATCTCCGTTTAGAATCTGTGCTACGGGGTTAGGTGGAGATGGCAAAAATGGGTGCCATCCCGGCAGAAGACCCAAGGTCTGTGGATCACAATGACGCACTATTGAAAGGCCATTCTCCACTTCTTCAAAGTCAAAATGTTAACGGCACTATTCTCTTAAAGAGCAAGAGATGATGTCATTATTGTAGTTTTATTCATAAGGCATAGGGACGCAAACTACCTCAGTGTTCTGCTATTTCTGCTTTCTATTATTTAGGTCTTATATTAATTCCTTGGATCAGTTCCCAACTTATTGTGATTCTAATTTGATTTGTATAGCCTGGTCTTTCTCAGAGGTACTTTAAAATCTTAGATAAAAGAGAATGAATTAGTTGTCTGTGCATGCCAGAGTAGTAAGAGGAGGGATGTGAGATCAGTGAGGTGAGCTCAGCTGCAGAAGGAACACTTAAGTGATCTTACACCTACCCTCTCTCCTCCTCACTCCTTCACCTCACAAATCACTCTTTTGTTCTCCAACTTTCCCCCAGTGCCCCATTTCTTTCTAGCTCCAGTGCAAAGTGCCCAGTTGAGGCTTCTAGCTCCCTTCCTCAAAACTTGTAACACTTCAACTAAATGCAATAGGTCCTCAGATCTTTGCTTTCTCTGCCTCTAAAATAATGATCCCTGTCTTCAATGGACTGTCTCAAATTATAAGATGACCTCCTTTGACTGCCATACTGCATGTTACATACGTCACTGTTATTTCCCTTCCTGCCCAGTCCTGTCTTCCCTTAGACTTTCTCTCATGGGTCTCACTGGTAATGAATTAAATAAAAGTTGTTAGTCTAGCAAAGGTAAAGGCACACTTCCTCAGATCAAATTCTATTGGCCCTCAGTTCATTGTTTTTTCTGATTCTGAGGAAGAGGAAACTGATGTTGATCTTGTGTAGCTCAGAGAAAATGAATGGACTTGCCTGAATGCTCACACTGCCACTTGAACTTTATATTTTTGCCCTGACATTTATGCAATGTATGGAATATTGTGATAGGCCATGGGAATAGGGTATATGAAGTAGGAAGATTCTGGGCTGAAGGCCAGTTGATCTAGATTTTAGGGCATTTTCCACTACTTCCTGGTAGTGCCAAGTGAAACTTTAGTGGCCTTAACATGTACATGGGAATAGTAGTACTTACCTCCCAGGATTGTTACAGGAATTAAGTGGGATGATTTCCAGGAGCAAAACAGACAGTAAATTATAGTGATAATATATTTGATTGTCATGTAAAGCACATAGTATAGCACCTGTCAAACAGTACATGATCAATAATGTTAGTTCACATCACCCATATCTTCCTTGGTTTACAAAAACATTGGAAAAAAAACCTCATTAGACTTTATATTTATCATTAATACAATTTATCAAGTAACATTTCATATTCTAAATAGCATCTGACATTCAAAAATATTTTTATCTCATTATGAAAATGATAGCTAATTGATTTGATTAATCCTAAAATTTATCAATAGAAGACCACAAAGAAGTGAGCAATAAGATAAAGTCATTAATTATGGACAATAAGTGAAACTAAATATGTTTATAGTGTGCGCAGCATATATGTTGCACAGGTAGACCACATAATTGCCCAGCAAATACTAAAAGATTGATTAAAAATATGAATGGTTGGGATGAATTCCATTGTTTTGCATTAGGACTGATATTTTACTTTTGCCATGTGGTAACTAGCATTGTTTTCTGCCAGAGAAGTCTCCCTCCTCTACGTTTCCTTCCTTGTATGTAACCTTTCATCTTTGTTCACACTGTCCTGTAGTTTTACAATAACCAAGACAGTGGTTGGCATGAAGATTGATGTAGAGAACAGTGAGACAGTTAGAGACCAGAGATAGAACCACAGATATACAGTCTAAACTGAATTTTTACAGAGATGCCAAAACAATTCAATGGGGAAAAGAACAGCTTTTTCCATGTATGGTCTTTTAATAGCTGGATATTCTTATGGGGGAAAAAATGAATGTTGATTTCACACTATACACAAATTTGACTTAAAACTGATCATAGACATCAATGTAGAAGTTAAAACCATAAAGCTTCTAGAAGATAACATAGGAGAAAATCTTTGTGTCCTTAGGATAAGGTTTCCTAGAGATGACACAAAAGGGGCAAAACATAAACAAAAAACTAATAGATTATGTTTCATTAAAATTAATAAGTTCTGCCTTCTAAAATACATAATTCAGAAAATAAAAGGCTAAGCATGAACTAGATTTTTCAATACATATATTCACAATACATGTATCTTCAATAAAGGACTTGATCAATTTTTAAAAATAGTTCTTACAACTCAATAGTGAGAAGATTAACATCCCCAATAGAAAATAGGCAAAAGATTGAACAGATATTCACAAAGGAAGATAGATAAATGGCCAATTAACTTAGCTGAAAAGATGCTTAGCATCAACAGTTATCAGGGAAATGAAGAGATACCAATACTATTAAATGACAAAAATTACCAAAACACTGAAATACCAAATATTAGTGAAGTTACAGAGCAAGCAGAACTCTCATACACTGATGGTGGGAATGTAAAATGTCACTACTACTTTGGAGAATGATTTGGCAATTTGTTATGAATTTCAATGTGCTCTTAATATATGACCCAGCAATTTTACTACTAACAATTTACTAAGATGTGAAATTCAGAAATGAAAATAATGTCTATACACAAATGTTGATAAGAGTTTTATACCATAATAACCCAAATCTGGAAGTAACTTTAAATATCCATTAACTAAACATTTGACTGAACAAATTCAGTATATACATAAAACGGAATACTACTCAGCACATAAAAGGAACACATATGAATGACTCTTAGCAACATTGTATTTGGCAAAAGATGCCAGACAAAATAGAATAGATATTGCATGATTTCATTTATGTGAAATTCAGTAATATGCAACTCTTGTGTAATAGTGATGCAAGGCAGATGTGATGGAATTAATAGTGATGGAGTGCAGCTCAGCAGTTGTTTTGGGGCTGAGGAAGGGCAGGAGGAGTTGATTGCAAAGAGATAGGAGGGCATTTGGCAGGGGTGATAGAGATGTTTACATCTTGATTATGGTGGTGATTATAGGGGTAACCTTTGCAAAACTCATTAAACTTCGTACTTGAAATGGGTGGACTTTACTGCATGCAAATTATACTTCAATAAAGCTGACTGTTTTTAAGTAGCTGATATCTGAATGTATGCAACACTGGACTATTTGGCTACAACTCTAATACGAGTCATTGTGAAACCAAATGCATGTGTAATCACGAATGGCAGAATGCATTTCTTTTGGGAAGAATCATGATTTGAAATTTTTACTGCTAATATAATGATTTTGGTTTTTTATGTTTGATTTAGAAATTTGCTTTCAAATGTACGCTTTTATCCTGGCCTTACAATTTATTTCCCTTTGGCAAGTCAGATAACTTCACCAGATCTTGGCTTCCTCCACTGTAGAATGAGAGGCCTGGACAATATTCAGATTAAATAAAAAATTATCTGCATCTGTTCTGAGCCAGGTGCTTGGCAGCCTCACATACTTCTTCTCTTTCAACTACAACTCTTACCTGTCCCTACACATTAAAATAATAAAGTTTTAGGATTTTGAACTTTTTTAAAAGAAAATCGCTCTACTTGAAAATGTTAGTTTGTGTTATATAACCCATCAATTCTGCTAGAAGCAGAGAACTTCTGAACTTTATCACAAAGTGCACATATGAAGCACCATGCCTAGATGAACATTTATTTTACTACATTTTGAATCTACCTTCAATAGTTTGGGAGGATGGATGTTTAAGTTTTCAAGCCAGATCTCAATAAGCTTCAGTTGGAGCCATAGAATTCTCCCAGCAATGGGATTTGACTCCTGATATATTCAACTCCAGGGTGCAGGGCAGGAGGAGAAGCCTACTCAGCAAGTCTGGCCATGGGAGAGCTTTTTCCAGAAGTGCCTAAGAGTTACTGCAGAGAAGGGTGGTAACCACGTGACTAAAGAAAATGCAAAAACAACTCAACTGTCCTCCCACGGATTTCTTCCAGAGGGAATTAGAGTCAAACTCCTGGAAAGAGAACTATTTAAAAGCAAAATGTTCTAGTGGAGACAGTGCATGTAATACAGTGATTATAACACAGACTAATGCCTCTCAGAGCATGAGTAGATGGCAGTTAGGAATGTAAGTTTTTGTTACTTCTGGACACTAGAACCACTCAGGCTTTGTTTTTTTAGATTTATGTCTGATGTTTCACCTCTTTCAGTCTGTCTTTTTCTTCATCTCAGCGCATCATATTTTTCTGTTTTTTCCTCTTGTATTAGCTTTCCCTCTAAGTTTGTTCTTTGATGTTGTTGTTTATAATAATTTCAGAGTAGTAGCATCTGCTCACGGAGACAGTCAGAAAATATAGACGAGCAGAAGTAAAACTATGTGCTGCCAATACATATAAACACCCAGCTATTATTATTAACACAGTTAATGTTTTAACATGGACATTTCTTGGATTTTTTTTTCATATCACATACAAAGGGAAACAAATGACAGTGGAGTTAAGAGATAATTCAAGGAATAAAAGACAACTAAAAAAAAAGCAAATGGCCAAAGAGTATCCTTAGAGAAATTTGAAAAGATATTACATCCATAAAATAATAGTGAATGTAGTAAATAAGCTACAATCAGAGGACAAGACTTTTGGGAAATTTAAAACATGATTGACGAAACAAATAATTTAACACAAGGCTTGAAAGATAAAGTTGAAAAGTATTTCAGAAACTTAAACCAAAAGACAAGGAAATGAAGATGAGAAGAAACGACAATCATCCAGAATGTTCATGTCCTGTGAATTGCAGTTTAGAAGGAGAGAAGAGAGAAAAGAGGAGGGTGAGGAATTATGAGAATCATTCATTCATTCACTCATCCATTCACTGAGGCATTCCTATTATGTACTTAGCTGTGTGTACTTAGCTAGGTATTTAAAATAGAACAGCAAACTAAAGTTGTCAAAATCCCTTCCCCCATAGAGCTTGTATTAATTAGTGGGGGCAGACAAAGGGTGTGGGAGGGACAGATAAACAAGTTATTAAATGTATCATACTCAGATAATGATTAGTGCTGTGGGAAAGATTAAGCAGGTAAGGAAAATAGGGGTGCTGGAGGGAGGAGGTTGAAAGATTACAGTTTTATAAAGAAACATCTTGGAAGTCCTCACTGATAAGGTGGCATCTGAGCTGGAAAAGGTGAGAGCAAAACACCTGCATTTACCTGGGGAGAGAGAGTTCCAGGTAGAGGAACCGGCAGTGCAGAAACGCTGTGATGGGAGACAGCCTGTGACCGTCAAGGAATAGCAGTGAGGGTGCAGTGGGATGAGCATTTGCTGCAGGAGGGTCAAAGGAGACCAGTTAGAAGGTCATGACAATAATTAGGTGAGAAATAACGGTGATCTGACCATGGTGATCGTAGTGGAGGGAGTGAGAAGCGGCTGATTCTGGGCATATCTGAAGGTAGATACGTTAGGATTCTGTGTGGAATGTGAAAGAATGCAATGCATCCAGAGGACTCGGAAACATTTGACCTGAGCAATTGAGGACCGGGTTGCCGTGGACTGAGTTGTGGAAGACTGTAGACCACCTGGGTTTGTCCGAGGGTGACCAGGGTTTGCTTTTAGACTTCTGGAATTTAAGATGCCTGTAAAACAGTTACAACACAGCCAGTGTCCTTACTTCACCTTTTACCTCCTTTCTTTTTTTAATTTTTGTTTTCTCGCCCTTCACTCTTTCTCTTTCCAACCTTCTCCTTTCCTGAACCTCACCTGGTATCCCACAATTAATAAATGAACCAAAAGACTTACAGAAAAAAGTCTGAGAAGAGCTGTTGTGACAGCTGCCCCAGTGAGGTTGCATCAACGATCCCAAGTAAGAGGCATGAAAAACTTAACATCTCCCAACCATTGTAACCTCAAATCACTCAGCAGTTGTAAAGAAACTTGCAACTTCAGTCACATGCCCTCCTCTTCTCCTTGCCCTATAAAAGCCCTAATCCTACTTTGGTTCAGACCAACCTGGTCCTAAGGTACTTTCTGAAGAGCATCAGTCTTGCGCCTCTATTTTGAGTGACTTTGTATTTTTTCCCTGACATGCCTAGACATTGGCCATTCAAGTGGGTATGTAGAGAGGGCAGTAAACTGTGTGTATCTGGAATTCGACAACAAGGTGCGGGCTGTAAATAGGCATTTAGAAGTCGTCGGCACATAGATGACTGTGAAAGCCATGAGATGGATAAGATCACCAGTAACGTGGTTGAATACAGAGGAGAGTCCAAAGACTGAGGCCTTGGCCGCCAACACTGAGAAGGGGTAAGAAGAGGTAAGATAAATGAAGGATATTGAGAAGGATCCACAGGGAAGCTGGAGGAAAACCCAGGGACTGCGGCATCCTGGAGAGAAGAGACAGTGTTCCAAGGAGGGAGAAGTGAGCAGCTATGCTCAACACTGCAGATAGATCACGGATGACGAGACTGAAGACCTGCCCGTTGGACCTCACAATGCTGAAGACGTTAGTGACACGGAGAGAAGCAGTTTTGGAAAAGGGATGAATTCAAATTCTGGTTTCAAAAAATATTACAAGGTGAAAAAAATGGAGAGAGTGAATTTGGAAAACTCTTTTGAGAAGTTATATATATATTTATATCAGAGAGTTTTATTTGTTTATTTGTTTTTTTTTTTCCCCCAGTGGGAGAAACAATGTTTATTGATTGAAGAGATGACTCAATAGTGAAGAAAAAATGAGAAGTCAGATAAAATGAAATCTTAATGAGCAATGGATGGGTAACCTTACTAAGAGCTCCAACATTCTAGTCATAAAAACAGGAGGAGTTTATGGGTGCAGATAATGGTAGATGGACACACGTGGAAGTGAGGGCTTATAGAAGTTTCCTTTTGCTTGCTTCCATTTTCTCAGTGAACTAGGAAGCAAGACCATAAGCTGGAAGAGAAGTACAAGACTCAGTATATGGGCCACTCCAGATCTATGTGATTTCCCTTACTTTTTGTCCTGAGCAGCCCTAGCAAGGAGGTGCATTGTTTCCAAGGTCATTCAAGCCAGGTCATTGCTGCTACCCCAGCTTTCAGTTTGGCACTTGGACCCAATCTAACTGTGCCTTACTTCACGTTTACCTTGAGACCCTCTCATGCTCCTGGTCCTGTGCTTTCCTGTTGGTTTTGAGACAGAAGACACTGTGGGACTGGCTTGATGCCCTCAAATGTGCACCAGCTCATCTTGCAGGCTGTGACCCACACTCTGGGTTGTTGAGGCTGTGTTGGACTGTGTTCTCCCCACCACTGGTTGCTGGAGGGGCTTCTTAGCACAGCCAGGGGCTACAGGGAAGTTGATGTCCTGAGGGGAAAATCTCATGTAATATTCTTCCCAGACAAATTATTCTTCCCTTCCTCCCCTGGAGACGCAGCATAATCACTCAGCTATGCTGCCTCAGAGCTGTAGCCGACTTGGAGCACACCCCCCCAGTACGTTCGCTTTCCTTCATTTGCCTTACTCACCTTTCGCCTTATTCTTGCTTCCCAGTAAAATGTTAGCCCTTACACTGTTGAACTGAATGAGGCCAGTTGATATAGTTGTTTGTTTTCTCCAACCACATCTAGCTATATGGTTGTAGAAGCAGAAAGTGTGGGCAATTGATTCTAATCAGAGAGAGAGATTTTAGTGAGAAAGACAAAGTAGTTTAGAGTATGTGTGAAGGAATGATTATAATGATCAATGATAGAATTTGAGCTAAGTAGGAGAGGAGTATAGACTTGAGCAGGAAGAGGCCATAAAAATGTAGCAGGATTAAAGGACTGTAGATTTGGATGATTGCTGGATTTGGGATGATAATGCAAGAATGCTAGAAGGACAGAAGGTAGTGGCTGGACAATGGGATTCTTAAAGTTGAGGCCATAGGAGGTTTCAATTTTTGATAAGGACTGGGATTAGAATAGAACCATATGAATAGTATTGGACTTTGAAGCAGAGAGGAGGACAAGCTTATTAGGAGTGAGAAGACCAAAGAAATGAGAATGAAAAGGGTCATGATTGAGATACTGTCATTGTCAAAGTGATGGAAATGGTGATGTTAGACTGAATGACAGTGACCCAGGAATGCCCAGGAATGCATGACCTTCAAACCATTGGAGGCTGGTAAATAGTTGTAACAAGAAAGGTTAGCAGAAATGGCATCTGGAGACATGAGATTCAAAGCTAGGAATTCTTAGGGAGCAGGTAAGAATTACCTGGCAGTAGCAATGAAGACTGTAGAGGGCACTGACTCCATTTTCCAGGCCCTGAGATCTAAGTGGTCTAGGAGAGGAAACACCTACTGTGAAAGAACTTAAGGAAAAGCAGTGTCCTCCAAAGAGAACTACCTTTCATAAAGAATGAGATGGTGAGGGCATGTCTATAGGAGAAGTGGGATGTATAAGGGATTTTGGTGGTGATGGACAAGGAGCCCAGTAATAGGAGTCCACAAGTTAGGGGGAAGGGGATGATGGTGAATAAAGGACATGCTCTGAATCATGTATAGATTAACATTTGGGAAATTAATGATTGGTAATCTGGAAGACCCTGGAAGCTCATATGTTGCCCTTATTTTGTGACCCAACAGAGAGCAATAGAGAAAATAGATGTTTCCTAGTCTGCCTTGAATTAACCTATAAATATGAAACATGAGGTGCTGTCAGGATTTATTTGCATACTAGGAGTATTCCCGATGAACGCCCAGCCTGCTGGCACAAAAGCCTCTCTCAGCTGGGACCTTGGCCATGGAGCATGTAGGACATCCTGTCTGGCAATGCTAAGGAAGATTGAGCATTTGAGGGAATATATGTTTTGTAAGTTTTGCCCCAATAAGCCCTATACTATTATGATAACCTGTTTAGTTAGCTCTAGTGGTGTATGTCTGTGACTTTCTTGCATGCCAGAGAGAGGAGAAAGTACAGTGATATTAGACCTAATGATATTAAAGCAGAAAGTCCTGTGGAAGCTGTGTTTGGTGCAAGCTGGGCTGCAAATGTTGGGGCTCCACCAGGAGCCTGCAAAGTTCTGATATTCTTCATGGCTTTTTCTGATGGAGGCTGGGGGTAGGAGGGAGGCGTCATTACAAATGATTGGAGAGATTTCTTTCCAAAACTGATAATACTTATCATCAGATTGAAATGGCCCATCAAGTACCCAGTTCAGTGAATGAAAAAGGGCTGCCTTTAGACATTAACAATTGTGATAGGAAAGATAAAGAAGGAATTTTAATCACTTCCAGAAAGGGGGGAAATTGGTCCTTCATGAAAGCAAGAGAAGTCATAATGGGAAAATAATTCAATAGCAGCATCAAAGACTGGAAGTCATTTGAGAAACATTCAAAAATTTGAGAAAAAAGAAACTGCAACTTAAATTTTATAATCAGCCAAATTGTCTCTTCACTGGAAGGGGAGAAAAAAACGGTTTTGAAAACCCAGGCCATTCATTTCGAGCATCTGATTTCTTAGGAAGTGATTTGAGGATATGCTTCAATAAAATGTGTGAGAAAACAAACAAAGAAAAAGAGGCAGACATGGGATCCAGTGCAGAAAAATAAAGGTGGAAACTGCAGGATGCAGCCTAGCAGGCTTGGGTAGCAATGCAGGACCCCATGGAGAGGCGCCAGGAAAATGTGGGAGTTGTGATACTCTCAAAAGTTACAACTCAGGAGGAAAATGAAGTCAAGAAAAGTGAGAAGGGAAAAAAAAGGACCTTGAAAAAGCACAAGAAAAATAAAAAAAACTTTACAAGAAATGGAATGTAGAGGACACTATTGTGCACTGAACAATATAAAATTGCTCCTTCAAATATAATCACTAATTAGTGATTTTTTCTGCTTTAGAGACAAGACTGTGGACATGTCTTGCCAGTGGGATTCAGCCCCGCACAAGTTCACTATGGATTCAATGAAACCAAAAAATGACAATGGCACGTTCTGGGAATGAAAGGATTTATACCCAACTTTATTCCTTTTTATTTAGTGGCAGGTCAGGCACTAGAATCCCGTCCACCTCACAGCGAGTCTGCAGGCAGCAAGCCGGTCTCTGCCCCCGGGTCTCTCCGCCCCTGCAGCCATCTCAGTCTCTGTCCTTGGTGCTGCCACCACTCCAGCCTCTGCTCTCCTGCAGCCTTGCAGCCGAGGCACCCTGTCGCCCAGAGCGCTGGGCGGAGCTCTTTATAAAAAGCAGTTACAAAGCAGTCTGTAGAAAAATTGATCAGAAAGTAGATTTCCCATATACCTACCTGCTCTCCTCCTTACGCACTTTCTCTTACATTAACGTGAGTGTAGTATGTTTGTTACAGTTTATGAACCAATATTGACGCATTGTCATTAACTACAGTTGTACAGGGCTCCGGGTTTTGACAAAGGCATAATGACAATTCATCATTACAATTTCATACAGAATAGTTTCAATACCCTAAAAATCCCCTCTTCTTCACCTACTAATCCTTCCTCCCTCTCTCCCCAAACTCCTGACAATCATTGATTTTTTTTTTTTTTACTATCTCTATAATTTTGCCTTTTTAAAAAGGTCATACAGTTGGAATTGTGAGTCTGTAGCCTTTTAAGACTGGCTTCTTTCACTTGTAATATGCATTTAAGGTTCCTTCATGTTTGGGGATTTTTTTTGTGGCTTGATTGCTCATTGCCTTTTTTTCTGAATAATATTCCATAGTCTGGGTGTGCCACTGTTTGTTTATCCATTCACCTACCAAAGAACATTGTGGTTGCCTCCAATTTAGGCAATTAAGAGTAAAGCTGCTATAAGTTAGTGCACACGTTGTTGTAAAGACATGTTGTCAACTCCACTGGATAAGTATCCAGGAGCACAGTTGCTGGGTCATTATTTTAAGATCATGTTTTGCTTTATAAGAAACTGCCAAACAGTCTTTGAAAATGGTTGTAACATTTTGCCTTCCCTCCACCTGCGAATGAACCGTCCTTGCTGTTTCCCCTCTTGTCAGAATTTTGTAATGTAAATTTTTTTATTTTAACCCCTGTTAAGCGGTGTGTCATGGTGTCTCATTACTGTTTTAATTTACATTTTCTTAATAACATATTACACTGAGTATCTTTTCATATGCATATTTTTAATCAGCGCATTTTTGTGGGTAAGGTGTCCACATCTTTTGCTCATTCCTGAATTGGGTTGTTTCTATTCTTATTGTTAAGTTTTAAGAATTCTTTGTGTATTTTGGGTACAAGTCCTTTATCAGGTACATGTTTTGCAAATGATTTTCTCCCAGTATATGGCTATTCCTAGGTTTTAGAAAATTTAAGAATCATAAGTGAATGAATTTTGTTGAATGCTTTTTCTGGATTTATTGATATGATTATATGATTTTGCACTAGTCTGTAACTATTATGAATTATACTGATTGATTTATAATCATGGAACCAGCCTTCCATGCCTGAAATGAACCACACATACCTGTGATGCATTATCCTATTTATATATTGCTAGATTAGATTAGCTAACACATTGTTAAAGATTTTGCATCTCAATTTATTAGAGATATTGGCCTGTAGTTTCTTTTCTTGCAATGTCTTTAGTTGTTTTATGTCAAAGCAATGCTGGCCTACTAAAATGAGTTGGAAAGTGTTCCCTCTGCTTCTATTTTCTAAAAAGAATTGTGGAGAATTTGTATTATTTCTTCCTTAAATGTCTGATAGAAATCAACAGTGAAATAATATGGACTTGGTGCTTTCTTTTATGGAAAGATTTAAAATGAATTGTATTTTTTTAAGAGGCATAGGGCTATCCCTCCTTGAGTGAATTTTGTTAGGCTGTATCTTTCAAGAAATTGTTCCATTTCATCTAAGTTATAAAATTTATGGGTGAAAAATTATGTCTACTGTTCCTTTATTATCTTTTTAGGTCTCTGGGACTGTTTCTGGTATTAGTAAATGGTGTCTTCTCCTTTTTTTCTTGATTAGCCTGACTTGTTGCTTATTGATTTTAATTGATTTTTTCAAATAACTAATTTTTAGTTTTGTTATGTTTTTGCTATCCTATTTGAATTTTGTTGATTTCTGCTCTAATTTTTTTGTGCTCTTTCTTCTTCCAACTTTAGGTTTAATTTGCTCTTCTTGCTCTAGCTTCCTAGGTGATGCTTAAGTTATCGATTTTATAGCTTTCTTCTTTCTAATATATCAATTTAAAGGTATATATTTCCTTCTAAGCCCTGCTTTTGCTGCATCACACATTTTGTTAAGTTTTTATCTTCATTTCATTTAAATCAAAATACCTTTAAATTTTCCCTGAGGCATCTTCTTTGACCCTTGAGTTATTAAGAAGTGTGTTGTTTAGTTTCAAAACAATTGGGGATTTCCCACTTATCTTTCTGTTACTCATTACTAGTAAAATTCCTTTGTGGTCTGAAAATGTACTTTGTATGATTTATAACTTATAAGTGTGTTGTGTTGTGATATATGGCCCAGAATGTGGTCTTCCTTGGTGAATATTCCATGTGAACTTGGAGTATTACATAAATGTGAATTAGATCGAGTTGATTGGTAGCACTGTTCAGGTTATTTGTAATCCTACTGATTTTCTGCCTACTTCCTCTGTCAGTTATTGAGGGAGGGGTGCTGACGTTTTCCATTATAACAGTAGATTTGTTTATTTCTCCCTCCAGTTCTATTAGCTTTTGCCTCATCTGTTTTGCTGTTTTATTTTTAGGTACATACACACTTAAACTTGTTGAGCTGTGGACAGTTGACGTCTTCATCATTACATAATGCTCCTTTTCATCGCAGACAATTTTCCTTGTTATGAAGTCTGCTTTGTCTGAAGTTAATGTATCTTTTACAGCTTTTTAAAATTTATTTGTGATAGTGTCTTTCTCCATCTCTATACTTTTAATCACCCAAGGTTTTTATTTGGGTGGTTTTCTCATAGACAATATATATTTTATAATTAAAAAACATCCACTCTGATAACCTTTGTGTCATATGTGCTATGTGTAGACCACTCACATTAAAGGTGATCATTCATATAGGTGGATTATTATCGACCATATTTGTAACATTCAGTTTGGTGCATTTCCTCTTTGTTTCCTGTTTTCCTCTCTTTTTCTTCCTTCTCTAGTTTTTCCTGGACAGTTTATATGATTTATCTCTTGTCAGAGGATCATTTATACTTCTGTTAAAAAATTTAGTAGTTGCACAACAGTTTACAAGATATGTTTTTAAGCAATCTAAGTTCCCTTCACATATAACACTATATTATTTCAAGTGTCACACACTACACACAGAATAACAAGTATTCCTAAGTTCTCCCTCATATGCCTTGTGACATTGCTGTCACTAATTTCCCTTCTCTGTATGCTGCCATTACCAAGCATATTGTTACTATTATGGCTTTAAACAGTTATATTTTAGATAAATTTTTAAAAGAGGAAAAAAAGGTTTTATTTTACTTTTAGTCATTATTTCTCTAATGCTCTGCTTTTATTTTATTTTTTTGAAGATACATTTTTTTTTTTTTTTTACCAATGATACTTTTTTCTATCTAAAGACTTTCTTTTAATTTTTTTTGTATTTTGCAAGACAGGTCAATGAATTGCCACTGTTTTCATTTCTCTCACAAGTCATTATTTCTCCTTTCTTTCTGAAGGATAATTTTGATGGATATATAATTCTAGGTTGGCTGGTTTTCTTTTAACATTTTGAAGATTTCTCTTCACTCCTTTCTTACATGCATGCTTTCTGATAGAGGTTTCTTTTCACTCTTATCTATGTTCCTCTATAGGTTAAGTGTTTTTTTTTTTATCTCTTGCTTTCTTCAAAATTTTGTCTTTGTCTTTAGTTTTCTGACTCTGTGTATGAATATTTTATTTTTTTATATTTTTGGATAGATCCTGCTTGGTGTTCTCTGGGCTTCCTAGAGCTGTTGTTTTGTGTCTGTCATTAGTTTTGGAAAGTTTTAAACCCTCATTATTGCAGATTAGATTTTTCTTCCTTTACATCTGACTTTTCACTGATGCATATGTTATAACTTTTAACATTTTCCTACAGTTGTTAAATGATGTTCTGTTCTTTTTTTCCCCTTAATTCTTTTTCTCCATGCATTTCAGTTTGGGAAGTTTAAATGGACCTTGCTTTAAGTTCATTCATTCTTTCCCTGGCTGTATTGAGTCTACTGATGAGTCTGTTGAAGGTATCTTCCATTTCTGCTGCTGTGATTTTGATTTCTAGTATTTCTTTAAATTTTTTTCTTAGATTTTCCACCTGTCTGCCTATATTACCCATCTATTTCTGACTTTTGTCTATTTTTCCATTAGAGCCCTTAACATATTAATCATAATTATTTTAAATTCCCTGTCTGACAGTTCCACTATTTATGTCATATTTGAATCTGCAATTTGTTTTTTGATATTTGTTTTGTCTCATCAGAATGTGTTTTTTTTCTTACCTTCTGGCATAACTTTTAACTTTTTTGTTGAATCCATAAATGTGGTATTGGGTAATAAAAACTGAGGGAAACATGCCTTCAGTGTGAGGATTTATGTTCATTTGGCTAGGAGCTGATCTGTGTTTCATATGTATTATATTTATTATAATCTAGAGGCTTCAGATTCTTCTAGGGTGCTTATTTTTGTCTTCTTTTTGGCTTTAGGGCTTTCCTACATATTGCTTTAGGAGAAAGCTTCACTATGTAACTCTTTTATGAAACTGGAACACAGTTGGTGTGGCAGTAGAGGGGACCCAGGAGCATTCTATAATCTTTTGATAATGTCTCAGAGCTGTGACTTACACAACTGTTTCTCCACCTTTTATGTGGTATAGTCTTCCTTTTCCGTCTGCTCCTTTCCCTGACTGCAGTGTTCCCAATCTGTTTTCTTGAAACCCTGCTCCCTGTTTACTGTTTTTTGAACATTGCTCCTCATGTGAGACAAAAAGGCCTGGGACAGGGAGGGGAGGGGCAGAGTGAGGAGTTATTATCTTTCTCCAGTTGGGATAAAGTTTCAGAATTGTGCTATGGCCAAGTGCTTTCCACTGGGGAACAAGACTTTGTTATGGAGAAGTTTCTGGGTATAATTCACAGTGTTTATCAGATCCTCTCTGGGAAAAGCTAGAGGAGTTCCTGGAGGGAAAGCTTAGGAAAGCGTGGGGCTCGGGTAAGACTGAACTCACAGGTGTTTCTCACTTTTACCCTAATCCACATTCAGCCTTCAGCAGTGTGTGAAGCTTACCCTTAAGTTCTGACCAGTTGATGGCTCCAGCAGCTCCTCTCCCAGGGAAGCAGTTCTTCATCTCTTTGGATGCACCTGTCACTAGATTTGGAGGCAGAAATTTTCCCTGGGACATCAGTTCTCTGGAGGGTCCATTTAAAGTTACTGATGCTCAGAGTGTCTATCTTTTTGTTGTTGTAAAGGTGAGAGCAACAACTTTGAGCTCATTGCACATTGGAGCTGAAACTGGAAGTGTCTCTCAGCTCTATTTCTAATTATGTAAGTATAGTTTGTTTACAAAAGCAATATCCAGAGAAGAAAAATAAATTATCCACATTTTATCCACAAACCATGTAGATGGACAATTATTTACCTCCTCACTACAGCCCTTTGGGAATTGTTTGCTAATCTCTTTATACACCGAGCTCCCAGGTTATGCTGAGTGGACCATTTCCTGCTAGATCTTGGTTCACCGAGGGGTTATGGTTATGGTGATGGTTAGAAAGGAAGTCTGCCTTCTAAGCCCTCTGAGCATGTAAGGCTCTACTTTTGGTGACTTAATGTCAAATATATGGATATTTGGAAAGCATCTAAATATTAACTAATATGTTTCTCCAGTTTTTATTTAACCTTAGCCTTTCTCTTAGTCCTCATCACAGCTTTCTTCTATCTAATGTTAAACATAGGTCCTAATATCTTTTTCTACAAGGAGCAAATAAACACTCATGTATGAATGAATAAATATGTTAGCTACTATTATACCAATAGCTCCACTTTGCTATTTTTACATAAAAACTTGAATGCTGATATTGCTATACATAACAGCTACAAATGAATTTTGGGTGCTTTGTTGGCAGGTCCTGGTATACAAATGAACATGACTTGCAAATAGCAATTTTACAGTTTCCACATATGGAAGTTCAGTTCTCTGTATAATATTCTGCTTCAAGGTTTACCACAAGTATGGAGAGCAATGTTCATTCACACAACTTTGAAAAATGTGTTTGCTTAGCTATTTCAGTTTCTTCTATGGGAGGATCCAAACTGCATCGAGAATTACTGGATGCTGAGTTCAAGGTTGCTGTGCTCAAAGAGATCAGGGCAAATTCGCATCCAGTTTAATTCTGTGTGAACTTTTCTGATGGTGCCCCATCACAAAGTTCAAAGTGGAATTATCTCCTACATGTGGTTTCAAGGCTTGCAAACCTGTAGCTCTGAATCATTGCTGGACAACAACCACTTCTTCTCAGACTACATTTTTCAGCCCCTACTGTTTCTAAGTGGGGTAATGTGACTAGCACCTGATGGTGAAATGTGAGCAAAATGATGTGGGTCTTTTCTAAACCAAGTGGATGGTCTCTCTCCACATTTCCTTTCTTTTCCACAGAGGACCTGAAGACTATAAGATAGTTGTGGCAAAGACAAGAGGTACATCATTTTCTGAAAACAACAAATGTAAAAAAACTGCTCGCCAACTGGAAGCACTATATTGCTCTTCCATGCTAGTATGAATAAGCTTCATTATGTTGAGTCTCTGAAACGTTGCACTTTATATGCTTGCATATAGTATCACCCACATAAATTATTACTAGAAGTGATGAGCTGCCATGGCAGATAATGGTAGTTCCCACCTGCATTGCATTGGGAAAAAATCCACCTTTCCAGTTTATTATACATATTAAGATATGATTGATATACATTACTATGTAAGTTTAAGGTGTATAGCATAATAGTTTGATTTACATATATCGTGAAATGAATACTGCAATACATTTAGTTAGCATTCATCACCTCAAATAGATACAATAAACAGAAAAGGCAAAAAGAGAAATTGGTCTTTCCATGTGATGAGAACTATAAGGATTTATCCTCTTAACAGCTTTCCTACATACCGTACAGCAGTGTTAAGGACAGTCCTCATGTTGTAATTGCATCTCCAGAACACTCTGTCTTATAACTGGAAGTTTGCACCTTTTGACCATCTTCCAGTTTCCTCTTTCCCCATCCCTGCCTCTGATAACCACAAGTCTGGTCTCTTTTCCTATGAGCTTATTTGTTTGTTTTAGATTCTACTTCTAATAGAGATCATGTGCTGTTTATCATTCTCTGCTTGACCTATTTCACTTGGCAAAATGCTCTCAAGGTCCATCCATGTTGTCACAAATGGCAGGACTTCCTGTTGTTTTTTTATGGCTAATATTCCATTGTGTGTGTGTTGATTTATCCATTCATCTGTTGATAGACTCTCAGATTGTTCTTTATCTTGGCTGTTCTGAATAATGCTTTTGTAAATGTAGGGATGCAGATATCTTGTCTAGTTAGTGTTTCTTTTTTTCCTTTGGATATATTCCCAGAATTGGGATTGTTAGATAAGATGGTAGTCCAACTGTTAATTATCTGAGGATCCTCCATGCTATTTGGAACAAACCATTTTAAGGTAAACTGGCCTTGATTCCAGCTGCCACCGTCTGCATCTCTTTGCAGGAAGACAGAGCCCTTTATGCCCACACATCTGGCAGGCTGGAAGTCAAAGAAAACTAATGCCCAGGAAACTTGACCCATGGCTGGTGAGAATTGGTCTACAAAATACTTTAATATTTTCTAAACAAAAGAGCCTGTGTTTAAGAAGGAGTAGCAACAATGAGCCAGAAATGCATCTAACAGTCATCAAGCGATGGGAACAAATATGAGGATATGAATTACTGAAAGAAGATGGCATCAGAGGATCATAGAGGGTGAGAGCAACACACAATGGGTCAGAGGAGGCAAATAAAAATAGTTCTGGACTAATGTCAGAGATGGGAACTATGCATGTGATGGGTTTTCATGTTTACCTGCCACCAGATTGTGTGAATAACCTGAGTTTGTATAAAGAGGCCCGACTGGGACATACCACTTACCTGGTATCTTACCACTGTGAATTTGTCAAGAGGTTGATTAGAAAGAGAACCACAGGGGTCTGTCATTCCCATAAACTCTACATAGTGATGTAGTAATATAGGATTTCAATAAAAATCATACAAGGAAAAAACAAATTCCCTTTGAGGTCATTAAGCCTAAACAATTGCTCACCATGAGAATCTTGTCTGAAATATGACAGCGTAGGCACAGTCTCATTTGAGCTTTCTAATGTTTAAAGGATTAACTGCCTCATGAAGCATCCTGTTCCATGGTTGGCCAGAACTCACTGCTAAAGATTGCTAAAGGATTCACCGATTTTGGTTATGTGACCTTCTGGTTTTCCTTTGACCTCCAGTTCTGCTTTGGTAAGTTCTCATCTTCCTTCAGGCCCCCAGAGGGTGTATTCTTCAGAAACCTACCAGAACTCTTCTCACATCACATGATGGTCTCCCTGTGTGAGCTGCCTTCTCACTACGGTCACATGCTGTTGACCTCACATGAGCATGCCCAGGATGCCCAGGGTCGATGTCTCTCCTGAGGTTCACACTCACTGCTCCCTTTTTCCACTGCCCGTCTCTAAGCAGATGTACTGTAGGCACCTCAATCTCAGCATATCCAGCTAAATTCCTCGGCGTCTCTAGAAAACCTCTCCATCTCTTAGGTGCCATATCTCAGGGAATGGCTGTAGTTTTACCTCCTAAGCAGCTCGTGCATTCAAGCAATTTTCTCTAACACCACTGGTAATACTTTAATTTAGTCCAGAACTGTCTCTTGCTTAGATTATCACAACATTTTCAGAAGTGTTCTCTCTTTTTCCACTCTTGTTTTTCCTCCAATCTCTAGTCTAGGTAGCAGGCATGGTGATATTTCTGACATTAAGTCCGATTATATCACTTCCGTCTTAAGAATCTTTCAGAGGCTCTTCAGATAAAGCTGAACTCATTAATAAGATGTGTAACATCTTCTGCAATCTGGCTCTGCTCAACTCCAGGTTCAGATCTTAAACTAGCCACTCGTACTCTGTAATCTACATTTGAACTTCTTTCGATTCTTCAAATACTCAAATATATTCTATTTTTCTATCCTCTTAGAACACGATCCCTTCCTTATCTTACCTTATTCAGTCTTAACTCCTATCCATTCTTTACATCTAGCTTAAGTGTGCCTTATTCTGGAAAGACTTACCTAACTACCCAACCCTCTTGCCTTAAAAAAAAAAAAGGATTTATTAGTGTGTCCATATGCCTTGAAGTTCCCTTACTGCAACAATTGTATGTGTGTGTCTTTAACACAATGGGATCATATAATAAATATTCTAAAACAATTACATATAATAAATATTCTAAAATATCTATGTATAATAAATATTATAAAACAACTCTATATAATAAATATTCTAAGATGTGCCTGTATAGTAAATATTGTAAAACAACTATACAATAAATATTATATAACAACTATATTTCTTTCATTTGATAATATATTATGGACTGTCATGTCAGGATACACACAATAACCTCATTTTTCTAAGTCTGTGCAGTCCATTGTAATTATGTGTCAACATTTATTCAACCAGTCCCCTATTGTTTGACATTCAGTGATTAGTACTTCTTGAAACACCAGTTCTTAATCAGTAGGAAAATGAATTTCAGAAACTTTCCTATAGAGCATATGCGACTTCTCAAAGGGCATATGAAGTCTTCCGCCCAGTGCATGTTTTTGTGTCGATTTCAGCCCTTTGTTGTTTCCTAAAGATTTCCTTCAATCTTGAATTTGTCTCATTTAATCCAGACCTACTGATTTTTCACCATCCTACCCTGAATCTCTGAGACAAGGTTAAACCAGCTCCAGGTATGGTGTCAATTTGTGTGGAATGGAGTGATGTAAGTACACCCAGAAACTCAACGTTGGAAGGAAAGTACAATGTCTTTCTCTGTTCCTATATTTAAGGAGTTTATAATCTATGTGGGATATTGTAAGAAATACACTTGAAGTGGTAACACCCCACAGACAATTACAGATGTGTCAAAGAATCCAAAACTGAGGAAAGAAGAGTGTGTTGTAGGTGCAAATACTTAGAAAAGGTCCCATAGTATCAACAGTTTAAGGAGAGTATTTAGTACAAAGAAGAAGAGACTTATGTGGGCCTCAGTAATTATTTTCAAACACCTGAAATGTTCTCAGAGTGTGTTAGCTCCAGGCAATCATTTTTTCTCTTGCTGTTATTATGTTCTCTTAATCTTAATGAAACTTCTAAGAAATATGCCACTGCGGGATGATTTGTGATTTTTGTCAAATTATGACTATAGATCACTGCAATGCATTAGGTTCTAGCATACTTAATTTGTATGCTTATCTCGCCAAGATGCTAAGTTACTGTATACTAGATACAAGTTTAAAGTGGCACCAAATGAAGTTATTACACTATATCCTGTTTGGCTAGTGGCATGGTTCAGTTCCTGGGTAGAAGGAGTTCTTTTCATTCTCTCTTTTTTAATCATCTATGAAGCAATTTCCAGGCAAAAGGTTCACAGTTGGTGAGACTAACCCAAGTTTGATCAGCTTCCTAATTTATAACTGATAATACAGAGGGAAAAAATCATTTTGGTCAAATAGAGTTTGGTTGGAAAATTTTCCTCCAACTTCAAAAGAACCTAAAAACCAAATTTATGAGCATTATATCTGTCCAGTCATAACCCCCACTGGATGTAATGTGCCTCTGTGGGCAATTTGCTTGAAGTCCTATGAATCACTCAGATATAGCCAAAATGATCTAAATGTTTCAGCTAAATCGTCCAGTTTAGCCATTTACATTTTGTAAATTTTCAGATAATTGACAGTCCCTAAAGATTTCATTTTGCACCGTATCAACCTGACTTTTTCAGAGTTTCGATTAGTTCTTTTGTAGTTTCTAGAGCAGTTCCATCCAACTTCATGCAGGAATTTATAAGTTAAAAAAAATCTAAATTAAGGGCTGTTTTATCATCAATGGACCACTTCAAACAAGTAGCTGATTAAATGTCCTAGATGTACATCTACTGAGAAAGCATGCTTGTATAGCCCAGGCACAGACTCTGAATATCTTAACTACTTCTGCCAAATGTGGAAAATAATGAATCCGCTGTGAACGCCAGACCCACAGGTAAGCCGCAATCATGCTCCTCAAGGGTTAATTCTCAACTGAATGCAAGGGTGTATTTGGCCTCCAAGAGGTCTGTCCATCTGGCCCTTTGTAGGCACAATCCAGTCTGCAGAAAGGTGCGCCCGGACTGAGAAGATGTCATGCACCACCGTTTGAGCAGGATGGAAGGCAAGACAGGTCTTTTCAAGTGTGTGTTGTAAGCCTGAAGGAAGGATAGCAATGTCCTTGGAGCTTTCCAAGGAGAGGCGAGCCTGGCTGAATAATCAGTGAGCAGAAACCCAAACCTTGCAACTTATCAGGCAAAAGGACATGAAGGCTAGAGTTGCTGTGATGATGCAAATGAAGGGCAAAATGGTACAAATTCCTGTCTCCCAGAAGGTGCAATTAGAGAGCGAAGGTAGAGAAACAGCTATCTCTGGAAATGCGGAGCGCATGCTCATGCAGACTCCCTCAGGCCTGGGTTAACAGTTAAAAGATATTGACGATTTCCATTTCTCGCCTTCATTTTATATAAAAGTTTGCCTGAGTTCCAATTGATAATACTAATAACAGATCACAAACTAGACGCAGCACAATGTGAATGCAGAAGCCATGCTCACAAAGCACCTAAAACATCTAAGCCAAAGGAAACCTGGGCCAAATATGCAAAACACATCTATGATAATCAATCTAAAATTATGCACATAAAATTCAGTCTAAATCATGTGAACTATTTGACGTTCTCGCCAGAAGAAATGCCAAGTTCTTTCTACATGCTTGGGTCTGATAATACAAAAATGTATCTTACTTCTCTTCCACTCCCCTGTAAAGGGTATTTATGTTCTGTATCATTTATAAACTGGCATATGTGCAATGCACACCTTTTGGGCAGTCACCATAGCGTTTCTCCTTCCGAGGTGTAATTATTCAAGCAACTTCAGTGTAACGTCCATGTGGTACTTTGCTTTGCAGGGGTACCAGGACGGGAGGAATTTTCTCATGTACAAAGGCAGAGAACATTTCAGCTGTTTTATGAGTCTGCATTAGCCCATAAAACTCTTAATTTAGCCTAGTGTTGTTGGTGAGATGGTCTTATCTCCTCTTGATACTGCTTAAGTCGCCTTCGGTTTTCTTCACGTTAGATGATGGTTTTCCTTTTTATACACTTGGCTAATTAAAATAACAAATCTTCAAGCCGTCTTTTTGGGATGCTTTCTTATCACTCTAAACTAATTAAACGGGAGGGGGAAAAAAAAAGAACCTGCTACAACCTAGCAACAAATCTTCAAGCATCAACTATATATAGTATCTTTTGTAAATAACAATATTTTATCTTGGACAACTCTCTACTTCATGGCTAATATATTGCTCCCTAGGATACTCGATCCTCTTCTTTTTTACTGTCCAAATGGAGGAACTTCTGTGTTTCTGCTGCCAGGTGGACAACAGGAAGGACAGAAAGCGTTTTGTAGAAATTGCATAGAATGGAATCAGTCCCAAATCAAACATCTACATGCCAAAAGCTAATCAGTATGAAGGCAATGAAATACTATATGATAGGAAAAATTTCCCAAAGGGAAAATGTTGACCTGTGCATTTCTTGACAGTCAGGAGATCTTATAAAAAGTGAAGAACCATTCTCTGCTGGAACTACTATTCTCTTATTCTGGCTGTAGAGATATGGAACTTCTTTATTAGTCAAGATTCGTGTCCATTTTCATTTGCCTGGGACATTTTAAGTGTGTCTTGAAAGAACTTCTCAAGTTTCATTCGAGGCATTTGATCCTGGAATGTTCAGCAACTTTAAAGACATCTGTTTTTTTTTTTTTTTTCATTCTCTGGAACTTCATAATTATAATTATGTGTCAAGTCATTTGAGCAGAGAGATGAGGTTAATCTTGGCATCAGATATATTATTAAGGAGATTTCCTATCCATCTGAATTACAAACAGCATTTTATCATTATCTTAATTTATAACATATTGCATTTTCTTATAGAATCTTCGTAAAGAATGTTCAAAATTACCCGGACTGATCTGCGGTTCACCTTGGTTTTGTTTCCAAAGAGTTTAAGATCAAGCACAACTAATGTGGATGAAAAAGCTTAGCTCAATAGTTTGAGATTAAGTCAATTAATTGCTGGCTTTAAAATTCAGTGAACGATTAATTTCTTTACTGTATAAACTGCTCCATGAGACACTCAGAGGGAAATCCATAAAGGAGTTAATTTTTAAGGATTCCAGTGCCTCGAGCATCTTGGAGTTCAATGATTAGCAGGCGAGCACAGCGAGTAGGAGAATGGGCAGAATAATGGAGTACCATCCGGGCGCATCTGAACAGAGGAAAGTAGCAAGCGGAAAAGGAACACGAAAGCAAAGGAGGCCTGGCACATTTCAGCTGTGGGTCCACTTAGGGTTTCTAACCTAGGTCAGGCTGCTTGGGAGAATGGGTCTAGCACCACTCAGTTAGTTCTGATGCTAAAATCACCTTCCACGCAGAATTACAGATATGCTGTGAGAAGGTGGGATTGGTAATACTACAAACTCACATTTATTGAGTACTTTATGGGCCAGTTGTTATTCCAAGTGCTTTATATATATTAAATCACTTGATCCTAAAACAATGCAATGAGTTAGTACTATTATTAACCTCACTTTATAGACAACAACGTGGATGCATGGGAGTAAATGACTTGCCCCAAGGCTTGCTCTAGAACCCCCACTCTTACACATACACTCTAGTGGCTTTTTTAAGAAAATAGTATCATCACTGTATTTTAGTGCCTAGAGGATAATCCCTTTCCAAGTTTTCTGTAATTTCTTAGCGGTCCTGAGAAACTATCGAGACCATGGATCCTCAAGGCATTAGAAGACTTGAAATTGGCCTGAATAATTTGTCAGACATGCAGTTAAAATCATCTCTTTTTGAAATTTACATCATGATATCTACTGTACAAGAAAGTACACTTGAAATGAATAGACTAGAATACCCTAATTACTTTTCATTTCAAAATGTATAAGAATGCCCACCAATAAACAGCTAAAAATGCAAATAGTAAACTATTGTTCATTGTACCTGAACACAGAGTTTCAAAATTTTTATTGGATATGACACTAATAAGAAGATATTGCTAAGCCAAGTCTGAAATTTCTTCATGCACAGAGTGGACACTCAAAAAAGGATTGTTGAAAAAAGTGAGTCTAAAGTGAGCTGGTTTATGCCAACCTTTTGGAAAGATGACAAGATGTTCTCTATAGGTCTATGTTTTTAATGAAACTCGGCATTTATAATCAACCCATGCAATTTCCTCTGATCCTTGGAAATATACCTTCAGACCATACACCTTCAATTAAGTGTTTTTCTTTTTCCTTGATTTTGATGTGTCATGAGCAATCAGCTCCCAGAACATGCTATTACTTTATAATTACAGGTACAGTACTATGTTGCTGATTTAATAGTATGTTTCTCAGAAAGTACTGTCACCTTTCAAAAATTAGTGACTTGACTTTATCAAGAGCATTGGGCCGATTTCTCCTCTTACTCCAAATCTGGAGGGGTTGAACTGAGCCAAGATGAGCTCTGAGAAATGGTCCTATTGAGATTTGTTCTATTATAAAAGAAGTTTTCAATTCTGTATCTAATAGATTCAAATCATAAATGCTTTGGGGCCAACCAAGTGTGAGATACTGTTCTAAAAGCAGCCATGCATTGACTTAAGAAACATGCACAGGTAGAGTTACTTACCCAAATAAATGAAATAATACTTTCCTGTCTTCAGTATACAGTGAATTTGCAGTAATTCTTTTAAAATGTATAGGTTGAATATTATTGAATCTGTGCTTGGAAGGGAAACCCAAATACCATAGAGTCAGCAGTGATTTTAGTCCAGTGAATTCTGATTTTTGAGAAAGAGTAACATTCTACATTTGGCTGATATTTGCTAGGCGGAGACACTGATCTTCAATTCCCAAGAACTAAATTCAAGAATAAGTGTATTGAGACTTTATCAATAATCCAATTTGATGCAAAAGATATAAAAAATGTTATGGGAAGTATTCCAGGTATTAACCCAGTTTAGATGTCCAGGTATTCCATCAATCACGTGCAAGAACAGAGTCTCCACTATGTAATCCAAGGATACATAATATGTCCCTCTTTCTAAGAGTATATTATTGAGAAAACTAACTACGGAAGAGTAACATCAGCTTATCGGCCAGCCCCAAACTCTTGAAAAGCTTGCACAGTCATTGTTAAGCTCACTCTGTTGTGTAGCTGACATAGATGTGCCACTGATAATACAACCATGTTCTTTAAGACTGTTTTCACTGTCTATATAAAACCTAAGAAACAAAACCAAAAGTGAACATCACCAGAAATAGATGGTGGAACCGTCTGTGCTGAGTTAGCTCCCTTGTTCTGAAAGATGAGTTCTCTATGTCAGGAGCGAGAAGGGTAAAGAACGTAGAGCACGTTGTCGAGAATTTCAGTGCTAACATGTCGAGTAGTGTTGTATCCTTCTCATCTATCTTTATAAAGGGCAACTGTATGGAGAAAAAGACGTTTCTAAAATCTAGAAATCATTGTGAAATGTGGAAAGCAGATTAGTGGGTTTTGATTCAGTGAGATGATTCTTTCTAAAATGTGAGTAGAATGAGGAGAATACTTTTGAATAAGTTTGTATTTGCAAAGTATTTTGGGGAGATTTTGAGATGAAAGAGAATGTGAACATGACGTGGAACTGTCATTAGATGCTCCTATTATAGTAACATAAAGCAGGCTACAGACTGTTTTGTATTTACTAGTGGAGGAAATGCTGTTTATTACCAAGTTCATTTACTTCATTGAAGGTGAGTTTATCTGATTTCTCAATTTCAGTGCTTGTAGTTCACTGCCTTCAAATTAAGTCATGACCAATTTTCCTTCAGCTTTAAGTGCTTTCTCTTGGTTCAAATTCCAACTTAAATTTTGTCTTATATTCCTTGTCCTTAATTAAGTCACCTTATTGGAGGTAAAGGTAAGAAGTAAGACTATGTTTCAGCATCTCTAGTTCAAATCTTCAACTGATGCATGACATTTATTTTAAATTTATTTAAATATGATATTTAATTGGATATATAAAAATATTCTTAAAAATTAATAACTACTTGTTTGAAAGAAAATATATAGTAAAATTAATTTGCATCTACTTACTCATCTTGCATATTTCTGGTTCTATCACAAATGAACTAGTCTTATGAACTTGAGGAGGTATTTCATGTTTATGAGGTTACATTTTCCTATTTATAAAATGGGAATAATGGGATTATAGTGCATTAAGTCTCTTTTGTAGAACACTTTACTAAGAAGCTTTTTGGAACATTTTGGTACCACATCATTAACTCATAAGTTTTAAATATGGAGAGATAAATAAGTAGAGTTTTTCCTGAATAATACTTTATGCTATGTATTCTGAAATCATGAATAAATTTCATGGGAGGTCTGTGAGATGTCAGTAGCTATGTGGGTCAGGCATGTGTTGAGCATTTTTTCTCTAAATATGAGAAAGCAGTACAGTTCCAGTGAACTTTTAAGGAAATTGCCTCATAGAGAAGAGAAATTCACCATAGCCATAAACTTTGAAAGCAACCAAGTTACATTTCCCTCCATATGCATTCTTTCTAGCAAATAAACGGCATTCTGTTAAATAAAACAGTGGCATTAGAAGATATGGGATTAAATAATTTAAAAAATTTGTCAAGTGACTTTTAATGTATTTTCCACAGTTATACTAATGTAAGTTATATTGCTATAAAATAGTGATAAATTGCTATAAAAAATTGTGATGGTTAATTTTACGTCTCACCTTGACTGGTCTATGGGGCGCCCAGACATTTGGTCATACATTATTCCATGTGTGTTTGTGAGAGTTTTCCGATCAGCATTTGAATCAGTAGACTGAATAAAACAGACGCTTCCCCCAGTGTGGGGAGCCTCATCTAACCTGTTGAAGGCCTGAGTAGAATCAAAGGCTGAATATGAAAGAACTCGTTCTTTCTGTCTCAATGTCTTTGAACTGAGATTAGTCTTTCCCAGCCTTTGGACTAGACTCAGACTGTAACTTCAACTGTTGCCTCTCTTGGTTTTCAGACCCTTGGCTACAGACTGGAACTATACCATCAGCTCTTCTGGGTCCCCAACTTGCAGATCTGGGACTTCTCCACGTTCATAATCATATGAGCCAGTTCCTTTTAGTGTGTCTATATCTATATCTATATCTGTATCTATTTATCTATCATCTATATATCTCCCCTTGATTCTGTTTAGCTGGTGAGCTCATAGAAATGTCTAGCAGCATATATGCAATTTATTAATCTTTTGGGGATTATTTCAAAAAGTGGTCAGATATAGTTGATGCTCCAATAACTTTATAAACCTTTTTTTATTCTTTGGAAGAAAAATTATACAGTACCTCATTAATAATAATTGTGAGTAATATTTAATGGCACATTAGTTGTCTTTCTCATCATCTTAGTTACTTTGAGAAATTCTGTATGTTCTAAGATTCACAGTATTTTTCTGAAGTAGCTTATTGTATGATCATTACATAAATTAAGGTTGAAATTTCTAAATATCTAACCATAGGTTTTTTTTATTTGACTTTTATTTCTTCTTTTATGGTTCTAGAATAGAACAGGACTAAACTACTCTTGATTTGTTTCTGTGAGTTTTATCTTCACTTGAAGACGTGGAATGTCTTCCCAGATTTTTACTCAAAGGGCATTCAAAGTAAATTTCTACTCTAAGTAACTCTTCAATGTACGTCTCCAAACTTCCTACTAAATTATGTATGAAAAACTGGAAAAAAGATGCAAAGTTGCTGAAATATGGAAAATTAAGACCGGAAGAGCATAGAGTGCTTGATCATACCTGGGTGGGAGATGGGTTTCCATTAAACAGCAGAGTCCTGGAAGTATAAGAAGCATAATCACAGGTCTCTTCCAGCTATTTTCCTACAACAAAGGAGTTCTGTGTCCTGAAGAGCAATAGGATGACCCTTGCCCCCTTTCTCCCCGCATGGATGTGGTGTGGAGACTCCAGGGCAGTATCTCATAGCCGTGGACAGTCGCCCTTATGATGGGAAAGGGCTGCTTCTTAAGGTGCCAAGACACTCTCATAGCACACTCATCCGTACACTTCCCTGAAGTGTTATTGTTGTTTTTTAATTACAAGAGGTGTACTGGAGGTAACACTTGTGAAAGATGAAGGGGAGCAGTAGGATACAGGAAAAGCATTCAGACAGCATTAGGGACAACACCGCATTATCAGCTCTCCTTGGCATGACCTTCATATCTTCCAGTTTTCATAGGTCGGAAGTCCTGGCACAGCACTGCTGAGCCGGTTCTCTGCCGAGGGTCTCGGGACCGGAAACACGGTGTTGCAGGTTGAGGCTCTTACCTAGAGGCTCTGCGGAAGGCTTCCTTTCCAGGCTTTCAGGTTGTTGGCAAAAGCCAGCTTCTTGTGGTAGCAGGTCTTGTTTCCTTGCTGGCTGTCACCTGGGGGCACCCTTAGCTCACAAGGCCACACTCTGGTGCTTGAATCATCCTGCAGGTTTGGAACTGTAAATGCTCTGCAGGCAGAAGGACCTACAGAAGTACACTACAGAGTTCTTCTGTCCTCTATCTCTAGGGTGCCAGAGAATCAAGCAAAGCAGTTAGAAAAAGGTTCCATTTCAGTCCAGAAGAACAGGACCAGATGCATTTTTGTTAGACACAAATGTATAGCTGATAATCACAGATGTCAAGCACCCTTTCATCTGCCCAGATGTGAGAAGGTGAGTCAATTGGCACCTGGGAGTCCATGAGTGGCTTCAGAGGAAATGGATCCGTTGTCTGATGGCAAACACTCACTCTGAATGGCTCTGATTTAAGAATAGGAAGGAGGGAAAAGCAAAACCAACGACACAAATTCTAATAAAACGAAAAGGTAAAGAAAACATTACCCTGATACCCAAGAAGAATTTGGAAATGATTTCTTACAGAACTCTAAAACCACATGGGAAAATTGTTTGGCAGTCTCAGCATTAAGCACTAAGACATGGCCTCTATGAAGTTGCTTCAGTTTGCTACCAGAGAGAATTTAGTACAGGAAAACCAGTCTTTTAAGTAACATTAGACAGATGTGTATGTGTGCGTATATATAACATATACAACTGTATATATAAGTATCTTAATTTATAATGTAATATATACATGTGTGTGAATAGACAGCTAGACAGATAAAAGAAAAATACCCATAGGATTTCTTTTGCTGTTGTGTGTTGGTAAAAGTGTGTTCAATAACGTTGAACACCCATTTCTAATTCTTAAAAATTAATTCCTACAAAATAAGGTATAAAAGGGTCATTAATGTATTTTTTAAATTATCTTTAAAAAGAACCTATATTATATTTAATTAAAAAGAATGCTTGCTATTAGCCTTACTACCAACGTTGACATAGACTTCCATACCAAGGCAATAAAACATAATAGTGAAATAGGAGAAGGCAAGTTTTTGTTATTATTTGCAGACAATATGACTATTTAAATAGAAAACTCAAGGGAATCGTCTACAAAACTCTGAGAATTAATATTAAAGTTCATTACAGTGATTGGATACAAATGAAATGGCAGAGGTTGATAGTTTTTCTGTGCTGTAGCAATAACCAATTAGAGAACATGATGAGAAAAGGTACTATACACATAATAGCAATATCTTATTAAGAAATGTACATAATCTATATGAGGAGTATTAAAATATTTTCCTAAGCAATATAAATAAAAACTGCAATACAATAGGAACATAAACTGTATTTCCATAACAGAGTACTGGATTTTGTAAAATAGAAAAAATATTTTCAAATTAAGTATAGGAATAATAAAATGGTATTTGGGAGCATGATAAAATAATTCTAAAGTTTATTAGGGAGAAAAAACACGCAGAAATATATTTATGAACATTATTGGGAAAAATAAATCATGTGTTTAAATGTATTAAAGGAGGTGTTAAAATACATTGTTTTGCTAAAGCAATCTGTGGTTCTGGTTCACGAAATTACAGTGAGATTAGTAGAACAGATAGTACTTCAACACACTAAATATGTATATGTATAAGAATTATATCATGACAAAAAAAGAGTGCATCACAAATGAAATGATTTAAAAAAATACAGGTTTTTTAACAAAAGGCTTTAAGAGAACTGATTATTGAGTGAAAAACAGTTAGAGCCCTTCCCTGTATATATATATATATATATACACACACACATATATATGTGCACTAAATATACAATGTATACAATATATATGCTAAATAAACACTGTGTAAAAAAACTTGAATAACTAAATAATGAGGCTTTTAAAAACTAAAATAAAGCACAATTAAACTTTTTGAAAGTGATCTTGGGACAGGCAAATAGTTTCTACGGAGGGTCACTTGAACTGTGTCCTGAGACCCAGTAGCCCAATGGCATGCGCTATGAACAAAGGTGTCTATGGTGACATATACTCTGTACACACTGAACACTTTAGTTCCTCGTTGGAAATTCAATGCAGATTGACTTCAGAAAGACATGAAAAACATGGAAAACACTTAAAGGTATGTTTCTTTTTTTTTTATTAGGCCATATAATTTTATTTGTTTTACAAACCTTTCCCAAAACTTACTGTGTCAGAGATTAACATTTGGGAAGACTGATTTTAAGCATAAAAATAATGGTAGACATAATAATTTTATGCTGATGCCATGATGATGAAACAAATTGTTGAAAATATTTAAATAAAAAATTAGAATAGGTTATTATTATTACTGTATTCTAAAATACTTAAAAATCTAGATAAAAGGAGACACCCCCCAATACAAATAAAAGACATCGATGTTTTTGAAAGAAATATAAATGATCAATAAATATAGGACATTTTTCAATTCACTGATAATGAAAGAAAAATTTAAGCATCCATAAGGGACACCTCTAGTTTTCCTAGTACTTGGACAGGTATATATAAATCATTACAAATAACAAAATTATAATAATGTCATTTTGTATAATACCTCACTATGAGCCACTATGAAAAGTTCTTTAAGTGAATTATTTCATTTATTTGAAAGAAATCAGAATGCAAAAAATGTTAATAGTTAAGGAAGAGGGAAACTCTCATACATTTGGACCTGGTACTATAATTAGTCAAACTTACTAAGGTCTTTTGGCAACCAGTAGAAAGAGGATTAGAGTAATTTACATACTTTAATATAGTAAATCTTTAACATTACATTAAATTTGAAATAATACCAGAGTTAGAACAAAACTTACATATGAGGTTATTTAAGAAGATACAGTGTATGTCAGTGGAAAATTGGAATCACACTACCTGTAAGCTAATAAAGAAATGATTGCATAAATCATGGTATATTCACTTTCTAGAATATTCTGTAGTTATTCCAATGATATTTTCATAAACTATTGGCAAAAAAAAGAAGTGGGGAAGCAAAGTGAAAATTGAAATGTTGAAAATAGTGATCCACCCAATCACCAATCGATCAATCATCACAGATGTGTTAACAAATATTCAATATATTCATTATATTATTTATTGAAGGATTTATAGATTATTGAGGACATGGTCCCTGCCCATTGTAGTCTCCTACAGACAGAAAAGCCAGTTTTGACACTAACTAGAAGGAATCAAGGTGGTAACTCTGAACTCCAAGGGGAAAGTCAAATTGTAAAAATGGCAGCTTCCAATCTTTGGTGTAATAGTGAGGATAGAGAAAGTAATCCATCATTCTCGTAAATTGTAGTTACTTTTGAATAAGAGAGTTTCCCTCTTGGTGGCTAGAGGGTCTGTGTCAGTTTCTCTGGTATTACAGCAACGTTTTGTTCAACAGTGTGCCCATTGGGTAGAGAAGTATAAAAGATGGATAGTACTTGGGCCCCCATGTGGCTCTTGCAGAGGCCACAGAAACAAAGTGAGAAGAAAAAAATAATCACCTTAAGATACTCTGAAGTGTATATCCTGAACCAGATTAACAGGATACAGTTCTTGGAAGCTACAACAGACCAGCACTGAAGGGGAGGAGGTGGTGGACTGACCTGGCATTTTCTGCCCTTTTTTACTTTTAAGCAGCTTTATTGAGCTAAAAATTCACTTAATATAAATTTATAATTAAAATGTACATTCCCATGGCTTTAATATATTCACAGAGTTGTGCAACCATACCACATCCTGAGTTTTGAATATTTTCATTGTTGGGGACTTTAAAAACAAGTTTACTGGAATAATTTTTCAGAATCAAATTCTTCAACTACTGGTTGCATGTATTTATCAGAAGCAGTTTCATAAGTACTATTTTCAGTACATAAGCAGACAAAAGTAGTTTCTGTTCCTAATAAATATTTCTTTAACGTATTTATTAGCTAACAGAATTTGACTTATTTACACATTTATATTCCACAGTGTTACCAGTACACTGCTCACTCTAGTTTCGAACTCTATTCCCTCGGTTGGTGTGTAAGATCTTAAGGGTTGGGAATTTATAAATATGTATATACAAACAAAGGGTTGGGTATTTATAAATATGTATATACAAACATGGTTATTGATATTATTGATCTTCTGACAAGAAAGAAAAGGAACACTGCCCTAAAGTGTCTGCTATTTTCCACAATGTGCTTCCACTCTACAGACATTCCTTAAAAACTGGGTGACTTCTAACAGTAAACACAGCGAAAGCTTCAAAAAGAAGCAATCCACTCAGGGATGGCTTTCATGCTGGGAAGTGTTTCTTGGGTAACATTCTACATCTTGGACAATAATTTTGGGATTCAGGAGAATTATGGACAGAGTTAACTAGTAGAAAAGAATAAAATCAATCCACATATCTTTTTTTCTTCCCTCACAGAGTATAGGATTTAAAAATAGCCAACAATTAAGACCCATCAGAAATGGGTTGTTGTTGTAATTTTGTAATGAAGTCTGCTGATATGACTTCCAACTTTAATGCAAAGCAAAACTGGAGTCTCAGTGCTTGGCCACTGGGTGACACTGAAGGTAAAGGCCCTCAACACCTAGTCGTTCATAAAAGGTGTTATTTGCGGGTAATTGTGGAGATGGTGAGAAGAATGAATGAGGCAAATAACAGGTAGCATGTTATTGTTGCCTTCTGAAGGCAAGTATCTTTTCAATTTATAAGAAAATCAGTGTTAACTGAAAGATGTGTTAATCTTTTTTGAAAAGGAAAAAGAAAATTTAGCACCAAAAATATCACTGTTTTGCCTGAAAGAATTTCTCTACCCTTGGTGTTTTATCCAGGAGGGACTGAGTCCCTAAACTTCAATCCAGGTGTTGCTATTTATTTCCAATAGCCTTAGGCAAAGATACTTAACCTCCATGCCTCATTTTCTCCATCTGTAGAATGGCAGTAATGATACTTACCTGTCTTTCAGGAGTGTTATGAGGCTTAATTAGTTGCTTGTGAAGTACTTGGCAGATGAAGAACTCAGTGTAAATGCTAACTACCATTATTATTATGGCAATTTTATGTTCTGTGCATCATTGTATTTCTTCTTTTCAAAATATTGCAATTTTCCATCTGTCATTTGTATTTCATCAAACAAAAGCTAATTTCTTTGATTTTTTTTTGAATTGCCTTGCTAAGAAATGTATCTAAATAAGAGTCTCAAAACTTTATAAGAAGTACCCAAGTGCTTTCTCTCGACTCATTGTCACTAAGCAACATGTTACACAGTCTGTGTACAACTATTTTCAGAAATGCTCATGGCCCTGTAAATATTATAATGCCAAAAATTAATGAAAATAGAGGATATTATGCTAAGTGAAAAAAGTCAGGCAAATACCATATGATGTCCCTTATATATGGAAGCTAAAAAGCAAAAGAAATGACCAAACCAAACAAATAGACTCATAAACAGACTGGTGGAAGATGGGTAAAGTAGGTAAAGGGGAAACAAATTAGTGAAAATGTTTGATATCGTGATCTCAGCAATGGTTACATGAGTGTATACACATGGCAAAATCCATCAGGCTGTATGCTAAGATTTATACGTTTTATTGTATGTACTGCGATAAACTTAAAAAAACCTTTTTATTCTATAATAGTGAAAAGCCATTTGAGGTGATGCTGACTTTTGCCTCATTCTCTTCACTTCCTCTCTCCCTGTTTCCTTCTTTCCTTGCCCTCATTTTAAAAAATATATAGTCAAATAGAGCAACTTAATGTGGACTGGATCTGAATTCCCACTTTTTCCTCTCATGTTTAGGTCCTGGCTCACTTTGCCTATTTGCCTTTTTTTTAAACACCATTTTTCCAATCCTGTTTCCCTTCTGTTTGGGGCTACTTCACTACAGCCAACGATAAATGGTGAGCAACAAATAAAGACACATTACAGTGGGTCTGAACACAATTGTCTTGCAATCCATGCATTTGATAAATGTCCTGTTTCAGCTAAAAAAGATGTATAACGTTTCCCTTATACTAAATTTAGTGGTGAAAATCTTTAATAACTAAAACTGACTATAATTTCCTCCTTTCGACTGTTCTATTTCAAGGTCTCATAAATCCTTTTTATTGATTAGTTTTACACAGAATGCTGTAGAACTCTAAACACAAGAAATTAAACTGAATGGCAGGTGGATTTTTTTCATGGTCTTTTAGCTCACCCAGCAAAAAAGGAATTTTAATGTAAGGGTTGACTTTGTGAGCATTTCTTCTTTTTTTTTTATAATTCTGCTAATAGGTGTATAATTTCATGTCACTTTGTTTTTATTCTGAATTTAATGGCAGAAAAGAATAAAAACTTAAAACATATTTTTGCATTTTAAAGAGTATCATCTGAATTCACATGTTGATATACATTATCTCATACGGAGAAATAATGAACTTCTTTGTCAAAATGATTGGCATATAATTATTAAACTGGCTTTTGAATAGCATGTCAAGGAAGCCTTCATGGAAATTTGAGAATGGATTTTCCACCTTTCTTGTAGATGGAAAAAAACATGTTAGCTTTTGATCTAGGTAATTAATACATTTTTCCAAGAATATCTTTAATGGGAAAAATATTTTCTATTAACATCTAAAATAACATTCACACAATATGACATAAATAGCTAAAAGTTTTATGCCCACTAAAAGGGATTATATGTTTTTGGAAGCAGTTTTTAGCTCCTTTAAGCATATTATGCTTAGAGATTCTGTTACTATTTTTGTTTTTTTGTCCTTCAATTGAGGGACAAGAGGAAAAGAACAGGTGCAACACCTCTGGGGACTCATTTCCTTTACTGGTTGGGTGTTAACATTCCTAAATCACTCTCTTCAGAGGCTTTTCACTCCCAGCCAAAACCGTGGGGCCCAGAACATGGAGGTAAGAGGCCTTAGAGATCTCGTGTCTCATGGCCAGTGAGAAAACACATGGACAGAAACTGCGTGACCAAGAGTGACTCTGAGAACAGAATGGGCAAGAGTTGCCTGGAATGCTTAGAACCATCGATGAACTTGACTTGGGAGGCACCCAGAGGTCCCTTACTTGGAGATCATGCGACCCAAACTCAGGACGAGGAACTTCAGGAGCAGAGGCGCAAGAGAAGTCACGTCTTGAGAAGCAGATAGAACAAAAGAATGAGAAGTAAGTACCGTGGCACTAATTCGGCAATTATGAAATGTGGAAAGAAAACCTAGGAGAGAAACTTACAGCATATAAAAAAACTAAACAATTTTAAGAACACTCAGCTGGAAGAAAGAGAAAGCCTAGTGGCAGTGATGAAGAAGTTAAGGAGGAAAATGTGCTGCTGTTGAACCTTTTTCAAACCAGAGTAGGGAATATTAAGGTAGTTGAAGGAGGCATCATCTCTTCAGAAACTCTGTATGGGCCACGGAGAGCACATCATGTGAGGTCAGCCCCGGACAGGCCCTTGGCTCTCCTGCGCCATGGAAACATTTGAAGGAGCATCTGTAAAGTGGAAATCCCATCCGTGCTAGGCCTCCTGCAATTACTGATAGGCGGTGTCTACGAACTGCTAAGTCACATACAGGGAGTGCTTGCTTCTTTGATAATTCCTTTGCTTTCAGAGTCTCAGATTAAATAACTTGGTCCACATGACACTTGGCACTCAGCTCAACACTTGGTGTTGACCCAATAGCCTAGATACAGAGACCCTAGAAAGATGGTGCCAACCCATCTGTGACAAGTCCTCTAGTCCCCAAACCAGCACTGGAGCAGGCACTAGACATTGACTAAGCACAATAATCTGGGCTTGTTGCTCAAGAATCTGTTTATGATAGAATAACCTCAATGAGTAGACAGATATAAAATTACCTATGATGGTGTTTGAAAATGAACACACTATTATTATCATTGTTGCTACTATTATTATAATTATTATACTCTAGTAAATTTACCAATTTTCTTCAAGTTAAAGCATCACAGTTTCTTATAGTATTTTTTTCTTCATCACTATGAACACTTTAAAATACTAAGGATGATAGCTCCGGTTAGTATTGGAACACTGAGTTGAAAGTTATCCAACACTTCCCAGTTTCCAAACTAGAGCGAATGTGATCAATGGCCTGCTTTTATGATTGTCTGTTAGTATATTATTGTGGACTATCTTTGCTTAAGAATGTCTTACTCACTGTCAGTAAGGCTTTAAAGCAACAGTTCTTTAACAGACGGGAGATTCTGCCTCCCAAGGGACATTGGGAAATGTCTGCTACATTTTTGATTGTCACAACTGAGGGTGGGGTGAGGGTGTGAGGCTGGAGGGGGGCTGCTACTGGCATCTAGTAGGTGGATCCTGGCATGCATCAGACAGCCTCTCACAACAAAGAATCATCTGGGCCCCAAATCAGTAATGCTGAAGTTGAGAAACCCTACTTAAAATATGAGCACTGCTTAAGGTCTTCTGTTTAGGAAGCCAGTCCTAGAAGGCACTCACTATGAGCTGATCTTAACAATCAATTTTTGTTTTTAAAAATACAATACACAGTGGAATATTACTCAGCCATAAGAAGAAAACAAATCCTATCTTTTGCAGCAACGTGGAAGGAGCTAGAGGGTATTATGCTCAGTGAAATAAGCAGGATGGAGAAAGACAAGTATCAAATGATTTCACTCATCTGTGGAGTATAAGAACAAATAAAAAAACTGAAGGAACAAAACAGCAGCAGACTCACAGAACCCAAGAATGGACTAACAGTTACCAAAAGGAAAGGGCCTGGGGAGGATGGGTGGGAAGGGAGGGATAAGGGGAAAAGGGGTATTACAATTAGCACACATAATGTAGGGGGTGGGGCATGGGGAAGGCTTTACAACACAGAGAAGACAAGTAGTGATTCTACAACATCTTACTACGCTGATGGACAGTGACTATAATGGGGTATGCAGTGGGGGCTTGATGATGGGGGGAGTCTAGTAACCATAATGTTGCTCATGTAATTGTAGATTAATGATACTAAAAAAAAATACAATTGTAAAAACATATGTCAGGGAAGAGTTATGTCCAAGTTTTCAAATAATAATTTTCATTGCTGCATTTAGAGAAATGATGAAGCTTACTTGAACATTCAGAGCCTCATAGGCCATCAGATGTGTGTGTGTGTTTTACTTCAAATTAATTCATTAATTCATTATTTCTTCTATTAGTTAAGTTATTTTACTGAGAGGAGGACTGGCTAGCAAATATGCATTTATCTGGCAACAGGACAATATGGAATCCATCCCTTTGTTTATCACCTCATCTCTGTATAACCAGCAGCAAAACTACAGACCTAAATAAAATCCTAAATATCATTCTTGCCACCTACACATTAAAAAAAATGGAACTAAAGATTTTAAAAAATGGTTTAAATACTCCTGTGCATCCTGTGGATTCACAGAAGTCACAGGCACAAGCACTAAACACGGTTACTCTCTGTGCTTCTCAAAGGCCTGTTTAACACTCTCACTGCGTGTAAGGCACCTGAGCAGTTGCCGGCCTATTCTGACTGCACCCTTTGGCTGATTTTGAGTGTGTAAGTAATCAGCCATGTGTGCACCTTTCACAGGGCAATGTGATTGACAAAAACTTGGAAGTAATCTTTGGCTCAACCTCCCTTCTCTGTGAACAAAGAGTGGCTTATCAGATCATCAGAAGTTATAAGCATAAGATCTCTGCTTTGCCCTCCATTTTACCCTTAGGTAAAGAGCTTGAATTTTTAGTTAGGTGCTACTGTTTGCACGAAACATAATTTTCCCTAAGACAGGATAAATGTGCATGTATCAGTTGTCAGTTTAGAAACACATAGCATACCCCAAATGAAGTCCCATCACCCCCTTCAGAGTGAAAAGCTGTATCCTGTTGGGTGACTCTTACCGACAGAGCTACTCATGTTGAGAGAGAGAAAAAAGGCAACAGAGGAAAATAACCCTCACAATTGCACAAAGGACGACTTTAGAGGAGTCCTTCAGACACTGAGAATCAGCCCAATGCTCCTGCCCGTCATTATTGAGACATCTGTATTCACTTCACACTGACCCAGACGCTAATCAGCCAGGAAGTGCAACAAGCGCCAGCAAAAAGTATACAAAGATAAAGTACCAAACGGTATGAATATTAAAATCATAAATACAATAAAACAAGATAATGAGTGTCCTCAATTATAATAAAGCTAAAGCCCAATTAAAACATAATCACTGACTTATTATTCAGAATTTTTTTAGAGATCATATTTAGCTGATTTGTTACACTCATTTCCCTTTAAAAGATTTCATCATCACTCTCTTTTCTTTTGCATATCCACTTTAAGAAGATTCATTTATCCATCTAATTGAATAATTAGGCTTTTTTTGATTAATTGTTTTAAATAGTTTCATGTCATGGGTATCTTCTCCCTGAAATGCTTTTATATTATCTTCTGTGCCTTGGTGTTCCTGCTATAAATTATAAGTAATAACATCTTTTCACCTCCGCCTCTGGCACATGCAAAGAGGACTGGGTTTGGTTGGGGTATTTCCTACTGGCTTTCCTCTGCATCCCTGTTTTTGTGTCTGGCTCTCACAGCAGCAAGTATTTCTGAGCTTCATCATATGTGATCATTTTAAACAACTAAGCTATAAAGCAACAGTGGTCCTCTGCTTTCTTATGTTCATCCCTGCCACTGCATACAAGATGCATAGCTTCAAAGGTTTCCCCAGGGGTCCGAGCCCAGCAGAAAATCCTGATTATAAGTGACATTTGAGTGGATTTTTAGAATTAGTTTATTAACAATTATATCCTTCCCAAGGCTCTTTATTAACAGTATCAAGACAGTCACCAGGACAGAACTCAATGCTGCTGTGTTAGCTTGGCATGTAAGCAATTTCCCCCAAGGGAAGTGATCTCAAAGATTCCCTGAAGGTCAGTTTGGGGTGTTAATACCACCTTCTGAGATGTGAGAGTCTGGACCATGGAGGCCAGTCTGGGGGGGCGCGGTAGCGGTGCTTCCCTTTGTGATGGCCATCTTGCTTTTTCCTCAGGATCAGGCATTTCCATTTAGGAAATGAGACAGGCAAGTCTACCTGCCACGGCTTGACTGCAGCGTATCTTCGACATGCTCAACGCACTCATCCCACTGGTACAAAAGAAGCCTGAAGTGAAGCATTTCTGTCACCCTGAATAAAAACTAGGTCACTGCTTGTCCCTAAAAGTGATTTAATCGACTCTTAATCTTTTAGAATATTCCTTGAATATTGCTCTTTTACCAACAGACGGGTGCGTTTGTAATTGCCACTTCAATATCAACAATTCATATGTGACGATTTTATAAATTTGTCATTAGTGGCATCATTTCAGCTTCTCTTAGGGGCTGGTAACTGAGACGTCTCAAATAGCGTTGTGCTCAGGTTGAGAGCATGATACAAGGTCTGTTCTAATTTCAGGAGGAAGTCATGTCTGCCCAGAAGGGAAATGCAACCAGGTGAGGCCTTTTATGAATCTGGATTAGAACATCTAGTTTGGATTAAATCAAAATGGAATTGAGCTATTAACACTCCAGGAGGAGGGAAGAAAAACAGCATTCTTCCCCAGTGTTTTATCAGTAATCATGCCATTGGGGAACACATAGGGGAGTAGCATGATTATTTTTTTAAAAAAGCATCTTTGATTACAGTGCACAATTATGGCCATTTCAGATATTGATTAACCTGGTTTTTTTAAGGTAATAACTATGTTGCCATTTGATTTCTAAGAAAAGAGCGCATTTTCTTTTAAGGGCTTGTAATATAGAAGATTATGGATAAGTCAAGTATCAGGACAAGGTGATTACTTAACATCTGTGACCAAGTAAAAGGCTAAGGGAGAAAATCAACCAACATCTGCACCGTCAGTAAAATACTTGGGGGAAAAAAACACAAGTGAAGTGTGATTAATCACCATGGATGTATGATTGAGTCAATTGACTGTTACTTTTTCATGATGATTAATCAGCTACAAAAATTATAATTGTCCCACTTCTAGTGGCTGCATGCTGTGCCCGATGACATCAGCTGGGGCTATAGATACTCAATGTGTGGTTTTCAAAAGAATATGCAAATATGGCTGGGTAAGGAGGGGTGGGGCTTCAACTCCATTGTAAGAAACACCACGAGTCCTTGCCCTTCTATTATGGCTGGAGTTTTCTTAGCAGCTTTCAGAGAGGGCAGTTCTTGTGCTATTATGCCTGTTTCATAACCTCATCACCACCACAAGGGGAAATTAGAGAGACCCATTTCAGCAAATTGGCCATTGTGATCTTGTTCAGGAGATGATCAGATCCTCAGTGATTTATTTTCTTCCTTTCCACTGATTTCTTTTGTGATTAGTACAGAACAGTGACATAAATATATGTACAAGGAATGATACTCTGTGGCAGGGGGTGGCTGGGGACCTGGGCTTTCAGTTCTTTTGCACATTAGATTCCTTTGGCACATTGTGGAGCAAGCCGAAGGAATAGGAGTTAATGATCTCCAGCAGGATTTATCAGGGAATATTTGGTTACTAGCCATGGCCATGTGGCAAAGTGCAATCAACAAAACAGGCCTGCTAAGCGTGAAGATGTTTGTGAACACCACTTTCCACAACATTCTGAAAACTTCGAAGCTGTAATATGTCTTTGTCGTTGTCTCTGTTCCTTCCAGACGCCACTGAGAATCACCTGATAAAGCATGAAGCTCAGCACCCATGTTTCTCTACAGGTTGCGTTCTTCTGGGACCACTGGGAATGTTCTGATACTGTTGAATAAAGCTCTTCATCATTCTACCAGATCCACTCTGCTTGTAAATGCATTATTATCTTACATTCATAGTTCACTTGAAAGTATTAAGATTTAATAACAATAACCTGATTGATGAATTATCCCAAAGCCCTTGAGATCCAAATACACACATATGTGCTCTGCAGAAGGGCAACACAGGGCAAGAACCCCAATTCTTCATGTATTCATATTTCGCCTTCGCTTTCACCCTTAGAAACCAAACTACTTTCAGAAAATATAGGCCATTTAAGGCATGAAATTCAGGCTCATATTTAGACTTTCAAAACGGGCTGATTTCTTTTTTAAAATCCTTAGAGATAACATCTTTAGAGAAAAAAAAATCATCTTTCACATTCATTAAAAAATAGAGGGGGATTTCAAATTTCTTCCCAGCTAGTTCTAAGCAGGCAATACCTTTCCGAGCTTTCAGCTGTACATAAAGTTCTCACTAATGATCTGTAATGAAGTGCTTCTTTTTGCACATCCAGCATTTTCCCTTTAAAGTTCAAGAAATAGCACAAATTTGCCAACACTATTCCCCTTTTAACACATTGACTTCAGCTCTGAACCAAAGCACTAACATGGCTAGAAAAAAATAGAGAATGACTTTTCTACTTGTGGGTCTTAGCGTATCTGCCTATTTCAATGCATAAGACATAGCCTTATGTTTTGTTTTTAGATTCCACTGAAAAGTGGCTGGTCATTACATTGGGGGAGGGGTTGGGGTGGGTGGGTGGAGTAAGGGGGATAAAGAGGCATAAAAATCTCAATCATCATATAAGTTGGTTACGGGGATGGAAGTGCAGCGTGGAGAATATAATCGGTGGTTCTGTACCATTTTCCTGTGTTAACAGACAGTAACTGCAATAGTTGGGATGAAGAATTAATAATGTGTGTAGCTGTTGAATCACTGTGTTGTATACATGAAGCCAATATAATATTGTATAGCAACTATACTTCAATGAAGTAAATAAATAAAAGACACAGCCTTATGAACATGTATCACCCCCAATTTTTTTCATTTTAAATAGGAATTAGTTAAGTTCTTATATACACATGTTCTCCAAACCCATAGAGGCCTTCAATTTTATTAATATGAATCACTGAAGTCTCTCTAAGTTCTTATATTTAGATAAGAAAGAGAAACGTGGGAGCCCCAGTCTCTTGAGCTTTCTCTAGGTACCTACTAATTGTTAATTATTAGAGACTAACTAAGTCACTGAAGTGAGTCATTTGGCTGGTGTCTCAAATGCTGTCATTTACTACTACACAAATCAGCCTGGTGATAGAGTGTCTTTAAATTAGGTTACAACCATGCAGTTATTGGACAGGGAGTAATTGATAAAACCATTAGTAACACTTGTAGAGATAACAGCTAGCAAAATCATGCAACCATAATTATTCCTAATGGATACATGCTATAAATTGTGGCAAGAAAAAATCTTGCATTATCTTTCAATCAAATCTGACAGTCCTGGAAGATTACTGTAGACTAAAATGCTTGTGTGTGAGAAAGTGACCTATCAGAATTTCTGCCTTTTCTTATCCTTCTTTCCTATCAAATTATGGGGTTTTCTTTTGTAGTTTATTCCTCTGATAGGTTTCAGTGTAAGTAGTATACAGGTCTCTTACTAGTTTTCTTTTGTGGGTTTTAAAATTTATATATTTTTTCAACCACACATAAAACACTGAAAGACATTTCATAATGTAACATGGAGATATTATTTTAAAGAAAAGAATTCTAAATTATGGTCTATTTTTCAGCAGCAAAGCTTAATACTTGGCAAAATGTAACTTTTCTCCAAATTTCCCTGTCAATATTCATTTTAGCAAAGAAAGATCACCAGTTGTAATAAAAATAATGCAATTGTTGACTCTCTTTCTCCAAAAAGATATATCTCTATGAAGGAAACACAGAGAGAAGTCCAAACTTTAACAAAGGTTTCTTACTCTACTGACACGCTCTGGGATATAGTATTCTCGAGACATATGAACATAGCCAGCAGTAAGTATGGAAAACATGCTTACATGTTTGTTGAGTGCAGTATTGTTTAAATGTATAAGTAAAAACTCCACATTTTTCATTTATTTTGTTGGTATGATTGGCATTGTAGATTGGATAAAATCTTTCAAAAGATGTAAGCAGCTTTCTGTATCTCTTCCCTGTTTCCTTATATCAAGAGGTTTCAATTTGTAAAGAAGTAGTGATTTACTACTTAAACTTTTCAAGAATCAGAGGTATACAGTATTTAATTTTCTCAAATTAAAAAAAAAAAAAACCTTAGTTCAGACAAAGGAATCTCTGTATCCCAGGTCTCATAGGCCCTGGTCAGTGTTATTTTCTATCTAGTCACAAAATTATGGGTACTCTTATACATGAAATAGACTCTACAGGATCTTGTACATGAAAAGTGTCTAAAATAGGTTAGTTGATTCTAATGTATAAACATATTAACAAATAATGTGTTTCCTACAAATAAAATAAAATTTAAAATTGTGTAAAGATGGAGATAAATATGTGGCACCTTTACTTTCTGTTAAAACTGGGTCTTGAGGAAGGCCTTGGAGGGGAAAGAGTTAAATAAGCCATAAATTATCAACACCCATGCACACACATGTGTGTGTGCATAGCTGCTGGTTAATTCACTCCAATTTTTCCACTTCTCCCACATAATTTTTTGAGGAAATAGTAGGCTTGGCTAGTTAGTATTGCCCTTTTCAAACAGGACTAACTCACAAAAAGAATCTCTCAGGTGATTCTAGATTCATACTCTCAAAAGAAGGGAGAGGACAAGTATAGGTAAAGAAATGTATACAAAATAAAAGAATAACTCCAGTAAATAATAAGTTTCATACAAACATTTTTCTTTATTCTCATAAATTAAGGAGGAAATTGATACTGAAATAAAAGCTAAATGAGATATAAAAGCAAAAAGAAGCAATGATAACACATAAGCTAACAGAGCTCAGAAGAGATATGACAAGCAATAACATCATTCATAAATTAAAAATGAAAAATGAGGCATAAAGAAACATGATCCTACAAACAGTTCTGTGCAATTTAGGCTTGAAAAAAATTACATAAGACTGAATATAGAAGAGTAAAGGGGAAAAAGCGATTAAAAGGAACATTATTGATATCGGAGAAAGTTAAAGACTTCCCATGCATACATACTCATGTTTCTAAAGAAGATAATAAAGCAAGTAGAACAGAAACAACAGTCAAAGTTGCAATGGAATAAAAGTTTCCCTAAAAAAAAAAGAAAACAGGAAATGGAAAATTTGAATGTCACATGAGATTTTGGGTGGGAAATGCACATATTTAAAATACAATCAGTTATATCTTAATAAGTGTATTTAACTGCAAAGGTAAAAAAATGTCATGCTATAGGAATATAATCAGAAATATTAAATAATCTATGAAAGCAATAGCAAAAAGTGTCCACAGGCACATTAAATTTCCAAAGACAATATAGCATACTGAACAAATAACTTAAAAAGCTGGCCCCAAAATATTATGGCCAAATGGTGGCATATGCATAAAAACATCAGAAAGATGTTTTTCTAAGCCTGTTGGTACGCAAGAAATAAGAAACCTAGAGGCCTGTTTGAAAATAACTATTTAATGAAAATATCCAGCCATGAATCAAAATAAAAAACTTGAGAATGAGGAAACTTTGGAGTGAAGTAACTGTTAGAAATTATGTCTATAGAGCTAACGGGAAACTTGGACATTAAAAAAATAATATAGCTAGCCAAAAATGGAAGGTTGTCAGAAAGGGGAGATGGAAACAAAATGTCTGGCTACTCATTTTCCTTATGTAAGGTTGTTGGAAAAAGATGTTAGGTTATTCAGAGTGAGAATGTATACTTGAAGGCAGTTAAATCAGTGAGTATGGTTCTATTCATTTTTGTCATTCATTCAACAAAAAAGCTATTGAGCAAGTTCTTTTTATTTGCACTCTTCTAGGTACTAAAGTCAATCCAGATTAAAATCTTTTCTGTGTGCTTAAAAAGTGTGTGGGGCGAGGGGGTGTAAAAACAATATCAAAAATCCTACATAATGAACTTAAGACAAAACATCTGTTGCAGTAAAATAGATGGAATGCATTTACTTATAAAGAGTATTGCTGGATTGCATAACATAATTCAGTTTTATTCCGTTTATAAAATACAAAACTAACAGAACATCTGAAATAAGTAGAAAGTAGAAGGAACAAAAACAAAAAAAAAGCAGCAGAAGAAGAGGACAAAGGGAGAGAAAGTCAGAGACTCACCTTCTAAAATGGTTTAAGTATATGAAAATACATAATAAAAGACCAACCTTGCAATGATAAGCAGTATAAGTCACAATAAAAACCCAAATGTAATAAATATGTAGTAAATGACATAGCATCAAAATGTATGAAGTGAAAATAACAAAATTATAAGGAATTACAAGACCACATGTCATCCCCTAGCAAACCAAAGTGGATGACAAAATAGGTGTAACTATCAAGATCTACAAGGAGTTATTGGGCAGTAGGGATAACTCTGTACTTGAAAATAGTTTTCAAATACAAATGTTATTTAAATATTAGGTCATAAAGAAAAACGCAATTAAAAAATGTAGAACTAATATTGATGACATTCTATGACTGCAATGTGGTAAAACTTGAAATTAGTAATAAAACCATAGGCAAAATCCCAATAACTTACAAAATTTGAAATATAAAGTCTCTTTAAAAACTAAAAAGAAGAAACTACATACTAACTTGGATACTACACAAAAAATAAAATTCTACAAACAGACTATAGCTGAACCCGTAACATATGGCCAAGGCTATATTCAGATCTGGAGCATTAATATTCAGGAAATAGGGAAAGATAATTAGAAAAGAAGGAAAGACTTAATGAGATAAAAGAAAAAGATAAACAGAGAATGTTGATTGTGAAATAAATTAAAAAAAGCTTATCCTCTGGAAAAGAGAAAAAGAATATCGATAAATCAATAACTAGCCAAAGAAAAAATTAGGAGTGACTTAAATACAGAGAAAACATACATTAGAAATAAAGATTTCTATATAACCAGATAACGTTTTGCCCAATCTTATGCAAATATGTTTCAAAACCTTTGGAAGCAAGTACATTTCAGAAATTATTAATTAGCAAAAATTGAGAATGACCATTGTCTTATGTGGAATAATACTCAGATACATTTTCTCTCCATCTCATCAGTGTTCTTACTCATGATGGTTAAGGCACCAAAATGTATCTTAAACTCTGTGCAGCAAGGTCACACTGAGAGCTACAGTTTTCTCCAAGTAGACCGACCAGCAATGCCGGTCGGATAAAAGAAGGGTGAACAGAGTGCTCCAGCCTGACAGTGTCTTTCTTTTTGTTTTATTGAATAACTACTACTAGGAAAACTCTCCAAGGCTTTTAGAAATATTTTTCTGTTCTATGTAGATCTTCATAACAAAGCAATAAATTTAGAAAGGAAAATAAACAAAGAAAAAACAAAAAAGCCCCAAATGTCATACTAGGTGCTGTAAGGTTTCCCCTTCATTCACACCTATGCATTAATTAGAACTTACGTACTTTTCCTTCTTTTCAAAAAGAATGTTTGAGGGCTCGTTTTATAGATAACTTAAAATACTAATCCTTTGCCTTACAAACAAATAGATGGTGCTGACTTCATCCCTTACAAATTAAGGTATTTCTTCCATCTGCCCCCATGTCCTTCCTTTTATAAGCTCCTTTCTTTCTAATGCCCATGTATGTCATTGCTTGCAAGTCTGCAAGATTTATACTGGAAAATATCACTGTAATTTTCAACTGATAATGTAATTATCTTTTTTTGTTTGTTTGGTGTTTCGTGCTCTATCAACAATAGAATTATAAACAAGATCACATAAAAATTTATGTCATTTAACCTAAATGTAACAATATCACGCTTATGAACTTTAAGTGTCCATAAGACAAGCAGTTCTGTAGATTCAATTATGGTGAATTTCATGTTTTTTTATAAAGATACTTAAAAAAATTAATGAAATAGGAACCACCACTGGTCAAATTCACCCTCCAGATCCATGGGTATATAATTAGCCAGCATCATTTATGGAGTGTTACTGTGGTCTGGCCATGGGTGCACTGAGGGAAGATAAACAGGTACACGGCCTCTGACACAGAGACTGTAGCAGCTGTTAAGAGGGACGAACAATCAAGGACACGACTTTAAAACTCTTACGAAGCTCACATAGAATAAAATTAATATACATACTGCATTTTGAGCAACAAAATACAGGAGAGATGGAATGAAGTAGGGTGAATCAAGCGAAGTTTCTGGTACTGGTTAAGTGTTCAATGGTTGAAAGATATGGAAAAATTATTTAGGAAGAAATATTGCAAATGTGATGTTCAAAGGTGCATTTGGTTTTTCTTTTTTGTTGTCAATTCAGGATTTGTACAAATCCACATCCATTAGCAAACTAAGTACAAAACCAGCTGATCCACTCTTTATATTTACTTACTTGGGAAATCTCAGAGCAGTAATCTCGTGGCAGAAGAAAAAAAAAACCATTTCAAATATGTTTCCATAGCATAAAAGTCCTAACATATTGCCTTTTAACTGATCATTTTGATGTATTTTATGACCATTAACTTGTTAATTCTCAGTATGCCCCTTTGAGAAAGATAGAAGAGGGAATTATTATAACCCCAGTTTATTAGTCAGAGAGTGAATCAGAAAAAGGTGAAGCAACTCATATCGGGTCACACAATTGGTTAGCAGCAAAGGCGAAAAATGAACCATGTCCAAAGTCCCCAGCCATAGGCAACTGTGGCTGCCTTCAAAACATCAATCAGTGAACATATTATGTTTTTTTAATGACATGTTAATGGTTTAAAAAAAAAAAACACCTCTCTCCTGATTTCGAATATAAACTGATATGTGAATATCACAAATTAAGTCAGTTAAATTAGTTCCAGTGAAACCCTTTGTCCTTTAAATGAAAAATTAACCAACCTGGTCCGTACATCAGAGCCAGACTGGCTTTAATACACTCAAATTCATATAAACCTCACACTTCCCTGGAGAAAGTTGAGTGTCTAAAGATTTAATTCAAGTTCCAAGGTCAAGCTAAATAGATCTGAATTTCTTCTTAAAATGAGAGTTTCATTCCAATAAGTATCTGACTTCAATTTGCTGCTTCTTCTCATATTGGGATGGCACGGCCCAGGTCACCGAAGAAAGATCAAATCACACAGAACCGTGGAGGAATGCCCTAGAAAGGTTATTCTTCCACTGGTCAGGCAAGGGGCAAATAAGTAATCAAGTGGGCAGAGCTCTTCAAAAAGAAGAGGCCTAGGCGACAGCTTGTGGTCTGCTTTGCGTGGAGAAACTTGGATGAAGGGTGCCCTACCTTGCTCTCCAGAGGCTTTCAGTAAACACGACAGCTTTGATTCTATTTTGTGGGCTTGAAAGCTTGTTGAATATGTGACAAAATAAAGCTATTCATAAATTAAATAAGTGAAAAAAACCAACACTTTGTTATTCAGCTTTTTTTAATGCCATATTCGAAGAGATCAGAAATCCTAAAGTGTGAACATGTATGAAAAATTTCACAAGAATCCCTAATAGATAAGCACGCTTCATTTGGCCAAGGTACCCTCTAACACCAGGCTTTGTTTTTGTTTTGTTGCTCTTTGTATCTTTTTATAGTTTGTTTGTTTAAATTAATCCCACATTGTTTGGAAGCATTCTAATAATGCAAATGGCTACAGTCTCTAGGTTTGTAATCATTTTTCTTTTATAGATTTGAGGCAGTGGGTGATTTTCTTCATTTTTCATTAACATTTCATTCTAAATATCACGATTATTAGAGATAAGAGGAAAAGTGCTGAATCGATAGGAATCATGTTTTGTTGAAATTTCTAGCCAAGTGTGGTCCTTCAGTGTACTCAAAACCGTTCCATAACAGTGATAACAATGTATGTTTTAGTGATAAAAAAGGCAATTTTCAAGAACTTCATCAGTGAAGTAGTGCCATATTTTTAACATAACCTGAGAGAAGACCTTACTAAATTGAAGGAAATAATGAATCTCAATTAACAGCATAATTTTTAATCAACCTTTTAAAAAGAACATTTAAAAGCATAACTTAAAAATAGCAGTCTTGATTTTGTTAGTGAGAAAATCAGAACTTTAAAGTACATTTTAGGGAGACATCCAATCTTAGAAATGCAGGATAACTTTTGCGTAGAACTTTAGAAAGTGATTTCAAAGACAAGCGTATCTAGATAATTAGAGCATATGTAGAGGAACGTGAGACCTCGCTGGCTCTCTTCGGAGACCATGTCAAACTAAAGAAATTGCAGAAGACATTGCGGCACTTGAAAATGTGGCAAGGTTGAAGTCAGGAAGTTTGAGGACAGATTGGAACACGGGAAAGTGTGGAGTCTAGAAAAAAGTAATCACTGGAGTAGATTTAGTGGAAGTATTGAAATGTTTAAATGGCACAGATAATATTAAGGTACGAGTATCGTTCATGCTGGCAGTCAAAAATGTGCAAAGATTTCACAAGGAGAAATACTACAGTAAAAATCCTGAAGTGGGCTGGAACACAAAAACATGTATCCTAAGAGGAAAAGTCGGGAAGCACTGTTGGGTGTGCAAATCAATGCTCTTTCCACGACCCATTCTTCCTAGTCCAGTGCCTGGCACCGACGAGCAGCTCAAATTTCTTGCTTGCTACCTCTCAGAATCCAGCACAGTGCTAAGCTTGCAGCATACATGCAATGAACATTCAATGAAGTCAACATGTTGGGAAGAATCAAGAAACCTTAATATGGTTATCTGAACTACCTTGCACTACTTTACTCAATCAGATTGAAATTTAAAACTAAAGTGAAAGTAGCCACTTGAAATAAAATACGCCAGTGTTCAAAGAAAACCGGCATCATGTTTCTCACTAACTCTGCCTTAAGTTAAAGGAGTTCTGGGTGTCAAAATAGTGTTATCAGAAAGTCAGTCTTGGTAACTGACGACTATAACCCCCTTTTGGAGAATCACAGTGCTCATGGGTTTATCAAAGGATGTCTTTCAGTAAAAAAAATAAATGCCTGCTAATTGTTTTTAAAAATTACACACATAATTTTTTTGAAGGGGTGTGATTGCAACAAATTATTGACATCTGATGCAGCTACAGTTTAGAATATGATGATCTAAAGTAATTGGTCCTTAATTGCCTCTGATGGCCCAAAGGCAGGAGGTCTATTCAATTCAGAATGTTCTAGAGCTTTAAATAGTAGGGGATCTAAAAAGGTCTGGATGAAGTAAAAAAATTTGGACTTTCCTTGTTAATCTAAATACCTTTAGTCTTTCAACCAATCTTGCATTACAAAGAATTTAGCAGACCATCTTCAAAGGTCCAGAATGAATCAGGCTTCCAACTATTTCACTTTGTTACTTTCACCAGCAGCTTTGACCTCAGAGAAACCTTCTCAATGTATCTATTTGATTCAGTCCAGCCTATTTCCTTTCCCCATCCATTATGACTGGATTCCTACTCTGATCCTCTGAACTGCTTTTTCCCCAGCATCTCAGTCTCTTTTTATCTCTGCTCTTGGCTCAATCTTCACCCTCTTTTGTGTCCTATCATTAGAGTTTTTCCTTCAGTCTGTAAACACATCCAGGTCTCTCCCATCCCAGAACGTATTCCCTTGATTCATTATTCTCAACTAGCCACTGGCTGAGCTTGGTGTCTTTTTCATTCAAGCTCCTTGAAATACATCACACCCATATTCCCATCTCCTCACTGTTCTATCTTCAGACTTGTACCCTTTCAACTCTCAGAAAACCATTCTCATTAAGTGACTAATAACCCCTGGAAATCCAAATGCACTAAATATTATAAAGACTTCACTTGCATGCAGCTTTTCCCTTCATTTTTGATCGATCTGAATGTTACTTGTTGCATGTTGAAAGCCTTTATCTCCTTGGACTTTATTATACCTCGCACTTGTGATTTTCCTTACATCATCCTTCTCTGACTCCTTTGTGAATTCCTGTTCTTTACCTTCCTGTAAGACTTCAATATCCCAGTTCTATCCTTAGCACACTAATCTTTTTACTTTGGACACTCTACCCAAGGATGTTACTCATGCTTATCTTTAATGGTTTCCCATTGTAAACTGATGTCTCCCACATTTACCACTCAATTCAAGCCTCTTTCCTCTTTCATCTCTTGTCTGGATTACTGAGACAGGATGCTGACGAATAACAGCCTTATCTCTGGTCCTTTCTTCAGAACCTCTGCCCTCCACTTGGTGGTCAGAGTGATCAATCTAAATGCAAAGCGGACTCTTCTATTTCTCCTATCTTGAAGGGTAAATTCAGAAGACGCAGGAGTCTGGTGTCTGTCTGCCTCTTTTTTTCACTCTCTTCCCTGATTCAGGGAGCTGCTTGCTTGTAATGCTCGGTATGCAATATATCCTTTACTGCTTCTCATCTTTGCTTATGATGTCCCTGAAATGTGCTCAGAGACTGCCACCGTCTGCTCCCACCACTGCTCAGGTAAATTTTACTCATCATTTAAAACTCAACTGAGACGTTACTTCTTCATCAAAACCTTTCCTAACCTTCCCAAATTGCCGAATTATCTTTCCTCTGTGGGCCATTTTATGTCTTCTTCCTATAGTTCACTATATATAGTTTGTCTCAGTTACTATGCTGTCATATAATTATAAGTTGTGTTATTATATATTCCTCCACTAGATTGTGGAATCCTGAAGATAAAGTGTCATATCTAATTCATTTTGTATCTCCAGTACCTGGCAACCTTGACTGAAACAGAAGAGTTGCCAATAATTGCTGAGTGAGGGAATGATGGATGAATGGTAACAGCTCAGCTGTTCGTCTAGCCTGCTGTAACGTGGAGCATGGCTGCATCTTCCTGGATGATAACATAGAAAACTTCTACAGGAACCTAAATTAAGTATTCCTCATTTAAGATATGTGATCATCACACTTGGTCTAATCAAATACTTATTTGAGTCATATTTTAAAGGTTCTTTGGGATCTTGCAATTTAAAGGAAAGAACAATGAAGTGAATGAAGTGAATCCCTTTGATAAGCAAGAATACTCTCAACACAGGAATCATTCCAATCCTTTCCTTCATGTATAAAAGACCCGATTTGTTTTTCTCTACAGATTTTCATTTCCAGGTTTTCAGTTACTTAAAGTGGGAGATATACCATATATTAAATTGTATTTAAGGGTTCAGGAAATGGCCCAGCTTAGAATATGTGATTAAGCTTCATGTTCGAGTTTTGTGCCATTCGCTCATTAGGATCATGAGGATTTCAGCAGTTCAAAGGCAAAAGCTTGGAGTTCCTCTAGTGAAGGGAGTCATGTAAACAGAAAATACTCTTCAGAACAGCAAAATGCAGTAGTCTGCACTAACTTAGGCCTCCCTGTCATTATCTTTAAAACAAAAAAGTGAGTGGATTTTTCCCTTGGAATTACTTCAAAGACTTCTTTGTAGTTGTATTAGGAAAAATTCAATGTCATAGCCTGAACTTTCCTTTTTCCCCAGTTAGTCCATATATGTTTCATTGTTCCACAGATAAAGAGAGGTGACTGGATGATAAGGGGATTTTTTCAGTCATTTTCAATTAGCTGCGGAGCATTTCTTTCCAGTAGCTTGGTTTCTGGTTAGCTGACCCACAGAACAATGACGACCACTTTACACCACAGAGACAGTGCTGACAGGGGGATAATGAGAGAAACTGTCTCGGGGTTTCCCATTAACAAGTATAACCAAAGCCCCCATTGGCCTTGCTAATGGGTAATAGCATATTACGCTATTGGTGAAGGCCTTTAGGAGATGGCGGACAAAGTTGCTTAATTAGTGGCATCTGAAGTGTTACCTCTACTGTTCTCCTGAATCTTCAGTTTCCCTACAGTTTCTAATTATTTTCCTTTGAATAAGAATACAGTACCAGATTTCCCAACTTGATTATGCTTTTTTTCCCCCCCTCATCTGAATGGGTAATCAAGCACTACTTATTTCAATCAAAATACACTCAAATAGAACCTAACCACAGACTTATGAATACAAGCAGTTCTGGTATTGATATTGATTTTCCAGTAAATCATCTTAAGCCCAAATGATCAAAAATCAAGACAGGTCAACATCAAAGAAACAGGAATATTGGCATGAAAGCAGGCTCCGTTGATTGGTACAAATTAAAAGATCATTTATTAGTGATTATGCTGTATAATACTGCCAGTGCCAAATGAATGCAATTAAGATGAAATGGGCCCCTGCAGCTATAGGGGTTAATAAAGACTGAATTCCTAATGATTTTTCCATTAATTATGAAGATGTCCACAAAACAGCCTTAACAAAGTGGTGGCCACCTCAGACAAATCTTTGTAATCTGGGTAAAACATCTTCCTTAATTGGCACATTACTAAGATAATGTAAAGATTTCCCCAGTTCCTAATCACTGCTTGCTGGATACAAGGTAGATGGAAGAGGAGAGTAGAACTTCAGTGAAGAACAAAAAGAGAAGAGCGGATGTTTTGAAAAATCTGAAATAACTCCTGTAAGAGTCTGATTAATGACATTGTTTCAAGCCCAGAAGACCAAATCTAAAGAGCATCTTCCTGTTTTGCATAATTAAGTTACTCCCCCACATATCAGTAGAGTTCTCTTGTCTACAGATATGATTTCTGTAAGCCCAAAAGAGGAAAGGAGGGAAGAAGGGAAGAAAGAAGGAGAAAGGGAAGAAGAGAAAGAATGAATTCATAAGTGATTCTGAATTCACTGGAAAACACATTTCTTATTTGAATGACTGGGAATAAGATTACATCCATCCACAGACATGCCTGCAGTTTGCACGTAAGCGTAGACCTAGAACTGAATCTGTGGCAGGCACTTCGACCTGATAACCCGTGGCTCTATCCCTGGGTCGGTCAAATTTAATCGTGTAAAAAGCTGAAGATACAAAATCCAAATCTTTTCTACTAATTAGCACAAGTTGTCTAATTAACATTAGAAAAATAATATTTTTCAGTGTTCAAGAAAAACATTTCACCATGTGCTTTTTAAATGGAGGGCTTTTGCAAGCTTGTATCCCTCCTTGAAAACGACTGCATGAGATAGTCAAGGCATCGGTGCAAAGAATGCCACCTCAATAAAAGTACATTAGGAGCATGTGACAATTCACCTTGTCAAAAATGAGCGAAGAGATTGAAAAGTGTGTGTGTGTGTGAATGATTATATGCGTGAGAGTATGGGGTTGAGAAAAGTTAAAACCTTATTCTTTCATATAGAATACAGCTACAAAAATCTCAACAAATATGTTGTAAGGGGCATAGGTGTCTGAACTTAAGAGTTTTGTGTCATGGATGACATAGTTTAAGAAGGTAATATGCCAATACTGTAACCCATATGGTCTCACTGTCTCTCCTGTTTTAGGTCACTGTTTCTGTGGTTTTCAGCTGGGGATACATGGGAACCATATCTGTTGGGTAAACACGTTTATACCTATTTTACAGATGCAACTTGATGCATGTGTGTACATGATTTATGAGTGACTATCTGCTACTCTGATACTCACAGGCTGTTAGGGGCAGGCACCATGCAGATGTGCCTCAGAGCCAGTCTTTAATCTGGATCCTTTATTTACTACGTATAATCTATTTTTTAAAATTTTGAGCAAGTCACTTCACTTCTCTGAGTATTTGCTTTCCTACCTGTGAAATGGACATCATACCCATATCACAGTCTTGTTAGGAAGTCTACACCAATTGTGTAGGTAAAGTTCTCAACACAGTACCTACCACACAGAAAACACTCAATAAATGGTAGGAATGTTTTTTCCCTTCCTTTAATTTTCAAAGATTATTAGGTTACAATTATTTAAATAATATTTTCAAAGCTGGTGTTGCTTAGCAGATTAGAAAGTGCTAAGGTTCTAGCGAGCCTCACAAACTCTCGGGTGAGCCTGGAGTTAGTTGATCAGGCAACTTAACTTTCAAGCTAGTTAGTTATCTAATTGTGTTTCCAAAATTGTTTGCTATGTTTTCATGTATCCCTATGTGCATGATATTCATATACATTCTGTGCCCTGATTTATATATTTACTTACATGGTAGATTTTCAATCACTAGTAAGAAAAGAACACTGGGGAAAGGATTTTCTCCTATAAAATATTTTAATATATTTCATGAAATTTCATTGTCACCTGTTGTTCTTCAACCTAGAACAAAAATGAATATAAATCTTCCCTTGGCTTTGAGAGTGTCTGTTCAAGTGTAATATAAAATATATTTCTTAGGGTAGTTACTGAAAGAGTTTGAAAGCTCCCAAACTAGAGTATAAGCTTCTTAAGGACGGGACTGGGCTGTTTCTACACTTTGAAAAGCATGACATATGCTGTCAGAGCCAAGAAAAGTGATAGAAATCATAGAAAGGAGGTTTGCCTCAAGTCAGAATTTATGACAAACTAAGTAAGTGTGGAGAAAAGACTTTCCTCAAGAGACAGGGAGCTCAACCCCAGCCAGCACGTTACTTTTCAGCTTTGATAAGCAGCAATATTTCCTGCGATATTAAAATATAAATATCTCCATGAAGATTACTGCTCTGGAGGTCATTTTCTGATTTCCTTTAAAGTTATTCCGTTCACTCAAATGTATTCTTGTGAGTGTCTTGACTACCTTCCTTTTGTGCTTTAAGGATAACCACAAGGGCTAGGCAGAAAGTTTGGGGGTTTTTTTTTTTGAGAAGCTATTTCATGTAATGCAAAAAAGGGTTATATCCTCTCAACCTCAGGCTTGAGAGGCGAGTGCGCCTGTCTACTTACTTCAACTGAAGAAACTTTTAGAATTATTTTGAGGCTGGCTGACTTCTCTTTTCCTTCATGGTTTCAATTTGTGCTTCCCTGAGATGTGGTTTTCCAAATTTTATTTTTATTTTGCACATGTTGTTTCAGACTGGCGAAGTGTTCATGAATAATGCTAGTTTATTTTCATAACTTTGTTTTATGAGAAGAAAGTTGCCGAGAGACATTTTCTCAGAATGGAGCAGATACGTTTGGTAGGTGAGGATAGACAGATGGTGTCAGGAGAATTTTTGTGTTGTGGGGTAGAAATCGGGGCTGCGCTTTCCCAGATAGCCACAGCCAGTCAGGCTCCTCTGGGGAAAAGTGTGATTTGCATGTTGCTTTCATCAAAATTTCCCGATGTCATGTTAATTGTTCCAAGGAAGGATATGAGTTCCTTCTTTCCTGTTATTTTAATCCTGAGTGGTCTTGTTGTACAGCATTTGATTTTAGTTTATAAATAAATAAAATACCTGAAAATGGTCATTCATGATGTAGCTCTCAACTTCTGGGCCAATTATAGGAAAATCAGGTCTGTGATAATGTAGTGACACTCAGCATTCTGGCCAATCTGTGCTCACCTTATGCTGACAGGGAGCAAAACCCCTTTTCTGTATTGGTAACAAGGACTCTACCTTCTTTTTATCTCTGGTAATGACTTCCATTGCAAAATGTGCTCTGTGTATCTTTACCAGGCTTATGTTGGGTTACCCCTGACATACGAGTTATTTTGAATGTATATGTAGACCTCTTACATAATCTTCAGACAACAGGAAATTGCACTCAGGCTCTGTTGCTAATTTTTAGAGCCTCGTCCAGAGAGAGGAGCTTGATGGCATCTCATTTGCGAACACCCAAATTCCTAAGATCCATCTCTTTAACTACCCCGAAAGAGGAAATCTAAGGCATATGGTTGCTACTTTAGGAGCAGTACGTTCTCTACTTTCTCAAGACCTCAGGTGTAAGTTCTCGACCAATGGAACCATGTATGTCATCCTACGTCTGAGCAAAGCTTGACCACATATATATGGAATTTGGAATCTATCTTACTCTGTTTGTGGAGTTTGACACACACCTTGCTCATCCTACCTGCCCTCCAAAGAGCAAACATGTTCATATTTCACAAATGCTTTTACACACACACACACACACACACACACACACACACACACACACACACTCCTCTAGCGACTGTGGGTGCCCTTGCAAGACAAAGCTAACTCTGTTTTTCCAGCTTTCACTCAGTGAGCATGAGCCCCCGGACTCGCACCCGCACCCCCCGACTCCTCTTTCTCACTTTCCGTTGCCCCCAAACTGGCTCCCTCAGCCCCCGGTTAGCTGTACTGCAGACTTCAAACTTCCACGTGGTTAACTTGCGTTTATGCGGCTATACATACTGAGCTCTGTTCAGAGGCTCGCAGCAGCTACAGCCTGGATGTGACTGTGGACAGGACGGACATGCTGCCCTCAGTTTGAGTTTTTGACAATAAAAAAGCAGCTGCAGTACAGTGGTGGGGGGTGCTGGGATGGGCGGCAACGTGAGCGCAGGCCTCGCAGGGGCGCAAGGGCCCGAGGAGACTCGACAGACCCGGGACGGGCTGTCCCGTGGCTTCCCTCTTTGACTGAAGCCCATCGTGGAACCGGACAGCCTCAAAGCTGCCCCGACCCTTTGGTGCTGCCCTGTACCCTCCGTGAGAGCTACCCTATTCCACCCAGAAGGGCCGCATCCGTGACCTCTCTCTGGCACGGCCCGCTTCCACAGGGTCCCCTGGGCCAGACCTGACCGGGGTGCCCTGGCCCTCTGCGCCCTGTCCTCAGGCCCACTGGCCACCCCTCTCCCTTCTCTCTCTGCTGCACTATTGCTTCCGCAGTCCCGCTTCACCATTTGCCTGTGTCCCTTGCTCTCTCCCTACCCCTCACTGGGTTGTCGTAGGCAGGCCTCAGATAGGCCCTTCAGACATAAATAAATCATAGTAATACTGTGTACCTAATTCTTGGAGTACCTGTTTTCTCAAAAACATTGTCCTTATGCCTCATTTACCCTGGACGTGATCTATCTAGAGGATATAGTATTTTGTGTGAACATCTCACAATTTATTTATTTTCTCAGCATTTGAAGGGCGTTTTGCTAGCTTTTTGCTGTTGATGACAGCGCTTCTATAAAGAGTCTGGGATATGTCTAAGAGTGGAATTGCTTGGTAAAATAAATGTTGAACATCGGGACATAAATATTCAAATTACTTGCCCTTATTTACTCCTTCTCCAGCAGTTTATGAGAGATTTTTGCAGACCCCAGGCAGTATTTGGGTGAAAAGAATAGAATAAATTCAAATTCTCCTGCCCCTGATTAAAATGTTGCTTCTATCATGGGAGATCTCTTAATATTTCTTCTATCAGCTAAAATCTCACATGTTGATGTTTCTCACCTCCCTCCTTCTCACCATCCTAGTTGAGAATCCAGGTATTTCTCCAACTCTTAGCTCCTGAAAGAAGAGGAAGAAGTGGGAGGGGTCATAATAGGAAGTCCAGACTTAAAGAGAAACAGGACAGACCTGACAAAAGAGCCATTGGCTGGCTACTGAAGATTTAAAAATATAAACTTCTTCATCATTCCACTGATTTGTGTTGATTGACTTATTTTGGGGGTTTCAGAATTAACACAGGAGGTTTTCATTTATTTGTAGTGATCCTGCAACTAGCATTATAATGTGCTAAGCAGGAGTGGGAGGGATGTTAAGTTTAAGAGGCAGGCAGCTGCCACTGCAAACCAGAGACGAAGCCAGACTCGTACAGAAGGCTTGTAAGGGAGCTGTTACAGCAAATCAGGAGAAAGGACAGTAAAGCCATCAATGGAGAACAGAAAATACTAAGGTGTCCATATATTACTTTGAATGACCTCAATAATGTAGCATAATGGCAGATGTAACCTTGAGGATTGAATGGGGAGAATTAGAGAAGTACTGAGGAATTTTGAAAGTAGGAATCGACCAATTAAAAATCCTGTGCAATATCCTCCTACTTCTGTAGCAAGCTATTGATTAGATGAAGAGAATTATAGAAAAGGACACCAAATAGAGAGATCAGTCTATCTATCACCGATGGATCTATCCATCCATCTCTCAAGATAAAGAATGCTGTAACTTCCCAAGCATTATCTCACATCCTTTTTAAACTGCTTTCCTCAGGTGTCGGTTTTAACAAGAATTCACCAAACATAAAAAGATCAATGAACTGTTAATATTTGTAAAGAAAGCATATTTATAAACAAGTGAGATTCCCACAGGAACTTCTCCAGGAGAACAAATCATGGTGCCTCGCAGGCAGCCACACTGAAAAGGAGTGTTTATCAGTCTGTTTATTTTAACACCGAGATATAGCATTTAATTCAACGATAAGACACCACTGACCATTCTGTGTTTAAAGAATAACAAAATGTCATGTTTGCAGACAGAGAGTCGCTGTGTCACTGTCACTTGGCTCTCTGTCAGTGCATCGTTACAGAGCGGCTCATTTTAGCATCTTGGAAATACTCTAGAAATTCCCTGTCTATGAATGCAATTATAGGCTGAAATGATAGGGGATCACATTTGTAAATAAGGTGGATAAGGACTAAAATAAGAAGAGTTTCACTCCATCCTACACCCTCATGTAGTCAGGAGTCTAAAGAATATGCAGATAAAGCTGAGACCGCCTTAAAACTTGCAGGAGAACTTTCCCTGGTCTTCCACAGAGGGCCTCTGAATGTGCGCACCCGGTGGCCCAAATCACCACCTTTTGGATGGCTCTTGACACCACTTACTTAGAATCAATACAGAAACAATTGCACTTGATATTGGGCAGTGGGGGATTTATTTTGGAATCTTTTTAAATGGGAAGTGTTCTCTGAAAGAAAATGGCTTAGATCAATCACACTCTTCTGGGGTCCCCCAGACATTTCTGTTAAGACTGCCTCTCCCAGGGCAGTAATGGGTCTATAAGCGCTTGTCAACCTTATTCAACAGCTAACAGAATTGTTTGTGCTCTTGTGTGTAGACTGTAGAAGCTCAAAGCTATCAGCTTTCTTTGTTTTTAGCTAAAATTAATATATTAATGGTAGTAAGTAATAAAAGAAGCCGTTGAAAGCAAGACGATTGGTAAAGAGGACTTGATCCTATTTCTAAGTTTCTTATAGATAAAGGAGTCTATGATCTTATCTTCCTACTTTTGACTACTTGCTACTAAAAATAGGCTGTTGAGAAATTCTGCTAATCCTTATATTAGTAGTTTCTATAGCTTTTACTTTGAACATAAATTGTTATGCTTGATGAGGTACTAGTTGGGAGGTAATACAGCAGTGATTAAGAGTTCAGACTTAGCAACAGACAGCACAGAGATTGCTCCACATCTTTCTTCACACCTTCACTTTGTAAACTTGGGATGCCTGCCTCCTTTCTCTTCTATATAAGATTTGTTAATACTAGCACCACATTACAGAGGCCATGGAGTTTAAATTAGATAATGTGTGAAGAACAATTCACATAGTGCCCATCATATACAGTAAGAGCTCCCCAAGTTGGAAGTGAATACAATTAACTTTAATTTGGAGGGCTGTGGATACAAATTCATACAGTGAACTGTATTGTTCAATAAAATACCCTTAAGGTGAGTTTGAGACAGTGAAAGAACAAAACCTCCATCTGATTAAACTATGCTTCACTGTAGGGGCAGACGCTTCTGAACTGGAGGCATTATTGGGCAAATGCATGGGACAATGCCATCGTGTGATGCGGGGAAGTCTTTCAGGGAGCACGGGAGCCCTCAATCTGGGACACCTTCACTTTCAGACTAAAGCTCCAGAGAGGTGCCGTTGAGCATTTTCACACTCAAAATGCACCACCTGGGTGAGAAGTACCATCTATAAACCTCTCTTTTTGTAGTAATAGAACTCAATAGTAAGAGAAAGAATTAAGGCAGCCCACGAATCACTGGAGCTAAAGTCCGAGTGATATGGATGCAGGGCTTTCTTTTCTTTAAGAAGTGGCTGAGAGAAGCAGAGGCGAGAAGGCTGAGAACCTCCACAGTACTTAGTAGTTAAGAGGTAAGGCTTTGGACCGAGGCCAGATTGGGTTGACCTCCCCACCCTGCCGCTTCCTAGATATGTGACTTTGGGAAAATGATTTAACCTTTCTGAATATTAGTGTCTCACCTATAAAAAAGGGATAATAATGTCCATTGTACAGAGGTATGTTAAGGATGGAATGGAAGAGCGAGTAGAAATTGTCTTAAAGAGTTTCTGTTTATTGCGAGTTTGGTAACTGGTAGCAATTATTATACGGCATTTATCACATCAGCATTGTTATAAGGGAACAAACAGCCACTAATTCATCAGTGGCTAGTAACTGAGGGCCTACTGTGTGGCACACCATGTTGGTGTCATAAGAAACAAAAATGCTCCTGTGTACTTGAGGATCCCAGAGTACTGTGATAGAAGATCTTAAAAACAAAGAGAAATGATTAGCTGGTGGACTCGGAGACTCTGGTCAGGGTTATTAAAGGTGTTAAACTTAAATTAAGGTTGACAAATGAATAGCAGGGGGCCAAGAGGCTTAGTTCCAGAGGGTCTTTTTGGGACTGGGGACAACATTCTCCAATGAAGCATGAGTACATCGTATGTTCAGAGACTGGGTACTGCACCACCCGAAACAGGTTGGCATGGAAGGGAAACATAAAACTAATTTTAAAAGCAAAAAGGGTCTAACACCAGAACATAAACTCCAGACCCACTTGTCTAAAGCCTTTGTTCATTGGTGAGAATCACAAACTCACTAGCCAAGACACAGACTGACCACTTGGCTTTATGCTGAAAAACAAGTATGACAAGTACTGAGAAACAGTAGTCTTCTTTTTCTTGTTTTCCATGTTGTATTCATTTGACCTTTATCATGTCGCCGAGGTCATTCTCATGTTCCTACACTTATAAGAGAAAAAGAGAGAAAGTCAGGGAAGAGGGGATAGTAAAGGAACATTTTATAATTTAGCAAGATAGAAGTCAAATACTGATCATAAATGTCCTGTGTCTGTATTTATGTTGGTAATGCACATGTAGTTCAATTCATATGGGCTTGATTGTGCAGGAGTAATCTTGTTTCTGTTTTCATTTTCTTAAAATAAAATCTATGGATAAATAAAATTGGTACCTGATTTCACGTTAGGCTAGATACCATGATAAGACAGCCCAGGAATGTATAGTCTAGATACCACATATGACAGTCCAGGTAAGTACCATTTTTACTTTACATATACAGAAAGTGAAATTCAGAGAGATAATGTAACTTGTCCAGTTTCAAAAACTCAGGAGCAGAAGCTTTGAACCTGAGTCCCATCAGTAGGGGTCTGAAGCCCCCACTCTTTGCAGACCTCAGGCTGTGCTGTACTGTGCTGCCAAGGACGAGCCAGCACCCTGCACTTCCTGCCACAGTCCAGGCACCTGAACTGGCTGCTCACGTAAGTTAAGCCCTACATTAAAACAGGGTCTTATAAGCAATTATGTATGTATCAAGTCCTAAGAACTATTTATCTTAGTGAATTTGATCTAGTGCTTCTCCAGTATTTGGAAAGTCAAAACTGTTTTGCCTAGTGATGGGATTATGTTATAAAGAGATCGTTAAATCAGTCAGTATGAAAAAATAAGGCACCTGAGATTTTAACAGAAGTGAACAAGATGTCTTACTCTTGTTTGTTCATGCAGATATTCCAAAGTACAGTCAGAAATGTGCCATGGAAATCCAGGCATTAATCAAAAGCAGCCATTTGCCCTGTAAATGGGACCATTAGCACCCCTCTCAAGATGGACAGTCGCCTGTTGCTTTCATTTTATTGTGAAAGAAAGTGATGTACAGTATGTGTCTGAATGCAAGCTTCTGTAGTTAACTGTGATTTCCAAATATCACTATGTGAGGTAAAATGCCTACGAAACTGTTAGGCTGCTGATAGTCCTAACACATATTTCAAAATCATCCATTGACAGAAATAGAGTCAGCTGGTATTATTACTTAAATACTGTGGTATTACTTAAATACCACTAAATACTGTGCATCTAAGATAACAATAATGCCAAACCTACTCCTCAAATTCCATTGCTTGTGTGCTATTCCAGTCAAGACATACACATTAACCGAGTAAGTTAAGAACTATCCATGAATCAGGTTTTAGAAAGCATTAACTAGCAAGTGAGCATGTGACACAAGTGACTTCAAAAATCCTGTAAGTGAAGCAGAACCTTAGTGTGTAAACACTCAGTGTGATTTCCTATAATACGCTTCAGAATTATTCAGGGGAGCATGTAATCTGCATGTAAACTGAGAAGACGATAATAACTCACATCGACATATTTCCTGAGATACTATAGCAAAAGATAACATGAGACAAAGTAACAAAGAAACTGTAACAAGGAGAGGCTGTCAAGGAGAAAAGCCTCAAGCTGTTCCTAGCTTTAGCAAACACTGAACACAGTAGGGACACAGTCAATTCCGTGACCAATGGACTCATCCATGTGCAGCATCCTGAAATTAATGATAGCTTTAACATGTCTGAGGCCTCGAACTTATATTATAAATTGGCCTTTGGAATAAACAAAAGAAGAAAAATATTTGGCAATCAGGAAGTAATGAAGATCTTGTAAAAATAGCCATCTCCAAAAGCAGGCTAAGTGAGTCCTTGGAAAGTCAGCCCATCTACAAATCAGCAGGTTCAGATGCTATACCTTCTATCTGTGGGATGAATGAAACTGGCAAGCATGCTAACTGCATCATTTACAGTTATTTTTGAAAAACTGTGGTGATCTGGGGAGCTAGAAGAGATGAAAGGGTAAGAAAATACAATGCTTCACTTACATTTACAAAAGAAGGTGAAAATGACCTCCCAGAAAAAAACTCAACAATAATTAAAATTAAGGAAAAGGGGTATTCTAATGGCCTACAGAAAGATGACATTTTGAGAACATACTCACAGAAGCATTGTTAAGATAAGAAGTACAAAAGGAACTTGAACCCAGAAGAATTTGAATTTGAGTACCATTTCCAAATGAAGTGTTTCCGGTTGCTTGTGTATAACTGTTGGAGCAAAAGGATTCTCTGAAATGAACTCTGACAACTAAGCACAAAGAAAAAAAAAGCTAGATGGTAAAAAGTAATTATGAGTATGGAGTCATCACTTCGAAAATACTAAGGAAATATGACAGTGTTTAATGTCATTTTTAGGTAGGTAAAATTATTATGTTTTTATTGAAAAATTATTAATAGAAAGCCTCTTATATACCAAATGATGCCCTATGTGCTGAGCACATAAAGCCCAATAAGCAGGCTTCCTGACCAATTGCACAGGAGAAGCACTTAATTAACACAGGGGCTTCCACATAGTAAGCATTTAATAATGGTGACTATTACTATTACCGTGAGTTATTAATTCTCAACAAGATCTTTACCTGGTGGAGAGGTTCTATTAGTTTTCTTATTTGACCTGAGCACCATCTTAGTAACTAGATCCTGACAGGTTAAAGGGCACATTCATGAAATTTTAAACGGGTTGGTGTAGGATGAGGCAGGGACCCCACCCTTCATAGTTAGACACAGAGAACTCACAAATTGTTATAAAAACAATGAGCAATATTTTGCTGAGGGCTTGCTTTATGCCAGGTAATCTTCTAAGTCTTTGGCATATTGCTTAGTTTTCAAACAGCCTGTATGTAAGGTTGATCTCATTATTACCAACTTATATGCAAAAATGTTGAAGCTCTGCATAATTTAACATGTATTGAGCACTTACTTTGTGCCAAGTATTGCTCGTTGCCATATTTAATCCCTACAGTAGCCCTATGATTTATCTTCTGTCTTTTACCTAATAGGAACTGAAGTCTGTAGCCGTTTTGTTTAAGGGTCAATGGCACACACATAGAAGAGAGACACTCAAGATTTCAGCCTCCGACTTCAGAGTCTGAACTTCGAATCTTTCCTATTGATCAATTTCCATGACATGGGTACAAAAATGTCAGTAGGGCAGCAGGACCCTCCGTTTCCCTCACTGTTCTAGCATTCATGGTTTCTGAGTACACGCATGTGCAGTGCATATTTCAGAAGAGATTCTTTAATGAAAATACTTTGAAAAGCCCTGATTTATGCCCACCATTTGGGAGATAATCAAGCACTCTTTATATCGACTGTGTGCCTTACAGAGAGAGGAATTGTGCCTGACACTTAGCTGAGGTTCAATAAATACTTGTTGATTAATTCACTGAGTAATAAATTCATATCAGGTCATTTACAAAAGTATCATTCACCTGCAGATACCATCTGAGAATCAACTGTGTACAAGGTCCCCAGGGGTCCAGTCTGTGCTTTACAGCTTAGTCCGGAATGTCTTACTTTTTAAGACGCTGTTGTTCTTTCTCTGTTATCAGCAGACAAGGAAAAGCCCTGTGATAGCAGCCTCTGTTCTAGGCTCAAATGGTACGTGTGTTGCTTACTTCACTAATTCTGTCTTGGCCGCCAGGGAGCTCAGAGCTAAATGCAGAGACGGGTGCACAGTCACAGAGATCAATTGTTCCTCAAGTGTTTCTGACAGAGTTAGATTTCCTCTGGCATTACCTTACTCTGAAGCATTTATATTTTAATGATTTCTTTATATCTCTGTTTTTTTGTACTTAAACACTTAAACTATTTTTTTAAAGCATGCAAGTTTATACATAACAGGCAAATCAATCATGAAATGCTTGCAAATACCTGTTTATTAATGTAGAATTCTCAGACTTCAGGTGCAGGCTGTTGAGCACTGTGGCAGCTCTCTGATGTCTTGTCCCTATTCAAGGAGTGGGCCTGTTTCGGAATGTTCTGTACGTCCCAGATTCTTATAGAACTGTTGAAACCCAATTAAAAAGTTTGCCAGGCAATTCGTGTCTTGTTTTCCACATGTTTCTATCACTTCTTGACTACCTTGGGTCATGTTAACAATATATTACCCAGGTAAAACCTTGAATACTCAAGCCACAAGCCACTAGGCTGATTCATTTTGAAACAAACCCCTTCCCACTGAGGAATATAAGGTTACCTTCATTCAGCCATCATGAATTATTCTGAGTCAAAATCTATGGAAAGCTAGATATCACATTGTATCTGGATAAGACAAAAACATGTATTTTTCAAGTCAGCGATACCTGATTTCAAATTCCAGCTTTACACAGTATCTAACTTGTTTGTGCCTCAGTGTCCTAATCCTGAAAATGATCTAATAATGACCTCCTCATAGGCTGGGGGGAAGGATTCCTTTAAAATCATAGATGGGAAAAATGACAGTTTTCGTGTTTTCTTCTCTTGTTCTTAAATGTCCCCATATCTCATATTCTACTGCTGTAGAAGTCTGTAGAACATGAATCCTTAAACACATTTTCTCTGAATCAGAGATCACAAAAGGACTAGAGGTGGAGAAAAAAAAGAAAGATGAGAATCTTATCTCCCATATTTAAGAGATAATAAAGTTGATTTTGTGTCTCCAGCGGGAACAACAAAGAGCAGTGGGTACTAGTTAAGAGGCAGGTTTCAACCCCATAGAAGGAGGACAATTCTAATAATTACAGCTTTCCAACCGTTTAATGGGCTGGCTCTCAAAGTGATGAGCTTCGCTTTATAGGACATATTCGAGCAGATACTAATCTTGCAGGACTGATGGTGGAGTCCCCTGAGTTGAGTGGGAGTTTAAACAACGTGGCAGTTCAGACGTTCTGAAGGGTATCTCCAAGCACATATGCTGAACATGAGAACAGTCAGACTAGGACGTCTTTCTGGCTTTCATGGCTCAGTTTATGTCCTAAGGAAAAGAGGAGCATTCTTCAGGCAGGGGTATGTCTGAGGCTCAAGATCTTAAATACTTAGTTGAGCATTGAATATTTGTTGGGTTCCAGGCACAGTCCTAGATGTGAAAGGGGGATTAAAAAAAAAGACATTTCCTCATGAGGACATTATTTTATTCATTTGTTCATCCATCCATTCATATACTTTTATTTTTTTCATGCAAAATTACAATTTTTCACGGAATGTCCTACCAGGTTTATGGCACTGATTTAGGCTATGGGATATGCAGAAACAGGTATTTTCACTGAGGCAGGAGAGACAGGACAGTAAAATTTTACAAATAAACAGAATAATTGTACTTAGCATGTGGTTTTTTAATTTTTACAAAACCAAAATAAAAACCCCAAATGCCAGTTTTAACTCCCTTCAAAGAGCAGAGGGCAAATTCCTCCTAGAGCCAGTCTCTGTCAAGGTGGGTGGACCACAGCTGTAACCTTGTTTTCCCTGTTTGCTTCTCAAATGCAGCATTTGTGAATTGTTATCTTCATGAAGGCTTGCTTGGTAGGATCTAAACAATGATGTTTTTTTCTGTAGCTTCATTTGTGCTCAGCATGATGTATATTCAGAAAATCTGATATGGCTCACCTCCATCTAGGTTCTTCCATTATAGTTGAGGAGCGTTTATAAAACTGCTCTTATTGTCAAGGTCCACTTTGCTGGTAACCAGAGCTCAGATGGGCAAGTTCTGAGGCTGACAGGTGATTACTGTGCATGGTGTCCCTTAGTTATCTCCAATTTTTCATCTCTTTCAAGTACATCTCTTGTCCATACTTCAATATGCATCAGAGAATGAATAAAAAGGAAAGGGAAAATGGGGCCACACTAATAATTAGACCTCGTCATTTCTGAGTGCTGACCACATGCCAGGCCCCATGGTGTGCTCTTTATGTACATTGTCTTTGGTGATCCTTATAAAAACCCTATGAGGTAAGCATTATCATCACCATTTGCACTGGAAGAAATCAAGTCCCTGTGTCAAATAATGCCCTCCAGCTCATCCAGTCAGGGTGCAAAGCCAGGACAGATGCTCACGGCCTCTCCACCCTTTGCAGAGACTCCCTCCACCTCTTTCTGCTCCTGTGTCACTGCAGGAAGTGTCAACGGTTTGTGTAGCCACACAGCTGTGAGCGAGAAGGAGTTTTTCAAAGTAATGTTGCAAGTTTCTCTTAAAAAAGATTTTCTTTAATGAATATGCTTTTTTTGTCTCACTAAGCTGTCAATTTCTTTCTGATCTTTCTCTCTGTTTATCTTAAAGAATAAGTTCTTTCATCTCACCTGAATTGGTTTAGTAATTTAGAGGAAAACCTGGCTGATAAATCATTTCTATATAGAAGAATGAAACTTCTTTTAAGTCAAAGAAAAAATATTTTAAGGTAGTTATCTGTTCACACACACGCGCACACGAATGTATCGGTTCTGAGAAGTTATCTGAAGAGAATTCCCAATATAAATGATAGGGTATAAGCTATTTCTAATGGTTGAAGAAAAACTGCCATTGTTTGAAGGATTTTATGTCAATAATGAAAACCCAAGAAAATAAAGGGTAGCATTTTAAATATAGCAATGTAATTGGGAAAATAAAGGTAGGGAGGGGAGAAAGTAAATAGACTAGAGAAACAACAGTTAAATCCTCAAATAAGAGCTGTTAGCCAAGCCATCCATGGACACTTGACCCTACAGTTGTCATCTTTGCCCCATTACAAGTTTCTTTTCAAATGCATCCTAAGAAAGTCTTTCCCTGACCACGGTATTGAAAATGGGCATCTGCATCATCTATTGCTTTACCCTTTAAATATTTTCAAGCAATTACCAACTGAGGTTTTTCAAAAAGCACTTAAAATATCTTTATCATTTGTTTATTGTCAAATTTCCCCATTAGAATATCAGTTTATGATATAGAGACAATATTTTATTCATTACTCTATCCATAACTTCTAAAAGTGGACCTGAAAAAATGAAGTCACTCAACATATTTTTGTTGAATGAATGACTACATGTACACCAAGGTATTGCCACATACATATGTTTATAAAATCACTGGATTTTTTTTTATCTTACATATACTCAGCACATAAATCTAGGAAACTTAAATTTTGTTCAGATTTGTTGTACCCACTCACATATGTACACTCATACCAGAACCACGACTGCTTTTCAATAATAGTCTGAGTGCCAGATTGTCTTATGCAATAGAGTATACATTGTAAGTACACAGAGAAGGTGCAGATAAAACAGGTAACATGATCCTAGTTTAAAATCAATAAAATGGGGAGCATAAGAAATGTCAACAACCAGATAAAGAGCTAAAGGAACTTGGTCTTCTTAAAGGTGATGACTTGCTGCAGTCTTACGCAGACTTCATATCTGGGGATGTACTCAGGTTACAAATACAAAGGGATGAAAGTATAGTCATTGCTTTTTCATGAAATTTTAGGCTTGATTCTATGCTACATACCATATTCTTACTTCAATGCTGTGTGAGCCCAAAACACAAAGGATATTCAAATGCTTTGTCTGGTCACACGAAGTGCATTATGAAAGTGTTCTTTTGGTCTATGCCTTTCTCTGTTACTCCTGAGTGTGTTGGTCATATTGACATGAATCCCCTGATGCACAATGTTCTGGGCTCTAACTATTGTCTCATTATTTCAGTGCTGCTGCGCAGATCAGTGCAACAAGGAGCAAGGCTGAGCCAAGAAGATGTTGGTGCATGAACAGTGAGAGTTTAACAGGAAATAGAAGCAGGTCCTTGTGCTGAGAGTCCTTATGCTGTGGCTTATCCATTATCCCTGATAAGAAGAAGGAAAATGGGCAGCAAGCTGCTTTGTGGGTTCTCCCTGTGCTCCCCATCCAGCAGAATAAGCCATGAAAAAATTCACTGAAACACATGCTCCCAGTGCAATGATTATGAATGACCAAAATGCCACATAGGATCAAAAAGACTGCAAAAATATTCCTGCAAAAATATTGTAGCTCAGCTCTCACAGACCCCACAGATGGCAGCTCCCAGTGCACCATCACTGTGAAGCATTTGTGTTCCTCATCAAGGCCATGCAGAGGAAAGAGACCTGGGCTAAGGCCGGCAGATGCAGAGTGGATTCCCTATTCACTGCTGCTAAGTCACAGGCCCTCAGGCAGGGCTCATCTGTAACCTCTGAACTGCAAGGTTCTCCTTGCTGTCAGCTTCTCAAGTAGTTAGCTTAAAATTGGGTGACTGGCTGATGGTAAGTCAAGTATTTTGGTATCATAAAAACAGAACAAGTCATCTGATTTCTCACAATTGTCTATTCTAAGAGCCAGGTCTTGCATCCTGTCCAGAGTTGTTGGTTCTGATTTTCCTATGAATTTTAACCATTTGTCTCTTTGCTATACTCCATGAACCAGAGAAGGACAATATTGCTTATTTTGGTTTCTCTTATTAAAGTGTTTGAAATTGGCTCACCCCTCCCCACAGTTCCCTCCTTTCTTGTTGTTGCTTAATCGGCTCTTATAGGAAATAAAACCATAGTCAAGTTTTCCAAATGATGTGTGATTGCTTTCCTCAGAAGATTACTTCACCCTTTAATTATCTTCTGACATTTTCACCAAGAAATAATCACAAATTTCCAAACAACACAACGTACAGTTTGAACTCTGAGCCTGGGGGTTAGGAAGCCTTTCATTTATCTCTGTCCACATGATATGAGTCATTGCTCTTCAACGAAGACCTATTATAGGAAAATGATATTCTAAGGTAGTCATGTTTAATGAATTTTGCTTCATCGTTGCCTACGTTTGATTTGCTGAAGTCCACACTCACGGGGCACTCCTTTTTTCTTTTTTTTTTTTCATTGATAGAAGCTGCAGAATTTCCTGAAAAGCTTGTAGTTCAAAATGGCTATCTTCCTTGATATGTGCATGCATCTCAACTTTATTTATTTTTCTGCATAATACCTAGCTGCGTGGCTAAAAAATGAAGATTGCACATTCAGCAATTTATGTGATCCCAGCCACAAGCCTCTTTTACTGTCTGTTGAATAATTAGCAATGTGCATGAAGATAGAATATACAGTAACTTGCCTGACTTTGGGCAAAAAAAGATTAGAATGACAAATAGTCAGACTCTAGGGTCAAATGCTTTGCCAGTAGTTGCATATGTTTATGCCAAAATACATAAAGAAATGTCACTTCAGCACATGAGTGATGACAAACACTCCAAGTGGGACTGCAGTTCATCAATCATTTCAAATGTGCAGATTGGGTTTACCTATATAAACAAAAGCAATAAAACTACTCAAAGCCTCACCTTAAACAATTCAAGCATGACATAAACACTGTTACTGCACAGTCAAGCCCCATTTTACCTGAGAAGCAGTAGGAAAGGAGCCGACAAACTATGATTTATTAAGATTAATAAAACACATCTTTAATAAAAAAAGTTCTGCTAATATTTTACAGAAACATGGGAATCTCATCCAGCATCATGGCCCATCAGAAAGCCTATGCAGCAGGAAGTATGATCAACAAACTTTAAAACTCTAGATTCACATTCATTTTCAACAAAGTTTCAGGTTCAGGGTGGGGAACATAGAGAAAGCTTGAAGTAAGAATCCACAACAGGTAGTTGCTCTGGGCTCAGTTTTAATATTTTATTAAAAAGAAGGTGAATTAATAAAACTATTGCATGTTTCCAAACTTCCCGCCACCCCAAGACACTTTCAAAACATGGATTGTTTAAATCTCTGCTGATGTTTTAGGAAGAGGAATATTATACTATTGTTCCTCCTTGTAAAGAGAAGGCCAATAGGTTCAATGCCATAGGTCATGGAGCAAAGTGAATTGAAGTCAGAAGTCCTTTCAAGGTCACATACTATTTCTCCTTGAGAAGGTGTACTGTAAGCCTGAGAAATGATAATATGCTCATTCACCTGTGTTCTTGCTCTCTTCCCCCTGAGTGCTGTGTCTGACACTAATGCTATGACTGGCTCTTTAAAAGACACCGACAGAGGTAGAAGGCAGCAATGTCATTGCTCCATAATTAAAGACAATTCTGCTCAAAGGAAGCAACACAATCTACTGACCAATAGAGGCTCTACTAGGTCTGCTCATATAGACGTTAATGTGTTGATTCCTGAAGTGAAGGACTCGCTATAGTTGAATGATATACCTCTCTCAAATTTCAACTCAAATTTAATAAAATGTGAGGGGGATTCTCTGTCCTTAATTTCACTGACCTTTAATGTAATTGAGTGACGAGGAAAAAAATCTCCCTGTTCAGAGTGTAACTGGAAGATCAGAATGGTTTGGCAATCTTTTTCTTCACATTTGGCCAGTTTTGTAGATTTTGAAGGTGCTTAAAAAATTCAGAGAAGATTTAGCCCATATCTGAAATGAACCGAATCCCTTATAAGAATTCATTTTGTTGCCTTGCCTACTGAGACATGGAACAAAGTCAGTAGGTTTTGAGATCCTCTTCAAGGTGTGGGATACAAGACTGATGGTAATATTCAAACAAAATGATAAACTGCTTGATGATAAGTCGATGATAGTATTCAAGCAGAAAAGTTGTTTGAAATGAACTTTCCAAACACCCCAAAATGATAGAAAAATAAGAAATGCATCCTTAGGGATGATAAAGAAATGTTACTTTAAAATGGCTACAGAATAATTGGCTTGCTTAATTGGTCATTCTTACGTTAAATATCCCAGGCCATCCACATTCTTTGGAAATAACATGCATAAAGAATGAGGAGACTAGGGCATAACTTGATTCTGCCACAAATTTACTAACCAACTGAACACTTATTTGCCAGGCAGACACAAATGGAAAGCTCCAAGAAATTCAAAAATGAAATAAAACCATGTTTCCAAAGAACTCACAGTGTGGTGGGAAAGTAGAATTACCATGCCCCTCAAAAATTAAGGTTGGAGGTGCCATTTAGAAAAGATGCGCCTTGATTCATGGAAAGCTTTGTGTAAACTTAGGCTTCATCAATGTCCAGACCCAATTACTGTGAAACTCATTCAGGGTGAACTTAAATTGCTGATTTTCAGCCTCCTTTTCCCAAGTGGCATTAGATTTTAATTTAGTGCTTCCCCCAAAACGTGTTTGCATCAGATTAAAAGGGCAAGTGGAATTTTTCTTAATAAATGAAAGAAAGCAAGTTGAGCTGAGAGCTGATAAGCACACAGCATGTACGCACGCTTAGCACCCACATGCACACACGCATGTATTTTTGTCCATAATAAAAAAAAACTTTTTAGTAGATAGTGATAATGTGGATGGAAGCCAGAAACCTCTGCCTTGGTCTGGATTTCACCAAGAAAGCAATTCTTTTTATTTGTGCCCAGATCATTCTTGTTGTAGGGCTGCCGTATATATTGTCGGATGTAGAGCAACATTCCTAACCTCTACTCACTGGATGTCAATAGCCTCTATTTCTGAGTTGAGACAACCACAAACATCTCCTGATGTTTCCAAATATCCTTGAGAATGGGGAGAAGAAGGAGCAGAATTATCGCTGAGAACCACTGGCATGATGTGATGTCCAGGAGGAAGAGTCAGTCCATGGGTATGTTATTAAGCTAGGCACAGCTGAGGCAAACGGAGGCTCCGTTTTGCTGGGGACCCTCTGAAGGGTGTAAGATGCAACTCTGGTTCACCTGAAGGACAGCTGGAAGCTGAGTGCAGCCACTGGGTCACATCTGGCCCCGGTCAAGGGGCATCCCATGAGGATGGTTCTTCATACTCCTTTGTGCTTGGGTCAGAATGGCTTGGCACACAGGCATCCCACAAGTCGTCAGAGTAGCTGTGTCACAAAGCCGGGAGATGCTACTGGGACCAGGTGTTTCTGGTCACACCCGCGTGAGACTGGCTGCTAAAGACATGGCTGGAGTAGAAAGTGCATTGAGAAGATATGAAGTGGGCTCCAAAGGGTATCAGACGCAGCCCAAAGATGTTATGCTACTCAAGACTTTGGAACTTCTGGAGGGGAACAATGATGAGAGGTATAGGAAAACAAACCACTTGGGACTGCAGTTCAATGCTCTGGGCATTCTTTTTCTCCTCTGTATGACACTAAAGGACAGTAAGGTACATATGTGGGTATATGTGTAATGTGAGACATTTTCTCTGTAAAAAGCAACAGCAATGATTAGATGGGCCAAAGAGACACAGAGAGTATCCTCAAGGTATAATATGCCAAAAAAAGATACTGCATCAAAATTAATATTCACCCTAGTCAACGACTTTGGATTTTGCCCTTTAATTCATGCATTTAGAATGTCTTTAAACTTTAATATCAGGTAAGAGAAACACATGGAAATTGTGTCAAATTCTTACGGAGTAGTGAAATGTGAGGTGCATAAAAATAAGCAAAAAGTATGAAATCCAATTAAAATTTCACAGGAAATTTGCTGCAAGAATATATTTAGTAAAAAAGCCTAACCATGATTTTTCAAATAAAATTTACATTTGTATTTGAATTTTATTTCTTTTAAAAAATCCTTGAGTTCATCAGGTATATATTTAACTAAATTTTTTATAGAATGTATGCATACATAGATACACACATATGCGTGCATTTGTACACATGCTCAGAATTCTCTTCCACTTTTCATTTAGCTTATTAAAAATGAATACAAACAGACTCTTAGCTCCAGGACCCTCTAAGAGCTCATAGCCTATAGCGGCTTTCAAGATAACAGCTCCTTCAACGAGAGGAGTTCTTACTTCTCAGTCAAATTGTTTGAAGTTTCCAAGGCTTGGGGAGAGGGTGGTCTTTTCAGAAAAAGCCAGTATTTCAAAGAAAAGACATCCTTTTTTCCCCCTCTTTAGTGCCAAGATTTGAAAATGCTCTGAAGAGTGGTAAAAAAAAAAAATCTTCCCTTTAAAATGTAATATTTCTCTGAAGAGACCTAGCCTCTGCTTGCCAGATCCCAGATGTGCTCTTTGCCGAGTCCTGGGTACTCAGGGGCTCTGGCCATACCCTGAACCAACTGTTCGAATCAGATTTTTCTCACAGTAACAACCTAAAATCAATGATCGTGCAATGGTTCCATACTTGAGGAAGTTTATTTGCCCAACATACAAATTATGTTGGAATGATACTTATTAATTGTTAGAAGTAGATTATTTATTCTTACATACCATAAGATACTTCTTCAGTCTGCATCTGGCCATTCTTATTGAAAGAGAGGATGTCATTTAAGGTTGGTAAAGACCACATTACAATGTAATATAGTATTTTTCTCTCCAAATCCCCAAAATAGCTACTGAAGACAATTATCCTTAAAGAGGAAGAAACCTGTGCCTGAAACCTTGCCTCCCTTGAGCCAAGCTACCTAACCCAATGTCGAAGGAAAGGCAAAATTTGTTTGAGTGGAAGAATAGAGAGGAAACATTTCAGTTGGGAAGAGATGACAAAATGATGGAAATGCACATCGTGACTGAGAAGCAAATGATCAACTATTTGTCTCAGGCAAGAAATCCTGTTGGGGGTTCATGGGCGTCAAGGCTGGGAGAACAGGAAGCGGCTCAATCATGAGGAGCTCAGGGGCCAAGCTTGGGAGTTTACTTCCTTCGTCAGGAAGAGGAGGTCAATGGAAGTGGTTAGAGTAGAAGAAATGACACGTAAAGCAAAGGTTTAGGAAGATTGAGGATACTTTCATTTTCTCTTAAAGTATCTTAGCCAATTAAAAACTCATCAACAGTAAATAATGTGAACTGGGAATTATTAATTATTTATAATTCCAAGTAGGTCTCTCAAAATGTAACATCAAATATAAGAAAAATTTGCTTTCTTAAAAAGTATTTCAAAGCAAATACATAAAGAAAAATTAATTTCTCACCCTGGCTCAAGTGGAGACACAATTCCTCCCTCCTGTGTGTGTGTGTGTGTATGTTTCTTTCTCTCCTTTTGTCTTTGAGAGACAGGCATTTATTCAAGAAAGGTCCTCTTGTGAGTCTTGTAAAAAGAATGGCTAATAAAGTTCTGCAACAGATTATAGAGTCTTGACAAAGTTCATGCAGAGCTTTAGCAGAAAAAGGGGGAGGAGAAGATGGAGAAAAAAGAGGAGAGAGAAGCTAAACTAGGTGGTAGGCAGCATGCCAATTTGGAAGAACTAAACCAAGAAGCAGACATTTATGGAAGAAAAATAAATGAAAATGAGTTCCATTTATATGAGATTAAGGCTAGAAACGTTTGAGACAATCAGATCAAGTCAAGTGGAGTCTAAGGTTCTTCTTTCCCTGGCACTGTCCAGGGTGTCCTGTACACAGGCCGCTGGGCACCACCACTGAGGCCCTGCTCAGAGAGTAAATAATTGTTTATGTTGTCAGGAGCCCTTCCATACTCCACGCAGTGCACAGTGGTGGAACTGCATCTCATATAAAAGATTTGAGCTCAGCTTTGTGATAAAATATATTTTTTAAAAAATTGGAAAGTTAGATGTCTTAGCTTGAACTGCCATAACAAGATGCCATAGTCTTGGTGGCTTAAACAAAATAAAGTTATTTTCTCACAGTCCTAGAACGTGGGCAGTCCAAGATCCAGTTTCCAGCAGGGCTGGTTCCTGATAGGAGCTCTCTTCCCGGTTTGCAGATGGCCCCCTGTCCTCTACTCCCTGACGTGGTGGCGGGAGAGAACTCCAGCTCTTTATACAGAGCATCAGTCCTTTCGGATTAGGGCCCCACCCTTAGGGCCGCAGCATTTGAATTTAATTACTTCCTTGTAAGTCCCGTCCCCAAATACAGTCACACTGAAGGTTAGGGCTTCAAAATATGAATCTGGGGAGGTGATGCATTCTTCAGTCCATAGCAATAGGGACTTAGAATATTTGGGTCCAAATTTCAGTTTCATGAACAGCTAGCTGGTGTCTTTGAGCCGATCATTTACATGTTCTGAGCCTCATAGCCCTCACTTCTAATAAGGGCTACGAAGGAGAGCATCGATGGGCTAGGGAGTTTTGAAGACCCCTTTAACTTCAGATTCCATTGTTATGAATTTTGGTAAAAATTAGCTTTATAGATTCATGCTATCTAACAAACAAGTAGTTAGACGGCATGCAGAAAGATTAGCCTAACAATTTCTAGGGGATGATCAAACCCTAAAACACAGCAAGGGAAAAGGAGAGGGGCTTTGGCAGAGCCAGTAAGTGTGCACCCACAGCCGGAAAGGGGTGAAGGTGGTAGTGGACGGACTGGGCTAGCGGGCTTCGCGCTGAGATGTGATCACTCATTTAGCTCAAAAGAAATCTGGATTTACGTTGCCAAAATTCTATGTGTTTTGAAAAAAAATGAAACAAAACAAAGCAAACCCAAATATTCCAGTCAGTCTTTTTAGACAGGAACGGAAGCATAATGCTATATTCCACAGCTGGATTCTGACCCACTCTCACCATCAATCTTTGAACGCACATCTTTATTAACAACTAATTCTTTGCACTCTCTTTGTCAAAGTTTCTTGGAATCCAGATCAGGTCACTCCCTAACCTTTCTAGGACTTTTAGGAATAAAAAAAATCTAAAAACTTAAAATCTAAAAACCAAAGGAACTTGTCGGAGATACAGTAAGAAAGATTGGGATTAATCATGGTTAAGATAATTTAAAACCAGTGATCAGAGGAGTGATTTCTAGTTGATGGAGAAGCTTTGAGACTTGAGCACTTTGGGTCCCATGAAAAAATATGACTGTGGTGGTCACAGCTCTTTTCTGTACCCTGGTGAATTCTATAGGATTAGAAACCCCAGAACATATTCGATGAAGTCACTGTTATCTGTTCTATTATAGCTGCCAGAATTCACTTCCAAACCCATAGAACCAAGCTCACTGGACGCCCCGAGGAAGCAGGAGAAGCAAATCCAAGAGATGAAGATGAGAAAGTCAGCAATGCGGAAGTAAGGGGTATTGCGTGGATTTTCTCCACCCGGCATCCTGACTGGTGAGTAATACCTTCTGCCTCTTTAAAGTAACTACTTATTTGCCCTAGTGTGGACAGAGAACATTTGCTTTAGCTCAAAAAAAAAAAAAATGTGTGCTCTAATGGAAGAATCAAATTATATCAGAAAAGGAAGCACTTTAAGCTTTATTGCTGTAGATCACTCTGCCTCCAGCTGTGAAACCGATTGATGTTTAAAGCCCCTGAGGCACTGGCAGCTGTGATGGCTGATTCAAATAAGAAAAAAAAAAAAATGTGTGTGTGTGAGTGTGCATGTGGGTGTTAGTGAATGAGTGTGTAAGTGTGTGTAGGGAGAGTAAGGAACTATGCAGGTAAAATTTATATTCATAACTTTCCTCTAAAGATGATTTGTAAAATTCTACAATAGATGGGTGGCAAAATATTGAGATGGAGTAAATATTTAATAAATATTCAGATAGATAAATAGAAGTGTGTGTGTATATATATGTTCTAATGGAGAGTACACTGGGATGTGTGTGTGCCGTGAGAGAGACAGAGACAGACAGAGAAAAAGAGAGATTGAGACAGAGAGAGATCTGCATGCTCTATCTGAATGCTTGACTTCTATGCTACTGAATGAACAGATGAGTAGGTAAAGGGAACAAGTGGGGAGGTTCTTGGTCTTATTTAACATACATGAATCTGGTTTAGGATAGGGAAAGATTCAATAAATATTTGCAAGATGTACTTGAATTAAATTAAAAAGATACCTTGACAAAAAGTGACGCTTCACTCTTGATTTCCCAATGCAAGGATTAGGCCCAAGGAATACTTATTAAATGAAGAAGAGGAAGGCACTGATAATAGGGACTCTATGCCCATCAAATAACCCAAATACTTGTTGAATGACACTGTCCACACAGCATTCTAGCTGGAAATGCAAAGGCTGAATGTGGACGAGTTTCTGCCCCTGGGATCGAGGCAGATGCCCAACAAGAACATTTGCCATTGGTTAATATTTGCATAAACATGTCAAAACTTGATCAATCTGCTGAAAAATCTACAGACTCCCTCCATGTGTCCACTCGTTTATACTCAATCCGTGAGACCAAACCTATGACAGGACAAGGATATTTTTGTTGTTATTGAAGAAGTCATGGAACAAAAGCCTGAGTTGGTGTTGATCTGTTTGCGTATAGGAAATCCTGGAATAGACAAACTTTGAAGGGAAAGAGATAGAGTCTAGCACTTACAACGTAAACTTCTTTAAAAATAAGACTAAGTATATGTTAAAAAACAAAACAAAAAACTCTCAACCAGTTAGGATCAGCTGGAATGAGCTGGGCAGAACTCTTATCTTAGGATGAGTTTTTGAAATCTCAACTGTTCGTAAGAGTATAATGGTGTTTTAATTGAACCTCTTAGCACTCTTCAGTGAGCACTTTTCTGAGAGAAGAAAACCTCTCTTAATCCCATTATAAGCCTGCGGCTCTTCCTGCTGTCTGCTGAAGGCTTTCTGCACGTAGCCATCGGAATTTTTCAGCTTGCCTCCTTTTTAGAAAAAAAATAATTTCATTCTTGCATGGTGAGTTAAATAGTCTAAATTGATTTCTGAGACCTATCAGCCTGGAAATTAATTTAAAAATTTATTAGGAACATTTCAAAGGGATGCTTGTGCTTATTTTTTCTCACCCACAACTGTCATTTTATTTCCAGCTCCCCTCCCAGAGCTTGTAAACAGAGGCCTCAAAAGATAGTCAGAAGCGAAATAAGCTGTTTTGATCACAATGATAATTGTAAAATTGTGTCCATGTTGTTGCATGGACAAATATCGCTATTATCTTCCTGGTGGCATAATTAAAATGGAGAAGAATATCAGCATTGTGCCAGATGTATCTTTAAATGATTGTGTTTCTTTTGTGAAATATTCCTTGTTCTTACACTGGATTTATTAATGTAATTCTCTGCGGTTCAGGTGATAATGTCCACATCCCTTTCTCCTTATTCTCCAATACGAACATTAATTCCCCATTTTCCTTTTAGGTCAGGTCACTGTCGGCCGTGGCACATTTCCTTCTCCTTCTGATCTGTAGCAGGAGAGAAATCAGACTGACTAAGCTTCAGTAAGAGTACTATTTCCAGAGTTTCAATGTAGGAGGGGTTAAAGGCAAAAATCTAGTTGCAGGGAGAGCTACTTAACTTATGGCTGCATTTGTATAGAAAACTCACTGTTTTAAATATGACCATGACCTTGTGTTATCTGGAGTGTCTTTAGGGTTGGGAGGATGAAGCTACATCAAGATTGCTAACTTCCTTTAGGCACTGCCACGGATCAGGTTGCAATTTTGAAGTTTTCCTCTTCCAAATCCATCCTCAGGAGGGAAGATATTTTTAGACCAATTCCAGTGTGTGGGGCGGGTGCCGAGGGGGTCTCCTCCCCACAGCACCAAGCAATTCTAGGTCACCAGCAGGGTGTCCTCAAATTCAACTCAATCCTGACATGACCTACTTGGAGACAGCATCAGATACGACAGGTTAGAAGTTCAGTCAACAAAAACTTCCCCTCACTGCCCATTTCAGATGCCAGTCATCAGCCCCAGCTGTTTCCTGTGCCTCTACCCGACTGGCTACAGATTGGAAGTTGCAATGACTTCCTCCTTAGGTTCCATTCATTTGCTGGAGCAGCTCACAGACCTCAGGGAAACACTTGCTTAAGTTCAGCAGTTTATTGAAGGATATGATGAAGAATAGGAATCAACAGCTGGTTGGGATACATAGGAGCAAAGTCCTGATAAAGGAGCTTCTGTCTTCATGGGGTTTGGGGTCCAGCTCAGTGGCACATGGAAGCCTTTTGGACCCCCAAGTACAGAAGCTCTCTAAAGAAGGACAAGGGAGAGGACAAACCGCTTTCCCCTTGGGTTTCTATGAAGGCTGCATTGCATGGTCATGATTGACTAAGTCATTGTCCGCTGGCTGATTTCAACCTCCAGGCCTTCACCCCTCCCCGCTCCCTTCAGTGAGGAGGGGGGTACTGCAAATGCCAACCTCTAATTACATGGTTGGCCCTCCTGGTAAAGAAGGGCCTCTTGGGTGGGATCATAAAATCAACCTCATTAATAACAGGACACACATTTCACCTTTATGGCTCTGAAGCATTTTCAGGAATTGTGGATGAACACCAAATATATCTGAGAAATATATTTTGGTCATCCGAATGACCAAACACATATTTGTTATAAATCATTATATTGCAGCAACTAAATTTGCTGACACTCAGTGACCCAGAGTGTGGGAAATGTGGTTATATTGGGGAAATGGACACAAATGTACTCATTATAGAATGCGGAACTCCATTGTACCCTGTGTTTCCAGCCTCATCTATTATTCTTTCAAAGGTTTTTCATATACATTATTTCATCAGACCATTTGTTCCTTCAACAGAAATTTGACTACCTGCTAGATATAAGGCTTTCTGCCAAGAACTGGGTATGACTTGCCATCAGTATACATAAGAAAGGCATGGCCCTGTACAGTCACAGAATGCGTTTTATAGCAGAGTCGATAAACATTGACTATGCAACTATGAAGTAAGTAATTTAATTATAATTATCTTCACTGCTTTTGAGAAATTTGGTGGAGCTGACCTTGCTTTGTCTCTAAAGAAAATGATATTTAACCAAGATCTTAAAGATGAGCTGGACTTTGCTGGTTGAAGGGCTGTGGTGATGAGAATGGTGATACTCTAAGCAGAAGGAGAGTGTCTGGACCACACAGAGGCTCAGAGGTCCTCCTGAAGAGGGGATCAGGCTCTCCCAAAGGAAACGAAGAAGGTCAGTGTGGCTAAAGCCTCAGCAGTGGACAGAGACAGAACAGCCAGTTCTCCCAGTGACCCCGTCAGGGGTGGGAACGGGCATACTCTCTGATGTCTGCACAGGGGCAGGTGACCGTCGTGACCGGATTTCACCAGGACCTTTGCTTGCTCCCTCTCTCGATGCTGCTCTTCCGCCTCTGCACACCCTCTGAGCTCCTTCAGAGCATCAGGTAGCATTTCTGGATTGTAAGCAAATAAGAATGTTCACTAAAGATTAAAAACAAGGACATTATTGAAGGGAGACTGGGTAACTTCCAGAAGTGAAGAAAAGTTCAACAACTAGGACTGAGCTAGATAAACAACGCAAGCAATTCTAGAGAATTCAAGAGTAGTAAATCAGGGAGAGTCCCTCTAGGCCATTCCATCAAACACCCAGTTTCAACCACATTATGTCTGAGCCCAAAAGAGTGGTTTTGGCCCGGCTTGGGCCAAGGGCCATCTCTGGGTTTACCAGAGAGAAGGTCCCGGAATATCAGTTCCAGGAGAATTACATGAGGGTAGGAAGGGGCAGTTCACCAAAGAAAGGGATATGGGGCAGGCTGGGCACCGGCTGATCACCACGGTGCCACGTTTACCACCTTCTATCCTTCCCATTTCACTCCCAGCTAAACTCCCATTTAGTATTTACTGGCTGCTTCTTTCCAGAGTGACTGCAAGGAGAGATGGGCAGGGCTGTAGCGAAGGTGTGAACCTCTTATGTAAGTTCAGAGGCTTTATGTCTCTCAATTTCTGCCCAGAACCAGCGACAAAAGCCCTTAGGAACCCACTGTCTTCCAGAAGACATTTATACAGAAGGACTCTATTCTGGGAAAGTGATGTGGGGTGGAGTAGTTTCCAATCAAATAAATGAGAACTTTAAAAAAATCATCTTGGGCATTTCTCTTTTTATTTTTAAAGGCACCATTCTTCTTTACTAAACTTTTTCTTTTTAAATGGAGGAGTAAAAAAATGGCAGCACAAATGTTTGTGAGAACAATTACAACCTTGGAAAAGGAGCTTTAATACTGAAGAAAAGAAGCTGACAATCTTATTTTTTTAATACACCTTTAAAAACAGTTTTAGGAATATTATGCGTTCATTTAAAAAATTTAAGATTACTGGAAAAACGTATATAAGAATATAAAAATCATCCATAAGATAAACGGTCTTAATGTGTGCATGTACCCCTTCCAGCCTTTTTCTTTGCATATTTATGTGTATTTTTTTTCAGGTGGGCTCATATTGTACATAGTTTGTATGTTTGCTTTTTGCGCTTAACATTAGACAGTGACCAGATCTCCAGGACATTAATCTTCAGCGGTATATTCTTTCAAATGGCTGCTCAGAATTCTATGTTGTGGATAAACCGCAATTTATTTAATCATCCCTCAATGTATGAACATTTGGTTAGGTTATAAGTTTAACTATAAATACTCCTATAATGAGCATTCCCAATTCAGGAAATTGTATGTGTGTCTGATTATTTTGATAGGCTAATTACTAGGTCAAGGAGTAAAATCATTTTAACCAGAACATTTTACCTATTTTGTTTTCCAACACCAATTGAGCATGTGGAGCCCGTGGGGCCAGCTTACCATTCCTCACAAACTTCATCATGGAGAATTTGGGAAATATAGAAATGTATAAGAAAATGAAAAATCCTATAATCTCATTAGCCTGAAGTAACTGTGGTTAGCATTTCAATTCTAATCCCCGCTAGAATTTTAAAATATATCTATGTGTATCTTTTATGTATCTATATGTGTGGGAAAGTTTATTCACAAACTAGAGCTTTGCTCTATTGATAGCTCTATTTCCAGTTTTATCCATTTCTCCCATTTAAGAATAATCTTTAAGAAACTTTTCTTAGTGATTTACAATATTCCATCCTATGGATCTTATGTGTAAATATTTAGGTTGGTTACTTCCAATTTTTATTATAAATAATACTGTGATGAACATTCAGATATAAATTTTAGTATACAACTCTGATACAACTTGGCATTAATTTCTAGAGCAGAACTATTTGAGCAAAGAGCATAAATATTACAGAGACTTTCGACGCATGCTGCCAAATTACCTTTCAGAAAGGTTTCGGCTATTTGTAATTCCACTAGCAGAGTATGAGAGCATTCACTTCTCTCTAGCTTCCTTAACATTGAGTGTTATTAATATTTTCCCATTTGGCTATTGAATCACCAGAAGTAGTACTTGTTTCTTTAATTTACATGTCTTTGACAAGGAGAGATTCTGACTTTTTATATTAATTGTCCGTTTGTTTCCATTGTGACTTTCCAGCTTAGCACCTTTGCAATTTTTTTGTTAACTGAGAGACTCATCTTTTCCTTAGTGGTTTATAAGAACTATATAATAACAGTTTCCCTGAAGAATGGAAAGCAACTGTGCTCTTGGTGATTCCAGGACTACCAGCGATCCCTGGGGACTATGTTAGAAATGGGAATTCTCAGGCCCCAGCCCAGCCCACTGCAAGTTGTCTTAACCAGCCTTGCATGTGATTCTAACGCATGCTGCAATTTGAGGGCCACCAGTTTAGACTCGAGCTGGCTTCTTAACACAGGTATAATCACCCTTTCCTGCTGAGTGCCTGGAACACTTGGTTTGCATATCTGATTGTACTTTTTGCCAAAGATGGTATTCAAAATATTTAAAAACTGATACCATTTTGGATCCTCATCAATCAGAATGGGTTCCTTCGGGGGTCAAGGTCCTTCACGGTCCCTTGCTGTACAGGTTTTTAGCACGTGAGTTGAGAGAGGAAGAGTTGGAAAACGAAGATCCTTGAAGAGCAACGGGGTAGCTGGGGTGGGGTAAGCACTTGCTGGGTTTGGGATAGCATTTATTTACCAGTCTGTCTGCAGGTACACAATATTGTAACAACCAGTACAGCTTGAACTGTGTGTAGATGACCCGGACTTCTGCTCTGTTACTAGTTTCTATTCTGTACCAATGTTCTTGGGATAATTGTATTACCCTCCTTATATGATTGCAAACTCCGTGAGGTTAGAAACTGTGCCTTTTGCATCTTGTTACAGCCTGCAGAGGTAAATATTATGCATTTCACATAATAAGTGCTCAAAAAGTGTCAAAACAATATTGATTTTCCATTATGTCTCATTTTGAGGAAAAAGATAAGAGTTTGAGACTGTGCTGCTTAAACAGAATACACACACAGAGAGGAATGAAGTCCTTGAGGACTTCATATTGTAAGTAGCATAGTTTATTTATTTTCCTGGATCTATATATACATGACAGAACTTTTGAGTATGATACTTCATTGCTGTCTGGAAAGAAACATCCTCTGGGAATAGGACTCAAAAGGAATCTTAGTGTTTCATGTATCAAGAGAATAGTTTTCTCTAAGACCCTACCTTTGCCTCCAGCCCCTCTGCAGGCTTCTCCCTGAAAAGTGAATTAAATGCTAGACTTTTTTTTGGGTTTTAGTGTCTATGTCAACCCAATCTCCTGTACTAGGCCAAACATATCTGTGCTCTGAACCCCAGGGGAACACAGTTCTATCTTTGAGCAAACACTGAGAGCACCACTAGTGACAAGGACATGTGTGATTGCAAAGCTTTTTAAAAATATATAAATATTCAAATATACTTTTAAAATGTCTTTTTTTTTTGTATAGGGTAGACCAGAGCAGAAGTGTTTGATATTGAAAAATGTAACCAGGGAAAAACTTCTATAAATGTTATTCAATCTTAACATTTACCTGTAAATGAATCTCTAAATCAGTGCTGTTTTCCCAACTTGAGCAAGTAAGCGTCACTGCATAATATATCATGTTGTTATGACAACTGATGATCTAGAACAACTAAAACCTGTAAGGATCAAGTGCACCATTCAGCATAATGCGCTTTATTCTGTTAAAAAGGAAAGTTATTTTTTCCTCTGCAAATGCGACAATATGATGGGGAAATTAAATTAAATGGTGATGTTATTCCCTGAGGGCAAAACAATTCCATTCAATAAATTAATTTTACATCAGTAACTCTTTCTTTTCTTGAAACTGACAGTAATAACCTGACAGCTTAAAACTCTAATAAACTTCAAGATCAGAACGACTACTGCACTCATACAAAATGGAAGTCAGGGTTTCATAGGTACGACAATCGTTCTCCATTCATCACAAAGCAGAGGGAAACCCCCAAATTCAATTTAACTAACTGCACTTACTTGATGAAAAGGGCACTTAGGATAGTTTTGACAGCATGTGGGTTGAGCGTCCTAACAGTCCCGTTCTTTGGGAAGGTTGCTAAACCTCTCTGACATACCACATTCAACAATTCTAAGTAAATAATACTTGAAACCTGGAAACTTATTGGAGAAAGATTCCTACCATCCTAATGAAAAAAAGAAGAGGGCTGACGAGGAGAGAGAAGAGAATGTGATGGAGCCTATGACTGAGATAAAACCAGCAAGTGCCTGTGCTTCCATCTGGTGACGGAGAGATTTGTTGGGGCCTCTACATTTTGAGCAATTGCTCTTCTAGAAGATACTATTTACAGTAAGCAGCAGCAAGGTGGGACTTGAAGTTTTGTGCCTTCATTTCCCCATCACAACCTCTGCTATCCTCAAGCCAACGAGAACAAATATTAACCCCCAGGCACAGAAGAAGTCATCTCTTTTACTATTCTTCTCATAAAAACTTTATGTTTCTCTGAAAGTATTTTACAACCATGACAGAAAACATTATCACTGATTCCGGTAGATTCACACACTGGGAATTCAGCCAGAACTGAAGAAAAAGTCCCCTTTTGCATCCTCTCCAGGGTATGACTTCATTGCTACTTTCGTACCTACACACCAACTCCTGGGTAAGAAACTGGATGTCTTCTGCCAAATATCACCACGCCTTTCATTTTTCATGTTCAGATGATACTGATGAATGATTTGTGGTTGTAAAAAAAAAAATCCATTAAGTGGAATAATAAAGAGTTGCTCAGTTTCTTTGCTGCACTGAGTGGTTCCAATTAGAGGCTGAAGGTGCCAGCTGCTTTTTCATCAGTCGAGTTTCTGACATAGCACATATCCCACAGGTCCCAGGGTCCCGACCACTCAAAGAGAGATGTCACCTGTACATCCGAGCAGATCACAGAGGCTTACTAATCTGCAAAAAGAAAAAATGTGGTTCTCTCTAAAGCAGGAGACATGTGCTGCCTGTTTTGCAGAAAGTACAATTTAATTGCTATGCTTCTGCAATTATTCACAGATCATGTTGAACAGTGAACAATTAATCCCAAATCTTAACTCGACAGCCTTTACTACAGCTAGCGAGTTATATTTTAAAATGTTTAAAGCAGTTAGCCAAGCACATTTTTCAGCTCAAGCCAACAGACTGCTCAAGCTTTTGTCATCTTTGCCATCAATCAGTCCAACCTAGAAACCTGTGGTTTCTGAGTGGAGTATTGAGGTGTCACATAAAAAGAGGGGAATGCTTTTGTCTGAAAGAGTCTCAACCCCTCCCTTTAAAGAGAAAGGTCTTATGTGCTGATTCTCTTGTGAATGGTTCCCTGGGAAAGAAAGGAGGCATGGGTTTTGGTTTCACTGCTGAAATCTCTAGTGCCACCACAGGTCAAAGGAAATGCTCTTAACCTTATCTTTTCATTCAAAGCGACAGGTTGTCTTGTCCCCTAAAAAACGTAGAGCCAGAGGGGACCCTATATTTTTGGCTGGACACAAATGACCAAGACCTACTATAATCTTGCAATCAAAATGGTCCAGCTTTTGTCTCTCACTTGGTAGGCAATGAGATGCCAACAGGCCTGAAAAGGTACCACAGGTGATTTCAACAGGCACTGTAGGCGATTTTAGTCCTGCGCAACTGCTCTCAAAGGGCTTATTATTTGATGGCTCTGTTATGTGTAATTCTGTAACAATGTTGGCATTATAATCATACCTCCATCAGTTGTTTTACATTTTATTTATGAACACTAGGAAATGGTCATTGTTACTTATAATGAATGATATAAAGAATATACCTTTTTAAGATGAAAAACAACAAAAACCTTCAAAAACCTCCCATCAAGTTACTTAAAGCATAGAGCCAGTTATACTTCATGCATTTACTTTCTCATTTATTCTCAGCCAACACATTTTTATCAAATACCAATATGTGCTAGACATGACTCTGTGACTCAAGTGACTGTGTAGAGAATGAAATAAAACCCATGTTCTTCTGAAGCTTATTCTAAAAAGGGCTAGAAAATAAGTATTTTTGGCTTTAGGGACCCTAGAAAAACAGCCATAGATAATACATAAGCAAATGGGTATGGCTGTGTTCCAATAAAACTTTACTTACAAAATCAAGTGGGGAGCTGGATTTGGCCCTTCCCCAACCCCAGCTCACTGGCTAGAGGAAAAGAAACAGAGAGGGGAGGGAGTGGAGGCCTGGGACTGCTGAATACCTAACTCTGGAGATCTGCTCTGGGAGCACAAACCTACATTTCATGGTGCTTGCATGATACTCTGGTGATTGGGGGATTGGAAAGCTAATACAGGCAGAGTTCCTGGAGAGACTGAGATTCTGGCTGCTTGTGGAGAGCAGGGATCCATATTCGGCTGCTCTGGGACAAAGGAAAGGTGGGCAGTTGGAGAGACTTCCTAATAGTAAGAGGGCTGCTAAAGGGGCAAGGGTTGCACAGAGCTTACTGCTCAGGAGAAAGGACAGGTAGACAAAATTGTCTGGGTGCACTCTGCCCAGCAGGTTGGGAACTTTCACGATTTCTAGGTGCTCCAGGTCCCTGGCTGGCTAAACAGCTCCAGGGACATGCTCTGTGATACGCACCCTACTGTGCCTTTCTCCCAGCCAGCCCCACCTGGCTCATAAACCGGCAAACCCAACCCTGGCATTAGGCCAGCCAGAGGGAAGATCTGTCTACAGCAACTTCAAACGCAAGGCATAGAGGCTTATGCCTGTGTGCTTGGCCCACTGGTTCAGGCAGTGGAGACAGGCATAGTGGCCGGGAAGCAGGAAACAGCTCTTTCCTCCCCTCAGGCACCAATACCACCCCCTGCTACCCCCGACATTGCTTCAGGGACTGAGCAGCTCCAGAGAGTAGAGCTTCTGGACACTAGAGGGGCCATATACAAATATGAAATGGCAAAGGAACCTGGTTCAAAGTAAAATTAATATAACCCCTGAGAAAGATGATATGGACTTCACGACTCTTCCTGAAAGGGAGTTCAAAATAAATATCATTAACATGCTAACGGAGGTACGGAAAGATATTCAAGAACTCAGGAATGAATTCAGGTCAGAGATCCAATCGTTGAAGAGCACGATGGAGGATATTAAAAGCAGATTACATATGGAGGAGGAGACGATAAATGAAATAGAAACTAGAGAAGAAGAATACAAAGAAGCTGAGGCACAGACAGAAAAAAAGTATCTCTAAGAATGAAAAAATATTGAGAGAACTGTGTGACCAATCCAAATGGAACAATATTCACATTATAGGGGCACCAGAAGAAGAAGAAGAGAGAAAGGGATAGAAAGTGTCTTTGAGGAGGTAATTGCTGAAAACTTCCCCAATCTGGGGAAAGAGATAGTGTCTCAGGCCATGGAGATCCACAGATCTCCCAACACAAGGGACTCTTGGACAACACCAAGACATATAGTAATTAAAATGGAAAAGATCAAGGATAAGGACAGACTATTAAGAGCAGCCAGAGAGAGAAATAAGATCACATACAAAGGAAAGGCCATCAGGCTAACATCAGACTTCTCAGCAGAAACCTTACAGGCCAGAAGGGAGTAGCATGATGTGTTTAATGCAATGAAGCAGAAGGGCATTGAATCAAGATGACTTTATCTGACAAGTTTATCATTTAAATTTGAAGGAGGGATTAAACAATTTCCAGGTAAGCAAAAGCTGAGAGAATTTACCTCCTAAAACCAGCTCTACAGTCTGTTTTGGAGGGACTGCTATAGATGGAAGTGTTCCTAAGGTTTAAGAACTGTCACCAGAGGCAATAAAACCACAGTAAAGAAAGTAAAAGAGCTAATTACTAAGCAAATGCAAAATTAAATTAACTATCCCCAAAGTCAATCAAGGGATAAACAAAGAGTACAGAATATGATACCTAATATATAAAGAATAGAGAAGGAAGGAAAAGGAGGAGAAAAAGAAAAGAACCTTTAGATTGTGTTTGTAATAGCATATTAAGTGAGTTAAATTAGACTCTTAGATAGTTAGGAAGTTAACCTTGAACCTTTGGTAACCATGAATCTAAAGTCTACAATGGCAATAAGTTCATACCTATCAATAATCACCCTAAATGTAAATGGACTGAATGCACCAATCAAAAGATATAGAGTCACTGAATGGATAAAAAAACAAGACATATCTATATGCTCCCTACAAGAGACTCATTTTAAACCCAAAGACATACACAGACTAAAAGTGAAGGGATGGAAAAAGATATTTCATGCGACTAATAGAGAGAAAAAAGCAGGAGTTGCAGTACTTGTATCAGACAAAATAGACTTCAAAACAAAGAAAGTCACAAGAGACAAAGTAGGACATTACATAATAATAAAGGGGTCAATCCAACAAGAAGATATAAACATTATAAATGTCTATGCTCCCAACACAGGGGTACCTATATGTGAAACAAATACTAACTAAATTTAAAGGGGAAATAGAATGCAATGCATTCATTCTAGGAGACTTCAACACTCCACTTACTCTGAATGACAGATCAACCAGACAGAAATTAAGTAAGGACACAGAGGCACTGAGCAACACATTAGAACAGATGGACCTAACAGACATCTACAGAACTCTACAACCAAAAGCAGCATAATACACATTCTTCTCAAGTGCACATGGAACATTTTCAAGAATAGATCATATACTAGGCCACATAAAGAGCTTCAGTAAATTCAAAAAGATTGAAATTGTACCAACCAGTTTCTCAGACCACAAGGTATGAAACTAGAAATAAATTATGCAAAGAAAATGAAAAATCCCACAAACACATGCAGGCTTCACAACATGTTCCTAAATAACCAATGGATCAATGACCAAATAAAAACAGAGATCAAGGAATATATGGAGACAAATGACAACAATAATTCAACACTGCAAAATCTGTGGGATGCAGCCACGGCCGTGCTAAGAGGAAAGTATATTGTAACACAGGCCTACCTCAGGAAAGAAGAACAATCCCAAATAAGCAGTCTAAACTCACAATGAATGAAAATAGAAAAAGAAGAACAAATGAGGCCCCAAGTCAACAGAAGGAGGGACATAAAGATTAGAGCAGAAATAAATAAAATGGAGAAGAATAAAACAATAGAAAGAATCAATGAAAGCAAGAGCTGGTGCTTCAAGAAAATAAACAAAACAGATAAATGTCTAGCCAAACTTATCAATAAAAAAAGAGAATCTACACACATTAACAGGATCAGAAATGAGAAAGGAAAAATCACTATGGACACCACAGAAATACAAAGAATTATTAGAGAATACTATGAAAAATTATATGCTAACAAACTGGATAACCTAGAAGAAATGGACAACTTTCTAGAAAAATACAACCTTCCAAGGCTGACCAAGGAAGAAACAGACAATCTGAACAGACCAATTACCATAAATGAAATTGAACTAGTAATCAAAAAACTACCTAAGAACAAAACACCTGGGGAGACAGCTTCACCACTGAATTTCATCAAACATTTAGTGAAGACCTAATAGCCATCCTTCTTAAAGTTTTCCAAAAAGTAGAAGAGGAGGGAATACTTCCAAACTCATTCTATGAGGCCAGCATCACTCTAATACCAAAACCAGGCAAAGACACCACAAAAAAAGAAAATTACAGACCAATATTGCTGATGAACATAGATGCAAAAATACTCAACAAAATTTTAGCAAACTGAATTCAAAAATACATCAAAATGATCATCCATCATGATCAAGGAGGGTTTATTGCAGTGATGCAAGGATGGTACAACACTTGAAACTCCATCAACATCAACCACCACATCAAAAAAAAGAAGGACAAAAACCACATAACCACATGATCATCTCCATAGATGCTGAAAAAGTATTTGACAAAATTCAACACCCATTTATGATAAAAATTCTCAACAAAATAGGTGTAGAGGGCAAGTTCCTCAACATAATAAAGGCCATATATGACAAACCCACAGCCAACATTATACTTAACAGTGAGAAGCTGAAAGCTTTTCCTTTAAGATCAGGAACAAGACAAGGATGCCCACTTTCCCCACTTCTATTTAACTTAATACTGGAGGTCATAGCCACAGCAATCAGACAACACAAATAAATAAAAGTCATCCAGACTGTAAAGGAAGAAGTTAAACTGGCCCTGTTTGTAGATGAAATGATATTGTACATAAAAAACCTGGAAGAATCCATTCCAAAACTACTAGATCTAATATCTGAATTCAGCAAAGTTGCAGGATACAAAATTAATACAAAGACACTCATGAGAGAAATTAAAGAAGATACCAATAAATGGAAACACTTCCCATGCTCATGGATAGGAAGAATTAATATTGTCAAAATGGCCATCCTGCCTAAAGCAATCTGTAGGTTCAATGCAATTCCTATCAAAATACCAACAGCATTCTTCAACAAACTAGAGAAAATCGTCCTAAAATTTATATGAAACCACAAAAGACCCCGAATAGCCAAAGCAATCCTGAGAAGGGAGAATAAAGCAGGGGGAATTACGCTCACCAACTTCAAGTTCTACTACAAAGCCACAGTAATCAAGACAATTTGGTACTGGCACAAGAACAGACCCATAGACCAATGGAACAGACTAGAGAGCCCTGATATAAACCCAACCATATATGGTCAGTCAATATATGACAAAGGAGCCATGGACATACAATGGGGAAATGACAGCCTCTTCAACAGCTGGTGTTGGCAAAACTAGACAGCTACATGAAAGAGAATGAAACTGGATTATTGTTTAACCAATACACAAAAGTAAACTTGAAATGGATTAAAGACATGAATTTAAGTCATGAAACCATAAAACTCTTAGAAGACAACATAGGCAAACATCTCCTGAATATAAGCATGAACAACTTCTTCTTGAATGCATCTCCTCGGGCATAGGAAACAAAAGCAAAAATGAACTCATGGGACTACATCAAACTAAAAAGTTTCTGCACAGCAAAGGACACCATTAACAGAACAAAAAGGCATCCTACAGTATGGGAGAATATATTTGTAAATGACATATCCAACAAGGGGTTAACATCCAAATTATATAAAGAACTGATGTGCCTCAACACCCAAAAAGAAAATAACCCAATTAACAAATGGGCAGAGGATATGAAGGGACAGTTCTCCAAAGAAGAAATTCAGATGACCAACAGGCAGATGAAAAGATGCTCCACATTTCTAATCATCAGAGAAATGCAAATTAAAACCACAATGAGATATCACCTGACAGCAGTAGGGATGGCCAGCATCAAAAAAACCAAGAACAACAAATGCTGGTGAGGATGTGGAGAAAGGGGAACCCTCCTACACTGCTGGTGGGAATGTAAGGTAGTTCAACTATTGTGGAAAACAATATGGAGGGTCCTCAAAAAACTAAAAATAGAAATACCATTTGACCCCAGAATTCTACTTCTTGGAATTTACCCAAAGAATACAGCTTCTCAGATTCAAAAAGACATATGCACCCCTGTTTATCACAGCACTTTTTAGTAGCCAAGGTATGGAAGCAACCTAAGTGTCCATCAGTAGATGAATGGATAAAGAAGATGTGGTACATATACACAATGGAATACTATTCAGCCTATAAGAAAGAAACAATTTCTACTATTTGCAACAACATGGATGGAGCTAAAGGACATTATGCTCAGTGAAATAAGTCAGATGGAGAAAGACAAATGCCAAATGATTTCCCTCATTTGTGAAGTATAACAATGAAGCAAAACTGAAGGAACAAAATGGCAGCAGACTCAGAGATTGCAAGAATGAACTAGTGGTTACTAAAGGGGAGGGGTGTGGGAGGGCAGGTAGGGAGGGAAGGAGAAGGGGATTGAGGGGTATTATGTTTAGCACACATGGTGTGGGGAATCACGGGGAGAACAGTGTAGCACAGAGAAGACACACAGTGGATCTGTGGCATCTTAATACACTGGTGGACAGTGACTGCATTGGGGTATGGGTGGGGACTTGATAATATGGGTAAATGTAGTAACCACATTGTTTTTTCATGTGAAACCTTCATAAGAGTGTATATCAATCATACCTTAATAAAATATTTTAATAACTATATAGTACACACTCACACAGGAGTGCAGGCAACCTCAGAGAGGAGGCATTCTTAAGGGTTTAGGGTTAGAGGTTTCATAAGGCCTCTTGGGCAGGGGTTGGCATAAAGCATGATGTATATAATTGATTCATAATTTCTTTGAAGTTTTGTCTTAAGAATGGGGTGATTACTTATTTAGATGATGTGTTAATCCAAATCTCAGCGTCTGTACCCATGTAGGTTCATTTATACCCTGGAAGTCTCTTTTTCCTGGTTACAAAGTTACTTAATTGATTAATGGGCTGGAAGAAAAGGAAGAACAGCATGTAGATTAAGATAAAGAATAAGATGGGCCTTTTTAGCAGGCTAAGTGGATTTTATAATGGATGACCCTTGTCCCATTTCCCTGTTCTATCTCAAGACAAAAAAAAAAAGAAACAGATAAGAAGTGAAATATTATTAAGAAGAAGACTAAAGAAAGGAATGATGACAAAGTGTGCGTAAGTATATGTTTTGGTATATAGTTTGCAATTTTAGATAAGGTGGCCAAGGAAGGTTTCACTTGAATTAAGACTTAAAGGAAGTGAATGCTTCTGGAGTAAAGCCCTCCAGGCAGAGGGACCAGCAGGTGCAAAGGCCCTGAGGAATCCTACACTGAGTGCTCCAGCCAATGGCGTCCAGTGATGAAGGGGACAGGCAGGAGGGGAAGACAAGGTAAGAGAGGAAAAGAAGAAAGGGGGCAGCGACGTGGGAAGTGGGGCCATAGAGATCATTGTAAGGACTTCGGGTTTTTATCTGAGTGAGACGGGAAGTGTAGGAGGCCTCTGAGTGCACGAGCAGAACGATCCCCTCAGCTGCTGCCCTGGTAGAGACCGCAGGTGTCGAAAGTGGAAACAGGGAGACCAGAAAGCAGGAAGAGTGGGAATTGGGGCAAAGTGTTGGCAAATGGGCACTGAGGTTATGTTGCTAAAGCAGAGCCGGGATTTCCTGAGCTTCTGTGCGATATAGGGAAAGAAAGGAATTAAGAGTGGCACTGAAGTTTTAACCTCAGCAACTGGAAGAATGGAATTGCCACTTACTGAAATGAATACACCTGCAGGAAGAGTGTATCAAGGCCATGATTTTGGAAGTGATAAGTTCTGGGACTTTTTTTAGACATTAAGTGAAGATGTCAAATAGGCAGTTAGATGTATGAGTCTGGGGTTGAGAGGAAAGTTCTAGGCTGGGGTTATAAATTTGCAAATTGTCAGCATATAGATGGTATTTAAAGCCACAAGATTGGATGAGATCACTAAGGAAGTGAATGCAGATAGGAGAGAAAATGTCTGAAGACTGAACCTCAGGCCACTCTGAGGTTAAGAAGTTGAGGAGATTAGGAATAATCAGCAAAGCAGACAGAGTAGTCCCTTTACACCTTGGGACTGTAGATAACGGTTTACATCTTTGAATATATGACATGTTTTAAAATTGTGCACTTAACTGACAGCTGAAAATAATGGCAAATATTTTATACAAATTCAAAGAAAAATGTGAAAATAATATTTTGTTCTTTTTTGGGATCTTTCTATTTGTATACGTCCAGACCTGAGGGATACAAAATACGAGCAGCAGTGAACAGATGTGTGTAATTGTAGGATTCTGAGAGCAAGGCCTCAGACCTTTCCATCTTTATGCCCAGTGCTTGGCACATACTGAACTCTTGTTATCCTTGTCTGCAGCGTGATTGATTTCAAGCCAGTGCTTGACCAGATTACTTATACTAATGTGAGGATTGCTGTGTTTGAGAACTACAACTAGGTCTACAACTGTTTCGTTTTATATTCAGGATGTTATGGCTTCATATTCCTAATAAGTTTTTGTAAATGTCATTCTCACACTGCCTACATAGTGCAACAGCTACCTGTTGAAAAGCAAATCGATTGTCTGTTTGATGTCAAACAACTGGAAGTATATGATATTTTATAGAACATGGCAGTGGCAGGGAGGCAAATGACCCACCCTAATACTGCATCTGCCACCAATGTAATCCTGGCAAATTAATCTCTCCAGGTGTAGTTTTTTCTTCTCCAAACTGCATGTGCTAATGTCCTTTCATAATCTTTTGGAAAGTTTTTCCTATCGCATTGATAAAATGCATGGGCCCAGGTTAAATTTTCCAAATGGTGTATGTGAATAATGGATGGTAATGCAGGCTACATCATTCTTTGTCTATATAGTGAACTCAGTATTCTTCCAAACTATTTCACACAAAATTGAAGGGGCATGTGGGGTTCATTTGAACACATACAGTATCATCTAAACTGAATTTACATTTTATCTCCTCAACAGCAACAAAACAAAACAGGAAAGACTTTTCAAATAAAGGTGAAGAAGTAGGTGGGAGTGAGGATCACTTTCTACGGGAGGCCCCGACTGCCTCCACCTTCCTTTTCTCTCTGTGCTCTTTCTATGTGCAGCCAGATTGTCTCCTAGCTGGAGGTGGCAGACAGCCCCAGACCAGACTGTGTCTGCAGGCAACCCACCTGGGACAATTCCATCTGGGGATTGTCTCTGTGAGTTTGAAAGATGTTCCCTGTGGCAACAACTGCTCTTTAAGTCTCTTCAGACTTGAGGTTCTGTTTCAGTGTGTTTTAATGGTTATGGTCTGGTATGCGATTAGAGTGGATGGTTGTGCGCATGCTGGGTGGACCCTCCCCACAGTCGGTGCTGAGGAGGTGTGTCCTGTGTGAAGGGCTGGAAATGGGCTTGGGCTGACTACCCTTTAATGCCATTTGGTGTTTGCCATTCCTGCCATCTTCTCCTGTCTGTGAAGGCTTCTTTCCTCATTTTTCAGATTCCCTACTTAAGTTTACTTAGGGTAGTGGGGTTTTGGGGGCAAACGGTGGCTTTATCCAGTTAAGCTTTTTGATTCCTCCTATATGTATGCATGTGGGTACAGGTCATTTATGAAACATCATGTGAAACATTTGATAGATACATAACACAGTGCATTTTAAAGTTATGCTGTAATGGGCAAGAGAGGCTTGTAGCATTGATTCTCTGTGCTGTAGAACCAAGGACAGAAGGTTAAGTGTCTGCTTTGGTCAAATGAGATGGAAAGGAATTGCTGACTTGAGCGCATGGACGATAGCAACACACAACTGGATCCTGGGGTTGGGAACAGAGAAGAGAAAGATAAGAAGCAATGGGGTAAGGAGGGAAATCAGGATTTCCACTCAAGATGGAATGTCCATATTAAGAGGAGACCCAATGGAACCAGTACAGAAATATGTTTCACATTCCTTTTGACTCGTAGAGCATTTAGCTATAAATGCAATTGACTTTCCCCCTTTCTGGTAATAGATTGGGCCTATGTCTCTCAGATATAGCAGGATGGGATGACGCAGTTACATATGTGAAGTCTGAGTTTCAAGATTAAAGAATAGTGGGTTATTCCCAGAGAAAGTTAAATGATTCAGGATCAGTATTGAAGGCACTGGTGGATGAATCCCAGCCAACAAGAGAGCTGGCTTTGGGGAGAGCAATAGAGTAAGTGATGCTAGATAGCACTCCAAGTACAGGATTTGGTGGGCAAAGTAGGGCCAGTGCTAAGGGAAGAAGATGAACTATGGATTGAAACCACTAGGGTAAGGCGATGGTCAATTTGATGTGTCAACTTAACTGGCCTGAAGGATACCCAGGCAGCTGGCAAAAAATCATTTCTGGGTGTGTCTGTGGCAGTTTTTGGAAGAGGCTAGCATTTGATTCAGTGAACTGAATAAAGAGATCTGCAATTATCCATGCGGATTGACATCACCCAAGCCCTTGGGGACCCGGATGGAACTAAACGGGCAAAGGGAAGGGATAATACTCCCTTATTGGGATCAAATAGCCATTTTCTCCTGCCCTCAGATAGTGGAGCTACTGTTTCTTAGGCTTCCAGACTCCAGGACTTACACCAGCTACCCACTGGTTCTTAGACCTTCAGACTCAGGCTGAATTATACCACTGGCTTTCCTTAGTTCTCCAGTTCACAGACAGCAGGCGGTGGGACTTCTTGACTTTCATAACTGCACGAGGCAATGCCTACAATAAATCTCTTCTCCTGTCTGTCTATCTCTATCTATCTATCATCTATCTATCTATCTATCTATCTATCTATCTATCTATCTATCTATCTATCTATCTATCTATCTATCTATCATCTATCTGTCCTGTATCTATCATCTCTCTTTTTATATACCATCTATCTACCTGTATCCTATTCATAGTTTCTCTGGAGAACTCTGACTAACACAGGTGACATCACAGGACTAGAATCCTTCAGCAACTTAAAAGGCAGGCCAGCATTAGGAAGCATAGAAGTCCCACCTCATGATGCATTCAAAAGAATGCAGCTCCTAGGCAAGACAGGTTGTTGATTCTGAAATAAACCTTCAGTGTATAAATCATGGAGGGAAACATCCCAATAGCTTGATCTCCAGGCAGAAAAAAGATAAAAGAACTTCCAACTTTACCATAAAGCCAGAGAAATTTTCTAAGGTAAGGTAGTTGAGATTAGACAAATCAACAAAGACCAAAATAAGTTCTGGTGGTTGCTCATGAAGGCCTGGGCTCAGCTCACCAGCTGTAGAAAGCTTGAGAGGCATGTGTACCCTCTCTGTGATTCTCCCTGTTGTTGCAATAAATTAGACTGAAGGAAAAGCAAAGCTAAGGTTATTAAGAACAAGAAAAAAAGCAGAATGGTATCTCAGTTTAGATTTCTTTCTTGATAAATAAGCTGGCAATAACTGTAGAGGGGCTAGTTTTTGCCCACTGTCTTATCAATGGCTAGAATTGGGAATTTATAGGCTTTCTTTTATGAAGATGAAGGGAGTTAGGGCCATCTCCCACCTCCTCCTCTCCCTACTACTATATATTGTCCCTCTTCTGCTTACCAGTGAAGAGAGGAAGTGCATGCTGGCAAATTGGGAGGATTCCTTCCTAATGTCAGAGGAAAAATTAGGAGTAGTGGATGTGGCTAGGAAACTGGTGTGGACTTCTGTACTCCTCAGATGGAAATGAGAAACAAATGGTTCAAATCCACATCAGTGTCTCAGGCTCTAAACCCTCTAACATGGACTATAAAATTTCAATCAGGTTTTTCTCTGGTGAGACCCTAGGGAAGTGTGTCCATTAAAATAGAAAAAGAGTTATACACTGTTTTTAGTTTTCTGTTATTATGTAACAAATGACTACAAACTTAGCTGCTTAGAGCAGCACACACTTGTTTTCTTACAACTGATTATCTCTCACAAGCGGCGTTGACTGGGTTGTGTTCTCCTCTGGAGCTCAGGGTCTTCTCCCAGCCTCATTCAGGTTGCTGGCAAACTTCAGATTCCCAGCATTTTATCCTGTTGGTTCCTTGCTGCTGAAAGACTAGGGCCATCATCCCCTAGAAGCCACTTCTCTCCATAAGCAGTTCCCAGCATGGCTATTTGTTTCTTCAAGACCTGCAAGAGAGCAGGAAGGGTCCAGTCCCTCTTTCCAGGACCCCCACCTGATTAGACCTGGCCCACCCAGGTTAATCTCTCTTGTGATGAACTCAGGCTTAACCAGTTTGTAATTTTAACTGCATTTGCAAAAATCTCTTCACCTTTTTACAGGAGGGACATCCCATCAGAGTCACGGGTCCCACCCACACACAGGGGGAGGGCATTACATGGGACCTGTAAACCAGAGGAGAGGAACATTGAAGTACATATGTTTTGCCTACCATACACGTCAGGTGAGCCTATCAGTGGATGCCAAGTAATACGTATTTTTCAACTATACCAACCAACTGTTATCTAGTACGAGTCCCCTTTCAAGGTCTGAAAAAGCCATAGATCTTTGCAGTCATTGCACATAATGTTACTTACCTGAGATACATTGTGTTGAGCCTGGAGTCTCTGAGAAACTGGTAGATACTCTTGCTGGGCTGAGCTCTGCTGGCAGGTCTGACCACAGTGGTGGCATTGAGTTTAACCTGAACGGTATATTGTCACGGCACTATGGCCACTACTGTGCTGGAGGGCACCTTCCTCCTCCCCTCCCAGGCCTTTGTGCCCCATGTATGGTGAGACCGAGGCTGAGAGGCTTGGTGCAGTCTCACCTATTTGTCCCCGAAAATGTGCTCAAATGGGAACAAGGGGGCTGAGTGCAGGTTGCTTTGCTTGGGGATTTCTGTAGCAATGGAGGAAGGAAACAGAAAGGGAGACTACTGATGAGGAGACAAGCATTCTTTCTTGATGAATTTGAAGGACAGCACCACTCCGAGCTGATTTACAGTCACTTAGTAAGTGTTCTGGAAAGACTGTGCCATCAGGAACCTTGATGTAAGGAACCCAGTCCGCCAAGCAAGGGCTGAATTTGGGATGTTACAGACAATTTCAGTCTGCCCCACAGACCGTTGCTTCTTTGCCAATGAATACATAAATGCCAAACTGCTCTAGGTTACACAAGTGCAGAGGCTAAATGCATTCTTGGTTTATAGATACATTCTGACCACAGGAGATATTTGGGGAATCATGCCTTTGCAAAGAAATCTAATTGCCATGAATCAAAAGTTTAGAATTATGCCTATTATTCTCAAAGGTACCATTCCTGCCCCACCCAGGAGAGCTAAGATAACTTTGTTAAACTTGCTGGGTGATGTTGGGCAGAGGCAGGAGAGGCCAAAGAGTCTGCAAAGATCCATCTAGACCAGGTCTCTTGGAATGAAGCCACTAGTTTTACAATTTCTGCTTGATATGTAGAGGGAACTCGAGCTGCCAAATGACTTGAGTCTTGGGGTTAGTGATAAAGGGAGAGATTGGGAAAGCCTGACTCAAGATGCAGCTAAGCTGGGGAGCAGACCTCAAGGCTCTCTGTGGCTGGCAGCTATGGCAATTCATCCTACACTGGGCACCCCAGTGAGCATTGTGACACCTGAGCGAGGTGCCCTGTGTTTCAGTCGGGGGTTGAGATCTCGTACGAGATTTGGGAGTCAGAGATCAACAAAACCGAGGCACAGCTGGAAGTGCTCCCTGTATGTGTCAGTATATCTGTTACAATCACCGCCACTGTAAGACACACACACTCCAAAGCCACAGCAATTAAGGATATACAATTCATTACGAAGGGGAGAGCATTCATGTCAATCCAGGCTAATGATAATAACATCCAGGATGAACATTAGTTACCATTAACCAAGAAGGACCAGAAAGAACCCCGACCTCACCTCACCATAGGGTGATAAAATAGCCCTTCAGATTTTGTCATGCTAATCCTGTGTTTAAGCCATGAGATTATTTCTCTCCTTAAAATAAGAAATTCTGTAAGTAGAAACAATAGTATGTAAATAACAAGGTGTGACTAGAGGTATAGCCCTCATCCCCAGACCAAATCAGGGGGTATCTTATTAAAGGATATTTCATTCATTTGTTTTAACTAGTTGAAAACCATTTTATTTTACTGAATGGTGGCAAGAGGAATGCTAGTTAGGTTTTTTAAAATTCCTAATTCACTAATAAAACCAACCCAAGACAAAGTTCTTATCCAAGAAGTATTCTGTAAAAATGTATATGGATTATTAATTCAGGTATTATATATTCATGTATAATTTATAGCTACAATATTTCAGCTTCCTGTAGGAGACTAGACCATTTTATTTTATGATTTATTGTCAGCATATCACCTGCAACTTTACAGATAGTTCCAATCAATTAAACCTTCGTATATATATCTCACTGGAAATGAAGGATAACATTTCACAGGTTCAATTTCCATCAGTTCTCATGGGCAGACTTTGTTAGGGATACTGAACTTCCTTGGAAACATAATACTGTATATTTGTGTACTATTTTACAGTTTTCAGAATGTAGTCAGATACTTGGGGTCCATAAAAAGTTATTTTATACTAACTTCTTATGAAATTGTATTTCATCAGTAAAATGTTGAATTTTAGAATGTTAAAAAGAATGAGAGCGTTCAGAAAACATAACAAATTTGACAAAAAAGTGGTGTAAGCTCTTTTTACCAGCCTTTGTGGATTATCCTGCGATGTCCTGATTAAATGTCTGAACTTCTCTGACTCAAAGTTTCATTAGTAAAGTAGGAAGCTATTAAACTTACAATGGGTGTTGTCCAAATACATTAAAAGATACCTGATTTTATAGTCGGTTAAACAGTTGTATGATGATATGGGAGATGGGTTTAATGTGGAAACATGTGAGTGCATGTTCTGGGCATTTCTTGTAGACTAAGGCTGTGTAAACAGAAGCTGAAGATCTGAATGCTACGTAAGAGTGGTGTGTATGTGCATGTGTGCGTGTGTGTGTGTGTGTAGGTACAGATGGTTACAGGGGAATGTGCCTATGTAGAGGGAATATTTGCTGAAAAGATCTGTTGATGAGATGAAAGGTTAATTCTTTTTGTTGACAGTATGAGGTTAATAAAGCCTACATTGCTACCTTATCAAGGTGCTTTGGGATTATGAGAATATATATGAGACTAGGTTCCTGACTTCAAGAAGCTTAATCTCATCAGAGGGACAAGAAATTTACAGATGAAACAATTAGAGAACAAAACTTAATATATAAATTTCTAAATTGAGTCTGTGTGTATGTGTTTAGTGAGTGTGGGGAGAGACAGTATACTAATAATGACTTAATGACTAACAAAAATTCCAAGAAGAGAAAGACTAATGTAGGTTAGAAAGAGCCAGGAAAAATGTTTTGGAGAGAGCAAGTATTTAAATTGTTTTATCAAAGGGTTAGCTTGTGTGTGCGTGTCTGTATCTGTGTGTTGGTCTGTGTGCGTGTTTGGAGAAAGGCTGTCATAATGAATGAACATTCTTGACTGAGAAGAAAAAAATAATCAAAGGGTGACAAGGTAATCATTCATTCAACAGAGCAGATACTGAAAACCCACCAACTCTGTGCTAGGTGCACAGGATACAAAGTACACATTTCCCTTGTTATCACTTACATACAAAGAGGCTAAATATATTCACATTGCAGGGCACAGATTTCAGATCCTACCGTAACCACACTGGAATCCTAGTGGGCTGACGGAGCTTGTCAGAACCCACCTACCTCCCTTTCCTTAAGGAAAACAAAGAAACAAACCCACACACTGTACAACTCCATCCCCAACATATTTTTCAAATATATATATATATATATTTTTCAGAAAATTTGGTTACTTGATGAGGTCTTGATGGATCCTTTTAGAAGTAAAGGATGTGAGGGCTTGTAGCCAGTTAGCAACCTGCCCTGAAATGAGGCTGTAACTGGGTAACCTGCCAGGTCCTCTCCGTGTGTCACTCACTCCAGTTTGGTGGGAGCGTCTCCTGCTCGAGGTCTCCTTGCCCTGCTCCCTGGGCTGCTTGGGGAACCCTGCTTCCCAGACGTCTCTAATACCCTCCCACGGTCCTATCTGTCAATGTTTATGCATCTGACTGCCCCACTAGACTGAACTTTTGTATTTTTAACAGTTATGACTAACACCATACCTGGCACTGAGTGGGTTCCCATGAAACTTTGGTGCATGTTGTTGAAGAGTTCGGAGTCCCTGGTCACAAACTGTCCATGATTCTAGAGCTAAAGGCCATAAGGAACCAACGTCGGCAGCTGTGGTGTTTGAAGAGGCAAGTTGCAGACTCCTAAACCTGAGGGGGATAAAAAGAAGACTTAAAAAAGTTAAGTATTTATTTTTTCATTGAGTGAAAATATCACACAAGTGGAAAGGGGGAAAAATTGGTAGGCTGACCTGGAGAACCGAAGTCTTTACTCTTGGAATGTAAACCGAACTGGTGTGACTTGAAATTCTAATGTTGGATGGATGGGGTGAAGAGGGAGAGAGCTGCCCCTAAAGTTCAAGTGAATGCATCTGGGAGCACAGTGCTGGACGTGCTCATGCTCATAGCAAGAACCAGGCTCCAAGAGCGAAGGTCTGGGCTTGAACCCCGGGCAAAAGGAGACGCTTCCCAATGAGAGTGCTGGAAAGGTGTAGCTCTGGAGGGAAGGGGGTGTTCCGCACCTGGAACGAATTCCTTGTGAATCTAGTGAAACCAAAGTAAGACAAGGGCTCAATGGGTTTATTGCTCGGGTTTGCTCCCCAGGCCCTGCGCTGTCCGCCCCTGCAGCCCCTGCAATGGCTCTTTCCTTCTCCCACCGCTTCCGGCAGGAACTCCATGGGCGGGTTTGGTGACCGGCGAGCACCAGACCAATTAGGTGCCAAGAATGGAGGGGAGAAGAGAGTGACAGTTTTCTCTTTACCCCTTGCCCTGGATGGACCCTCTGTGGTAAACATCCATTGGTAAGTAAATGGACTAAGGCCAGGTAGAAATTCCGGAAATACTGGATGAAAACTTACATTTATCCCATGAAAGGGCTGTAAATTGTGCCCTTCAACTCTGGCACTGATCACAGCCTTGATTTGCTTCTGCTCTTCCAAAAAGCAAGCTCCAAATGGTAGTTGAGTGTCCTGATCTTCATATTCTCAACTCTTCCCATTCCAAACGTAGACCACGAGGATTTCTCTAACACCCCCAGGAGGCTGAGCCCCATGCACCTGAGGTTTCCTTCAATATAATAAACTCTCTCTCATCCCTTTTGCCCATGGCTTATAATTGACCACCAAATGAATACTTACTTGTGTTTCTCTTTGGACAGAGCCCTCAAAACCATCTTTGTTGTTTAAGCAAAGTCAGGTGTGTTTAAACAATAGCAAAATAGAAACAAGCCCGCAGGAACTGGGCAGAACAGAAAGACTGTCCTATTTCTCTGCCTGACCAGTGTAGCTCTGGTGGAAATGACTCCAGTGTGGCCTGCTTTAGGCTTATCTCGGACTCCTTGCAGAAGTCTTTCAGTGCTCCCTTCATTAGGGTTCGAGCTCCACTTCCTGTACCACGGGTCCCTCTTTTTCCCACCTGCAGCAGAGATGCAAAGCCCTCAGGCTGTTTCCATTTTCCTCTAAGGCAGAACAGCAAGATGGCTAGTGTGTCTGCAGCAGAGAGGTAGGTGAGAAGGTCAGAGTTAAGGAGCAGAGGTGGATCACATATTCACCATGGAGGCTTCGGTAAAGATTTTGACTTTTACTGTACGGAACATGGGGTATATTAACAGGGTTGTGAGTAAGGGTGTGATGTGATCCCATTTACGTTGCAGAAGGACCACCTGGACTGCTATGTTGAGAAAAGTTTAGGGAGGCATGGGCAGACACAGTGGAGATGATGGCAGGTAGTGGAGGTGCTGTGGGGGTCTGGATCTATTTTAAGGGTACAGCAAACAGAATTCCCTACGGGATTTGACTGGGATGTGAGAGAAAGAGACATTAAGAATGCTAGAAGGATGGGGTTGTTATCAGCTGAGACAGAGAAGTCCAAGAATATAGCAAATTTGAGATGTCAAAGGTCCTACCAGAAAACAGGAGAAAAAGAGGAAGCTTTTCTGGGGGGGTTGCAACAAGAGAAGCATATGAATGGGATTCTTCCCTGTCTACTGGCAGTTAGAAGAGGTTTTATTGCTTACACACCATTCGGTTGGTCACAATAAAAGGGGAATGAGAAAGAAATATGGGGTGGAGTGTAAGGAAGAAGTAAGTTAACAGCTCTCAGATCTCAGAAGCAGATGGCCTAAGCCAGTGGTTCTCAAATTTGAATGTGCAGCAGAGTCATGGGAAGGGCTTGTTAAAACACAGATTGTTGGGCTCACTCTCCAGAATTCTGATTCAGTAGATCTGGGTGATTCCAAGAATAAACATTTCTATTTTTTAGTTGGTTCTGGGGACCACACGAACCAAAGAGCAAGTACATCTGAGATTCAAGTACATTTTGCAGTTCAGAATGCATCAAAAGGAAGCAGTTCAGACTTAATCCCTGCAACTTTGCTGCAGGAAGATCATAACAACCCTTTATAGGGGTCATGTCAGGATCTTAGTTCTGAAGAGTCAATTCAATTGGCCTAGAGTTTGGGGGAGAAGTCCGGGCTTGTGATATTCACTGGGAGATCTGAGAGCTGTTAACTTACTTCTTCCTTACACTCTACCCCGGCATACAGATGCAACTTAAATCATGGAAAAATGAGATACACATAACCAAAACGGTTAATAATACAGAAATAGAAAAGTGAAATAAACTTTGGAGGCAAAGAAGGAGATATTTAAGTCCACCTTGATTGATGTAAGTATTCAACAGCTATTCTTTTATTACAGTGGATTTGTAGAGGCCAAAATTATGAAGCCTTTTTTGTTTGTTTGTTTTTTGTTTTGTTTCCCCTCCCCTAATGTGAGGTGTGGAGACTCTGAGATGTTCAGTTAAGTGACCACTGTTACACAGCTAGGGTGGCACATTATGTTTTCCAAAGATGGCTGCAACATCATCTCACATTCTAAGCGCTGTTCTGGAATGTAACCTTGACGCTCATTCTATTGAGAAGCGGGATCTTTGTTCCTTCCCCTTAAAATCTGGGCAGGCTTATGACTTGCTTGCAACCAACAAAAAGGCAGTGGATGACTGCATGACTTTCAAGGCTGGGTCAGAAAAGGAGATAGAATTTCCACCTTATTGGGGAAAATACTCCTGCTAAAATCTTAAGTCCAAACACATGAGGCTGCCCCACCGTGAGGAATCCCAAACCAGCCCACATAGAAAGACCACCTAGAGAATTGAGGCCACATTAAAAATGAAAGACAAGACTAGCCAGCACCCAGCTGCTCAAGCCTTTAGCATTCCAAATCCTAGATGTCACAACACAGCAACGACATGAGAGAGCCCGGCTTCTACTCAGCCAAACCTTTTCTGAATTCCTGACACCCAGAAACCCTGAGACATAACAGAGTGCTAGTAAACCACTGAGTTTTGGGGTGATTCATTCTACTTTGTTTAATTGTTCAAACTTGCTTGATCACCAAACCCTTTTTTGGTGATCAAGTTGTGGGGGCATAATACTCATTAACATGACTTGAAACTTGGGTTTCCATCAAGTAATTTTGGAAAATATCCCCTGTATTCACTAACCAAATTTTGGCTAATAATTTGGTTTCCCAAAGAGACCTTTCTGTACAACACAACATTGTATACCAATCAACATGTCCATTTATAACTCAATACAAATGCATAAGTTAGGATTCTGATTTATCTATTTGCAATATAATGATTTATAAGAAATATGTATTTGGTTACTTAGATAACCACAAAATATCTCTTTTGTGTATTTGATCTTCATCCACACTTCCTGAAAATACTTTGGAGCCATAAAGATGAAATGGGTGTCTTATGTTCATGAGACTTATGGATGCTCCCCGCCACCCCCAAAAGGGTGGGACTGGTTGTCAGGAGGACCAACATGTGATCGGGGGTTAGAACTTTCAGTCCCACCCCCTACCGTCCCTGACTTCCCATCTCCCCCAACTCCACCCTCTCACCCCCAGGAGGAAGGAAAGGGGAGAAGAGCTGCAGCTTGAACCAGACAATTCCAACGCTTTCGTCAATCACAGCCATGTAATGAAGGCCCCATAAAAACCCAAGAGAATAGCTTTTTGCCTTTTTTCCCCCTTCTCTCCTTTTTTTGGAGAGCTTCTGCACTTGGGGAACCAGAAGGTGCCCATGTACCCCAGAGGATACAAGCTCCATGAAGATGGACGTGCTTTCGTTCCAAACCTAACCCTATGTGTCTCCACCTGGCTGTTGATTTGTAGCCTTTATCGTATCCTATAATAAACTGGCAAATGTAAGTGAGTGTTTTCCTGTGTTCTGTGATTCACTGCAGCAAATTAATCAAACCTGAGGACGAGATCCTTGGACCCTCCAGTTTATAGCAGGTCATTCAGAAGCACAGGTCACAGCCTGGGGCTTGCAACGGGCATCTGAGGTGGGGAGTTGGGGGAACAGTCTTGTAGGAATGAACCCTTAACCTGGGGAATCTGATGCTGTCTCCACGTAGGTAGTGTCAGAACTGAGTTCAATTCTGGGACACCCTGCTGGTGTTCAAGAATTGCTTGGTGTTATGAATGGGGAAACCCCCTCTCCCACTCCCTGACACATACACTCTTTGGAATTGTTCTCAAAACTTATAGACTATAATGGTTGAATTTGGTTAGCATGAATGAGTCCCCAGAGCCTCCTCATTAATATGCATGGCTGATCCCCATGCTTTGGATGTGTGGTGACCCTTCTACTGGCCAGTAAACCTTTGGCTGTTGTCTTCTAAATGCAATAAGGCATACCTAATTTATTTGTATATGACTTTCCTGGCATAGGCCATAAATTCTTTACTCTAAAATAAGTCAGATGTGTCATGAATTATTAGAAGATGTTTTTCCATTTTGTACTTAGCAGCCTCTTAATTATGAATTTCAAAAATTTCAGGAGCGGCTTTCACAAAATTGTGGGCACAACGCTGTTTGGTACGTAGGGTGCCAAAAGTGGGTATTCATCTAACTTCAGCACCAAGTTCTGTATTTCTCTTGCTACCTCAAGGACACTAGGTCTTGGGAGTCTCAGAAGAAAGTCCCGTTGACTCTGATAATTGCATCGCTCTGATGGACAGCTTCACAGGAACAACGCAGGTTCTTTCTAGAGAGAAGTCTAAGAAGCAATGTTGTGGAAGAACATCTGTTCAAATTAAAGCTTACTGACCAGAGAACACATACACAGAGAGAAGTTGTTTCTTTCCATTACAGGGTCACTCATCCATGCACATGGCTTTGTTTAACATCTATTAGCTCATTACTCCCGTATTTCTAGTCGTAGTCCAGACTTCACATATGAACCACAAATGATGTATGAAACTATCTATACAACATGTCTTACAGGTATTTCAAGATCAATATACTCAAAACTTAAAATGTGGGAGAATCCCTAAAATGTCACCCTCTTCTAACGTTTCATGTCTCAGCTCAGCCTCCCATTTTGCCCAACATTGTATATTTGATCTGCTTAATAATTGTTTGATTCTGGTAACTATTTTCCCTTTTCACTACCACCATTGAGTACAGATTATATCTTGCTTGAACTATGATCAAGATTCTGTATTTTAGGCAAAAGAAACCCACTCTAGGTGACTTACTGAGAAAAATAATCTAAGGATATTGGGTAGGTAACCAACAATTGAATACCAGAGAAGTGGCTTCAGGGAATCAGCAGAGGCCATGGGAAGAAAAACTTCAGATAACAAAGCCAAGGTCACTCCTTTTTAGAGTCACAGTTCTGTTTGGGAACATTTGATTGTTGGGAACATTTGTTTTGATCCCCAAGCCTAGGAAATATGTCCATATATCGGCTATCAGTAGATGGACATATCTGACTCATTTTGACTTTAGATTCAGATAATGAAGCTTTCCTCCAAATTAGAATATAATATTTGGATAACAAAACCATATTATTTTCATGATTGTTAACTTCCTCTCAATGGTAAATTAATGAAGGCTTCAAATTCTTTGCTTCTTCATCCATGGCAGGGGGCTGAGTTGGGGAGGCAGGTTGTCTAAATTTCCTCCCCATGAATCACTCAAACCTTAAAACTACATCTTTTACTTCTTGTTTTTGTGGCATTCACTCTGGGAACCTTGAGACCATCATGCCATCAGAAGCCCAAGCCATGTACAGACACCCTGGAAGATAAGATATCCTGGAGAGAGAGAGAGGGATCCCAGGCAGCAGACATTTGGTTTGGGAAGCAGATCTTCCAGCCCCAGATGCTCCACTTGACACCACATGAATCAGAAAACTACCCAGAAGAATCCTTCCCGAATTCCTGACTTACAAAATATGTGCAAAATAATAATTGCATAAGATCACTAAGTTGTGGAGGAGTTTTTTAGGGAGCAATGGATAACCATAACAGTCTCCTTGAATTCATCACTGAATTTCTCCTATTTTCTATAATGTAACCATAGGTGTTCCTTTAAAAATACATTTTAACAAAATATCACCCTCCTTCACACTTTTCAATGTTCTACGGATCAAAATCCAAACCTTCAACATCATCTTCAAGGTCTTGAATGATGTGTCCCAGCTGTGTCTCTTCTCTTCTCACTGTCTGTCTCACTCTCTGAACTACAGTCACACTGGCTGTTTTAAGTTCCTCTGACATACCACGCATCTCTTTGTCCCAGAGTCTTTGCATAAGTGGTCCATTCTCCTAGAAGTCCTTCTGTCCCATTGGGCTTTCGCCTAGTTACCTTGTACTCATTCTTCAGATCTTCGTTCAAACGTCAGTTTCTCAGGAAAACTTTCCCTTGTTCCCCAGCCAGGATCTGTCTCTCCTGGCTCCTATACTTCTTCAACAGAGCAGTCATTATATTCTAATTCAATAATTCATTGTAAAAGAGTTTTTATCATTTGTCTTTCTTGTAAAAATGCAAGCTTTGTAAGATCTATAGATCTTACTTTTCACTCTATCCACAGTGCTTTGAACCATGCTCTGCCCATAGTAGACACACAATAAATGCTTGCTGAACCATGATATGTGAAAACCAACCTAATGTAGATAGATCAATGGTTCTCAAACTTCAGATCTGCAGTGAAATCACCTGGGCAACTTGTTAAAATGCAGATTCTGGTTCTGAGACTATTTCTAACAAGCTCCTGGGTGATGCCATTGCTGTTGGTTCTGTGGATCTTTTTGAATAGCAAGGCTGTATTATAAGACTCACAAATTCCTGTGGGTAACGTGGAACAACCAATTGGGATTAGTTAATATTTTAAACCTGTTCTATAATTTTAATTTTATTCACTTAATTTCAACAAATGATTATTGAGCCATTTACAAAGGTAGGCTAAACATAAGGAAGATATGGTTAGTGGTCTCAAAAAGCTCACAGTACAATGGACATAACTAAAATATAAACAAATCATTGTGAAGAATGTGTTATAATAAAAGCATACTACAAACATGGATTTGAGCACAAAGCAGGCAGTTGACAGCTCATTTTGGGAAGCTCAGAAAGTTTGAAACACATTACTGATCTAGCATGACTGTAAGCCACTGTTTTGTTCTCTTATATATATTATATGTCCACCTAAACTGAGTTAGTGGAGAGTGATTTAAATAATCGGCCTTTCATATCCTTTTCAGAGTGAGCTCTGCAGCCAACTCATTAGTCCTCTTGTGTACTATGGAAAACATGTTTTTGTTTGTTTCTGATGTCTGTTTATCACTCTTATTTTCAAGTTGCTTTACAATCTGTCATTTCCATCTTCAACTTGAAAGTCCTTTCCAGTCTTGACTTGATTTAGAAAATAAAATGTGCTAGAGAAACAGAAAGAGAATGAAGAAATAGATAGAAGCTGGGGTGGAGTCTGTATTAGTTAGGGGTCTCCAAAGAAACAGAACAACAGGTTACATGGACATATGTAAAAGGAGATTGATTACAGGCTTTGTGTCACATGCTCATGGAGGCCAAGAAGTCCCACAATCTGCTGTGTGCAGGTGGGGGCCCAGGAGAGCTGGGGGTATAGTTCAACCCAAGTCTGGAGGCCTGAAAAACAAGGATGCCCATGTTGCAAATTCCAGTCTGAGTGTGAAAGTCCAAGAATGGGAAGAACCAGGTCCAAGGGCAGGAGAAGACAGGTTTCCCAGCTCAAGCCAACACAGCAAATTCACCAGTCTTCTGCCTTTGTGTTCTCTTCAGAGCCCACCTGTGTGGTGGGGGAGGTCTTCCCTATTCAATCTGCCCATTCAAATGCTAATCTCACCTGGAAACACCCTCCCAGACACATCCAGAAATAATGTTTTACCCAGAGTTCTCTAGGTTTCCCTTAGCCTAGTCAAGTCAACATATTCAGCACCCCAGAGTTCTTTATTTTATAGTTTGGTGAGAAAGAATTCTCTATTTTCTCACTTCGATGTTTACCCAATGGGATGGGTCTTTCTTTCATTAGAGGCAGGTCCTTTCTCATTCAGAGGTTGGGATATAGGACTTCATTTCAATTTTTGTGTCCATCCTTAGCTTTTTTGCAGTAATCGTATCCTGGCGTCTCTAGGGAATAGCCATCATCAGCCTTTTAAGTTCTTCCATTTCTAGCACAAAACTTTCTTTAACTACTTCTAAAACATCATTTCTCCTGAGAGGAAGCTCATTAACTATACCCTTCTGGTTATTATTTAATCATTATTTTTGGAGGACCCAAAATGTGCTAAGTATCAGCCATTTCTAGCACCAAATCATTATTCAGAGCTAAGTCATTCCTTAATTTGGGTCCTTGAAACCACTTTCTTTATCCCGTTGATTAATATTTATGAGGACTCACAGAGGGCAAGGTGCTCACCTTTTTAGAGAACATAGAAAAGTCGTATTTCCTGTCCTCTAAGAGTTCTCCATGCTTTGCTTCATCTCACTGCCAATCAGGCCAATGTGTTACTTCAAAGCAGTCTTTTTTGACCCAACAATGTAAGACACACTCCCCTCTCTTATCTCATGCATCCATTACTTTTCATTGTCCATGAATGAAATTTAAATTCATTTGCATCTCAAGTATTTCTTTTCTTTTCTTTTTTGTTCTTTCTGTACAGTCCATCCATCTCCTAAAATCCATGCCTTTCTCAGAATGTCTGCTATCTAAAAGAGAAGATAAACAGAGGGGAAGATACCTTCAGGCTTGGATTTTTGTGGCCACACATATCTCTTTGGATAGAAACCTACTTTCCCCAAAGGTGAGGTGGCAGGTATTTAGCTCAGGGGTCAGTGATAAAATGCTTTTACATAATGCATGCCTCTTAGGAAAACAGCATTCCTCTGTTCAGAAGAATCAGCACATTTTCACCTTCTGCTTTCCCAAAATGCAGCCCTAGCATCCTTCAGCCCTGAGCATCTTTGCCAATCAGTATGGTGGAAGGCACAGTTTTTCCAGCTGGGAATGTAGAACATATTCTCAGGATTGCACTTTACTTTTTACATATACTATACATATGTGTGTGTGTATCAACACACACACAGACATATGTATTTTTTAGTTTATGTTTTCATTTCTTTATTTCCAGGATAATACAAATGCAGTCCTGAATTATCTGCTTGCTCCCCTGGTAAGCAGGTCCTGTCCCTGGATCTCAGGGCCCTCCATGCTTTGCGTTCATGAACACAGTGGTGCTTTTTGCTTCACCCAGAGATAGTGCTTCCTTTTAAACCTTGTGGTATTTTGCATAACTACTGCTACTCCAACAGATGTTATGCAGCTCACTGCGGTGCTTGTGTATTCTTGACGATGAAAAGTTCTCAGACATGAGGAATCTTGGTTAACAGGTACAACATGGACTCTTCAGGAAAACATTCCTATATTCTAATTCCAGTTCTGGCAATTTACTAGTCTCTTGCTTTTGAGAAAGTCTCTAAGCCTTTGTAAACCTCAGTTTCCCCATCTATAAAAAGAGGTTTAAAAATGAGCTACGAAGACCACAGGAGTACAGTACAAATTCAGATCGTACATGGATGCTTCTCTGGTGCATCACAGCTTTTCAGTGATAGCTGAAATTGTTATTATATTTTGAGCTGTGAATCAATTGCCGTTCAACATCCTTTGCATTATTTCTTTCCTTTTCAAGAGGAGGAGATGTTTAAACTCACAGACATAACTTTTAAAACAAAACTGACTTCTGAAGTGTGACACAAAGCCACCGGCCACATCCCTTGTTCAAAATAGTGCCTTCTATACTCTCAATAAAGGTGTTTGTTGTTATTATTTAAGTGCTGTAGTAACTCTTACCCCTGTTAATATTTCAAGAGATTTCTGAAGGTGGTAGGAATAGAGAAACCCAATCAGAAAAATGAGAATCACAGAAAGCAAGACTAGTTACCTGCAGAGCAAAGAATAAGTGGCCCTAACAGATGGTGTTATATTTCTGGGTTTCCCGTTTTGGGTGGCCCTAGTGTAGTTTTCTCATTCACATGGGTGGCCAGGAATCCTCTACTAGGCCTAATAAAATAAAAGAGAAAATTGCAGGGGAAAGATATATCAAGACAGTAATTTGTTTGGTTTAGATAGGTCCAATGTCTGCCTGTAATGTCTGTGGAAAATGTGTCACCCCTCCCCCGATAAACTCTATTTTCTAAAATGGATCCACTTTGAGATGTGATTTTTTTTTCTCCCAGGTTAGACCAGTTGGATTCCATCGATCATAATTGTGATGGATAGCAACTGATTTGTTTCATTACATTGTTAATGGCTGTAGTGGGAACATTTGAGCTATTACCTGAAGAGCTGAGGTTGTGTGGTTGTGAAGCTTCCAAGGATAGAATTTTCTTTTCACTCTTTGTTTCCACAATAGGCTCTCTCATCCCTAACAGGGATGCACACTGAGTTTTAAATGCTTTTCCGCTGAGCTTGAGGGAGTTTGCTTTTTCTGTGTGTCATTGAAAAGTCCAGTGTGGGGGCACTTTCCAGCCAGGCAAAACATGAAAATGGCATAAGCTATATAAATGCTGGGACTGATATAAAAATTACCATTCCTGATAGACAAAAGTAGAAAAGAAAATACTTAAAAAAAGAACACAGGCATTTAAAAAGTGAATAAAATTCTTATGAACCTCCTTACTTGGTCAAATATCAACTCTGTCTGATACATCTGGGTCTCTTGTATAAATCAGTAAAGAGCTGAGTGGGGCTGGCTCCAGAGAAGATAAAATGCAGAGGCTCATGAAAAGCATTTGTCTGATATAGTCATAAAGGGGGTAGGCTGGTTTATGCCTTTCATGCCAAGCATAATCTTAAACAAGTTTCAACCTTAACTTTAAGATTTTGTAATGTATCCATTTGACTCACAAACTCAAGCTCATGTTGAATTCAAAAGAAAACCCCTCAAAGCTCAGGTTTTAAAACGCATCAAGTATGATTTTATACATTTTTTAATCAACCCAGATGTCATCAAAGGTAATTCTTAATTAGCTGACTGCCACCCTTGAATCAATGACAGTAGTGGTTTCCACTGGGAAGAAGAGAGGCATGAACACCTCTGGGTCATTTTAAAGGGGATTTTAATATTCTCAGTCACCTTCATCCCTAAGGGTAAAACCCTGCTGTAACCAGGCATTGCAACCCTGGCCCTTTTGAACACAGGATACTTGTAATCGCTTCCTCACTCATTTAAAAATTTAAACTTAACCTACACACATATCCGAAAGTTAATAACATTTACCAGAAATTCTAGGATGCTGGTCATTTCCTGGAATCACCTTGAATTTAACAATGTTTAGCGATGTTTCTTTATCAATATTTCTTCTTGTTTAACAATGTTTCTTCTCCTAAAGTTTATAGTTCTTTCCTGTAGATTATTTCATCTGCATTAACACCATCCTTGGGAAATTGGTAGCAGAGCTATTCTGTCCCTGTTTTAGAAATGAGGAGAAAGCAAGCAAAGTTGGTGAACAACTGGAGACTGTGCAATCTCAGGACACAAACCCCATAGCCTCAGCCTGCTGCCTGCCTTTCGTCTGCCATGAGAGGTAAGCTTTGGTGGGTGGGTGCCTCTTCTCTTTGAGAACAGACATATTCATGTGTTTGAAGTCAGCCATGGACAGACTACAATGTGTTGAAAAAAGAGGAGCAGCTAACAGAATGATTAAGACAACTGAAAGAAAATAAGAAATTTAATCATTGAAATGTTTTCTGTCTTAGAAAAAGAAGAGAGAGAGAGAGAGAGAAAATAGATGAACCAGATAAGAAGCAAATAAAACAAGAAAACAAAATACATGTAAAATGAAAAATGCAATTGGTTCTGTATCTTCAAATGCTTAACTTACAGGATGGGAGAACACACAATTTAGCTTGTTTGGGTTTAGTCCTCCTAATATATTCTATGGAGTAATTTATTTTCAGAAGAAGCCACACTGCAGCACTGCTATTATGATAATGGGAATTTATGCACATGAGTATTTGTGATCACATCACAGAGCAGTTTTTGGAAGAACTAAGGGGGAGGGGGGAAATTAACATTTTAAAAATAGGGATGAAGGCTTAAAAAATCCTCTAAATTTTCAATCTATCACTCAATCTATCTACACACACACACACACACACACACATACAATTGCATGGTGAATTGTCTTATTTGGGCTAAGTGCTTCTCCAGTGAAGAGCAAAACTTGTGAGTGAAAAGCGGCATAATGCATAGAATGCTTGCATGGATTGTTGATGAGAAGGTGGCTGCCCCTGAGATTGGAAAACACAGCTCTAGCAGCCTCCACCCTCTCTGACCACTTTGCTCACTCAGGAGCAGACAATGACAGGCAGGGACTTAGGGGGAGGGGAGGAATCAAGGTCCCTCTTACCCTGTGTCTCGCTGCCAGAATCGCTGTCAGCGTGGTGAGCTGACATGAAGTAGTGGATCAATCCAGAAGACACACGATGAAAATGTAAACAGGAATAAGCCCTCTGTGTGTATGCACTCTCTTTCTCTCTCTCTTTCTTCCATTTCATTCTATCTTTTCACACAAAATCCAGACATTTGGGGGGGGGGGAGGTATTTTTTCCTGACATAAACAAAGCAATGCTCAGCACTCAAAGTCACTTACCAGTAGGATCAGCTTTAGAGCACAGCCACACTGTTTCAGTAAACTGTGTAGGGCGATTTCAAGATTGTGTTGCAGGATGTGCCAATATCAGCGTGCATATTAGACGGCTCCAAATATGAATACCCGTGGGGAAAATTATGTGCAAAGTCACAGCTTGGGTACATTAATGAAAATAAAGCTTATCGAAGTAGGTGAACTAATAGGTCTGTGCACCAAAGTTTATGGGCATAAGTCAGCTGTCGCTGGGTAGGCTAAGGGAGACATAATATTCTAGTCATTTCTCTAGTGGAAGGAGCATTAGCCTATTCTCTCTCTTAATTGATATTCTGTACCTGAACCAAGGACTGCTGATTGCTGACCAGCTCACACGTTCCCCATATGTCTCCAGATTGCTAAACTCAGAAATGTGCGACTGCGTCACAGACTTACTCTGCAGGCAGCACAGCTCAGTAGTGGTTGCTAGACTAGTTGTTCCTATAAAGCACGTGTGAAAATCTGGAGTTTGGGAAAGTGTGTATTTTCACAATTTTCTTTGAAAATAAATTGTCTTATACTTAAATGAATTGTCTTATACTTAGGACATGACTCAACGATTCAAACTAATTTCACTGGGTAGACATTATCATATAGTTTGTTTGCCAGACCAGGTGAAATATATTGTGCGAGGAATTTACTTTCTTCTTCTGTATTTGTCCTTTGGTAAACATTCCTGTATGAATTTGCTTGTGGATAGTGAAACAAAATTATGGATATGATTAGAAAAGAGTAAGCTCAGATTGGAAAAGCTTACCTATCTTAGGTATCAACTGTTGGTTAAAAAACTGAGTTGTTAAAAGTGAGAAGCAGAATGCATAATTTCCTGTCAATCTCGTCTCAGAGTCAAGGGCTTAAAATGGTAACGTCTTCAGCCACAAATAAAGATGCTAAAATTTTACATTTTACTTTGTTTTAGGAAAAACTGTTAAATATAATGCTCAAACACCCCAAAATGCATGTTACTAATTTAAAATAATTTCAGTATGTATTCCCTCATGTAAGGTGCTGAGCTCTTCAAAGCATGTTAGCCATCCTGACAGACATATAATAAGAGAAAATTTTTATTCTCATTTTATAAAGGAAAAAGCAGAGGTGTTGAAAGAGGTCAGTATTTTGTTCACTATCCCACAGTCCATCTGTGGAAGAGCTAAGACTTGAACCCAGACAAGTCTTAAACCTGAGCTTACACCTTAACTCTCCCTTATGTTGATACTCCAGGAACATTAAATAAATTCTATGAATTGAATCGGTATGTTTCATCCATCTTTAACATTAAGAATGTTTATTACTTCAACATTAAGAATGTTTTATTTAAAATGGAATAGGAATCATATTTTCAACTCATAAATATTTTTAAATGGGCTGTTAAGACATTTGCTGTTAAGACAGATTGAAGTGTGACATGTATACAAATATATTTAGTCAATTTAACAAAAAAGACATACTCTTTCATTAACCTTCCTTTTATTATTTAAAAAATCTAGAGAAGATTCAAGACTGTTCATAGTAATTAGAAGTCTCCTGTGTGTTTACATGGTTAGTAAGTGTAAGTTACGGTTACCTGCTGAGGACTTGAAAATAATTAAGACATGATGACGGAGTGTGGTGTGACTACCCGCTAGATCTAGCTTTTGCTGGGAATACTTCCAAAGTAAAGAATGTGACTTTCCCATAGGGGTTATAACATCTCTTTGACCTAATCAGTTTGCTTTATGCCTCTCAGAGAAAGAATTCTCTAGTTTCACTCATCTAGAGTAAACCATATTCTTGGTATGTTCAGTAGTGAAGAAAATCACCATCTCCCTCTTGGGGAGCATTTGGTGAGAACAGCGAGTTATTTCTCAGCAAAATCTGATTCATTAATGTAATCTGAAAACAAAAAGGACAATTAAACAACAGAACAAAAGAGATCTTATGTAATTTAATAATCTCAGTACATAATCATGCACAACAGTAACCTCTCTTTCTCATTCAAGTCAGTGAGTAAGAGCTCCTCAGTGATGCTGTTGCTCGAAAAGAGAACAAATTGTTTAAAATATTTTGGAGGAATTACGCTGAAAATTTTCAGGGGGTACAAATCCCTTCATTTAATTTATTTTTGTCGTGCTGTTCTTGAAATCATTCTGATCCTCCATAATGAGATAGGGGCATGGGTCTTGCTCACTTGTCTGATACAGTAGCATTTGAACAGAGCCGTCACTTACTGCATGCTTTCTCTGTGTCTCAAGGAAATAAAGCAGCGAAATGAGTAATGGTTTATTACCACCAGGGCCTACTGAATAGCAAACAATATTCTCTGTCCTAGAATGAAATCTTACTGAGTGCTGGTGAAGGAAAGGAAATGTAGAAAAAAATTTCCAAAATTGCATCAAGCAGACAGCTGGAAGAGAGCCAAAAGAAATGATTCAAAAGTATTGCTTTAAATAAAGTGCTCCTTTTCTGCTCATCAACTAAGCAATTAATACACAATTCTGTCCTTTCTAGCAACACTGAAGTTAGGGATAAGAATTCTTGATTTCCTTTCTAAGGAAAGGCAGACTTGAATGTACAAATGGGTTGTGTTACAAAAATTCATTAGTTAGATGGTCATGTGGGTCCTGAGTGCCCTTTCCCAAAGAATTAATGTTATAAATCATTGTTGGTTTTAAGGCTGGTCCCCATATGCCTATTTAAAGTATATAATGTTCCTCAACTTTACTACTTTACATATTAGCCTGAAGTCTGAGATCTGAGACGGAGGTAACTCATTTAAACTAGAAGAAACAGAAGAAGCAAGAGACTTTCTTTCCCTTTCCCCGGGCACAAGGCAACACAGGGGTATGATTCTGAGTTCAAAAATGGGGTACATGGCCCAACAATGGAGTTTTTTTCCCTATGACAAAAATAAAGTCAGAGAAGTAAAAAATGAAAATTCCTACCGAGATAGTCTGCTGATAAATGGGGATAACTTGGGGAATTGGTACTAACCCAGAAAATCCAGAAGATTTGAAATTTTTACACTAATAACATTTGTGGAGAGAACATTGGTGGGGTTTGCTTTGCTTTTTGTTCCTTTTTTTTTTTTTTTACTTTGAAAGCCCAGCTAGTAGCAGGAAGTCCAGGAAGCTGTTACAACTGACCAGGAGAGAGGTGATGGGGTCTGGCATAAAGCTAAGCCAGAGGGGACAGAAAGGAAGACAACACTGTTAAGATTGAGAGGTGCAAATATCAGAACTTGGCCTTGTGGCATGAGAGAAAGTGGGGAGACAGGATGCTTGGGGCAGCTGAATGGATAGATGGACTGGGGCTGGTGGTGGATCAAAATCTTCAACAATGGATGGAAATGAATCAATTAGTAGAGAAGATGAGCCTGCCAAGGTCCATTCTTTTAGGCCGTTCTTGCCTTATGCTGCTCTCTTCTTCTCTCTACTACTTCAGACTTTATAGATTCTCTAAAAAGCACTGAGATTTTAACAATGAGGTCTCTGAGAGTAGCAAAACGTTTAATGGGGAAGGGACCGTGACTTAGGGCCACTAAGGGCCGTGGACATGCCAGCCACTAGACTAGACTCTTTTCCTTCCTTTTTGTCTGATCTTCACAACAATCCTATGAGAGAGCAGATGTCTTTATATTATCAAGGAGGTAACAGAGAGTGAGAAAGTTTAAGTAACTAGCTCAATGTAGTGGCTAAACTGGTGTGGAACTTGTATTGAACTGACCTCTCTGACCAGTATTCTCTGCACTTACTTATCTTGCTACCCGGTGCATCCATGAGTTGTGTCTCCAGTTCAATTCGATTTAGTTCATAAATTCAAGAGTACTTGATGAGTCCCTGTGACAGGATATGCTCAATACTGCCCAGATACTAGGAATAGAGAGAACAAAGCCAAAACTCTTTCCTCAAGCAGCTCTCACTAGTGAAGTAGACTTCCAGAAATTTGAAAGCAAGGAGGCCTCGCCTGAGAAGGAGCCGCGTCAAGGAAAAGAGACACGGATAAGCTTGGTCCTGCGGCTGGTGCGCAGCGTTTCCAGAAGCATCATCCACACAAAATGGGTGGAGGAAACTGAAACTATCAACAAAACCTCCATAAGCCCCGGGATGCAGGCGGTGCTCTTTTGGAAGTGATTATCTAGTGCCGGAAAAAGAATGTAGACACTGGAACTTAAAAGAACTGGGCGTGAATGTCAGCTTAGCTAATTGGTAGATTAACTTTGGGCCAGTCACTGACTCTCCGGTGTGAAGTGGGTATGATGTTGTAACAGTTAGATGCGGCCTGTGCAAATAAAAAGCCAACCTCGTGCCAGCTACGTTACGGATACTCGGTACATTTTAGCTATTATTATTATATTTAGTATTATTAGGTGCTGCACACCTCACTTTTGCATGGAAAATGGAACCACATAACCATATTAAGGATCTCAGTGATGCCTCTTAAGGGATACAGCTGGTGGCCCCGAGGTGAGGTGAGGAGTTTGGTGGCTGTGGCCGAATCCAGAAGAAACCAGAGAGCTCAGCAAGAGTTAATGGTGAGGGTGTCCGAAGGATCAAGTACGTCAAAGGAAAACGGAAGAGGAAAGGGGAGAAGTCACATGGTGACAATTCATGACAATGTTTGCAGAACTCACTCATCCCTTCATTCATTTCCTCAACAAATACTCATGGAACACCAGCTACATGCTAAGTCCTGCACTTCCCTGTATGGATGAGGTGTTAAATAAAGTAGTTGAGAATGCTGTCTGCACACAGCTTACTGCCTAAGGGAAGTGAGGAAGACAATAGTAAATAACAGTCAATAGACACTAAGTACCAATAGTCCAGAGGACAAAATAAATCAAAGGGAGGATGTGCCAAGCAAGAAGTCACCAAATTGTAATGGTGGAAAAAAAATGCAAGTTTTTTATGTGTAGGCATGATGTGCCTCACCCTGAGTGTAAATTTTGCGTCATTTCCACAGGATCTTCAGAGATGGCATTGTTGCCATCTATGTCATGAAACAAAATAAAATGCAGTGAAATGAAGGTAGAGACACAAACAAGTTAAGACAAACCTTAGAATTGCTGTATCAAAAATATTAAACAAGATTTTCAAAAACAATGAAGTGTAGTCCATCACAGTGCTCTCAGTGAAAGATCAAAATCAATGTTCATTGGGGGTACAGCAAAATTTTATTTACCTGATGAAGTAAAGATCTTTAAGACCTAAAGCTATCACATCATATAACAAATAATATAAATAAACCATGTTACAGAAAACATAATGTCTTCATAAGATTGTAGTATTAATTTCACAAGCGAAATTCCACTTATCCTCCACTCTGCAAATGAAAGCATTCTTATTATCAATATAAGCATTTGCTCAGCTATTTACAGTCTCTCAGACATCAACATCAGGTTTGCAAACATTTTCTTTGGTATCTTGTTTCCATTCATTCTTTCTCTTTTTTAATATTAAGCTACTAGGTTAAGACATTATGAAAAAGAAAAAAAAGATCACCCAAATAATAAATAATGAAACTAATGTAGACACAAAACCACAGTTCTAATTCTAAACTTTACTGAATTCTTAAATTTCTCCCAATTCTCTATGCCTCTGGGGATTGGCGAGGAGCATGGAATGCTGAGGTAGGAGGGATGTCAAGGATGGCAAGGCCGCCCATCTAGACTCTCTGGCTTCTTACTTCCAAGTAACAGTGTCTGAACTTGGTTGCTTGGTATAAAATGGGGTAGAAACTCTCCACCTGTCTGAAGATAGAAGTTGAACCAGATCATCTGTTGTGAGTCCAGGTATTTAGGTAAATAGTTAAATCATTAAAAGAGTCTCCTCAAGTTTTTGAGTTATTAGTTTTTTAATTTTTTAGCTACAAATATGAGTGTCAACTCAGCTTTGGCTTTGACGTCAATCCTGTATCTTAAAGAAGAAGTAACATAAGTTATGTTAATGTGCATTTGTTTAGCTTCATCTAAATTGAGCACCAGGAGCCAAAAGTAGTCATTTTGGTTATTCCTGGGTCACTCAGGAAACCATTTTTTCTCTATTAGTAATATGGGAGAGTTAGAGATGAAATCCATCGCCTTTTGAACATCCAGAGCATGCTAGTGATTCACTTCTTTCTTTTTCTTTCGACATGCTCTTAACCTCCAGGAACAATTTATGGTGCAGTGGCCCGAGGATGGAGACAGCCCTTTCGTGGTGTGCCAGGGCCTCAGTCGGCCTTCGCTAGGACCTGGCTCCGGTTCTCACTGGCCCAGACATGGGCAACACATTTCAGTAACTGGCAAGATAGGATCATGCAAAACGAGGGCTCGAACTCCATCAGTCTGCCAGCACAGAAGTGCTGGGGCTCATCACAGCCCCACGCTCCGAGGCTGTAGATCTGTGGACAATGAATGACAGATTCCTAAGCTGAACAGTGAACCCAAGAGAAGCCAAGGCAGGCAAAGAAAACAAAACAGAAATGCTCTAGGATTTCTTAGCTGCAACAATTCAACCACCTGGCAGGGACTGGGGACTGGGGGGACAGCGAGGGCAGTGTGGCTTGCGGCAGTCAGACGCACAAGGGTCTTTTAAAATGAAACATCTGGACAGCCATGACTAAATCGAGATTCTGAAAATTAAAGGGCCATCTTCACACGTGGAAAGCATTACTGTACGTTGGCTTCTTCCTCCCCTCTTACATTCGGACCACAGTCATGATCCTGAAAGTCGTGTTCAGATACGTGGGGTGGTGGCAGCTGTGAACTGGCTTTGCAAGAACCTTCATCACATGACAGCTGGCCTAACAAATAAATGCAAAAAATGCCACCAGATGAAATAGTATGTTATTAGAAATTCATCGCTGTATGTCATTCATGATTTCTATGTTAAATAATTTCATGGACACAAGAAGTTTCCAACGAGAGTTGTAACTCATTGTCAGAGAATATTTTTACATCTTGCTTAAAAAAAAAAAAGGATCGTAGGCTTTCAGTTTAAAATGAAAACAGTAGCATATACTGAGGAAGGGATAAAGATATCAAGATTGCAGTCTTTGTGCAACTAAAATTTTTAGCTCAGCATATTTAAATGCTCGTCTGTATTTGTACTGCATGTGAAATTTCTTCAGTCATCTTGAGGGGCTGTTACACACCTTCCAATCTTCATGTAATTAAGGCAGTAGTTTTGTTGTCATCTTGTCACAACTCTTGAGAAAAACTGTGAGAACGCCAGCACATAGGCAGGAGTAAGTCAGTATGAGGCAGCTATATGTATTCCGGCTGTGCATCTTGAGGCACTTCATTGCACTTGGGAACAGTCAGCTATTCTTTCCCATTTACTACTTTTTCCCCCTAACGTTTCTTCTTTTCAATTTTAACTTAAGTTGCTAAGACTCATCTTGTGCCACTTGATTCCAGGGTATTTGGGAGCTCAGGTATTGTTAAACCTAGCAACAAAGCCAATTTATTTTCCTAGGATTCACTAAAATCAAGACTTGAAAGGAATTCTAAATAATATATTATTATAAGATTAAGTCAGAGTTCACTTGGATGAATTTGTAAATATTCCATAATATTGGCAATCATGCACTGAGAAATTCTTTTGTACTGTTTAATGATGTTTTTGGTAAAAGCAAGTTCTGTGACATGGACAGTGATAACATGTAACTTTAAACAATAAATTATATACCAGCATCATCATTATTCGATAAGCCTTAGAGCCATCTACACGTTGGTAAAACATTTTCTTGGATCATATGACTGCTAAATATTGAAAACGTGTTATGCGTCCAGCAGTATATAATGACCAATAATTCACTACTAAACCAAGAGGTGCTTCAAGGAAAGTCCCAAAGATTTGAATGCACTTGGTTTTGTTACAAAGTAGGGTGGAGTTCTAGTATCGACATCACAAGGACCATAACTGGGGAACAAAATTACAATTGGAGATGTTGGCAGGCAGAGAGTGACATTAAATTCCCAAATATAAGAAACCTCATCATAACTTCACAAATGTAAAATTGGGCATGATTGGCAGGCACATTACGCATTAAAAAGAACTGAGAACTAATCATGAGTCAGCAATGCCTGTAGGCTGTTGATTATTGGTCTGGGAGATGTGTAAATAAAAACACAACTCCAACTGTGTTTTTATCTCTATATCCAACAACAGCTAGGCCTTCAAAACCTATCATTTTGCTTATTTTTGAACTCTGTATTTTTGATCAATTGACAAGGGCATAGAGAAGATAAATGGAAATAATGGAAATGCTGAATATGTGTGGTTAATGCAAAATGGGTTCTTAAGTTTATATGAGAAGAGGGTTGATAAAAATTCTGAGTGCATGATTGACAGTTTGTATACGTGAAAGCGGAGATTGATTGTCATTAGTACCAAATCTCGAATAGAATATAATTGTTTCGAAATAACCTGTGATATTTTTTCCCATCACAGAAACCTTCTTAATTAAAAAAATAATAAAAGTACCCTGGGACATACAAGGAAGTCGAGAGGAACAAAGGAGACCAGGAGACCATCTGATTCATTGTTTAGACAACATGTGTAAAGTTCTTTACTGAAGATGGTTACATGCAGTTCTCAGAAGAAATTTGATGAACTTTTGATGGTTTCCAGCCCTTTCATCTTTGTGACATCTGTAGGCAAAATGTAAATTTACTCATTCCTATTCAGTTTTTTGAGGCATGGAGACCCGGGTGCCTGTTAACAACTAGAAAGTGCTACACTGCCCTGAGAGGCACCGGGTTCCCTTTTGGTGTAATTACCTCTGTTTCTCTCGCCTCCTTTGCCACCTTCTGTTCTGGCTTCCATTCTGCACGACGCGCCCGTCAGCTGACTCGTGTTCTTCTTCAGCTTCCAGTCAGGGCCCATCCGAACACCAGTACCTTGTTGTAAAGAACAAGGCTTTGTTCCTTTGTTCCTTTTTATTTTCTATTTCCTTCTTTTTAAAATAATTTCCAAGTAAAGAAAGACAAATTCCTGTCAATTTTGGCCACCTCTTCATTTCTTACTATTATGTCTGCTTTCTGGTTTCTCCATGGAGTATCCTTTATGCTATTTCTCTCTGAGCCTGAAAAAATCAACTTTTGCCTAAAGTAACTTTTTTGATAACATTCGTACCTACCTGGAAGTGTGACACACTCATTTCAACTCTAAGTGACAGTGGAGCTGAGACCAGCCCTCGCAGGCCTGAGATTCTTGTAAAGGTTGAGATGAAGCGCTTTTTGAGGGAGAATCTCAATCTTCTAGAAGGCAAAAGTTTTCATATTTAAGGTTGAGTTGTTGATGAAATGCATGTTAACAATTACTGTAATATAAGTCATAGCTAATTTCATCTATATCAAATTTTTCTGCTATTAAGTGTGGCTTCTTTACATAATTTTAAAACTTGAAATATTATATTATTCTCCATCTTTTGGAGAAGTTTTGCTTCCTGTATGATCACATACATTATACTGATCATGGACTCATTTTTATCTTTAAAATGACCTGAGATTTAGGAATGCATGTATAAGGTTGGGAGAAAATTAAAAATATCCTCTTCGATTTATTTGGATTTATTTATTTTTCCTTTCCTACCAATGAAGCTCAACATTAGAATAAAAATGAATTATATTTGTTTTAAAAAGCCATATTATCTTTTGAGTGTATTTCCTTTCTTCATTCAGTTTTATTCCATATTTCTTTGTTTTTCTGCTTTTGGTTATCAGGTACTTTCATCATTGTCTCCCTCCAACTCAAAACGATACCTATTTTTATTGCATATAGAGTCAGTATTTACCTTGTTTAAAGATAAAGTATCACTTCATATTTCAAATCCTACTGTTGTTAACTATTTTAGTGAAATATTTGTAAGGGTGAAAAAAAGTGTGACGGTCAAATGAACTAAACCATTTTACTGCCTTCCTATACTTCCCACTTCAAAGGTGTTCCTTTTTAATGCTAAGGTAAAAATCATCTCTTGATTTTTTTCCTCCAAAATGCTTTTCTGTAGGCTATATAAGAAATGACGTGAAATGAAAGATGTTAATTTATATATTGCTGAAGAGAAAACTGTCATCAGATTTGCTTATTAGTTTGCTTTTATTTAGATTTAGCTTTCGAGGTAGAAAATACACTTTCTCCATTCCTCTTACGTGCAAATTTGTGAATTGGCTTCCACCAAGTAGCAGGTTGTATTATAATGTATCATATTCAGACCTTTAAGGCTTCTTTCATCATTAAAGGAGTCACTCTTTTCAATTTTTGTAAGGGGATTTAATTATTGGTGCTTATTTCATATTTTGATTAATTTTGGGTTTTAATTTCCACTACCTGTCATGCCATGTTTTGTCATGATCTTTCAGTTGGGTGCCATTTTAATTATTATTCCAGAGATTCATTTTCTCATTTATCGTTACTTCAGTCAGTCCTTTTAGCTGCTTTCAGAGGGCTCATATCAATTTTCAAGGGTAAAGTGTGAAGAACAGATTGCCTTCACACATTGATAATTTTGAAGATTTACAAACAAATTTAAAAATATGATTCCCATTAATGTGTTTAATAGACTTTGCTAAGATTTAAGTAGCATACTCCTTGAAATTTGCATTAGCAAAGTCCTAAGAAACCATATGGTGTACATCAGTAGGTACTAATAGTATCTACAACTAATTTCAATGTACGTAAAGCATTCTAAGTGAGAGTAATATCAGAAATAACCAAAGCTCTTTTCTTATATTACAGCATCCTTTGTTCATGAAATGGTATTGACCTTTGGTTCTGAGTGGAGAAACTGTGTTTTAATTTTTGCCTGTAATTATATATGTAGTATCTTGGCACAGTAAAAATAATTAAGATTTCAGAATTAAAAGAATTGGATTTGAATCCTTACCCTGACCATTATCACTACCACCTAGCTGGCCTTGAAAAAGTTATTTAAACCGAATGTGCTTCAGTTTACACATCCATACAATGGAGATGATTGTCTCTAGCAAGATTGGAGGTCCTGTTTACCTAAGGAAATACTAGTTTAAAGTGTATATAAGAGCAACTTGGATGCATTGAGTGACTTAAATTTGCCATCAACTTACTTTTATATTACATATGCTGACTTACTAATTAACATGTGCAGGACTTTTATCATCAGAACACTTATTACCTAAGGCTGTTTATTCACTGGTGGTAATTTTACATGCTATTCCCTTTGCAACCGACAGACTTTTTCTGGATGAATGTGATAGAAGAAGTTATTAAGTATGTTGGGATGTCTTAAATATGAGGTTCTACACAGAGCGCTACTACAAGATTTTGCCCTCAAAATACAGAAATTTGATAAATTCCATTTTATTTTATTCTCATCAAAAAAAAGAAAGAAAAGTGATGTTGGATTTATAATTACATTTGCTGTATTTTTGAGCATATTCTTATGTGATAGAATTTCCATTTGACTAGGGATCAATGAGAGATGAAACTTTCACTTAGAATTTTACGTGTTTGATGATTGGAAGAGTTTTTACAAAGACTATATTCTGTATACATACTTTTTCAATCTAGGTTATCCTCCACTGTACCAGTACTTCTGCTTCTGGAGCCGCTGGACCCGGTCACATCAAGGCTGAACTCTGCATCGCCTGCTGTGTTTTACCCTTCTATGTGAGTTGACACCGTGGAGGTGAGGGATATTCCTGGAAGCCATTCCGAGTCCTGGGTGGCCAGCAATAACTTAACTCCTCACACAAGTGATCGTTCACCACAAAAATACATCCCATGAACCCAAACTAATGTATTCCCAACTCACTGTCCTCTTAACCAGAACTTGAAATGCTTGTAGTTTTCCGATGCCACTCAACTTAAAGAGAAGTGCAATGGAAAAGGAGTGAGTGTGGAAAAAGACAGTGATATTTGACCGATTAGGGCTCAAATATCTTACATGGCCAATTTGCAAAAATATGTGTTAGGGCACATGGTCAGAGCCCTCCCAGGGCCTTAGAAGTGGAGGGATCAGGCAAGTGAGGGACTGGAAGCTTACACCTCATTAGGCTTATGTTAAATTTGCCTTTGAATCCTACCTATTGTGAAACAGGAGATTCCTCAGGAAGTACAAAGGAACTAATTGGCAAAGGAAGAATAGAATTGAGGAAAGTTTAGGAAATAAACTAAGAAGGACTTGGTGAGGGTCTGGAAGGGAAGGAAGGAAGGATGGAAGGAAGGAAGGGAATTATAGAATGATCCCTAGGGCTCTGAGCTTGAACCATTATGAGGAGCAGTAAATTATGACATGGATGGGGTAGGCTGAGGGGATGATTCGAGTTTTGGATCATGTTGGAAATGCGGAAATGTCTCTGGCCTGGCCTCACAGAGATTTCGCATAACATTTATATTCTCACTGGCCTTTTCAGTTAATTTTGAAACTCCAAGGAGACACAAAGGCTAGAGACTTGCATTTGGAAGATATAACTATATAGTTGGTAGTTAAAACAAAAAGAATGGACGAGATACCTTTATTCCCCCCCACCCCCTATTTATTTATTTATTTTAATGGGAGAGAGGAAGGATTTGGAATTATGGAAAGATAAGAGGAGAAACTAGAATGAGGTATGGCTTGGAATTCCTCTCAATAATATCTAAAGAGAAAGGGGGTTTAAAAGTGCCAAAGGTGGAAAAGTTTCAGTTAACTAGTGAGTCTGGAACCAGGAGTAGTACGAGCCATGCTTATAAGAAAGTTGGCTGAGAGAGGTAGTGGGAAGGCCTGGGACACTTGTTAGAGATATGCTGGGCTGAGGAGAAAATTTTCCTCCTTTCAGTGCGGGAAAAATTTGAGCATGTTAAACAGAGTAGAAGGAAAAAGTCCGTAGAAGGGAGTTTTTCAGGAGTAAGCAGAAACTGTTTACTTGCCCTAAGAATCTTTCCCTAGGACTCCATCCACTTAATTCCCTCTTACCTTCTATCTGCAGCACAGATTGAGTATCCCTTCTATATGTAGTCATAGCTCTTTAAATATATGACATATGTAATAGATAATTATCTATTTATTTGTCAGTATTTCCCACTCGATAATTTGGGGCCTCATTTAGCTTCCTGTTGCTTAGGGCAATGTTTATTGAAAGAATGCCTATGTCTAAGAAGAGAAGAAAGACACAGGATAGAGAACAGAGAAGCAGGATCTATCAAAGGTACTCAGATATCTTGAAATTTGAGTGAAATAATGAGGATGGAGTTATATATATATAACTTATAGAGTTCAGATCATGGTCTTACTTATCATGTTTGCAAAATGAGACCAATTCAACCTCCAGTGTATCTGAATGTAATATTTTCTAGATTCTTTCCCGATGGTCCCTTTTTTCACCCTTTTCATTTCAGAGGCACATTTTTAGCTGTTCAGCATATGGAGAGAATATAGAGAAAAAGTGGTGAATGGGACCATCAAATAAAAGTGTTCTGAAACATTGAAACCTGTGATTTTTTGAACTATTTTAAACTCTCAAGGTCACTTTGTACTAGGAACAACACCACCAAAAAAATGTTTTTATACTGTGTCTTCTGTTTCACAATCAAGGGCTACTTGTTTTGCCCTGGCAGCTCTTTCTTAGATTAAAGCTGTCGGTCACAAATTAGACAAGGTAAGAAACTAGGGATGATAGTTCACTCATCATCAATACTTTAACTGCTCCCCCCACCCTGAAAAAAAGAAGAAATAAATGCATGTTCTTTGATTGTGAATCAATAGTGTTATCTTCATTTGCAAAGGACAGCACATTAGAACATGTTGATTTAGAGCTTCTTATTCCTGTTGAATAAACACACAGGGCCCTAATCATCAGCTACTAAATATATTTTCCAAAGGTGAACAAAAGAAGTGGGTAATTTGATGCTCCTTAATTAAGCTCACAACACAGCATTTTTTTAAAACTCTTAAAAGCATTTGTTTATGAAAGCTAAATGAGTATAGATTTCTGGTGGAAAGACCCCCATCCCCCAAACACACCATCAGCCCTGAGTGATTCTGGCTAGTAAATTATATGCTGTCCTCTACGTCGCCTTGTAAATGACCTCAACCCTGACCTTGGCACAGCAGTATTTCTAAGAGAATAATAATTTATTCTCCATGTTAGATGAACTAAGCCTATGGTGGTTCTCAGCCATAATTCTGTACTATTTACGGAGAAAACTGGTCCTATATTTTCAGATAAATGACGGGTGGAGAGAGAAAGGGAATAAAAGAGAGAGACAGAATACTGTGTGGACAGATTTCCAGAATGGAAGCATGGATGTACTGAAGAGGGGGTGGCCAGAATGTAGGGAGGGATAAATAGCTATCTGAGTTGTCATTTCGGTAGTGTGGCTTCACATTTATGAAATTTTTCTAATTCTATGCATATTAATTTAGTGTAAGTGACTATCAGATTTCAAAACTGTTTTCTATATAGAGATATAGATCTATAGAGATATAGGTATGGATACAATCTTTGAGGATTTTGTTAAGATCATAATAATGATTTACTTTCATAGAATTACTATACCTAAGATTAACAGATGCACAATGAGAATTCCAAGTATAACAACTGTTATACTGACCCTTCAACATTTCCATACATTACAGTTCACATTGACCCATTTTAAAGCTTTGTTTATGTGTATGTAAACCCTTACATTAATGTTTTGTATTCTGAAAATTTCACCCACACAGCGCCAGTCACTTAACTGTGCTAATTATTATTCACACATTAGCGCCTATTAGTCAGCATGGGTTTCTATTTTTTTTTTTTTCCCAAATGTTTTAGCCAGCTTTCAAATTCCACTTACTTGGCAGAAACAACTCGTTATAGTGGTGCTCAAAATCCGGCAGGAGACCTAAGCAGCTATCTACTTTGCTGTCCGGATTTCCCATTCCAGTCATCATTACGGATCTAAAGTGACAATTTGTTAACCTCATTGAAACTTTGTGGGAAAAATGGTGAAGTGGGACTTCTGTCCGTCTCCAAATTTCTTTGTCAAGGCGATAGAGAACAGTCTTCTGGCAAATCAGGGTTCAATTTTATTGTGTTTGATATATAATTACTGTTAGGAAATTCATCCTTTTTTAACCAGTCTAGACTTTTTTTTTTTAGTCAGCATTAATTCATAGAAATCTTAGAGGAAAAACACTTAAGCCTCCTCAGGGACATGACCTGCCTAAGTTGGATATCAAATAGAACATACATTAAGATGGAATATTGGAGGAGGCCTATAAGAAGAGATTGAGATGACTCTAATTTAAGAATTTGGACACATATGATAATAATATAGTTGAAATTAATCTTAAATATTACATGTGGCTTGCTGGGGATACTAAGTTAAAAAGCTGACATTGATCAAGAACCTATGGAATTAATCACTATTTAGTGAACAATAATAGGGGGTAATCTTTTTTTGTAAGCTCTATAAATTTCAAATGTTACCTTTGATGGTTCAAAAAAAATAACCCATTTTGTGGATGAATTCCATAGATGGATATAATGGATTTACAGACAACAAAAGCAGTAAAACAAACTCCCACATTCTCCTATATTCTTAGGTTGGTAAGCACTGTATCTTGCAGAATCTCAGAGCTGGGGATCTTAAAGGAAAAGCCAGTGGAAGAAGAGAGGTTGCAGATTCGTGAGTGTCTTAATTTGGGCGGCTATAACAAAATGTCACAGACCGGGTGACATAAAAAAACAGAAATGTATTTTGCATAATTCTGAAGGCTGGAAGTCTGAGATCAGGGTACCCGCACACCAGCTGGGTTCTGGTGAGTGCCCCCCTTCTTGTTGCAGACTCTCTTATTTTCCCTGTATTTTCACATAGTGAAAAGAGGACACAAGATCTTTCTGGGGTCCCTTCCAAGGGCACTAATACCGTTCATGAGCTCCCCGCTCTTACGACCTCATGATTTCATCTCCTAATGCCATCACATTGGGGATTAAGATTTCAACGTATACACCAACTTCAGTCCATAGCACAACAGAAGAGAAAGCCGTTCCCTGACACTGGGTTCCTTCCGTTAGGTCCTTACCCATTAACTGAGAGTTAGAATCCAAGTTTCTGCTCACTGGTCAAGCTGACCTTGGTTTGAATCTTTAGCTCACAGTTCCTGTTAAATTCATCTCTTCAGAATACTCTAGATTCTGGAAAGCCTGTCCCAAGGCAGCCGGGGCTGTGTCTTACCAAATGAGTAAGGACTAAATCTCTGCACTCCTCTGAAAGCTGGAGAGAACAGTGTGTGGAGAGAAAGCTTCGGGAAGTCCACGTGGTAACCAGCAGCATGACTGTCCTGGTAATGCAGGGGAAGAGAACCAAAGAAGTTGGGGGTAAAAGCAACTCAGACACAACGCCCAGTCAGTGCGCAGTGAATGGGACCTCAAGGGAAAGGAGTTGAGCTGCCAGGATAGGTTGGGGTTAAATGAAAACACGACCACAGTACAGGGAGGAGTGAAGTCATGCCGGAGCCATTGCAGACTGGAGGGCCAAGAAGCTGTGGGAGCCAATGAGCCACTAAATGGCCTTTTGATGTGCTAACCTGGGGGCTATTCCTGATCTTAAAGGACTCTCTAGTTAGGGAAAGGTCTTGGGGAGGAGGGAGAGGTTGTCGGGGACCTCACAAAACTTCCTGCTCACTCACACCTGGATGAGACAGTTTCTGGCTTTGCGCTTCCACGGCCCTTGGCTTGTCCTCTCTCTAGACCTGTGATCACCCGCAGGCTTGCTTCCCCCTCGCCCCTTCAAGTTCTGCACCTCCAGATTATGCGTTTATTCTACAGTTCTGAGTGCATTGTTTTACTAAGTGCAAGTCCAAAATAAACAATCGAAATTAACTGAAATATATAAGCACTGAGTGAGAAGTATTTCCAAATCTCTAGGGCTGTGTTTCCTTCCACGTGGAGCTTGTTAGACTTGGCTTTGGCTATTTAATTCAGTTGCTTCGGGGGGTGATGAAAACGATGCGGAGGTCACAAGTTCAGCCCTTGTGTAAGCAGCTTGCTGTGCTCTATTTTATGGCCACAGAGTCCATCGGCCAGCTGTCTTGAAAATGCATGACACTGGCCACCAGCCGATGAGAAAAGATATGGGACATCGGGGGAACCTCATCATCCCTGATAACAATACAACTTGGAGTGCCTGACTCATAATAAATTGGTCTTTTTTTTTTCCAGAGGGTCCTGTTGTTTCCTTCAGAATTCTATTTAAAATATTACAATACTTTCCTTTTAGAAGTCCAGGAAAGATTGGCACAGATAGAATTAAGCAGCATGATGGCAAAGAGCAGAAAAATCAGCACTGGGAGATGCTTGAACCTTTTCTACGCCACTGTGGCTCATGTGATCCCTTGGACAAGTATTCAATCTTCCTGAGCCCCAACTTCACTCTCTGTAAAACTCCATTCATAGGATTATTGTGAGAATTAGAGGAGATAATATTAATGCCACAATTAACTGCTTAGTAGATGTTAGATACTAGTAATAATTTAGAGTTACAAGTAGACTGAAAGAAAATGACTGATGACACATGAGAAAATCATGCCTTGAAGAAGTAGTTATAACGCTGGGAAGGATCTTGGTGAGATATCCAATCCTGAGTTTTACAGATAAGAAACCAAAGAATCTCGAGTTGAGAAGCCTAGATTGGTAGGCACAGGCTGACAGAACTGGGACTAGAGTCTCTATTCCATGCCCCATCTCTCTGTTGACTCACGCCCATCGGTAGAAAGCAATCTAAATTCCAGTAAAAAAACACAGTATACAGAACACTTCAGTAGTCCTCTCCTGAACATGAGAAATACTATGAATCGTTTACTTAACTCAAGCAATATTTATGGAGTGTTTACATTATGCTCCGTACTGTCTGAGGTCTTGGGATGTGTGGGAAATGTCAAGATAAATACAAAACAGCCCCTGACCTTGTGAAGACAAATCTCCAGGGAAAGATCACCATATAAACAAACGAATACAACTGGTGTTGTCAAAGTCCAAGGAAGTGGCTATACGATGAAAGAATTCCTTAGGAAGAAGTGCTTCGGAGCAGCTGTGTTATGCTCTGCTGGTCCTCTGAGAGACCACCTCTCAGTTATTCTTCTCCTACAATTTCCCTTAGAAATGCCTTTCAAAAAATGCCCAAAGAAAATCTTTTATCCATCATTTTAGTATAGTTGGTTGCTCTGTGACCATATGCTAGTAGAATGTGGACTTCAGAGCCAAACAGTTAATAATGTGAAGTTTACTTACATGGTTTTTTGATACCCTGAATTGTTTGGTCGTAGAAAAAATTCCTACCTCTAGGAATTTCCCAATACTGACATCCGGTTGCTTTGGTTCGGCATGTCTGAATAGACCGTCCAGCGAAAAGCTATTGGACCCCATTTTTCTTCAGTGTTTATATCATTCTCACTCTTGAGAAACAGTGTGGGAATTCACAACCATCTACTGCGTCTGACCCACCTGTTCCTGAATCTTATTCTCCTTTTGTCACTTGTAATAGGAAATCTCACTTCTGGAAAAACTGCCAGGATCACTGCCTTCCGTTTGTTTGAAGGGACCAATGTTAGATAATATTTTGTTGGTTGAAAAATAACTCTGCTTCGTTGTCTCAACTTTTAAGGGTTGGTTTACAAACTTGTTAGAATTTCCTCGGCGTCGTCTTCTGTGTACTACCTTTTCTGATCTCAGGCCATGCTTTTTGTTGACTAGCTTTGATTGACTGGTGAACTCTGATCAAAGGTGTTTTCTCTTGATCAAAAATTAAAACTGACAAAAGTAATTTGATGGATGTCCTGAGTATTCATGTTAAAAATCACAGAAAGTAAGAATTTGTGTTATACATAGCAAGATGACAATGAATTAATCTACTTTGAGGAAGGATACATTTTCAGTATTTTTTTTATTATTAAATAGAGCTCCTAACCTTGAACAGAGAGGATGCCTTAAAGTAAAACAAGATGACTGTGCTAAAATGATTCTTGTTTGGTTTTTTAAAAAAGGGTTGAGGAAGGGAAGGAAAATTATTAATCTTTATACAGCCAAAATAATCTGCTTTTTCAAATGGTAACAGCTCCCTCCAGCCGGAAACACATCCCCCCACCACCCCAAAAAAGCCACCATCTTCAATTTCTTTAACCAAACCGAGCAGGTATCATGGTTTTGCAGCTTTACATTAGGTTAATGTAAAGGCTGTGTTCATTTCACTTTCTGTATAATTAGGATTTGAGCCCAAATCCCAGGGTGCTCATGACAGGGATTTCCTTAAGGCGACTACCTGCTCATCTCAAAATGGTCTTCCTTTTTCTTGTATTTCTAAAATCAGAAAAGTGAGTATAAACAAACAATAGATGACCTTTATGAGTAAAACATCTGAACACAGAAAGATTAATCGACCTCCGTCAGCCAGTCATTAAATCAAATAGGAGCTTTTCTTGTACTTTTAAACCTCCGATTTACAGTCAGGCCAATTGTGTAAAAAGGCTGGTAATACAGTGACGCCCAATGCCACTGGGCTTTAGAGAGCTGACAGTTCCTGTAAAATAGTCATTAAACAACATCTAGAAGAGACTCATCAGCAGATGCCCCCAGGTGAAGGAGAGAGAAAGCTGAAAGAATGAAGGAGAATCTAACATCTTAGCATGACTGAATTAAACAGAGCATATTATGCTGATTTTCAGAGCCAGCCCAGTAATTTAATTTTCAGAGCAGTTCCTTTGATTGTAGCAACCATTTTATGAAAAAAAAAACATTAATAAAACTTTGTGTGTCTGTGTGTGTGTGTAACACACATCTCTTCTCTATTTCACTAAGAAAAGAAGTCAACATGTTCAAATTTGCTGACCATTAGTTCCGTAAATGCCAAAAAAAAATTGTTCTTTTTGAAAAAACAAAGAAGCAGAATAATACAGTTCCCGCTGTATTATTCCATAGTAAGCACAAAAGAAGAAGAGGAGATAAAGCACATAAAGTTATTACATGTTAGTCTGTGGGATTTTACATTAAGACTCTGAGCTAAATCACTTTTGTAATGTATAATCCAAATGTGATTTTGTACCTCCTGTATAATGATGTCTACTGTGCATTGAAATTAATTGTTGTGGAATACACATTGCCCTGTATACTAAGTGTTTATCAAAGACTTCTAAGACAAATAGATATTTCCGGATCAAGACACCCAGGAGAAAGTTGTTTCTAATGATTTTTGTTATGCATTTTGAATACCTGAAAATTCACAGATATGAATGTTTTAAAGAGGAAAGGGATCTTTAAATAATTAATACACATGTGCCTCACCTTACATGATATGTATATTCTTGAAATGTGCAACATAAAACTATTTTCTTTGCAGTTCAACTTATATTTTCTCATTTATTTCCATCATAAAACTGAAGATCCATTCTCACTGAAGTAATTTTTGGCTCAAAGACAATGACCACATTTAAGAATGAATCAACCCTTTTAAATCAGTAGTAATTTTTATATTCAAATCTAATACTTAACCTCAGTCTGAGCTTTTCTGTTTTAACTCTCTTCTTGTTCATGATACAGCCTACTTTTTATTTTAACCGCATTGTTAGATCTTTGCATTCCCCACTCTTCTTTTATTATTTTAAAGAAATAAGTATATATAAATGATTATTTAAATAAACAAATCAGAATATTCTTTTGAAGTAATATAAATAAAAATAAGATGTTTGTTAATAAATAGTAAAAAAAATAATAATAATAAGCCCACACTGTCAGCCACAGAAAGGATGTGAGAAATGTCACAGACAAGGCAGGTCTGAAGGACATGGGTGTCCCAGAGGGCTGGGTTTGTTGTACATGATGCAGGTGACTCACTACAGACCTCTCTGGGTCACTTGGCCTCTTTGGTATTGGTTTCCTCATCCTTAAAACAAGGAGGTCACACTAAAGGGTGTAAATGTCTTTTTCCATCATTATAGCTCTGGGTTCACCGAAAAGGTGTTTTCTCTGTGTAGGCATGTAGTACTTTCTGTGGTTTTGACATGCTTCTTCATAAGAATGTCATTGTTAACTTTTGGCATTCCTTCCTCATAGTAAAACAGACATAAAAAAACATAACCGTATGTTATTATGTCCAAGAAAGCCATTCCTTAGAGCACATATGTGTTTCATGATTAATCCTGTATCTGATTTCCAGTATTTTTATGCCTATGGGTTTTCCCAGATCTTCTATTAAATTAGAAAATACCTATAATTATTTCCATCCTGAGTTCACAATTTGAACCTTGATATTTGTGTCTATATTTGGGACTGAAAATAATGTCCAGTTAGCAAGCATAAAGTTCAAGTTCTCTTGGGTATTAAAAGCCTATAAAGGAAGGATTGTCAGAATTTGCTTCATCTCATTACCTCAAACATGCTAATTAACCCTTTAAGTTCTATATTCTTATAAAATGAATAACCTGTTGGTAAAATCATAAAGATTCACATTTAAGCCCATACCTTAGGCACTTGCTAATCATCAGCTGTAAAATACCTGTAAGATTAAAGCACCACACATGCAGAGAAGAAGGAAATGAAAGTCAGTTGTTCAACATACTTTCATTTGGGAGAGATTTTATTAAGAGCCTCTTTCCTATATGCTGAGATACGAATGCTTCAGTATAATTCAATTTTACACAAAGGAAAATTCCATTCAAATCTAAGAGTGTTTCTATTCCAAGTCACTTTCCCCCAAATTACTGAGAAGAATTGAATGCTGAAATAAGCCTTCAAAGAGTTGAAAGGTAACATTCACAAATTCGTGGGTCCATGGCTGGCAACAGAGTACGGCCAGTGGTTCAGTGGGTGAGGGTTAATTCCGTGGCACGCTGGAGGAGCATAGTTAGCTCGAACACTGGGAACCAACGTGGTTGGCATGCGTGTTCATTTCCCTGTGACTGTTTCAGAGGGGAAGCGCAGTGTGGAGCCCCCAAAGCCAGCCCTAACTTGCACGGTCTGCGCTACACTTTTTTCAAAAGTTTCATCTGCATGGTTAGTCCCATGAAGAACAGCCCTGCCCTCTCTATTTCCTCACAGAGCTGCTTTTGATGGAAAACTTTGTGGATGTTTGTGATACTGCTCGGAGCCCATTGGCAGAGGAGCATCTCTTGCTGTGGCCTCCATCATTATTTGCCTGTCTTGTCTATTAACGAGCACTATCATCCCATCGTGGGATGACAGCTGCAACACGTACTCGGGCGCAATAAACAGCTAAATGAGGCGCACAGCAATTTCACTTGTCACCAGCGCCCTCGGCACGACTGGCTGCACAGCTTGATGCATAAATTCATGAGGCTGTTGCATATGATGGAGTATGCTTGGCTGGAAGAGGTGATGGATAGCAGGGCAGCTAAAAATGGCCATCACCTTGACTCTGTCAGGACATTTTTTAAAACTACCCCATCAGCTTTCTTGTATTCAATGCACTATCATCACACAGAAAACTCTAAAGCACTGATTGGAACTTTTCTTCAATAGAGACTTTTCGGGAGTTTTCTCTTAAAGGAGGTACCATGTATTCAGGTGGATTACATTTATTCATCATTAGCGCCAAAGCTGCTAGATGAAGTTATGTTTAAGAATAGAATTTATTACTACAAGCAATCTCAGAAATCAATTTAAATCTTAATAATAGGGGGGAAACAGACATGGGTTTTGAAAACATTTCTGAATCATACAGTAGAGCAGTGGATGAGCTAACATGAGATTTGGAAAATTTTAAAATATTCAGACCCACAGATTCCAGAAAAGAATTTATGTACAACTCATTATACCCTTGAATAATGTTTCCAGGCACATGTAATAATATTACAGTAGTGTTGCCAATGCATTTTCTAATTAGTGTAAGGAGGAATACTTTATAAAGTACCTACATCAAAGAAGGGCTGTATTGAGACTTTAAAAATAACCAATGATATAATGCATTTATTTCTCCAAAAATATCCATTTAACCTCTTACCTACTCAGCTGCCAAAATTTAATCCAGAACTCCACCCGCCGTAGGCAGGGCTCTGGGTGTCCCACTAACATGGGCTGTGCATCCTCCATCTGTGCTAGTGGGATTCCTTTAAGGAAGACAAATACAAAGGTAAGAAAATCAATGAGGCAGTTTCCCGCAAAGCTGTATGCATTAATCTCTATCATGCAGAGATATATACGCATACCAGTGTAAGGGAAGGAAGTCACTTGTTCTCTAATAAAAGAGAAAACCCTTGATAATAAGCAATTAATAAAGTTGTCATGATTAGTTATGCAACTATGAATCAACATGCAGAGTAAAAATGACCACTTTCTATAGGTATAAAATATCTGTTTCGAACATAGTGAAAACAGTCATTAATATAGGTGGTTATGAATGATTCTTATATCTACTTTCCTTGTCTTCCTGTCGTAATAAAGTTGGAACTCCTGCGCAAGAGTTCCTCTAACAATTTAGACACATACATGCTAGACGAGAGCAAATTTCCTAGCCATTTCCCCTTCTTCTTTCCATATCCAAACTCATGTTTCTTAAAATCGCAAGTCCCAAATCCCCTAAGTTCAGAAAAACATTTTTAAAAGAAAGCTGGAAAAACATAAAAACTGTGGGAGTAAATTTTATTATTAATATGAAACCAAAGTGCCATACCAAATGATGAAAAGAAATATCCAAGTACACAGGAGGAAAAAAACTTCAGAATTGTTTGACGTGCAGGGATCTTTTCAAGAAGACAATGACATGGTGTGCTATCCAATGATTTTTCTTACAATACTGCCCTAATGGGTAGTCACCTGGATAAGACCAGGACCAGGTGCATCTGATGTAGGTAAGGAGGCATGGACAGTGGCCACTGGTTGTGTGGGCAGATGAAAAAGAGAAATTTCAAAAGAGTCAGGAAGATTAAGGGAATTCTCTATCATCCTTGCAACAGGCAAAATTTAAAATAGCTCCCCAAAGACTTCCTTTCCTAATCCCAAGAACCTGTAAACATGATGGATTAGAATTATTTAGAATAGAATGGAATAGATTTAGAGAACATTGTGAACTAATTAAGGGTAAATATAACAACATGCCTTGTTTATCTCTTTTATGCCAAGCATTGCAAGACTGGAACTAGGGTGAGGAATACAAGACACTCTACTCAGGTACAAAATTTAAGGGAATACCCAAAAAAATCCCTCAATAATTGAGGTAAATGACAGTTTTATATAATATATTTAAAAATAGAAATTAATGCAAAATACTCAAGATTGTATTAGTTCTACTGTTGCATAAAAGTTACGGCAAACTTAGTGTCTTAAAATAGCATCTATTTATTATCTCACAGTTTCTGTGGGTCCCAGGTCTGTGACAGGATGATTGGGTCTGCTCAGAATCTTACAAGGCTGAAATCAGTTGTGGATCATGGTCCTCTTCCAAGTTCATTCCTGTTAAAAGCAGAATTCAGTTCCTTGCTGTGGTTGTAGGACTGAGCCCCTTGTTTCTTTGCTGCCTATGCCTGATGTCACTTTCACTCCTGGTGGTTGCTCAGTCCTTACCTGCGGCTTCCTCCTTCTTCAAAGGCAATGGTGGCAAGTTGAATCCTTTTCACACTTTCAATCTCCTTACCACTTCTACCTTCCTCTTCTGCCATTAGCTGGAGAAAGCTCTCTGCTTTTAAGAGCTCACATGGTTGGATCAGGCCCACTCAGAGTATCTTCCTGTCTTAAGATGAACTGCGACATATAACATAACAACATATCATGATCATGAGAGTGAAAGCTCATCATGTTTACAGGTTCTGGGGGTTAGGGAAGGACATCTTTGGGGAGCTTTTTTATTTATTCATTTAAAAAAATTTTTTATTAAGGTATGATTGATATGCACTCTTATGAAGGATTCACATGAGAAAACAATGTGGTTTCTACATTTACCTATATTATCAATTCCCCACCCATGCCCCAATGCAGGCACTGTCCATCAGTGCAGCAAGTTGCCAGAGATCCACTATGTCCCTTCTCTGTGATACACTGTTCTTGGGGAGCTAGTTTAGATTCTGCCTCCTGAAGGATGAACAAAATATCAAAACTGTAAATAAACATAAGATTTAACAATGCACTTTCATGACCTTGATTCACTTCCTCACCCAAGTTCCAACTTTGTTTCTGATAAGACATATTTTTACAAAAAATAGCCAGCCAGCCAATGAGCCATTATTTATCAATTTGATTTTTTTTAAATATTGAATTAAAATACTATTTATTTATTGGTGCCTCCCCCCCTTGAAATTTTGCACCCACAGTGAGTGCTTCAATCATGTCACACTAGTCTCAGACCTTTGTCTTTACCACCTTGTAAGGGCATGATCAGTCCCTGTCATAAATGGGGGCACTCAGAGAAGTAAATGTGCTCACGTTCATACAGGTAGTAAAAGACAGAGCTGGGATCCTAACTCGGATTCACTTGACTCCAGAAACCATGCCACTGTCACTACATCATGGGGCTGACTAGGAAGGGTTGGTGAGTACAGGCTGTGTTAGAAACTCAGAATCATGTATTTAGAAGTTTTTTACCCAGCATTCCAACACTATCAAGTTATTAAAGCTTTCTAAGCCTCGGGTTTAGATAACAAGATTTACCTTTCCTAGTGTTTTGAAGGAGTAAGTGATAGGATTATGAATTCTTTAAGGTTGAGGGACATCTTTCATTTTGTATATAGCAAGGACACAATAGTTTTGTGAGTGAATTAACATCAAAGGCATGTGCAGAAACATCAGATGCTCCAGTTAGGAAAATATCCAATTTCTAAGCTGTTTTATGGAGTTGTCTCTTATTATCACTTTCCTCAATATAATAATTAGTCAAGACCAAAGGCCTAGACCATGATATTGGACAAGCCTATGGTCTAAATTTGGTATCTTGTGCTCTCTAAATTGGTGACACAAAACTGAGTAATGCAGTGCTATAATTGGTTGTAAAAAATAGAAACCAGAAAATCCCTCAATGAAAAATTAACTTTTATTTGTCAGAGCACAGGTTCTGTTGCACTGTGGCCATTGGATAAGAAGCAACCACTGACCACCCAGCTGTTCAGTCAAGGAAAGCAAGAAAGAGAAGGAAAATAAGGGGATGGGGAAAGAGAGCAAAAGAAAAGGAAGGAAGGAAGGATGGAGAGAGGGAGGGAGGGAGGGAGGGAGGGAGGGAGGGAGATCTTCCCTGGGTAACTCAAATAATTGGATTAACTTGATATTCTTTTTGCAATATGTTACCTAGATTTTTGACCATCTCTGTAATTTAGAATTATTTGCATTTATTAAATCTCTCAAGAACATTGTTATGTTAATGAAGTATGTCTTTATTTTTTATTGAAGTATAGCTGATATGCAATCTTATATTGGTTTCAAGTATATAGCACAGTGGTTCCATAGTTACATGTTATTAAATCTTCACCCCAACTAGTACAGTTACTATCTGTCAACATAAGAAGATAAAGAAGATGTGGTACATATACACAATGGAATATTCTTCAGCCATAAAAAAATTAAGAATTCTTGCCATTTTTGACTACATGGATGGACCTAAAAGGTATTATGCTAAGTGAAATAAGCCAGGCAGAGAAAGACAAATGTCATATGATTTCACTTATTTGTGGAATCTAAAAACAGAACAAAACAAAATGAACAAAATAGCAGTAGATTCATGGACACTGAGAAGTGACTGGTGGTTACCATGGGGAAGGGTTGGGGTAGGTGGGTGAAGAGGGTATGTTTTCTTCTTTCGGAAATAAAGTGACAATCCAGCCTAAATGAACATCAGCCAGAGCAGAACACAAAATGTTGGAGAGGAATCAGGTGCTCGGAGCACATTTCCTACTCAACTGTTGGCCAGGGTAGGGCTCAGCACCAATGTGCTCCAGATGATAGATTTGAGCTGTACGTAGCTTTTTATGGATTTGGCTGATATCCGGCTTCCAGAAACCCCTTGTTCCTCAGAATTACCTTTAAATATGAGAGGAAATCCCAATACCTATTTTTTAAGAAGAATTATCCCAATGTAATTTATTGCTGATACCCTGGTTAAATCTCTTGTTTACCTATTGTATTATCTAACCATATATCTATATCTATAATATGCGGCAAATTACATTTACCTCAAACTTTCATTGTGTATGCTTTTAATCCATGGATATGCAAATAATAGATTCAGCATGCTAAATCACAGTAAAGAGGCTATAATATTTTTGTGTATACATATATGTTTATGAACCATACCTTTTCTCATTCTCCATCTCTCCCTACATACTGACAATGATGTATGATGTACCATCATTTTTATTTAAGAATATCACATAGACTGTACATACCTATTATTTCCAGGTATAATGGCTTGAGGTAACACTGTTTTTTTCTATTAATCTCCTGCTCTAATTTTTCTTTTTAAAATACATTATTATCCTTCCCCTTGATTATGTTTTTCCTTACACTACACAATGATAAGTCTTTTCCATTTTTAGGAGTCACAGAACAGAGCTGCTCTACCAGATCTGATGCATATCCCACTTCAACATGACAAAATGACTCAACAGCCACCCTGGTATGTTCCAGAATAAGAAAGCAAACAGTCCTGATTGTAACCTCTTTGCTTAGCTTTAACATGGTTCCTTTATCATAGAGCATGTCATGTCCCAGCCTAAAACCTTCAATGGCTTCCCAGTGTCTTTAGACTAAGGGTGGATTCTGACTTCACAGGCCTCCAGAGCACCCCCTGGACTGGCCCTGCTTGGCTGCCTCCATGCGTCTTTCTCCTGCTCTCTACCCTTTAGTTATGCCTGATGTATTCCGTTTCCACCCATGTTGACTAAGTATCCATATAGATTAATTCATTTAGCTTAATACCCAAAAAACTCTATCAATTAGATGTCAACGTTACCCATAAGTGAAGAAACTGAGGCACAAAGAGGCTAACTAACTTGCCAGTATGAGCTGAGACATCATAGACTGAAGCTTTTGATCCATAGGGTAGCGGTTAAGTGCTCCCCAGAATATCTACCATGAGAAAACTCTATTTGTTGTTGTTTCATCTGGTCTAGTCACCTGGCAACATATCTTTGAAAAACAAGAATAAGTAATAAATAATAAACAATTTATTTATCCCCACCTCGATCTAGCCTGATGAGCATTCCTGTGTAAATACCTTCCAGTAGTTTACAGGCCAATTTTTCAAATAACCTATAATGAATTTGACATCCTTTGAACGTGTGCATTCTCAAATTATTCATTAGTTTGTACAATATTTTTAAGACTTGGTGCTATTGACTAGCACATACAGTACTTTTGAGACATCATGACTAAGAGGATCAGTGTTTCTGGCCAATGTTCATCTACAGGAAATCCAAATTAAAAGATTTCCTTCTTAAAGGGCTATTTGCCCAGAGATAACTCTTCCAAATAGACAGGAAAACACATTGAGCCAAAACGGTTTATCACTATATTATAATAGTAAATGATAGTTCCTGTGATGGCAGAGAAGATAACTGTATACTTTTATAATAAAGTGTCAATTGCTTTTCCCTTCTCCAATGACAACAGTACTGAATGCTCATTACAAATTCTTTCCTGTTCATCCGTAGGGAGCATTTTTAGTGAAAGGTACCTGGACTTGGCATTTTGCAAACCTTGCTATGTTGATGACTAGCTGTATGTCCTTGGTCAAATTAGACTTTCTTAACTCCCATTTCTTCATTTATAAAATGGTTGATTTCACTTTCCATGTAGGTTTTGAGGATTAAATGAGATAAGATGTAAACTGTATTGAGGTTACATACATAATATTATCTTTTTAACTTTTAATCCTTTTCTAAAATAGTCCAGGTTATGTTTATGTGTAGTCATTTCTCTTGAAAATATATTTTAGTCCTCAAGTATGCTGCCAATTTCTAACCACTAAAAATAAAAAGTGACATCATGGCATTGAGATTTATAGGTAAATAAACTCCCTGATCACGTTACTTTTTTAGGATATAGATTTCCCTTAAATAACAATAGTCTTAAGATTAGCCCAAAAAAACTAGAGTATTTCTTATCTGACACAAAATAGAATTAGCTTTTGGTTTGGTAAGGATGACTAGAATAAAAAAAAAACTATAGAGTGTCATCAAAGTCCATATAAGCTAGAATTTCAGTGATGAATTGGAATATTTCCAAATATGTGTACATTTGATAATACATAGTCAAAATGCCTTGATTTAGGGATAGAATTTGGTACTTACTTGAATGTGTGGCACTATTTGGCATGTGCAAGAAATAGAAAAAGAAGGGAAAGTTCAGAAAAGAATTCTATATTCATATAAAAATAAAATTCGGGAAGGATTGTTTTTTTTTTATTTTGGTATCATTAATCTACAATTACATGAAGAACATTATGTTTACTAGGCTCCCTCCTTCATCAAGTCCCCCCAACATACCCCTTCACAGTCACTGTCCATGAGCATAGTAAGATGCTGTACAATCACTACTTGTCTTCTCTGTGTTGTAGAGCCTGCCCTGAACTCCCTCCACATTATACATGTTAATTATAAGGCCCCCTTTCTTTTTCCTGCCCTTATCCCTCCTTTCTCACCCATCCTCCGCAGTTCCTTTCCCCTTGGTAACTGTTAGTCCATTCGTGGGTTCTGTGATTCTGCTGCTGTTTTGTTCCTTCAGTTTTCCTTTGTTCTTATACTCCACATATGAGTGAAATCATTTGGTATTTGTCTTTCTCCGCCTGGCTTATTTCACTGAGCATAATACCCTCCAGCTCCATCCATGTTGTTGCAAATGGTAGGATTTTCCCTCTTCTTATGGCTGAATAATATTCCATTGTGTATATGTAACACATCTTCTTTATCCATTCATCTACTGATGGACATTTAGGTTGCTTGGGAAGGATTGTTCTTAAAGATCATTTGGAAGATGAGTTTAAAGGTTAATAATCTACCCAAAATATGAGTAAATAATTAAGACTTGAATATCAATGTACTCAGTGCACTTTCAATGATCAGTGAGTAATCCATAACAAAAAATGAAGGAATGAATGAATACCTTTACAGAATGGTATCTCATTCTTGTATATCCACCTTCCCCTTCTCAGCCAGGTGGCGGGACTTTGTATTTCAAGACTCACAGAAAGAAACTGAATCAAGCCATTACTTCTAAATCAGTGCAGTTCATTATTGCATCCTGGTTCGATCTATAATAGAGCTACTGAGAGAGACTGTGGTAGATTCAAATCTTAAACCACATTCATACATTAAATAACAGCTCACACTGTCTTTCGGTTACCCACTCTGGAAAACTGAGTTAGCACCTATTCTACTTCTCACAACTAGTCTTTTTTTTATCAAGAAAAGTTGCTGAGATGACAGTTCCTTTATAATATCAAAGCCACATCCTTCCTATTCCTCAGTTACCACATAGATTTAGACTCATACAGCCTGCTCCTAATTCAACCCACCTTTATCCTTTCTCCCAGTTATTTTTTTAAAGGTCTATATTGGTTATTTCACTCTCTTGTTCAAGCATTGTCATTTTTGCCTTTTTGCTAGTAAGTGTAATCTTCAAAATGTGCAGCACGGTTTCTTGGGGTCTTTTGAGAGTCCTCAAGGGCATTCTGACAGTGGGGAGGAAGGAAAGGTGATGGGTTGCTGGAGGGCTGGAGCCCAGGCCTTTAACCAACTTCAAACCAAGAAGCATCACTTTTATCTCCTCCATAATTAGGCTTCTGTTTAAGATTTTACGTGACAGAAGCCTAAAAACCATTGGTCTATGTATGTTCTCACCTCCCATTACAGTCTTAGTTATGGTCTTCAATAAGTGACAGCACACCCTTTCAGATTTGTATTATGCCATATTTTTCTGTTTCTTATTTCAGCCATACTAGGCCACTCACTGTTTTTGCCGTGAGTTTTATACTTTAGACATTCATGGGCTCTTCAATCCTTGAATCCCTCTCCAGTCCCTCTTTGTATTCCTGGTACCCTTCAAGGCTTGGTTCAAATGCCACCTCCTTCTTGTTCTTGAAACACCTTCCTTTCAATCCTTAGGAATCTCAATTGCTCTTTGTGAACCTTTATTACACCTATTAACATATTTTATTCGTGTACTTGAAGATGTATTTACTTATCCATGAGACTGAAAGCTCTTTGATGTCAGAGACTACAATAAATTCAAGTTTTCATGTTTACACGCTCATATTTAGCCCTTCATAAATTTTATTTAATTTGAGTGCATTGTACATTTCTTAGATCAACTTTATTCAATCATTGATTAAAACATCTGCACTCAATTAGCCTAGATGCTACGCATTATGTCAAATACTTTTAAAAATAACATTTAAATGAATATGGTTAGAATTGATCTGGCCAGTATGCCGAAGAGGAATCATTACTCCTGATTTTAAAGATGTGGAAAGTGAAGGAGTAGGAGATTCAATTACAGTATTTTTTTTATTTCACACAGGGAAGCTAGAGAACTGAAATGATATACTTATCTTTTCTACTTAACCCACTAAGGAGCTGTGGGTTCCACCTTAACTTTCCCTTGGTTAGTTTTCTCCAGAATATTCCCTACAACCTCTGCTTAAACGTCCTTGAAAAGTTTTCTCCCTTTCCTCAGTGTGTGAGCACCTTACATTTTGTGGCAATCTAGTCTATATTTGGATAAGCCATGCATATCCAGTTCTCTCTAATCGTACCTCATATCGTCCCTTCCAGGCCCTCGGTCATTTTTGCAGCTCTCTCTGAATTCACTCCAGTCCGATGACATCCTCCTGGTGCCAAGGTTTTCATAAATGAACACACTTGTCTGACTCATGATGTGTTATCTCTGTGTGTGAGCTCCCAAACAGGTTTTATAAACCACTCTGTCATCCTGTGCAATCTCATACTAATTTTCTGTAACTATCACTCCTCGGTCTCATTCAACATTACCATTTTCCAAGTGCAGTAGCTCCATTTCCCTGATTATCTGTGAATTTTTCATCCAAGATGCATTACTTTACATTTTCCAAAGCCTAATCTTATTTCGATATTTCCTCCTCTAAGCTGTAACCTCTCTCTAGTCATACACATATTTTCAGTTATAGCTAGTACTTGCCAACCACCCAAATTTTGTGATACTTATACGTTTAATATATGGTCCAGCTGCCCCTTGTAATTATCAGTCTTAAAACAAGTTAATATATTACACAGACTCTTGCTGTTTCCCTTTCTCTCTCCCCCAGAAGAAAATGAATTCACATCTTAGGTAGTCTTACCCTCAGTCTATCACCATAGGTTTTATCTTTTGCTGCTATGCTTTCCTATAGATGAGTGGTTGACACATCACGCATTTCCCAGACTTTGGGGTTAGTTTTCTAAGTCATATTAGAATACACATGCAGCTATGTGATATGTTCTGTATTGCACGCAAATTCCTTTCTTTGCTTTACTAGAGTTTGAAAGCTGTAATTCAGGAAGGTATTGTACTTAAGCTATGCTTTTGCCTAAAATGAAATAATTGTCTCTTTTTCCCCTGTTTATGAGTGAGAAATGTTGCCTTTTAGGAATTATCCCTTTATTCATCTTAGTTTGATAGACAAAGCTTCAGAATTCCTTCCACATTTCCTTATAAGGCATTTGAACCCATAGATCCTGTTCAGTGAAGGGGGCCCAGGTGATCCATTAGGAATAAAACAGATGATATTCTGCTGTTTGAATCTGGCACAAAGGTAACCTGTCTAGAAGCTACAAGGTGGTCTGATGCAAGAATTCTGTCCCTACATGGATATAGCAATGTAACATATATTATTTTCACATATCTGCAAAAGTAATAAAAGTATTGTTATTAAAATTTTAATAGAGATATAAAGAGTTTGAATAGCTTGTTTAACTCCATACAAATCAGTCAGAAGGAGACAACTGTAGGCAGCAGGAATTCAGCACTGGTAACTGCAGGAAGGCGCAGTTACCCCAATGTTTGATCTCCGTTGACCATAGAAGTCTCTCTCCTTCTGCACATGCCGTTTAATGTCCAGGTGTGGGGTCACCCAGGCCCATTCGCTGGCGGCTATAGGACTCACATCCTGGACTTGAACTTCATCCTAGTTCTCAGAGGATTTCTACTACTATCTTGCAATGTCATTCCTCTATTCAAGAGGATGTTGTACATAATTTATGCAGAGTTTTTAGAGGTTTTATATCGGGAGCTTTTGAGGACATCTATTTTGCCATTTTGCCAGGAGAAAAAGACTGCAATGACTTCATGCATCTGTCTGTATCCCTGACCTGGAATGTCCTTGAGGAGCCCATCTCCTGTGCCAAACCAGGCCCACAGGGAGAAGGTGGCAATAAATAACTTTAGAACAACTGAACAAATGAATTCATTCATTTGACTCATCAGTTAACTAAAATTATAAATCAATGACGATTCATTAAAACCTCTGCCTGTTAAGTGTGGAAACCTGGTGGGGATATCTTCTAAGGTATGCGTGAAGTGCAGAAATAGGTAGAGCATCTCAGCAATGCTGACTGACATCAGATGCTCTTGGACCATCCTAGGTCATGGAATCCTTTGTCTGCGGATACCTAGGGATTCTTATCAGAGAAAAATGCCCACATGCACAGAATCTATTTGGCCCATGGTTTCATTAGGTTCACAGTTCTTGGAAGCTCCTCCATAGACCCCAAGTATGTGTGGCAGAGCCTAGATTCCCCACAAGAAGAGTCTGATTAATTTGGAGGTACTGGTATCACCACCCTTGGGCACACGACCGCGTCTGTCCCTTTAAATCACAGAGCTGTTACCGCAGCATTCTTCACTCCTCGAGTCACAGTCATGGACAAGAATGCCCGATGGACTCTGGCTGTACCACACACCTACAGAACTGCTAGGCGGCTTCTGCTGTGGGAGACCCTTCCTCCCACTTATTGTGGGCTGTTCTTCCAAAGAGGAAGTGTGCTTGAATAAGGGTGATCAAAAATCACAAATACACATTGATTCCTCAAAAACAGAAGCAGCAAAACAAAATTCCTGCAAAGTTAAAAGAGATTAACCACAATCTACTACTACAATCCCGTGTGGTATGTTCTGTATTTCCTTCATTTCTCCCCCTTCTCAGTTTTTGTCTTTATCATTGTTTTATCTTCCATTTTGAATTTTGCTCCTCTCATTTAGTATCAATGTTATATAATAAACAGCAAACTATAAACCCTATTAATTATGGTTATGTTATATATTTATGTAATTATGTCTATTTATATATCTTTATATCCATTGAACTATCAAACAACCTGTTCCATCTTTTCCTGGAACAAAATGCACCATAATACTAATAGCATTCACATCTGGATAGAACATTTCCAATTGTTATATTTTTCTATGTTTATGGGTTCTAGAGCATGTTCAAAGGTTTCTTCTTTACAAGAAGAAATGCAGTAAAAGTATCAAAATAAATAGCAGTTTCCTTATTTCCATATTTTCTATAGCATGGTATTTGTAATTATAATTTTTAGCTGCAGCATAATTTCCACTGAGTAATTGAAAGTACTCATATTAGCTGTTATCTTTTCCTTTTATCATAAAAATGCAAACATTTTTCTGTTTTTGGATTACTTTTCCAAAATTATTTCCCTCTCTGCAGTAATTGGCTCAAAGATTGCAAACACTTAATTACTCTCCATAGATATTGCCAACTGCTTTCTCAAAATCTTGTACCAATCGATAATTTCACCAACAAAGAATGAAGGATAATAATTTCACAGCCTCCTTATCCATATTTATAATATTTTTTGATAACCTAGTATAAAAAAATGGCCATGGACCTTTGTTTCACTTTACTGACCCCTGATTATCTGCACAAGGTTAAGCATGTTCCACTTATTTATAAACTTTTGCATTGCTTTACCATTTCTATTTTGTGCAGTTTCTGTTCTAGACATACTGCTAAGTATTATACCTACTTAAATACAACATATCATTGAGCACTTCATTTACTTTATCTTCAATTATGTTCACAAATAGGCCATCCCATATTATACTCATCTGCAATAGGCATGCATACTTATAGCTTCAGATTTGCTCAAATGGCTCCATTTTTCCTAATATGGCTACATCTTCCCTCTCCTCCCAGACAGCAAAAACAAGCAAACACATGCACACACTCACACAAAATCAGAACAAAAAATAGATGAAATAGTATGATTTTTTAAAAGTTAATTTTTCTCACTGACAACTGCAGATCACTGATATCCCAGATCACATTTTTTTCACTGATTTTCAAATAAATTTCCTTTCCATTTATTTGACCAAAAGCAGGTTTGCTTGTGTGATCATGAAGTATCAGGCGAGTCAATAGCATTGGCAATTGGAGAATTTACAGCTTCAGATCAATCATCTGCATTAGTGGCAGAGAGGAAAAACCAGTGTCAGTGGGGATTTATGATAAAGAGTTATGGCTGTGAAAGGATAGGTGAGAAAGATGTTGTGACCGTGGGGATTTAGTCTGACCACAATGAAGAGGACAGGAGGAACGGAGTGTGGGCTTGCTGGGCATACCAAGAGCAATGGGCTAGGAAGAGAAGCGTGAAGCGAATGCAGGCCTGACTGAATGCCTCCTCTATGCGAGAGACGAGACCTGGGCTTGTCCAATCACTCCAAATATGTTATCTTATCCTTTTTACTCCCCGGACAGCACGAAAAGAGGGAAAGGAAGAAAACTTAGTGATAAGTTGGAGAAAGCAGATAAATAATTCTGGAGTATTCTGGTTATGACTGGACAGCAGATACAAAGAAATGAGGAAAACCTTTTGCATATTATAGCAGTGAAAAAATACACATCAGATCTTGAGAAATAACGAAATCTTCAATGTATAAGAATACCCTGGGAAGATATTAACAGAACCCTGAGACATCAAAGCTGGCAGAAGAGAGAGGAATGAAGGCAGAGACTACCTACACAGAGAAGGCGGTCAGACTATTATAGGAGAACGGCTCTTTAAAAGAACAGTCAAGAAGAAATTGCCTTGATTTCCCCAAGTACTATGGGCAAGTGAACTTACGGTGAGAAAGATGACAAAGGAGCCATATACTCAGGGAACAATATTTATGGAAGGGCCAGTTTGTGGCATGGGTTAGTGAATTTTCCATGTAGAAAGATTAATAAGATGGGTTTAGAAGGAAATTCTCAGAATATTATCCAAAGAATAGTAGGGAAATGAAACAAGAGGAAGAAACCATTTCATCTGGCATATTTTAAAAATCTTCAGGAAAGTAAAATAAATGTTTTAATTGCCCTGAAATCCTGAAATGACAACTAATAGTCAGAAAGCCACAATTTCGCTTTGTGCCGAGATTTCATCCAATCATTTAGTTTTATAAAAATCTGCACACTGTGTGCTTCTGTTATGAATATAAGAACAAATCCTAGAAATTTTGAGAATTACTGAATAATAGAAGAAACATTTACAAAACCATCCATAGTCACATAATTTTAGAGAATTTCTTGAAGTCCAGTCCACTCTTTTACCCATGCCTGGTACTTGATTTTTGGTTTTACTCTTTTTCTGTATGTATTTATTTTCTCATAGCTATAGTCATATGTAAAAATAATATTGTGGTGTCTTCTTCACACACTTCACAATTGAATGCTTTTAAAATTATTTAATATTATTATTAAATATTAATATGCTATACAATTACATTAATATAATGTATAATAAATATATAAATATTATTTAAATATTATTAATGACTCTTCAAAAAATTTCAAAACAGCCAAGCAAGAGGTTAAAATGCAATTTATCTAGTTCCCTACTATTGAAGAGTTAGCTAAATAACACTGTGATTGGTCACTTGATAAATTTCAACAATGTTTATTTCCATTGGTATTATGCACTTTCATGAGAACTGCTATTTGAGGGAAATCAACAGAAAGTAACTAACCCAAATACAAAGCTGATACCTTCTTTTCATTTACTTAATTGTTGCATAACAAACAACCTTGGACTAAAAAAACTAAAAACAGCTCTCAATTCTGCCAACTGGAGGTGGCTTCGTTGGAACAGTTCAAGTTGAACACAATGTATGTCATCTTCATTAGCATTCATAAGCATCTCTTGAGCCTCTGTGAGCATTGATGTCTCTCTTGTTCAAAGATACAAAGGAGACCGTAAAGAATGTTCCCAGAGCAGTACGCTGGGTATGTACTCAGGAAGGTCTGGCTGCATTCAGTTGTGTGATGGGATTTGAATGCCTTGAATAGGAGACCAACAGGTGAAGAAAGTGTCACTATGGAGGTAATGGGTAATTCTGAGGTATCGCCTTAAATCGTTTTGAGATCTTAGCAAGGAATCTTACAGACTATCTTTTAGTTGATCTTTGACCAGGATCAATTACTTCACTTGAGAATGGTTTGCCCTCAAGAGAGACGGGAATGGGACACAGTTTTATTCTGTGACCCCCACAGTTAGGAATCACTTATATTTCCTCAATTGTGCTTGTAAATGGATCAGTTATTTTCTTTGCTCATCTCTTACCTCTTACTTTAGTCTAGACAGCCAGAAGAAGCCAAGTGGTACTTTCAACAGTGTTTCTGGGAATCTCCTTAGCTAGATCATCATCAAGTTCATTAGACATATTTCTTATTTTCCACATTAATTCAGGCAGCAGTTTTGTCAGATTTTCTGCCACTACATAGGGGTCCTTTTTCTTCCAGTGGCCAGTAACATTTCCCCCTCTCTTCTTTAAGCTCTCATTAATATCCTCCTCTAGTCTCTGCAGGCATCTGCTTACACTCTCTCTGAAGCCCTTTGAGGTTTCACTGACTGTCCTTGAGACCCTTGCAGCTTACACTTGTTGCCTGATCCCAAAGTCATTACCACCATTTTAGGACTTTTGTTACAGGACCACCCCACTTCTAGGTACCCAACTATGTTTCAGTGATCTATTGTTGCATAACACACTCCCCCAGATGCAATGGCTTCAAACAACCACAATCATTCATTTTGCTCACAAATGTGCGATTTTGAACTCAGCAATTAAAAAGTCAGTAGGTACCGCTTATCTCTGATCCTTGTTGTATGGGGAGAGGGGATCATAGATCAACTAGGAGTTGGGAGATCCACCGTCAACTTGTCAGATATCTGGGAGCTCAGGTGGGATGTGAACCAGAGGCCTGGTTTCTATCTCCATAGACTCTTCCTGGGGCTACTTGGGCTTTCTCACAGCGTATCAGCTGGTCATAGACACACACATCTCAAGAAAATCAGGTGGAAGTAGGGTCACCTTTTACAACTTACCCTTGGAAATCACAAGGTCACTTTTGCTGTAGTTGCAAACCCACCTGATTCAGAGAGCAGAAACTTAAATCCTGCCCGTCCATAGAAGAAGTGTCAAAATCACACTGTGAGGAGAGCAAGCACGACGGTAGATACAGTTGTGGCCCCCTTGAGGATAATACAGTCTATCACGTACCCGTTAATATTCTTGAAGAAAACTAAAAGCTCACTGTGGATAATATTAAGTGCTCTGGTTGGTGACGTAGCTGTGACAATTTGTGTTTGTTTATTTTGGAGTGTGTGCGCATGCGTGGTATTATATATTTTATTTGGGCCTTCTTGGAGTGAAATTGGATAGACCTGGGAAGAAATGCTTATTTGTAAAGCATAAACTTAAATGGAGTTTGTCTGAACTGTTGCTTATTTGCTTGTTCCTATGGAAATGGGCCATGGCACCAGATGGGGTAGAGTAGGGGAGTGTTTTCTTGTGGGTGGGGCAGGTTGAAAGTTGTTTAAAAGAGAGAAAGAACAAGCAAAGAAGCTTAAGGAAAGAATTTTATAATAGGTGACAACCAGGGTTGCTTAGGAGACCAACAAATTAAATATAGCTGAGACATTAATAGAGGGACATTTCTTTTCACTTTTATACAAAATCTAGAAATTCTCAGGGGGGTTTGGGAACACAGAGATTTTTGCTCAGACGTTGACACAGACAGAGACATTCTTACGACTGCCATCAAGAAGACCTCAGCTGGGCACAGCTCTAGCAAATAAGAGGAACATAGCAGGTGCCACAGGGATGGCACTTGACAGAACTTGTTTGTGGATCCATGTTGTGTATTCACACACCCCAACTGAGGGTTCAAATGACCATTTTAGGAAGATTCTGCCAGGATAATTTCTCAGGAAGGACTTTTTTTTTCTTTTTTTGCTATGACACAAAAAAATGTAAAACAGGGCTTCAAGTCATTGTAATGTGGACATAAAAATGAATGTGATGTCATTTCACACTCATGGGCTGGAGTGGCTCAGATGTCAGTTTCCACAGCTACCATAAGGTCAAATGCCACGCCCTGCCTCCTTCCTGGAGACTTGGAACCTAGGAGTTACTGTCTCTCAATGCATGTGGAAAGAAAACTAAGAAAACCTAATGCACAGGGACCACCTCAGTCAAAATAACAATGCCAACTGAGGCTATTTTATTATTATTATTATTATTTTTTGGTAAGGGCTTACACTTCTGAAGGGAGGCTGGGGTGGTATGACTGTGAAAACAAAGTGGGAAATCCATACAGAAGCTTCCTACCTGGTATGTGTGTGTTTCAGTGTCTTATGTGCTCTAGTAGGAAGTTGGTTCATTTTAATTGAGAAGCATCATCTAAATTTAAGAAGAAAGTAAGGAAGAACAATTCTGTCATCTGTCTGAGCTGATGGTTTTCTATGAATGATAATCTAGAACAACCAAAAGACACTTTTTAGACCAACATGAAATATTATGAAAAAATAATTGTGGTAGGACTGTGTTGGTGGTGTTATGAACTCCACTTTTTATTATTTATTTTTCTTTGCCTTCTGGGTTATTTAAAAAGCCAGATTTCAATAATTCCAGTTTTCTCTCATGGAAAGCCCTCTGTTCTGTAAACAGTGGGACAAGTATATTAGTGTAAGAGATAACAAAACACTGGGAGTGAGGGCACCGCAGGACGGTGTGCAAAGCCTTTGAAGAGCGACGTTGTGTCTCAGAAGGAGTTATAAATTTGCTGTGAACAAGACAAGACCAACACAGCATTTTAAATCACTTCTTACATACAAGCTCTGGACAGGCATGCATGAAAGCAAAGCAAAGAATACCTGAGAAAACCTGCTTTTAAAGAAAGCATCACTAAGAAAGATATCTCGTTACCTCGCAACTTCATCAGATGCCAGGTCTTGGAAATTTTTCAATGGTTATGCTCTCCTTAACCATTTCTCATCTCCCCTACCTATTCTGACCCTCCTTTTATTCAGGAGGCTCTTTCTTTATCATCTTCCAAAGATGAGTGATCCTTAAAAATTCAGCTCAAAGACTGACTCTACTTGGAAGTGCCTGACCCTTCTGCACAGCCACAAGCTAGTTTGGCAAAGCGTGCTTCCCAGGCACCCAGTCCGAGTCTACAATCTCTACATGATCTTTGTTGGTTTACATTTCTGATCTTCCCCCCTGCTCCCCTGCCCCGACTCCAACATACATCTAGTGACTAAAACATGAGGTCTTTTAAGCCAGAATGGTATGAGTCTCCGTCACCCATATTCAGTACAATATCTGACACCAAGCAAACATAAATGACTCAATGGGCAAGCATGTGAATTAATGCCTATGTTCAGGATACAACAAATTCTGCTCTCTTCTTCTTCTAGACATATATATATATATAAATGCTGAGCAAAAGGATTTTTCAGACTTTGCACAGATATTAAATCATTCTGTTACTGAGGAAGGAAATTGTGTTGACAGCTGACACAGAGAAAGCAAAACTACACAAGTATTGTGCTTTTGTCTTTTTCTTCAAGGAGAATGACTTGCAAACCGGAAAGGCTAAAAATGATGAAGAAGTAAATGTGAGAAGACAGTAGGGAAGTATTGGGATTTGTTAAATGAATCTAAATCTCTGGGCTGGGTGAATTTCATGATACAAAACCGAAATGTTACAGACGTGACTGCAGAGCCTCAATTGATGATCTTCGACAAAAAAACTTGCTGGAAAACCAGAAATGGGAAATCTTTCTCTGATTTTCAAAAAAAAAAAGAGGAAAAAAGCAGATATGGAAACTATAGGTAAACGAATATGACCTTGTCACTGACAAATTTCCAGAAAGGTTTTTAAAAGGTCATTTGCTTAACACTGGGAATAGAAAGCGATGCTCTTTGCTACCTTAACTGGGTCCACCTAGAACAAGTCACTCTAAACAAACCCCTCTTCTCTTCTTTTATGTTTTTCTTCTTTAAAAATAAGATTACAACACAAATAAGTGAAAATTTTTCCATGACATCAAATATATGAATTTCAGAACAAAATTTGATCAAATCATTCAATATTTTCTTGATGGTAAGAAGATTTGACTTATCTTGGTGACAAGAAGATTAGACTGAGCTGTATTTAGGTAAGTGGATTTATAACTGGTCAAAAAACCATACACACCCCAATCATGTGATATATCATTATTACTACGGAGGCACAGTATCCTGTGCGTACTCATACTCTATAGAGCCATTTTATTTGGATAAATATCTATAAGGGACAAGATTTTGTATTGTAGATAAAAAATGATAAGGTGGTTATTTATAGTCAGGTTTTGAAAATATGTCAACACTTTGGGGAAACTGTCCAAAAGTAATTAGGTAAAAGGAGTTGAAATAAATGAGAATTAGATAATGACAATATGGAAAAGAATGGGTTTGGTTTCAGTTCATGTGGAAAAGAGCTTAGAATACAACAGGTATCCTAGAGGAACACTTATTCCACCTTCCTCGTGTTTCCATGTGGAGGGACCGCCATCAGGGTAGCACTGCTGGCTTCTGCCCCCCACTTACACTCATTTCTGTCTATGAAGGAAGAAGGTGCTACAGCCATTGGTACCTTCCCTTTCCACCCTCTTTCTGGGTAGAACTAGTCCATGAAAGATTCACGATTACTAGGGATTTTCTTTCTTGGCTTCTACCTCTGATCAGTTTAAGGCAGCAATCCTGGGTGAGGGTAGTGTGTCTGCTCTGCCGATGAAAAGTTTCTGCATATGGTCTCTGCAGTGTCTACACTGGGGGTTCTGGGAGTGGGTGGTTAACACAGGGTTAGCCAAGCCCCTTTAGCTAGGCCATTAAGTCCTATTCTCCAATCTAATTTTTCTTTTTTGGGAAAATAGCTCATATTATGATCTTCTTCTGTCTGATTCAGTTCATCTCACAATTGGTCACAAACCCCAACAGTAGGCACTTACTCAATGTTTATTAAATGAAAACTCTAGCGTTTAAAGGAACCACATGACTATTTCCTACTATGTGGTGCTCGTAGCACTGATTGCTTTATTTGGATGGTTTGCTCTGGTCTCCTTCTCACATTAAGGCTCTTCTCAAATGTTTATTGACATCAGAGTGGGCAAAAAAGCCAGGTGGAGCCCCTGGGTGTGTGCAGTCAGGCATTGTTACAGTGTTTTTTTGAGCCATTTAGGAGGTTTGGGGCAGAAACCCAGACGTCAGCAGCTCTAGTTCTTTTCTCTTGTGCTGATTAACATCAGATTTTTCAGCAAAATTTCCTCCAGTCTCCTGTTTGGATGGCACCATCATGGCTGCCAGCATTTGGGGACTTGGGAGGGAAATAAGGTTAGGGACTCAATATTGAGGATGAAAACTTCCACCAGTGCTTCTGATTTCAGTGTGGTACTCCTGACCTTAACTGTGCTTAGCTGCCCTGCATTCCATGAACCTCAGTTTTTCTCTTCCCAGAGAATAAACTTCCAGTTGCCTGCCAGTTGTTAAGTAGGCCATCTTGGGAGTTCTCATTGCTTCCTAAATAATCTTAAACCATTCTTTAAATGTTTAGCCCCACCTTCATCCATACTTTCAGAAATACTTGATATAAACCCAAGTCAAATGGCTTCTTAGCTCATTGCACAGCTAGTTAAGAATTCACCTTTTCAGTGCTGTTCAATCAGTTACGATTTTTCCATTTATTATGGTGCTATCTTCTTTCCCATCCTTTTGTTTCCATGAGCTCTTGTCTCCCTCATTCTTTTCCTGTGGGTACAGCAGGGCTTTCCTGGGGGATTGTGGGGAAAGTAGAGGCTAATGCATGTGTCTGGCTGCCATCCTTAGGAGCTATTTTCATTTCACACGTTTCTTGTGTTCCTGGCTTTTGGAGCAAAAGTGAAGCTTGAGCTCAATGGCCATGAATGATGACCAAGTTTTTGCTTTGCAACCTCTTTCCACTGATCAAAGGACCTCATTCTGCCTCTAAAAGTTAAATTATAATATAGCTAATGCTATAATCCCCTTTTGGTCTAGGGATATACATGAATAAGAATTCAAGAAGATAATTAATATCCAAACTAAAAATGACATTTCCACATTTATGCAGTGCCTCTCTTCATTATACAGCTAGTGATGAGTGAAAATGCTGCATTCCTTTTATTGAGGCAGCTTTTTTTTAAGGGGGTATGTCAAACATCAGTTATATTTATGGGCACAATAGTTCATTTGTATTTGGAATGTTAATACACGTTCACTGTATTTATTTTATAATTTCCATTTGTAGAAAGTGATATTGGTATTTCATCTATGATAATGACATGAAAACTTCTCTTGAGAAAATACTTCAGTGCAAAAGTGAGAAGAGAACAAAGAAAATCATCAGGTCTGTGCTGGTGATATCCAAACATGGCGAAATTGTGAAGATCTGAGAATGATGAGTTTAAACAATGGTGCAATGCAAGGTATTGTACTGCTCAGCCAATGAGCTAACAAGACTGCATTACTGCAAGTGTAGTATCCATGGTAAGGGACAGTAAGGCCTCAAGCTAGTGTGCAACAGGCAGACTGTAGATGCAGCGTGGTGCAAGATTCTAGGATTATGAAAGGAATGGAACACCTGTTATTTTAGGGCCTACCCCAGTGTTTAGCAGAGAGTAGTAACTCGAATATTTGTTGCTTAAAAGGAACAAGAAGAGAAGGAAGGATGTTGAACCTGAAGAATAGAAGGTGTAGTGGAGAAGGTGGCAGATATCGTCAAATGCATGCTGTAGTGTGAAACAAAAGACTTAGGAAAATGTTGAGGGGTAGGCTTAAATTTATGAGCAGAATTAGAGGCTTGCAAGTTATGGGAGGGCTACTTGCAGTTAAATTTTGGAAGAACATCAAGATTTTATGCATCTAAAATCAATACATGCTTTTGAGGTCCTGAGTTATTGATCATTAGAAATGTGGGAGCAGCGACTAGATTATGATCCTGCAGGGATGTTGACAAAAAGATAACTACTCAGAAGGAGGAATCACTGGGAAATTCGGCTGCTGAGACTAGACCTACTGAAATAGAACCAGGTGACAACGGGCCTCTAGGCTACCTTCCCACTTTCTTCTGAATCTAGAACTGGGATTGATTTCCAGGGCAGGTCCACAGGAGTGTCCCCAGCACTAGCAGAAGCTTCCAGTTTGAACCCTGATAAAGTCTTAGATGCTTCAAACCTAATCACTTAGCTGTGCTGTGAACACCTACTCACTCTCACAGTTACTTTGTATTCAAAATGTACAAAAATTAACTTATTGTTACATGATATTATTGAGTGTTTTAAGTACAAAGAAAAAAAGTAAACCAAGTTTTCAGGCAGGGAGCGATGGCAGAGGATCACTGGAGGAAGAGGTGTCGCAGAATGCCTCCCTGAGCAGGTGACAGCTGAGTCCTGAAAGATAAAAAGCAGCTGGCCAAGCACAGTGCTGGCCCAAGAGTGTCCAGGCAGAGGTAAGAACAAATGGGAAGTCCTCGAGCTCAGAGTTGTCAAGATAAGTAGCCCCAGGGCAGCCGGAGCAAAATCAACGAGGAGAAGCGTGGGAAGATAAAGTCAGAGCTCAGCCCATATCATGTGTGCCTTACTGGCCATTGTTCGTGGCAGAATGAATGGTTCCCTCCTTCACATCGCAGTGGGCTTTATACATAATTTTATTATTAGCAATCTATGCTTTGTAATTCCCTTATCTGTTTTAGATTACCTGATTCTATGTATAGGATAAAAGTTCCCTAAGGACAGGATCCAGTCACCTGAACACCCCTCATTTCCCACACTCAAAACAATGCCAGCATCCTCTTTAAAGAGTTGCTCAGAAGCAGGTTGAGCGAAAACCCTAAGGGAAAGTGGACAGAGCATATGTTTTTGTGATGATCCTAAATATTTAGAATGGTCACTGATAGCTTAACATTTTGGCCAAAGTATCCTAATGATGAAGATAATATACTGTTAATATTGAGTGGATACTTCTTGCCGATATTAAAATATAAATGAGTTAAATTTGTTTTTTTAAAAGTCTTTTCATTGATTCCACCATGGAACTTAACACAGTGGATAATACCAATGGCTGTGTAATTTATCAGAGTTTGGCTATTCGGATTTTTGCCTGTGCGTGCTACAATTCATGATAATATCTCATTACCTCGGTCGTCTTCCTGCTTGCGCTGAAGCTTTTGACTGGGGCGAAGCCAGGGGCTGTTTCTGAAGAAGGTTCCACTTTTAAGTGGAGTCTAGAGTCAAAGAGGCAGGGGATAGGGAAATCTTAGCTCCATCTCACACTAACATGGTAGCTCAGAGCAAATTACTGAATCCCTTTAATAGTTAGTTTCCTTAACTATAAATTGCAGATAACAATTATTCTTGCCTCCTAAGACTGTGGCACAGTCAAAAGAGATGATATGTGTAGCATTGAGCACAGTCTCTGACACGGGAGCACCGCATAAATGTGAACTGTTATTATTTTCATAATCGTTATAAAATTACAATATTTAAACTTGGTGACAGGTTTTTATTTGAAGCGATCAAAATTTATACAAAAAAACTGACAAAATCCTAGCAGATCAAGCATAAGAGAGAACTACTAGGCAATAATGCAGTGATTCATTTACATCATGTCAAAAATGACTGAAAATAAAACTTTATGGAAGAGTATATTTTTATAAAAATCTTTGCTGCGGAGTTTTCTGATAAATATTCCTTTTGGCCTGAGAACTACATAGTTGATTTCTGCATGAAACTGAATATTTTTTGAAAGTTAGGGCTAAATTAGTTGGGTTATTTTTGCACGATGGAAGCGTGAAAACAAAACACCTTTTTTGCTAAAATATTATCTGGTCCTCGTTTCAGCCCAGAGGACTGAAAATACTATGAAATTAAAATTTCAAATGTGGGAAGGAAATTCTATAATATTTGTTAATTCTAGCCCCAAAATGTTCAAAGTTATTTTTGCTTCAAAATCTGGAACGGAACACACACTTAACAATTTATTTCAATTCATGCTCTTAGAAGCTCGTCCTGCCTATCTGTGCAGGTTTGGTGTATTTGAAGCATTTCTTCTTTCTTTAGAGAAAGTTGAATAAAGTGATAAAATGAATAAGTGAAAACAGCCGTCTTTCAACATAGGTAGGGTATGCAATTGTAAAAGTTTTAAGGACATAATAAATTATCAACATTTTAAACCAGGACTTCTTAGCACCATTGGTACTCAAGGTGAAGGTCTGCAAGATTTGGTGACATTGTTCAGAAAAAGAGCAGAAAGCATCTTGTTATGTAACAATCTTAAGTAATTATCTGGGATCAAATGGTTTTTACCCTGCATTCTTCCTGGAGCCACAGGATTATAATGGGTTTCATATGTCAGGTGGAAGGAGTTAATGTTGAAAGGTACTGGTTGAGAAACGCCTCAGACACTTATGCCCCTGCCTTCCTGAGTTTGGGGGCTCCCCAGCAGTGACCATTTGGATTTTCATATTGAAGGAAAATGCACTTTATATGGTTACAGGAAATGGCACTGAGTAATTGTGCTAATATGGCTTCATTTGCTCTACTTTTCTATTTCCTTATTTAAGCATCTTAAATTTCAGTAGAACATGAATTTAGCATACATCTTGCATTTGATTAGATCACATTTTATATATTTTATGCATTTTAATCCAAGTTTGGCTCTGTGAACCTTACCATCTGTCTGGAGTTGTCATTGCAATTTATTTTTAATTTTAATTTACCCCATTATATTTTTGACTAAAAGTGGTTTTATTTTTGGCAACTTCCTCACCTAGAGTCTTCTCACCCTCCCATCCATTTGCCACAATGCATCCAGAGAAAACCTTCTAAAACATAAAGCTAATCACATTATTCCCAACTGAATCCATTGTCTTCATAGACAATGTCCAACTCTTTAATTAGTCTCATAAGACCCTGAATCATCTGGACCCTTTGACTATATCTTTGTACCTTCGTCTTTTGTGCATTATGTTCCCATATTCCTTCCAGTTCCGTAAGCCATTCTCTCTTTTGCCTCTGAGCCTCTGTGTATGTTCTTCCCTCTGCCTGGAATCATTTCTCCCAGGCTCAACCTCAGCAAATAGTTGTTTCTTCCAAACGGTATTCATTTCCAACCTTATTTTTTCCCCACACAGTACACTATCTCCTCCAATTTATGGATTAAACAAATTGCACGGGATCATGGAGCACTTGCTCTGTGTCCTCCCTGCTAGATTGCTCTCCAGGAGGAAGAAAATGCCATCTACCTTGGTTACCGTTGGGTACCCCACATCTAGTCCCACGTCTAGTCCCACGTCTAGTCCAGGGACTGGAACATGGATGCCAGGGCCTTACTATGTATTATGGATGGATGGGTAAGAAAGCTACAATAGAAAATGCAATACATATATTATTTATCATTTTTACTTATTAAATATGTAGGAATTTAAAAATAACCTATATGTATAACTGAAATCAAAATTATATGTAGACTACTATCTATTTTATTAAGTAGCTACACTTGCTAACTGTGAACCGCTATATTTTGTGGGCTAGTGGATGGTAACTGAAATAAAAATAATGTCAAATCACAGTTTGTTCTTAGTAATTTATTTAGACAGTGTTGTCTGGGTTTCAATCACTTAGGATAATGCCTCACAGTACCTCAATCGTTCTAGAGATTAAAAAATCAATACTCCAATTAGAAGCTACTACACATAAACCTACAAAATTGCACAACTCGAAGTTTGTGGCCAAAATACCCTACAAAAATACCTCCAGAAATCAGAAAGTTTATGAAACACAACTCAGATGGTTGCTAAATCCAGTCACAACTCCTGTCATAGGTAAGGTCTTGAGAGAACTTTCCTATGCAGCTCTGGATGCTGACAATGGATGATGTTGACAGCTGCCAACTTTTTCTCCTGGTACAAAACAAAATAACCCCAGAGAACAAATAACTGAGTTCTTGAGTCATCTGGACAGTCCCACATCCAATAGCACATGTGCTACCATTCCTATGGGTTCGTAGTTTGCAGGACAATATACTAAGCAGGAAGACATTTACACATTTAACAAATACATCCTCAGCACCTATTTTGTGACATATACTGTGCTGGGAGTTAGGAACACAGTGATGAAAAAGACAGAGAAAATGAAATCTACCTAGATTACAAATTGGTCCTGATGTGTGTGAGGGAAACAAGAGGGATGGGTGGGGAGTTCCAAAAGGGAGTAAGGTGAGCCTCAAATTTAAGAGAGCTGGTACGGAATGCCTTGTAGAGGAGGTCACTTCTGAGCTGAAAAGAAGAATCAGCAATCAGTGGGACAACGGGGAGACATTCTAGGAAAGGGAGACGGCAAGTACAAATTTCTGATGTGGAAACGGGCTTCCTGTGTTTGAAGATAAGAAAGATAACGTGACTGGGGACTAGTGTGCAAGGAAAACAAGGGCACGGGATCAAGCTGGAGGGGTACGCAGACGTCAGATGGGACAGGACTTGCAGGAGTTTGGGTTTTATTCTATAGGCAAGGGCAGCTTTGCGAAGGGTTTATGCCAGGAGGTGACGTAATTTGATTTGCATTTCTAAAGCTCTCATCCGGCTGCTGTGTGGCAAGAGGGTAGTAGAGGAGAAATAATGGAAGCAGAGAGTCCATTTAGGACGTTATTGTAGTCCAGGTGTGACATATGGCAGAAGAGATGATGAAAGATGTATTTTGGAGACAGCATTGAAAGGCCCGGTTCCAGGATTGGATGTGAGGCGTGAGGCAAAGAGCAGAATCAAGGATGACTCCCAGATTATATGATTTAAGTAGTAGAGGATGGTTCTCATTATTGCAAGGAGAATGCCTGGGAAAGAACAGACTCCAGCATAAAGGGTAGTCCAACAGTTCCATGTTGGACACATTGGCTTGAAAAGACACACACACGTGAAATCACTCATTGACTCAAAGACAGTCATAGTACATGGGAGAAACTCAGATGCTTGGTGTTTATACGTGAAAGATATGTTACTTGCCCACTAGAAGGAGACGTGTGCTTTGGATTATTTGTTGAGCAGTAGTGACAGATTTATATCCAGAATCATGAGCAACAGCTGCATTTACAAGACAAAGCTTAGGGACTCGGGGCGCTGGCGTGGCCACATCCGAGCACTGGCGGAGGAATCCTCCATGGTCCCAGCAGAAGTCATTAGTGAAACTCGACTGGAAATTCTCTCACTTACTTGCCTACTTAAAAAATAAAATCCTTTGCCTTTCCGTGCTCTTTCAAAAAAAAAAACACAAAAATTATCTATTGCATTTTTAAAATCCTAGATTTTTAGGAATGTTTTTAAAAGAGCATCTGGTTTATTTCTCACTGAAAGCTGGTGCTAAGAAGTGAGAAACACGGATCAAGTCAGCACCAAACACAGAGACTGTGAATAACTTACTTCATGATTGTGAAAAAATAGATTTTATTCTAGTCGTGTGCCACCCTTGTTGTTAAAAAGCCCTGGTATGCATTGAAGGACAGAATGTAGAGGACTTCCTCCACCTCAGACATTGTATTTGTTACATAGAAATTTCCCACAATAAGAGAGTCAAGGGAATGACAAAGTACCTTTTATGGGTTATTTTTAAGATTTTCCTGGGTTTCCCCCCTTCGCCCTCTATTAGCTGCGAAACAGGGCTTTGTGCTTAGCACTTCAGGGGTGGGTAAAGGCAGAACTTCCCTGCAAATAATCTCTTCTCTAGATCACTTTTTTAAACCTATTTTTTAAATTGTAGTATAGTTTTTTTTATTGAATATTATATTGATTTCAAGTACACAAAATAATGATTCAACAGTTACATACATTATTAAATCCTCACCCCAACTAGCGTAGTTACTATTTGTCAACACAGGAAGATGCTACAGAACTATGGACTATATTCTCTATGCTGTACTTTTATCCCCATGACTAATTTATGTTATGATTGAAATTTTGTGCCTCTTTATTTCCTTCACCTCTTTCACTCCCCACCCCCAACGTGGTAACCACCAGTCACTTCTCAGTGTCTGTGCCTCTATTGCTATTTTTTGCATTTTGTTTTGTTTTGTTTTTAGACTCTACATGTAGGTGAAATCCTATGGTATTTGTCTTTCTCCACCTGGCTTATTTCACTGAGCATAATATCCTCCAAGTCCATCCATGTTGCCACAAATAACAGGATTTCATTATTTTTTATGGGTTAATAATAATAGTCCCTTGTGTATATGTACCATATCTTTATCCATTCATCTATTCATGGACTCTGGTCCACTTTTAATTCCAAAAGCATAACCCAGTTTGGCTACATATTCTGGAGGTAAACTGGGATTGGAATAGAGAGAAAGAGTTCTCTTGAAATAGAGTGGCCAGATAAATCATAGTTCAGTTTGCATTTCAGATAAACAACAAATAATTTTTGGCATAAGTATGTTCTAAAGGCAGCATAGGATACTTAAATTTTAAAAAATTATTGGAAATTCAAATATACCTGACTGCACACCCTACAGATTTTGTTGTCAAGTCTGGCAGCCTTACCCTGAAGGAGACTTGAAGAGAGAGGGAGAAACTTCCTTTGACTGAAAATAGAGAGAGAAAGATTGGGACTTGGCCCTATTCTAGCATATGAGAACATGCATCAGGGAGGTTGAAACAGGTCGAGGTCGAAGGAGAATAACTAGGCATATTGCCTATGGTTCATTGTGGTGCACAGTGTTTGATATATATTTAATTAAGTTGACATTGTTATTATTTATCTTATTCTGAACGTCCATGCTGGTAAGTATTCCCCACCTAATATAATAGCATGTCATTTCATTGATAGTATATTTCCATCACCTTCATACATAAATGGTGAAATCCCCAGACATAGATCATTTGTATACAATCTTTTACACTTTGAAACTCTGAAGTTACTGCTCTATTGTCTTTTATCATCCAGTGTTATGAGACATAAACCTTCTCTTACATTGCAAGACTATCTCCCTTAGTGTTCAAATTCCACATTGTGTCCAAGATCCCTCAGGACTGAGTGGGGTCAGCTTGTCCTGTGTAACCTGGTGTGACAGACATAACTGTCCCATCTAATGACTGCTGGGATTCTTGAAATTATATTCCAGGAGCCTCACATCTTATAAATCTACAGTCACAAAGAAGAGGGCACAAGTGATTGGTGTGGAACTTCAGACATGGCTGGGAATGGCCTCGCTGTCTGTCACCTCTCAATGGAATAACATTTGTTTCCTCAATGTTGCAAGATTTTAAGTAAGGTTCCCCAACACCTCCTGGGGATATCTTAATATGAGGTAGCTACCCTAGAGGGTAGCCTTAATTGTAAGGATGGAAGCTATCCTCAGTGAATGCTCCCTCAAGTCCAAGGATGGCCACATCCCAAAGGATGATGGAGGAACATAAAGATGGACTAGAAATACCTGGTAGGGTGAGACAGTCTGAATGTTTCCCTGGCTAACACTAGACCTCATGATTATAAGACTGGGGATTATAACAGACTCTAGAAACTCCACCTAAAATGGAATATGACTTCTAGAATCCATGGAACAAAAAATGAATTAGGCTCTGAGTCACCTTGACCTTGAACTTGGGGTTAACTCATCAAAATAGAGGAAACTGAAATCACAAGGGAAATAGTCCTACTAAAGATGTGAAAAACAGTGTTCTCTGCAGTGACTTCGAAGGATTCTTTTCTGGAAGAAGCAAATCCAGGAAAACTTTCCATTTCCATTATCTGAATACATAGACTGTGACAAATGCCTGGAGCACCTTCTTGCTTTTTCTCTAAGAACCCATGCCTCACATCCTTTTTTACAATGTGGGTTAAACATAATTAATTGCCTAAATGCTTTCCTTTATTTTTTCTTTGGTATTATTAATGTACAATTACATGAGCAACATTATGGTTACTAGACTCCCCCTATTAACAATAAATACTTTCCTTTTAAACTCACAGCCACCTGCCTCTTGTCCACTCTGTGTTCCCCCAGGATGCACCTCCTCTCGGTAGCTCCGCCCTGCCTCATTAACACATTTAATGCGTGTAACTCTTTCTCCAACTTAACTGAAAGCTTCCTGAGGGCGAAGCCTTCATTGTGTACTGCTCGGATTCTACATTACCCTTCCACTGTTGTCCAATATAGTGTCCTGGATATTACAAAGCACCATACAGACATCATACATGTAGAGAGAGAGAGAGAACTGAGTTCAAGGAGTATAAAGGTAACTGAAAGGTTAAAAAGTATGTTCATTTGTCCATAACTCCGAATGAACATATTCATTGAGTCATCTTGTGGACAGCAAACACTTAATATTTCAGGATCTCTGAACTACATTATGTCTGTATGGTGCTTTGTATTTTATAAAGAACTTTCAAATTCACCAACTGACGCTATGGCTACCATAACCTTGTGAAGTAAATAAGCCATTTTACAGATGCGTAAAGATGTGGCTCAAGTGGGGTGGCTTGCCCAGATGCCATCTGGCGGCTGGCAGATGTAGCATTAAAACCCTTCTCCTGACCGTCACCCCAGGTCACCCTTTCCCACTCCCGTGACCTCAGCCATGTTCCTTTCTCCACTGGCTCTCACATGCGCATCTTCAGTCCTCATGTCCCCACTAAGGTCTGCACTTCCAATGCCATTCAGAAGAATTCCACCTGCGTGTTCTAGAAGGATGTCAAACTCATTAGGTTTTAAAGAGAGCCTTTCTCAATGGATTCCATCTCTTTTCCCCCAACTCCTGTGTTTCTACATCCCATTTAACATCTTTGCAATTGTTCTCATTTCCCATTTCTCCCTTTCATTCACTTTACTTTTCACTTGCAAGGTCCCATTGATTCAACTTCAATAATATCTCCCATCTCTGTCTTTTCTCTTCCAGGCCCTCAGCTCTTTTCCCAAACAGGCACAATCGCAGTAGTCTTTCACATAATTTTTTACCTTCGACGTATTAGCCCTTCAATCCTTACCTCTCATTGCCTCCTAATCTTAAACCACAGATTTAGCCACCACATTCAATGACCTTCTGTTTTTTAAAGAAAAAGTCACAAGAGTTTTAGGGTCTTTCATCGTCTGTCCATCAACTTTCTCTCTAACAGGGGCTTTCCATAGGTCTTATATTCCAGACACCTGAACTGTTTACTGCTCCTGAAGATGTCAGGTACATTCATTTCTCTTCCTTTTTACTCCTTCAAGGCTATTCGTTCACTCAGCCCTGAATTCTCACCCTCCTGTTGTCAAAAAACTGCTCCTCCAAGAAAGCCAAAGTTAAAAAAGATTTCTTTTTTTGCAAATCTTCCAATCTCCAGCTCCAGTACTGGCTGATAACATCTATACACTCTTTTACTATAATTTGTATGTATCTTACCACATTTAATATTACTTTCTCTTATGTTTATATTTGTGTGTATTATATATAATCCCACCAGGGTGAGGCTTCTTGTGGGCAAGATTCAAGTTATGGTCAACTTGAAATAAGATGGGGCAAAAGTATTTATAGGAACTCAATTATTGTATTTTTGACCAATCAGCAAGATCTTGAGTACATACATAGGGGGCTAAATCATTCCGGAATTAGAGAAAGACTCGTGTGTCCCATAGTGAGTTAGGATTGATGACTCCTAAAGTTTTCATTTCAGTATTGAGTAATTGTTTACAAATTTGTAATATATGAGTCATTTGATTTGAAAAAATTGCTTTATTAGAAATGTTTCCACTCCTATTTTTCCTTTTGCATTTATGGCTGCGATTCCTTCCACAATGAAGAACATTCTCACATTGACTCTCAGGCTCCCCTGAAATACAGTGCATACAGGAAAAGTAGGCCGAATGTTTGCCTCGTTGTCTTCAGTTATAAAAATTAGGAGAATGTGTTCATGTGCTGACAACTTCTAATGGGACCAGTGAGTTTTGTTTTTACGTTTTTATACAATCTGAATTCATGCATTTTAATGCACGTGATACATTTTGACTTCAGTCCTTTATCTCCTTGACACTTGCCTTGTCTCATTTTAGGCCAGAGGAAATCTCCTCATAAGGCTTCTGTGTCCTTTTGACATGATGTGTTTAGTCTTCGAACATTACTTTCTGGAATAAATTATCCCAAGCTTAATTTGTACATATTTCTGATCAAGACTTGGAATTAACCATTTCCCAAGGAACCCTGGTTCCTTTTGCATGAGGAATATTATTTGAAAACCTTACCCTAGCCACTATAGGTGCTTTATATAAATTTTTTCATTACTCCCAGGCCTTTTTTGAAGGGACAGAGTGATAACACACATTCTTTTTCAAAAGATAGAAATAAATCAGGAATTCATGCTAATATTTTGTGTTCAAGTTTAAGATCGCAGTTTTTGGCTAGCTTCTTTGGTTATATACCTGTGTATTTTCTGTTATTCAAAAATCTAGATTTCTAGTGATAGTAGTATAATTGTTAATAATGATTTGCCCTATCTATCTATACTTATCTGTTTCAAAATAATAAGGCCATTATTATTAACAATAAGTTGACAAGTGTGGCTTAGCATATCTTTGCTGGTCCTCCTAGATTCCCATTAGATTAGGCTTCACAGAGAAGTGCTAATAAAATACTATTTTAATGTTAGTTATAGCAATTCCCTTCTTTGCGTAGTTATGATGACATCATGCTATATAGTTCACTTCATTTTTTAAAATATGTTTTCAATGTTTGGAGTTTCCTTTTTACTTTGCTTTTATTTAAAAAATCATACCAAACATTTGCATAGTTTCAAAATTGAAATTACATAACAAGGTGTGTGTGTGAGTGTATATATGTGTGTGTGTGTGTATATATTCTTATTTTTCCTATAAAGCTTCAGGATAAATTTCTAGAAATAAAGTTTCTAGTTCACAGTGTAATAATACATATGTAATTGCCAAATTTCCCATAGGTGATACATACCATTTAATCTTTCCACCCATAATCAATCTGTGAGTACCTGCTTCTCCATGGCCACACTGACAGAGTATACTGCAAAACTTTTATTATTTTAGTCAATCTGGTAAGTGAGAAGTGATAGCTTAGTGTAGTTTAATTTTCATTTCCTATATTATCATAAGGATGAGAGCATCTCTTCATATGCTGACGATCCAGTTTCACTTATTTTTCTGTCAATTATCTGTTCATATATATTGCCCATTTTCATTTGAGCTTTTGGACTTTTTCTTCTGCTTATAGAAAGTGTTAACACTTGTAATCCTAGCTTGGACCCAAAGTAACTCTGGACAAATTACCCTCTCTACCTCCAGTAAGAATGGGGGTGGTCACTGAGAATATGCAAACTTTTTACCGAGTGGAGAAGCTGACTCACAATAAAATAAACAATTTCATTTTTATAATTACTTGTTTGTAGTTGCAGTGGTGTTATGGACACTCAAACCATTTTATCTACTTTAGCCATGAGTGAAATTGTGCAAATGGAAATCTAGGTGAAGAATCAATTGGGGGAAAACTGATAATTTAAAAATATATTATTTTTTAACCTTTGAAATATATTATTTTTTAACCTTCCCCATGGAAGTGAGGGAAGGCCATCTCTACATTCATTTCATATCAAAATCTCACATACAGAAGCTAATTTATGAATGTAAATCACTTGGGAAATACGGTGCAACAGTAATGTAAAATAAGAATGCATTTTTGATTTTATGATACAGGAAACAGAGGTAGGGACCTAAATTAAATAACTCCATAGCCATAATTACAGCTTCCCAAGCACAATGCTGTTTATTAGATAACTCTACCTTTTTGTTATAATAAAGCCACACTTTCTCCTTTGCCCTGAGGAGGACACAGATTATAAGACTCCTGACCTCCCACCAACTGAATCCATTAGCATAGCTGTGTCCCAGGAGCACACCAAAGAGACAGGAAGGAAAACAAAAGTGACTGAAGCTGAGAAAAAGCTCCTTTTTGTCAGCTAAGGGGAGGGATCAATGGAGATCTGTAATCGAGACTTTTAGCACAGACCCAGGTCATCCTAAAACACAAGCAAAAAAGATAAAATTTAACATCTTGTGTCCCAAGATACAGTGGATACCTGATGATTTTGTATTTTGTTTTCCTATTTTGGTGGTGTGACCAGACCTAAACTAACCAGGGGACACAAACTTGCCAGGTATGTTTTCTTATATCTTGGTGGCCACAGAGGATTTTAAGTAGATGAAGGTTAGCTACTCCCCACAGCTTGCTACCAGGTTCGTAATAACAGCAACATATGCAGTATTTATTAATAAGAAGCCACAAAACAGTTCTACAGTCAATCCTACAAGTTTGATGTCTTGGTCTTCTCTGAAGCTCTCACAAACCCTTGCACAGGAAGTACCCCCGAGGCAAATGCAATACCACTCTAGCAGCAGAATTTAACTAACCTGCCATCTGAGGACCAAGAGCCCTCTGACCCAGCAGCAGACAAGAAAGCCTAACAAGAAGTCCAAGCTGCTACACCTAAGGGCAGAGGCGACGTGTATGCTCTACTCAGCAAGGATGGAGAAGGGTCTACAATCTGCCAGCAAACACATTTATATTGAATAACATTAATTTTAACAATTGCACTTAAAGTATCCTTTATTCTAATTAACAGGCCACCAATATCACTAGTGAAAATCCATTTCTCTTTTAGGCTCTACATAAATCAGCCAATCCTTTGGTTTTGATAAAAGACAAAGATACTCAAAGTCCTTTGAACCATGCCCTCTGGACAGCGGTCTTCTTCTGATTAAATGCTTGGTGACCACCCGTGGTGTGAGATTTCCTGATTAGAAATTGCTTGCCCCTGAAGTATGGCTTCAGCATTACCTCAGACTGTTTATGCTGAACTGTTCACGAGTCTATTACAGATAGTACAATTATTTTGTGAAGAAGATACAGTAATGCATCTTTTCTTCATTGTCCTTTGGTTCTATTTTTAAGGGAATTTAAAAAAATCATCAAATTCTATAGTGAAATTTTTGTCTTGAGAATAAGTCATCAAGTTTCACAGCAGTATTTTTATCTTGAGAATAAGACCGTGCAAGGAATTTCAAGGTCTACTTACACAGAACTCAGTTGCAATTTCTTGCCAATTGTAATTCCCTCTCATGATAAGTTTCTGATTACTAACAGACACAAAAAAAAGGCAACAAATCTTCAAACACTACTTAAAAGAAGCACTTTCTCAGTGTATGGACAAAAATTCAACCTGCCTTAATTGTCTCAAATAATCACCTGATTTCTTTGACTTCAGGAGTTAGAGCATTATAGGTGTGAGGGCTCCGGGTAAGTGTGTTTCTGTATGCTGAGATCAAGAGGAAATAGAGGCATGAAGAGGGCAAGAGAGGCCTTAGAAAAATCCTGCTCTAGGCTTTGCTGGAGAAGATTTCACTCCTGTTAGGTTTTTCTCTTCAACTGCCCTTCAAGTTGTTGCCTGAGGTTTTTTAAAGTGCAGGGTGGTTGTTAAAGGACAAAGACTGAAGTGTTGTGTGAGAATAACCAGTTGAAGTTAACCAAGATTATAAAGTAATTTGCAAAGCTATTTGCTTCTACACAGAGCATTTAAGTGTTAGAATATCATGCCACTACAAAAGAATTATCTAAAATGAGGTAATATGCTGTATTGCACTGTACAAGCTATAAGCAATTATGGAGGGATATACTTTCTTCACTTGTATTAATAAGGCTGAGCAGAATATAAAGAAATAAAAGCCTGGAGTATATAACAGCTCCTAAGGCAAATTGAAAGAAATTATGAAAGAATTCATTGTATTACTGAAACAAAGCAAAATGAAATGCATTGTGACAACATGATATAAATCACAGGATAATATCACATCTTAATAACCAGTGCTGAACAGAAGAGACTTCTGTGTTGATTTACTGTGTAGAAAATGTGACATGACAGAAGACCCTCTACCAGTCAAATCTTTACATACTACTACTGTCAGTTACGCTTTCCTTTCAAGGATATGACCGAGAAGTCATCAGAGCAGAATGGACGTGGACTCAAAGTACAGTTTGCCATTCTTTCTACTTGCCCGGCCCATGGAGTTAGTGCTCTGATCCTCTGCTGTTCTGAAATAAAATCCCAATGCCATATTTTTATTTAGCAATATTAACCTACATCTAATTTCCATGTGCCAAAAGGAGGCTGCAGAAAGTATAATCTATTAGCAATAACTTGTGTCTAACAATATAATTGCATCTAGAATAATGAAATGTTCCTTTTAGCATCAAAATTAATAATGTCTTATCAATGCCATTAATAATTAAGGATTCTTTTTATAACATTGCATCATTCATAACTCATTATGAACAATTCTATTAATATCAACAATAATAAAAATAATGCCACATTGTCTTTCTATAGTTACAATTTTGCAAGGATAATGAAAATGCTGCACACATATCGGCCTAGACCCTGCCGTGTCCAAGGAAAGCAGTTCTGGAAATACATTACACATTTAGAAAAATAAAACATCTTTTTGTTTTCCTAGATAGTAATTTGTGAGTGGAAAAATTCACCATTAAATGCTCAGAAAGCATGTGAAATTTCTCTTTAAAATTGTCCATTTCTGTGTTTATGGGGAGCAGTGGATGGAATTGGGGTAGTGTTTAATGGCTTTCCTGTTGCTAGTTCTTAGCTGAATAATAGTCTATTCTTCATTGGGGGATGGGTGCATGGACTTTTTTTTCCCCTTAAAACTTAAATATATGTCACTTAGGATGTTTTTACCATACATAATATTACATAACTTTCTTTACTGAAGTATAGTTGATACACAGTGCTGTATTGGTTTCAGGTATACAACACACTGGTTCAACAGCTGCACACATTATTAAATGATTATCCCCAACTACTGCAGTTACTATCTGTCAACATGGAAAGATGTTACAGAATCATGGGCTATGTTTTCCTTGCTGCACTACCATCCCTGAGACCAACTTATATTGTGATTGAGATATTTAATACGCCATAACTTTGTTTTAATAGTTCAACTCCCTGCCTTCCCAGGGAACCAAATCTCAGCTATTTAATACAGGCAGTTTTGTATTTCTCCAGGTTTTCTCTATCTCAGTGATGTCTTCTAACACATAAAGGTATCTCTAGACCAGGTAAAAGACAATTACAGCCTTTTGTAAATAAAATTTTATTGGCATATAGCCACACCCATTTGTTTATATATTCTTTATCACTGCTTTCACCCTATAATCAGAGAGCTGAGTAGTAACGACAGAGACCACATGGCCCACAGAGCTGAAATATTTACTATCTGGCCCTTTACAGGAAAATTGTGTTATTCTCTTCTCTATATGACAGCAGAAAATAATTTTTACATCTCTGAAACACATATAAGGAAAATAAAGAGAGAAAGAAACCAATAACATATCCTTAAAAACTTTCATGTTCATATTTTATATTTTACCACAGCATTAGAATAGTAAACTACAGTTGCATTATTCATTGTTACCTGTTGTTCGAATGAGTAAAAATGTATCATCCCAAGGTCAATGCTGGGGACAGAGACTGACATTAAGAAAAGCTTGCTGAAGCAATAAAAGAGTACAAGTTTTATTTTAGGATCTGAAAGAAAAAAAGAATATATCTTGAAACAATATTAAGGATTTATTCTTGTCATTATTTATCAATATTTTTCCATTTTTATCCATCCTTATTAAACTCTGAGAATGAAATGAAATACCAAGATATTTTCTACTTCCAGTTTTTAAACTTTTTATTAGGAAAATTTCAGACATAAACAAAAGTTGACAGAAGAATTAGGTAAGTCCCCATGTACCCTCTATCAGCCTTCAACAATTTTCGACTCCTGACCAATCTTGTTGCATCTATATCCTCTAATATTATTTTCAAACAAATTATGTTATTTAATCTTCAAACATTCAATAACTATTTGTCTCTACAAATTAAAGATTTTTTGTTTAACTTAATTATAATGCCATCATTACACCTAAAATTAACAATAATTCCTTGATGTTTGATTATACCTAGTTTGTGTTCAAATTTCAAATTATCTCATAAATTACCTCTTTCTTTCTTTACTTTTTTTTACAGTTTATATATTTTAATCAGTATCAAATAAAGTCTACAAATATTTGCATCCAGTTTGGGGATTCACAAGGCATGCCCTTATGTTGTTTTTATTTAGACTTTTCTTTAGCATATACGGGGGTAAAGAGGGGAATAATGTCAGTATAGTTCGAAAGCCCTTTAGAGGGTGAAGGATAGGAAGGAGCAGGTGTGGTGTGGCTAAGCATCCTCTGCCTCATACCCACATGGAACCTTAGCCTACAAGATGACAGTCTAGGTAAATGTACTGCTACCAACACTGCTTCTTCTGGAAAGTTTAAAGTCACGCCCAATCAGCGGCATTAGTTGGTTCTAGACAACAAAGAGGAGTTACTGACCCCGGATCTTTGGTACCTGGGGTTCCCCTTCCTGCCTCATTCCTTCGTTTCTCCTCAGATTCATGTGGAATGAAGGTTAGACTTTGGCCTCTCCCAAAGCACTGTCAGGAACAGGACTCCACAGGCCAAAATAGCCACATAACTACCTCAAAAACAAAACAGGACAATAGAGGGGACAGTATATAGTATTTGCAGCAGGATTATTGAAAGAGGTCGACTAATAACACAAAAGAAGCATCAAACACATACTAAGGAAGATAAGGGAACATATGAGCAATCTGACACAAAACCAAGACAGGATAACAAAAAGAACAAAGTAGAAAATAGGAACAAGATATTGGGTATGAAAAAGATAATAAAGAATGTCTACCAGATGTAGGACAAATGAGTTACCTGTGAGACAAAATTGAAGCACTCTCTCAGAAGGCAGCAAGAAGGGTACAGACATAGAAATACAAAGGGAAAAATAAGAGAATAGGTAGAATTATCTATTACCTAAAAAAAACAAAAGCAATTATCAGAGGAGATATTTGAAAAATGAACATAGGTAAGTTTCCTCAAAAAAACTGGATGAACATTCTCAGATACAATGGGTTTATATTGCTAAACTGGAGTAGTAAGGAAACAAATCCACACCTGGACACATTATATTAATGTTAAGAACATCAAACAGAAAGGGAACATGTTCAAAAAACTTCCAGAAAGAGCAGATTATCTACATGGGAAAAAGAATCAGGATGTCATGAAGCCTATTATTAAAGCAGCATTGGATACAAAAGGAACAAGAAATCGTATCTGCAAATGGAAAAGAAACTCTGAACTTAGAATTGTATACACAGCCCATGGTCAATGAATATTTTCTCTGGTAAAAACAGAACAAAACACAAAAACAAGACCTCACACTTTTTAGCATTAAGTGCAAAGACTAATATCAAGAACACTAATGTGGTAAGAATTGAAAAGAAGAGAGAAAAAAAAAAATACCCCAGAAGCATACTTCCAAAGATACAGGAAGTAAGGATAATGAAATACTTGGTATCAACATCTTGTTGTCTTAAAAAAAAAAAATGGAAAGTTTAAATAGAAGAAAAGGAAAAAATCAGTGACTCCACAATAACCCCAGGATCAAAAATTGAGAAATTATCAAGATCTTTGTGGTGGAATGGTGACACGAGACCAATGAACACTACAACTTGCCCAAGTAAATATCTGGTCTCGGAGGATAGATATCGGTGTATGTTTAAAGAATTAATGGTATTAAACATGAGTATAAGCCCCCCATGGGCAACCACCACAAGAACAAAAATAAATACAAAACTTTAAAATTCTCTAAATAAAAAAACGCACCACACACAAAATGGGAGCTGACAAGTGAAAACACGTTTGCATGTTTGCTCATGGAAGAGAACAGGAAATGGAGACAAAGGGAATGATCGAATGAATGGATAAAGCAAGAATGAATCTTCCATGAACCAATTATTGATAAGGAGGCTTAGATAATTGTGATTCATTCCACCCTCTGCACCTGAAGTCCAAATAAATACACAAATAAATGAAAGAAATGGAAAGAATTACCACGTTTTTCCCTTCTTGAAAAATTCTATCGGGTGTTCTTTTAAACTCAGCTTTTCAAATGTACTTGGGTTGGATGTTGTTTGCAGCATCTGACTACCTAGAACAATCAGTCCTCACTGTAAATGAAATCATTTGTTATCCAATGAAAGTTTGATGAGTGAATGCTAGAGAAAAACACTAACCTGTTTTCTGCCTGAAGAAAGTGAACTGAGGAATTCTCAGTGGCTTCTGATGATGAATAATCCTCAAAAACACAGCCAGTTCCTATGAGGGTTTTATGGCTTGAGCTAAAGGACACTGACATTTTGCTTGCATAAAATACATTATATAGGGGTTTTCAAGAACTGTAGAGGTTTTGCCGTACTGTTACTAATCCATGGAAAGCAAATGACAAGTGATTATAATGGTGCCTCTGCAGGTGAATGCTTTCGGGATATTGTCATTTTACTGGGAACTGAAGGATCCTAAATTCTAATCTTGGTGTTGCTGAGAAAGCCCTTATAATTTTGCCATGTTTTTCCATCTATTAAGTAATGTTTGACACTGGCATTTGAGACTGAAACAAACTCATCTTTGCAGGATGAGTTGGTTTCATTAAGGAAGGAGGGTTTTGCTGCCACGAGGAGCGTTTTGCTCTGTGAATCAGTGTAATATCCAGTGCAAAATTTGAGCTGGAGGGTGGGGTTCAAACATTGCTTATTTATTGTGCAATGGTTTTTTGAAAGGGCTGCATGTGAAATTAGCAAAATGAGCCATTTAGATTGTTGTCTTTGGGCGGAAGGCCACTAGAGAAGGATTGAAGAACTGGTGGAGAACGCAAGTAGCTCTTTTCACAGTCGGTAGGCAAGAGGAAAAGAAAAGTCCAAGCTACGCAGTCAGAAGCACTTAGGCTGGAATCCTGCCTCTATTGCTGTGTGCCCATTCTGAATCGCTCTCTTTTCTCATTTCTAAAATGTGGATGTCAAAAGATATGAGCTATGCTCCCCTGGACCCAGAAAGTTTGCACTGCCAGGTAAGACATGGTGGTCAGGAGCAGGGCTTAGGGAATAAATGCAGGTGGAGGAGGAAGATGATAAAATTCTCACATGAGTATATATTTGTCCATAACTCAAGCACATCCTTGCTCTGCTCATGTTTTGGACTTTCTCTGATACTTTGTATCCTACTGATCTTATTCCAGAAGTAGAAACTCACCCCCTATCTGCTGCTCCGTCCACAGCACCTGCCATGAAGCCCTCAACCAAAGGAGCCCCTGGGTTTCTAGTCTGCAAAGGCGGTGGTGTGGGACCGGCTCCTGCTCCTGTGCTCATCTGATACTCGAGCAGGACAATGACCCAGCCTCCTCCAGGACTTGATTCTTGCTCCAGATTTGGGTAGATGAACTTCCAGACTCACCTAAGGGAACAAGGTATCCCTTGGACAAGAGAGATTTGGAATTCAGCCTATCTTAGTAACTATTAGTGAAAACAGCAAGTGATAAACAGGGTCGTTGTAGTTTGCTGGCAAAGGCATATTGTGATTGGGTTTAAGGACTTCATTTTCGTAGTGGAAATGTATCTAACTTCTTCACTTGACTAAATTTTTTAAGAGATAAGGAGGCATTTGGAAAAGATAAGGTTGTATATTTAATTCACACCTACAACAAATTTTGATACAGATGGAACAACCTATGAAGTAATAAAAGTAGAGCATTATTAAAACAAGATTTCTTAATGCAAGCTTACGTTCTTGGGAGAAGGGAAGGCCATCTAAAGAAAATCACAGAACTAAAATAACATGAATATACTGATAAACTCAGCTATATCAAGAGACCAGTGGCATATAAACATACAATAAAAAAGACGAGCAACCGAGAAAATATTTTCATGTATGTAACAAAGATCCTGGCAGAGTTTGAACTTAAAATGGACAGGACTGAAGGTCTTCAAACAGAAGCATGACTTTAAGAGAGCCGAACATCATAAATATTACAAAAGCCTTAGAAAAATGGAATTTTCTTTATGATAATTTCACCAGAGTATTTTACTTGTGATAGATATTAGCCACATAAATGAAAAACACAAAATAATGTTTCCAAATTTACATGAAATTAAAATGTTTGTAGGTTAATACTTTGCTATTTAACATAATTATTTGTTATATTAACTAACATAAATATGATACATTAATATATGTAACATATATACCATGTTATTTAATACAAACTATGAATATTGCAAATTGTACGAGATGTTTCTAAGGGATCAGCATGCTTTAAAGGAAAAGCTATAAAATAAGTCTCTGATATAAACTTTCTGAGCCAAAGTGCTAATCAACAAAATGTACTAGTAGTGATCTCACAACAACACTATGAGGCTTAAATAATAGAGTAATAACAATCTATGCCAAGCCCTCAGCATAGGGCCTGGTACACTGAAAGGGCTACATGTCAGTTACCAACACTATTCATGCAAGGTCAACCCGGGTGAAGAAAATCTGTGAGCTGAGCTCTCCTGTGTACTGACCCAGAAAGATACAGAAAGTTTCAAGAAACTAAATTATGTGAAGCTTAAAATATGTTTCAAGTTAGTCTGAGATAACCACTGATGCTAGAAAATCTTAGTCCATAGAAAAGATTCATGGGATAGGATTACCTGGGAAGGTAGGTGAATTATAACAATTTCTTCCTATTTGCTTAAGCATTTCCATTTTATTTTTTTACCAGTTTACCAGCTCTGACAGCACCAGCTCCTCGTAGCAGTATCAGCAAGATGGCTGGTAGTTCTGCACTTCCTGTGGCTTCCCTGCCTGAATTCTAACATGGAGTCCTAAGTATTTAATACACAAGCGTATGTTTACATACTTCTTCAAAGGAAGATTTTAATACATTAATCTGAAATACTTAAATACAAAAGCTGATGAAGGCAGTTTGAGTATCTCAGTATTTTTATATGGATGAAAATTAAACCTGGTTAGCACAGCATGGAGAATACAGCCAATAATCTGTAATATCATCCTATGTTCACAGTAACTGCACTAGTGGGGGTGAGGATTTAATAATGTGGGTAACTGTTGAACTACTGTGTTGTATACTTGGAACTAATATATGATTGTGTATCAACTATACTTCAATAAAAAATTAAATCTGTTTTTCTTTTTGTAGGAAACAGAAATACAAGATAATGCTTTTTAGAGTTAAATCAAATAGGAAGGAAACAAGCTCTCGTTTAAGAACAAAATGCTCACAAGAAAGGGGAAATGCTTGTTTCTAATAGATATTCAACCTGTACAAGCATACGTTTAAATAGCCATTTTCCCTGGTACCCAGTCCTTGAAATAACCATTTAAACAGCTTTTGGCTATGACTATCTGGTTTTAAAAATAGTTCTGTTTTAAGTGTCAAACATTTGGTGTCCATTTGCTTTTTTTAAAAAAGAGGTTGGCCAGTGTTGTTTCTTTTGAGATACAGTAACATGACAGAAAGTGACAAATGGGGGAATGTGTCACAATGAAGCATGATATATTACAGCGGAGTGATATGCTGATACTCAAGGAATCCATAATATGCATCTTTCTTTTTATTTGCTGTTACAGCAGAGGAGATTATTCTTATATAGATTAAGGGACCACTGTCACATCTTAGGTAACAAAGTAAATATATTTCACTACATTAATATTTCTCTATAAGACTGTCATATGCTTTTTCTGTATTTCATTTCTATTAATTTCAGATTAGTGGTAGGTGCATTAATAAGTAGAATTCCACTCCTTATGCCTGAGTTATCCAGGGGTAACACAATAGTCTGGGTCTGAATTCCAAATTATTAATAAGGAAGAAAGATGAATGCCATCAATGGACACAAGTGTGACTGAATAAGAAGAATAGCTTTAAATACAATAATTTGATGATATCCACAGGATCTTTTATAGAAAAATGCAATGCATAAAACCCTCTAATTTTAACAGAAATGATCCAGATCATTGAAGTACACTTCCAAACAAAAATTGTACTGTCTTTTTATGTGTCCACTGAAGGTTTAGTGGATCTCATATGTTATTTCAAATACTAGCTACTAGTAACATCTGTAATATTCAGTAAAGATGGCTTACTATCAGCTTTTTAATCTACAAGAACCATTCACTTTTTTTCCTAAAAAGGTATGTATGTTGCCCTGATTTTCAGAAAATTGCTGAGGTATGTTTTGAAGCCAAAGCAAACTCTAGTCTTTGTTATCAGACGTTAGTCATCATCATATATATTAATTCCTAAATAATATGCATGGTGAATATAAATGCAATCAATATTAGTGTAAGTTGAAAAGAGGCAGCAATTTTTTGCTAAAAGTAAAGTTTTGTTTTCTTTTTGTTTATCATAATCTCTATTCCTTTTCTTTATGTCTTTCGTTCTTTCCTATTTCCCATCAGAAAGGGACACCCACTGGCCGATTTGCACAGTACCACATCATGACCACTAGAGTGGTTTAAAATTAAAAGCCTGTTCTTTAGGTGAAAAGTCTATATATAATAATATGAGTAAATTTAAATAATCATCCTGCTGGAATTCATTACTAAGTATTACTGTATACAGCTTTCCTGAGACACTGTGACTCATGTACTGTGAACTTGCTTCTTTTTTCCTTCCTTAGTTATATTAACCCTTGTATGTACAAAGATTGCTCACAAAAATAAAATGGCATATGAATGTTGCTTTTATATGTTAAAAATATAAATGACTCATTTATGATGCAATCACATGAGATATTCCATTTCTCCTCACAAATAAAAATCAGGAACAGAAGAGATATTAATTCATTTCTGTACAGTTTACATGAACTCATAACTCCTAATGAAACATTTTTAATACCTCTCTGCAGCATAAAAACTTCAGTTTAAAATAAAAATAGTTTGGTATTATGAACATTGTTTTAGATGTGAAACAACTTTTTGCATGTAATAAATTAGACAAAAATTTCAAATGCCAAGTTTTACCTTCAGTAGAGAGAATATTGAATTATAGACCAAGACTTCTATTTTTCAGTTAAAAATGACATTTTGCTGTAGTAGAAGAGTGCAAAAACATTAACTATGCAGAATGTTACCTTTTTGTCAAGAAAAAAGGCACCTGATTTTATACATGTTCTGTCAGAAATGACTCTTTTTCTAGCAAAATCCTGCTGACTAGGCTTTCCCTTAGATATAATATCAGAGCTACTTCAGAATTATTAAAAATTTGGGCATAGATATTCTTAACTAATGGTGAATTTTATAAACCATAGTATCACATTACAAAAACAAAGGTTCAAAATATTCTAACATGGTTATCTTTCAGGTCACAGTTCTTAAGTAAAAACACATAATTTGTTTTAGAGAAAGTTAATGTTCCCAGGTACATATAAAAAGGTAAAATGGCTAGCTTTTCATTTGTAACAAAAGGTATTTTATTTAAAAAACATAATAAAGCTCTTATCACTTGGAAGAACAACACTATGAAAGTTGTCATAAATATTTCCACTTCCATAGGCATGCTATGTCTAAATCACTTGACATCAGCAACAATTTCAGTCCATTACAGCCATATCTGCTTCCTAGAAAAATGTAACTTACCACATGAAACCAATTAATTTTCTGTAATGCCCAGGGTTAAAGAAAAAGAAATAGGGCTACTTTTTATCTAGGTATTTAAATTTGCTTTCTCAAATCTCCAAACTAATTCAAACTAAGATGCATCATTAGAACAGTAGCATCCCAGTAAGTAGTATGAGCTGTATGTGATGGATTAAACCATACCTTGACTTGCATTAAATCATATCATTGAGTATCTTTAAGGACATGGCTCATTGTGAGCTAAAGAAACATTTTATTTTTAAATTCATAAAGCATTCCACAATCTCCTCTTTCTGATCTTGATTTATATCTGAGTCCTTTATATGATTCCACATAAGACCAAATTCTGCTGCCTTTGGGGGAAAAAAAAACCCCAGTATCACTATAACCATAAACTGATAGTAGGTAGGTTTAGAGAACATCCCTTATCTCTAGCAGAATAGTATTTTGGTAAATTCAAATAAATCAAAATTACAATAATTAATATGCATTATAATTTTTGTGGAAAGAATTAGAGAAATTAAATGGAATTTTGGCTCTAATTGCCAGCCTTCAGTTCAGCTGTAATAGTGGATAAAAAGTATTTGCAATTCAAATGTAGTATTTTCTCAAATTTCAGAGCCTACAGTAGCCTAGGCCTCTCTCTGTTATTGTTAGACATCCCCCTCCCTTCCCACACGGGCAGCCCTCATCTGCTGGCTGCTTCAACCACAGTGTCCATAGTCAGTGGGGTGGTGGTACATGTTTACCAGCTGACTCTGGAAGGGAAAGAAAGATGCTTATCCATAGATGCTGGTGGATTTTTTCACCTGCTCACTCCCACTATGGCCAATATCCAGCTACCAACACAGTGCCATGCATGAGGGGTCAGGAGGAGACTCACAGAAGCACCCCATTATGTAATATTTCCACTGTAGCTGTAAATAACATTAAGAGCATTGCAAATGTAGCAAAATAACTTGGAAGTAATAGGCCCTTATTTTCTTCTTTCTATACTTTATACTTAAGTATATTTATTATACTTTCATTTATTACCTTTGATTTTAGTAAAATTTGCTAATGTAAGTTCGTGTATTTTGATTTTTAATAAGTTATTTTAAACCAAAACCTCAGAAAATTTAACAATTGACCCTCATGATGGTATATGCATAGCACACCACTGAGTTTACTCTAGAAAATCTTTCATAAGCGGTGATTTAAAATATATATACTTATACTCTTTCAAGTGTTTGCTGTTAACAGCTACACAGTTTTGAAAGCATAAAAATCAGTAACCTGATAACAATCGTATGGGCATTAATCCAACAAACTTCAAGAAGCCAGCATTTTTATGTCTCTTGCACCAAAAAAAAAAAAAAAAAAGAAAAGAATCTTTGTTATCTCTTTGTTTTAAGCCTATAGAATAATCTCTTTTTTAGATCCAGCTCTTAGGCCATGCCATCATCCTTAGCTGAGATGTTACTGCGTTTGTTAAATAATTTTGTGACCTTGAGGATATTCTGGGGAGCACTTTCTACTTCCATTGGACCACTCCCTGAGAAAGAAGGATTTGATGGACGGACATTGGATACAGACCTCTCTTGAGAGCTTCACACCGATATGTGCACCAGGAGCCTTGGAGGTACGAGGACACCCTTACTTGGTCTGGGGCGGATGTTTTGAATGGGATGTTAATGTATAAATCAGCCTTTATTTTTCTGGGTTACCTCCACGATTTCTTTAACATGAAGAAGTAGGGCAATGGATTCAGAGCACGTTTCTTCACTCTGCCAATTTAAAAGCTACTTTAGTGACATATGACTCTAATCTCTCTCATCTGTTGCCTAAACTGACCCTGAAGGAGGCAGGGACATGAGACAAATGTGTTGTGGCATTAGAATTCCTCATGAATCAGCAGTTATATAGCCACAGGACGGTACAGAGCTCCCAGACACCACTGCGCATGGCTTCCTAGAGAGCCAAGTTCGTCCAGTGTCTGGGAGCAAATGCTCTTTCTGGCTCAATGCATTACCTGCTGATCTCCCAAAGATCAAATTTCAGGGAGATAAAAAAAATGTATGAAAAGGGTTCCTTCTTAAGGGAGGTAGAGAATACTGAATGAATTAGTATTTTGGATGGGGAGTTCTGTTTTATCACTCTTCAGTAGTACTATACTTCTAAACTCATTTTTGGTACAGACATTAGATGTTTCTTGAAAAGAAAATGACATTTTATGTAGCGATTTCAAAATTGCAAATTTCTTATTTGAAATTTCACGTGGTTCCATTCATTAACATTATTGCTATTGTGCACACATAATAACCCATGGTCAGAGGGTAGGAATCATTGATGATTATTAAGAATATTTTAAATTTTAATATTTTATCAGTATTTTTATGCCCGCTTCTCTTCTTTCACTATATGAATCCATTTTAGCTAAAATCCAAGATTCTGATTCTCATCTGTGTTTACCATCAGTGCCATTAGAATGAGTAATTTTTCTTCCACCCATCATCCCCCATGAGAATGTGAAGTTTTCTCATATCATCTGGATCTAAGATGAATGAAACTTGACACATTTATTTAAAGGAGCTGCTTAACTATATCATTACTGCATGAAACAATCTAAGGTTGCTTTTGACATTTCACAGTATGTGAAATTCACTGTGAATTAAAGTGAAATGAGTAGCTAATAAGAGAAAACATAGTTATTTGACCTATTTCTTCCTTTTTATGTTTGCAATATAGTGGAGATAAGAATCATGAAGCCAGAATTCATCAATGTCTCTTTGCTAACCCTTTCAAAGGAATCCCCATTTTACTGAAGGTTGATGCAATTACTTATCCACATCAAGTAGACCTGTAGAATATTTTGTAATTTTTACCCCTTGATTAAATTATTTAAATAGAAAATATGAACATGAAATAGAGATGTAGTTTTTCACAGAATGAGTTTAGTCTGTTCTAAACACATGCTTCTGAATGGCAAAAACAAAATAAATTAAACGCATACCCATTTTTCCAATTTTATTCTGTCCTAAAAATAGAAAAAAAACTAACGTGTTCACTGATAAAGACTTAAGAAGGCAGTTAATTTTAGGTTGTTTTTTGTAGCAAATATGAGGCTTTGAATCAATTTTTCCAGAGACTTCTTACTTTAGAGCTAAACTACATTTCAAAAAATAACCAAAAATACTAAGATAATGAGTTTTGAAAGTACAACTTACTTTATGCTTTTGTTTCATGTTTTTATATATATTTTAAGACCTGAATTTTCAATAGAAGTTGCCTATTAAAATTTCAAGCTCAAACTCATATTCTTACCTACTCAATTACTACCCTATATTGGTTAAATAAAATTGCTTTTTCATGATTATCACAGATGAAATGCTGTTGACAGTGTTATTTTAGCAGCTCTATAACAACGATCTAATTTAATATAGAGTCTCTAGTTATGTACATTTTTCTTAATCCCAAATATAACAAATCTTCAATATCTGACCAGTTGGAAGGTCAATGCTGACAACATAAACTGCTATCAGAATATTTTGCTTGCTTTGCTGATTTTGAAGTAAATGGCAAAATACTGCACATTTATGGTACAGTATATTGATGAAAAACATTTGATCTCTACCAGGCTCAATAAGTAACAAATTTAACGTTTGAAAACCAATAATAAGTTATCAACTCATATAAATCCCAGCACATATTAAATAATCAAAACCTTCTGAAAGATCAAATAAAGAGCATCAACTTAAATTTTTTTGCCAGAATTTTGGTTCATGAATGGCTTGACCTATCTATGGATCAATGGAATAATTATTTTAGTTTGAGTGGGATTCTGTCTCTTAATATAACATATTAAGTTACCAAAGTTAACTTACTAAAAATTTTCCACCTGGTTTCCTTTTCAATATTTTAAGTATGTATTAATGTGTATGGTCACAAGAGAGTGGCCAGGGAATGCTAATGTTACTGGGGAAAAAAAAAGTTCAAATAGTAATTCTTGAAACTGCACTAAGAAGCATACTCTTAAGTAAATTTAAGTCATCAAAGTACATAATATAGAGAAAAATTTAAAAGACAGGTAGAAATACATTGAGGAATACTGAATTATAAATGAGTTAGTGTTTTTAAAACCTCCATATTTAAAGCTGGGAGACCATGGTCTTATTTGTGTGTTCTAGAAGCCCGTCTAGGTATGATGAAATGCTAGAATCTGACTCTGGACTTGAGCTTATACGGCTGTTTTCATTAACTGTGCAGAAGTCGAGGAAATTCAGTGTAGTTATGACAGAACAAGCCAATTGATGTTTGGGAGGATTACTAGGAATCTGGATACCTACTTTGGGTGAGCTGGGGGCAGGGTGGGAGTGGGAGGGTGATTCTTTCGGGGTTATCAGCTGAGCTAAGGCAGCAGGATAAACCGCCCAGTTACTTCTGGAAGTTCTGGAGAAGCAGCCTGCAAAAATGGAGAAAGAAGAATCTGGAATCAGAAAGCATCTGTCAAGTTTCACTGTCTTCTCCATGAAAGCAGATTTCCTCTACAGAGGAAAACTGATTGTTCCTCTCTTAAACTCCTAAACCAACCTTTTGTAACTTGGACATAACTTTCAGAATTAAATCTCTGCTGCTCGGCTTACACTAAGGTCTAGAGTCTGTCTTCTGGCTCTCATTTCCCATTCTTTCCATGTTCTATCTTATTAAACTGCTGAAGACACTTGACCACGCTTTGCTCCCTCACTTCTCTATGCTTTGCACACACTGACATGTCACTTCATTTCAAACTTCCCTTTGAAATTTCTCCATTTGACCTTATTTTGGGGAGAGACATATACCTTTTTATTGAACAATAGTTAATACATAGCATTCTATTTATTTCCTGGATACAATATAGTGATTCAACAGTTATATACATTAAGTTCTCACTCCAACTACTATAGTTACTATCCATCAACACAGAAAGATGCTACAGAACTACTGAGTATATTCTTTATGCTGTACTCTCATCCCCACAACTAATTTATATTATGACTGAGATTTTGTGCCTATTTATTCAGTTATTTCACCCATCCCAACCCCTTCCCCATGATAACCACCACTCACTTTTCAGTGTCTAGGCATCTATTGCTATTTTGTTCATTTTGTTTCATTTTTTTTAGGTTCCACAAACAAGTGAAATCATATGGTATTTTTTTCTCTGCCTGGCTTATTTCACTTAGCACAATACCCTGTAAGTCTGTGCATGTTGTTGCAAATGGAAGGACTTCTTTCTTTTTTTATGGCTGAATAATATTCCATTGTGTATATGTACCACTTCTTTATCCATTCATCTGTTGGATGGACACTTTGGTAGCTTCCATATCCTGGCTATTATAAACAATAAGGCAATAAACATATCTTTTTGAATCAGAGCTTTTATCTATCTAACCTGCTTTGGAATGCTTACCTAAACCTTACTCTTTAAGATTCAGTTCCAACAGCCCTCATCCAGTTTTCTTCCCCCAGAATCCTCAATTTCCCCATTCCCTGGCTGAGTAAAGCATCCCTCTTATGTTCTAATAACTCTGTTCACGTTTCTATCAAAGCCAATAATGATGCTATACTATAGATATTAATACAGTCATTTTAATACTGTGATAAAACATACTTCACAGGGCTATGACTTTTAATACAAAATCCCTAATTCCTAACTCTCAGTACAGTACCTGACACACATAAGTACTTGGAATCGTTTGTTGAATTAATGTTCACATTGCCTTGAAAATAGAAGGTATAACTGGGAACCATTAGCAAATCTGGCTTTTGGGAAATGAAGAATTGGGAAAAGACTATCAAAAGAATGAGCAATCACAGCTTAGAAAACTAAAGGCTTTGGTCAAATTTCTCTCCATCATGGAATTGTCTCCTTGAAGACAGGCCTCAGTGGTAAATTTCTATCCTCGCTAGTACTGCACTCCCCATTCCACAGCGAGCGGCTACATAGGGTTCTGGGAAGGCTGCACCTGCCTTTCTGCCTCCCCTATCCCCCGAGTCCATGTGTCTCAGGGATCTACAATCAGTCTCTCTCTTAAGCTTTCCCATAAGCTCTCAAGAAAGACATTCTCTTTTCTACTAGAATACTGAGCTATGCAGTTACTGTATGGAAGTGATCTGTCTAGGACAAACATTAATAAGAGATATATCTTTTTTAAAGTTATTTAAAAAATTTTTAATTGTGGTAACAAATATAAAACTTACTGCCTTCAACATGTGTAAGTATACAGTTCAATGGTGTTAAGTATATTCCCATTGTTCACATATTAGTGTCAAGTGTATTCACATATTCACAGAACTCCAGAACTTTTCATCTTGCAAACCAAGGATGAGAGGAGGAGGCAGAGGAGGGAGAAGGGGAGAAGGAAGAGGAAGAGGGGGAAACAGAGAAGGTCAGGAGGAAAGGAGGAAGTGGAGGGGAGGAAGACAGGAAGGAAGAATGAAAGAAATGGTATTCCGGGACACTTCTACAGTGCATTTCCCACCATAAGGCACATGCCGGTTAAGTAATTCCTAGCAGAGTGTAGTTTGCCTTATACCAAGAAAGAGCTTTTTTGATCTACAGAAAATAGATAAAAAGCTCTTAAAGGTAAACTATTCAGTAGAGGTGAGAACTGAAGCATTCACTGGATTCTGTTCCAAAACCACAACAAACATATCTGGTATCTAAGACCACAAATTAGAAGCAGAGCTCTACTAGAGAACTATGGTGCTGCGAAATATCAAGCTTTGAATCTATAAGCTCAGGGACATGGTCAAAACCTTGCAAAGATAAGAGATTTGGTCCCAACACTGCAATTAAATTCAGATCCTGTATTGAAAGTGGTCAAAATGAGATCTCAGGTTTGAAAAATGGTGCTAGCAACCCATTTTATTGGGCTTCACCTGAAATTCTTTCTTAAGAACAGTTGCTAAAAGTCTGTGCCAAATCTGTACATGTAAGTGGAGAGAAAAAATCTCAAATGCAAGAAGCAAATTACAGATGTTGAAAAGCATAATCTGGTATAGAGACATCAGTAGAAGAAGGTTCCATGCCTCACAGTCTATGAAGTCAAGATCTATCGACAGTGGGATTCTGCACAGCAGACAACTGGACAGCTGATTTATGACTACATGCTTTCATCTAGACGTCTAGCTGGTGTGTCATGGATACAAGGAAACACAGAAGTGACATACCAGTAGATGTACTATACTTTTAAATTTTAGATGCACACACATGCATATGCAAAATGAATATATCTTCCTTGGGTTCCCTTTTATACCTTCTTATACCTTTTGGCCAAGGGGTCACAGCCTTTAGAATCAGGCAGATCTGATTTGGCTCTGTCAGCCCTTTCTGTCTGACTTTGGGCAAACAAGTTAATTTACTTAGCCTCAGTTTCTTCTTATGTAAAATGAATATAATAATAATTCCCACATCAAAAAGTTACAATGGTTCAGTTAGTATAAAGTCATAATCAGTTCCAAGCATAGGGCAAATGCTAAATAATAACTATCTAATAAGGTCAAACATACCACTATCCTTATGGTTATTACCCTTCAACATATTGTTCTTACTCTTTGGAGATGGTCCTAATATTTTTATACCTCGGTTGTATGATTTACACAAAGATTTTTTTTTCGTCGGTCATTTAGCTGTCTATTCACCATGAGCACTGTCTAGCCATACATATTTTTATTCCGTATCATAAAACCTTCAAAAGTTTAGGTTGTCTGTTCTTGTGTTTTCTTATTGCATTCAGCATCAATAAGGCTGAAGTGATCTGTTTTATTCTGTGCCTATTCAACACCTGAATCATTGCTTTAAAATGACCAGCATATAGTTAGCTCAACAATAAAAATGGATTACAGAAGCCAGGTGATGTAAAAATATTTTATATTTTGAAGAACAAAGTAAAGCAGTTTTCTTGCATGAAGAATAAAAGCAAAGTTAGAATTTTAAAAAAATTAGATGTCAAATTTGCACATTAAAAGTTTTTATTTTACTATAAAAGGGATACAGTTTTATATTATATTTCATGATGCCAATAAGTCTATGATAGTGAACAGGTTGCTATGCTGAATTGACCATAACTTTTTCATGATATGAATTGGTGTTCACAGTAAATTATATCTTAAAAACTAAGAGTATAAAATATTAGTACACTACAAATAATAATGGTTTCAAATTATCCATTAAGATTTTGGCTTGTCAGAGGGGACAGTTTTTACAATTCCTTCCTAGTTTTTCATGTGTACAGCTTTACTCTAGAAACATCTACCAAAACATCTCTACTTTTCTTCCATCTCAGTGTTATGGCTTTACACATTGCTAAGTCTCTGGCAGATAAACAGATTCAAATAAAATTTGGTGATAAAAGAGAACAGCACCTACTGTATGTTGAGAATTTCGATGGTAACTTTCAGCCGAATGTGAATTAAAATGGCTCGGTTATAAATCCCCTGAAAATAAGGTTTATAATGGAAATGCTGACAGGCATTTAACGACAGCAGCAGTAGCTGGCATCACTGTAATAAAAGGACTTAAATGAAAAAAAAATAATGTGTGCCTCACAAAGACATGCGGATTTCAGGGTAAAGCTATATGCAGACTCAATGTAAGGACGGATAATAATATGCCTCAGCAATTATGATGCATGGGTGTTAGTGACAAAGAATCTTGAAATTCAGCTTCCGATCAAATTGTGAAAGAGTTTAAGGAAAACCCTGAATGCAGCATTCTTCAGTTATTACTCTGGCACCATCATCCTCTTACCAATATATATTTTATTCATGCTTTCATATCGGAGGAGAAAAGAGCTTAGTCAGAAACTGACCCCCATGAAAACAAGATGGGCATTTCGACAGCCAATTCTTTGGATCCCTCATTTTAAGAGTTTTTAAAGTGTTGGTTAGGTATTAAGAGAACACAAACATTCTTTCAGGGACACCTCTGGATTTCTGTGGTCATAAAGTTCGTAGTTCTGTGTCTTTCAGGTCCCTCTGCAGAGGGGTCGATAGCCCTGAGTAGCTTCTCTAAACCACGTGGGTACACAAAGTTCACCTTCTGATTATATCCAAGAAATAAATTCGTGATAAGGTTTTCTTTTTCCTTAACAGTGGACCACATGTTAGTAAGCTATTTTATTCTTGTGCTCTGTTTTTAAATTTAAACTCTTGTTGGGCTTTTGAATAATAGAATAAAGAAAATGAATGTTAAAATTGTATTCTTCTTGATGATGGCTCTAAAACAAAATAAATGGGGTTTTTAATTTGCTTTTTAAAATGCAGATTTTGAAGAAGTGTCTTAGCATGTGCCTGTAGATCCAAACTGATCGCTAGTAGATTCTTGCATCCAGATTCCTGGGCTCCAGGTAACTCCCGAAGAGCTCCACGCTGTAATTCTTCTGACAAGTAACAAGCTCTTTGGTTATTTGGGGAGAGAATCTTCCCCAGGAAAAGGATAAAGGTACATTGGTGTGAGTGTCTGTGTGTTCTTTCTTCATGCCTATAAATCTCACCCAAACTGTCAAGGTTGACAATCCAAAACGATAATCAAAACCACTTTTTACATTCATTCTTGTAACTGCCGCAGGCAAGTTTTAAAAGATATGCTAACAAATCCCAAAGAATAGCTGGTATTAAATATTTGATATAACCTGAAATGAATACTGTGGTTATAAAATTTAAGTCATATAGCTCTTTAATTTCTTATCCATGGGTAACTATACTCATGTGTGTGTGTGTGTGAGCAACACCCAATTAATTTTTAATTGTTTAATTGAATTAAAAAGATTTAATTAATTAAAAATATTATCATATATATTCATACATACACATATGTAGATACGCAAATATATCATTTTTAACTTAGAAATTTGGGAAAAAAGCAAAATAACAAACAAAAAAGATAGCTATTTTATCAGCTAGATTATTTTAATTCTGTAATACCAGAGCAGTACATCAAGTCACCCAGTGTGAGTATAGTTATTTAAATTGAATATTTTAAATGACATATTCTAATATAAATTTACTACTTTGTATAGACTCTTTTATTGAATTATACTGAATAGAACAACAAATAAACAAATCATGCTTGCATGTTCAGTGAATTTTCACAAAGTGAACACATCTGTTAAACCCTAACCAGATTGAGATGAAGAAAATTAGCAGCACCCCAGAAATTTCCCTCTTTTCTCATCCCACTTATCACTAACTCCAAAGGTAACCACTTACGTTAGTTTGGGTCTCACAAGAATAGAATAAGAGGAGGGTTTAGGTGCAAGTGGTTTGCGAGATCCCGAGGTTCTCAAGAGACAGTGAACAAGAAAGAGAGAAGGGAGACAATAAAGAAAGAGATCAATAAAATATAGGTAAAAGGATGGGTTAGTGCTGTGAGCAACTGGGGCTTGGTCCTGCTATGCATGCTCCCAGAAACCATATAGAATATTCCAGAATTGTCCCACTGGAGGCTATGGAGACTCCATTTAGCCAATGACTTCTATCTCAGATTTGTTGGGAATTTCCCCTAGGAGTGTTCACTTGTCCGTACTGCTGAGTTAGGGGAGTGAAAATGTGAGAAACACTAAGACAAAATGTTGAGATGAGATTTTGCTTCTATCACCCCTACTTTATCATGTACCTCTTCTGGACAGAGTTAAGGACCGTATCCTTTGGGTCAGAGTTAAGTCAAGGGCAGCAGCTTCCATTTTGCTGGTGTTAATATTTTTATAATAAATGATACTTAGCAATTCAAGCTGTTACCAGATGCTCTGACTTTTGCAGAAAGAGATTTTTAGCCTATGTCATGATTGGGAGGATCTCCTAGTAATATTCTATTTTGTCTGTTTCAGTTGTGGAATCTGCCATTGGAAAGTTCCATCCAGGTCTTTGGTGTAAGGAGATGAAGACTTATCACTGCAGAATGTCCTTGAGATTGCAAGGTCCACACAGCAAGATGGTATGATTTTCCTGTAACTTGGACTTGATAGGAGATATGATGATTTATAATGGAAGCAAGGGAAAGCAAGGAAATGAAAGAGTAAGTCATTCTAAGAAGTTTACATAGTAGAGTAGGATACATGGCAGCAGGGAAAACTGAAATGCTGAGGAAATTTGAGGGACTGTGTCAAGACTTATTATTAGAAAGCAAATTTAATAGTGACTGAGGCGATAGCGAGCCCATCAGTGATTTCTGAGAAGAGACAGCAGAGTTCTCATCACATGGATGAAATATAGATACAGAATTCAAGTCTGAAAGTCATGTGCTTGTCTACCAAAACACATGTGACACCCTCAATACTGACAATACTACAGGTTAGGGTCACATATGTAATCCCTCAAAGTAATGAGAGTAGCAAGACAAAGAAACTAAATAGAGAGGAAATACTATTGTGGGCGCAGTGGCTCATGGAAAGGATTAACTGGAGTTGGCTAAAATATCAGCAACTTAGGTCTGGACGGGGTGGGTGTCTTATTGGATGAAGACTGAAAGAATAGAAGTGCTTGGCCTCATTTTCAGGGGTGGGCTGTGAGTAGATTTTCTTTCCAGCTTCTTAAAGATATTGGCCTTTTCTGAACCAATGATCAAGACATGCATATTGAATTGAGTACCAAGTACCTAGATGTGTATGTCCTGATGGTCAATTTTTGCTATTTTTGTTGATCAACATATATTTGCCAGTCAATGGTTTTAGGACAGAACATCCTTTCTGAGCAAATTTAACCAATTATACCATGGTTCATTAGTTCTAGCTGTTACTTCTGGCTCCAGTCTGCTCTCCAGATTCCCTAGATAATCACTCAACCTCTTCTATCCAACACCCTATACTCTGGTCATACTCTGAACATAACTTGCTAATTCATATTTCTATGCCTTTCAATGTGCTATTTCCGACATCTGATATTCCTTTACCACTACTCCAAACTTAAACATTTTATCTTTCCTTTAAGACTCACATACCTTTCCCTGATCATTCACATTGTTTTTGGTGTTCCACTATACCTACTCCACTACATGACATACATTTGTTTATCTCCTGCTATACTGCAAGCTCCTCTACTAGGCAAAGATCTTTGTATCTATTGGGATGAAGATATCAGTTGGCTTATAGTAAGCCTTCATTACATGTTTATTGATTTTAATTGAAGTAGGCTACGAGACCTCACAAGAAATTCTCCCAATGTTGATCCTTCTTAAGCGTTCTCTGGTAGATAGTAAATTCTCAATAAATGCTGACAGAATGTAATTGCAGTATGTTAAATGGCATAAAGAGAATCTCTCTCCCTCATTGTGTGAGCATGATTATCTCCCCATTCACCTATTCCTCTTTCTAGTGTTGGGAAATAATAGAATAATAGGAAGTAGAAGTTTAAATGCATGAATTCTACAGATAGAGTTCTGGCTTTACTTTTTACTCAAATGTCATGTAAATGTGATTTAGTTTCCTCATCTGCAAAGTGAAGCTGTTGATAGCATCTACCTTGTATTTAATAAATTATAAATGTTTACTATTATTACCCAAAAGTTTGCCTGAAAAGGATCCCATTCTTCAAATTGAAGCATGTACATCAAACACTACATACCTAATATACATAATAATGATGGCACTTGGTAAGAATTTAGCACAAATACGGGGCAGTTTACATGCTCATTAGTAGTCATTACCCTCTTCATTACCTCCATTACACTAGGGTTACTAACATGAACTTCTAAATAATGATATGAAAAGCTCTGTGATAGACATATTACCAAATGGAAACAGAGCATCTGTTCCCCAACAAAACATGTGAGTCCATGGTTGGTTCCTAAGTACTAAACATTTGATTGGATGGAAGACAGTGAAAACTAAGGTTATTTTGCTTACATTAGGAGGTGTTCCAAATACATCTTTACAATGACATAATTTTAGTAGATCTTTGTACCTCACTTTCAAAGTTTACTCCCTTTTGAGCACTGATGGAGATATCCTTTCACATCCCAACACTATAAAAAATAAGTTGGAATGAAATAGGAATTTCCATTTTGGAAGATACTAATTTGCTGATGGTGCAGTGTGCTAACCATTAGAAGAAATAGGGTGGAAGATGGGGAAAATGTAGCTCTCATCTTAAAACAGCTCGTTCTTAAGCTTCTCATACTCCGGTAAAAAAATTGAATCAGCATGCATATGAAAATATGGAATAAGATAATATACTAATAATGTAAATTATATTTACAAGTATGGTGTTATTACACTTTAGAAAAAATAAGCCAAAATTGGTAATACTTTAGGTATTCATTTCCAGTGGACAATACTCACCATTTTACCATTCAAATATAATGTAATTTAAACAAAAAGTAAAACAGAGCTCAATGTAAAGGTAGTTATACCCTGTATAATTGAAGATAGTTTAAAAATGAGGACAGCTTAGATTTGAATTAATTAAGCCAAGAAGGTCAACCTGATCATCAGAAACATTACTTGTGAGAGATGAGGGTTTAACTATCATTACTTTCTCGCAGAAACAGTAGAAAATTGGAACTTAAAAAAAGAAAACTCATCAGGTATACACCAGTAGCATCTAATTGAGTTAGGTATAGAAAATAGGGTACAAAGATATATCCTGATAGCGTATACATCAAAGAAGAATGTTTAATGTATTTTTGTGACTTTCCTTATCCAGATATTATAAGCAGCAGAGTTAATTATCTATATATCTTATTATATGTTCAGGATTGCTGTCTATTTGGAAGCAGTACCTGCAACACAGATAATTTCTAATTTTGCAGTAATTAAGAATAACTTTATGTGAATAATGAACAATTGTGGATATTATAAAAAATAACTTAATGGAGCACAAAATAGTTGCTTTGAAATGTTTAATTAACTTCACAATGAGAATAATGAATCAAGCTTTGCTTTTAAAAGATGGATATGTTTAAATCTGCTAACTTCCATTTTTGAAGGCGTTACTACTATTGTTTATGAATATACTCCCCTGACTTATCCACCATGCCATATTAAACTTTAATGCAATAAGCACAGCATTGTATGTTTGCTTTATGAATGACTGTATTTAATAAACAATGCATTATTTAGTTTGATTCAACTAAAGAAAGCTATGGTCTAGGAAAAAAAGATTGTGGAATGGTAAAAATAGGTTGTTTCAAAGTTCTGTTTAGTCCAAGGTAGCTGAACCAGGTGTTCTACTCTGACCTCTTGAGTTTTTGAAGAAAACTTCTGTTGTTGAAGCCCAACACATTTTATTACCAATCAATAATATTTCATTTGATAAAACAATAGAATAACAAAGTTAGAAATTAATAAAGTACATAGGATAAGTTAAAAGTAGTGGAATAGAGTAATCTGAATTTGGAAATCATATAAAATAGGAAATCTAACAGATGCTGAATCACAGTTTCTAAATTTTTGATATGATACTGAAATGATATCCATGAAAATCACTATATTACAGGCAAATTCCAGGGGAAATTAGGTACAAATTTTAAACAAACTCCCCTTTGACTACAAATTTTTGAGTAAAATATACAGTTCAGTAAATTATATGCATATACACATATTAAAATAAAAAATTTTATTTTTTAACAGTATTAAAAATTTTAACAGGATTAAAAACGTCCCTATTATAATTTGCATATAATTATCAGTTAGGGTAAACTTTGATATCCCCTTATAAATAGTGTTGCAGAAGTTAAGGTTATACTTAACAAGATTGAAAGGATATTTATGAATCCTCAATTGAGGGATTGCGTATTAGTTTTATTGTAAATTTTTATTTTAATATTATTTCAGACTCCCAGAAACATTGTAAGAATATTTCTAAGGCTTCAATAAACCCTTAGTCCCAAATTCATTGTTTACTTTCTGTCCCAATTATTGTCTGGTTCTTTCTGTCATTTGACATACATATATATTTTTTTCTGAACTGTTTGAAATAGAGTTGGAAGACTTGTTCCCTGTTACCCTGAAATATTTCAGTATGTCCTCCAAAGAACAAAGACGTTCTCTTAAACTACAGTAAAATGATCGAAAGCACAGAATTTCACAGCGATATATACTATTATTATCTAATCAACACTTTTATTCAAATTGTGTAAACTGATACAAGAATACTTTTATAACTGCTTTTTCCCAGTCTAGGTGTAATCTATTATCACATAGTGCTATGGAGTTTTAGGATCCTTTAATCTGGAACAGTTGCTTGGCCTTCTTTTATTTGTTGACCTTCACATTTAGAAGAGGACAAACTAACTATTTTGTAAAACATCCCTCAATTTGGGACCGTCTAATATTTACTCATGATGAAACTTAGATTTTGCGTCTTCGGCAGGAATAACACAGATGGTGTGTTTAGTAGCACAAGACCCAATACTGGTGATGTTAACTTTGACCATGTAGCAAATGTATTTTGTGTAGGTTTCTCTACTATATAGTTACTGTTAACTTCTTTGTAATTTCTATGCAACTTATATAGGCATACTTCGGGTCTAATTTGTTGTGAGACATTTTGCATCTATGTAACTATTCTGTCCCTTACCAGTTTCAGCAGCCACTGATGATTTTCCAGCTCTACCATTTTTTCTATAATTATTAGCTGGAGTCCTACTGTAAGAAAGTTTTCCATATTCATCTCTTTATCTATCATCTATCTATTATCTATCTATACATTAGCATTATTATTTATTTACTTTCATTATTACGATACTCAATTTGCCCCAGATTTGACCAAGTTTGAGTCCCTCTGTCCCTTTGATGTTTCCAATATTCTCTTAACACTTCCTTAATTATGTTGTAAGATGTTTCAGGCTTATCTTGTACTTTCTCTGCCAAAGCCCTGGGATTCAACCATCTCTCCAAGTAGCCCTGATTCCGTTTACTGGAAAATGATGTTTAGGGAACAAGATTGTCTTAATCACTGTCAGTGTCAGCTATTAGTTGATAGAGCTGGCAGACAATGTAAATGTGCATGTGTGTGTTTATGTAAAATAAATATACAAATATAGATACATATCTATAAAATATTGTATATAAATGATTTATATTTACATATTTGTACATATGTATGGTACGTTTTAAATGCAGGTGGAATTATTTTATACTGTTATTTTCAATTCCAATCTAATGCTATGGGTACATTCAGCTTACCCCCCATCTATATTTGTGACTCCTCTCTTCAACAGAGAAGCCTACCTACCATTATCCTCAATATATTTATTCATTCACTAATGCCTAGAATCCACAGAAGATACTTTCAGAATTGCTAAGCCATAGCACTGTGAAAAGTAAGCCTACTAAAAAGTATTCAGTTGTTTTAATTCATAGGTAGAATTTGTGTATGATGAAATTCACAAATCCTAAGTGTAAAATTCTGTGAGTTTTGAAAATGGATATATTCATTAAATCCATACTTCTATCAAAATTTAGAAAACAGTAATAATGTAATAATACAGTACTATATATATTTTATATATGTATAGAATACATATATACAATGTAATAATACAGTAGTCAATCTTTGGTGTTTGGCTTCTTTCACTCAGTATAATGTTGGTAAGATTTGTCCACATAGGAGTTTTATTTTTTCATTTTATTGTTGATTACTCCTATGCATAATGTATAACTCACTTATTCATTCTCCTCTTAATGTGCATTTGGGATTTTTAGCAGGTGGCTTTGTCAGGAAGTAAAAACTTTTCCTCAACCCTCTTCTGTTCAGTCTTTGGTCCTGCAAGTTAAACTAAGAAAAGCAGATTGACAAGAGCGGGGAAAAAAAGGAAAAGAAAATCATGGGCATTCACAAAGAAATGTGACTCAAGGAGGTTAAAATTCTTTGGGGTTCATATATCATTTTAATAGGGAAGTACATCTGGGAGAGCAAAGGACTTCTTAGGAGAGGAGAAAGGGAATTTATAGAAAATTATATGACTTTCTAGAAAGATAAATGGACCCTTAGGAAATAGATTGGAGGTATGATAGTTTTGTGACAATGTCTGTCTGGGTGTAGTACCAAAGACTACTTATTTCAAGAAGCTAAGATTAGATTAGAAGGTTCAAGTTGCTCCTGGGGAAAGAATTTATGACAACTGAGTTTTGAGGGGAGGTTTTACTTTTAGGTAGATAAGCGATATCAGGACTTCAAATTCCTTCAATTCAAAATAGTTTTTTTTGCTACAGAGGCTTATTTAAGTTCTTGCAGCTTTTATGATTAAAATCATTCTTTAACATTTTAATGCCAAACTCATTCTTTAAGGCATCTTTTTGTAGGCATATATTTCCACTTATCCTAGAAAACACCTAGTGGAATTATTGAGTGATAGGTAGGTGCAAGTTTAACTTCGTAAGAAATTGCGAAACTGGTTTCCTAAGTGGTTGCACCATTTATCCTCTCAGAGGCAATGAGTGAGAGTTTCCATTGATTCAAAGCTTCATCTACATTGGATATCTTCATTTTTTCCATTTCAGCAATTTAAGTGGCAGTATAGTAGCATCTCATTATGGTTGTAACTTGTATTTTTCCAATGCATTAGCCATTCTTTCCATTTATTTTCTTATGGTAATTGTTTAACATGTCCTGTCTAAGAAATAGTTGCTTACCCCATTTTGCTGAGAGAACCTCTTTTGTTGCCTTCAGATCCATTTTGAATTTGACTTTAGCATTTAGAGAATGATACACCTCAAATTAATCTTTATGTCTGATCTTGGGTAGAGTTTAAGCCTCATGGTTTTCCCTATGGATATTCAATTGATCAGCTGTGATTTTTAAAATGCTGTTCCCAGTGATTTGCTTAAGTGCCTGTGTGGAAACGGGATTGTGCTGTGTAAGTGCAGGTCTATTTTTGGACTCTGTAGTCTGTTCCATTTATTTATTATTATTATTAAACAATTAATTATTATTATTATTATTATTAGACTCTATAGTCTGTTCCATTTATTTAGTATTATTATTAAACAAAGTCAAATTGTCTTAATTATTGTAACTTTATAGTAAATCTTGAAGTTGGATGATATAAGTCCTCCACCTTCTTTTTCCCCAAGAAGCTTTGGTGATGCCAGCTATTTTGTATTTCTAAATACATTTTGAATCAGTCATATTTTAATAAGAGCAAACTCTTATGATTCTCACTGGGATTGGTGCTGAATCTACATCTCAATCAGAGGAGGGTGGAGAACTAACATTTTAACCAATTTGAGTGCTCTAAACCACAAACTTGTGTGTATCTCTCCATTAAGCAAGTTTTTTCTTAATTTTTTTTGAAGAATGTTTTGTAATTTTTAGTGTAGAGATTTTGCAGTTCTTTGTCAAATTTACTACTAGATGTTTCATGTTTCCAGACAGTAATACATTTTGGACTGATTTTTAATTCATTTTCTATCCTATTAGTGTATCAATCTTGTACTAAACTTTGCTAAATTTACCTACTGGTTCTAGTAGTTGTTTTATAAATTCCCTGTGATTTTTCTACATAAACAACTATGTTATCTGTAATTAAAGACAGATTTTATTTTTCCTTTCCAAACTTCATGTTTATTTCCTTTTCTTACCTTATTGGCAGGATATAGAATAGAAGCAGTAAAACTAGACATCTTTACCTATTTCCAATTTTATAGGAAATCAGTATTTCACCACTATGCATGATATTAACTTTAGGTATTTTGGATGTACCCTATATATGACTGAAAAATCCATTCTCTGTATTTATTCAGAGGATTCCAAGCTATTTCTCCTCCTGTCTATCAATATTAGTGAATTATAAAACTTGATTTACAAATGCTAAAACAACCTGCATTTCTTATAGACACCATATTTTAGATACCAAATGGACACCAAATACTCAGAATGTATTTTTTTATATATATCGCTGGCTTCATTTTACTAATATTTTATTAGTAATTTTTACATCTTTACTCACGAGGGATATTGGTTAACATTTTTTATTATCTGTAATGTTTTGGCTTGAGGTAATGCCACCCTCATAAAATAAATTCAAAAGTGTTATCTATTCTTTCCCAACTTAACTGAAGTAATTATAATTATTTCAGTATGTATTTTTTAATCACTTACTATACTCCAAGTACTGTTGGAATCGCTGGCCCTATAAAAGCAAAAGAGCTAGCCGTTTTACCATCAAAATGAATTTATTCAGGAATACCAGCTAATTATAATTTGGGACAAGCCGACTACAAAAAACCATAGGCAAGTCCAGAGAACAGAGGAGAGAGGCTTCCTTTTGTGTGGAAAAGGAGGAAATTGGGAGGGGCTATTTTTGAGTATTCAGGATGCTTACAGCTTCTCAGTGGCTGAGTGTGGTAGTTTCTCATTGGCTGGGCCATGTTACTGAGCAGCTAGAAATTCTTCCTTTCTACTGTTGAGGAATGTAAGTAAGCTTCCTCCTTTTTGGGGTCTGAGCGCCAATGCAGGACAGCGCCCCCTTCAGGGCTTGCTGACTCCATTTTTAATGAGGTTTCCTTTATTTTCAGAGAATATATTAGTGAATAATGAGAAATAAAACTTATCTTGTAGATCTTCATACTCTAATGGATGGAATCAGACAATAAACAAGAACTTAAATAATATATTAGATGATAAAAAACAAGATGAGTCCCAGTACTAAATAGTGCAGCTAGAATGGCTCTCATTGAGATCACATCTGATTCCATGTCTGTACTTATTCTTTTCCATGGATAGTTTATTCTTAGAGCAGTACTTATTTAAATAAATGTAGCTGTGAAATATATACTTGGTGCATAAATTCATTTTTATAATGATGTTCTTTTTTTAGCATGTTACTGGCTATTATCATTATTTTACCTGTCTTGATCACAATAAACTTTTAAAAATCCCTTTGAATGACTGGATTTGCATTATGTACAAACTAGTTTCAGGTAAATTTACATCTTTAGATTTTTCAGATTTCCACATTGAGAACCTGGGAAACACATCCATTTTTGCCAGTATCTGTATATCTATTGGTAAGATATTGGCTCTTTTCCCTCTGAGATATACATTTATCACTAAATTAATTTCCAGATATTTTAGTTTTGGTTAAAATCCCCTTGTTTTAAATTATACCTCATCTTAGTTATTCAGATCTTTTAACTTCTATGTTTTTCACTTGATTCCTGAGTAACATGAAGTCTGATTTCATATAAAAGAAGGTAATTCTAATTTGCACAGACCTAATAGATATTCTCAAATGAAAAATGGAAATTAACAAATGTGATTAGATCACAAATAATATCTGAAATTCTATAGAGTAAAACACATAAAATGAATCATTTAAAAATAATCATTTTTTTAGCACTTTTTACTTAATTTACCTTTTGTCTGATATCACAGGGTGGTCTTTTTCACAATGTGATAATATCATTGCTATCGTGTGATAATAATCATTATGATATTTTCATTGCTTTCCTTTTTTGTATTTATACAACATATTAAATTCCTTTATCTCAACATATCTCTTTTGCATTGTTTTAGGTGAGTCCCTCTTAATTTTATCAAAAGAGGAGCTTTTCTTTTCTTTTTATTTTTTTACTCAGTTTAAAAGTCTTAATCTATTGATAATTTAACTCTTGACTTATATTGGCATAGCCCATACATTTGGTCTTGATCTTATTTAATAAAGTTCTTCTTATTCTTGTTTGGTGTTTCCTTTATCCAAATATTTCTATGAAAAATATTTGTTTTCTCCTAACCTAAAAGTTAATAGATTATAGTTCTTTTTCTTTTTGGTTACACCTAAGCACATGTTAAAATGTGATTTCCACTTCAAACCCAGAGCATGTAAGAAAATTAAATAAACAATTACTTAATTGCATTTTAAACACTATAAAAATAGAAACTTTGTATAGACCTCATATCGAGAGATTCCTGGAAAAGTAGGAAGTTGAGAATATACAGGTTTAGCCAAGGTGACTCTTGTTAGCTAAGGCCAGTCCAACAGGCCATTGGCTACTTGAATATGCCTTCCAGGCCCTTTACGGTAAGCAGAGTAAGACACCTCCCCTCCACCCAGCAAAGATGCCCAAGTTCTAATTCTCAGAACCTGTGAAGATGTTACATTTCATGGCAAAGCAGAACTGAAGTAGCAGATTAAAGTTGCTAATCAGCAGACCTTAAAATAGGGAGATTATCCTGGATTATACAGGTTTGCTCTCAAACACTGTTAGGAAGAGTAAGGCAGAAGAGAGAACAGAGAAATAGCATCTGGAAAAAGACTCAGCCCAGTGTCACAGTTTGAAGATGGAGAGAGGGAGGGGGCCGACAGCCAAGGGATGTGGATGGCTTCTAGAAGCTGCAAACAGCAAGAAAGAAATCCTCTCTGAAAGTAAGGCAACCCTGCCAACACCTTGATTTTAGTCTGGTGAGACACATTTTAGACATCTGAATAAATTGCAAATTGGGGACCAAAAGAAATTCAGTCAAACTAGTAGAAGGTAGGGAGATACTGAAAATGCATGATAAATAAGAAAGCACAAAGAGATGATAGATAATCAATAATGGCTGATCATAGTGACTGCCAATGAGCTGAAGTCTCCTGTTCCCAGGTGGAAACTACATGATTAGATATTAGATCACATACAAGAAACCAAACTGCTATACCTAAATTTCTTTTTTTTCATTTTGCATATTTATGGAGTAGTATGTATACACAAATAGCCAAGAAAAAATGATGAAAACAAATGAAACTAAGGTGTTTTCCAAGTGTGCATCGAAACATGATATAAAGTTTTAATGATAAGAACTTTGTGGCATCAGAACAATAATAGATAAATAGGTCAATGAAAGAGAATTATGCAGTAAACACACACACACAAATACAGCATGTAATAAAATTTCAAGATAGTGTAAAAAAGGAAATATTTCTTAAACTGCAGGTAAGTATATTTTTTAATGTTTTGACTATTAGAAGACAATATGTTCTTGACTAAAACTTTTGGCATGAGAACAAGTCTGCTGAAAACACATGTATCTTCAGTGCACACATTTATTCACTAATAGAATGCCTAGTGAAAACAACATGATCATATGACTCAAGTAATAATTTCATCTTCATAATATTGGGTGAATTATGTGGGAGTAACATAACACTGATGAGAGGTGAGAGTAATGCTTAACAATAATAATATAGCTAATTACATTGCTGTAATAAGGACATAATAAAAATTCTACTAGCTCTTCTGTAGCCTAGTTTGTCCTTAAAGCATTGTAAACAGAGATATTATGGCTATTAAATATTAGCCTTGATTTATGGCATTATGATGAAGAGCTAGTCTGACAAATAGTGGCCCCAATGGAAAGAAATGTGTTAAATTACTCTTAGACACATTGCCATATTTTTTCAATATAGAAACTCTGTGTTCTAATTTTTATTAATGTCAGTATCAGAGAACACATATAGAAAGAAATTAGATGATTTTACTTTAACATTATTCCCCATTCTTTACCTTTTCTATGAATATACCTGAGGCGTGAAAAATTCTTTCAGAAGATATCTTAAAATATCCAGACACAACAATGAACCCTTCAAAAATGTCAAAACAATTTTAACCTGGAAATTTCTTTGGGGAACCTTTAACTGCTCCTATACATTGCTGGCAGTCTATAAAAGCTTCTCGATGCATTTTTAATGAACGATATTTATGATCAAATACAGGATTTCGTATTCTATCAGCAGGGTAGTTGAGTTGGCAATAACAAACAAGCTTCCTAAAATGATGTATGGACTCCCATGTTCCAGTATTATAACTTCAGAAGTCACAGAATATTAGATGCACAGCACTTCTGCCTTATAAAAGCTGTGGCATGGATACACTGTGGCTTTTCTACCTACCTAACAAATATACTGGCTTCCTCTTTTAAATTTTTGAGATTAATTTTTATAAATCTAAATGCAGTGAAAATCCTACATGACTGAGGATCCTGGGTGAATGGAAACCGAAACCATTTGCCCCTAAATCATTACTCTGCACAAGTTCAGTTCTCATTCTGGTTTAGTCGTGAGAAAGAATATGATAAATCTTTCATTTGACAATGAGAAAGCACAATGAAGAGGTTATTTCTAGGCATTCACACTAGATTCCCTTTTTTTTCGGTCCCATTTTGTAATATTGGATTACATAAAATGCCTTTGAAAGCAAGGCCTCCGAATCTCTCCCCAAATCTACATTTACCCACATCCCCACTTCCAAAGAAAAACTATCTCACACTTTTCTCCAGAGAGCAACTGCAAAGGGTTAAACAGAATCCACCCTGACAATGCTAGAAACAGTTCTCTCTGGACGTGTGTTGGTTCACTGCTCCACAGGGCATAGCAGATGTTGTGTCTGGTAGTAAGAAGGGCCCAGGAGGTGTGGGCTGTCAATCACTTGGTGTTTTTTTTTTGTCCCCCCTAACTACAGGCTAGCCATGGGTCTGAAGCCCAGCTAAAACAATCTGCCTCAGCTGGGGCGTGTGAGGTATCAATAACCCTTGGCAGGGGTGTCAAGGGCCTTGCTGGAGCTGAACCACCCTGTTGACCAGATGCTCCGCAAGTTAACAAGATAGTGCTGAGCATTCGCCACTTTTCCAGCACCACAATTAGCACAACTGGAAAAATCACTGCACTGATATTCTGAAAAAGAATTTCATTGAGGTGGCCTTTTATAGAACAAAATACTGGTCCACGTTGGGAGAAGGAATATTTTGACATTTCAAGTTGTGCAGATGCTGTGGCCAAAGTACGATGAGGGAAACTGAATAATAGAATTATTATCAAAGTATTTTCTCATTACACTCACGTAACTAAGAATTATTATCAAAGTCGTTTCTCATGGCATTCATATAAATAGCATCTGAGTCAACTAAAACTATATTCAATTCCAGTTACAAATACTGATGTTTTATTTTTGCGAAAAACGGAGTCTAACACATTTCCTCAAAAGAGATCAAGACTAAAACTTGGCTTAAGAATAGAACCTAAATAGGCAAAGTTTTGTTAAAGTGAATAATATTAGTCAGCATCTATATTTAGATGAAGAGCATATTCAGAAGTTTCTCGGTAAACAACATTTAGAGACCTATAGAACTTGAAAAAAATAAAGCAATCAAACCACCTGATTGAAACAAAAGTGTCCCCTTTCAAACACTGTATAACAAGTTGGTCTATGTCACAACCTGATTATATTTTAGATTTGTTTTTTCAAGTCATACTACATTAAGGTTATTCCCTACCTTTCACTCGTAAGTCCATTAGAGAGCAATTATATATGTTTTTTCTTTCCAGAAAGATAGATCATATACTATTTCTAGGAAAAGAACTTGGTAGGCAGGAAATCATGAATATTAACTTTAAACAATTTAATGTTGTTTGTCTTTGCTTTGAAATTCAATAATGCCATCAGCCTGCAAGCCCTCTTGGAGCTCAGCATTTCACACAGTGAAAGCAGGTTCCTGCTACAAAAGCACAGCAGCTGGGGCTCCCGTAGATTCCCTTAAAGACAGATAGAATAAAACACTGGGAGGGAGTAGGTCGACACAGGAGCAGCATGAAATGGACGAGATGAAGCCCCTTTGTCACGGCCAAACAGGCTACAAAGTTACTATAGTAACATGCAGTATTAAACTCCAGGTGGATTGACTTAATCTTCCTCAAACAACAAAATAAAGGTTAACAAAACCCAAACCAATAACGATTATAATCACTCTACCCAAATATTTTTCAAGAAGTTGTTATGTTGGGTTTAGTCTGGATCGCTGAGGAACAGGGTACCCTGATTCCTGTTCTGATTTGAAAAGCCAATCCCCGAAGTTTGGGGCATGGGGAAAGAAATGCAGTTTTGAAGTATTTTGAATAAATACAATGACTCGTGAAGCAGGAAAATGAGTGTGGCAATGATTAGACTATGGATTACCAAGCACAGTTTGTTGGGTTGTTTTTCTACATTCATCACTTTTATCAAATGGTAAGATTGGAAGTGGTGATACCTCTGGTAGTAAATGCACTGAAAATCTAGCAGTTTTTTCTTAACTTTCATTGAAGAGTTTCAGGGTCTGTTTTCTCAGGAAGAAAAAATTAACTTCAGATAGAAGGTTCAGTAACTATGAAATGAGGGCTAGGGAACTGGCCTGTGGAACTTGAGATTAAAAAAAACAAAACAAAACGAGGAAATGAAAAATCCTAAACTGCACTTTAACTTTTACATTTTTCATAAGTAAATCCAAGCGTTTAGGAGATACAATAACCTCACATAGGGTAGACGTCTAGCCCTGCCTATTCCTTCTGCAGGCATGGTATTTACTTATATTATTTTGCTGTGCTCATCAACCATTTCATCTATAAACCAGTCCTGTGGGCTAACCCTCACAGACTTCTTATTCTACCCAAATTATCACACACACAATCTTACTCTTTTGTTTTACTAAATCCCCTTTTTTTGGTGGCTCTATTTCTGAATGTTAAATTCCATGTTTTTAATGTAAATGAAAACTCGGCAGTGATAAATAAACCTTAACATGCAGATGGTTGCATTTTTTCATTAATCCAATGATCACTTGAATTTCTCTTCTTGAATGCTGCTTTAATGATATGAAAGAGCTCGGAGACTTTCTCTGAACCTTAATTTATGCCATGGAGGTAGAGCACGCTGGATTCAATATGAATATTTTTAGTAGGATTTAGCTAACACGGTGAGACATACCTTTCATGGATTTAGTTTGGGTAAACAACCTTTGTCTAGACAGCCCAAATGTCACAGGTATTGGTGCTCATTTTAAGTGGTAACATCTATGCAAATCACTGCAAAGTTGCATTTTGTTCTTTATACTGTTATTTTCTGAATTAAGATTTTCAACTGTCTGGAGAGCCAAATATATACTCACACGTGATAGTTTTAGTCATACTGTTTTCACTGGTCACTCTTATTTGACAACATGGGAAAAATTAGATTTTATGCTGCACTCTCTGATTTATGATGTGGCTACTGAGGGCTGCTTAAAATTCTATTAGTATTTTAAGAAATCTAGAAGAGATATGGAAAGGAAGAGCTATTGCAGACTTCTGGAGGAAGTAAAAAGTAGAACTAGAGTTAAAAGATGAAGAAGTGCAGTCATAGTAGAAAGGTGTAAGGACACTTACTTGTGTAAGTAAAGATATTCATATATGAAACCTCTTTGATACATCCGTGGACGTAAGAAATACAAAATTTTGAGAACTAGATCATTTTTCAGAGCTGAATTAAGTTTATTCATCATCTTTGTAATTTATAAAGGTATTTTATATTAAAGAAATTTTAATCATTTCAAAATCATATGGTCTTTACTAATTATGCTCAGATTCATCCATAAAATATTTTCTGTTTACCTGACTATATTGTTGAAGAAACATGAGAATGGAGGGAAAAACTGGTCCTTGATGTGCAAGGCAATCAAACGAACATGTAGATTCTGATGTTTGAATTACAAATGTAATTCACATCTACCTAGAGGTCCAATATTTTGAGCATTGCACAAAACTGTCTATAGGAATAGCCTAATGCACTCACAACTTTAGCTCATTTTATAATAGGTGCTTCATGCTTATTTTAGGTTTTTCATAGAGGCTGAAATTCTGGGAAAGAAACAATATAATTAATATATTTTTTATGTATAAAATAAGAAATCTATAATTTTATATAGGTCAAAAGAACAATTTCACATTGCTAACAATGCATTCTGACAAATACAATTCTGTGATGTGATAGAATTTATAAAAATAAGAGGAAGATCACCTCTTTTCAGGAATATAATTTCATTCTGAGAAGAAATGCATGTAAAACTTTCAGTACAGGTAAAGTTTTTGCTTATGCCTAAAAACATTCAATTATTAATGCATGCAGCTTTGTATCCCTCCTCGTTCTAATTTTGTTAGGCACAATGGGCCATCTGAGGTTGTAATTCATTGTACTGGTTGATAACGTCAGAAGCCCCTCCCCCAAAATAAAACAAGGATGTGGGGTTCACATCCTTAGCAGTATGAACCTTAGGGTTCAGAGCAAATTCCATTCCATTGCATTAAGTGTTGTTTTAGATGAGAATGAGTCACTGATATACCGTCTGTATTGCCTGTTATTTCTGTTCTCCTTCAGTGTTCAGTCCACATTTTATCAGATGGGCTGGAGGTTCAAACCAGTAATTAAAAGTCGAGGCCTCTTATAACGCTGACAAATACAGTGGATCTGCTCCATGTATCAGTCACTCACAGAAAAGGAAAAGCAAATAGATTTTTAAAAGATAAATAAGTTTAATTCATAAAAATTCCCATAAGGGGCAACGGGTCATCCAGAGTACTTCTTCTATCTTCAAAGAAGCAAACAAGGGAAGAAGAGGAGAAGTTACGAGTCATGTTTTTCATGCTGTCATTTGGAAAGTGCGTCAGACTCTCAGAAGTGCTGTGATTTTCACCTCTGGCAGCCCAAAGCATTTAGTAAAGCATCCAGGATGAAGTCCAGGCCAATCTGTGAGCTCCTGCACCGTCCTTGCAAGCCCTGTAGGGTACCTCAAAGTCCCCAGTCTCTACTGGCATCCTCAACAATGTGGCTCTGACCTAACAGAGCATTGCCTCACAGTAGCAGAGCCACCTTCACCTGATTCTCTATTAGCATAGGAAAGAAGACCCAAAAACAAATGGCAAAACCCATTAAGATCATGCACAGAACAAGTGATTTAATGCAGACTGCTCCCCAACTTCCCTAACTTACAAAGGGATGATGTGAACTACAGATTCTAGTCAGCTATTGAGCAAAGATAATCTTCACACAGGCACATCGATGCTCTGTACAATGGGTATCTTGTGAACATGCAGCAAAGAGTGGTTGAATAAGCTTCATCTTTAATGTAAGTTAGCATGGCCAAGAATAGTCATTTAGCTTTTCATGTTCAAAAACATAAGCTCCTTCAAAGGCTGCTGCTATCCTTTAACTATATCCACCTCAGAAAGAAAGTACAGGAAGCACATAAGGATGGAAGTTATAACTATCATCATATTAATTTCTTTCCTGTTCCCCCAAAATAGAAATGGAGTTTGCAATGATTTCTGCATAAATATTCAGCCAAATTCACTTAGTAGGCAAGTAAACTTAGTAAGTTGCTTCTTAGATATTTCCAAGGGCTGAATTAATATTTGTTTTAATGGGGGATTGGAGATACTCTAATATCTAAAACTTTTTCATGAGGTTTTGTTAACTAATTTTAGTGCCTTTCATTGCAGGACTATTCCATTTTTTAATCCTCTCTCAAAAGGTGAAGATTTAAAAAATAGTTATTAGCCATCTTAACAACCACCACATTCAGAGGGGTACACTCAATAATTTTCCTCTTCGAGTAATAAACTCTCTACTTCAGTTGCCTTTCAAGTAATGGTCAGTAAATTTAATGGTATAAATATTCTCCAAAAGTACATGAAAATAATAATCATTTCTGAATGAAATCTGAGGCCCCAATTGCTAAGCTATGTTTGCACTATAAAAATAAATTATCCTTAATATTATATATTAATATTCCATGTAATTTATAATATATTAGCAGTTAATTAGAATGTGAGCCTCATGGGGCAGGGCCTGTGTGTTGTGCTATTCCTCCAACTTCAGTGACTGAAACAGTGCCTGGCACATAATGTATATTTTGGTATTTATTGAATAAATAAATGATGAAATTATTGAATTTGGCGCAACTTTCTGCAAAAGCCTAAATACATGGAATGGAACAAAACATTTTATTACCCATTTCCATAGAGTTTAGTAAATGGAAATCAAGTTTAGAAAACAAGTTTAAATACATGATCCTCCTTAAGGTGTGTAGAATTCATAGGCACACAAAGTCAGTAATTTTCTTTTTTTGTTTATATGTTAATGTTCTTTCTCTGAGCTTATGGCACAAGGGTAGTGTCAAAGGAAAGCTCAGAGACAAAACTACTAAGAAAAATAGCATATTTACTTTGCAAATACGAAATGTCGATGAAAGAGTCTTCTGAAAAACCGGCTCCTTGAACACAGTTTGAAGCAGATGTGCAAAGGGAAGCACACACCCAAATACAAGGTCACCCAGGTGGAAGAAAAACAGTTGTTTTTTTCAAATGATTATTTTATTTTGGAGGGTCTTTACATATCTGCAAGTGTCAGTACTGCAATGTCGGGATTAACTTCGCTGCAAAGTTGGCCTCTTCAGGGGAAGGACTAAGGTCTTCACTGATTCAGAGAATAAGTGCTCAGAAAAGCTCTATTTTGTTTGCCTTAGTTTATGCCCTGATGCAAAGGTCTTTGCTTGTTTTTAGGCCCTGTTTTTATTTCTGACTGAGCTGTGACATGCTCATTCATAACGCAGGTGGGGCAAGAAGTCAATCTTGCTTTTTCACTGGAGTTGCATGACCAGAAAGTAAATTGTTCTAAATATATTTATTGCAGGCCTCCTGCAAGTCTATTTAGTTTATCTGCATGTGATGCTCTGGATGTTTAAGCTCAGTCTGCCTCAGCCAGGCTGCTTTGGACCAAGGAAAATAAACTGGACCTGCTGGAGTTTTGTTCCCTAGTGGTCACTTAGGACTTATCCCAGTATGCTGGGAACTTTGAGTCCACCCTGCCTGTCCCTTGTGTTATTCTATTCTTCTATTCTATTCTATTCTATTCTATTCCTATTGTATTATTTCTATTACAGAATGAATAGAAATGAATAACTGTTACAATAAGTATGCATTAATATATCAACTTTTAGTTACAATTACTATTGTGAAGATCAACTTGAAATTATACTTCATTATTGGGTCCATTCAGAAAAGGATGTAAGAAGTGCCTACCCTAGTGCGAGGTGCATATCACCTGCTCGACAAATTTTTTCAAATGAACAAAATTTTATGGAATGGTTATGATAGAAACTTCTAGAAGATAGGGTTATTTCAAGGCATTTAACAGGAGTATTTATTCAGGGACATTAGTCTATAAAAAGAGCTTTCATCATTCAAGATACTGCCTGACAGGATGTCCTGGAGTAACAAAACCCTACCAGTTGGACACAGGGAATTTTCATTGAGGTTGTAATGGCCAGCCTTCAGAAAGAACTAGCTAACCAAACAGAGAAAGAAGCATGCATCATGGAGCACCTTAAAGCCCAGAGGGAACTGTGTGACACCCCTGATTTTGTCTGCGTAGAGACATCTGAAAATAGAACTTTCATGGAAAGTTTCATGTAAAATACAACTAGTGTTGCCTTCTTTGTTTTGTTACTATTTGTAACAATTATTTAAGCAGCAGACAGTGAGTGAGTGTAAGCAGATGTGCATCAGAAAAGCTTGGGATGATTAAGTTTGTTTTAAAAAACCAAATACCATAATACCACATCACCCTGTGAGTTTATCATTAACTTTGTTTCTGAGCTTTCACATTACAAAAGCTATCAATTGTTCGGACAAAGTTGACTAAAAGCAAACAAGAACACTAAGGGAAACTATCTTAATGTATCTGGAAGGAAAAATTCTGTTTGCATGGAGTAAACCAGTGGCCAATCCTTTCAGATAGGCCAGAGAACCCATGTGTGGGGAAAATGGAGATTTATGATCAGGATCCCCTTTCGGGCTTAATAGCACCCATTGTAGAAGAGCCTGTTTGCACATCTATAGGATGTTTACTGGGGACAGAGAGGCTGGTCAGTCACGGGAGTACCAGCTCAAGGGAGGGGCGGAGAGGAAACACCCATTTTCTCCTCTCCCTGTGTTCCTGGTACAGAACTGGTCAGGCACTGGCCAGTCACCACTGCCCACAGAGCTCCTGCTGAGGCCAGGGGTGGGGAAGTAGTGGGCTCCCGGGAGAGTGGGGAAAGAGGCGTGGAGCCCCGGCGCTCCCAGAATATTAAGTCTGAGTGTGGGAGCAGGGGGCTCGGAGAGCACAGACGGGAAGCCTGGCAGGGGAACTAGGAGAGAATGGAGGCCGGTGGACGGAAGCCAGCACACGGCTGGGGAAAGCAGGTGGGGGGGGCGGGGTGGCAAGGAGAGGCTGAGACCGAATGCCATGAGAATAAACCCACTCTTAGGCTCCCAATTTCCAGCCCTTGCCTTAATCTGGTCTTGTTGAATTCATAGAGACCTTGCCCCTGGTGGGCAGCCCTCTCCTTCTGGAACAACACCCATGTCATAAAGGTCACAAGTCTCATTGTCATACCATGAATGATAGTGGAAATTCATGGCAGAAGTTTTTGGTTGTGTCAGTGACTGGGGGTACCGTTGTCATTTTACTGAGTAAAGGCTAGAGAGGCTACATATCCGGCAAAAAATAACTGTGAGCCCCGAGTCAAGTTTCTCATGTTTTGCCAAGATTTTTAAGGTGTTAAGGCCACCTAGAACCTAAATATGTAAACTCAAGCTATTATTTGTATAGTTTTAACATCGTAGGGACTTCCCAGAAACTGAGCCATTATATAAAATGGTGGAAATATGCCCTGTACTTATTCGCGCTGAGAAAAGTTATTTATCATTTAGCAACATATTCCATCCCTAGGGCAATACTTGGCCTTGATGCTACAACCCACCTGAAGGAGTTGGCCACTGGTCACTGTTATTTTCATACAAAAGAGCAGACACAGGATCACGAAACACTGATACAGTCTTACAGAAATGTAACAAGTAATGCAGAGAGAGCACAGCTGCAGTGACGTGTTACCATATACTTCTTAATCTACATTTCATTGTTGACATAGCAGAGGAAGAACATGCTTCCTGAACACAGAATATTGTAGTTCTGGTGCTCTGACGGTTTTGCCAAAAAGACCCTGGCTCTTTAGTGTTTTTCTTTTTCTTTCTTTCTTTTTTTTTTTTTTTTTGCTGCTGAGACCCCTCCAGGACTTCTCTTTTCTGTCTGCTATTCTAGAGCAGATTGAGACTTACGTTTCTGCCTTCATTGCCTGTCAACTTTCCTCCTAGAGCAACATATATAAGCTGCTATCTGCTTCTAATCCATATGCAGGAAATACTTGAAGATGAAGACTACATTAACAGCCAACTGAGTCTTCAGTAGAACCTTTTTCAGTGTATGTTGCCTAAGTTTGTATGTGCTCACAAGAAAAACTATGCCAGTCAAAATATTAACCACTGTCACACTGAATGCAGTTAAGTTTCAGAATTTTAAGAAACATCTTTCTAGTCTGTCATTTTACTGTCTGTGTCATGAAAAATAACAATACACGTAAATTACTGAGCATAGGACCTAGTGCAAAGCAATAAATTTCTCAATTATTGTTCTTTTTTTAATCAGCTATGCTTTGTTGTTCTTCTAGATATTCAAGATAAAAGCACCTTGCAATTTGATGCCAGGAAATAATCATCTTTTAGTTCTTGAAAGTCTCCTACCAAAATGAAAGTTGTTTTAGAAGGAAAGCATAAAAAGACAGTGGTAATATTGGTGGGTTTTACTCATGAATGGTTGTAATAATAAAGTGCAGATCAAAACAACATAGACGTTTTAGGCAGTATTAGCTTCTTTAATTCTTAAGAGAATCTCTTTAATTCTCTATTCTGTAATTAAAAAGACAAAGTAAGTTTCCAAAGCAGCCATGTTTGTTTCTAAATTATCTTAAGTGTATGGACTAAGTATTAATTAAAGAGGTGTAAGAAACAATCTAGAGGAAACACAGTCTATAATGCGATGGGGTTTTTTAGAATGAAGCTTGGGTTCTGGTTTTGATTTTTGTCTTATTACAGTGTGATTCAGAGACTTGACCAAAAAATATGTTTTCTTTCTGCTTCTTGGGGACAAATGGCTCTGAATAACAAAGTGTGTGTCAACATTAACAATGGGATAAGTTAAAGTTCTCAGGTATAGTAATGCAACATGAGACAGTATATAACTATGACTACTTGTTAGCCAAATCAGGGTGCACAATGTAGACTATTCTCTATTGAAAAATCTTTGGTGAGACCTTCAGATGACCTTTAAACTTAGTCTATATCTGATTTATTGTGAGATTTCTGAGAAATAACTAAGTGATTTCAAGATGTTCCAAATCAAAACTCTTTCTGGTTAAGAGTGTGAATTACATCAGGAATTGTCCATGGCCAGATGTGGCCCAGTATCATGCCAGGGGCTTTGGTAGACCCAGAATTTTGGGGTTTACCTGTTCAAGGAGGCTGACATCTCTCAAGTATAAAATGATCATGCATGTCTTGACCATAAGCTATTGCTCAATGCAAAACTAAGAGATTTTTGAAGGAGAGAGTCGGAAAGCACAATGAAAAAATAAGCACATTTTCCACATCCTGCTGAGAATCTCACAAATGGATTCAGGATTTCCAGGTCTCTGTAGGTCCCAAAAGTCCATAATTGAGTTTTTTGAATTCTTGGAATTTTGGAATACTTTAAAGTTTCATATGTTGCAAAATGGTATTGTTAATATGCTTTCATAAGAGGGCTGGTTAATGATGACTGATATATACATGAAAAATTCTATTTTTCATATGGGTACATTCCCCAAAAGGGAAAAATATTTCAAAAGAAATGTACTCATCAATTCGAGCATGTAAACTACATTTAGAAAAGAAATTTCCCTTGTAAGCAAAGGCAAAAGCATAATTGGAATTATTTCTTCATAATATTTTAAAATTATTTTTGACCAATAACATTTAAGTGCTGTACTGTATTTTTCCCTCACTTGTAGCAAGATTAAATTCAAGTTGCAATCCATTTATTTTCAAATCCATTTCCCATGTGTAAGAGTTAAGAGCAGTTACCACAAGTAGTTTTAACAACAGGATGTCCTTAAAATATGAATTATATACATTTGTCAAGGGATAAACATTAATTTTTTGATTGGCCCCCACTCACTATATTTCTTATAAGATTACTCTGTTATGTGGATGATATGTACCAAATTTTCTGTAGTTTTTATCATTTAGAAATATATAATGTAAAGATACTGAGTGGTTTTTATGGCCAACATATAGGTTAACAGTTCATTTAATAAAGACAATAACTTTAAATCCTGATATACTTCAAAGGTCATATATAAATCACATTTCTATTTGTAATATCATTAAAAAATTTTATTTTGAAAAATGGATTTTTCCTCAAATTAATAAGATTCTTCTGTCAAGAAAACTGCCAATTTTCTGAGTCCAATTTGGTATTTTTTTTTCAAATGCATTACATTTTTTTGAACAAGTCAATTTTGAATTAAATAGAAAACTGATAGAATAGAATGAATCACAGTTTCTCTCCTTCTACATATCAAACTTTTGTCCTTTTTGAAGATTTCTTCTACCATTAAATATATGTCTTATGTGGAATCTTTTATAGCATCAGGGTAGGAGAAGGTTTTTGTAAAACTTTTTACCAGATTAATGACATTCATTAAAAAGATAGATAGAAAACGAGCCTGGTCATTTCTAGTTTAAGATTCTTGTTTTCAGTTTAGCATAATGTGAGCAGAAAAAAGGCATAATAAATTAGTGTTAGAAATACATTTGGCAAGAATTGTTATTGTGAGTGTTAGTAGATCATGCTTATTCTCTAACAGTTAACAAAAATCTCATGCAGTATTTTGTTGATTATGCCAAAGCAAGTGTTTTGAGAAATCACTGGCTTTTTCATGTCTCTAATGCTTGCCCTATTTGGAGGAAGGGAAAAACAAGAAAGGAAACGTTTTTAGAAAAGCCACTTTGGTAATATCTGAAACAACAGCATTCTTATTTCCCTGGAATTTTATTTCATTCTTGCACGCTTACCATCTCACTGCATGAACAGAGAAAATATCATGTGAAAACGGCTTCAGGCTAGCTACTTCCAAAAGGATTCAACCTTCCAAGTGCTATCAATATCATCCATGCACCCACACAGTTAGCACTTTTGAATACATTTACTGAAAACCATTAATAAAGCAACAATCTTAGTCTGGTTCTTAACCATGTGTCACAGTGAAATAAGTTCATGTAAATCTGTGAACTGCACGACAATGATCAAATTAACAGTCATTTCAAGAAAAAATGCCCCTCAGGCTGAAAAATAATTAGTAGTCTCTCACTATCTTTTCCTCCTAATAAAAATCAAGATATTATTGTTGGCTGTGCTAATAAAACACCTCCCGTGACCCTGATGCAGCTTGGTGTAAAATGTAAAAAGACTGTTCTGTTGTGCAGTCTCACACATGTTTTATTAAACATTTCCATTTGGCTCTTTAGCTGGGAACACAAGGGCCCGCAGAAGCTGAAGAACTTTTGTCATAGGGTAATGCAACTCTCACTTGTTTATTGCTGCAGTTTCATAAAAAACACCCACTTTGACATTCATGATTTTTGAAATTTAACTTTTAACTACAGACACTGCATATCCAAGGCTTTGGATGGGAGCAGGAACAGGAGTGAGAGCAAACAAGGGAAATCCGTTGAGGGCATAAAGCCGTCCAAGGTTGACACATAATGTTGCCGTAAGCATCAAGTCTGGGATTTTGAATTTTAGAAAAACATTTGATGGAGGAAAGTCATAATGGCCACAGGTTGTTCAGCATATTTCCTTTTTTGGTTATTTATTTCCACTGCACAATTACTCCTTGACTACTTCGTACAAAACAGTCTAGTGGGTTTAAGAGGGAAGAAAGGAGGAAATACATAGTCTCTGTCCTTAAGTAGCTTCTCAGAGATGGGAGAGCTGAAGTGGATGATGGACTAATGTTGGTTTTTTGATGTTTCCAATATGCAAGATGAGAATGAAATGTCAGTTTTCTTTTAAAAAACAAAACAAGACACAGACATCTGATGAAGTCAGAAAACTGCTGAATCAGAACATGGAACCGCACCTGTATAATTGACTGATGTCACGATTCAGGAGAAACCCGGTTTCAGGAATCAACATCATTCAACAAAGACTCTTGAACACAGCAAGATGAGCAAAGCATTGTTTTCTCCCTTGAGTACCTGGGAACCCAGTAAGGGGAAAATTTCAAGACAGTAACTAAACCAGGTCTGGATATGACAAAGTCGTCTAGTGACCATTTACTCTGTGGCAGAATATTTTGATTATACTTTTGTTAATTCTTAGAATTAGATCTTTGAAGTAGTGAGAAATATATACATTTCTTAGGGAAAAAGTGGGTATTTCAGGCACACATATCACTTTAATTTCTAGGTTTCAATCATTATTAGAAAACATGTATTAGTTAAGAGCAGACAAGCAATTGGAAACAGAAAAGAAATGTCAAGCTTACAGGAAAATACTACAAGAGCATATGAGAAAATACAAATTTTGCAAAAAAGCCAAGGAAAGTTTTGTTTTGCTTGATTTTTATATAAAGGGCATCTCAGCATTTCTCTAAATTCATTTTTCTCAAAGTGTGTTCCATGGAATACTACATTAAAAAATGTTTTGTAGGTCCAGTAAATTTGGAAATATGTGGTTAAGCCAAGTTAAATATCTTTAAGACTTTAATATGATCACATGCACTGTGAATCTCTAAGACAGAATGTTCCTCTCACAGATCATCTCAAAGGATTTAGTTCCATGCTTGGGCATAGCTGCAAGTGATGGTGGATGAGAACAGGTGCAAACGTTCAGATCCCATTCCTGCCAGGTGGGGTCTAAAAGTCAGGACTTTCAACACGCTTCCCTACCGTTTTCCGTGTAAGTGCCTGGCATCAGACTTTGGACAGATTTGAGTCTCTGATATGAAAGCTAAGATTTACATTTAGATGGTACAGGTGAATCAAGTTCACAAATGCTAGTTTCAATATAGTAGAAGACATTAAAATATTATTTCAGAAAGCCTCTCAATGGGCAGAAGAAAGTGAATGCTTTTCAAAAATACGCTCTGTTGAAAGGGGGATTATTTTTCATTACATGGGCTTTGCTCTCCTTTGTATCATAACAATATTAACACTTTGGAGAGAACAAGAAAGGAATTCCTGGATGTCAGTTAGTGTTCACGAGATCTGGCTGGAAATACTCAGCATCAATTATATCTACACTGCTCACTACTTCTTTCAGCACAGGATGGGGTTCCCCAGACTTTTTTTTTTTAACAAAGCAAATAACCTTCTATTTCTCTGCCTGTCCTTCAGGCTCTAAGTAGCCAAGCTCTCCTTAAAGAGAAATGAGGGGAGGTGTGTCATTCCTTTAGATATTACAAGCTGCTGGGTGTCCAAATACTAAACAATCCACCTTATGTCAGTCACTTTCACTTTAGAAGATACCCAGGCTGTTTTGATAAACTATTTCCAACCTTTGAGTTTTGCAACTTAAGGTCCAGCAGGGAGCAAGCCCACAGAGGTGATAAAGAAAAGCAGATGGAACTGTAAAAGAAGGCCAAAGGCAATAGGGAAAAGGAAAAATGTGTATTTTATGAAAAAGTCAAGTCCATCAATTAAAACTGTTTTCACCTACTTCTCTCCCAAACGGAGTGATTTGTGTGATCAGTGTTTTCCACAGCATATGAGATGGTACCGACATTGATCTTTCTAAAAGATCCAAAGTAATGCCACTATTACTAGGATAATTTTATAAAGGAATTATAAGGAAAGATAGGTGTCATTGTCCTAATAGTGGGTCAGTGTTTTCCATTCTACTTTCTCACATTCTGTATTTACAAGCACTGGCAAAGCACCTTTGTTCAGGAAATTCTTGTACTTAGGAATCAGTATAATTTACAGTTAAAGATATACCATCACAGCTCAAAATATGATATTTCATCTCAGTTCTTAAAATAGTTTATAGTGGCTTACTAAATATGCACATTTTTAACCCCCGTTTCTTTATTTGTAAAAATGATTTTTCGTAATGCACAATTCTAAATTAATATACACAGGAGAACTAAACTTTTTGCTAGCAAAAGCTCTCTAGTGTGTACAACAAACAAAAATCCTGGTTCCTGGCAGCTAAGTGATGGATGGATGGATGGGTGGATGAAAATAGCTGATACATACATATATGATTCCTCCCTTGATTATTTAAGTTTTAACTATGAATAGTATCTTGATTTGCTGCTGTGATGTGAAAAGTTTAAGTTATACTCATATGTAGCTTTGTTGTTTCATTAGTATGTCTATATAACAAATTGTCCCCAGTCTTAGTGGCTTATATCGACACTTCATTATCATCTCTCCCATTTCTGTGGACCAAATGGACACAGGCAATTTTCACTTGGGGTTTCTCGTGGGATTGAAGACAAACGGTAGCTTGTTCTGGTGTCATCTGAAGGCTTGACTGGGCTGGACATCAAAAATGGTGGTCAGTTCATGGTAGAGGTCACGTGAGGGCTCAGCTAGAGCTGTTGACAGAGCATCTGCATGTGGCCTCCCCAGGCAGCTATCTCATTTAGCATCTTACAGGTTCTTAGAGGAAGTATCACAAGTAAAAATACATCAAAAATATATACACAGGGAGGGATATACAGGGAGGGAAAGAATTGGTGGTATTTAGTCTTGACAGTTAGAGATTTTTAGTGGTTCGTCTCCTTATCTCTTCAAAGCTATAAACCTACCTCAAAGATACAGTGATGTATTTCCATGAAAGCACTTCTCCCTTCTGATATAAAAAGGCCCAATACCATATCAACTTTTTCCAGGTTTATGTGCTCTTGAGGCAGAGGGACAGTAGCAACTCATGAATGGGACTTACCTAATTTCAACCAACTATACACATTTCCAATAATCTTATGATGGCCATAGACAAGGCAAATATGGCAAATATTTAATAAACAATGAAGCACTAAGAAAACATAGTTACCCTTGTTTTCCCTAGAGCAGACTGATAAATAAAGTGGATGAGGAATAATATTTCTTATTTCTTATTTCATTTATATCTTCATGAAGCAGATATTAATAATCCTATTCTGCAGACAAGGTCCAAAGGTTAAATCACTTTTTTTCCCCCTTAAATTCCACAATTAATGAATATTTAAACTGAGATTTCAGCCTGGGGATTGTGATGTTTTTTTCCCACTACACATGCTGCTTCACTGAAAAGTTAATAAACACTGTGAAAACTTGTAGAGAAATTGGTGGTGGAAGAATGGAGTGAGGATAAGATGCAGTGGAAATACGTGGGATCTTTATACTGAGAAACTTTTGTTTTACTCTTCGTTGTTCCAACATATATTTTCTACAACCCTATGTAGGCAGAGTGACAGCCTTAGAGCAACCACGGTCTGGGAAAAGTTAAAAACAAAACAAAACTGTAGATGTGGGGTGTAGAGGAAAAGAGACTAATTCCGTGAAGGTCATGGAACTGGCAGCTAGGATGAGGCGCACCGCGGCTGTTGGTGGTGTGTGGGAAATACATTGACAAGAGTTGAACAATGAGATACAACAGGGAGATGGGAGAGGTGACCTTCCCTCCCTCGATGCTCCCACACTTGCTGATGAATAGCCTTTTGGGTTTGTATAGAGCTTGCAGAAGACTGTGAAAGAAAAGATGAGAACATCCATGCTGCCCACTGCATGGCATTTTGATTTTTTTCTTTCCACTGTTTGAAAACAAAACAGCATGCCCCTAGCAAAATGAAATTATTGAAAGTTTGAGACACAGCAAAGAAAGATAATGAAACAAACATACTACTTCCTAATTCTATAGTATTACGTTTCTATTCCAGAATTATGTTTGTAGTTCAATTTTAAAAATAGTCTGAGCAGAAGCTATTTTATTTGATTGATTTCATTTCTCTAAAGAATATATAATTGTGTTAAAAATGGAGTGAATTTTTTTCTTAAGGAAAAAAGAAACACTCTGACAAATAACATTACAAGAAAGAAAGGAATAAAATGAAATTGTTAAACATCACCTACTATGGTATTATTCCTGAGACCTGATTTATATATGTTACTAGTCAAAGACTAATTTAGGCAAACTATTGTTCTTAAAGCTTAAAATCCCAGAAGAGCCCATTTTTCCAAAAAATCAGACCAAATAAACTTTCCAGTTACTATTTTCTGAATAAATTGATTCACATCTTTTAGGGGTTAAAATTATTTTTGATAACGTTGATGTGCATTTCAATCCACGAGAGAAAACTGCGTATGTTAAAAGGACACCAAATTTAACATCATTCTCTGTCTGCTTCTAGTTCATATCTATGCATTCATCTACATCCATCGTAGCTTAGTAAGAATAATAATTTCAATTTTATGATCCATGTTTTTGCCGCGAAATCCACAAACGTAATTAAGCCAAATTGAAACAATTATAGAAATACACTATTCAATAACAGAGTTGCCAAAAAAGTTTTACTGTACCCTAAGGAGGCAAAAAAAAAATGCCTAAACAGCAGTAATATCATTCCACATGTTACATTTCTTCTTGCAAGCCAGCCAAGCTCAAATTAATGGTACTGACTAAACTTTCCTTCTTAGAGAAAATTAAAGATACGCTGTTGTCAACACTTGAGCACAACCTTGCCGACACTTAAACGCAGAGAAGGGAGGGTGTGACATCCTGCCCCGGCTGCCTTGCGCTAATTAATCACTTTGGTATTTAGGACCATTCAAGCAGACAAATTAATGGGGAATAATTAGTGTATCTTTGTTCCAGCTCAGCTTTGCACACCAGACACTCTCGGGGAGAGAGGGGAGTTTGCAGAGCGAGAGCCATTAGCACGTGCATAGTTTCACTTCACTTTCCCGCAAGTTCTTCGGCGATTAAGAGAAAAGGCCAAATTAGCAGACGTGTGACTGGGGTTAGGACACCCTTCTGGAAAGAAAGCTCTCTGTTTGGGTATCAGCTTTCAGAAGCGAGTTGTTAATCCACCCTGAATCTCACGGAATACAATTAAACCTCAGAAAAAAATAATTTCAGAAATCGCAAACAAGTCTTTAAAAAGTAGAGTGAATTATTTATTTTTGTTTATATCATTTATACTTATATATCGCAGAGATAAATACAACCCTCTGAAATTTCTAATTTTTCCTTAGTATTGTTGGCTTTTGTGCACTTTTACTTAAAATGGATTTTTGTCAACAAACAGTATTTATATGTTTTATAATTAAGTAGTGTAGAACATTTAACCTCTCTGCAGATACTCCCCTAAAGCCATGAAACTTAATTTGTTTCTCCTAATAGGAATCATAGAATAGCAAATTCAGACAAAATCTTCATATGAAATCAGTCTGACCAGCACAGTTTTGATTAAACTCTGACCCATTTTACATTGTTTACTGGTTGCAATGTGTGCAGGGACTGAGTTAAGGCATAATTTCTTACTAAAGTATATTTAAAAACTAAAAATTAATTTTCAGTTACTAGATTGAGAAAGTTTCATGATTTGGTCTCACTAGTAAAAATAAAACAGAGAAAACAAGCTGATTCCTAAGAGTTCAAAGTCTCTTGAATTAAAATGATCAGATTTACTTTAAAACAGAGATTCCTTCCCTCACCAGAAAAATACATGAGTATTTCATATATAATACGTTGGTGCCATATTTTATTCAGAGGATAAATTATTTCTGAGCTCTTTATTGAGTAACAGTTTGCTACATCAAGAACTTATCCAAACACACTGCAAATAATTGTGTGAATATATGAATATACATGCACATAATCACACTTATTTTAATAACCATATGCGTGAGTGATCTTTACTTGTTTCATTTTTTCTGTTGTTTATGGAAGGGAGGAGTTTGATTACCTTAAGTATGTTTTCTGGGTTCAATAATTGTTTTCTGTGTTACACTATCCAACTCTCCAGCCTTGTCCCTTACCAATCAAGGCAACAGTGATCGCTGTAGCAACACAGGGAACCTCCCTACAAATTCCATACTCCACTGCAGGGAGGTTTGGACCCCTGGTCACCTCACTCTCAGAGAGCAAGGGCGTCATGGGGAAGGAAAGACCCAAGAGGGTTAGGAGCTGATGTAAGGGGAGACCTCGCAATGAGAAAACAGAGTGCACCCCGGGTCACGTTATCAATCCTTTCGTAAAGAGATTCCACCACCCAAAATTCAAAGATGAAATGCATGCGGGGCAGCTGTGAGTGGGATTAGTCCTGTGCGTACACATCACATACTAGTGTTAAAGAGGAATTTCCCCACCTGGGATATGCCAGAATTTGGGATATTATTTTGGCTACACCTATTTTCTAGGTTTCATAAACACATAATATTGCTAGGCATAAAGCTCTTGAATTTGTCCTGGTGGGGAGGGAGAGACAAAAAGAAAAAGAAAAAAAATCACGAAATCACGCATTCTTGGGATTTCTTAGAGGCGAGAAATGACTCTCCAGTCCCCTCTGAGATACTAAATTACTGCCTACGAGAAGCCCAGATGCCATTAGAAATGCTTCCACCCTGGGAGTGGGCCCTCCTAGATCTTTGAAGGTGCCTAATCCTCATTAAAGGCAAACCCTGGGTGTGGGAGGGGCTGCGCGGGCATCAAGGCACCTGGCCATGACTAAAAGCGCTGGCCCCGTGTGCGGCTGCCACTGAGCAGCAGAATGTAATTTAGTCTCACCAGCGGGAGCAGGGGTCAATGATTTTATATTAATGGGGATCACGACAGTTCTAAGCTGTGGCGTGCTTTGAAATAAGTGTTGTACAAGGCAGCAAAGAGAGCCCGGCTGAGGAAATGAGCTGTGTCACTGTCTCCTCATGCCTTGCAGCAAACACCGGAATGTTTTCAGTTGCTATAGACTCTGCGCCATCAAGATATTTTATAAACAGAGCTACCAATTTCATTTTGAAAGACTCAAACTCCTAAAGTAATGTTGCTAAAGACGCCACTGAAAATGAGAAAATTCTTTTCTGATCCAAATAGAGTCCACATGTGCGGCCAATGAATGGGCAATGGATGGGAAGCTCAGAGAAAAAATTAATTTAGGCTAATAAATCTAGGAGCATTATGGGTATTTGTCATGATACTCTGGAAAGATGATACATCTTTACGTACCTTGACATGTTATTTAGTCAAAGCCAAAAAGATATAGAGAGAGTTAGGGGCAATGATTTTGAATCAGTGGTCAGTATTCTGTCTTTGTCTGCATTTGAAGGCACTAACTACTATTACAACTTATCTCTAAAATATAAAATTATTTTAAAATTTATGCTCAGGAATACCAAATTAGACTTTGTGTTAACTTTTCAGCAGACCAATATTAATTTTTTTCCAATTAGTAGTTGGGCATGAGGGCAAGAAATTCTTTTTGTCAGCATCTCTGAGTAAGGAAAAGAAGCAAATCAGTCTTTCCAGGACTCACAGATAGTCTGATGAGAAGGGACGCACTGTATGTGGAAAACAATGGAGGTGTAACAAGGAAGGAGGTTTAGATTTTCAAAATATTCAAGATTTCTTTTCAAGTAAACAAGTCAGTGGTACCTGAGCCAGTAAACATATAAATTAAACATATAAGCTGTTTCCAAATATGATGGATCAGGGGGAAACTTTTCACTAAGTGAATAAAAGCTATCCTAGAGTTACAAAAAATTCAGCTGTGAAAAGGTGGATGCTGATCAGAACAATAAAATCTATTCTTATTAATTGCCACATGGTAAAATAATTAATTAATTTTCAGCATCTCTCTAGCACACAGGAAGAGTCCTTGCTGGTCCTTGGGATAAAAGATCCATTACTAGATAAGAAAATAGTGTCATTGAATGTTAAATTATACATCATCTGAAAAATACTTTTTCTATAAAACAAAATCCAAGCTTGACTAATCTATTAGAGATGTGCTTTTCAAAGATGATCTGTGAAAGAGTAGTGCCATGACAGATGTTCTTTGCAAAAGCTTACACACGTTCAGACATGTAGATGGATTCTGCAGTCAGATATGTTTAAGAAACACTGCATTCTTTACATTTTTTATATTCTTCAAGAACATTAGCATATTAAAGGCTCTGAGAAGTCCTGAAATAAAGACTCTGTTTAGTTTCTTGCTGATCTATCCAACTAATCTTATTACTACATTTTTTTTTTCCCTGAATGTATTAACATGTCTTTCTCTGAAATTCACTTTGGGAAATGCTATATTAGAGTTCACTGAATATTCATTTTCATGAAGTGGAAGTAGGAGATATAAGAGCCACAAGCTTATTCCGTTGCACACAGGAACTGGTTGACAGAAGGTTTGGGTTGTTAATTATAATTTTATTAAAACTTAAACTTTCTGAAAGCGTTCAATAATCTTCATGGTACTTACAAATTATACACCAAAAAATTGGAGAGACACTCTATTATTCCCAGGAATAAAAAGTCGGAGACTAGTAGGTATATTTTTGTCTATAAATGTGAGGAATGGGAATTTCCAAAGGCTGGCTTTTATTGTGAGGACCCGACTAATTCATTGCGCTGAAATAATTTGGAATATGAATGATTTGGGTACTCTAAGGTTATAGATACATATAGTTGTGTTGGGATAAGCCATGCCAGGACTAATGAGGTTAAGAAAACACTCTCAGGCCCAAAATATGAGGACCAACAAAAAACTCAGTAATCAAGATGCGTAATGTTTTAATCAATATTTTTTTAAATTAAATTTTATGCAAATGAATTGATGGAAAGCAAAATATCAACATTTTAAATAAAGATAGGATTGGTTTCACAGAATTTTCCTTTTGTCTAGGTTTCAAACTGGCTCAGGGTAGCACTGGGGATGAGAAACTACAGAGGACTAAGCAGCAGACAGAAAGAAGCACTTATTTAGGATTCCAAGTTAGTTCTGATCCTTTCTGCTAATAGTTATATAACTTTATAAAAACCTGTCAATATAGCATGTCTCTGTTTACTCATCCATGGAGAGAACAGCATTTCTCAAACTGTTCTAAGGATTTGTTCAATGATGTGTTAATAGGTTTTTTTAAGAATGGCAGCATATCAAAGATAATATGATACGATATATAGAAAACAACAAAAAAACTAATAGAGCTAACATTAATTCAGTAAAGCCACAGATATAAAATCAATATTCAGAAATATGTTGTGTTTCTATGTACTAATAACGAACTAAGAAACAATCCTGATTACAATTTCATCGAAAAGGATGAAATACCCAGGAATAAATCTAAAGAAATGAAAGAATACCATATGACATCAATGAAAGAAAGTGAAAACAACACAAATAAATGGAAAAATTCCATGCTAATGTGTAGGAAGAATTAATATTGTTAAAATGGCCATCTTACACAAAGCAATCTATAGATTCAATGTGCTCCCTGTCAAAACACCAAAGGTATTTTTCACAGACCTAGAGCAAATAATCTTAAAATGTGTATGGAACCACCAAAATCTCTGAATAGCCAAAAGAGTCTTGAGAAAGAACAAAGATGGATGCATCATGATTCTTGACTTCAAATTATACTATAAAACTATTGTAATCAAAACAATATGGTACTGGCACAATAAATAGCCACAGATGGATGGAAGAGAATAGAAAGCCCAGAAATGAACCCATGCTTGTGTAATCAATTAGTATATGACAAAGGAGGCAAGAATATACAAATGGGAAGAGACACTGTCTTCAATAAGTGGTGTTGGGAAAACCAGACAGCTACAAGCAAAACAATGAAACAGGATCAATGTATTACACAATACACAAAACTCTAAATGGATCAAAGACATAAATATAAGACCTGAAGTGATAAAACTCTTAGAAAACATAGGCAGTAAACTCCTGCATACAGGCATTAGTAACTTTTGCTAGCTATCTCTCCCCAGACAAGGGAAATGAGCAAAAATAAACAAGTGATACTATATCAAACTAGAAAACTTCTGCACAACAAAGGAAACCATCAACAAAATGAAAAGGCAATCTACTGAATGGGAGAAGATTTGCAAATGATGTATCAGATAAGAGACTAATATCCAAAAAATATAAAGAACTCATATAAGTCAACATCAAAACAAAACAAAACAAAACAAATTAACCCAATTAAAAAATGGGCGGAAGCTCTGAAAAGACATTTTTCAAAAGAGGACATACAGAAAGTCAACAGGCACATGAAAAGATAGTTAACATCACTAATGAAGGAAATGTAAATCAAAACCACAATGAAATATCACCTTATCAATCAGAATAGCTAGTATTAAAAAGACAAGACATAAAAAGTATCAGGGAGAATGTGGAGAAAAGGGAAACTTCATACCCTTTTGGAAGGAATATAAAATGGTGCAGCCACTCTGGAAAGAAGTATGGAGATTCCTCAAAAAACTAAATTAGAACTATCATACAATCTAGCAATTCTAGTTCTGGGAATTTACCCAAAGGAAACAAAATCACTAATTCAAAAAAGATATATTGCAGTCTTATTTTTATTATAGCATTACTTACAATAGCCACAATATGGAAGCAACTTAAGTGTCCATTGATAGATGAATGGGTAAAAAAGTGATACATATCACCATGGAATATTACTCAGTTCCAAAAGGAATGCAACCTTGCTATTTGTGACAGCATGGATAGACCTAGATGGTATTATGCTCAGTAAAGTAAGTCAGACAGAGAAAGACAAAAATCTTATGATTTCAATTATATGTGGTGCTAAAAAGCAAAGCAAATGAACAGAAAAATTAAAATATAATGGGCTCTTTTTAGTTTACTGAGGAAACATACCATATGACACAGTAACTGCACTTCTAGGAATTTACCCGAAGAAAAGAAAATCTCTGGTTCAAAAAGATATACCCACCTCTGTGTTTATTGTTGCATTACTTACCATAGCTAAGGAAAGGTAGCATCCAAAGTGTCCATCAGCAGATGAATGGATAAAGAAGATGGGGTACATATACACAATGGAATATTATTCAGCCATAAAAAAGAAAGAAACCTGCCATTTGTGACAACATGGATGAACCTAGAGGGTATGGTGCTCAGTGAAATAACCAGGTGGAGAAAGACAAATACCATATGATTCCATTTATATGTGGAATCTAAAAACAAAACAAAACAAAAAACAAAATAGCAGTAGAGTCACAGACACTGAGAAGTGACCGGTGGTTATCATAGGTGAGGGTTTGGGGTAAGTGGGTAGGGAAGATGAGGGGGGTAAAGGGGCACAAAAATTCTCAATCATAATATAAATTGGTCACAGGGATGGAAGTGCAGCAGGGAGAATATAGTCAGTGGTTCTGTAACATCTTCCTATGTTGACAGATAGCAACTGCACTAGTTGGGCTGAGGATTTAATAATGTGGGTAACCATTGAACCACTGTGTTGTATACTTGAAACCAATATAATATTCTATAGCAACTATACTTCAATGAAAAAAAAGAAAACAGAATGGACTCATAAACACCGAGAACAGACTTGTGGTTGCCACAGAGCACAGGGGTGAGGAGACAGGTGAAACAGATGCATCAGATAAAGAGTACAAGCCTCCAATCTTAAGATAAATTAATCACAATGATGAAAGTACAGTGTAGAGAATATAGTCACTAACATTGTAAGACCCTTGTATGATGGCAGATGGTCGCTACATATCATGGCGAACATTTAGTAATGTACATAATTCTCTAGCAATTATTTTGTACACCTGAAACCAATATAATATGTATCAACTATAATTCAATTAAAAAAAGGGATAGCACCATAGCCGTCTTCTTTGTTTTAAGTACAACAGATCAAACATATTCCTAAAAGCAAGTCCTCTACCTTGCCAAGATACAATGCAGTTTGGGTGAAATAATCTTAAGTGATGTTTAGAAATTTTCTTAAGAGTCCTCAATAAATTCATAGATAAAATACAAGCATTGGAGTTTACTTCAGATAAAAAAAAAGTCAGATATTTTCTGCTCCACTTACCAACACAGACAATTGATTTCAGTGCAGATGTATTTGTTGGTATTGCCCAAGCTGAAAAATCTTCATTATGTAGGAAAGTTGAGCCTGAAAAGTAAAACAAAGAAAGATGTACAAACCGAATGTCAGCTGTAAAAATGAAGTCTGATTTATGGAAAGAAATTAATGATTTTCATTTTATCAAAAAAGAAGCAAGCTTACAAAGTGATACAGGTAACACTTCCTTATAAATATAAAAAACCCACAATCATTGCCTTCAGTTTTTCCTTCAGTTGTCTACATCTGCATCTGACAGATGTGGACTGAATGTGTCTATGCCATTTACAAAAAAACTCAGAATCTTTTAATTGCTAGGATATACCAACAGTTATTCATAACATTATCATTCCATCACAGTACATCATGATACGCCTTTTTACTACCATTTGCATCTTGATACACTCAACATTTTTTCATTTAAATTGGTGCTTCTCAAGCAATGTAATATGCTGTAGTGGTTTAAAACTCAATTCTTAGTAAATTAATTCCCAGTTGTCTTCATAAATAGAGTATTAGAAAGATGCAGAGTACCTAAGCTATAAAATATTATTAGGAGTATCTAGTGAAATATCTACTTTTTATGATATTTTACAAAATTATTTAATGTCACTTAATGCCTCCTGATGGCATCTTTATAGAGAATTGCTACTTTAAAAGGAATTTAAAAAGACAGTGAAAAGCAGGGATATTTTAATTTCGTGTGGTAGACATCAAGCAGCAAGATGACTTATAGCTCTTTTTCAGGGAATATTTCAAAATGTGCCCAACTTTCATCCCTTAATGATACTCTTGAAATAAAAATCTCAAAATATTGCATAAGAACTTCTCCTTTATTTAAAGAGGAAAACATGATGTGTGCATGTGTGTGTGTCTAAGCAAGATATGAAAGAATGAGACAAAGAGAAGTAGAGAAATAGAAAGCATAAGATAATGAAGACAGAAAAATAAAGAAGTCAAACGACAAACTAAAACATTATGTCCATTCAATATTTGTAGGAAAATTAAAGTCAAAGCATATTTAACCAAAAAAACATGCTTTTTGCCTAATTCATCTGTGTGCTTTCTTTTATTCATATCTCTTGAGAGAAGTTGAAGTTGGGATTTATCACAAATCACTCAAATGCTGGCCTTATCTAACTTTGCATCCTGTGTTGAAATTTCAAAGTCCCACGAGTATCTTTAGACACATCTTTCTAGGGCCCAGAAGCAGCAACATTCCCCGTGTCATTGAAAAAAGAAAAGATTCAGTGGGACTCAAAAAGGAAATGAAAGTAAAAAAGAGGACAAAGAATGTCACCCGTACAGATTGCCACTGTTGTTGGGCCTGTTTTCCTTCTGCGGGGTCAGGCACCTTGGTGCTCACTACTGTCACGTAAAATGGTCTGAACGACACCTGTTTTCCCCAAACCCTTGACCCTTACTTAGCTGGCGGCACTGACAGGCCCTCGTGAAGTGCATAGCAATGGAATCAAGGAAATGGGCAGCTGCCAGGGGAATTGTGCCATACTTTTGGACTAACCACTTCTCTATTATGTCTCACCTCATTTGTAATGGAGAGAGAAGTATTTTTAAAATTGAACAGCAGTATTGATTAGTCTAAAAAGCTTTAAATTAGTTTCAAGTTATCACAGCTTTATTCAGTCACATATCAGCAAAATGACTCTAAAAAATTGGAGCCTTTCTGCAAAAAACACTCAGAAATTTTTTTCTTTGCATTCCCAGAGTTTAATGTGGTCAGTATTTTTCCCACCGTGTCTCTGATGGATATGCACCATTATTTTATTGGCATCTACTATTTAAGGATCCTGCTATTTCCCCACTGAAATGAAAAAGCCCAACTCTATTTCAGCATCTCCTGTGTCACATGTGACCTACAGAAGACAACTACAATGGAACTTTTCAACGATTGAAACTTTTCAAACATTTGAACCATTTTCATTTTGGAAGTTCTTGGTCCTTATTTCTTAAATTTGGGCAAATTAATTTCTAGGTCAGGGGAACAGCTTAATGTACTGAGATTCTGCCTTCAGCAACAACCTGGCGATGCTCTTTACCAATCTCCAGGGTTAGAGCATATTTTTCTCTAATTCCAAGTCTTTCTGTTTCTTGGTTGACTTCTTCATCTGGTTTAATGTCCTTTGAAGGTAACGTTGCTGTGTTTTACTCCGTCTTTTAAAGATTGTCTCTTTTGTCTTAGGTCTTCAGCAATTTTCTATTTCATACTCAGTTTTGGTGGTTTGCTTCTGTTGCTGTTTGTTGATCCTGCCTGGAATTCACAAAGTTTTGTGACTATCTCACAGAATTCTTTTCAAACCATTTTGGAAAACTATAAACTAATATATTTTAAATTACTAGTGAATAATGGGTTCTGCCACATTCTCTTTTTTCCATCCTCCTTCAACTCCATTTACAATCATGTCACACCATTTTGCTATGTTCTGTGTACCTCTTACATTCTTGTCTTCTTTTCCTATCTTTTAGTTTTTCCTAGCTTCAGTCCCAGTGTCGTCTTCGGTCCTATCTTCCAAATTGTTAACTCTCTCTTAAATTGCATCTATTCTACTGTTAAACCATCTTTTGTATTCTTAGTTGTGTTTGTTATATTATTCACTTTCAGAATTTTCATTAGATTATTATAGTTTAAAGTTTTTGCTGCAATTTCAAATTGCCATCAATTACTTGCACACATTAATTGTAATTAGTTTAAAATCTTTGATCCTAGTAATATCTAGGTTCCTTATGGATTGGTTGCTACTTTCTGTTTTTTTTCTCAGAATTTTCAGTAAATTTTTTATTTGCTGGATAATTTTTTTTGAACACTAGATATTTTGCATGAAAAGTTAAAGGGATAATTGGAAGTTCTGAATGATGCTATTTCCACCAGAGGGTGCTTACTTTTACTACTGGGAGACAATTAGACATCTTAATACAGTGGAGACTGAATTGATGCACAGGAAGTCTTACTTATTGAGATGTCTGGCTATTTCTCATTTACCTAAATTCAGATTTTTGTACCTCAGCTTTAATACATATTCAGAAGGAAACTGCAAACGAGTTTTTTTGCCTCATAGGTTTTACGAATTTGTATAAAATTTATACATTTTTAATAAAATAGTTACTGTACCCTATTCAAAGAAGTGAGTAAATTAATGCTTCTTCCTAAATTGAAGCATATATGTGAAATATTGAGACACTGTCACTTAATCATTTGAGTTCCTTCAATAATTTTATTTACATTTTACAGGCTCATTTTTGCAGAAGGTCACTGGACTATGCATGTGGCATATGGATTTAGTACTTATAATGGCTACAGTATCAAGAAAACACACTAGTCTGGTTATTTTGGTCATACGGATATGGATTTAAATCCTGGGCATGACTTATGCAGGGTGCATGACACAATGTAATTCTCCACTTAGTATTTTAAAAGAGACTTTTCTCCCAGAAAAGAAGTCCTTTAAAAATAAATCACAATATTTTTTTCGTTAAGTAACTGCCTCAAATTATGAAGGAAGAGGAGAATTGGAGAAGAAGAGACTAGAGAAAGCCGTACAAAAATTAACAACCTTCCAAGATGTTTTAGCAGCAATACGGCAAGAGAATCATTTTTCCAGCTCGATGTCGTTGCACCAGGCCCAAGAGCCGCTCCCTGTGTACTGGGGGCTGGAATTAGTCAGAAAACACAGGAGAAGTGACCAGCACCAGACAGCTCTGCAGCTGTACAGTCAGATCATCAGCGAGCACTCTCGCCTTTATGGCCAGCTTGATCAGCAAGATCTGAAATGAATATATTCGGTAACGTCCAAGACCTGCCCTCTTCAGCAATGGGAAAGTCTGACTTTGAGAAAAATGCAAAGAACCAACACAAAGGGATTGCAGTCTCCTGCTTGATGCTGCAGAGGGAAAATAAGCGAGGACGGAGCGGTGCAGGGCAGAGCAGGGCATCAAGGAAAAAGTGTCAGCTCTGCCACCATCACCACAGCAGATGACTGGTGTGTTTTCTTAGTATCTGCTACTCAGAAAGGGCCAGGGTGAACACAAATTTACAAAAAGCCAAACTGGATGAAAGAAGGCAGCAACAGCAGAACATAGCTGCAGAATCCATAGTCAAGGCAAAAAGTCTTGCATTTAGAAACTGGACTTAAATTAATGTAATGAGATAAGAGACCATCTAAATCCAAGATGTTCTTAGCGATGGGACTACCATGGGGCTATTTAAAAAAAGAAAGAAATAGAGCAGAAGTTTTACCTTTAAGTGATCATTCTAGTAGACCACTAAGAGAAATAGTTGAAAATGAACCATAAAATCCTAAACACATTGAAAAAAAATTTTATATGTGCCTTAGTTAGCTTTTGAAAACCCGTGTACAGTATCATTTTTGTCTTTTCTCCCAAGTTAAGAGCTTCTGACAAATGAATCCAAGTGGTTTTAAAAGTTTTTGTGTGTTTGCCACAGACACTCTAGTTCAGGAATTTGTCTTAAAATTTCTCACAAAATGTAATGATTGTGACACAAAGATGTTCTTCACAACATTGTTTATGACTCATTCATTCATTCAACAGAATTTCTGGAGTACTTTTAAGGATTAGGCAACATGCCTGCTGTTTAGGAAAAAAAAAAACACTAAATGCCATTAAAAGAGTAATCGTTAATTATGGTACAGGCATATGATGAGCTATTACACAGCTATTAAAATGATGTTTATGGAATGTTTAATGACTTCAGAAAATGTTAATGATTTAATATTGAGCAAAAAATGCTCTTACAAAATAGCACTTACCATATTATCTGAGACATGTAAAAACTGCATTAAAAATGGAGGAATACTCCAAAATATGAACAATAATTGCTTTAGATGGTGGAATTATGGATGCACTTCTCCCTACACTGCTTTTTATAAAGCACATGCATTAACTTAATTAACAAATGTTCAGATTTGGGTAAATTGGAAATATCTGAACCTGACCCTACTGACCATCTGATCAGAATTTTACTCTCTAGGTATAGGCACTTGATTCCTTCTGACAGAACGTAGGATATTCAGGATCCAGACAGCTTTTACAGACAGGCGTGTATGAAAGACACAGTGTTTGATTTGTGGATTGCCTGTACCTTCCTTCACATTCTGAAAATGCTTTGTATTCCTAATAACAAGCATATATGTTTAAGACTTTTTGCTAATAATCAAAAGCAGGTTTGACATGTTTCTTATTATATCAATGTCAAATATTTGTAATTTACATACAGGTAAATGCACCTCTTTTAAGTGTGTATTTAGATGAATTCTGACAAATATTTATACTGATGTGACTTACTAATAAAAATACAGAATATTTTCACATCCTTAGAAGTTCCAGTGTGTTGTGCTACTTTGTCGGAAATCCTTAGCCCCAACCCTGGCACCAAGCAAAGGCTGATCAACTTTCTGTCACTACAGACCAGATTTGCCTTCTATAATTTCGTATAAATGGAATCACACATTACATACTCTTTTGTACTTGATTATCTCACTCAGCTAAATTTTTTGCAATCTGTCCATGGTGTTTTGGGTATCAGTATGGAATGCCATTATATACACTGGAATGGCTAAAAAAATATATTTATGATATCAAATTGGTGAGGGAGTAGACGAACTTGAAATCTCATGCATTGCCAGTGAGCATATAAGATGGTTTAGCCCCTTTTGAAAATAATTTGGAGTTTCTTATAAAATTAAACAAAAACTTAACATTTCCCTCAGTGATTCTATTCCTTGGTGTTTATCCAAGAAATGAAACATATGTCCACTAAAAGTCATGCATACAAATGATCATGGCAGCTGAAGTAGAAACATGACATTTATACAGCCATGACTGGAAACGACCCAAATGCCTATTAACAGGTGAAAAAGGAAACAAATTACGGCACACACACACACACACACACACACACACACACACACACACACACTCTATGGAATACTCCTCTGTAATAAAACATTGTCTTTTCTAAGTGCAACTTTTTGAAAAGCTACTTTAACAAAATGTGTAATCCTGAGAAAAAGGAATGGGAAAATCTTAACGATTCATTACAGTAATATAGGTACTGTTACTTACTAAGGAATTTTTTTAAAATTCACTTTTAAGTAAGCTCCAATCAAGGTTAAATGAATAAATGCAGTTATCAATTCTAAAGCTCATTTGTCATTTTTAAGATGAATGCAATGTATGTTAACATTCATTGTATACTTACTTAAAGGAAGGTATTAAATTTTTTAATCCAGTCAGGAACCTGAAGTGAATAGTTATTACACAGAAACTTATATGTTTTAAAATAAATCCCAAACACCTACTGTGTAGTCCTCTACTAACCTCTGGTGAAAACCTTGTTTTTCTTCTTATGAGAAACTCCAATAGTCAGAGATGAAATTGTTTCACTTTTCTTTCATTTAAAAATTGAGTACTGAGCACGGAATTAGACATGGTCCCTGCTCAGTGGGTTTTACAATCTACAATGCCAGCCTGATTTTCTTTCTGCTCAAACTGTATATTAGAGCACATACTTGTTACAAAACTTGTTTACTATTGCTAAGATATACTCTTGTGTTCTGATACACTGCTGAAAGAAGTTCACAGTCCTTTGAAAAACCAGGGCCTGGGGCACGCTGGAAGGCCAGGCACAATAACACATACATGTGCATCAAATAAAGGAGAGCTCTGTGTCCAGAATGGAATTATAATCATGACTTGTCTTTTCCTAGTTTACTCTTTAAGAAAGCTTGCCAGAAATATTTAGACAGCCAACTTTACTTCTGAATGTGTACATGTTTGTAAGTCTAGCACAGTGCCTGGAATATAGTATTTGTTGGACAGTGGAGCAAATTTAAAAAATGCGCTTTGAAATAGAACATTCTATGTCACCAATAATGCTAGTATTCAGGCATAGTATCAAATTGTAAAATGATGAAATTCTAAAGTAAAACTCCCCAAATTATCTGCGATTTATCCACATTCATGATTTTTACAACCCTGTTCAAACAGACTCAGAAATCTCTAGCCATCATGGAGACATTACATCATTTTCCTGATACTTTTTTCTAACAAAATTTATTCTTAGCTTAAACATAGGAAACAATACAATATAAAGGAAGAAATGTACTCATTCAGATGATGAGGAAAAAATAAGATATTTTTCACATATTGGAGACCTAGTTGTATCCCAACTACTGAACAATTAATTCACTCAAAAACTATTGTTTAAATGTCCATTATGTGGCAGGCATTGTTCTGTTGCTGCCAATAGAGCAGTGAACATTCAGAAATGCCCCTGGAACTTATGGACCTCACATTCCAGTGGAAGGCCCGAGGAGCTGGGGAAGAGGAAAGTAAGAGAGACAATAAAAAATAATGTAGTATATAATATTATATCAAGTTAGAAACCTGGTTTCATTCATTCTCACCACAATCTTGCAAGTTTACTATTCTTTTTTGAGAGAGCATCTCTCATATTTATTGATCAAATGGTTGTTAACAACAATAAAATTCTGTATAGGGGACTCAGTGCACAATCATTAATCCACCCCAAGCCTAATTCTCGTCAGTCTCCAATCTTCTGAAGCATAACAAACAAGTTCTTACATGGTGAACAAGTTCTTACATAGTGAATAAGTTCTTACATGGTGAACAGTGCAAGGGCAGTCATCACAGAAACCTTCGGTTTTGCTCATGCATTATGAACTATAAACAGTCAGTTCAAATATGAATACTCATTTGATTTTTATACTTGATTTATATGTGGATACCACATTTCTCCCTTATTATTATTATTATTTTAATAAAATGCTGAAGTGGTAGGTAGATGCAAGATAAAGGTAGAAAACATAGTTTAGTGCTGTAAGAAAGCAAATGTAGATGATCAGGTCTGTGCCTATAGACTAAGTATTAATCCAAGCTAGACAAGGGCAACAAAACATCCACGGATGCAGAAGATTCCTCTCAAAACAGGGGGGGTGAGGTTCTAAGCCTCACCTCTGTTGATCCCCAATTTCTCACCTGATGGACCCCCTGCGACTGTGCCTGTCTTAGGTTGTTCCTCCCTTGAGGAATCTTACCCGTCTCTGGCTAACCAGTCATCTTCCGGGGCCATACAGGGAAATGTGAAGTTGGTAAGTGAGAGGGAAGCCTTATTGTTTGAAAAGGTTAGCTTTTTATTTCTTTGCAGATTTATGCCCTGTGGCTTCTATGCCCAGCATTTGTCTTGAGGTATCTTTACCACTTGGAAGAATTATGATACTTGGTAAATTCGATCTGAGGCATGAATTCTATTTAAGGGTTGTAATTAGGAAGGAAGAAGAAAAGCTATAGAAGTAGCAGATGGAAGAAAACATGGGAAGATTGATTATTTCTTTGACATATCTTCTTGTAGAGTAACTTCAGCATGTATAGGTTTTAAATTACTAATTAAATTGCGTGCACACATTAACATAATAGGAATACAGTTACATAACCAAAGCAGACCTACAATTACCAGCCATCTCCAGTGAAACCAAGAAAACCATTTAGGCACCCTAAGCATTTGTGAAAACTTATCTATGATATGATGGATATTGTCTAACTTAATTTGAATAGTTTGAGAAAAATCAGACAAATTAAAACAACACATTCCTGGGAACTGTTCACATCCCATATGTGTTCTTTTAACAGTAAATAGTTTGTAGTCTCAAGATTTTGGAGCACTGCAACTTGCACCTCTCCTAATTCTTGGTTGAGTTCCAACAGTATAGATCCAGTCAAATTTGTTGTTTTACTGTATGCACAGGAGAGCTTAGATATCTCCTTCTTCATTCCAATGGCAAGTCCAGGAACCGGTGGGATGAATGCAGCTACAACTGCAACAGCACCAGGGTCTTTGTTGAAGTTTTTTGATGATCATCTTCTGGAATGACTCTTCCAGAGGATGTTGATGTTGCAAGTTCTTCTTCCTATCGTATCTTAATTCATTTTCTGGGTAGCCAAATTAGGCTTTGATCCTCTGTATAAACACAAACAGACCCTTTGCCCATACTTTGATATGCCTTTTATACCATTGTGAAGAACTTATTGGGGGTCACCAAGCAGGAGCAAGTTCACTATTTTTTAAATGAGGAACTTGCAAACCAGAGGTGGCATCTAACTTGTCCTCCAGTCATGCTATAGAATGGTAGTAATTTAATCCAGGTCCTTCTGAGTAGGAATTCTGGTGTTTCCACTTATTTATGTTAGGGAAAATTATCAGAAGACAATTCCTAAGTCCATAAATTATAACCAGCAAGGAAGGGAGGGAGAATGGGAAAGGACTTTAGAAGGAAACATTTGTCTCTGTGTCACTGCCATGAGAATATGCCTCATGTACTTCCCACTAAGGGGAAGGGGAACTGACAAAGGATCCAGCTGCTACACTGTGACATTCACTGTGGCATTTTCACTGAGGCTGAACTTCCCATGGGCTGCTCCCAGCCAATGACAGAGTAACTGTATTAAGTGATGTCCAATTCTTGGAGACAAGGGACTTCTCTGATGGCCAATTTTGGCCTGAAGACTCTCTGAAGCCCTTGCTGAAACTTCCTTCAAAAGCACCAATGTCAAGGACATCTCCCTCCCTCTCTCTTTCATTCACATTACAGTCTGATGGTTCTCACAGCTTTAAGTTCTTCCCTCACCATTTTATCTCAAAGAGGTATTTTCTTACTAAAATACTGGCATATTTAATACCATCTTGGTGTCTACTTCTTGGAAGAACCAGACGAGTGGTACTGAAATTGATCTGAGCAAATGAGCAGGAAGATGGGGATCCGGTGGCTCACCCATCTCTGGGCAGGTGAAGGGGACACCACCCTGGTTAGTCATGGGGCATGGACAGTCATTAGCACAACGTGGCAGCTCAGGTGCTAAATATTTCACCAATGATGACCTGGGAAATGTCCCAGTGGACCACAATGCCATGGCAGATATAATGATGCAGACATTTGAAAAATCTGGGGGGCTGGGGGAGTAATGCCTACAAAGGTGGCAGAGTAGGATGTTCTTCGGGAAGGTAATGAGAGACTGAGGGTTGTTAACAAGGAGTTGGTGGCTAAGTGTGTGATCTGGAGAGTGTCAGTTGTGGCTCACAAAGAGGCCCTTATTACCTGCAGTGGAGGGATGAACACAATTAAGTGACAAGATGAAGAGTGAATTGTCAGGGTCACAGAGCCCCAGATATGTTTGAATACTCAGCCAAGGTAGCTTTGTTATGCAAAGATGGAAGCCCTGGTAGAAATGGCTGGTACCTCCGCTGGGCATGAAGATGCTATCGAAGCTTCTGTCTCACAAGGCAATAGACACCCCTGAGTAGTTGCCCAATTCCTCTTCTGGCTGCCAGGCCAATAATAGGTTTAACTTGCAGCATAACCTGGCTGGGAAGCCACTAGGCCTGAAAAGGTAGGAAAGAGATGATGCACTTAAAAAATTACAAGCATTAGCAGGTATATTCTTGCAAGAGTAAAGGGAGGACTCCTGGAATTGGATTTTGAGGGGGTTTGTTCAAGGGCACCAGAATGCATGGCTGGATAGAAAAGAATCGCTGCCCTCAGAGGTACTTTCTATAGACAAGGAATATAACATCCTGGCAAAGGCTTGGCAGTAGGCAGACTTGCTGCTGGGTGGCTTTTAAAAGTCTATAAAAAGTGATGGCCAGCATTCAGTAAAATAAAAATGCAAGTATTTCCCTGGCAGAGAGCAGAAGAAGGAACAATGAGGCTGAAGGAAGCAGGCATGATAAATGGACATGTTATCTAAGCCAGAGGACTCAAGAGCGGGTACCCTTCACCAAAGCCATCGGGAATGTGCTGGCAAGAGGGGCACCAGAATAATTTAAGAAGCTCAGTGATGTTTCTTTACAGGCCAGGGATGATGGCGGGAGGCACAGGTACAAGGCTGGGCTCTTTAACATCCATGGTGATAACGCCTTCCTCCTCAGTAATAAAAGCTACGTGATGACAGTTAATAGCCAGAGGAAGGTGGCTTTAATTGTGATAATGACAGGCAGAGTTAGAGATGGTTAAGGGATTTAGCCAGTAGAGAGATGCAGAAATGTTTAATAGAGCATGGCACCCTTCCAGCCAGAAGAAAGAGGTGGGAGGCCAACAAGGTTGCTGCTTGACATCTAAAATTAAAAATCAAACAATAAGTTACAAAAACACCAAGTGTGCTGCAGGAAGTACAGGCTGTGATGCATCAACTACACCATCCAGGCCTTTCAACACTAGTGTTGTCATGTTGGAAGATCCAACAGACCCTATAAGGTCAAAAAAGCATAATACAGAACTTAGAGCAAGCTCCCATGACAGAATCACAACCCAGGCCCCGGGATTCTGGAGGAAGTCCAGGCCCAGCAGAGATTTATTCTTTGAGAAAACATCCCTTGTGTGTTACTGGGCTCTGGTAAACACAGAATACTTGTCCTTAAAACACGTACTGACCGTGTATCCAAAACTGCCCATCATGAGCTGGATTCCGTTGGACCAGCCAAGTCACAGTATCAGACAGGCTCAAAGTCCACTGATCATGAGAATGCAATGGAGACAACATGTCACTGAGCACAGTTGCACCAGTGTCCCTCCCCTGGTCTGTACACATGATTGTGTGGGAGTTCCTACATCACCAGCAAAAGGAGCAGAAGTCTGAGCTTGGTCTGTGAATGGGTTACTGCAATACGTGGGTATAAGTAAAATACGGACAATGGCTACATTACAGCCACACTCTGAGTCAGCCTTGAAGAACAGTGGAGTGGAAAAATACCTTCCCAATGGCACAGCTATAGATATATATAACTTGGAAATCCATTTTGTGTTGAAAGAGAAGTAACCCTAGATAAGACTATATATCAATTTCTGGGCAGTAGTCAGTGGCCTGACCATTGGAAGGAAAATACAGGAACATCAGAGACAAAGGCTGGGGGAAAGGAATGTTGATGGACCTGTAAGAGTAGGTGCAAAGTGCAAACATTTTTGTATCTCCTATGGCCTAGCAGAAAGCATCTGCAATGGAAAAGGTGCTGAAGAGCTAAGCAGACAAAATGCCTCATGCAGTTGGGATTAGCCAGCCTTCCTTACCAGCAGCTCCAGAGCTGTCATAATGCACGCCCAGACCAACTGGCAATAGCATCCTTACAGCTTTGCATACCTTGGTGATTTATTCCTAATAAACATTTGGAAGCATAGTCGTTAAATCACTTGAGGACAGTTGGTCAAGTTCCTTTGAAGAAAGTCTATAACCAATTTGGATAATTGCCAATGAAGCATAAGAACCATATCATTGGAATTGTTGGTGTTTAGTCTTAAAAATGTATAGGAAAGATACATTATTTGAAAACTGAGCTAGTGATGTTAAGAAAAATATCATTAGAAGGCAAAAAAATTCATCTTTCTGAGTGAGAGATAATTCTGGGCATGGGGCTACCTTTTCTGACTGCAGAACTTGAGCCAGAAATGTTATCCATTGGATCAGACATCGGGGCCACAGGCGTGGAATCCCACACAGCATGGCATCTAACCTAGGGCCCCCCTTCATGGCACAGGAAGTATGGGAGTGGCCCCAGGACTATGGGGCGCACCAATCAAAACACATACTGCCCCACTCAGAAGCCGCCAGCCCCACAGACTGACGCAGTAGCCTTCTGAATGTCCAGCTGAGGTGCCGGCGCTGAGGAAACGCTCGGAAGGGATGGAGTATGTTTATCAAACCAGGGCCCCTGATGTGATGCTTTGTTCCCAAACAGAAGGATACACGGTCTAAACACCAACTAGTGGCCATTAATGACTCCCTGGAGGGTCTTGGGCTTGCTGTCCTCACAATCTTGAGCTCTGCCAGGGAACGACATCAAGAGTTCCATCAAGCTATAAGTCACGACTACCACCTGGGAACTCGGGACTCTTGGGGCCCAAGGACCATCAGGAGGACGCAGGAGCCACCACACTGGCAGGGGGAACTGATTCTGATCAGCAGAACGGTGTAAGGCTGCTTGCACAGTGGGGAGAGGCAGGAACGAATGTAGAACCCCGGTGACCCACTTGCATTCCAGGGCTCCCGGGCCTCACTGTAAATATGAACAGTCCCATGAAACCGCCTGGACCGTGAAGGGTGTGCAATCCAGGGTTCAGATATTTCAGGAATGAAAGTTTGGTGCATACCACCAGCAAGTAAGTCCCCAGCACCTGGTGAGGGGATCCCTGAGGATGATGAGAATTTAGAAGGAAGGGCGGAGGAGGGAGGAAGGGCCCTGGGTCCCGCCCAGGATCAACGGCCCCAGTGGCAGCTCAGTTCATGTCACTCACCTCCTTCTTCTTAGTTTTTGCTCAGGAAGAAAAGTCCACAGAAACCGTGGGGGAGCTGCTCTTGGACCTATGCGGAGAGGCAGATCTGAATGGTGCAAGGGGCTCAGCGTGATGGCCAAGAGACTGAACTCCGCAGACCCACTGCTGCAGGGAGCATAACGGCCCAGGGACCCCAGCTGTCGAGCTCTGAAATCCACAGCCTCGTGGATGCTGACTGAGGTCACGTGTACCAAGGGCTGCTCCCTGGGAGTGGCGAGGGTGGCGGGACTACGAAGGCGGACCCATTCCCGGGAGACAGGGGACACCTCTGGTGGGCGACTTCACTCGGGAAGCACCCTCTGGCCGCCTTGCCAAACCTCTCCCAGACAGCAGGGCGGCCTGCGGCCCTGCCCACCAACGCTCCCGCCTCTCCCCTTGGCCCAGGGCCACATTTTTATTACCATCCCGTCTTTACCCAGCTCCCTGCCTGTTTTCTTCCACACAGATTTTTCTCCTTATAAAAATTCTTGAACGTTTAGTCCTGCCTTGTCACATGCTTTTTGAGGGCCTCAGTGACATCCTTATATATTAAGTTGGAGTTTTATGAATAAATACGTATTTAATATCATAAGGCAAGGGCAGCGAACTAGTGAAATCATGTCAAGGACACATGGTAAGTAAGGGGTGCAGTACCGTGTGGCCTTCACATTGCATTTCTGAAAAACCAACCTAGGTGGTGATAGTTCTGTCTTTGCAATTGTTTAAATTGTAGTTGAAGGGCATCCCTAGAGGGATAGAGGGCCAAGTACTCCCGTTTCTCTATAAAAGATACGCAGCGTAACAAGGGAGACTAGACAAGGTTCAGACTGCTGGGTGTTGCCGCCAAAAGGTAGTGAAGATTGTTTTCCAATCCTTCTCATCTCTAAAAAATTAAGGAAGATTGAATTTGCATTCCACGTCAACACCTGGTGAAATCTCCCGGTCAACCGGCTCCTTATGGCTGCTGATCCAGTTTCTGCTTCCAAGGCCCACATTCCACTTGTCCCACGTCTACCTTACATGGGCTTCCCTCCGCCTACTTTCTACCAGATTTCCCCAAATCTTCTTTGCCTTCTATATCCATTTTCATTATTTTCTTTAAAACAGATGTCTGGCTAAGGTTGAAGATGGTTCCAAGAAAATTCATTTTACTTTTATTACCGACATCATTACAAAGGACTTTCAAATGGTTAAAAATGGCAACTGGGTTGTTTGAGAAGCTGAAAGTTCTTGCCTGTAGAAGTCTTCGCGTGAAGGTTCCTAGTGTTTTTCGCTTTCATGTGGCATGATTCGAAGTCTTCCCCGTATAAAATCTTAAGGAGACTCTCTCTTTAAAAAGAGGGAAAATGATCACACACAAGTGTTGCTACAGCAGTGTAGAGAATTGATGATGTTTGAAAGTCCTTTAATTGGGTTATCATTTTATTTACATTTATTTATTTTATTTTTTTGAAAAAAGCTAAAGATAACCTTCAGTCTATCAGGACTGTTATAAACTGAATCATCAATATCAAAATAATGATTTTTTTGTGATTTAAAGTTGTTCTCTTTTGTTTGTTCTCGTGTTTTTTGAATGAGAGTTTTCCAGAATTCAGAGTTCAAAATTCAAGAAGTTTAGCATAACTCGTCTGAGTTAAATCATCACTATCAAAGTTTCCATTGTCAATATTTCTGTCAGTCAACAAAGATACAGTTTCTGGGAATCATTCATTTTAGATGTTCAACAATCTGAGCACAAAACATGAAAAAATGATACATTATGTTTTCCATCTTCAAGTGTAATTTTTTACTCATGGTTTCCTTATGTCTGCACTTACCTTTTTAAAAGTTCCACTTAAGGTATAATGAAAATATCTCCATGTGGTAAACTAAGAATTCTGGAACTTAGTCATAATTCATTTCCTTTATCAGGTACCTCTCCTCAAGGCAAGCTCTGTCAAAAATACATTTCATAATACATGCTTGCTCAAGCTGTTGTGATGAGAAAAATTACTTCTCACTACTTTGAATTACCTTCACCTACTATAAAAATGTCACATGCCTTTTTCTTTCTTAACCACACTTATCAGCCACTGTTAACACAGCAAAAGTTATCCTGAATGCTGTATTTTTAATACAAATTTTACAGGTGACACAAATATATTTTTTTAAACTTACATTGAAAGTATTAGAGTTTGTGGAAATAGTTTCTCAGATCAAGGTTAAGTAGCATATATAGTTAATGTATATTATCTATCAGTCCTATGTACACCATTATATATCATTATATGTATATCTAAATCTACATATCTGTATCTATGCTTGATGTTAAGGTGTGAAACTATCACATCCATTACACCACATGGATATGTATTCTGACTTTCTCAGTTAACAAAACAGGTTGATCACCTGTATTTCTTCCTTCTGTTCTTTTTTCAAGACTTATGTAAATACTTAAGGTAGAGAACTACCTAGTATAACACCGATTTCCTTTTCAGTATGTTCTTAATTTCCCCACAAAATGAAGCCTTGTGTTCCTTCTCAAACATGCCTAAAATTCCTTGACATTCCATGTACTATTTTGATTGTTTCTGAAATAATTCTTAGGGTCTGTAATATCCATGCTTCACATGCAAAGATACACTGTATATATTACAGTTTATTTGAACACTTTCCAAGAAAAACTGCAATATGTACGGTTATAAAACTGTGACTGTTTTTATGTTTTGCTTGTACAGCTACTATATAAGCCCCAATTTTCTTTTAAGGCAACATACTTTATTCAAAGTCCTTAAATTCAGTGTTGCTAAAATTGCTTCTGTCTTCCCAAAGCAATCGTTATATTTTTTACACAGGAGAGTGAAGATCCAAATGTAACTGTTCCTCTTCCTCCTCAAACCTCCCTCTTTAATGAATCATTAAAATGAAAGAAGTTAAAAATGAAATAAGCTCACAGATTAAGGCACAGGTGAGGGGCCTCAACAATTAAGAAATTGTAATACATTTCTAGAAGATATGGAACAGGTAGCAAAAAGGAAACAACGGATGATATTTCTTAGGGAAAATGAAGAGGAGATAGAACTAAACAGAGGGAACCTGCTTCCTCTTTAGGACCCTGGAGCACTGAGAATTGAGAAATGCCCACTAAGAAGGGATCAGATGGGAGACTGAGTGCTGAAATTCACTAATTAAACGTCTACATAAGGAGGATTCACTGGCTTGAACAAAAACCATTCTTCCAAATTGGAGCCAGAATGCCAAGCAGGTAAGAGTCCACCTCTGACAAAAAAGTAAGTCAACAAATTAAGTTAAATCTTAAGTATCCTCTTTAGAAAAATTGAAGAGCTGAGTGTCTTTGTTTGAGCTGCTATAACAGAGCCCCATAGGCAGGGTGGCTTATAAACAACAGAAATGTATTTCTTACAGTTCTGGAGGCTGGAAGTCTGTGATCAGAATGGCAGCTTGCTCAGGTCCTTATAAGAGACCTCCTTTGGGTTGTGGATGGCTATCTTCTCATGGTATGCACACATGAAACTAGAGAGAGTATAAAAAGAGATCTAGAGAGCCCTGAGGTCCCTTTTATAAAGACACAAAAACCATTCATGAGTATTCCACCCTTATGACCTAATTACCTCCCAAAGGTCTTTCCTCCTAATATCATCACTTTGGGGCATAGGATTTTAATGCATGAGTTTGAGCAGGGTGATACAAACATTTAGTCCATTGCACTGAGATCAATGATTTTTTGCATTTTGGCGACTTCAGAAAATTATTTTCTGGCTAATTATTTGCATCAACCACACAGCAAACCTGATTTTTAAATAAAACTAAAGAATTGGTCATTCTCACTGGCTACCCTTACTAACTTGATGTTTTCTCTCAGACCTACTCCACGAAATAGCTTATGACAGGGTCACCAAAGACCAGTGTATCTTAAAATCTGATGGTCAATGTTCAAAGGGTAGTAGATCTTTTCTTTCTTGAAACATCTTTTCCTCTTGGCTTTGAAGACCTCACATTAACTAATGCTGGTTAAACAACTACCTCACTAGCTGGTCCTGCTCGGTGCCTTGGGCTGGATTCTTCTGTCACAAACTACTAAGCACTGGTGAGCCTCTAGGCTTAGCTCTGAGACCTCTTCTTTCAACCTATACTCTCTCCACAGGTGATCTTATATGGTCCCATCCAACAAACAGAATTGTGGGGAAAAAATTGTTTTAAGTCACGATTAAATAAGGGACTACATACATATGCATTTGTATATCTACTGCTATATACACAGACTTTTAAAATATGAAACTGCAGCATCCTATACAGGTTGTCTTAGTAATTTGTTTATCAATTTCACTTTTTAAAACTATGTCTTAGGCCATTAAATATTGCTCAACATCGTTGTTACTGGCTGCATACGTTGTTATTGGGATATGCCAACATTTACTCAAACAATACTTGGTTATTGGACATTAAAACTGTAATCAGGGTGGAGACAAGATGGCGGCATGAGTAGAGCAGCAGAAATCTCCTCCCAAAACCACATATATTTATGAAAATATAACAAAGACAACTCTTCCTAGAATACAGACCAGAGGACACAGGGAAACATCTAGACCACATCCGCACCTGAGAGAACCCAGCGCCTCGCGAAGGGGGTAAGATACAAGCCCCGGCCCCGCGGGAGCCGAGCGCCCCTCCCCCCAGCTCCCGGCAGGAGAAGAGCAGGCAGAGCGGGAGGGAGACGGAGCCCAGGACTGCCGAACACCCAGCCCCAGCCATCCAGGCCAGAGCGCAGACACAGTGCACGCGGGGGTGCTGGATCTTAGGGAAATAGGGCAGCAAGAACTGTGAGTGGGTCACTGAAGTCAGCGCCCAGGGACAAAGAAAAGTGAGCGGTTTTTTTTTTTTAATTATTTATTTAATTTCTTTTTTTTTTTTGCGACTGCTTTTTGGAAGTCTTAAAGGGACAGGGACCCCAAAACCAGACAGAAGCGTCCTGGGACACTTTGTCTGGCAGCAGGGAATCTGGGGATCTCTGGGCACTTGAACCTCCTGGACTGCAGGGAGCACTTGGAAGCCCCTCACGGAGATAAATAGCCTCCCGGCCGCTCCCCCTCCAACGCGACTCCACCACTTTGGAGCAGAGGCCCAAACCAGGCCACGCCCACAGCAACAGCGGAGATTAACTCCATAGCAACCGGGCAGGAAGCAGGAGCCCTGTCTGCGTGCAGCTACTCAGCACAAGCCACTAGAGGTCGCTGTTCTCCCAGGAGGCGAGGGCCACAAACCAACAAGAAAGGAAGTCCTTCCAGTGTCACTCATCCCAGCTCTACAAACTATCTCATCTCTATCACCATGAAAAGGCAAAATTACAGGTAGACAAATATTACAGAGTCAACACCTAAGAAGGGAGACAGACCAAACCAGTCTCCTGAAAAACAATTCAAAATAAAAATCATAAACATGCTGATGGAGATGCAGAGAGATATACAAGAGCAATGGAATGAAGTCTGGAGGGAGATTACAGATGCCCAGAAGGAGATCACAGAAGTGAAACAAACTCTGGAAGGATTTATGAGCAGAATGGATAAGATGCAAGAGGCCACTGATGGAATAGAAACCAGAGAACAGGAACGCATAAAAGCTGACATAGAGATAAAAGGATCTCCAGGAATGAAACAATATTAAGAGAACTGTGTGACCAATCCAAAGGGAACAATATATATATTATAGGGGTAACAGAAGAAGAAGAGAAAAGGGATAGAAAGTGTCTTTGAAGAAATAATTGCTGAAAACTTCCCCAAACTGGGGGAGGAAATAATCGAACAGACCACAGAAATACACAGAAATCCCAACAGAAAGGAACCAAGGAGGAAAACACCAAGACACATAATAATAAAAATGGCAAAGATCAAGGACAAGGAAAGAGTTTTAAAGGCAGCTAGAGAGAAAAAGGTCACCTATAAAGGGAAACTCATCAGGCTATCATCAGACTTCTCGACAGAAACCCTACAGGCCAGAAGAGAATGGCATGATATATTTAATGCAATGAAACAGAAGGGCCTTGAACCAAGGATACTGTATCCAGCACGACTATCATTCAAATATGACGGAGGGATTAAACAATTCCCAGACAAACAAAAGCTGAGGGAATTTGCTTTCCACAAACCACCTCTACAGAACATCTTACAGGGACTGCTCTAGATGGGAGCACTCCTAGAAAGAGCACAGCACAAAACACCCAACATATGAAGAATGGAGGAGGAGGAATAAGAAGGGAGAGAAGAAAAGAACTTCCAGACAGTGTATATAACAGCTCAATAAGCGAGCTAAGTTAGGCAGTAAGATACTAAAGAGGCTAACCTTGAACCTTTGGTAACCACGAATTTAAAGCCTGCAATGGCAATAAGTACATATATTTCAATAGTCACCCTAAATGTTAATGGATTGAATGCACCAATCAAAAGACACAGAGTAATACAATGGATAAAAAAGCAAGACCCATCTATATGCTGCTTACAAGAAACTCACCTCAAACCCAAAGTCATGTACAGACTAAAAGTCAAGGGATGGAAAAACATATTTCAGGCAAACACGAGAGAAGAAAGCAGAGGTTGCAGTACTAATATCAGACAAAATAGACTTCAAAACAAAGAAAGTAACAAGAGATAAAGAAGGACATTACATAATGATAAAGGGCTCAGTCCAACAAGAGGATATAACCATTCTAAATATATATGCACCCAACACAGGAGCATCAGCATATGTGAAACAAAGACTAACAGAACTAAAGGGGGAAATAGACTGCAATGCATTCATTTTAGGAGACTTCAACACACCACTCACACCAAAGGATAGATCCATCGGGCAGAAAATAAGTAAGGACACGAAGGCACTGAACAACACAGTAGAGCAGATGGACCTAATAGACATCTACATCCAAAAGCAACAGGATATACATTGTTCTCATGTGCACATGGAACATTCTCCAGAATAGACCACATACTAGCCCACAAAAAGAGCCTCAGAAAATTCCAAAATATTGAAATTCTACCAACCAACTTTTCAGACCACAAAGGGATAAAACTAGAAATAAACTGTACAAAGAAAGCAAAAAGGCTCACAAACACATGGAGGCTTAACAACATGCTCCTAAATAATCAATGGATCAATGAACAAATTAAAATAGAGATCAAGGAATATATGGAAACAAATGACAATAACAACACAAACCCCCAACTTTTGTGGGACACAGTAAAAGCAGTCTTAAGAAGAAAGTATATAGCGATCCAGGCACACTTGAAGAAGGAAGAACAAGCCCAAATGAATAGTCTAACATCACAATTATCGAAACTGGAAAAAGAAGAAAAAATGAGGCCTAAAGTCAGCAGAAGGAGGAACATAATAAACATCAGAGAAGAAATAAACAAAATTGAGAAGAATAAAACAACAGCAAAAATCAATGAATCCAAGAGCTGGTTCTTTGAGAAAATAAACAAAATAGATAAGCCTATAGTCAAACTTATTAAGAGAAAAAGAGAATCAACACAAATCAACAGAATCAGAAATGAGAAAGGAAAAATCACGACAGACTCCACAGAAATACAAAGAATTATTAAAGACTACTATGAAAACCTATATGCCAACAAGCTGGAAAACCTAGAAGAAATGGACAACTTCCTAGAAAAATACAACCTTCCAAGACTGACCAAGGAAGAAACAAAAAAGTTAAGCAAACCAATAACGAGCAAAGAAATTGAAACGATAATAAAAAACTACCTAAGAACAAAACTCCTGAGCTGGACGGATTTACCTTGGAATTTTATCAGACACACAGAGAAAACATAATACCCATTCTCCTTAAAGTTTTCCAAAAAATAGAAGAGGTGGGAATACTCCCAAACACATTCTATGAAGCCAACATCACCCTAATACCAAAACCAGGCAAAGACCCCACCAAAAAAGAAAACTATAGACCAACATCCGTGATGAATGCAGATGCAAAAATACTCAATAAAATATTAGCAAACCGAATTCAAAAATATATCAAAAGGATCATACACCATGACCAAGTGGGATTCATCCCAGGGATGCAAGGATGGTACAACATTCGAAAGTCCATCAACATCATCCACCACATCAACAAAAAGAAAGACAAAAACCACATGATCATCTCCATAGATGCTGAAAAAGCATTTGACAAAGTTCAACATCCATTCATGATAAAAAGTCTCAGCAAAATGGGTATAGAGGGCAAGTACCTCAACATAATAAAGGCCATATATGATAAACCCACAGCCAACATTTTACTGAACAGCGAGAAGCTGAAAGCTTTTCTTCTGTGATCGGGAACAAGACAGGGATGCCCACTCTCCCCACTGTTATTTAACATGGTACTGGAGGTCCTAGCCACGGCAATCAGACAAAACAAAGAAATACAAGGAATCCAGATTGGTAAAGAAGTTAAACTGTCACTATTTGCAGATGACATGATATTGTACATAAAAAGCCCTGAAGACTCCACTCCAAAACTACTAGAACTGATATTGGAATACAGCAAAGTTGCAGGATACAAAATTAGCACACAGAAATCTGTGGCTTTCCTATACACTAACAATGAACTAATAGAAAGAGAAATCAGGAAAACAATTCCATTCACAATTGCATCAAAAAGAATTAAATACCTAGGAATAAACCTAACCAAAGAAGTGAAAGACCTATACCTTGAAAACTACTAGTCACTCTTAAGAGAAATTAAAGGGGACACTAACAGATGGAAACTCATCCCATGCTCGTGGCTAGGAAGAATTAATATCGTCAAAATGGCCATCCTGCCCAAAGCAAAATACAGATTTGATGCAATCCCTATAAAATTACCAGCAACATTCTTCAACGAACTGGAACAAATAGTTCAAAAATTCATATGGAAACACCAAAGACTCCGAATAGCCAAAGCAATCCTGAGAAAGAAGAATAAAGTAGGGGGGATCCACTCCCCAACTTCAAGCTCTACTATAAAGCCATAGTAATCAAGACAATTTGGTACTGGCACAAGAGCAGAGCCACAGACCAATGGAACAGACTAGAGAATCCAGACATTAACCCAGACATATATGGTCAATTAATATTTGATAAAGGAGCCATGGACATGCAATGGCGAAACGACAGTCTCTTCAACAGGTGGTGCTGGCAAAACTGGATAGCTACATGTAGGAGAATGAAACTGGACCATTGTCTAACCCCATATACAAAAGTAAACTCAAAATGGATCAAAGACCTGAATGTAAGCCATGAAACCATTAAACTCTTGGAAGAAAACATAGGCACAAACCTCTTAGACATAAACATGAGTGACCTCTTCTTGAACATATCTCCCCGGGCAAGGAAAACAACAGCAAAAATGAACAAGTGGGACTATATTAAGCTGAAAAGCTTCTGTACAGCAAAAGACACCATCAATAGAACAAGAAGGATCCCTACAGTATGGGAGAATATATTTGTAAATGAAAGATCCGATAAAGGCTTGATGTCCAAAATATATAAAGAGCTCACCCACCTCAACAAACAGAAAACAAATAATCCAATTAAAAAATGGGCAGAGGAACTGAACAGATAGTTCTCCAAAAAAAAGAAATACAGATGGTCAACAGAAACTTTAAAGATGTTCCACATCGCTAATTATCAGAGAAATGCAAATTAAAACTACAATGAGGTATCACCTCACACCAGTAAGGATGGCTGCCATCCAAAAGACAAACAACAACAAATGTTGGCAAGGTTGTAGAGAAAGGGGAACCCTCCTACACTGCTGGCGGGAATGTAAACTAGTTCAGCCATTGTGGAAAGCAGTATGGAGGTTCCTCAAAACACTCAAAATTGACTTACCATTTGACCCAGGAATTCCACTCCTAGGAATTTACCCTAAGAATGCAGCACTCATGTTTGAAAAAGACAGATGCACCCCTATGTTTATCACAGCACTATTTACAGTAGCCAAGAATTGGAAGCAACCTAAGTGTCCATCAGTAGATGAATGGATAAAGAAGATGTGGTCCATATACACAATGGAATATTACTCAGCCATAAGAAGAAAACAAATACTACCATTTGCAACAACATGAATGGAGCTAGAGGGTATTATGCTCAGTGAAATAAGCCAAGCGGAGAAAGAGAAATACCAAATGATTTCCCTCATCTGTGGAGTATAAGAACAAAGGAAAAACTGAAGGAACCAAACAGCAACAGAATCACAGAACCCAACAATGGACTAACAGGTACCAAAGGGAAAGGAACTGGGGAGGATGGGTGGGTAGGGATGGATAAGGGTGGGAGAGAAGAAAGGGGGTATTATGATTAGCATGCATAATGTGGGGGTGGGGAGAAAGGGGAGGGCTGTACAACACAGAGAAGACAAGTAGTGATTCTACAACATTTTGCTATGCTGATGGACAGTGACTGTAAGGGGGTTTGGGGGGGATCTGGTATAGGGGAGAGCCTAGTAAACATAATGTTCTTCATGCAATTATAGATTAATGATAAAAAAAAAGAAAGAAAAGGGGGATTACTCCCTGATAGGATAAAACTAACTGCAAATCTCTGAGTAATGAATGCTTTAAATATCCCTAATTTTGATTAATTAAATGGTGTCAGGTGATCAGCTATGGAAGTACATTTTTCTGATAATATTCCTTTCTCTTAAAAAAAAAAAGAAAAAGGCAGTTCCTGTGTGGTGATCTCCAATAGGTTCTTCACAATGGTATAAAGGGCATATCAAAGTGTGGGCAAAAGGTTTGTTTGTGTTTATACAGAGGATTGAAGCCCAATTTGGCTACCCAGGAAACGAATTAAGATACGATATGAAGAAGAACTTCCAACATCAACATTCTATGGAAGAGTCATTCCAGAAGATGATCATCAAAAAACTTCAACAAAGAGTCTGGCGCTGTTGCAGTTGTAGCTGCATTCATCCCACTGGTTCCTGGACTTGCCATTGGAATGAAGAAGGAGATATCTAAGCTGGTCTGTGCATACAGTAGAACAACAAATTTGACTGGATCTATACTGTCGGAATTCAACCAAGAATTAGGAGAAGTACAAGTTGCAACACTCCAAAATCTTGCGACTATAGACTATCTACTGTAAAAAGAACATATGGGATGTGAACAGTTTCCAGGAATGTGTTGTTTTAGTATGTCTGATTTTTCTCAAAATATTCAAATTCAGTTAGACAATATCCATCATATCATTGATAAGTTTTCACAAATGCTTAGGGTGCCTAACTGGTTTTCTTGGTTTCACCGGAGATGGCTGGTAATTGTAGGTCTGCTTTGGTTATGTAGCTGTATTCCTATTATGTTAATGTGTGCGGGCAATTTAATTAGTAATTTAAAACCTATACATGCTGAAGTTACTCTACAAGAAGATATGTCAAAGAAATAATCAATCTTCCCATGTTTTCTTCCGTCTTCTACTTCTATCGCTTCTCTTCTTCCTTCATAATTACAACCCCTAAGTAGAATTCGTGCCTCTTATCGAAATTACCGAGTATCATAATTCTTCCAAGTGGTAAAGATACCTCAGGACAAATGCTGGGCATAGAAGCCACAGGGCATAAATCTGCAAAAAAGTAAAAAGCTAACTTTTTCAGAAAATATTGCTTCTCTCTCACTTACCAACTTTACATTTCCCTGTATGGCCCCAGAAGATGACTGGTTAGCCAGAGACGGGTAAGATTCCTCAAGGGAGGAACAACCTAAGACAGGCACAGTCGCATGGGGGCCATCAGGTGAGAAATTGGGGATCAACAAAGGTGAGGCTTAGAACCTCACCCCCCCGTTCTGAGAGAAATCTTCTGCATATGTGGATGTTTTATTGCCCTGGTCTAGCTTGGATTAACACATAGTCTACAGGCACACACCTGATCATCTACGTTTGCCCTCTTACAGCACTAAACTATGTTTTCTACCTTTATCTTGCATCTACCTATCACTTCAGCATTTTATTTAAAAAAAAATAATAATAATAATAAGGGAGAAATGTGGGATTCACATATAAATCAAGTATAAAAATCAAACTACTAATCATATCTGACTTGATTGTTTATAGTTTATGATGCGTGATCAAAACCGAAAGATTCTGTGACATGACTGCCCTTGCACTGTTCACCATGTAAGAACTTATTCACTATGTAAGACCTTGTTTGTTATGCTTCAGAAGATTGGAGACTGTTGAGATTGGAGGCTTGGGGTTGATTAATAATTGTGCATTGAGTCCCCTACACAGAATTTTATTGTTGTTAACAACCATATGATCAATAAATATGAGAGATGCCCTCTCAAAAAAAAAAACTGTATTCAATCTTTTCCCTATTACAAACAAACATTTAATGAGCATCTTTAGGACTAAATCTTTGCATACATTGATAATTTATTCATAATAAACATTTGGAAGCATAGTCATTAAATAGTTAAGGACAGTAAATACTTATTTTTTAACCTAGGAAAGACAACAACTTATCCTTATTGTCAAGTTCCTATGAAGAAAGTCTATAACCAATTTACATAATTATCAATCATGGCTAAGAACCATATCACTGGAATTTTTGGTATCTAGTTTTAAAATTGTATAAGAAAGTAAATATATTTGAAAATTGAACTAGTGATATTGAGAAAAATACCACTAGAAGGCAAAAAAAAATTCATCTTCGTGATGAATGACAGAATAAAGAGAAATTCTTTATCTAAGAAATTGAAGAGACTGGCACTTGAAAATTAGTTCTAACTCAAAAGGTGAATGAAGAAGAACTCTAATACAGGAATTATTCTGACTATATCATCTTAATTTTATTATCACTTCCTTTGAATCCTGGATTCTCTTTTTACTGAAAAAAAGGTGTTGATAATCATTTAAAGTTTCATTTAGCTGCTTTTCTGATGTAGAGTAATTATTTTATATATTTCTTATGCTTGTTGAGTTATCTTTACCAGGTTAAAAAAAGATTTTCAAAACATTTGACATTTTTTTACTATTCATATTTTAAGACATTTTATTGAGGTATAATTTTAATACAATAAACCACATATGCAGTTTTCATGTCTTGATATATTTATGAACTTGTGAAAACACTACCAGAACTGAGATAGGGGACATATTCATCACTCCCAAAAATCTTTTTCAGTTCCTTTTGTAATATGTCTTTCCCATATTTTTTGGTTCCATCCACCCAACTCCCACCCTAGAGAAGACCAGTTAATTGTTGTCACTAAAGATTAGTTTGCATTTTCTAGTGTCTTATATATACACATGGAATCATACATTATGTAGTCTTGTTTGTCTGGCTTCTTTTACTGGCTTAATTTTGAAATTCATCCATGTTATCGCCCATACCAGTGGTTCATTTCACTGATATATATGGTCTATCTTCAAGTGACACACATTTCATGTATAATATGTGAACATGACAGCAGTGTACTTCAATTTTCCCTTCCGAATACAGGTTACTTATACATATATGTAAACTCCACATGACATTGAAATTCATATTGTATCTGATAAACAGTCATATGCTTTTAGAGAAATTTAAATAAAAAGAAAGTATTTTACATTTACATGTTAGTTTCTATTTCTGATGTTCTGTATTCCTTTGTGTAGATGAATGTTTCTTTCTCATATAATTTCCCTTCTGCCTGGAAAACTTTAACGTTTCTTATAATGTGGGTCAGCTAATGATGAATTCTTTTTGCTTTTGTATGTCTAAAAGTCTTTATTTCTATTTTGTTTTTCAAAGACATTTCCTTGGGCATACATATCCAGGTTGCCATTTTTAAAATACTTGGAAAGATGTTGATCCACTGTCTTCTCATATTTTTCAAATAATAAATCTATTGTCCTCCTTGTCTTTGTTTTCCTATGTGTTATGTGTCTTTTTTCTCAGTTTGGTTTCAAAATTCTCTCATTAACACCATTTTTTATAAATTCAATTATGATATGCCTTGGTGTGGTTTTCTTTATATTTTTATGCTTGGGTTTTTTGAGATTCTTGGATATATAGGTTGATAGTTTTCATACCCCCTTCACTTCAGGTATGCCAAGTGTACATATATGAGTCCCCATAAAGTTGTCCTATAGCTCATTGATGCACTTTTCTTTTTTTTAATTATTATTTTTCCCTCTGTTTTTCCCAAATGATTTCTACTTTTATGGATTCAAGTTCACTAAATTTTTCTTCTTCAATGTCTAATCTCCTACTCATCCATTTCAGTGTAATTTTTTTGTCAGAAATTATAGTTTTCATTTCTAGTAATTCAATTTGGAGTTGTTTATGATAATGCCCATATCTCTACTTAACATTCTGAATATACAGATTATGAAATACAGCTATAATAACTTCTAATACTTTTTTACTTTAACATCTATGTGAGTTCTGGGTTGGTTTAGATTAATTATTTTCCTCATCTTCGGTTCTGACTTCTTTCTTCTTTGCATGCTGATTAACCTTTGATTGGATTTGAGATATTGTATCCTTCATCTTGGGTGGTAGATAATTGTATATTCCCAAAAATATTCTTAAGCTTTCCTGTGGGATGCAGTTTAGTTTTCGAAATAGTTCAAGCCATTCTGGTCTTGTATTTAAGATTGCTACTTCAGAACCAGAGAGTGTTTCTCTAGGATGAATTATTTGCTGTTAGTGAGGCAAGACTTCTCTAAGGAATCTGTCTGATTATAAACTTCCCCAGGCTGGCTGGTGGGAATGGCATTATTGCAGGAGCTTATGAGTGGCCGGCACCATTTCTTCTAATCCTTTTGGGTGTTTATTCCCAGAGCCAGGATATCTTCCTTACATGCATGCATTGATCAGTATTCTACTGACTACTTGGGGCGACCCTCGGCAAATCTCTGGAGTTTTCTCTATTTTTAGTTCTCTCCTTTCCTGAATACTCTATTCTGTGAACTCTTAACAGCCTTGACTCCCCTGGACTCTCAACTCCATCTCCTCATTTCAGGGATGCTGGCAGACTAAGTTCCCTTTTCTCTGTGCTGTCACCTGGAAACTCCCCCCAGGCAGTGAGCTGGGGAAAACATTGGGCTAACCTTGTTTGTTTACCCTCTCTCAGCAATCAATTTCCTTCACTGACTATCACCTAATGTCTTAAAATCATTGTTTCCAATAAATGTTTCCAGTTTTTGAATGTTTCCAGTAAGAGGCTAATTCTAATCCCTATTATTCCATCTTGACCAGAAGTTAAAGTTTACACTAATTTTTTTATACTGTTATTTACTTGGCTTAAACCTTTTACTTTCTAGGGCTATTAATTACATGAAGGTAGGGAGGAAAAATGTAGACTCATCCTCAAAATATACTCTTTTTATTGTGTCATTCTCTCTTCAGAACCAAAAATGTCTCTTCTTGCTAAGTTAAATATAAAGACAAACACAAGCCCATAAAGGTAGCTGTATAAAGAGCTAAAACAGGGTTTTCATTGTTTATGGCTTTGTTATGTTCTGGCTTGATCTAATGACATCCTTAAAGCAGAGGACTGGATAGACTATATAGCCTTTATTCAATCATCCGTGACTAATATTGCTGTCAAACAAAAATCTTTATAAGAACTGCATAAGAAGTTGTTGTTTTTATTCCCAAACAACCTGGACTGGAGAAGGTCCAAGTGGCACACGAAAGAATAGTAACCCCCACAAATGTAAAACTTAAGAACTCTAAACAAGACATTTGTCTAAATAGTTGAACACCTCACTTATGTACAAAGTAGGGGATTGTTTTAATCTACTACAAATATAAGGACATCTTTTCTTGATTATTTACAAAGGGAATTCTGATTTTTTTTTCCTACAATGTTTCTATTATATTTGTAGACTTGTACCTCTCTCCTAGGACCACATATAAACATTTCTATATAGTGTCAAGCTTCAAGAATTACCATTTTTCATAAAACTTTTGTAAGAGGTCTTTTAACTAACCAAGTCTTTATGGGAGTTTTATCAATTTCTATATTAGAGAATGAAAAAACATTATGTGGATTAGACTATTCAGAGACCATTTCAGAGAAAATATTAACCTTAAAAATCCACAGATTTTTAGTAAACAAGGAACTATAAGTAGTATTTGCACAAAAGTAAAATTACTAAACTCATCATTACTTAGTTTTTCATTCTCATGCATTATTCTTGGAGCCAGATTTCAATACACCCTAATTATATCTTAATGGCTAATTCTTCATACACTGAAACTGAGTCATTTTGGAATTTTTGTGATTTAGTCAAGATATGTTCTGTTTATATAGTGTGAAATCAGCGAAGTCAATACCTTTTAATATGTCTCTGTGAACAGACTATATTTGTTCAGTCTCACTAAAGATAACTGGCATGTGTATTGGTCGGTTATATCCATAACAGTGCTGCATAATGTATCACTTCTAAACAACTCAGTGTCCTAAAATAACAACAGTTTTCTAATCTCACCTATCTGCAGGTTAGCTGAGGTCAAATGAATTAGGTCGAATTTGCCTGGGCTTCATACTAAGCTTCAAGTCGAGCTCGGGAATTCTCATTATCACCATTTTTATTAATTCAATTATGATATGCCTTAGTGTAGTTTTCTTTATATTTTTATGCTTGGGTTTTTTGAGATTCTTGGATTTATAGGTTGATAGTTTTCATACCCCCTTCACTTCAGGTATTCCAAGTGTACATATATCAGTCCACATAAAGTTGTCCTATAGCTCATTGATGTCTCTGTCCCTATTCCTCGTCTTTCACACCCTTCCTCTCTCATTAACAGGCTAATTGGGACAGGACAGATGAACCTGTTCAATGAACTCCATCATTTCTCCACCACCAGAAAGATTTTTTAGAGCTGTTGATGTGTTCCAGGAGCACGTGAATACCTGCATAATTTCACACAACTTCCCATGCATCTTCTGCACATTGTTTTTGTGTCCTGCAGCATCTCCTGAGCCTTTGCACGGAGAACATGCACAAGCAAGACTGCCTTTCTCTTGAACACTTGTTAACTTCAGGTGTTGCAGAATTTTGCTCCCTGTGAGCCAAATATTTTAATGCCTTTCATGGCTATAGACAGTTGCCTCTCAAGTTGACTTAAAACAGGAAGCCTTTCTCTAAGAAGAAACATCTCATACTTTATAGCCTATAAGCAAATTTACCTTAGAATGTGTTATTTTAACCCTGCATTTTCCAGATACCTGTCAGGAATTAAAATATTGAAAAAATTTTTAAGGATGGGAGAATAAGAAACAGGGTAAGTAATGGTTTTGGATTTTAGTGGCTTATCAATACCTGACTCAGCTCATTAAGTTATCTGTTTCAGTCTTATTTAGTGCTGCGAAATTCCCTCCTATCTGCAGGTTAGCTGAGATAGCAGGTTCAATAGCTTATGAACTTGAACACAAATGTAACAGCACTAATGCTCACTTGTTTTCCTCCAGCCACATCATTATTAAAAAGTCTCTTTTTACAAGAATCAAAATTCTATTTGGACTGTTACTTGGTTGAGCCTCTTCAGAACTATTGTCTGCTATGAAAGTTTAAGCTGTAATATTCTTTGTGAACAGAGATATCAAAATATAAGGAATTTGAGTCTTGTGCATAAATGTGTTTTTTGCCATTTTCTTAAACAATGGGAAAAAAATTTTTAACTTGCCTTATATGTAAATTTCCTGCCCCCTGGCATTGGCCTGTACATTTTCTTACTGTTAAGAGATCTTGCCTTCTCCTTGTCACGATCCCTTCATAAAATGGTTTAGAATTTCTCCTGAGTGACTTTTGAAAACATATTTTTAATTCTTCAGGGTCCATCATTCCCTGTTGATACTTATTTCCTTCTAAGTTTTGGCTTTTCCTTAGGGAAAATCCTACTTAGCATACTGGAGTATTTTGGCCAGGACTAGAGTGACTCAGACTTTTCTGAAACAATGTAAAGTGCTTTTTATTCAATGTTTCAGCATTACAACAACACAGGTAAAATATAAGAGACTTGGATTTCCTTCTTTCTGATATTGTTACCTTACCCAAATTTCTCTATATAAATTTGTAATTTTATGTGGCAAATGGCAGTATTTCCCATTGAGTTTTAATGGCCACTGAATGTCTGTGCTTATCTACAGTTGCAGTAATGTCTAAAACTTACAAATACATGTTTTCATTCACGCAACAAACTTTTATTGAGTTCTGTTTCAGGTACTGTTACTACAGGTGATAAATCAGAAAGAGATGAATATTTCTTGCGTTTTAAGAGAAAAGAAATAGAGAAAAGACAAAAAAGAGCACAATAACAGAATGAAATAAGCCAACACATTCTGACTCTTACCCATATGAGCTACAAAGATCTTTCTAGTTTTAAAATTGCTGTGACCCTGTTGGCATCTGCCTCGTGCCCAGTGCCTAGCATGCTCTGCTCTCCCATGTTACATTCTTCTCCCTGGAAAGTCACAACAAAAAGCACTCAACCCAGTAACCCTGGCTGTAGGTTAAGTCACACACGGATCAGGTGGCTGAGATCTGGTGCAAAGGAAGTGGACATTTCTCAGGCACCTGGCTAAATTGCTGTAGTTGCCAGGCTGCTAATGTCTTGCTCTTGAGCCCTGAACTGTGCTGAGGGCCTGGGAGGGAACAAGGGATTCAGCATTACACTGCTAAAACATCCCCACCTGGAGCTGGCAAACGTAGGACATGAAACCCTAAAACTCTTAAAGGAAAACATAGGCAAAATTCTCTTGAACATTAGCACATGACAATTTTTTTCTGGCTGCATCTCTCTGGCCAAGGGAAACAAAATAAAAAATGAACAAGTGGGACTGCATCAAACTAAAAAACTTCTATATAGCAAAGGGCACCATCAATAGAACAAAAAGGCAGCCTATGGGAGAATATATTTGTAAATGATTTATCTGATCAGGAGTTAACATCCAAAATATATAAGAACTCATATAAGTAAACACCAAAAAAAAAAAAATTAATTAAAAAAAATAAAAAATGGCTGAAGGATCTGAACAGAATTTTTTCCAGAGAAGAAATACAGATGGCCAACATGCACATGAAAATATGTTCCACATAACTAATCATCAGGGAAATGCAAATCAAACCACAATGAGATGCAATCAAAACCACTTGAATCAAGAAGTTAGAATCACACAAGTTAGAATGGCTGCTACCAAAAGACAAGAAATAACAAGTGTTGGTAAGGATGTGGGGAAAAGGGAACCCTCCTACACTGTTGGTGGGAATGTAAATTGGTGCATTCACTGTGGAAAACAGTATGGAGTTTCCTCAAGAAACTAAAAATACATATGTCATACAACCAAGTAATTCCATTCTAGAAATTTACCTGAAGAAAACAAAATCCCTGATTCAAAAAGATATATGTACCCCTGTGTTTACTGCCACATTATTTACAACAAACAAGTTATGGAAGCAACCAAAACGTCCATCAAAAGATAAATGGATAAAGGAGAAGTGGCACACATACTCAAAAGGAATATTATTTCGCCATAAAAAAGTAAGAAATCCTGCCATTTGCAACAACATGGTTGGACCTAGAGGGTATTATGCTAAGTGAAATAAGCCAGGTGGAGAAAGACAAATATCATATGATTTCACTTATTTGTGCAATCTAAAAACAAAACAAACATAATAGTAGTAGAGTCATAGACACTGAGAAGTGATTGATGGTCACCATAGCCGAGGGGTTGGGGTAGGTGGTGGTGGGGGAGGGGGAGAGAGCTAAAGGTACACAAAAATTCTCAGTCATAATATAAGTTGGTCACAGGGATGGAAGTGTAGCATGGAGAATATAGTCAGTGGTTCTGTAACATCTTCCTATGTTGACAGATAGCAGCCACATAAATTGGGGTGAGGTTTTATTAATGTGGGTTACTGTTGAATCACTGTGTTGCATACTTGAAATCAATATAAAATTGTATATCAACTATACTTCAATAAGAAAGAAAAGAAATAATAAATCTTGCCAATTTCTTGAGGTCCTGAAATCAATCAAGGGAACATAAATAATGACCTGTGGCTTAAACATTTTACTAACATTTCTACTCTTTGAAAGAATGACATCATAACATTGAGTGCTTATTTGCTTTTACAGTTAGAACATGTATAAGTGTATCATAATCAAAATGTATTTCTGGTTATCCGGTTACATATATGCTATAATCCCTGGACAAGAAATACTCTCAGGAAGAGATTCTATCCCCTGGAAGTTTAAAATAGAACTAATGACACTAACTTGAATACATCTGTATGAGTTATATCACCCAGTAACTGAAAAGAAGTAGGTACTAAAATATGACCATAAATTCATCTAAGGAGAAGCAACATATGGGTAGAGGTTATTTATATAAAGTTTGGGTGAATGTTGAGCAGAAGTGTTGGAGGGAATGTGTCCGCTCCCTTCTGATCACCACTCAAAGACTTCCTGGGAGATCTGGGGCTTCCGAAGAGATCAGCTTGGGGCCAAGTGACAAGGTGGAGCTCCCTGTGATGGCAGGGTTATGGATGTGGCTGAGACAGGACTGGGAAGGGGGTGGAATGACAGAATGAAGGACACTGAGAGTCTGTGATGGCAGCTACGGGAAGCCATGCACAGCAAAATAGACAACAGAGCTGTAAAGGGAACAGAGAAACACCTAGAACCAAAACTATAGCTTTCCAGATCAAGAAGACAGTTTCAGTCTTAGCTTTGAATCAAGAAACTCAATTAGAAATAATAGAAATAACAAACACATCTGAGATTTATTCACTAAGAAATTACCAAGTAGACAGCTTCCATTTCAGAACCACATCAGTGTGGAAAACATATAAACTAAAGGCAGATCAATGTCTAATGTATGAGTTATTCAGAAATGATTCTAATAAGAAAAGAGAAAACTACACAGATAAAATGCTAAATTTGAATCCATTATTTGGGACTTTCATTTGAAAGGGAGGAATTACCAACCAGATTTAGTTGTAATGGAGAAACACAGAGCACTGGGTGGTGGGTTGGTCGGTGGGCTGTTTGTTTATTGGTCTAATCTATGCCTCTTCTAAATGTTATAGATATTAAACTAATATACCCCCAAATCAGCGCAAACGAAAACCATCTTACTCTGGTTTATCTCCCTCTGATTCACATATTCAGATTGAAGTATACTTTTTCAGTGAACTGACACATGGGATTTAAAAAAAATAATCAGTTTTTTAAACACTTTTTATAGGGAAAAGAGGAAAAAGAAAAGAAGAAAAGATCAAATCATATCAATCAGATCCCTAGAAAAGCAAGTACTTTTTCTTGAAACATTATATAGCTGTACTTCCTTTCTCCCTGCCTTCTTCTCTTGTGTATACATATAAAAATACACTGGTATGGGAAAAAACACGTCAGGTTGGCCCTCCTGTGTTGTAGACCACCCGTTACAAAAGGCCACAATTGTCCCCTCTTTTACCTTGAAATAAAAAGTATAGTAGACCCTAAAGTGAAAATCAGCTTTGCATCCTGAGGAAGCAAAATGACAAATAGCAAAAAGAAAGAAGAAAGACAGAAAGAAAAAGAGAGAGACCATGTGCCTTATAAAGTTGTGGCTTAGTGGTCTTATTGCATATTTGTTTTTCTAATGTTATGAGTGAAAATGTGAATCCTAGTTGAGATATAGTCACTGTTCAAATTAAAGATACCTTTATTTTTTATTAGGAAACCTAATGGATTGAACACAGCATGGTATTTGAAAGAGACGAAGATTTGTTTGTTTAATCAATGAAACTCAAAGGGAGGGTAGATCATATGATCAAGGCAGGGAGACAAGGTGAGCTCTGGCGCGGTGAGCGCTTCTAGTCTGTGACTGCCGGGATGCTGAATTCAGGAAATATTTGCATCGTCTTTTCTTATTTTAGTGTTTGATGGATATATAATAATTATATTTTATAAGAATGCCAGTGGTGACGGAAGTGCTTCTCCTAATGCAGAGGCTGTAAAGCTATCAGAAGAGCTTTAAGCAAATGTTATCTGTTTTACAGAAGAAATCAATTACCCGCAGATTGCTTAAACCAGTGACAGGCATGGTAAGGAATAAAATGTGTTAAGTAGAAAAGTTACAGCCATCAACATGGAAGGAATTACATGATATATGAAAGCAATCACTTGTTCAATTTACCTTCAAAACTAAAACAAGTTCTTCTGCATTGGAAATAAACATGAACCTCTCTCTGAAAGGCAAACCATTTCCAACTCGATGGAAAAAGTACTGTATAAATTTTAGCCGGCAATAGGGCTATTAGGAGCACACAACCAGGTTTTCAGAGATAAAGTATGTGAACTATTTAACATACTTATTTCAAAGTAGGCATCAGTTTGTCTTCATCTGCCAGCAATTCAGCATTATGTAATTTTCAGATATGCCTGGAATAAAAGGAGTCTGCTAGAAAATACTCCACATTATAACATTCCTTATATTTAGATCAAACTGCAAAGTATTTTACTCAATTAAAAATACCTTTAGTATATTTCAGTTTTAATATTCATTATTCTCTATTGATAACATACATTCGTTTACCTGTATTTGCAAGGAAAGATTCAGACATGGGCCTGTTTTTCTGCTCAAAGAAGAAAAAGAAATGTGTCAAAGAGCTCTGACAGTTCTTATGGAAGACATCATGGTTCAAAATGCTCATAAAGCTGTTAATTCCTCAAGTGGAGTTGGCATCTTGCTGGTGAAACGAGGTCACCATTTTTAGTCCTTCATGCTATTGGTCCTTTAGGAATTTTTGCATCGTATGATTTAATTTTTAAAACAAATTAATTCAAATCACATGAAACATAAAAAAGTGATTTCTTAATATTGCAAAACAGGAATCATTTTACCAGATGTGCCGTTCGCGACATCAGAGCATAAGAATCACGTTTCTGTGAGTGCCACTGTGTACGATGACAGCCGTGATGGAAGACACCTGCTTAATGAAGAACTTAGGTTGTTTTCTTTTTACTTTCTTCTGGTTTATAAACTGGAAACTATTTAGAATAATTTGCTCACATGATCTTTTAGTAGAATCTGGAGTAATATACCAGCTGATGTGCATCATTCTTTTACAATGTTTGGAGGGAGAGTTCTACACTATCATATTCTCAGGAATGAAATATGTATACTCAGATTTCATGCAAGTTAATTGTCCTTAATGGACAAATGTGTATGATAAATTTAAAGAACTACATTTTTGGAACATTTGCATGTTAACATTTTTTGAGAAGAGTCATACTAGTAGTTTTGTATGCACTCTGACACAGAAAACTATTTTGTGAAAATTCCCAACTAGAGAATGACTCTGCAAATGCTTTTGTTTCTCTGCAAAATTATCAGGCTGATATAACAGTGATGTCCTACTGATTAGTCACCACAGACCTTCCCACAGGATAATGCATTCTTAAAATATGAACTTGGAGCTCAAATGTTAAATATGCATTTCCTTCTCCTATAGGACATGTTGAAATGCCGCGTGCTGTTGGCGAGAATGACCTGTACGTGTTGGATTCCCCCGACCCCCGGACTTTTTTCCAGGAACAGTGTGGCGTGCAGTGAACCAAATCGAGAATGTGATTCAAGCTGTCTCCATAGCTCCTCGGCAAAAGAAAGGATAAACTATAAAAACTCCCCTCCTACAGCTTTTAGCTCTTGCTTCCCACACTTGGCCTCCTCTGTCACCTCTGGCGCTGTTACTGACCCATGCCAAGCAAACTAAAGGATGATAAGTTTTCTGCCTCTGCTCTTATCCCGAGGGGCTGCGCATTATCCTATCAAGTATCAGGAGCCGTTTCTGGGGGATATTTGTCACCCCATGAAGCCCTCTGAAACAAATGAAATGGGCAACGAATTACAAAAATGTCATTCTCCAAAGGAAATGGATGAAGGCTTTTGTTCTCCAGTAATAAATAGATGCCATAGCCTTATAACACTATTTTTATATTAAATTTGACAGGGTTACTATTTCTACTTCATTAAGGGAACAGCTTGAAAACTATTTCCTTCTGTACTTTTAAAAATAATGTTGTTTCCCTCATGTCTTCCCAGTAATAAATATAAACAGGACCTGGCAATGGATTCTGGAAATTACAGATCGTGATTCATTTCAAGTGACTTTTGTGAATGATTATTTTAAGACCATACAAAAATCTTTTTAGGGAGGGATTTTGAGATTATAGATGGATCACGTAAGAGGTACATATGACTGGATTTTAAAAGTCTGATTTATACCTATTCCTCGTTTCTTTATAAATCACAAATACATTACTTCCTTTTCTCACACATTATAGTTTTACAGGGCCTCATGATAAATATGCCATGGACAAAGGTCAAGCAAAGGATAATAACTCAATTCCTTAAATGAAAGCTTCAAAGTAAATCCTCTGTGTTTAACAGCAGTAAACAGGGGTCAGGATGACAATGTCCCAGACTAGAGAATAAAATGTGTGTTAATACCTTTGAGCCTCCGTACGTTCTTCAAATGGGTGTACTTGGACTGACATACTTCGATTTTCTTTGAAGCGTAACTTGAGCAAGATACATAATACATGATAATAAATTAAATGGCACTACATATTTTTAGATAGTCCTTGTGTGGATTTCAGGTTAAGTTGAGCATTTTCATGGAAGTTATTAACTATTTCTAATATAATAGGTGTATTTCTTCTATAGATTCACCTACCCAATGATTTTAGAATTGAACTACTTTTCCTTACAAAGCTAAATCTGTGAGATAAGATTGTAGAAATAATTCATGGGAATTTTTATTTGACCCATTAATATATGGATGAAGATAATTAACAGTTGTGATATACATACTCTTTGAAAATTATTTAATAGTGAAACAGGTTATCTGTGTTTATCTTCAGATTTTCCAATTTTATCTTAACTCTTAAATCATAACTCCTGGGTTCTGTGTGGTACATCTTAAGTGTAGTCAATATATGTCAATATTTTAACAGAATTGATTAGTAAAAAACAGTAAAAACTGAGTAGTCCAAATTCTAATTTTTCATTAGGTTAAAGTCATCATTTCTTAGAGGCAAATGGTTTAAAAATTTCAGCTATATCTTATGTATCTTCAATGGACATCTGCTTTATTTTATATTTCTTATTTCTCTTTGCTTTTCAACAAGAGTGCACATGGCTTGTTTTGTGAACTCCTTGATTGTATGAACTTTGATAGGGCTGCTATGGAGCCTAAGGTTCTTCCAAGAATATCTGAGTATGTTAGCCCACATCTGTCCATTTAACTCACGTGCTGAAGCTCAAAGGTACTAACACACATTTTAATCTCTAGTTGAATTTCTGCCATCCTGACTTCCATTCACTGCTTGTGCCCTTTTCTGACAAGTTAGCCTCCCTGCTTGCAACTAAGATGTATTTATCTTTAAATATTTAAGTTCTTTAACTAATCTCGCTAGTGATTCTTGCACATAAGGGGGGAAAAATGTTTGAAAAACACATAAGAAGGTAACAATAAGGTATTTTTCATTGCAAAAGGAAACTGATGACTTATATTCCCATCTTTGTAGCACAAATAGAATACATAGCTTAAAAAGAAGCATAGTAGATAAAAAGACTTTCTGTAATAGAAAAATTGTTAGAACATCACAGGTTACTTAAAAAGTTGAGTAATTTTTTTCTTAATCTTTCAAAATAGAGAGGATTTCATCCAATTTGATTCTATTTTGTTCTGTCCCATCCATATGCATTAAATGGCAGACTTTATGCAATTTTTTCCTCATCTTAATACTTAGAGTGTAAAATTTGGCTTCTAGCTTGATCTGACTTCCCAAGCAGACATTTCTCAAAGGCTACCAGTTCTCTCTTAATTACTAAATGTTAAGACTATTTTAAAATAAATTGATTTTTTATTTCCTCGATAGGTATTCTTCAATTCAGTCAACTGATCTAAAGCTGAGACTCTTATTTCCCAAAAATATCTCCTCCTGATTTCCTCACTGTTGTACTCCATGAAGCAGTAACCGGAAGTCCAGAGCACATCAGCAGGATTGTGGGAAAGGCCACAGGAAAGGATGTTATACTTCCTCCTAAGGAAAAAAATGACAAGCAGCAAAGAGAAATAAGTTCCCCCACCTACTGGTGAAACTGAAGATTGTTTAGCCACATTTGAGCCTAGAGCCTTAGAGTTAAGAAAATCAAATATAAGCTAAACATACTAGAACAACTTGGCAACCTATGGCTCTTGGATCAACAAGGGCAAATTGCAGCTGCTTCAAAGCCGTGGTGGCTTAATGGAAAGACATTCCGTGACAGTCATCTTCATCTAGGTGACGGGCTGGCTAGCACTCCGAAGTATAGGATTTGGCAAACAAGGTATGGGGTGTCAGCAGTGTGGTGAATTCTAGCAGTTCTTTCATAATTTATTGGATGAATGACATTTTCATGAATTAAAGTAAGTCATTTTGGGGTAAGAGCACCTGTCTTTATTTGCTCATGTTTTGGGAGAGAGACAGCAAAACAAGCTACTATATGGCAACCTGGAAATATTTTATAAATCACTTCAAAAATTTACCCACCCCCCAAAAAAATGCCAGATCATTTCCATTAAAGGCACTTGTGGCACTTGAACATTTAATTTAACCAAATCTAGTAAGTAACTCTTCAATAAAGAAGAGGGGGCAATGTTTGAAAATCATATAGAAAGAAAAAAAGAATAATTTAGAGTTTGAAGAACTAAATTTTCTAGAATAATCAAACTGTCTAAGAAGAAAATTCATTCATTTCTTTCTTTTCTTTTTCACGAGGAGTAGCATGGTAGGTAAAAGAAGAATTTCTTTAACAGGAAGTGTTCAAACATTGTGGTAGGTTACTCAGAGTTTGAGTAATTTCCTCTTGTTTTGAGCTTTAAGAACAGAGTGAACTCTGGCCTATGCCGTCACTTCTCTTCTGTCTCATTCTTGACACCTCTCCCTTCAATTCCTCTCTAGTCAGTTGGCTAGCTCTCTTGCTTAGGACTTTTCAGTATTTCGAGCATTCATACATAATTTTACATTTCAGTTACTTCAAAAAATTTCAGTTGCTTCTATCCTAGTTTGGGCCCCCATGAGCTCTCTCTGAAATAGATGGCTACAAACAAAAAGAAAAAAACAAAACATTTTTAAGAATAAGTCAGGTTTTCCTGCATTCTCTTTCCACCACTAACGTACTCTACTGTGAATGAGACTTCATAAATCTCATCCCCCAACAAGCCTGGCAGTAGTGTAGCACCAGTCACACTGCCCCCATGTCGCACTAGCTCTGTGAACTTGACCAGGTCGCTTTAAATCCCTAAGTCCCCGTTTCCTCATTCAGAAAAGCAGGATTGATAATAATGTCTCCTTGATACAGTTGATATTTTGAAAGCACTTGAATTTTTTGCATTTTTTAAAAGCTGTTTGTCATAGTGTGCTCCCTTCCGACAGAGATACTTTTGGTGGGTGTGTTTCCTGACAATGTCTAAACAGTATGAAATGCAGAATATGTTATCCTTTGAATTTGTGTGATACTTAGAACATGTATTCAATAATGTTTGAAGTAGTATTCTATTTCCAAAATGATTTATTTTTCTTCATAAAATGTATTGCATACACTGATTTTATCATTGCATATTTATACATATAAATAATACTTCACATGTACACATATATTTATCACTTCATAGTGCACAAATATATATACATTTATACATATACATATATATGAAGTTTACATATATATGAGACTTCATATATATGTTATACAACTCTCCCAGCATAAGTGGTTTGTAAGTGTAAGTGGTTTAAAATCCTGTATATTGAAATGGAGCTAGGTGATTTTTTTTCCCCATAAATCATTTTCTGAAAAGATGGAACTAATCAGTGTTTATGAAATCTGGGACCAGTTTTGACTCTGACACTCAGGAGTTAGTGAGATACTCCGAACCTGGGTACTTCCAATGCCTTTTTATTGCAGCACTAACATCTTTTTTTGTTAAGAACACAATAGCTGCCGCATTCACTCACTCCTGGGGAACGATCTTGAAGGTTGATTTTCATTGCCATCTTAATTTTCAGTGATAATATTAAAGTGGAATCACAACCTTGTGCTGTTAACAACAGAAGCAACTGAAATTCAAATCTATAATGCATGATTTTGAAAAGGCAGTAAACTACCGCTTTTAAAAGGCTCAGCTTGTATTGATAAAACTTGGCACAAATGACTAATCTTTTTAAAGTTTCCTTTCCAAATTTAACTTTGAGCTGCCACACAGCAATTATTGCTGGTTAAAAAATTGCTTTGCAAAATCAGCCATAAAATGTGTATTATATATACATTTAATATAAAGGGAATTCTTCAAATCATAATATATTAATTAGCTACATGATATAGCGAGTGGCGATCAGATTACTTATTGAACTAATTTAATTTGCACAGTGGCAGCTAATTTAAAGGAAGCATTCTCTCTTCAAGCTTGTTTTTAGTAATTGTTAAGGAAAAATTATTAGTCTGGGATTTGAAAACAATCTTTCCCTCTTTTGCTATTTTTCAGAAGGACAGTTTGTGACATTTTTATCCTTAGGGGATAGATATAGAAATATTTAAAACATGACAAGAATAAACCAGATGATGAAAAGTGAATTCTAGTTTCCAAAATGAGCATCAGATTTTCTTCCCTTTATGCATTAGGATGAGAAAAAATGCACCTTAAGTGGGCTGCTGGGATATACTCAGAACAAAAGGGAAATGAACCCCACTGCCCACAGGCCAAAGCAGTGTTTATGAAATCTGGGACCAGTTTTGACTCTGATACTCAAGAGTTTTTTACGGACATGTTTGTGTCCGTAGTCATGGTTCTGAAGAAGCAAATATTCTACTTGGCCCTAAGAAGTAGGAGACAAGAAAGAACAAAGAAAGAAAGGATCTTCATCCAAATAACAAAATGGGCTTTAACCAAGCTATTAGGCCGAACATGGTGAAAGAAGAATTTATGTAAGTGCTAATATATTTTGAGACTTACATAAAAATGGCCATGAAGAAGCTCACTGGAGAAAAAAAATGATTCAGTTACATTAATGCTAACTGATGAGGAACAGAACTTTCTCACATAGCAGAGCCCCAAACTGGAGGAAAATAAGTACTCCAAAGTACCGAAGTTACATTTTATAAGATGTTCTATTAAATAATGATACTCATAGTCCAGATACATCAATAGGTACAGCAGAGGAAGTGAACAATAAAACTGATGGGAGGAAATTGGAAAAATCTTTCAAAAATTTTGTTCTAATGTACATAAGGTAGAATACGTCTTAATTCAACTAGCATTACCATCCCCGTCAATCTGTGAACGTCTTGTTATGACTATGGCTCTCATATTCTAACCACATACTACTGAGGGATAAACAGATGTATTGATCGCTTAATCAAGCAGACATTTGTTGTATAAGAAGACATTGGTCCGTGTGAGTTTTCAAATAATGGCAATGGATGACTGTGCAGGTAAAGCTCTGATCCAAACTTCTGTTATCATAGACTTATTGAACATTTATTTTGTGCCTGACACTATTCAAAGCCCACAAGTAGATCCTATGTGATTAATACTCTTTTTCAATCAGAAATTTCACTGAAACTTACTTATAAACTCAGTTTCTGAAGTCTAGGACCCCAGTGACTTTAGCCTCAGGCATAAAAACACAGGTCACCCAAACACTTATACCCTATAATAGAAGCATTTATGCATTCTTTGCAGACAAGAATCTAATTTTAGTTAATGTACTCAGGAATAATAAAATTCATTAATCCTATTCTGTTTTAAATTTTTATTCTCTTCAGTAAAAAGTATTGCCTTAAGGCCCTCAATTACTAATAGAACTATTTAAATTTCACATATACATATGTTTCCCCTCTCAGTTTTGTGTTTTATACTATAATGGAGATAAACAAAATATTTTGGAATTAATTAAACAAATAAAGGCATGAGGTCCAGAACTGTAGGTAGAAATTCTATTACTGAGTTAGTTTTTTTTCCCTTGCTATAGTTATTATCTCAAGTTCATACTTTCATGTTGTGGTACATTTTATTTAAGAATAAAATAAAATGTATTTAGTAATAATACACATTGATAAAATCAGTTTGGACCAGAAACAGGCTGATGTTCTCATGTGACTTAGAAAATAACCTGACATTATCAGAAATTCCGAGAGAAGATATTCTAGAATGTTTTGGAAAATGGCAGCATCCTGGAAATGACATATATCCATGCAAGTGGTGGCTCTCATGTACAAGTTTAAATTGAACATAGGCTATTATTGTCAACCTTACACACGTACTCAGATTTTAATAATTTAAGAGGGTGTTGTCTTCCATATTCCTTTAACAGAGCATAGGTCTTATTTTCATTTTTCTGTTATTTCATATGTATTAATAGGTCAATCATATTTGAAGAAAGTTATTTCCCTTTCATCTGTTCGTATCTAGAGGAAAGTTACACAATAAAAGCAAGGAAGCAAAATAGGAAGAAGGTAAAAGGAAATCCATACATCATTTAGAGAGAAGAAAATAAAAATATAAGCAAGATGCTGTTAGTGTGCATCAGTCAAGGATCCTGGTTAGCTACATAATTATTATTTTTCTTTCCTTTCTTTTATTGTCAAAATGAATACCTACAATCCCTACTCATCCATATCTCTTACTTTTTAATTTCTACTTTGAACCAAGTGAGTTGCTATGTATTAAAATTTTGCATTCTACATTTGTAGAAAAAAACTTGCTTTTTACTTCTTTAATTCTTAAATCTGGTACTTCACACACACACACACATACACACACAATTTACCCAATTAAGTTGAAGTAAAAAATAGAAAAATATAAATAATAACACTTCCCAAAGTCCAAGAGGAACCATTAAATAACTGAATTTTTTTGGAACAGTTACCTATAATTGCTTTATCTTCTCACTTTCAGAAGAAAACTCACAAAGGGGATTTTTCATATGTTCTCTAGCCTCATGAAGTCATCCCACAAAGTAAAAATTAAAACAAATCAGCTCACCAATGATGCTGAAAAGAGTACAGTGATTTTGCCAGGGTACAGTGGCTCCAGGACTTTTCAAAATAGCAACAAGCAGAGAAAAATACAGAGATGGTATTTGTGACCCTGTGTAGGCTCAGTCAAGATGTCCCAGGAGACATGAAATTCAGGCACTAAACTGTTCAGCTGGATACCTGAAATAGCAGAGTGACTATGCTAGGAGAGTTCTGGCTATCAGAGCAGCTTATTCATCAATTCATTCATAGGAGCTTTAAACAGTGCCTGGCACAAAATATGCACTCAATAAACCTATGATAGAAATTTTGATCAGAGCTTTCCCTGTGCACTCATCAAGTACGAGGTCTGTAGCCAAATAACACTTCGCTTGGTGTTGAACACTTATTACCTTCACCAACCAGAATGTGCCCAGGCCCATCGAAGCTCTGTACCTCCCAGAGGTTTGATAACAAACTAGAATTCTTTGAGAACTTTGAAGAACGTTCAGGTTTTCTTTGTTAGACCTGCTTTTGTCTCTTTGCCAAAAAAAAAAAAAAGGGAGGCCTATGAAATAAACTAATTCAGAAAAAAACAAAGATGAAGGCAAGCAAAACATAAAATGAAGAGAACATATGGCTTTTTCCTTGATATATGCCAACATGGAGATACCTGCATTCATCTTCCAGATTTACGTATTTCTCCACTTACACATACAGAATTGAAGACTTGAAAAAGTTTTCCCCATATAGATGCAACAATGTTTGGGATTCTAGGAGGCATCTGATTATTCTTTAGAAAGAAATCTTTAAATAAGCATCTTAAAAATAAACTTTTCTCTTTATCAGAAAGAATTTTGCTCTCCTACCAGTAGAGCTGCTATTGCTATTTGGTTAGTTGCTTGGGGAGAAGCATGCCATTCTAATATACTCCTCTCTATTTCTCTGTTTTCCCAACCATGGGCCTTGTCAAGTAGGGTGGGAGAGGGAGCCCTAATATTAATGCTAAAATTAATATCAAAGTACAGAGTGGGAACTTTATATTCTCTCTGGTATTAAGAACACTGAGATTAAATACACTCATCATTTCTCTTTATCTCTGAACCTTAGCTATTCTAAATTCTAATTTTCAAGTTTGTAGGAATTTTGTAAAAATCTCATTTAGACCATCAGCTATTATAATTACTGATTTTTCAAGCTCTGTTTACCCTGTTTACCCATAACCTAGATTACAGGAAGTGCAGGTAGAACAGAAGAGATGCATGTTTTTATTATCACTGAGAGTAAAACAACTCAGGAACTCCTGGAGTAAATGGGTTAGCCTTTTCCCACCCTGAAGGATGAGCAGCTCCACAAATGAGCTACTCTTGACTAAACCATTCCAGGACCCCTCTAGTGTCTACTCATTCAGAAAGGCCTCCTCCACCCCCAGTCTGTTTCCATCTCACGGGCTCTCTGCCCGATCTGCATGCATTATTGTCCGCCAGCATGAACGATTTACAATGGGCACTTTATTTCTGCAATTTAAAAGGAAAAAAGAGAGAGAGAAACAACTACTGATGCAAAATATCATTTTTTTTTTCCTTTCTAATGGATGAGTAATAACCAGGAGATTTCTGAAAAGCTGTCCAGGGTGCCTGTCAGAGCTGGCAAAATTTCTGACCCAGAGAAATATATTCACGAACAGCCCCTGTGATTATGAGTTACAAGCTCCTTTGGAGAAAGCTGCTTAGAGAAGCACCAGAGAAATTATAAAACTAGTCTAAATACTTGACACATAGTATTCACCACTCATCCACACATGCGGTTTTGCAGAGAATATATAAAATCAGCTGTTCTGAATTAAATTTAGGGCAACATACATGGAATACATGTTACACAGGTCTCTACAAATGAAAGCCTATTTCAATAGATACCAAAGGGCTGGAAATCAGGAAATGGATGTAAATGAGACCAGACTTTGGCACCCTGCAAATCCGTATTCCCCTCAGCCCCGATCTTTGCGCTCCAACTTAACTTGATTCTGAAGATCCTTTGTGGTCTGATTTGGAACCTATTACCTCTCTTTTGAAAGCAGAACAATAAGGGAGGAGAGCAGGGATATGTGAAGAAAGGTAACACGAATTCACTTGAATTAAGGGATCATTTTGCCTCATGTTCCCTTTCAGTCCCTCCGGCCCTTGCAGAGATCTTGGCAACAGCGGCCGTGACGGTGCCAATTTCGCGAAGGCTGTGGGCGCAGCGCTGGAGCGGCGAGGAGCAGCTTCATGCCTCCAAACGGAAACTGTGTGTCAAACACCAGAAGCCCCCAGAGTGAATTAGGAACCAGGGGCTACAACAACCGTGATCGTTCAGGTCGGAGCTGTGCTCTGCGCGGGACTTCTCTCCACAGGGGCTGCGCGCAGCAGGCTTCTCTGCGGGTCTCCTGGGGACCCTCCGCGACTCAGGCATGACTTCCCTCTAGGCGGTTCTCAGAGCGCTGTCCACTCTGCCGGGTGTGAAAGATGTGTCTCCAGTAAGTGAGGAGGTGGGCCCTTAGCAAGGTGTGTGGGACCTTCACAAGATTATTTATTTACATGGACTGGAGGTGAAAAACATCAATGCAGTGTTTATACAACCCCCATACGCATAGTAAGTTTCCTGGATAAAAGTCAGTTAGAGTGGCCATTTGGCATCCTGTGGAAGAAACATCTGGTTGGTTGACTACCATTTCATTTATGAATCAGCAGTTTTGGCACTGTACAGACGCAGAGATTACTTTTATGACATTATCTGAGCTTATTTGCGCTTCGTTTTACAACTCAGGCAAATGTCCAAGTGCGTGTGTGTGTGTGTGTGTGTAAAATATAATAATGTCTAGTAAGTAAATTGTATAAGTATTAACGGGATAAGTTATATAAACAGTAATTTATGTCATATTTACAATCTGCAGAGTACTTGTGAAGGAAATACCTTTACAGGTATCACATTGTAATAACCCTGTGAACTAGTTAAAGGAGGTATTTTCAATCTCCATCTCAGCTGAGGTAACTTAGGCCCAGGAAATTACCTCCCTCAAGCTAACTTTTCAAACCAGAGCTTTAATTCAGGTCATTGATTCCATCCTGGTGCTAATTTGCAGCTCACTGGACTAGGGAGATGTACTAAATTAAATAAAATGTGTGTGAATGCCTGCTGAGGGTGTTGCTCTTGGTCCACAAGTGGAGGAGCAAATGGGAGTGAAATGCATCCCCACAATTCAAACTGTGCTGTAGAGTAACAGGGTGTGTTTGCGGGTATTGGTGGATACAGTCACGTAGGCATGTGAGCAGGTACATTTGCATCTTGTATGTGATGACGTCCTACAGACATCGACGGTATCTACGTGGCTTGTGTGGTTGAAAATGCATTGGCTTGAGTCACTTTTTCCAGGCCCTACAAAAGTAAAGGTCACTTTTAGTTAGCTGCCACCATCACTTTATAATCTTTTAAGAAGGTATATAAAATAGAAAGGAAGAATAGAAAGGGGTTGTTCACGGTTGCGACCACCACCGTCATTCTCAGTGTGCCCCGGATGAGAGACAACTTTCGGTGTCTATCACCGGTCACACGTGAGGCTAGAATTTGGATTCTTAAGTTCCAGTTTTAAAAAGAAGGTGGACCATCCCTTTATATCAGTGCATTCATGAACGTATGATTTTTCCTTTTTAAAAATTCCAAAATAGCCAACCTCTTTCTTTTTAGATGCAGTATTTATGCGGCATCTGAACATACAGTGGAGCTCAGAGTGGAAATTTAGTTTGCTATCGGCTAATAACTTTTCCCTAGCAGTTCAACCTAGAATTCAAGAAATTGGCTCTTCATGTGTGTCTGCCCAAGAGCATGTAACAAGAAGCAGTACCTGTGCATAACGGAAATAAGGAAGATAATGGTAAAGAATACAAATGCCACAAAACATGGTTTCGAGGGCTTAGTTTTTAATTCCTTCCTTTTTTTTTTTTATTTTTATGCTTCCAGAGTAAAACAAAGAAGAAGCTAACAGCAAGAGATTAATGGGAAAAAGGTGGCTCTTCCCCAAACATTCTGCCTTTTTATCCCACTGTCTGGAAAATGAATTGAGGTTTCTGAAACGAGAGGTGCTTTTGCATTTTTCTTCATTAAGAAGAGTGTTTGTAAAACAAGCTTCAGATTTTGGCCATTCATGATTGCTGGTCACAGGGTGATTTTCTCCAGTGACACGCTCTTCAATGCGTATGAGCCCAAAGGTGATTTCTCATCCGGGGCTCCCGACTTGGTTGCAGCTGAAACCACCCCCTCGCACTCTTCACTTCCACAACAGAGGCTCATTATCAGCAGCACGTTGCAAAGGGCGGTGCAGGCACAAAAATCAATCTGATTGCCTGTACAGCTCTGCAAAATCCTTCCAGGGGAGCAAAAAAAGAAATGTCGGAGAGGCAGGAGCAAAGGGGCTTGGGAGGGTGGGAAAGAGCAGGAATAAGGACATAAGCTCTCCCAGGCCCGTGAGGACTGAAGTTTAATGGCTGAGTGCTTGTTTTGAACTGTGACCTGAGGTTTGGCTGGGCACTAACAGTGGTATGCCTCATCAGCCACTGTCACAGCCACCCCAGGGTATACCTCCAGCAGGGAGTCGGCGCCGTATCCTGAATTCTCAACTACCAGCCACGCACTGCCACCTCCGCACGCACTGCTGAGACCCTGCCGAGAAATCAGCATGCAACCCAAGGAAGCATCCTTTCCTCTGGAATAAAAATTAATATTACTTGTCATATTTCATGTCTGAGCTCTTTTCATGCTTTATCCTCTGGTAATGAGGGCTAAATTACCAATATTAGTAGATTTTCATGGCTAGCACAGAAAGAGCTGTTACCAGAATAAATGTTTGCCTTGCTTCCGTTGGACACAAGCTCTGCTAATGCAGCTTTGCTAATTATTTCTAAATAGGCAATAATCTGCATCCCCTAGTGCTGGATAGTGGATTGGCCACGTACCTGCTATTTCCCTTATTTACATGTTTTACAACTTTATCAACTACACTAATTACACTCTGAGCACTGTTTAAAATTTTCTGTTAATAGAGATACAATGATGCACCAGAGGATGTGTATTTATGCCATAATTACGCCTCTGTTCCTACGATGCAGTCTCCAATTAGCTGTCTACGGTAGCACAGGCAGCTGCCTGATCTTCTAAAGCAGTGAAACATCTGCACGGCGGATGATACGCTCACATGGATTTTTTTTTAAGCCTAGAAATTTACACCCAAGGGAGTGCAGACAAATAGGAGCCTGTCATGTGTAGGGATGATTAGAAATCCTCACCATGGCAACATCGGAGACACCATGTCACAGAGTGAGGGGACACATGTCTAGATGAAGGCGGTAAAAACATTTACCATTTTTTTTTTTTTTTTAGCTCCAGTCTTCCAAACTTCCTTCCCTCCCCCTTCCTCCTTTTTGTATTCTCCTCTTTGCATCTGCAGCTCACCAAAACAGAGGGTGAAAAGGCCAAAGTCTGCAGCCCTGCAAGGCACAGGACACATGGGGTTTAGGGTAAGGACAAACAGTGAGCGTCAGAAATATTAGAGCCAGGAAGTGTACCAGGCCAGGGGAGAGAGGGAGAGAGAGAGATAGAGAGAGAGAGAGAGAGAGAGAGAGAGAGAGAGAGAGAGAGAGAGAGAGTGTGTGTGTGTGTTTGTTTAGAAAACATTGTAGCAATAATTATTTTTTAAAGTGGTGGGTTGTGTTAAGAGGAGGACACAAGATAGAGAATGAAGATTAGGCAGAATATAACAGTTGAGGTACCTTATTCAAAAGATGACACCTCATTTAAAATTTCCTCTTAACCCTCATTAACAGTTACAATTTCTGCATGAACAGTTGGCTAGCACACATTAGTGAGAGTAGGGGAAGGCACACAAATGTCTTGTAGTCTGATATTGAATATATTTCTTAATGGCCGCTTCTCTGATAAGTCTGCCTGTACCAAGACAGTGCATGGATGTATCTAACAATACATAAAAAGGGCATTAAGCTCTATAGGCAAATATGGAGGAAATGCAAAAATACATCATCAGATTTCCTAGAGTTACATTGACTAGTATATTATGGAATTGTACTTTTGTCAGTAGCAACATTGTCATTTGCCTATGATTTGAACAGATAGGCTTCAAAGATGCATCTCATGGTATTTATTGTTTTGCTCTTATAGTGCCATGATTGCTATGTGAAAATACTGACGTTTAAGTTACTAACTTGAAGTTGGTTTTCCAAATAATTTTCTTATCAGACGGTCATGGCAACACTTCACAATTAATAACTAAGACATGTTTAAAGGTATTTAATTAGCACAGAGCTGAGAGGTGAAGTGGGGTTACTACTAGTGAAGTAATTAGAGGGAAAATACTTTAATATGAGGAGTAATTATAGATAGGAGCAAAAACATAACATATGTGCTAAATTTTAAGAGTACCACAAGCCATGTAAATTGTATTAAGGATCAAACCTCATTGGTTAGAATCGGTGCTTGTTCTGTGGCAGCCGTCTTGGTGGGAATGCCACCGAGGTTGTGTCCATACCTGTGTTACTTAACATTACTTTGGAGGTTACCTTTCAATTTCTAAGATGCCATGGTAAGCTATGAATCATTCTATCATAACTGGACCTTTCTTGGGCATAATCATGTTTTTAAATGCACATTTTAAAAAATCATTTAATTCGTTCTCTTGAGAAAGAACACAATATTAGGATATGCTTTAGTTATTAAAAGGCATATATAATAACTTCTCATTAATAACCATGATATTTGCATATGTGTATATACATATATAAGTGTATGTGTACACACATACATACAGACTGGTAATGCTTTCAAAATAACTGCGCAACATGCTATGTCCACAGTATAACATCTTGAAGCTGGAGTTGTGTGTTTTAGTAGTAGGGTTTCGTAATTCTTCAATATGCTTAAAATAGCTTAGTAGAACTCTTAAGAAAAATGTGAAAGGAAAGATCATTGTAAGTTAACAGAGAATATTAGCATTAGCTTGGTGCATGGTGTGTTAGTCTCCTAAGCCCACTTCTTCTAATTTCCCAATGCTCTGGTGCCACTGGGCCCACGATAATCAATATTTCAGGCAGCCCCCTCAGGCTCCTGGCTTTAGCACATCGTAGCATTAAGGCACCTTACAGTGTCTACCAATGAAATCATAAAATGTTGCATTCACAGGGAAAATGTCTTTCCTCTGTTTAACACTTTGGTTAATGTGGGAATTAGTTACTCATTCAATTCCAAAAGAGAAACTGTGAGGTGCCTTCACCCTCCCGTACCCAGCAACTGAAGCCTGAGTGCAGCCGTACAGTGGCTACGTAAACAATTCTTGTCATGACTCTGGCCTGTGGGCCTCCTGGCCCCTCAGCACAGCATATTTTGTACAAGCCTTATATTGGAGACGTATGATACTGAAGATCCACTACTCACCACATCTGTCAGCATAAGGACAGAGTTTATCTGATAAACAAGTCATTTTTGGAAACTGCAGATGCTCCCACTGTGAAGTATTAAATGTGGCCCCACTTAGATACACAGAATGGGGTTCCGGTCGACTGAACGCGGGCTGATAAGCTCTGCACAGCTCAGAATGCTGTTTGCCCACATACTAATGTTAAACAAAAGAACCGCAGACTGCAGAGAAAGGATGCGGGTCAGACCAGTAAATTGCTTCAACCCTTAGGCAGCCTTCTGAAAAGAAAAGGCATGAAAGAAGCTGATATGAGCTTTTATGCAGAATTGTTCTGTTTATTATCCCTGTTAAGGAAATGATGGCAAGTGCCTTGTTAAACTCTATATTCCCCAATAAGAGGGATCTGACGCCCTCCAAACAAGATGCAGTATGCCACTGGCCATCACTTGATAAACCACACATTGCTTCTATATTATTTATACGTTATACATACAATAAAAAGATAATAATAAAACAGTACACATGATAACCATAAATGCTGTTAAATTGTGTCCTAGTGTTACCCTCCCGGACTTGTCACTGGGCATTCCAAGCTAATGACCATCTGTCATGGGAGAGAGCCATTTTGTATAAGAATTTTGCAATTCTTCATTAAAACTTTGTTAGTTTCAATTGTGATGACTCAACATCAAAAGAATTGCTGAGTCAGTTTAATAATAAAGTCAGAATGCAGTATGTCTTTCTGGCAACATGGAAACTTATCTGGAACAGAGCTGGACTGTAATTTCATTAGTAAAATTCTCCAGTGGGTAACATAAGAAGCCCACACTGACTGCGCCCTGTGCAAGGGGTTGGGGCTGGCGGAAAGGAAAGGAAGACTTTTGAGTTTGCTAGACTTTGAATCCTTCCCTTCAGATCTGATCCCTTTAGAAACAGCATCTTTTCTGAGAGGAGATTTTTTCTTCTGCTCTGTCTCCTCTCCTCTTCCTCCCCTCCCGTGGAGACACTCCCATTCTGATTCATGGGTTGGGACAAAGGAAATGAGGGAAGATCCCTAGGCTTAAGGAAAATCTGATGAGCACACCTTAACAGATAAGCAATCTATTCCATCCAAATCACAAAGCAAATTTTCTTGATTTGACAGTTGAAGGGCCACTGTGCAGGAGAAAGAAAACTACATGATGTAAGACAGAATAAAGAAAAATAGACACAGGCAACTGAACCAACAATAAAAAATTAAAAATTATTCTTTCCTTAAAAGTAGTATAATATGTCCCTAAGTACACCTTTGACATTTCCCTGTGGCTTTTCTCAACAGGCAGCAAATGAAAACAATCTTGAACCTGTTCTGCTAAAGCCTCGGTGCAGGAGGCCTGTCCATACACTGTCATCAGATAATCTTACAATCACGGGCAGGCTTAAGGCATTGATGCCTATAGTAGCAACAGGTTTTTTCAAATGGGAGATACTCAACTCTGGCCCCAAAAGTGTGGAAAACAAACAAGCAAATATCAAAGATACCAAACTAATATGGTTCTTCCATATTATAATCAAATTTGAGAGAAAATACAAGTTTCACTGATCTATCCTCAGTGGACATGGATGCTGAGAAATATTTTTAACCAGAGTACTGAAGTAGTGAGAAACAGAGCCCCAACCAGCAAAAAGGGGAGAGGAAAGGCGAGGCCAGGGGGCTGCCTAAGCACATGTGACTGGGGACTGTGTGCATTCAGGGTGACCAGTGGAGAGCAGAGCTGAGAACAGACATCGGAGGGAAAAGGAGGTTCACAGAAGTAAAAAACAGTCATCTCTAGCTTAAAAAGGAAAGAAAGGAAAAAGAAAACACACACACACACACACACACACACACACACATACACACACGATTCTGACGCTATGACATTGCATCTCTAGTGAGTGGTCCATGGAGGGAGCTGTTGACACAAGTTGGTGGGTGGAGATAATGTGACACCATTACATCCATCTGAAAAGAAGGAAAGGGAAGAGAACTTAAACAAGGCGTTTGAATTACTTTCCTTTAAGCTACACATCTGCTCTCCAAGGGTGTCGCCTAATGTGGACCCCTACCGGGCACCCCTACCATCCCCCTCTGCCCTGCATCAGAGCCCAGTGTTACAGCTTCGGTCTGTGCAGAGGAGAGGCGGATATTCTTCAAATCGCACAAATGAACCCACCACTCCTAGAAGGAAAGCTCTGAGAAAGGCTGGGAGGAAGTGGGTTAACCCCTGAAATGCCACCCATGTTATCACGGTAAACATTTACTATGGGCAACGCATCAGGGAAATAGATGGAGGTGGGGGAGGTTGCTGTCATCCTAAAAGCTACTTTCAGACCCTCATGAAGGGATGGAGCAGGCGGGGGAGTATCTTTTTACATAGTCTGACTCCAGAGTGGATAACGGGCGCATCGCTCCAAATAATTTTCATCTCACACATTTCTCTTTATGCAAGTTTTGCAAAGTACGCCTTTCTTTTCTAATTCCTTGGCAGTAGGCATTGATAGGTTTCAGATGATCAAAGTGGAAGATTATACTGGTGGGCGGAGGATCCTAGGTTGCTCTTTCCCACCTAATCTGGAAGGTCCTTCAGGGCACAGGGCTCACCGCCCTGTCCAAAAGGTGGCTGTGGCTGAGAGCAGGCTGAAGAGCTGGCTGTCCCCAGCTGTCCTCAGCTGTCCCCGGCTGCCTTCTGTGTCACCTCATCCGAGGAAGACCCTTAGGAAGCAGGACACCCTCCCTGGGTCTGTGAGCAGTGATAACATTTGTTCACCAGGTGTGGAAAAATCTTCCCTTGTCTTCCCCTCCACCCTTTCTGTTTCTTTAGACCTCTGTGTGTGTGAGGGTGAAGGTTCAGCTCAACGGGAATATTATATAAGTTCGTAAACTTGAATTATATTAACTCATCTTCTGGACAATAACACATCTTTTTCACAATGCATGTGTTTCCTTTCTGAAAACCTAAAACAAAGACTATTATCTGAGGGTGAGGAATCTTTTTGAAAGTGCAAATACTGAACTGAGAAAGATATTCTTTTCAATTTCTATAAACTTTACAGTCATATTCAGCTATTACAAGAAAATACTTTGTTCTTAATCTTCAAAACTATGTATTTATTTTTGAGGTGTGAAACAGTCTTATGAATTAACATTTACTAAAAATAAAGAAAGATATATAAAATTACCAATATTAAAACCCTGTTATGACCCTATATATACTTGAAATGGCACTGAAGAGGTTTAAGCAAACCAGGGAAATTCCATGAAATGATGAGGCCTCTACTTGAGTCCTTAAGGATTACCTTGAATTAAAGTGTTCATTTGCCTATAACATCTCATTAATCTTCACAACAAACTTAAGATATGGGAAATAAGTTATTATTATCAAGGTTTTAAATGGAGATACTCTGATAAGAAGCTAATGACCGTTAATACTTTAATTAATTAAGAGGATTGCTTTTTATTCTGTTTATAGTTTTTCAATACCTTTTGCTTTTTGCAGAGTAACTTCAGGCCTTGGGGTAAGTAGCAAAGATGACTTTTGATGTATAACCTAAAGTTGGTTCTCAAAAACATGAAGCCTGTTATTTATCACCCAGCATTAAGGATTTACATGTTGAGCTATTAAATTGTTTTTACTTCCTAATAAAGAATCCTCCTCAGACTGGCTGCCCTGTGTGTGAATTACTGAGTTATTTGTGAAGCGTGCTAACTGGTTACTCTGCAGGAACATTATGTATTGCTCTGTTAATTATTTAAATTCAGCCATATATAAGAATGTATGAAGAAATATAAAATGGGAGGACAAAATGAAAATAGAAAAAAAGTAAAAGGAATGAAAGTTACTGATGGAACAGTTTGGCAATTTTCTGTCACTGTGAATATATACTGTCGCCAAACGTATTTCTAGAGTAGCATCAAAATGAGCAACATGTTTCAGACTTTATACAAGTTTGTATAGGTTGTGTTTACATAAATTAATACATCATAAAGATTAAGACTGAGCCTTTTGGAATCAACAATATTTGCATATTTTGCATATCACCTATTTCTTAGCTGTGTGTCCTCTTAAGCTATTTGACCTCTCTTATCTCAGTTTTGCCATGTATAAATTGGTCTTGTTAATACCTAACCCATAAGGTTGATGTGAGAGTTAATCGATGTGATTGGTTAATGTGACTAATACACAATTAATGTGTGGTCACAATTTCATCAATGAAGATCACTAAGCATTTTGTACCAAATTAATCTGATATTTTAATTTTATTTAGAACAATTCATTGGAGATAAAAAATTATTGGGTCAAAAAAAGAGATCATGTACATGTACCCAACATTCTTGATTATTTCTGGAATGAAATGTTTAACGAATATTACCAGAAAAGATACAAAAAAGTTGTCTTGCTATTTGTGTTCTAGTTTTAATTTCTCCTCAGAAGGAAAGCCTGTTGCTCAGTGTCACCCTGCACAGACCCAGTGGCCCTGATACACTCTCTGGAAGGAAGTGGCCACTTACTGCCAAGTCATGTCCCTCCCTCTCTGGCAATATTCTGAGTACGGGACCTGCCTCAGTTAGAAATCCATTACTTTGGTCTATGGGTTTATCAGACAAATAGGATCATCTGGGTATAGAAGGGAGCAAGGTTGACAGCCAATATCTTACTACAGGAGTAAACCTAGGTTCTCCTTAGTAAACAGGGGCGTGTGATCCATCTATTTATAGGTATTACTCTATTGGGGGAGCCATTTGTTTTCTTTAATATGCACAATCAATAGTTGTGAAATATTTTCCCCTTAATTACATGCTTCTCATTTAAGACTGATATGGAAATTCCCTCTTAAAAACGATGTTAAGTGAATTTCAAGGTATTATCTAGACTATTAAATAAATATTGCTTTAGTGTAGGGAGGGACATCTTTGTGGTACAGAAATTATTTTCTGCCCCAGTAGTTTTTAAAGCAGAGACCTGTAAAGCATTGCTTAAGTTAATTTGGTAATACTGACACAATTATTCATAGAAAAGGTGTTTGCTGAATTAAACTAAACAGGAACCATCCAGTGGTTTTTAGACCATTTCAAAAAGGCATACAAGCTGGACAATAATACATAGTGATTTTTGCCTTAATTTAAAAAGGCAAGCTATTATAGCATATTGAGACCCTTTTATTTTTATCTCTTTGGTGATCTCTCCGTTGCCTCTAACTTACACAGAGATCTTGAACTGATGCTATGAAATTCTGTTGCCTTGCGATGACGCACCAACATGCCTTCCTGGCCAGATGAGCTCCCGGGAGCTGCAGGAGCGCTTCTAGTCGGGCACCAGATCATCTTGCTTTCAAATGTGACCTGACACGTTCAACGACAGTTGATATATGTGCAGCAGTTACTAAGGGTAACTCTTGATCAATATGTCAGATTTCAAAAGCGATTGCAACCAAGTAGACTCTGGATTATGACGGAGCTGAACGCACAAAGGCGACGGAAGGACAAACCAGGCAGGGAATGCCTGCCCTTTGCATGTCAAAGGACAGAGCACATGATCTCGGATCTATAAAGACTCCCAGCACTTAAGAAGGCAGTAGTCTGCCGATCATTTGGTGGGCTGAACATGTTAAACATTACAAGTTCATCATTAGTAAGAAGAAAGGGAAGAGGAGCATGCGCACAGAGTTCCGGTAAACCCCAGTAATTCTGCCCAGGCCTGGGACTGGCTCGGACCTCACGCATTAACATGATAATGCACGTTAATCCCGCCAAACACAACTCATCTGTCATCCTCAGTACAACCCATCTGTGTGCATGTTGAGGGGGGAAATCCACAGTCTTAGCTGTCGAGGGATTAGCTTCAGAGGAAAGGCTGATTTTCCGTAATTCTTTGCTAGGAAAGCACTCATTTGTTTGCATTTATTGAAGCACCTATTTACTTTTCAGCTTTCATCATCTCCCCAACATCTTAAGCAAAAGCAAGCAGAGGACGGATAAAATGGCAAGAAACCCACCTCAGGACAATCAAGCTGAAGTTCAAGGTGGTTCTCTTTGAAAGTTTGTGATATTATTTATTCTTATTTCTTTGGCTGGTCTCAGATACGCTTTCTGTCAGGAAAAAGAAGAAATATGTACGTATTTTTGGATTTTTAAGTGCTGTTCATTAAAGGGTTATTATGTTCTATATTGCTTTTATCGAATTGATAGAAAAATGGGTAAAAAACTATATATGCTTTATTATCATGTGTATACTCTGTTGTCTGAACAAGAATCTAAAGACACTGCTTCAGAGAAGGTAGGAATAAAAACAGCTTAATGCTTTTCCCTCGCTAATTTGGAAACAAGCACAGTGATTTCTGCCCTTGTCATGAAACCTTATCTGGTGGTTAAATGGTTTGTTTCCTTGGGCTCTATCTACTTTGGACAAAATTATGTGTGTATGATAAAAAAACACTAAGTTCCTTCTAATGCAAACCTATAAAAATATAAGAAGCCTTGGTAAGAGATACATCACTGAAATGTTTTGAGGGTAAACCAGCTATTCCATTCAGTCAATTTCGTGGGAACAAAAGATCAGTCACAAATATCATGACTGATTGGTTGACTTAATCACTTTTCAATGGGTTATGTTGGAATAATCCAGCAATGACCTTCTGGGTCAAGAAAAAGATGCAAATCACCACTTAAGAAGTAGCCATCATCAAGCAACCAATTTGGCTGACTTTTCAGTCAAAATGATTTGTCATTTAAACTGATCACACTTGTTTTAAAAATCTTGTTGTATGTTTGGGCAGAGCCAAATATGATTTTTGTTCACAGTTACAGAGGCGGTAAATCTCATTAATTTTCCTTCTTCTAGTGTAGAGTGTCCTGGGGTGTGTCTTGTAGGATGTTAAAAGATCCTATACGAAAAGTGTTCCATTTCATTAATAAGTTTGGTAAAACTGGAGCTAAATGAAGTTAACGGGTTATCATGACTAGATGTCTTAGTTAATGAATTTTGTGCATCTGTCAGTAGTAAACACATGAGGAAGTTATTTTGTATTTTAAATGCTATTTCCTCATCTGTACAGTGGTGGGCAAAAAATCAAACAAGACCTCAAACCAGCTGGAGGCAAAGCACAGAGTAAGCACGTCAAGTTTGCTAACATTGCAAGCAAGTATATTTGTTTCCAAACATATTTGACAAAGTATCATTTTCCCAAGTAACAATACTTGGAATCAAATTTGTAGAACTATTGGAGACACTACCCTAGACTAACACTGTTAGATTTCTATCATTAAAAATATCTATAGGAAGATGTCTCCATTAAGCCCTCAATGTGTAAAGAGCTAACAGCATGAATTTTTTTTAAGTACCTATTGAAGGAAGACAATTCAAATTAAAGCCAATACATTCAAGGAAAAAGGATCAAAGTATAAAACTTGTTACTCGAACAACTTCTTTTCAGGTACCTGGTACTGAACATTCATTACCACCTGCCTATCACACCTGAAAAATGAAACAGATGTTAGGAAGCTGACAGAGTCAAGTGAACACTACTATTTAGCTTTTGTTTTCTTTTTTCTTCCTTTCAAGATGCTACTAATGGAAATGACAGAAATCTGTGGACGGCAGCACTTCTGAAAAAGAACATCTATGTAAAAAAATCATGAAGGAGGCATGAAAAAATCTAGCAAGCTTCATTTGGGTCTTTCGACCAAATAGCTCACTTGGACGTGGCCCTCAGATGTGCATGCATACATGAGGTTAACACTGAATTTGACCGAAACCATGCAAACAATCCTAAAGCAAAATGAGTGCAATGCTTGCTGCCTAAAGAGTTGGAACTGCAATTTCCATATGAGACAGTCATAGAAAAGCTACTGGGGCACAGAAGTGTCCTGTTTCATCCTCATTGAGACCAAAGTGACATGTTAAGGGCAAGAAATGTTTAGAGTTTCAGGTTTGTTTTTTCCTCTGGCATCTAATGACCAGATTTCATTCCAAATTTATTTAAATGCACTAAAAGCAAATTCTGTGAAAATTTTCCACACAGTCATTTCAACACATGTGGATATTTGTGATCTATTAAAATCAGTGAAAGGTTTAACACTGAAGTACAGAACTTCAGCTCCACCAAAGTGAACTCAGTGCCATTGCTGGAATATGTAACGGTACAATCACTAAAATAAATGTACTTGCTGCACTCAATTAAGCATTGTATTGTGCATGTGTGTTTATTCAATTGTATGACGATACAGTGATTGAAACACACACTCAGCACATTTGTCTCAATCTGTAGTGCATTTATTTCAATGTACAATCAAACACAGACCTCTGCTTTTAGGTTTGCCTTTGTATTTTTAGAGAATACTAAATATAAGCCATTGTGTGTATGCAGTGGCATGGTGAAGAATCGAAATGCACATTAAATAAAGCAATGTAAGATTGGAAATTTCAGGGGAAAAAAATCAGGCAACAAATCCATGTACCTGCGCAACTGATGGCAAGCCTAATACATAACATCAGAGTTTTATGTTTTGACCGGGACCTGTTGATAAATGGCTGTGTGTATGGTGATACTAATATACGCTTACTAGTAATTAACAAGATGATGTAAAAGATATTCAAATCTATATTAAAATATTTACCTCCCATTTGTTTACAGGTTCATTGAGTCTTGTTCTATATCAATATTGTTTTAAACGTGCTTACTGTATTCATCAATTGAATCAATTCAGGGTATTGTCTGAATTTGTTGTGACTCTCATCTGTCTGCTTGTTATGTCTATGAATTCCTACTCAGAGTATAGTATATCATACTGTGTACTTTAAAAGAGTTACCTTATCTTCAGTAGAGCTATGTCTGTGCTTGTTTTATGTGGTCTGAGTTGAGAGAAGATGTGGATCTTCCTCCAGAGAAAACGTGCCTGCCTGATACTCTGGTCTGGGACCCCAACTAAGGGTTTTATATTCTCGTGGGACATTTTTCCTCCATCCTAATGCCAAAGCAGGGAAAAATAAATTTCCTTGCTCACTTCTGGACTTTTATCCATGCTGTTTTCTTTACCTAGAAAGTACTTTTCTCCTGTGCTTGACATGATCAACTTTTCTCATATTTTAGATATTAGCTTATATCTTACCTCTTTAAAGAAGCTGTCTCTGAAGACACTGCTACTTTTTTCTTTCATTTATATATTCACTCTATTAATACCCATTGAATGTGCATAACCTTCCAGGCATTAGGAATACCATAATCAATGGAACAGATGCCACCACTGTATCCATGGAATTGACCGTCTAGCAATGTGACCCTTCCGTTCCCATTCCTTGCATAAGCACATGCTGTGATCTGCAATTTTTCTACTTGCTTACATTTTTTCCTTTGTTTCCATCTCCTGTTTGGCTACAAGTTTTCTCAGAACAAGCACCATGCCTCTCTTGCTCATCTATGTTTTCCTCCATACCCAGAACAGTGCCTGAAACACAGTAAATAGTCAAAAAAATACTGGATGAATGAATTAGTTCAGAGAAAGGCAGATGGATTTAGTCCTTGCAATGACCCAAAGCAACTGCTATTGTGACTAGTTTGCAGTTAAAGGCACAGAAGCTGAGCAGGATTAACAGCACGTCCAAACCATTCTGCTGGTCAGATACAGGACCAGAGATCAATGCAACATCAGAATGACTCAGAGTACACACTGTCCATTAGGGTGTTCTCAGTTATTTCATTGTGTACCTGTGAGTAATAGCAAGTAGTTAAAGAGTAACCTCTGAGGAGAGGCAGGTCCAACTTCAGAAACATTTCTTAACCCCCCTTGTCTCTAGTGGAGATAATAATAACTCCTGACTCACAGTTATATTGTGAACATTAAATAAGATGATAGATGTAAAGTGCTTAGAACAGTGTAAATATTACTACTGCTGTTCCAGGGGTTATTGTTATTACTGTTAGCTAGAAATATATATATATATATATAATTGTCAGAGCCTCTTCTGGGCAGAAGTCATTTGAATTACATCATTTCAATGAAAATCTAGGGAGCATTTCTATTGTATCTAGATTAGCACATAAATCTGTGCCATTCACAAAAGGCGTTTGATCTGTATGTGTTGGGTGGATGGATAAGGGGAGGATGTAGAAAGAAGGAATGACTTGATTTCTTTGCTGAAGAAAGGAGAGATTGCAAAGAGTAATCCAAACTTAAACAATAGTTTGAAAATTATTAGGCAAGCACAGTCTCTAAAATATGTTTAAATGGAAGATTGCTGTGGGTTTATTGTATATAGAGAAACCCTGTAGGGGTTAGAACAGCCCAACATTTTAGACCAGACATTCTTAACTTTCGTATGTAAGTCTTGTACTACCCAATACCTTTAAAATGGGGTTACCAGTAAAAATAGAAAAAAGATGATAATGCTTAACAACATTTCTGACAAGGCCACTGTCATCACTGAAAGATTTTTAAATGTAAAACATTTTGACAGTTTAAAACTATTATGCACATTGGAGCTGTGAGTACTTTCAGCAATAATTGACAATAAGACTAGAATTAAGGTAAAGAGAAAAGCCCCAAGTGTCAATAATGACGTCCCTCACTCTTACTGGGAGCCTTCCACTTTCTCTCCTATGGGACTCAAATAGAAGTTTTCTCCTCCATCCCTAGGCAGCAGACTTACTTACCAGCGGCCTTCCCCTAATCCAAGGCAGAGGCACCATTGAACAGGGCAAAGGGAAACTCAAGAGACGGAGGAGAGGGTGCTTGGAAGAACAGGACCTCAACAAGGACAATTCAGAGAGCTTCAAGGACTAAAACATCACCCAGCCTCCTAGGGCCTGAACCACTCCCTGCCATTCAGCAAACCTCAAAGAGCCTGGGGATTACCCTCTTATCATCTGCGTGAGCTCACTGTGAGCTCCTGGAGGAAAATACATGCCTCCTTCTCCATGAAGGACAGCTGCCAGACCACCAGGAGCCTGGCAATCAAGCCCAGAAGAATCCATATGAGATGGGAACCTGTCTGCCCCGCAACAGGGAAGCCCAGGATAAAACTGGCCATGCTCGACAGCTTACTTCCATCAGGACAAGGACTTTTCAGTTGACTCTGAGCTCCTTTATTTAAGAATCTTGTTTAGCTTCTGGTCACCATCAGTCTTGACCATCCAGATGTTTACTACTTGAACTAAATCATTTTTCACATAATGCTGCCTATACAACACTGTCTGATATCAACACTGTCTACCTGAAATGCTTCTGCCTATGTCCCTGATTCCTGGGATCATTTTATCTTCCTAATTTGCCTGAAACAACCTCGATTTGCTCCTATATGATACCCACAGCTCCCCTTTCACTTTCATAAGAGTCCTGGGTCCGACCATAAGTTATGTTGTCACACTGCTATACTCTGCCGGTAAGGCATCTGCCTGCATATGCGTTCCATGGAGAAATGCATCCACAGCCATGTAGATAAATCAGTTGCTGTTGTAGGCTATCCTGGAAAACTACCGATGATTAAAAATCAGGAATTTGACTCCTAATGACCCAGCATTTATCAAAGCAGATACAGGGTATGTTCTTTGCTTATTTATTTCCCATTTTCCCTAACTAGAATATAATGCCCATAAGGGCAGGGACTTTTTCTGTTTTGTACACTAGTGTATCCCCAGTACTTAGAAGGTGATCAATAAATATATTTTGGCCAAATAAATGAATAAAAGAAATGCAAGAGCTAAAGTAACAGAAATTGAACCTTACTCTGGCCCCAGAACTATAACTGAGCTCTTCATCTATATTATATTTTTCAACCCCAACAACTCCCTAGTGCAAATATTACCTCTAGAAATGAATAAACCAAAGAAGAGCAAGAATAAATAATTTGGCCAAGGTCACACGGCCAGAACACTGCAGCCAGTGCCAGACTGCTTCACTAGCTTTTTGAAGCTTCAGCAGAACCACACAGCCCTATTTTCTCATGTTCAAATATTTTGTGGGAACAGAAATAGACCGGCCCATTTATTTTGTTTTGTTTTAGCAGATTTGAGGGAAATCAGGTGTACACAGAATTAAATACTTTCAGTTTCTGCAGAGATATATTCTGATTTTTAAAAACCAATAAGCTGAACGCTTGTCATGCTCCCAAGTCTGGAGAGCAGTGAGTGAAGAAAGCACATGCCTCCTTTCAGGCTCTCTCTGAGATGGTTAACACAGCTGACACGAAGTCAGCCGGCGTCAACTGCACTGCCACCACTCAGCTAGCAGACAGCAGAGGGAACTGTGAGCACGCTCTGCGGCAAGGTGTGAGCAGGCTGTGGCAAAGGGGGAAGCCAGCCAGCACAGCCTCCGCTGCAGGTGGAGCTTGTCTCATTTTAAAAGTTTTGCCGTTTTTACCATTAACTTCTCCTACCTTGACAACACCTAGGCAGTTCTGAATGATATTTTTCAAAGATTGGTTTTGCATGCTAACATACTTAGAATTTTTCTTATCTAGTTCCCGCTCTGGGATGTCATTGTCATTCAGATGAAGTTGAAGCTACCTACCTGTTGGAGCCCCCAAGGATATTCACCACTCCTCTTCTTTTTTCTCTCTAGTCATTGCCTCCTCCGACCTCTTCACCTCCTTCTCACAATCTCAACCATCTGGAACAATCTTCTTATTTTCCTCTGACAAGTGTCATATCTTAGTTACTTAAGGCTCTCCTTACAACTCTTCTCTTCTGAGGAGATGATTTCAAGCTTACTTTGATGGATGTGAGGGCATTCTGATCATGACATCCACCACTCCACTGATAGTCAGGGGTTGATAGCGCTGGTCTACTGTCTAGTTAATTGATCTTTCCTTTCTCACTATCCTATGTTTTCCCTTTGAAAAAGTATGTGACAAGTCAAGGAGAATGATCTTTCCAGAGAGAAGAGGAATCTTTTTATTCAAGAGTTTAGCTGCCACTATAGCCCACTAAAAGAAGCACCAAATTTCTCCTTGGATAGTTGAAGAAACAACCATTCTACCTTCAAATATCAGCAGCATGTGGGGTGAGCTGAATGCATGCCTTACATGTTTATCTCTCCTACATGGAGCTTAAAGTATCAGTGGAAAATATTCCAATGAAATGTTTGCATGTATCACCTGAGATCCTAAGCTATTAGGTTGCTTGGATCATTTAAAACTGAGAACTAAGACCTATTACAATTTCAGTAGAGAACTTAACTTGCATAGTGGGAGAGGCATTACAATAAGTGTGTTTCATCAAACTGATCCCCAAAACTGTAGGCCAAGAGAGTTCCATGGTCACATAATCTCAGAAAGTAATTCACATAAACTCTTCACCTTGGAAATGAACAATGATCATTAAAGAACATTAACAAAATAAGACACTCAGAAGTCCTCTCAAAAGCAAACTCCATCACCGTTAAGCTCACTGTTGCCTAAATTTGTTTGACCACAGAACTCTTATTCTTTTCACTGACATGGCACGCATTGTGATTTAGCAGAAATAACATTCAATGGAACCCAATTTAGGAAATACTGACTCAGAAAATACAAGCTGGAACAGGCCTATTGAATAAATCAAGTCCAACCTATTGATCTTACTGTAAACTAAGCAAACGGAGAGAGGATGTCTTGCAAATTCATGAAGCATCACATACTTTAATTTCTTTATCTAAATTTTCCCATGTCAACCCATCTCCTCCTAATCCCTGCCAACATCTCATTGCTCAGTATTTGTCATCTTATGTCATGGTCAAATATTGCAAAATCACCTCATTTACATAGCTTAAACTGACACTCCTTAGGATGGCCTTCTATGATTTGAGTGAACCAAACATGCCATTTCAGTGTCATCTAAATGTGCCCAGTGGGTTGACCTCAGTGTAGAGCTGTTTCCCAGTGGCATTCAGTGCTTTCCCCACTCTGGCCATTCTGCTCATCTCTGTTCATCAAATCTTGCCCCGCTCTGAGGCCCTCTCAATTACACTTTCTCTATCTGGACTTCTAGGACTCCCTTAGTTGGAAGTTCACATTCACGCATGTTCCCAGAGCACAACATGTGTGTACTCCAACTCACTAGACCTCATTATGTATTTAAACGCTTGTCTGATATTTTCCTTAAGGGCAGGGTCTGCATTTGGTTCATTCAAGAATCCTGTTGCCCAGAGTAGGCTCATGGTAAATATTTGTAGAGTTAATCATAGAGCCCACAGTCCCACAGACATGTAGTGACAGAGTGAGAGCTACACACTACCACCTCTCAGGCTGGTGTTTCTGCTAATAAAACTTGGTAAAAGCAATGGAGATATATATGTTGGTACGATATTGTGCTTTCAGGTTTTCATAGGAAACCTAACTTCCTGTCAGTATGAGCACTGCCATGCATTCATCTACTTCATTTTGATAAAAATTCAAGATATGTAAAATTACTATATAATTGACAAAATGCTATTTGGGGACTGAATCTAATAAAAGCAATGAAACTGTGGAAATTACTGTTTCTACAAATAAGCAAAATCAGAATGTTGAAGAGAGTCCAGTATAAGCCTTGGAGACAGACATGGATTTAATACTTCCTTAGGGGATATTCTAGTTCTATGACTACCATTAACTCTTTAAACTTCCATTTCTTCATCTGTAAGATGGCAAACAATATTTCCTGAGCATTATTGAGAATTAGCCATTTGCTATGTATCATGCACTTAACCCATACTTAGTATATAAATTCTCATGTAATTTTTATAAGCCTATGACATAGATAGTATTCTAATGTTATATGTAAGAAAACTGAGACTCAGAAATTACTCAAATAACATGACTAAAGATACGCAGCTAGTTACTACATATTGAAGGAAGGATTCAAATCCAACTTTTCAGAGGTAAGGCAAATTCTGTTTCTATGTTCTGTACCACAGAAGTAATAGTGTCACTTAAACAAAAAGATGCATTTGAAATCCCCAGTACAGTATATCTCACGCTAGGCTTGCTCCACAAATGTTCCTTCCCTCCCCATTTCCTTGTTTACTCTTGGGTTAGTGGGAACTGCACCAAATCGAGAATGAAAAGGCCTGTGTTGGAGGAAGGTTTTTTTATTTCCAAGAGGAAATAATGAGACCATGAGCATGAAATAGCTTTAAAAAGCTCAAAAGGCCACATAAATGTAAATTCTGGTTAGTCATTAGATGAACAATCACTATAGTATGTACCTGCTTACTTAGCATGCTAAGGTTATGGTTACACATAGATAAAGGTATCATTTTACGTTGAAGGCTCAGCTCTGCATGTCTTATTTACATGGAAAAAAATACTAAAATTAGAAAACATATTCTATTGACTTTTTCCCTTGTTCTAAAGTCCAAATTGATTTTAGCCAGGTGGTCTCTGACAGCCTTCCTGAAAATTGGATCTAAGTATCTACTGATATTACTAAGTTGAATACCAGAAGAAGCTATTCCATCCTTCACATGTTGTCACTGACTTTCAGAAATTTTCTGAGATTTCGTCTTGAGCTAGTTGGTCCTTTTGTCCAGAATTGGATGTCCAGAAATGCACAGAAATTCAAAGTCCATTACTCTATTTTCAGGCTTGTTTTGTCTGAGAGGTGGCATCTTTTCTCTACCTATACACACATACACACAAAGAGCAAAGAAGTGCCAAAAATATGCAGATGTAAGGTGAAAAAGTCAGCCAATCATCAAAATGTTTAAAAAATACCCAGCTGTTGATTTTAAAGTAGATAAATCATCTGGCAGATCTGCTTAGTTTTCCTTTTTTATCCAGCTGTTGGGTGCTACGGAAGGGCAGCCTAGGTCTGTACTTCAAGATGAGCAAAGAACGTATATTGCTGGTCCTCTACAAAACACTTCCAATTCGATAGGCTCGAGGCACCATTAATATTCTTGAGGGAGAAAAAAACCAGAATTCCATAGAGCAGTGACTTTTGTCTGGAACTGCCCACTTTAAAACACTCTTTATGGACACTTGTTTTTCAAAAATGTATCACCTCGACATAATACTGGGTTTAAAGTCATTGACTCCTACTAGCGCAATTTTCAGGTCCAAAAGAAGAGTCAGATATTTTCTAGGAGAAAAGTGCCATAGAATTATTGTATTTCAAAAGCAAGTTATCAAATATATACTGCCAGAAAACAAATAATCTTTGGCAGTACAGTATGACTCAACACTGAGTTATAGTCCAAAAGAGGTTTGACCAAGTACCTGAGTCCCTCTACCTCTATCAGCTGCTCAGAGGTGGTGAGGCACCAAAGTCAAGGTCAAGGTCAAGAAGCAGAGGCAGCCCATCAGTCATCAGGACTGAAATTTATTTTGAGTGTACTTTGCAAGACCAGGCTTAATAATTACTCTTTTAAAAGTTTATCAACTACAAGAAATGAACAATTCTTTTCTTTCTAGGTAGTGTATCTTTCACATATCATAGCTTTAATTTTTAACTATTCTTTGTCAAAAAATATAACTATACATTAAAGGGAAATTGTGATAAATGGTACTTCCCTCGATTTCCATGAGGCAGATTTTTTTCATATTTAGAAATCATAAGAGGTATTAAAATGCCCTATAACAAAGCAGTAGAAGGGACAGTGGAAATGAATAGATACAGCAAATATTATTTTGTTAACAATAAGGTGGCCACAAAATCATAGTGTACATACCAACCTCTTACAAAATTATTAAAGGATGCCATGAGATAAAGCAGGGAAAAACGGTGAACAGCAACAAAAAATCAGATGCTCTGGAAAATGCAAGAAGAAAAAGATGGGCATGAAAATTTATAGACAGTTTGAGGGTAGGTTTTCAAAGTGGCATGTGACAGAGCCCAGCACAAATCCTCTTACTTATTAACGGGATTTGTCCCTGTACCTGTCACATATTGCTTTGAAAATATCTGCCTCTGTGAAAGGTATACTGCTTCTTTCTGTCAGTTTTACTCTTAAGAGACTAATGTATAATCTCTTTAGGTTTCATCTTTTGTATTTCTGTGCATATGACAAATTGTTTTGAACACTCTTCATCCATACACATAAGAAGGTAGGCACTGAAGGCTTATCACCGCATATTTAAAAATCCATGAGACACTATTTCCTCATTGGAAATAACTGTTCTGTTAAAATAATCTCTAGGTTTATCACTGAAGGTTTTCCAATTAATGCATTCATGCTCTGATGCCATAAGGCAACTGTTCTTAACCTTATCAGACTTCTGCCTTTTTATAACAAATATTTTGGAAGCCATTTACAACCCTGAAGTAAAATTCATAGATATTATAACCACTCTAATCAGAGCATTTAAAAAAAATCAGTGCAATACCCCAAGTATAAAATATGAGAGAAATGAAAAGGAAGTTCTTCATAACCAAACAGCACATATTTTGAAATGTAAATACCTGAGCAGTACTACATAATGGAGATGCCAAGAAGTTGAGAATTGATGATACCTATGCAGAGAATCTCTTAAATTTGTAAGTGCATTAGCTACCAGTGCACACTGACACGAGACTGCTATATTGATGCAGCAGATATCAAGACAGATGCCGTATGTGGTCAACAACAGGCAAAGTTTAAAATAACAAACTTCTTTTGATTTACGTGATAGTTTAATTTTTGTTAATTCACTGTACATTAATTCACTGTACATTAAAGTATGAACAATCATTTATCATGACATGTAAAATAGAAATAGGTTTTACTTGCAGACAACAATAAATAGGTTTTTCAACTATGTGAGCATCTGGTAGGATATTCACACTGCAAGCATGCATGGAAAACAATTTTCAATGTTCGGGGCCCTCCTGCACCTTGAAAATGCACAGCATTCTTTGGGTCCACCCAAGTCAGTGTGGTCCCTGTGCCACTCCATCCAGTTTTTGTAAAAACCTAATACGCTTGTGCAAATTCCCCCAGTTCTCTTCAGGGTGTGATAATGTTCCCTAATGAGAACTTCTGCTATAGGATTACAGAAGGAAGGGGGCTAAAACAAATAATGGCACCTGCAGCTCCTTGCTTTCATTTTGCTTTGTTTTTTGCCAAGATAAGGCAAAGCTTAATTTTTAAAAATCCACCATGCCACTGACACTGAGTTCGCACGTTCTGTGGCTTCTGCACAAGAGTCACCCCATCCTAACTTTCACTATAAACTTAGCACATTAATTGGGTATATTTGAGTGAAACTTAATGGCATATCACACATGCTGAGGTTGACTACTTAATTTCAAAGTGCAATGAATAGATTTGTTTTCTTAGAATTACATCTCACATGCACAAACAATTAATCCAGACACAAAAATGTGATTTATAGAATCAGAGGGGAAATGAGATGCAGAAGGAATGTGGGAGAAAGGAAAGAATGATACAAACGGTTGTTTCAATGAAAAAAAAAAAACTTTGCCATATGATATGATAGGGTGTTAGATTTATTATTCCATTTATCCATTTATCCTTAAAACAAGCCAACCATAGACATTTACCTTGGAAATCTAAAGTTGCTTATTTCAAAGCAGTGTCGTTCTACAGAACCACAGATTGATGGTTTCAAGAGGTATCAGGCACACTTCCATAGAATTTGCTGATATAAATATAAAAGCTTCATTTTAAAGGATAAATAAAGCTACACTATTATCTAAACAGGGTAAAATTTAACATCCTTGTGGTTTGTGGAAATTTTTGATGTGCCTGCTGGCTTTTCAATAAAAATCAATTATGCCTTAAATGCGAGCGGTAGTCAACATACTACAGACTATAAATTCAATTTCATACTCAGAAATATGGATTAGCTGAACCCGATGCCCTTCCATTGATTTCAGAAAGCAAAAGCTGATAAGGTAAATAATAGTAAGAGGCTCTCTGACACTCCACATCAAGTTCCGGATTTCCATATTATTTTTGTAAGAACTTTGCAGTCACCACAATATCCTCCTTGTGAAATATGTATGATGAATAGATATTATATGGATTGCTGATTCATCTCTCCATACAGAGTGGATATTTGGCTTTCATAAGTCAGAAAGGAACTGCACAGAAAAAAGAAGAGTATGCTTATTTCCTTCAGCTCAGTGCAAGGTGTATGTCAACGGACTGTGAATAAATCCAGTGGATAATTAGAGAACACGCTGAATAAGCACTGAGATCCCACTTATAAATAAAAATTGTATAAACCAGGAGCAAATGGACACTCTTCAATTCTTCAGTGTTGTATGTGTGTGTGTGTGTTGTGCATGTGTGTGTGTATCTATATCTGTCTGTATCTAGAGAAAGAAAAGCATTCTAAAAACAGAAACATCCAGTCCTGTTCATTCAAAAGAGCACCTTAAATTGGCAAGAATCTCCTTGAAGGGGGAATCACGAGAGGGGAGGAAAGGAAATGATTTGGTACTAAGAAATCTAAGGAATAATGATCATGAGAAAAGAAATTTAGAATAGTTTCCAGCATAATGGCAAATTCACTCACATCTGCAACAATTTTCTCCTTTCCTCCTTTAATGTGCAGAACATTTAGGTTTTATAGAACTGTTCAAGTCCACACTTGGAGCATTTTATGCTCAGCCATTCTCTTCTGCAGTAAGCCTGGTGCACTCAGTTTAAATCCCAAAGAGTTCTCAGGAAGGTTTAGTCCACAGACCAGGGTCTCACCTTTTGTCAAGATGAGCTCCTGCCTTCCTGCCACAAACAAGTGTTGCTTTTTCACACACCCAGCATGCTAAGAGAGCAAAACTGTGGCTTATGTTAGTTCACAGATACCTTCTTTAAAAGAAGGGCTCCCTGCAGATTCCCTAAAAGACAGCCAGCATTTTTGAGAGTTCACATAATCATTTTGATGAAAATACATGGCTGAAGGTCTCTGTTACTCCAAAGAAATTAATTATATCTGAATTTCTCAAGATAGAGCTAACTTATTTAAGATAAACTTGTATGTCATTTATTTTACCAAAGTACAGTAGTTTTATAAAGGGGTATTAAATATGAAAGTAACCTTTATAAAATGCTACAAGTACCAAGTGAGACAAATCCTAAAGACAAATATTTTCAATAGTAAATAGTTTTATATATATTTTTCTATACAGTATCTGTCACTCATCACTCAGTTTCCAGAGAAATCATAGAGAAAAGTGCAGACATAATTACTGTGGATTCCTTTCATGAATAAGAAATTGTTTACAGGAGAAAAACACAATCACAAAAGAAATGGTACAGTCTCATTTTTTACTTTTTCAGTTATTTATCATCTGAGTAAAAAAGTCATACAAGCATTTCTGTTTTTGTGACTCAGAAATCTAGATGCATGTATGTTCATTTATAAACATATTTTCTTTTCATAACAGGAAACAGAGGGGCAAACATTTTTCGGCAAAGTCTTTGCACATGTTATTTAAATTTAGGTAAAGAATACAACTAGAAATTTATTTTTCTTATACCTATGTATACTCATAAATCTTTAAAGCATGAAGTTTCTGATAAAATATCCACTATGTGAATTGCAAAATTTTAAGTTTCAGTGCATGAGATAACACTATCTTTGAAACCTACAAAATGCAAAAATGCCACAACCAACAATTTCCATCGTATGTTGTAATGTGACTGTAGCATATGAAGGAAAAGGCATCACATTGTTTATGAAAAAAACAATTCTTGTAGATACACTTGGAAAACTGCAAACATTCATAAACAGTTACTCTTTGGGGATAGAGAAAAAACTGCCATTAAACAGGTGTTAGAATTTAAATGACATCTCATTAGTGACTCCTTTCTGCAGCTCTGAGACAAATAAAACCTTCATTTAAAAGCATTAGTGCTATTCCTAAGGGTTTCTGGTATCATAATGTTTTGTTTTATGAAGATATTTAGTTTCTTCCAGCATTCTTGCTTATTTATACAAAATAAACCAATTGCATTTCCAAGTTTAGCTGAGCATGAAGTCAGGGGGTGAATAAGGCCTTTGCAGTGCTGTGAGTATCATTGCTTTTCCCTCCACTTCAGCCAGTCTGGGAGGTTGGATCAGAGCCTGATAAATAAAGGTGTTTTTGAACATCACTTTCATGTGGAGAGTTATCTTTGTGTGTCCTTTGCCCTCAATTAAAGAACAGTGATATAAAACTCAGATTTTCTTGATGTCAAAGCCATTATCTATTTTTCCAGTTCCTCTCAAGGTAAAGTGTGAGACCGTCTTTATAATTTAAGAATGATACCAGAGTGGGTAGCTATGGAAAAGCTGCCTGCTCATTGGGAAATCTACTAGCCCTGTCATTTTACACAAGCCTCACAAAGACAATCTCAGGTCCCAACATGTGAACCTCAAGAAGAGCATACAGAGTACAAGTCCCAATCATGAAGCCAGGATTATAATAATTCATTAAATTCATTGTCTTGAAAAGCTACACAATTCACAATTTAATTCACTGACTGGGATCACTGGCATTCCATTCGTTCTGATTCTATACTGTACTGGGGAAAGCATCTGTTAAGACACACAGCAAGGAGACATAAACTTCAAGTAGTTGCTTCTTTTCAAAAATAGTAATTACTATTGAGTATTGGGTATAGGAACTTTAGTGATATGTCTTAAAAATGTAAAAATAAATAGACCAGATCTGGCCAAGAAGGTGCTTAAAATTGAATGTGGGCAAGAGATGGTAGAAAAACAGTGTGTAAGATAACTTCCACATATATATAATATTATTAGCTATATGATTAATCTGTATATAATGATCTGTAATCTATGTATGATATTTTATAATATGATTAGTTATCTGTTCCATGATCTACACTGATCAATTGGAAAATGCAAGGAGATGAAGTTCACAGAAGAAAAGATGACCTTCGTGGGGGGAGAGTCAGAAGAGAAGTTGGCATTTGACACGGATTTTACTGGGTGGGGAGGATTTCATGAAAAGTGGATAAGCTTGTGGAAATACAGGGCCTGTTCAAGAATTAATAGGAGATCAATGTGGCCATGATACAGAAGGCCCCGGGGCCAGGAGTAAGAGCACGCCCTGAACTCACTAGGGATAAGGCATCTTTGGAACTTCGGGAAGGGCAGAAATATGAGGTGTAGGAAAATTACGGTGAAGGACTGGGGGATAAGAAATTAAAGGTGGAGGGACTCCTTGACAAGCTAATTTTTGGTGTGGAGGCAAGAAGTCTGAAGGCCCAAGAGAGGAGATTAATAGTGTGCAGGGAAACATTGGGAAGTTATTAATACTACAGAGCTAGATTCTATGGAATGTGGCAAATAACTGAAGGATGAAGAGTAAACAGGGACTATGAAGGTCCTTGACTGGGTGACTTAAAGTAGAAGAAGGTGCTGATTGAGGGGAGATGGAGAACGTGTTTTGGGTATACTGAGTATAAGACAGCAGAGAGCCTGCTAATAGTATAAAGTGACAATGCAGGTAAATTTCCTAATTAAAAAAATCAGTTTTCAGTAGCTTTCTACTCCTGTATATTAGATTGTAGGAAAAGATTATAGCATCAGATATACATGGAGGGATTGAGAAATAAGGGAGTGACTTCTGACTTGGAGAAAACCTAGGCTTTATGTGACCATTACCAATCCAATGCTCAATGATAAAAGTGAGGCTGGAGACAGAGAAACCTCCCGACTAGCTTTGCAGGCATTTATCTGCATAGGAATGAAACCACAGGAAGCAATAGTATCCAGAGGGAGAAAATACACAGATGAAGAAAGGAAAGAAGCAGAAGCATGGGGACATATACACCCACCAAGCCAGAAAACCTGAATTTAATTTTACAATGGAGTAGGATGTATTCAGTTACTGTTTATACATTTGGTGAATAAAAATAACAATAAGAAATGATGAAATTACTTATGTAGCATTGCTTATTAAAATAATTGCTAACTATATTCCAGCTGATTTTGACAAGGTTATAACACGGTGATCATTTCAAATTATCGTCCAATTCTCATTTAATCACACAGCTTAAGCAAAATATAGAGCCCAGGGAAAGAAAGGGTGGGGGGAACGGAGAACGGAAAGGCAGTTTAAACGCAGTAAGTGACATTTATTTGAAAAGAACAAGTTGCAGCCTGCAAGAAAAAAAAGAAGTTTCAGCTAAAATCAGCTTATATTACAGAATACATGACCCTGTGACCTAAACATTGGAACACTAGTCTAGGAAAGCTCTAGAACAGAATAATATAAATATGTGTACGCGTGACATTTTAAAAATATTCCCCTTTGAATATAATGAATAGGCATGCTTTCTTGTTCATTGTCTTTACACTTGTCCTCATCCAGGAAATGAATTAAAAATTTATGGGAAGGATGAAGTCAAGGCAGAGACAAAAAAGGTACATAATAAATGCTTTGGACAACTATAAACACCAGGTAATTCGGTCTTTTCGCTATGGCTAAAGCTGAAAACTAATTCATCTCAGCTCTCGTGAGCGTCCTCGCTGCATCCTACCTTCTTCTCACTTCCATCTCCCTCAGATACCCTTCACTTTCAATAGCCACTCTTCTCTCAAGACCAGTTCACAGGTAACGGGCTGATCTTCGTGGTTCACATCTACGTAAATGCACGTGAGCACATAACTAACTTCTAACCCTATTCACTCTTTGGTGCAGATTAAATGAGACATTAATAACTGCTATCGTGTACATTGGCATCTTCCAACTGACAATACCTTTCCTATATATTATCTCACCAGATTTTTGTATGGAAAAAGAAACAGTTCTCTCTGCAGCCATTCTTATTATGTCTTAGACTTTGTGTATGCCTAATTGTTGATTAAAACTTTTAACCCACTTGAGAGAAGAATTTGAGAGACTATCGAACAAATGGAGGTGATGGAACAATCGAGGGAATAGGAGGAACCCCTTAAATCTCTCACACCAAACAGGAAACTGGCTGTTTGGGCCACCTCGTCAGAACCAGTCTTTGGTATGGAGGGCCTGGAATGGGGAGATCTAGAGCTTTTCAGTGGTAACTAGGGAAGACCTTCCCTAGTTGGGTAAAGAATGAGGAGGGTCTGGCAATACAAGATTAATCTCAGCTCTGGCTATCTTACTCTCCTTCTCTCTTAAACTTTTCCTCCATAAAAGAGAACTCTCAATTTTTCAGTTGGGTTCATACTTCCTGTTCTTTCTTCTTTTGCCCCTTTCAATATCTCTACTCAGCTAGTTCAGTCATCTTAAATTGTAAATGATTGTTAAGTCTAATGATTTGCTTGGTTTTGTGCACACACAAGTCACCTCTACCAAAAGCTGGGACCCCAAGTTCCTGGTCCCAGTGTCTGGCACTGGAACCAGCTCCAGTTGGACAGATCTAGGGAGCTTTCTCTCTTTAGATTCCACAGGCACCAAGAAGCTGCCCTTGGGTCCATTGGGCTTTGACCTTGTATTTCTCTGTGCCCAAAACTCCCTGTTAGGCCCTGTTTCAGGATCCGAGTCTGTCGGTCGTAGCCCTTAGTATGGTAACATTTTGACAGTAAGACAGTGAATTGCGACTGGTAGCCCAGCAGCCAAGCTGTGGCCAGATCATCCTCTGCCGCAGTCCCTGTGCCTGCTGCCTTCCTCCCCCACGCACTGTCCATTCATCCTCACTCATGTTCACGATAAGAAAGGCAGATGCCAGGAGCTTATACAACCTGTACGAGGTAATGCAGCTAAATAGTGGCAATGCCAAGATTCAGATCCATGTCCAATTAATTATAAAGTCCATCATCTTTCGCCATGCTTCCAACTCCACACAGACTTACACACATACAAACAATATTTCCCAAAAAGGCTGCTTTGCACAGCAAACTGCAAGAGTCAGTATCACCGTATTCAAATAAAGATAAAATGAGCATTACATAGAAGTCAATAAAAGTAATAATGTGACTGAACAGACAGATAAATGTAGGGCCCCAGTAGGCATCTCATTTCTCATTTCTCCTTCATATAGTTCTTTTGGTAGATGTAAGTGCTATTTTAGAGATATTCAGGGAGCTTTTTTTCACATTTCCAAAGGAATATGCACATTCATGAATAGATCTAATATCTGCCATTATACAATCCCTGATTTTCAGCCCTTATATTTTTCTTACACGTGATCTAGTGCATTTTAAAATATATATCCACATTTTATGTTATTCTCATTAGAAATTTTTGTTTAAGGCCACTCATGTCTCAGCTTTACAATAAAGAATCTGATCTTTAATTTTTTCTTGTCTGCAAGAGAAAAAAATAAAAGACAAATTTGACCCAAAATAATTACCAGCACATTAAAAATTCTAGACACTCTTAGGGATAGCTAGCTTGCTCCTTAATTAAAACATTGCCCTGAATGTTTGGTGGATTAGAGTCCCACCTGAAATGAAATACTAGTGGAAAGAGTGCTTGCTCTGTTAAAGAATTAGATTAAGAATAATGCCTTTTAGACTGGGTCAAACATTTTCATAATTATGTCAAAGGGAATGGAATTTTCTGTCTTTTAAAAGTGAAAGCGAGTTGGTTACTGATAAAGAGGTATATAACTGTCCAATCATGTATTGTAAATAAAACTAAAACGGTAGAGAAAAAATCAAGAGAAGCAAGAAATTACAAAATTAAAAATATTCTCAGCCAAATTCAGCCCAAGCACTTTCTCATGATTAGATGGCCTAATATCCCTAACAAAACCTATTTAATTATACAGGTATGGAACTTCAAATAACCTCTATTAAGAATGATCAAAGTTCTCCCTTTTTTACTTAAACTTCCAAAACACTAGGAACCCTTCTCATGCCCATGATTGAATCATCCACAATTGTTCAGAAACATGATAAGAAAAACTTCCCCAGAACAACAGCAGCTTTCTGAGAGGCTGAAATGCAACAGCACTTTTATGTAAGTCACAGTGCAATCCCCAGGAATGTTTTCCTTTATGCCTCTGTGATACAGTCTAGGCCGCCGAAGTTCTCACATACGAGACTGGTAAGCATATCGATCGGTATCGCACACCAATCATTGAAGATCCATTCCAGAAAGCTTTTTCCTTTTTCCCTTCATTTCTTCCTTTTTCGTTTTCTTATTTTTATTTTTTTAAAGGGGGGGAAAAAACTGTTTTATATCGACAACCATCTGTGAGCCTGTCTTTCAGGCCATCAAACTCTCCCATCCATTACGGAGGCTTCCTCACCTCCACTGCATGACAGCACAATAAAGATGACATACTAATTCAATGACTTGTAATTTCAGCTAAACAAAGACAAGTGCTGCGGCTTCTTCTTTTGTTTTAACGCTGCCGTATCGGTGAAGCCAGCTATGCAAACAGAGCTCTGGGAGGGTTTTACGACAGCAGTTGAATGGGGAGACTAGCTTGGTGTTGCTTTTTATGGTTTTTGGCTCCATAATTTTTGGCTCTGTGCTGCTGGCCATGGCTATTGTGTCTGGATTCTGTGTCAGCAGCAGCTAATTGTTCCAATAATGTTTATCATAGGGATCCACCAGGGAGCTGTATATGTGGAGATAAGCTACAGGGCAATGATACACACTATCTTACTGATCTCTATACACAGGGCTTTTGCCTCATGCCAAAAAGCTTTTTAGGCAACCAGTCTTAAAAAAAAAAAAATAACAGCTTAATCATCGTGCCAACAATAGTGTCTAAGGGGATGTAATCAGGTTCCTCTGATAATCTTAGCAACACATGAAAGTCGTGCGCAAAAGCAGTAATTGAAGCAGTTGGTTCATTCTACCACCTGCTGTTGAAGTCACAGGTTAATCTAAATGAGGTCCCCTTTCGATGAAGCAGTATGCAAGGCACTTTTTATATCATAAATGTGCATTACAGAAGCTTTACAAAATAATAAAGTAACAGTGCATTAAATGAACTGTATGAAGTATCCCAGGCTTGTCCAGCTTCTCCTGCTGCTGTCGGATGGCATGTCCAAGCGCAAATTCTGTCCTCATGTCTATACCCCAATGCACACTTCAGTTTGCATATGGTTCCAGACAATGGGAGTTCCGCAGACAGATGCCCAAATGTAACTAAACGTCAGGCAATCACAGGAATCAGCTGCAGGAAAGGGAAACATTTTTCTTTGTCTGCTTTTGATGCTATTTCCCCCAAGATTACTAAATAGGATACTGACAAGGTAAAAATAGCCCCAGAATCAACAATTAAGCAGCTTTCCATAGTCTACATTAGCCCATGTATAAGGGATGAATTTTTCTAATTAAACTTTTAACACCTGATTTCCATTTAAAATTTTTCTCAGTGTTTCTCACTAGATCTTCATCTGCCAAAGAAAACTAACATTTTGCAGTGTGCTGCTCTTCTAATAAGCAATTTCTTAAACACAGAGGATTTAAAAAAATTGTGCGGACTGTCCAAATAAGACTGTAATGAAAAATGTAAATGTAGAAGAAATGACACCTTTAGATTAAAATTTGTGCCTGGTTTTAAGTTGTTTCATTGAATAATAGTAATGACCATAAACTGAGAGCTAGCTCTGTATCAGGTGCTAAATTAGGTAACTTGTCTTATATGTTTAAGGCTTAGGGTCATTCACTGAAATCGAAAAGCAGAGGAAACTAAGTCTAAGGAGGCTGCATAATAATCCAAGTTTCTGGGTAAGTATGAGGTAGTGTTAAGACTGGAAACCAGACCAGTCTGAGTTTAAAGCATGCACTTATCTTATGAAGATAAATTGATATAGTCTGGTAACTGTAAGAGAAGGGAAAGAAGATAGTGTTTATATTGAGAAAGAAGCCCCAGTTCTGAATTAAGCACCTACAATAAGGTCATGAAAAAAATAAATTTGTGAACATAGGTCAGCGTATTCCTGAATGCAGTAGAATGTGGGGAATAAGGCAGATATTATTACAGGACCAGGGCCAACTGTTGATGAAATAAATATTAGATGATAATAATTTAGGCTAATTTAGCATTACTCAGCAATGGTAAGCAGTTAACAGAATGACTGTAATATTGAAGGTGTGTAATAAATGTTTGCCAAATTTTCATGAATGAATGAACTAAACAATATTAATAAAGGCTACCACAGAAGCTCCTGCATTTAGGAGTGTTTATTATGTGCCAGGCACCATCTCAGCAATTCACACAGGTTTTGTCTTGTGTCCTCACAACAATCTGCCAAATTTGGGGTTACTGTCTCCATTTTACAGGTGAGGAAACTGAGGCTCTGAAACATTCGAACCCTTATTCAGAGTTACATTTGCAGGAAAGTGGGGGAGTCAAGATTTGAGCCCAAAATAATTGGACTCCTCAAAGGCCTTGCCTGAACAAATTAATAAGTGAACTTAAAAATAAGAAGAACATTAAAATTCTCTTTGGTTGTAGGAGATATTTACTTTGCCTCAAAGGATAGGAGCCCTTTCTTCTGAGAACTGTAAAATCATAGAAATGATTTAGTACAGGGAAGCTGGTGACCTTCCTTAACTTCAAGGATTGTTAAGATCTAGAATGTGGTGCTCAAGAAGTCTGAAGAATATTTTTTGAATATTTTAGAGATATCTGAAAACAAGTTTTACTTACATCTGTCTCATTTTACTTTAAGGCTAGCAGAATGGAATCAGTGAACTTCAAAGACACATCGAAAACAAAGTTCCTACAATAATTGGGTGCAAATTCTTCTGAACAATCTGTGGTAGATGATATATCAGCTGAAGCCCTTGGACATGAAAAGCACTGTTTCTAGGAATTGCTATGGCTTTCAATATCATGTTGAAATTTGTTTTACGCAACTGCTTATCATAAAAAGTACACTCATGAGCCTTGACTTAAATTTTCTAGTAATTCAGGCCTCATTCATGATGGTATTCTATTTGGAGAGAACAACATCAAAACCAGAAAACAAGAATAGAAGGAAATGTAAGACACCTTCTCTTACACAGCTCTTTCAGAGAGGTTTTTGTTTCCATTTTCCTTCTCAGTGATACGTTCTTCAACAAAAAATGTATTTCAATTTACCTGAACATATTCTAAAATAATTAGGTCATCATTTAAAATCTACCCACTGATTACTAGAGTTGCTGGAATTTATTAAATTACAAAATTCCTGGAGAAGATTGGATCATCTGTAACTGATTCCTACAGGTCCTGTAATAACACCCTATTGTTTTCCGTTACACTTTGGTCTGCTCAGTTTGTTTCTGGAGAAATATATTTGACAAAATTTATAAAACACAGGCATACCTCACTTTATTGTGCTTCACAGAAATGGTTTGTTTGGGTTTTTTTATGAATTAAATTTGTAACATTCATTTTTCATTGTAATCACTGTGATCAGTGATTACAACTCACTGAAAATTCAGATGATGGTTAACATTTTTTAGCAGTAAAATATTTTTAATCAAGGTATATGTACATTGTTTTTTTAGACATACTGCTGTTGCACACTTCATAGACTATAATAGCATGTGAGCTACTGTAAAGTTAGTACATAACCTTTATACGTACTGGGAAACCGAAAATTTCACTTGACTTACTCTTGTGAAGTATTTGCTTTCCTACAGTGTTCTGGAACTGAACCTGTAATGCACCTGTTATATTTTGCCATTTGAACTATTCATTTTCTGTTTAAAGTTAAAAACATTAGCCTTTTAAAATGTACACTGAAGTCAGGACTTCTGGTTTCTTGTCCAGGTATAAGGAGCTTGGAAGTCGTCATTCCATCCTAACAGGTACAAAGCTAAATAAACTGAAAGAATAACTTCCTTTGATCTATCTGAGAAGCAAGGTCAAAGGGCAAAGTCATGGAGAGGAAGACTAAATATTGTCATGATCTCAGTTCTTCTCAAACTAATGTATACATTCAACATAATCCAAATCAAATTCCCACAAGTTATTTTGTGGACGATATCAACAAACTGATTTTCAAGTTTAGATAGAGAGTTAGAAGACCCAGAACTCAATATTGAAGAACATATTTGGAGGAACAACACTACCCGATATCAACACTTACTATAACGATCCAGTAATCAAGACTGTGTGGTATTAGTAAAAGAATAGACAGATAGATCAATGGAACAGAATAGAGAGCCCTGAAATAGAGTCACATAAATATTGGCAATCTTTGACAAAAGAGCCAAGGTAATAAATACAATAGAGTAAAGGTATTCTTTTCAATAAACAGTATTAGAACAACTTGGCATCCACAAGCAAAACAAACAAACAAGACCCGCAACACTGTAATACCCTTTGAATATAACACAGGAAAAGAATCTAGGTTGCCTTGGGCATGGTGATGACTTCTTAGATGCAACACCGAAGGTACAGTCAATGAAGAAAAGAATTAAAAAGCTGGACTTCTTAAAACTTAAAAATGCCTGCTCCATGAATGACACTTGCAAGAGAATGAAAAGACAGGCCACACATTGGAAGAAAATATTTTCAAAACACACATCTGCTAAACGTCTGTTACTCAAAATATAAAAAGAACCTTAAAACCCAACAACAAGAAAAATCAACAACTAGATTAAGATATAGGGAAAAGACCTGAACAGATACCTCGCCAAAAAAGATATACAGATGTCAGGCAAGCATGTGAAAATATGTTCAATGCTGTATGTTATTAGGGAATCGAAAATTAAAACACCGCTACACACCTATTAGTATGTTCAAAATTCAAAAGTCTACGCCAAATGTTGGTGAGACTATGGAGCAGCAGGGACTCTCTTGCATTGCTAGTGGAAATGCAAAATGATTCAACCACTTTGGAAGGCAGATGGGTAGTTCTTACAAAACTAAATGCATTCTTATCATTGATCCAGCAGTTGTGCTCCTTGGTATTTACTCAAAGAGTTGAACACATTTGTCGACCAACAAACCCGCACACTGATGTTTGCAGCACTTTAATTCATAATTCAAAAACTTGAAAGCAACCAGGATGCCCTTCAGTAGGTGAATGGGTAAATAAACTATGGTAATTTACCCAGACAGTGGATTTTATTCAGAGTTAAAAATAAATGAATTATGAAGTCATGAATAGATATGGAAGAAACTTAAATGCATATTCCTTAGTGAAAGAAGGCCACCTGTAAAAGCTACGTACTATAGGAATCCAGCTGCCTGACATTTTGGACAAGGCAAACTATGGAGACAGAGGAAAGATTAGTGGTCTCCAGGGTTTATGTAGGAGGCAGGAATGAACAGGCCGTCACAGAGGATCTGGGGGGCAGTGAAACTCTTCTGGTTAATACTTCCATGGTGGATACATGCAATTTGCATTTGTCGAAACTCGGAGGATGTCCAACATCAAGAGGGAGCCAGGATGCAGTCTGTGGACTTTGGGTGGTAATGATGTGTCTGTGTAGGTTCATCAGCTCTAACAAATGAGCCACTCCGGTGGCATATTTGATATGGAGGAGGCTGTGTGCTGGGGGGAGGAGGATATGGAGTATATAGGAATTTTCTGTACTTTCTGCTCCATTTTGTCATGAACCTAAAACTGCTCTAAAAAGTAACATGTATTAATTATGAGAAAAAGTAAAAGTCAAGAGGTTTTGAGAAAATGAATAGGAAAAGCCTAACCCTCACTTAGCTGTCAGGCAGCCTAGCTAAGATGTAAGTCTAACTGTGTCATTCCTTTGCTGACCACCCTTCAAGGACTCCCCACTGCTTACCTGAACAAGTGAGGTGCATGTACCCTTGGCGGTACCTGAGATGATTTTAAGCAATACATGCATGACTATTCTCTAAATTTTTAACTGTAATTCATTTACTGTAGAGTGCAGTAGGAAAATAAAACTAGTATAATTGAAAAAAAGGAGTTGAATACCATTTGCTGATTCTAATAACTGCACTGTTTATCTCTATGCCATGCTATCCTACACATTGCTGAATAACCCCTTAACAACACAGTTCCTTAGAAAGATTCTTTTTTCTTCCATTATTATCCATTGTAAAATTAGGGGTACTTTTTACTACGGGGGGAGAATTTTAGCTAATTGAATGTTAAGACAATTGACAATTTAGAATAACCTAGCAGAGAGATTGAGTATCTAACAATAACATAAAGTGTTTTATAGTACTCAAAATATTTACAAATGATTTGAAATAAGCATAGCTGCAAATTTTTAAAGTAATAGAAATCAGAGCTCTTTTATACCTGCTAAATCAAATTAAAATGAAAACTTTCTCACCAGCCCTTTACATCTCAGTTCTTAAAAAGCCATACATAAGGTATTTATTTATACCTACCTTTTTACCTTTTTCAGTTTCATCATCTCTTGAATTAATGAGTCTTTTTCTAATTGGCTTAAATGTAATACATTGCTGTGCAGTCATAGCTTGATTTCTCCCTTGGCATGGAAAGATCGAAGGTGCTAAATCAAAGGCCTAACATTGCTGTTCTTTGAAATGAAGGCCCTCTCCAGTGTCAGAAAAGATCAGGAAATGAGAGGAATATTTATCATCTTTCCCTACATGATAGTATTGTTACGTAAGAGAGAATTCCACCTATCCAGGAGTATAAAATCATTAAAAAGCATTTCTTTAAAAAAAATCCCCAAAAAGTATTACTTTTTCTTTAAATTTCACTTTTTTAACAAGTTTTTATGACAGCAGGAAGTTACGTTAGAACCTACAGACAGTGAAGAATAATAACAATATTAAGAACTATATGCAAACAAAACTGAAAAATTAAAATCAAAAGTTCAATTCTGATTTGGGCACTGTCTCTTATTCTTTTTTTCTGGTTCATTTCTATTCTTTTTAGGCAGAGACTCGAATTCAAGGCCTGAGTCTACTTCTTATCAATTATTCATTCTTGGGCAGGCCACATAATCTCTGCAAGCCCCAATTTCCTTATTGGTAAAAGGTGGTAAATAGCTAATACCTGCTTCTAAGAAGCATTATTTTGTATACAAATAATATTATTATAAGTCACTTTAATACTTTTAAACAAGGTCAAGATAAATAAGTGCATATACATATATATATTTATATATGCAATATTCAAATGTATGTGTGTATGGGGGTACTGTCACTGTCAGCTCAAATACACTGCCGAAAAATTGGCCCATGAGTTTATTATTCCATCAACACTGTTTCCAATTAGGACAACTTCCCATCACAGTGTCTGATCTCCTGTACCACGTGGTCTATTCTTGCTTTCTGTTTTTAGCCTATGGAAGGGGTATTATCACTGATCATGGTATAAAACATAAGTCATTCACCAGAAGACCGTTCATTGTCCAGGATATTTAATATCAATCTTTTTCTCACTTTACTGTAACAGGGCACTTTAAGGTGACTGAGCTTTTAAATGTGTGTTTATTATCACACTTATTAAACAATCTATATGTGCACACTTGCTGATAGAAAAAAAAATTTGTGCTTGATTTAGAAGAAATGAGAAAAAGTCAAGTACAATCAAATACTCGGTGAATCACTTTAGGTTATGAAAGGAAAACCTTAGAGATGGTTTTGAGTTTCTTGTTCATATCACTCTTCTGCAGTAGCAAAGGTCTGCAAATGACTGAAATTAATAATTAAACGAAATGTAATACCATGTGAATATACACATAAGAAAACAGTTTTGAAGACCTTAAAGCAAGCTGCTCATACGTAAACAAGAGAGAATGTATTTTTAATCTTTTATCTCATTTATATAACTTTCTAGAGGAAAAGTAGCATATTAATGGCAATTTTCAGCTTAGTGACACTGGAATCCACTTGAAAAGCTCTGTAGGAAAGTAATGACTAGAAACAAAAATGTACTGCTTTCCTACCAGGAGAACCGCAGCCAAGTGTGAGGGTGATGTTGTTCTCCTGCTAATTGTTAGCCCCGTGTTAAGTCCCTAGTGATTACTCACTCGACCAAAGTCTGGTGAGACTTATTCCATGCCCAGCACATAAATGCAGAAGTGACAGTAGAATAAATAGATGAAGCTGATGTTCCCAGTCAGCCTACACTCCAGGGCAGCAGGGAGAGACAGATAGGGTGCATGTATATACGTAAATAACCGAAGTTTAGTGAAAAACATTTTGAAGAAAATAAAGTCAGCAATCACTACAGACAGTAACGTCCACAGTGGGTAGGATAGTCAGCTTTTCCCAAAGGCTTTAGATCTAGGTCTTTTATCTGTCTAATGGCATTGAGATTATTTCTTAAGGTTCTTTCTAGATTTAAACATTCATAATTGCCATGTGTGAAATTCTGAACTTGGGGCTCTGGCAGATACAAAGAAGTCATGAGTCATGATCTTTGACTTCAAAGAATTTTCCATTTGTCTGAATAGGCGAAGCGTAACTACACATACTGTGAAGGGAGGGACACTTCCTGGGAAACAGTACAGGTACCAGAGGGGATGGAATTTACTGGGGGTTTCAGCGGATAACTTGGGCTTCTTTCAGAAAATTCAGTATGAGGTGGATATCACAAGTTGTGGAGGTTTTGCTTACACAGACAGGATGAAGGAGGGCATTTCCGTTGAAAAGGCAGCCAAATTAAATAAACTTTTTGGTAGTGTGTGCAGCTGTTCGGTAGTGTTGGGAACTGTTGGTATGTGTATCACTTCTTTTGAGCCTGTAAAGGAGGGCTGAGTCCGAAGACCATTGCAAAGTCACATACATTTTCTGAGTATTTTGTGAAGTATGCAGTTCTTAAAGGTGATAAAAAGTTACATGTATTAATTATGAGAAAAAGTAAAAGAGGTCAGTAGAAAATGCACATCCTCTTGTAGGATGGTTTGGCTATGCAAATCAGATCACAAGGTCCATATTAAAATAAAATTAAGTCACTTAAGCAATATGCATCAAGATGCCTTTATGGCTGACTGGAGAAAGGTAGTTTTGAACTGTAATTATGTTTCTGAAAACATTGAAATTTACCTGCTCTCAGAATAATAAAACTTAATAATTCACATATTCCTTACTAAGAGAATTGTAGCTGATGTTTGGCATATTATTTTATAAAAGCTGTGTTATGACTATGTTTTCTTGTGCAACTTAAACATCCAAGTATTTAATGATGAACTAATTTAATAAAATTCAAAAACTTTTTTGACACTGCTGTGGGATATTTAGACTAGGCACATAAAGAAATTAGATTCAATAACCTACACAAACCAGACAGGGTGTATTTGTTTCCTGCAATACTCAGGATTCTGTTTTTCTTTAAAGGAACTGCCATGAAATTAGAAGTATGTTCAAGAAAGTCAGAATCTAATAAAATATCTAAGAACTGTGCCTGCCTTTCTAGTAAGGGAAGATGACATTTTTATGTATTGGAATCTGATAAAGATTTTAACACCAATTCAAATCAGTCTCACTAGTCTACTGATCGATAGATGCAAGTTAACAGAGGTTTGTTACAATAACCTGCTAGTGAGGAAAGGGTTGCATTCAGTGATATTCTTTACAAATTTTTCACTGCTCATGAGTATGATATTTTATCTAAAGGCAAAGAATAATATAAAATAGATATAACTTAAAATATGAAGTAGAGGTTTTCACTTTCAAGTATACTGAGTTTGTTAAATTGGTCTATAAGGTGTATGATTAAGTATTGACAGTGCCATGAATCATAAACATATAGTGTTTCCCATCACATTTCATAGTTATCATTGTGGGGGATGGTGAAATTTAATATTTAGATAGTTCTTTAAACTAAGGGGCTCAGAGCATTTATGTAATTTTAATCTATAATAGTAATTTCTGAAAAAAATTGAGACTTGAATTATTCCAACTGCTCTCTTATAAATTAAAGATTAAATAAAACAAAATGTGTGGCTTTGTCTAGGAACAAGAGGTCAGACTACAAAATATGCAGCAAGTATTTGACTGCTTCGGCTGACACTTTACTGAATTGATCAACTGATGCTTTACAGAAATTGAAAACACAATTTTGCCTTTAGATAGTCATTTGTTGGCCTCCCCCAGTCAAAACCACTTTGCTTTTAATAGAGCTTTGAACTAATAGAGTTTCTAAAGGTTTCTCTGAAAACCTCCCTATTACTTATCTCTATAAATAATAACAGTATTTATAACAGCTCTGTCTGAGCTGTTACCTCATTTTCCTGTCTAATAATGTGACATCTGACATATTTATTTGAAAGGAAAAGTGACCAAGAATTAATCCATTGTAAGCCATCAGCACTTGAACAACTTTGCAAATATATGGCATTATATAACAATTTCCTAATATCTTTTCTCCAGATAGTACCTATTTTGATCACAGAGTAAACAAAACTTAGCTCTAAATATCCCTCAGATATATTTATTTTAACTTCTACTCAAAGCATGTTCCATTTCACTGTTATCTCAGAGTTGTACATTAAAACTTCAGTAAAATACAAAATAGTACCTAAGACTTCAGATTTTAGAGATGAAACTTTAAAAATTAAAACGAAATTCCCATATTCAGGGATAGAATAACTACAACACTTATAGCTATTATATGCAGCAATGGATTGACTCTAGTAGGTCTCTGTAAGTCAGGCATAAATAATCATGTAATATGCAGGACCAAAGTATGAAAAACTTCATAAATACCTCTTTCTACATATAGGTGTTTTTCTATTATGTAACTGTAGAGATTGACACTTGACTCTATAACATGACTAAAACTCTAAGCTTTAATTCCTTCTTAATCACATCATTAGGAAATGTCTGTAAATAAAAGTTTTGCTATTTGTATCTGATAGCTTGTACATATTTATAAACTCTCTCTATGTAATTTCCATGGTGTCTGGCAAGAAGTATTACAATTTACATTAGTCCCTGACATATGATTTCACCCATAATTCTAAGAAATTTTAGCCTATGTGGCTCAGTCAATTCAGGAAGCATATTCACAATACCACAGTCAAAGCACCAAATAGTAATTGAAAAGAAAGCTCAGCCCTTAATTGTGTCTTTCAAATAACTCTGAAAAAGGATCTAATCCATAATTCATACCTATCAACAGATCTAAAACAATCAACCCCAAAAGCTTTTTCCCTCACAATTTGTGGGTACTTTTTTAAGAAATTAAAAAAAAAATAATCTTGATTTGAAATAATCTCACACTTGCAGAAAAATTACCAGTAAAATATTTTTTTCTTGAAACCTTTAAGAACAACTTGTCAACCTTATGCCCCATAGCATCTGAATTATCATGTATTTCTTATAAATAAGCATATTATTTTTACATACCTGCAATACAGTCAGAGAATTAACATTGATACTTTTCTACCATCTACTCCTCAGATAACTTTGAAGTTTCACCAATTGCCTTACAGCAAAAGGATCTAGTTCAGAATCATGCATTGCATTACTTCATTACTTGTCATGTCCCATTAGTCACCTTTAGCCCAGTACAGTTCTTCAGTCTTTTGTTCAGGACCTTGACACTTTTGAACATCACAGGCCAGTTACTTTGCAGAATATCCCTCAATTTGGGATTATCTAATGCTTCCTCATGATTAAAGTTATGCATTGTTACTTCTCAGTGTCTATGAGTCTGCTGATGTTTTGTTCATTCTGTTTTGATTTATTTTTACACTCCACAAATAAATTATATGATATTTGTGTTTCTCTACTTGGCTTATTGCACTGAATTTAATACTCTCTAAGTCCATCCATGTTGTTGCAAATGGCAGGATTTCTTTTTTTATAGTTGAATAATATTCCATTGTATATACATACCACGTCTTCTTTATCCATTCATCTATTGATGGACACTTAGGTGGATGTGGTGGGTGGGGAGGGCAAGGGGGATAAAGGGGCATAAAAGTTCTCAATCACCTCACACCAGTAAGGATGGCTACTATCCAAAAGACAAACAGCAACAAATGTTGGCAAGGTTGTGGAGAAAGGGGAACCCTCCTACACTGCTGGTGGGAATGTAAATTAGTTCAACCATTGTGGAAAGCAGTATGGAGGTTCCACAAAATGCTCAAAATTGACTTACCATTTGACCCAGGAATTCCACTCCTAGGAATTTACCCTAAGAATGCAGCACTCAAGTTTAAAAAAGACAGATGCACCCCTATGCTTATCACAGCACTATTTACAGTTGCCAAGAATTGGAAGCAACCTAAGTATCCATCAGTAGATGAATGGATAAAGAAGATGTGGTCCATATACACAATGGATTATTATTCAGTCATAAGAAGAAAACAAATCCTACCATTTGCAACAACATGGATGGAGCTAGAGGGTATTATGCTCAGTGAAATAAGCCAAGCGGAGAAAGACAAGTACCAAATGATTTCACTCATATGTGGAGTATAAGAACAAAGGAAAAACTGAAGGAACAAAACAGCAGCAGAATCACAGAACCCAACAATGGACTAACAGGTACCAAAGGGAAAGGGACTGGGGAGGATGGGTGGGTAGGGTGGGATAAGGGGGGGAGAAGAAAGGGGGTATTATGATTAGCATGCATAATGTGGGGGTTGGGAGAAAGGGGAGGGCTGTGCAACACAGAGAAGACAAGTAGTGATTCTACAACATTTTGATATGCTGATGGACAGTGACTGTAATGGGGTATGTGGGGGGGACTTGGTGTAGGGGAGAGCCTAGTAAACATAATATTCTTCATGTAATTGTAGATTAATGATAACAAAAAAAAAAAGAGAAAGAAAAGGGGGATTACTCCCTGATAGGGTAAAACTAACTGCAAATCAACGAGTAATGCATGCTTTACATATCCTTAATTTTGATCTTTTAAAGGGTGTCAGATGATCAGCTATGGAAGTACATTTTTCTGATAATATTCCTTTCTCTTAAAAAAAAAAAAGCAGTTCCTATGTGGTGATCTCCAATAGGTTCTTCACAATGGTATAAAGGTCATATCAAAGTGTGGGCAAAGGGTTTGTTTGTGTTTATACAGAGGATCAAAGCCTAAATTGGCTACACAGAAAATGAATTAAGATATGATATGAAGAAGAACTTCCAACATCAACATCCTCTGGAAGAGTCATTCCAGAAGATGATCATCAAAAAACTTCAACAAAGATCCTAGCGCTGCTGCAGTTGTAGCTGCATTCATCCCACCGGTTCCTGGACTTGCCATTGGAATGAAGAAGGAAATATCTAAGCTGGCCTGTGCATACAGTAAAACAACAAATTTGACTGGATCTATACTGTCAGAACTCAACCAAGAATTAGGAGAAGTGCAAGTTGCAGCGCTCCAAAATCATGTGACTATAGACTATCTACTGTTAAAAGAACATATGGGATGCGAACAGTTCCCAGGAATGTGTTGTTTTAATTTGTCTGATTTTTCTCAAACTATTCAAATTCAGTTAGACAATATCCATCATATCACTGATAAATTTTCACAAATGCCTAGGGTACCTAACTGGTTTTCTTGGTTTCACTGGAGATGGCTGGTAATTGTAGGTCTGCTTTTGTTATGTAGCTGTATTCCTATTATGTTAATGTATGTACACAATTTAATTAGTAGTTTAAAACCTATACATGCTTATGTTACTCTACAAGAAGGTATGTCAAAGAAATAATCAATCTTCCCATATTTTCTTCCGCCTGCTACTTCTATAGCTTTTCTTCTTCCTTCCTAATTACAACCCTTTAGTAGAATTCATGCCTCATATTGAAAATTACCAAGTATCATAATTCTTCCAAGTGGTAAAGATACCTCAAGACAAATGCTGGGCATAGAAGCCACAGGGCATAAATCTGCAAAGAAGTAAAAAGCTAACCTTTTCAAACAATATTGCTTCCCTCTCACTTACCAACTTTACATTTCCCTGTATGGCCCCAGAAGATGACTGGTTAGCCAGAGACGGGTAAGATTCCTCAAGGGAGGAACAACCTAAGACAGGCACAGTTGCATGGGGGGCCATCAGGACAGAAATTGGGGATCAACAGAGGGGAGGCCTAGAACCTCACCCCCCCTGTTTTGAGAGAAATCTTTTGCATCCGTGGATGTTTTGTTGCCCTTGTCTAGCTTGGATTAATACTTAGTCTATAGGCACAGACCTGATCATCTACATTTGCCCTGTTACAGCACTAAATTATGTTTTCTACCTTTATCTTGCATCTACCTACGACTTCAGCATTTTATTAAAAATAATAATAATAAGGGAGAAATGTGGGATTCACATATAAATCAAGTATAAAAATCAAACGAATAATCATATCTGACTTGATTGTTTATAGTTCATGATGCGTGATCAAAACTGAAAGTTTCTGTGATATGACTGCCCTTGCACTGTTCACCATGTAAGAACTTATTCACTATGTAAGAACTTGTTCACCATGCAAAAACTTGTTCGTTATTCTTCAGAAGATTGGAGACTGTTGAGAAATAGGCTTGGGGTTGATTAATGACTGTGCATTGAGTCCCCTATACAGAATTTTATTGTTGTTAACAACCATTTGATCAATAAATATGAGAGATGCCCTCTCAAAAAAAAATTATCAATCATAATATAAGTTGGTCATGGGGATAATAGTACACTATGGAGAATACAGTCAATGATTCTGTAACATCTTGCTATGTTGACAGATAGTAATCTCGTTAGAGGGGTGAGGACTTAATAATATGTGTAAGTGCTGAACCACTGTTTTGTATATTTTAAACCAATATAAATTGTATATCAATAGTACTTCAATTAAAAAAAGGATTATTAGAAGAACTGTCACATGGGATATTGTATTATTCTAATTACATCTAATATCAAGGGCACACAATCTGGATTTATCCTGTTATGGATGAAAATCATTTGTTTTTTGTTTATTTGTTTTTGGCTTAAGTAACAAACTTATTGTCTCATAGTTCCAGAGGCTAAAAGGCTAAGATCAAAGTGTCGACAGGTTGGTTTCTTCTAAAGGGCTGTGAGGGAGGATCTATTCCATGCCTTTCTCCTAGCCTCTGGAGGTTTGCTGGCAATCTTTGGCATTGATTCATTTGTAGAAGCATCAACTCAGTTTCTGCATTCATCTTCACATGGTTTCCTCCTTGTGTGCATGTGTCTGTGTCCAAATTTCTCCCTTTTATAAGGAATATACTTATATGGGATTAGGGACCCACCCTACACCCTCATCTCAACTAATTACATCTGCAATGACCCTATTTCTAAATAAAGTCACAGTCTAAGGTATTATTCTAAGGAATAAAGTCTAAGGTACTGGTGGCTGTGCTTCATCATAAGAGCTGTTTTTGTTTTGTTTGTTTGTTTTGCTTTATTTCAAGGCCAGCAATTTTCACAATCAACTGCAATTTAAATCCACTCTCTCCTTTTTCCTCAAAATTTTCTCTAGAATTTGATTTTAAAGTAGTTTGTGCTGCTATATTTTTCCTTTGCACACTTAATTTTCCTGTGTACATATTTATTATTTTCATATAATTATAAATGCTATGTGAATTATACAATTGGCAAATAGATTTTTCATATAAATTAAGACTATAGAAATTCAATATTAGCTCTTATTTAAATGGAAAACTGGAGGAAGCAAATGTAGACTTAGCTATGATTTCAAGACTTAACTGAGGATATTTATTTTTAAATGCTTTTAAAAATAATCATGTGGCTGATAAACTAACAAAAATATAGTTACGATAGGTAAAAATCAAGAGTGAAATTGTATTGTGTCCTCTGTATGAGCTGTATTGCTACACTTAACTACATGTGTTTTAAATTGGTGCTGTACTCCACAAGCTAGGCCAGGAGGTAAGTGAGTAAGTAGCATAGCAAAGGAAATAAATAAAATCTGAGCTAATGTCTATGCATTTCATCTTGTAAAACCCCCTTTAGCATTTATTGTAAGGCAGGAATCATGGTGATAATTTCCCTCAACTTTGGTTGGTCTGTTAAAGTATTTATCTCGCCTTTATTTCTGAAGGACAGCTTTGCTAGGTAAAGTGTTCTTGGTTGGCAGTTTTTTTTAATTTGAGCACTTTGAATATATAATCCCAGTTTCCTCTGGTCTGCAAGGTTCTGATAAGAAGTCTGCTGCTAGCTTTATCAGAGTTCCTTCATCTATAATGAGACTTTGTTTCTCTTGCTGCTTTCTGAATTATCTGTCTTTGATTCTTGAGAGTTTGATTATAATGCGTCTTGGTGAAAATCTCTTTAGATTAAATCTGTTTTGTGGTTCTTTGAACTACCTGTACCTTGATGGCTACATCTCTCCCCAGATTTGGGAAGTTGCAGGTACTTTAAGGGCTCTGACTCCAGCTCCATCCCATACTGCATTCTCTATTATTCTTTCTTCCCCCAATAGATTGTTTTAACCCCACTAATTTCCTACTCTCTTCCTCAGATTTCTGTAGATCCAACTCTTTCTGTCCAACTTTCTTAATCTTGCCTTCTAGAAAATCTTGGAACTGGGCTAGAAAAAACTCTCCTTTGGGATAAAAGAAAAATAGAGGATAGATTGGGGAAAGATGGATTGAGAAAAGATAGGGAACCCTCTTATTTTTTTTCCTTTGCTATGCTACTCACTTACCTCCTGGACTAGCTTGTGGAGTACAGCACCAATTTAAAAACATGTAGTTAAGTGTAGCAATACAGCCCATACAGAGGACACAATACAAGTTCACTCTTGATTTTTACCTATCATAACTATATTTTTGTTAAGTTAGCTTTTCAGCCACATAATTATCTTTAAAAGCATTTAAAAATAAATATCCTCAGTTAAGTCTTGAAATCATAGCTAAGTCTACATTTACTTCCTTCAATTTTACATTTAAATAAGAGCTAGTATTGAATTTCTATAGTCTTAATTTATATGAAAAATCTATGTGCCAGTTGTATAATCCATATAGCAATTATAATTATGTGAATGAAGATAATAAATATGTATACAGAAAAAGTAAGTGAGTAAAGGAAAAATATAGCAGCTTTAAAATCAAATTCTAGAAAATATTTTGAGGAAAAAGCAGATAGTGGATTGAAATTACAGTTGATAATGAAAATGATGGCCTTGAAATAAAGTAGAAAAAAATGAATATTTATAAAGTAACTACAAATTATTAATTTTATTTAAAAGACACATTAGGAAGCTCTTCTAGAATTATAATGGTCTCATAAGGAACACAGGTAAACGGATTAGTTTCTCTGAAGTAAAGTTTCACTCCATAAAACCTGACTCTACAAATTATGAATTACTGCGAATTCCTTTGAAGACCTAACAGCCTTTCTGTTTATCCATTTCCTTCTATATGAAATATTTTCAGGGAGAAATAACCAATCACAATCTGGTTTGTTGAAGAGAAGAGATAAAAACTTTCTAACCTAAATTCTAGTTTACCTAAATTCAAATGAAATCTGCAATAAGGTAAGAGTAAATAAAATGCTGCCTTCTACTGGCTATGCATTTAATTAGTACTCAGAACGGAACAGTCTTAAATCTTTAACTTAAAATATTTCACTGTGAAGGCATAATTTAATAAAGTCTGCATTCTTATGTTAAAGAAAGACCAAGTACAATAAGTAAAATATGGTCTATTCCATAGCTCATGATAATAAGCAGTAGGTTCTCAATACAATTTTTCTATATGAATAATTGAATGGAAAAATGAAATACTGAAAATATTCACTTCAAAACAGATAGAGTTTAGTTATTTATATCAATCATATCTTCTCAAAGTGTTTTTCTCACTGAATTCTTGTTTTGCGACTGAAAATAATTTATTTACTTTAATTTGCATTATTTTGGTAAAGATTGGTGACTCTCTGTCCCATGCAACCTCTAATTTTTAAAAGAAGACCAGAATACATAGGGTAGATCTTGTTTAACAAGTTAGCTTTCTCTATTTGGAAATAAGCCAAAAGGTGCTCTTTTTCCCTTCACAGGGTTCTGTCAACTCCACCTGTGCATTAAGGAAAATTCCAACTCTTAGAGCAATAATTCCCGACCAGTGGATTGTATCTCTGAGAACAATATATATTTGTGAAGAGTCCCAGAATATATAATGGCAATAAAGTTGCATATACGGGTTGAAGTTGTGTGTTTAATATGCACACACACGTGAAGTATCTAATGGTGATTCAAGGGATCAGTTATTTAGGTAATGAATATATGCATATGTGTAGATACATATGTGTGTATATGTTTGTGTGTGTGTGTGTGTGTGTGCATGACTTAGAATAGTATCTGGTAAAGAGGAAACATCACAAAATATTAGCTAGCATTGTTTTGCATTAACATTTAAAACATCTTAAGAATGTTGGAAAGGAAATACTAAATACTGAACATATGGATAATACTGAACATTTGAAGATATTTTATGAAGAAACTTCACTTTAAGAACATAATAAAAATTTAATTTTACCTTACCTATTCACAAAACTCAAATTCACAAAGAGAAACATGCAACCTAAATCTTTTCTATAAGCTAAGTACTAGAGTGAAAATATTATAAATATAATATATTCATTTCTGTTTCAGTTATTTCCTACATAGCTCATTCATATGCTACTTAAGAAACAGGAAACAGTTGAATTTTTAGTAGAATTCTAGTTGAGAAACTTAGGAAAATTTAATCTGGTGATAATGAATTTCTTAAAATAGCTGCTCAATCGAAATGGCCAGAAATTTTTTTTTTTTTAAACAGTGCTATAACTTCCTAGTTTAAATAAACCTTGTTTTGGGACAGAAGTATGACATTTTGGAGGAAACCTATTTGTATCATAAAACCCGATTTCACCTTAATTTACAATACTTTTTCAGTTAGAGTTCAGCACTTGATTGAGATGTTTACTGCTATAGAAAAATTTCTAGGTAAAAAAATCATACCTTGAAATAATATTTTAATACATTTTGCTACTTGGAGACCTTAAAATGAAGAAAAATAGGAAAGATAATAAAGAATATCTCATTCAAAATAAACAAAGGGTAATTTAAAAGATACGTAGGATCCCTCTTCTTTTTTTATGTTTGTTTAAGGAATAATAACATAAAGTTGGAGACCCCAAAATTCTTCCTTCTAATTCTATTTCTTTTCCCCATCTTTAAAATGAACCACTATAATGAATTTGATCTGTATTTATTCCACATTTCTGCACTTTTCCTATATAGAAGCATATAAATATCTCTAACTTCCCATAAGCTGCAAGTTTTGATATACAGACATTTTATCACTCAATTTTAAATATTATGTTATTCCCACAGTTATTTTCTTCCTAACAAATTAGTTATTTTTAACCACAGGAGAGTTTTGTATTTGATTTTTTAATTTTTTGATTTTCTTTATGATTTTACAATTATATTTCAGTAAGAAAATGTGGGCTTTATGTAATTAATTCCTTGAAATCTGTTGTGAATTACTTTTTGACTTAGTGCGCAATCACTGCTTTTCATTTTGCATGAACTTAAAAAGAGTGTATACTCATTATTTATTGGGGTCAGGATAATCCTTAACTTGTTAAGTATTTTTGTGAATTATCCTCAGACCATTTGGTCACATTCAGCTCAGGCTCATTTTCAAGGTACTTGATGCCTCCAACTGAATTACTTTTATTAATACAGATGATTAGCAGCAATCATGTCTATTTACATACCAGCTCTTCCATAAGTACCTTAAAGTCCCTTATCTTTGGAGTTCCCAGAATACCTTGCACGGCAGTTTTCACCTAAAGTAAATGTGACAATCTTCCATGGCAGAATTCAGCTGACCCTGTCATACAGATGAGGAATCAAATCCAGGATGCCTTCCCTAAGGGAGTGAGTTACAGAGCTGGCTGGACTTTCATACCCTCATGCATGAGGAGCTTATTGTATATGCAATATTCTAGTCAATCCATCTATGTCAAATGCTACTAATTTCATCAATGGGGCCATTTTTAAAATCCACAGTGCTAATCAGCAAGACTTCCACCAACAAAAACTAATTCCTAATGCTCACGATAGCAAACTCTCTGGCATTGATGGGAGTCAAAGATAGCCAAAGCACTTTTACTAACCACTCCTGGAGTGTGGGTTGTAGGTTAAATGCTCCATAACCAAAAATGGGCTGTAAATTTCTGATAAAATGACTGATCTGAGCTCATGGGGTTTATAATGATGAACACACCATTAAATTTCTAGCAATAATAATTGCATGTTTTCTCTAACCGTTACTGAGTTTTTTAAACTTTTTAAGACTATTTTCTATACACTTCAACCATTTACTGTAGATCAGAAAAACATATATATTTAATATTTCTCAACCTCAGCTCTATTGACATTTGGGGCCGGATGATTCTTCGATGGGGGGTCTTTCCTGTGCATTATAGAACATTAAGCAGCATCTCTGGCCTCTTTCCACTACATACGTTAGCACTTTCCCCAATTGTGACAAATGAAAGTGTCGCCAGACATTGCCAAGTATCTCCTGGAGGGCAAAATCACCCCCAGTCAACAACCACTGATATAGAGGATAAATAAGACCTATAAATCTCCTATGTTGCTAATTTTTAATGACAAGAAAAAAAAGTAAAATTTGCAAGCTGATATATACCTAACCACCTTGTACAATTAGCCTCTTAATTAACAGCTAGAGGAATTAAAAGCCAGCCATATGTCTAAGTTTTTAGAATTATAGCTCTTGCAAAGTTGTCTGATCACCATTAGTTTTCCTATCTTCATGGAACTTCAGTAAAGAGCCAAATAAAAATAAAAAGAGGTTTTTACCTTTAATTGCTTTCCCTAAAAGTATTTGCGTGTCTACAAAGATTTAGACAGCCACTGGGGCCAAGCCAGGATTCCCGTAGTGAAACAATTGACTTGGCATCCCATTGACAATATATAAACAACAGTTTGTCAACAGGCTTCACATTAGTGACAGAACATTTTTTGGCAAAATAGAGGCATCCTTCTGGGCACCATGGCAAAAACAGCTCCTCGCCTTCATTTAGGACTTCTCTGTATGGAGTACCAAATTAATTAAAAGATTATAATTGTGACATTTGTTTAGGAAAGATCTTTTTAAGGAAAAAATATCGCAGAGCAGAATTTCCGCTGAAAGAATTTTGCCTCTAGCAGTTTATTCATAGTTACTATAGACCTGTAAACTGTGAGTAACTGAAATGTTTTTGTTTTGTTTTGTTTTGATTTGATTTGATTGTTATCTTAAGTTAAAACTACCAGTATGGAAGTTATTTGATAGCCAAATTTGGGGAATGTAAGTATTTTCCCAAAACGATGATCACAAATGCTATGCCTTATTCAGCTTTCAAAGTTAGTTCATAGAAAATGAAAATGGGACATAAAGTACAAGCAAAATTACACATGGATAAAAACATAATTCATTTGAAATAAAACATAAACAGTGCTTCATTGTTTTCAAAGAATAGAGTGCGCTGAGAATCATGGGAACCTGAGAATGCTCAAAGCAAAACTAATTCTAAATGTGTACAGAACTAAGGGATTTAAACCTGAATAAACAACCACTATTTCAGCACCAAAACCACTGAATAGAGGTGAAAGTAGTTTATTCAGTTGAAAACATAAACCCTCTGCATATACCTGCGACCAAAATTACTCAAGACAGAAGATGAACTCTGCTCAGCCTCTCTGTGCCCAGTGTAGGTCAGCAGTAAAGAGAATTTTGAAAATATTCACCAGAGGAACATACCTGTGCTCCTTTAACCCAAAGGTAAAAGTACAGGAAACTGATAGGGTTATCTAGGAAGATCATGAACACAAATATTGGTTAAGCTGAAACTGCTAAGCCAAAAGCTCACTAACAAGTGTTTAAAGAGCTATTTTAACATTTGTGCCTAGATATTTTTTATGTGTTATCTGACCACAAAGATTCCTGAAATATTTTTTTTTCTAATTCTAATAGATCAGTCATTTTCCTGAGGAAGTTGGTCAAATAAATGATATCTCTGCCCTACAAATGGATGTTCTAAGTCACTAGGGTGATATTCAATTATCTAATCCTTTTTTCAACAGTTCTGTGTACTAGTCTATGTCAGCACTATGACAGGTAAAAAGGTAAGATGTATGCTTCTCTCCAGGAACTCAGGGGTGTATAAGGCACAACCAGTACATTAACCGATAGTTGCATTACAGAGGAGTTTGCTAGAGCTTGTTTAAGCAACTCGAACTTGCTGTCTGTGCTCAACTTGATGAGGAACGGGGGGGACATCCAAGGGCAGTGGTTGTGTTAGAAAAGCCAGAGGTTAAACAAGATCCTCTATGCATGGACTTGCAAGCACGGAGTAGGAGGAGACGAGGATAGACAGGAAGGTAGGGGCCTTGTGTGTGTTGACAGGGAGTCCGAACGTTATTCCAAAGTCTTCAGAATGCTTCTGGAACACTCTGAGAAAAGGAATAACATGAGCAGGACTTCACGTTACAGCAGTACGGATGGAGCTGTTTGAACGGAGGGCATCCTGGGACAGAGACCAATTAGCAGGATCTCTCAGGTAGTACAGGGAAGAATGGAAGGAGATGTAGAGGAAGGCAAAGAATTGAGACATACTTAGAAGGGAAAATGGGCCAAATTTGGTTAATTTAACTGAATGTGAGAAGTTAAGATAAAACATTTCTAAAATCAGTAATGCTAAAGAATATATATAGTACCACAATTTGAGAAAGCAGATGGAGGGGAAGAAAATATTGTGTTCTGTCTGGACATTCAACATTTAACAGAAGTGTATTGAGTATTTACTAAGTGCCAGGCACATGTGGGAGCTAGCGCTGCCACAGTGAACAAAACTGACAAAAATACCTGTGCTCATGAAGCTTACACTTCCTGCACGTGCAGACAAACAAGGTAAACATATAAAATATTCAGAGCATTAAACAGTGATAAAAAGAGAAAAAGAGATGTGGACTGTGGAACTTGAACTGTTAGATAATGTGGGCAAAGAGAAACTTCACTGAAGAAACGACTTTTGAGAAATGAGCTGGGTTGGAATGGGAAGCAATAGTCATCGACATTTACCGAAAGAATGAAAACTAAAGCAAATACATGTTTATGTGCAGTTTAAGAGTGAGAAATCAGTCAAGATAATGATGACTTTATTTTTCCACTCATGTTCTTCCACCTGCATCTATTCCCCATGACACTCGGTTTGCTCACGGTGGTCAATTCCTTCTCACAGATAGTCTATGAAGTGTTGGAAGTTCTCAGTCACTTCTAACAGTTTCTAATACTGTTCAGCCTCCCAGGATTCATATCATCATTAATTTTATTTCCATATCTAACTGTTACTGTGCAAAACTTGATATGCTGAGAACTGAAGTGGTCTGACTCGCCCTCGGTGTATTCTACAAGATGGCCTCTGCCTAAGATCCTCGTGTTCTTTGTGGCAGCTGTGAGGCGAGGATTTAGGTTACTTTTTCTTTGGATTTTAACAATGTTTTAGGTACAGAAGATTTACTCCCACACCTACCCTAGTTCTTTTCCCTACAGAGGCTTTCTGTGCCTTCACAGTTCCACTTATCCCTCTGGTTTCATCTCACTGTGGTTTTCTCTCATACATGCTGTTGAGTGTTGGCATGTGAAGTAAAAAAAACGCTGCCCTTCCTACTCTGTACATCAAGGACCCACGATGCAGGTTCTTGGCTTTTAAGGATATCCAGACTGGGAAATAAAGAAACAAAAAGATTGCTATATACAATAGTCTGATGATGACCTTTTTAAGGTGGTGCTATCCCACAGAAATTTTAGTGATGATGTAAATATTTTATACCCGTGCTGCCCGACATGGTAGCAACGAGCCATATGTGGATACTGAGCCGTGAGATGTGACTGACGCAAATGAGGAGATGAGTTTTCAAATTGTATTTGATTACAAGTCATTGAAATTACCTCGTGTAGCTAGTGCCTACTGTATTGAACAGCACACTTAATAAAGTCAACAAACACAGTGGAGGAGAGCTAGCAATGATCACTACAGCGAGTTTTGGATCATGACTGGAGCCAGATGTGCTTAAGGAAGGGACTTGGAGGTTAAGGGACAGCATAGACTGTTACAGGAGGGTGTGGGAGCATGCCACGTTTGGGAAACTACAAGATTTTCCAGTGTGGGTCAGCTGATAGGACGTTAGGGAAGTAGAGGCACCATGGGGGGTTGAAAACAGTGAGGGGGGATGAAGGATTTTTTCTATTTACAAAGCACTTTAGATTTTATTCTGTTGGCATGGGAGGCCACGAAAGAATTCAAAGGAAGCAGAACATAATCGGATATGCATATTAGGAAGACTATCTTTTGAAATCAGACAGACCTAGCTAAAATTAAGTAAGGACCTAGAATAATTATAGTATATAATAAATAAAATGATTACATAGATTAAAGCAGTGTCCATGAAATATTCATACATATATGGAATACTTAAAAGAACCAATCAGATAACTGACCACAAAGAAAAAAATAAAATCCAAGTCAAAGTAGATTTTATAGTGTAAAGCATCTGATCATAAATATAAGGATTATAAATAATATTTAAAATATAAGTAAAAATGTAAGAAGAAGAATGTATTGCACAATCTGCCACTTAAAAATGTACAATTACCATAATAAAAACACCCCATTTTGTGCTCTGAATATTTTTTCCAACTTAGTGTTTTTAAAATTGGGCATCTCAGACTTGTAATCACATCTGCATGGCTTGATCCTGGGGCAGCTGTCATTGCAAGAGGGTTTAGGGAAGATATTCATGGTCCCTTTTTTTAAAAACCTAAGTACTGGTTATTGCTCATCTCCAAGTCTATTTTAAATAAAAATAATATTTAATGAATGTTCATCATGCCCTGAAAAGAATTCTATCCTCATTTGAGTTTTGTTAATTTAGGTTTCGATTTTTAATATCTCTCAAATTCCCTTTTGCATTCCCCTGATAGCCTAAACAGATGCTTAAATCATAGTTTCCATAATTAACTCACTTACTTCCCTTTGTTTTTTATTCTTTCTTATCAATGATTCTTCTCTACAGTTTATGGTTTCTACTAAATCTATTCATTGGCAGGGTGCACAGAATAATCATAGTCTGAAAAATGGAGCAGCTGTTTTACATTACCAAACAACAAAAATAATTTGATTGATTTTCAGTAGTCAGGTTTTCAAAATACTTCAAAGTCATATTATATGCTTTTAATCAATTCAGCAAAAGGTTAATATTTTGAAATATAAGGGCTCTATATATTTCAACTATTACTTTGAGTAATAGATACTCATTTCAAACAAAATGCATTTCCAATTTGTGGCACTTGGTAAGTACATTATGTACTTTTTAAAGAAATGTATTTAAAAAACATTTATAGTACAGAAACATTTAAAAAGTAAGATACTAAACAAGCTGAGGAACACAGAAATGTGCAAATTAAATAATCCATCATTTTAAATATATTTAGAATTAAAAATAGGGATATTTCATAATAGTTTTCAAGCACACATTTAGAGGACACTGAACTTGCTCTCTGATGGTATCATTTTAGGGTAGTATTACTCAGCAGGTGGATGAATTTGATAATTAAAGATCTAAAAGCAGTCCTTACAAAATGATTTCAGAGTACTGGCCCTGGAGAGAGCATTTTACATAGGTTTGGGTTATTTATTACATTCATTCATTCTAAAATACACTTATTGTACAACCATCATTTTTGTACAGCCAAATACTATTTATTGTATGACTGGCCAAGAGATTATGGTGTTTACATAGATAGGCAGTAGGTAGGGATAAAAAAAAGGGGAAAGAAATGCTCTGCATGCCCTCCCCATGCAAAGTATTATACCCACTAGTGATGACACAAGGGGGTGGTGAGTGTTACAAATCTGGCACATGAAGAATCCAGCCAAACGTACCTGTTTGTTAAATGCATTTCTTACAACCTTATCAGAGTATTTATATTTTCCTAGCAAAGATTTTATAATGTTCTACTAAATGTTTTTAGCGTACCTTACCATGCCTTGCATTAAAAATTTTAGTTTTTAATTAGTCACAGTACCTATATTTTATTGAAAACAATTCTAATAAGCATATGGTCACACAAGATATATGAGCTAATAAATCTTCAATTATTATTGGCTCCATTTTGACTGACATTCCATTTTAAGTATCAAATAATAATCCCTTTATTTAGAAAAAGAAAGAACAACTGAAGGGATGAGAAGAAGATATTAAAGCTAGTAGCTTCAATTAAGTAATCTGAAATTATATATTTAGAATATTTTTTAAAAAGCACTTCATTCTGATAGACAACCATCTACTACAATTAAGGATATTTAATAAGTGGAGAGTTTACCAGACAGTAAACACTTATTGAATAAGTAGCATTTGCAAAGTACTCCAGCCTTAATATATTGGGTGACTCTTCTCTCTATTATATGTTTATAAGTAGTTTTACAATATATAGAAAAATGAAAACCTGTTTTTGAAACACTATAACATGCTATTTTAGAAAGAAGTATGCACTTAATGTGACATATAAATTGCTTTCCAAAAAGAATTTGGTAGCATGTATGGACAATGATTGACCTCCTCTGAAAAGGTCTGTGAAATTTTTAGGTGAAGAATTTTTCAAGTGAGATTTTCCAGTCATAATACGTTTTCCATACCGTAAATAGTGACAAAATAAACACAGATTTTTCTGAGAGGTGATTTTACATATTACCACATATTTGTCACCACATTTCACCTGAAAATAATATCTCTGATTTCTTACCTTAACTGACCTATTAATAGTCTTCCTCCCCAATTTCATGCTTCAGTGTGATCACTAACAAAACCGTCTACATTTCTTAGCTGAGAGGTAATAGCATTTCTGAAAGACCTGAAATCCTTTGGAATTGTACACTACCTGATTTTCAAGGGTGTTTAATCCATTTATATGCTCCAAATTCTCCATTTGAATTTGCATCAGGTCATGTAGTATCTGTTTCTTCTATGTTACCTGATGTAGCAGTGACTTTATATAATGTGACACTGTGTAATACACAGCTTAAAAAACTCCTTTTCTCCTATAGGAGTTTTATCCATCAAATGCTGCGTCTGTCTTACACCACATGATTTAATTAATAGGTGTAACTACTAAATTTTAAAAATCTAGCTAGTTTTGTGTATTATAACATTTTCTAAATTACTAAAATTTCATTTTTTCCATCCCACCTATGGGAGTCGTCAGGTTGGAGTGCAAGAAAGCAACATCATTATTATTCAATTTCATTATACACTCATTTGAACAGTGAATGCTGAGGAGGGAGTATTATTCCTGGCTTGTATTTGGTATACAAAGGATAGTGAGATAGGCTATCTTTAAGGCCGGACTTCTCTATTATCTTCTAGATTTAGAGACTACAAAGAATGGCTCATGGGCCAAAGCTGGCCCACTCTGTTTTTATAAACAAAGTTTTATCAGAACAAAGTCACACCATCCTTTGCTCATGTTATATCTATGGATATTTTCAAGCCACAAAGGAAGAAATCAGTAGTTCCCACACAGACTGTATATACTGTAATGTTCCCCAAATTTACCCTTAATGTTTGCTGACCTCCTTCCTGATTATTTATGAGCTGTGAACTGTTGGTTACATGATGTTAAAACAGACACTATCACAGGAATTCTTTGCAAGATGCCATAATTTTAAAAAGTAAATAAATATGTTAAAATACTAAAAGAAACAAATTTTCTTTGTAAGCTCGTATCTCACACCTAGAGGAGATTTTGTCTTACTTAGTATATCCCATTATTTCTCATAAGGAAGACAAGCATTTAAAAAGAGCAACCCACCCACTTTTAAGGAGAGCTGCTAAGACACTTGGGCTGGAAGCAACTTGTCCCGGACAGTGAGCCTTTTCTGCTTATCATTCAGTCAGGGAGGTCTCAAAAAAAAAATCTTAAAGAGTAAGTTTCAGTCTTGGAAAAGAATCAAAGACTATGCCTAGCACACACTGTCGTTCCTAGACAGGATTCCTCCATTCAACAAACTCATCACCTGCTCTGGGTTGGATCCTCTAAGAGAATTTGGAAATAACTAATTTTAAATTACTTTGGCAAACATCTTTACATTCTATTCCCTAACTACATTGGGAAGGAAATTTCCAGACTCTTTTCTGTCAAAAGACCATTTGTGAAGGGAGCTGTAGACTTGTACATGGGCCAGGTGATGGATGGGCTAATCAGTAGAGGTCAGTGAGTAAGTTTGTTAAGAGCAGCCTCCAGTGGGGATTACAGATAGAGCACACCAGTGGACAGTGGGGAATAAACCCCATGCAAGGGTCGCCGAGCCTAAGGAGGAGTAGATGTTAGCATCTAGAATTGTTCATGACTTGATGTGGAATGGACTTTTCCCTTACTGTCTTCTGATGATGTCTAACTGCTATTATTGAACGTTTCCTTTTGAGGAAGAAGTATCCTATGGAAGAATCAGTATTTGCTGTTCTGGGAAAAACACTCAGGCTGAGCTGCTAAGATCTCCAACCACTGGCTAACTGTCACTCAAGTACAAAAGCTATTTCCAGTGGACCCTGACCATCCAGAAGAAGGGCAAGTGTGGACCTTAGGATCCTTGAACTCTGTGTTTCATATCCTCAAAGTGTCCTGGCTTCTCTGAGGACCCAGTTGTTGGTTACTGTTGGACCAGTTCTTACCCTCTGCCTTTTTCTGCAATTATCAGTCATTCAAGTTCTGGCAAGGTAGTCTGCTAAAAATTTTAGGGTTATGACAATGCATGGAAAATCCCTTTTTTCCCAGATAATAACCATTTTGTCCCAAATGAGGCTTCAGTGTAAACTGATAGTCGTCATATTATTTTGGAAATTGGAAATAAGATAGATGACCCCTCCTGTTTTAGCTTCTACTGCACTTAAGCTTCATGTATATTTTGCCTTGTATTACTTTCTTTTTTTCTGTTTGTTAAATTTTGTTTTTATGCCTGTATTGGTGCTTTTGAGTGTTTCCATCAGTTGCCACATCAAATGCCGTGGCAAATACATTAACTGGCCTTGACTTACTGTTGCCTGCATGGCCCACCTTTCCCCGCCATCAGGTTTCTTTCCACTCCCTGAGGTCCTCTAGCTTCCTTTGGATTTGGTTACGTCCATTAGAAATTTACTATGGTGCCAGACCAAAAATCAGTAAGAATGTACTGATACCTTGAGGTAGAGGACGTGTCAGTAAATATTTGAGTATCACTCTGACTGTTCCTGACCTGAAACACCCTTGGGGTTCTGCCTTCACAACTTACTGTTTCCCTTGAGTCAATTTCAGTTTGGGCCTAAGTACAAGATATAGAATCCACCATCAATAAGATAATTTGATTAGCTGATTAATCAGCGGTTTAAATGAGATAAGAACTGAAGTGCTCATGTACTTGCAGAAATTGTTACTGAGTGTGTACAGTTGTCTAATGTATCCTGCAATTTTTCTTTGTGGAATTAACAGGACCTGGGGGGGAAAAAATCCAGCCATTAAACTTGAATTTGCATCTGGGACCTTTCAGGACCCTACAGTTTCTATCTAGATTCAAGGTTAACAAGGGATTGAGTTTATGCATTAAATTGCCCTGTGTTCTGCTATGCCTGTTCTACTACTTTAATACAGGCACAGGACTAAGTATGCAACAGAAGTACTGTGAACATTGATACAGTCCAGAGACCAATTTCTTTGTGTACTTTTAGCAAATTTAATTGGCATACTTAAAAAGAGTGTCTTCTGGGTATCCTACCGGATATACATACAAGGCACTACGTTAAAAAAAAAAAACATGAAAGAATCTATTCAGGGGTATTCTTTAAGTGCACTCTACATACACAATATGAAGCTGAGAAGCTCTCACAAAACTCAGTTGTTTCTGCAAGAAACATCTGGAATTTTAAACCCTCTAAATGTAGCTTTCAGGAATAATGTCTCTCAGGGGAAACCTAACCAGTTCTTTTACCTTAAATGCACGCGATAATTAGACCCTGGAATCTGAGATCCTTGAAGGCTAGACTGATTTGTTTGCATGAACTTCCCAGAAACAAAGTTTCTCCTTTTTCAAAAGTGTTTGATCATGAAAGCGCATCTATCTCTCCCATCCTTTTTAAAGTCCATACACATCATATTTATACTTCTGATCAAAATGGCAAAATGGCAGAAGGAAGTGGTGTCGTCCTACCAACTACATCGTGGGACAGACTAACCTGAGTGCTTCAGTGATTTCCTGGGAGTTAGACATGTAGAGGGACAACAACTCTGAATGGAAAAGGTTAGTATTTAGTGATTTCCTTCTGGGGAAGGCAATGAAGAACTCTTGAGCTGCTCCCAGGTGGTAGGCACCATAACACGGTGTTGGCAGAATGCATAGGGCAATGAGTTTTGGACTCTCTGGGCTTGTACACATTGTCTACAGCACTCAAGAGAATACTATTTTTCTTAGTATTACATCTATTGTGGGCAAAAGAGCATGAGTGGAGCATACCCAATGGAGCTTGCAAGATGTTCTAGCATTCTTGAGTGAACCTGCAGTCCAGTTCCCTGAGGTACTACCAGGGAATCACTTAGGCACAAAGATGTGGGCCATAATTGTATTTTTATTGACTATTGAGTTGGGGTAATATTGCATTCCTGAGTATTCATTAATTTAAATGATTATTTTTAACAAGAATACAAGTTTTATTTAAATGTTTTTTAGATTTAAAAAAAATAGAAATGAGCTTTTTAAAACTATATATTTGCAGTAGTTTTACTGTTTGCCAATAAGGTATTTATAAATGAGATGATCAAATGAGATGCTATGGAAACTATCATTTAAACTGTAAGATACTTTTAGTCACCTGTAAAAAATAACACTAGATTTCCCATCATGGTATGTCTTAATCTACTCTATACTTACTGGTATGGTAAATGTATTTGATGAACTCAACATATGACCTACTAATTAGTGGAGTTATTGTGCTACCATGTTGGATTCTTATAGCAGATTGCAGGAGAAAAAAGCTCTGTATGGCACCAGTCTTATTTCTTGTAGGAAGCTGGTGGTGGTATCCAACAGAGTAACTGAGGAGACTTTAAGGACACAAGGGGCAAGTTTAAATGAAACTGGCCGTAAAGGTAATGTGCCCTTGGGGCTAATAGTGGAGAGTTGTTAACACCAGGTCTGAAGGGCAAAAGGAGGAAGCAGGTATCAGAACCCAGGGAAAGAGCCACAGAATGATTTGTGAGAAGGGCACATCGTTACCATGTTCGGGAAGTGGCCATGGGAATAAAACCCCAACCTCCCCCAATTTCCACCTTGCAATCTGTTGCCTGTTATCTATTATCAGTTGAAACCAATCTTAGACCAAAGAGCAGGACATCTCATGAATGAAGTTCACAGATATCAACCTCTTGAGAACAGAGTAGGGGGGATCTGGTAAGGTAAACCAAGATTATAAAAAATAGAGAGAGAACTAAATTAGATGAATTTCTAAAATGACTTTTCTACATTAAACATGAATGTGTATGTTAAGTATGAATTTTAATTGACATGGGGGAGATTCATTCATTCACTTATTCAGCAAGACTAGTAAATGCCCACTATGTGCTCAGCGCTGAATTAAATGATTTGATTCCTCTCCTCGAAGACTTTAATCATTTCATCTGAAATATAGGTAAGAAAAGTCAATTATTACAAACCCAATCTATACAAGAGGAAGTCAGACAGATGGGAGAAGGAATTAAGAGGGGTCTTCAGGAAGAAATACAACGTGAACCAAGTATTAAGGAAGCGTAGGAACTGGACGAGCAGACAATGGGTGAGTTGGAGAAATGCCAAGTAGGGCCAATAGAATACATTAAGATACAGCAGTTCGAGGAAGCTGGGTTCAGGAAACTGGAACTTTTTCAGTTTTGCTGGAAGGAAGGAAAAGCCTAGGGTCAACAAGGCTGGCCTGGATCATTGAGGTGCTTTATTTGATATGTTAGTAGTTCTGTTTTATCCTGAAATGAAGAGCCAAGGAATAATTTTAAGCAAGGAAAGGCCTAAAAAGATTTGCATCCTAGAAATATAATTGTGGTACGTGTGTATGTAAGATACATGGTAAGGGTATGAAACTGAAGAGCACTTCCAAAATTCAGAAGAAAAGTGACAAGGACTTTGCATTCATCAGAATTCTCCAGAGAAACAGGACCACTAAGATACTGCAGCTGGCAAGCTGGAGACCCAGAAAACACCAATGTTTCAGTCTGAGTCCAAAGGCAGGAAAAAACAGTCAGTTCAAAGGCAACCAGGCAGGAAGAATTTCCTTGTACTTCTGGGACTATCAGCCTTTTTGTTCCATTCAGCTTCCAGGTGATTGGATGGAGCCCACTCACATGAGGGAGGGAAGTCTGGTTTACTCCGCCTACTGATTCAAATGCTGATCTAATCCAGAAACGCCCTCACGGACACACCCAGAACAATGTGTGACCGGATGTCCGAGCACCCCTTGGACCAGTTAAACGGAGATACAAAATTAACTGCTGCAAGCTTGAAATCAGAAACAATGAGGGAAATGCTTGAAAAAGGTATATATGTACCAGAAATAGGAGATCAAATGTCTCTCAGAGATGATGGTCAAAACTGGTGCCCACGAGCCTGTCTTGCATTCCTGGATAAAATGTGATGTAACTGACAACTACGAGATACACCTGAGAAGGAGTAAGTGCAGGGGACATTGGATTTGAAAAGGTAGAAGCAATGCCTGGGAGGCCAACCAGCACATGGAGAGAAGTTCAGTTCACACTAAAATAAAGATGGGCTTTATAAGATCATAACAAATATTTAGATGGACAATTCATAAGCAATTTTTATTATGATCATGTTAGAACCTCTCAATACGGACCTCTTTCATATGGACAAATACAAAATAATTTAGAGTACTAAGGTGATTTACCTTTCCCTTAGAAAAAGAGTAAGGAAAATCAACTGTCCACTTGCATTTCAGATGTAGATACATCGTCTTCAACAGATTTATAATCTTCAACAAATTAATATATTGGTATTGAATAATTTTAGATCACTTATTTTCATTTTATGTTTTTGTTAGATATTTTACTTATTCAATTTTCTATATCTTTTCATACAGCTATTTAAAAATAATAGTGATAACATTGTTTATTTTTAAAAAATCATTTCTGGCAAATAGCTACTCAACAGATTATTTTTAAAATTCCTAAATTATCTTTTGTTCCAAATTGTTTGTGTCTCTGCAGAAAATACTTCCATAACCCATTGACCTTTCTATATATAAGATCGATGTATTTTTAGCATGTCATAATTATACTTTTTTAAAATCACAAATAATAATCTAGTAAATTTTTCTTGTGTAGAGTTCTATTAGAGTATACACTGTGTTACACCCCAAAATGAATGTGTTCAATATCATTTGTAAAAAAATAATCATTTTCAATATCATTTGCCAAGGCAAATAAATTGATATTAATTGCATTCAACATTGTATTTAAATTTGAAGTCTCTATGGCTGCCTTCACTTCCTCCTCTATTCTTCAGTTTCCACTCAAGTTCATCCCCTCTGCAAAGCCTGCCCTGGTTCCTATAAAAGTTGCCAAACAGTCCTTTTCAAAGGTCTCTAAGACATGATTCATACCAAAATGTATCATCTTTACTTAGTGTTTCCTGTGTTTGTTTTAATTTTAACTCTGAAAGCAGATGGTAATCTCTTTAAGGTCAAGAACCTCATTTCTCCCTCTACGGTTCATAGCCTCTAGCAATGGTGTTGATTATTGTCTTGTGTTAGCTCTATATTGGTAGATTTGTTTATCCTAAACCCTACACAGGGAAGGCTGAAAGAAAGGAAAGAAGATACTATTCTAGCTAAGTTATTTCCATACAACTTAGAAATGGAGCAGAAAATGAAACTTATTGGATACATCACAATTTTATGCAAAAGAGCAAATAAATAATCATAGTCAATGCCTTAAATCCTAGACTAAGGATCCTGTGTGGCAAAATTCTGAGAATTCATGACTTTCAACTTAGTATTATGATTGAAATACATGGTATGACTTTAATATGTATATGTGGAAATCATTTAAGAGAATTTATATAAAGTTAAGTTCCTTATGACAGATAAATTTAAAAGATTTATTTTCAGAAGAAAAATAATCAACTCCCTAACCACACCAAATTGGTTCGTATTGTAAAAATACTTGAATGGGTTTGTTCACAATTAACAAACACACTTTTCATTTTTTTATCTCCTGTAGCTTTTGTAGGATATTTTTGTGTTTATTTCCACAGATACTCATTTCTAAACATAAAGTACCTATTTCTCCTAAAGTCACTAAAAAATGAAGTTCTATAAATAGAATTCCACTTTTTGGTTTTCTTCAATAGTAAAAATAAAATCAAGAAAACTGACAGGGTTTAAGATTGGTAATTAATCCAGGTCCAGTAAATGAAGGTAACTTTCTTAGCGTATCAACTTCATCAGCTCTACCAGGACTGATACTTTGTCTCCAGATGAATGAATGTTGATCAGTGACCTAAATCTCTTGGTGGGACACAACTAAATTCCATTAAAACTTAAAGAAAGCAAACTGATTTCTCATTTTCTTGATATTTTAAAGCATAATTATAATTCTGAAATAGCTATGATCTTATCCTTAGTTCTTTCTGAAACAGTCTAGAATCTTGTCGCAGATGAAATTTTGGTGGTAAGGAAGACCCTTTTTTTCATACCCAAACTGGGATGCCCCTGATGTGTATAAAAAACCCTTGACAGTCATTTTTCCATCAGCAGTTTCCCTGCTGACCAGACTCTAAGTCTCTTCCAACTCCCTTCATCTCAGGGGCTGGCTGCTAGATGTTTAGTGTTTAATTTGCATTAAGTATTCTCCTAGCAACCAACACTTGGGTAGGATTAGATACTTTAGTAAAAGACTTTTCTATTAAAGAAGCTTAGACTTTCTAAAACACCTAAAGAAGCTAATAGTCTTTAAGCAAAGCTATAATGTGATTCCTTCATACATTTAAAACAAACTTCAGCCAATTGTCTTTTATTTTTGTTTTTACTTGGGAGAATCAGCCATTTTTCCATTTAAAAATCTTGCATTTGTGGATAGACCCCTACTGAACAACTACAAGTTAAACTTGATGGTGAAGGAATATATACTACATACTTTGAATAAATTCACAAAGAATCTGTGTCATTTTGTAATTATAAGTGTAAGAAGTAAATGGGTCTGGCTTCACTTTTTTTTAATTGTGGTAAAACTGGTATATAACATTATGAGTGTCAGATGCACAACATTATAATCCCAAATCTGCATACACCAGAAAGTGATCATCACCAAAAGCCTAGCTCCCATCCATCATCACACAGCTGACTCCCTTCACCCATTTGGCCCACTTCCTAACTGCTTTCCCCTCGGGTAATCATCAATCTGTTCTCTGTATCTACAACTTCATTTTTGTATTGTTAGGTTTATTTGTTTTGTCTTTTTAGATTCCACATATGAGTGAAATCACATAGTGTTTGTATTTCTCCAGCTAACTTATTTCACTTATCATAATACCCTCAAAGTGTATCCATGTTACACCAAATGGCAAGTTTTCACACTTCTTCATGGTTGAATAGTATTCCACTGTGCATGTGTGCATGTGCATGTGTGCATACACCCTCTCGATCCATTCATCAATCAATCAGTGGACATATCCTGGCTAATGTAAATAGTGCTGCAATGAAAATAAGGATGCATACATTTTTTAATGAGTGTTTTCATATTCTTCAGATTAATACCCAACAGAGGAATATCGGGGACATATGATAAACCTATTATTAATTGTTTGAGGAATCTCCATACTGTTTTCCATAGTGGCTACACCAACTACATTCCCACCCAAAGGATAAGGGTACCCTTGCCTCTATATACTCTTTTAATACTTTTGACTTGTCTTCTTCAAATAATTATTCTCACAGGTATGATATGATATCTCACTGTGGTTTTAATTTGCATTTTCCTAATAATTAGTTATGAATATCTTTTCATGTACCTGTTGACCATCTGTATGTCTTCTTTGGAAAAACATCTATTCAGATCCTCTGCCCATTTTTTAATTTGAGTTGTTTTTCTATTCAGTTGTATGAGTTCTTTATGTCTTTTGGATATTAGCACATATAGGATATATGATTTGCCAATATCTCCTCTCACTCAGTGGATTGTTTTTAATTTTTGATAATGGTTTCCTTCACTTTGAAGAAACTTTTGGGTTTGACATAGTTCCATTTGTTCATTCATATTTTTGTTTCCCTTGCCTTTGACATCAGATCCACAAACACATTGCTAAGACTGATATCAAAGAATTAACTGCCTATGTTTTCTTCTAGGAATTTTTTGGTTTCAGGTCTTACATTTCAAGCATTTAATCCATTTTGAGTTAATATTTATGTAGGGTGTAAGCTAGTGGTCCGGTTTCATTCTTTTAGATGTGGCTGTCCAGTTTTCCCAGCATCATTTATTGAAGAAACTGAACTTTCTCCATTGTATGTTCTTGGCTGCTTTGTCATAATTTAATTGTCCATTTATATATATGGGTTTATTATTGTTCTCTCAATTCTGTTCCATTGATCTTTGTATCTGTTTTTAATGCCAATATCATATTGTTTTAATCATTACAGCTTTCCAGTATAGTTTGAAACCAGGGAGTGTGATACCTCCTGCTTTGTTTTTGCTTAAAATTGCTTTGCCTATTCAGGACCTTCCGTGGTTCCATACAAACTTTAGAATTATTGGTTCCAGTTCTGTAAAAAATGCTATTTGTATTTTAATAGATATTGCATTGAATCTGGAGATTACTTTGGATAGTATGGACATTATAATTAATATTAATTCTTCCAGCCTCTGAAATAGAATATCTTTCCATTTATTTATTTCTTCTTCAATGTCTTTCATCACTGATGTCTTATAGCTTTCATTGTACAGATCTTTCACCCCCTTAATTAAGTGTATTTGTAGGTATTTTATTCCTTTTAATAAAATTTTAAATAGGATTTCTTAATTTATTTTTCTGATGGTCTGTTATTAGTGTATAAAAACACCACATATTTCTGTATATTGAGTTTGTATAATACAACTTTACTGAATTCATTTATTAGTTCTAACAGATTTGGGTGGAGTCTTTAGGGTTTTCTGTACATATTATATCATGTCATTTGAAAATAATGACAGATTTACTCTTCCTTTCTGATTTGGATGCCTTTTTCATGCTTTTGACTAGGACTTCCAATACAATATTGAATAAAAGTAGTGAGAGTCATCATCCTTGTCTTGTTCCTGACCTCAGAGGGAAAGCTTTCAATTGTTCACCATTGAGCATGGTGTCACCTGTGGGTTTGTCATGTATGGCTTTTTTTATGTTGAGATAAAGTCCCTTTGTACTTATTTTCTTGGGGGTTTTTATCATAGATGTTGAATTTTGTCAAATGCTTTTTGTGCATGTATTGAGATGATCCTATGAGTTTTATCCTTTCCTTTTTAATGTGGTGCATCAAGTTGATAGATTTGAAGATGCTGAACCCTTGTTGCATTTCCATAATAAATCCCATGGTATAAATAAATCATGGTGCATGGTTCTTTTAATATATTGTTGAAATCAGTTCACCATTACTTTGTTGAGGATTTTCGCATTTATGTTTGTCAACGATATGGGGCTGTAATTTTCTTTTCTGTGGTGTTCTTGTTGGGTTTTGGTATGAGGGTAATGCTGGCCTCATAAAATGTGAGTGGAAGCATTCCCTCCTTTTCAATTACTGGAAGAGTTTGAGAAATATACTGTTAAATTTTCTTCGAATGTGTGGTAGAATTCACTGGTGAAGCAATCTGGTCCTTGATTTTTCTTCCTTTGGGAGGTACTTGATTGCTGTTTCCATCTTATTAGAAATCTGTTTCATCAGATTTTTGATTTCTTCATGATTCAGTCTTGAAAGATTTGTTTCTAGGACTTTATGCTTTTTTCCTATGTTGTTAAATTTTTGGCATATAATTGTTTATAGTAATTTCTTATGATTTTTTTATTTCTGTTGGTCAGTTCTAACTTCTCTTTCATTTCTGATTTTACTTATTTAAGCCCTTCTGTTTATTTCTTGGTTAGTCTAGTTAGCAGTTTGTTAATTTTACTTCTTAAATACCAGCTCTTAGTTTCATTGATCTTTTGTCTTTTTTCGTCTCTATTTCATTGATTTCCTTTCTGATCTTTATTATTTCCTGCATTCTACTAACTTTGGGCTTCCTTAGTTCTTTTTTTTTGTTGTTCAACAGCAGACTGGATGAAGTAGAAGAATGGATCAGTGAGTTGGAAGTCATTTTTTTAACTTTACCTTTAGGTGTAAAGTTCAATTGTTTAATTTATATTTTTCTTGCTTCTAGAAGAAGGCCTGTAGTGCTATGATCTTCCCTCTTAGAATCACTTTTGCTTCAGCCGATAGATTTTGGAATGTTGTATTTCTGTTTTCATTTTTCTCTAGGTGTTTTTTGATTTCTCCTTTGATATCTTTGATGACTATTGTTTGTACATGAGCATGTTGTTTGAGTATTTTTTTAGCTTTCTTCTTGTAATTTATTTTTAATTTCATACCACTGTGGTCAGAAAAGATGTTTGATCTGCTTTCAATCTTCTTAAATTTACCAAGACTTATTTTATGGTCTAACATGTGATCTATCCTGGAGAATGTTACATGCGCACTGGAGAAGAATGTGTATTCCACTGCTTTTGGATGTAGTGTTCTGTACGTATCTATTAAGTCCATCTAGTCTAATGTGACTATTATGAAATTGCCACCAATTTCTCTCTTTAGGTCTGTTAGTATTTGCTTTATATCTTTTGGTTCTTCTATGTTAGGTGCAGATATATATTTAATATTATATCTTCTTGTTGGAGTGTTCCCTTCATCATTATGTAATGTCTTTTGTCTTTATTATAGTCTTTGTTTTAAAATTTATTTTGTCTGATATGAATATACCTATGCCTGCTTTCTTTTTATTTCCATCTGCATGTAATCTCTTTCTCTATCTCTTCACTCTCAGTTGGTATGGGTCCTTACTTCTGAAGTAGTTGCTGGTAGGCAGTATATAGATAGGTCTTGTTTTGTTTTTTAATCCATTTAGCAACCAGATGTCTTTTGACTGGGGAAGTTAGTGCATTTACATTTAAAGTAATCATAGGAATATACTTACTGTCACTTTTTAAATTGTTTTCTGGCTGTTTTTGTAACTCTTTTGTACCCCTTTCTTCTCCTCTTTCCCTCTTCCCTTTGTGGTTGGATGGCTCTCTTTAGTATTATGTATATAGATTTCTTTTTCATTTTCTTTTGTGTATTTACTATGTTTTCAATTTGTGGTTATTGTGGGGTTCACATATAACATCCTATGTATATATAGGTTTTAAGTTGATAAGGACTTGAATTTGAACACATTCCAAAACTTGAATTTTTTATTCCCCCTCCCACATTTTATATTCTTGATGCTACATTTTTATATCTCTTAATTTTATATATCCTATATTGTGGTTTTAGTTAATTTTACTTTTTTATCTTTTAAACTTCATACTTGCTTTATAAGTGATTGATATACTATCTGTAGTATATATTTACCTTTTCTAGTAAGATTTTTATTTTCATGTTTTCTTGTCAGTTATCCTTACCATTTCTTTTCAGGTTAAAAAATGCCCTTTAACATTTCTTGCAAGGCCTGTTTAGTGGTGATAAACTAATTTCATTTTTTGTTTATCTGAAAACTCTTAATCTCCCCTTTAATTCTGCATCATAACCTTGCAAGTGAGACTTGTTGGTTGAAAATTTCTTCACTTTCAGCACTTAAATATGTCATGCTACCCCCTTCTGGTCTATAATTCTTCTGTTGCAAAATCTACTGATAGCCTCATGGGGCTTCACTGGACAGGACAAGTTGTTTTTCTATTGTTTCTTTTAAGGTTATCTCTTTGTTTTTAAGTGTTACCATTTTAGTTGTAACATGTCTTGGTGTGAGTGTCTTTCGGTTCTTACTTGGAACTCCCCAGGCTTCCTGGATTTAAAATTCTGTTTCCCCAGGTTATGGAAATTTTCAGCCATTATTTCTTCAAGTAAGTTTTCTGCTCTCATTCTCCTTCTGGGACCCCTATAATATAAATGCTATTCTGCTTGATTTGTCCCAAAGGTCACCTAAGATATCTTTGCTTTTTAAATTTCTTTTCTCTTTTTGTTCTTCTGTCTAGGTGAGTTCCATTGTTTTGTCTTCCAACTCACTGATCCATTCTTCTACTTCATCCAGTCTGCTGTTGAACCCATTCAATATATTTTTAAGTTGAGTCATTGTGTTTTTCAGCTCTATAATTTCTTTTTTTATCTCTTGGTGAAGTTCTCACGTGTTCAACCATTATTCTCCTGAGTTCAGTGAGCATAAGTGTTATTGTCTCTCTCTTTCACTAAGATCTTTTCTGAGGTTTTGTCTTGGTCTTTTGTTTTAAACATACTCCTCCATTTTCTCATTTTGCCTGATTCTTTGTGTATCTATGTATTAGCAAATCAGCTACGTCTCCCAGTGTGAAAGTGGGGCTTTGTGTAGATGTGCCGTGGGGCAGAAAAGTGCGATCCCCTCTGGCCACCGAAGCCAAGCATCTGGCACTTTGTTAATGCTCAAACTATATGCTGATTTCCCAAACTATTCATCAAGATTTGGTCTGAACTTTAAAATTATAGTTGACCCTTGAGCAATGTGGAGATTAGGGGTACCAAACACCCAAGCGATCAAAAATATCCATGTATAGCTTTTGATCCTCTAAAACTTAATAACTAATAGCCTACTGTTGATTTTGTTGTTCTGAAAGATAAAATAGACTAGTTTCCACAGATATTTTAGGAATTTATGACATACCTAAATTTTCTTTATTTTTTTTTATATTTCTAGTCTACATGGTTCATCTGTGAGTTTTCTCAAATTGTCACAAATCTCTAAAAAAATTTCCAATATATTTCTTGAAAAAAAAAATCCATGCATAAGGAAACCCATGCAGTACAAAGTCATGTTGTTCAAGGGTCATCTGTACTACTTTCTTCTCTGGGAAGGCTTATCAAAACTCCCTTTTTCAGATAGCAATGACAAAAAATTGAACTAATCTACACAGAAACATGAATGACTAAATAATCAGTTTTAAGTGTTTATCTGCAGGCAGAGAATAAAATAGAATTTAAGAGATATTGAATGTCTTTGTTCATGTGTGTATGTGTGTGTGTATGTATAAAAGAGATTACTTCTTGTAAATTCATACATAAACACACACACTCAAGGATGCTTTTCTTCTCCATCTTTGTATAGCCTTGTATAAGAAACACTCTACTAATGAGATTTGAGGGATAAATGTCCTTGATATCCATGCATTGACCGATCAAAGGGTCCCAGATCAATTCTCTGGGTTAAGCCATTGGCCCTTGTTAAAATCATGGCTATATTGATAATGAATGAGAAAATGTAGAGAGAAAAGAACTTGCTGTTATACTGCTGGGGTGACTTCCTGCTGAGTAGCACTGAGCAAGAGATTTAGACAGGTTTTAGAAAATTTATTATTACAAATACACATGTTCAATGATGTCACCCACATTTTGAAGAGTGCATCGTTAAGATATATGAGCTAAGTGTCTACTTTCAAAACACTGGCAAAAATAATGGCTAAAACTGCTACAAGAGGATACAACACTAAAGGATAAAGTGATGCTTTATATATGCTCCTTGGATAAAAAAATGAAAGGCAAAATTAAGAGCTAATGCTTTATAGAGCTTAATCTGATGCCCTTAGTAAAGGTGGAAATAGAAAATGACACCTAGAGGGAATAGTAAAAGAAGTGAAACCTAAGAAGCACTAAAATAAATTCTGGAAAACAGGCTACCATACCAAGAACTTGACAATGCTTAAGAATTCAGAGAGAAAAATAAGCAGAGTCCTGCCTTGTTTGTGAATAAGCAAAAGAGTCAAAGAAAAACGTCCCTCTGCAGTGGCCTGGAAAGGTAGGGAACCATTGGGTTAGAAAAAGTAAACCTTTTTTAGATGAGACATCCGTGCTACCATCACCAATCCATCAGTACAACTGTGTATTGGTTTTATGAGAAATACTATAGAATGTTAAGCAATTGTGAAACATTACACATTTTTTTACATTAAGATATATATTCCTAATATACTCCAATACACTATCTATAGCCAGTACAGCTGTTGCCTAAGAGTGACAATGGCTGGTAAAGTAGCCATCCCTGTACATTTCCACAGAAACCACTCCCACTGAAGGATTTCTATGACCCAAGACACTAGAGCTATTCTATCTAACTCGGGACAGCTCTCCATTCTAACTCCCATATCAGCTCCTCTTTTCTTCACTCTGACACCTACATCAGTCTCAATTCTTCACTCCAATTCCTGCCATCATTCCTGGTACCTTCAGCCCATATGATCAGTGTATCAAACAACCCAAACTTGTGACCCTTCATCCCATTCCACTGCATCTATGATTATGATAATTTGAGCAAATTGATAAGCAGCATCACACCCAGGGGCTGGAAATGGCTTTATCTGAAACCATAAATTCCGAAATGCCACTCTGATCACAATTTTGCATCCTTTTTACTTTTTCTCTGCATCACTCCAACTATTTTTAAGGGCTTCCACCTTACTGCAGTTTCCAGTTCCTATTCTCCCAGGACATTAGCCTCCTCTTGGACCCACTACTCCCTGTCATTGCCTGAGACCTCAGAATATTCCAGTTCAGTCTCTCTCACCTCTTTACTATAAACCCTGCACCAAAAGAATTCAACCCGACACTTTTGCTGTTTGTACACCTAGGTTTCTCATGAGTTACACTGCTTCAGGCTTTATGGCATTTTCACCAGATGAAATATTGCATCTGTTCTCAGATGCAGTAGATAAAAATAACCTCAATAGCAGAGATAACGATAGTAAAATAAATAGGAAGAGATGAATGCTGAGTATTATAGGTTGAGCATCATTGCTTCACCCATTGCGAAGCTTCATTCTCTCTGCCAATGATCCTGCCTCCTGCTTTACTGAGAAAACAGACTGTACATGATTTTTCAACTTCTGGACCCTCTATCCACAAAGTGTTACTCACCCTGACCCCATTTCCAGCTGTCTCAGAAGCATCCTTTATTTAGTTCAAGATGGATTCTTTCACCTTAGTAATCATGATTTCCTCCCTCTAACCCTGGAACTGTGTGTCCTTGGCAACCCTATCGCTCCTGTATTTCCAAACGCTCTCTCTCCGAGCTCCATCTGTAGGAATATGTTCCGGAATCCCCCCATCAATGAAATTATAAACATCTCTTGACCCAGAACCTGTGTCTACCTCTGGCAATCTGCAGTTTTATTATTGCATATCATTATGATCAGAAATTCCTTAGGAAGAGCAGCTTTTATATCCTCCTCCTCTTTCTTTGCTTTCTTTCTTTCTGAAATGTTATGGCATCACTATGGGAAAGCAAGCATGAATTGCTCCCAAAATGCCAAACTTCAATGATTTTTTTCCAGTTCTCAGATTGCTTTTTATAAAACATTCTTTTAGCATTTGACCATGTTGTTCCCTCCCTCTTACATTTCCTTCCCCTCTGACAACTGTGTGGCCTTTGACAATCTGCAAACCTGTGAGGGAATGGGCAAGGCCTCCTCCATGAGCATTCTCCAAGCGCCTGCTGGTCAACCTGGCCTCCATGCAGCTGGAAGGATGCTGACTAAGTACTTGCTGCAACAGAGGCTGAGAGAGGCTTAGTCTTTCCAGATACAGAGAGTAGAGAAGCCCTTTCTTGTTACCGTGAGAGGAGAGGACCAACCACTTGGCAAACCAAATGGCTCCTGTGTCTGCCCTCATAGATGGCTGCTGCTTGCATACCAGAAGTTACCTGTGACCTGCTACTTAGTCAGAAGGTAAAAAAAAAAAAAAAAGCACATCTAAGGAGACCCAGAAAAAGGGGGAAGGTATTCAAAATACTCAAACCAGGTGACTCCTGTTTAAATACAACTAAGGCGGAAGCAAAAACATAGCTTGAATAAAAAGTAAGATCACGCATGTGGATTCCAATTTAATATCTATGCACACGTGCACACCCTGAGCAGTGCCTGTTTCAAAAAAAATCATTGATTTGGAATAAACTTATTAGCTCAGTGAACTGAAGAGCTATCTCAGAAGGAGCAGGGACAGGGGTAGATCCGGGAACCTAATATGAAACTGAGAAGCAGATAAAAGGTAGTTAGGTTCTGGCATCGGAGAAAACCAGTGACTTCAAATATGAGGGAACCACATACCGCAGGCTCATGTGAATGGCGAACATCAGAAAGACAGCATTAACTACTGCCCCAAACGAGAGAACAGGATAGTGATAAGTCCCAGAAGGAGAGCAAGCAATGGTCTATAGAGAGCCATCTAGCAGTCTTTAATGAAATCAAGTGTTTAAATACCCAGTGACCCATCAATCCTGCTTCTGAATCTTGCAGGACCAGAGGACACAGTTGCCCAGCTATGGCACTTCCAGGGAGTATCTTTCATATGGACAATGTAAATGTGCACTACATATGAAATGACATGCGTTTTACATATGCACATAGTACAAACACATGTTAGGTTGTTAAATTTATGACTGATTAAAAGGTTGAATGTGTGAAAAAGCTTGATATAAATGCATATAATCAATTGAAATAGATGGTTATATGCATTCTTAAGTATCATTGCTTCACCCATTGCCAAAACCTAAAAGGGGGAAATACTAGGAATTTTTAATGCATAACCTACTTTTTTTAATAAAAGTAACCTATTATGGTTTAAAAATCTTTAAGAATGTATGTAGGTTGAAAAAAAAGGAGAAAGATTTTTTTTTTCTAACCAGATGTATCATAAATAAAATCATATTCTTTCTTATCTTGTTTCTTAAATTATTTTGTCTTGACCTGTCAATGAGAATTTTTCCCCTGACCTCTCATAATTCAATATCTGGAATCCAGAAAAGTGGCTGTGTCCATCTGCTTCAGTCAGAGTGATCAATATTTAGTTAAGTTCATGCATAATAATGAATATATATCTCCCAGAACGTGCTTTGTCAAATTTTGGTATATAATATTTTTCAGGATCAGGACCTTGACAGAAGGGTGTCTGCTTTTTCATTTTATTTTACCAGGGATGTGGGAATGCTGACTATCCACTTCCTACTTTTTTCCTGCACATTATTGCTTTGTAAAGGGAAGCATTTTGCCACAGTGAAAGAGACATGTGTTTCAGAAAATTCTCCCTTTAGGCCCAAACATGGGCTAACTTCAATAAATGAAAGTGGCACAGTTTACAGAATTGGTTTCTCACTAAGGACTTGAGTTGAATCAGCTTTTTAGAAGCCTTCAGATTCTCAGGGAAGGAAAAGAAATAAAGCATCTTTTTCGAGCATCAAGAAAACACTTTACCACAGATAATTGTCCCATTTCATTTGCATTGCGATGCAAACCAAACGGAAGCAATGCTCAGAAGGCCAACCCAATGGAAGACTTACTGGCAAGTAATAAAGGCAGAGGTGAACCAGAGGGAGTGGAAAGGGCTTGGAGGAATGACTTGGTGAAGTCGACGGGTTGGTTGCAATTTCCTAGTTCAAATTATCAGCCTTTCTTGCTGCCTTACTACCCGGGACTCTTCTGCCGTACACACACACACGAAAAAAAAAAAAAGGAAAGAAAAAAATTTCCAGACAGCCTAAGAAATCATCCGACAAACCTCATTATTGATGGCGTCAGGTGGTAAATCAATGTAGGAGGAAAATCAATGGTAAAAATATTTTTCAGTGGTGCATACAGATGAAGAGCCTCAGCAGAATTTCTTGATGGAAACCAGAAAAGTTCAAAGCCGCTCCTGGTGCCACTGTGTCACAGGAGGCAGGAACTTACCTGGTGCTTTAGGGAGACTAATTTTCCCCATATGATTTCTAGTGTTGTAGAGTGTATAACTTTGCTATGAAAAGAAAAGAAAAAGTGTGGAGATTCCACTGGAAGTAAAATGTAATTTCTCAGTAGTGTTTTAAGGTATTTACTACATATATGTCTGCTTAATAAGTTTAAAGATTGGAACGTTTAAGAGTTGGAAAGCATGCCAGTTGAAGAGCATGTCAGTTTTTGACGAGCATCTCAGGTTTTCATTCAAAGGGAGTAGGGGAAAACACTTTTCATTCTCTGCAAAGATAAAATTCTAGAAAAAAAATTCCACGTCAAAGGATGCTTATTTAAGAATGGGAGAATGATAGTGAAGTCATTTTGAACAATCACTCTGATTTATAGCCTCTCGTATCAAAGCCCCCTTACATTGCATGGAAATTTTCTTTCTAAATCATAGACCAGATCAGATCAGAACACTGCCCTGACCCAAAGCTCATGGATCCTATGAAGAAGTGATCAGACTAAGATTAACCCTGGGTGAAACGGAGAGTTGGTGATAGGGAATCGCTAGAATCAGGTTTACTCTGTGGCTAATGAAACAGAGCCTCAGGTCCTCATCTTCCAAGATACCTAAAAAATTTCATATATATAATTATATAGTCATTTCCCTAAACACAGTTTCCCAGAATTGTGTAAGTTTTAGGAACTACAAAACTTGGATTTGCTGTTGGATATCACTCAGTTGATGTCCACAGAGATGAACATGTTCCTTAGTAAACAGAGGAGTACCTATTATTTTGTCAGGATTGCATCCCCCTTAGGAGAGAAAAACTATCTTTTTGAGATATGCTGTATGACTCTCAGCAAGAAAACGGAATGCAGGACCCCTAACAAGGGAACCACAGTACAGAATTTCCAACAAGTTTTCATTTGAGGAAATGAAGTACAGTTTACCAAGTATTATTTCTGTAAGTAATTTATAAACTTCATATCCTCTCTTTATTTTTATGTGCAATATACATGGCCTGTTTCCACATATTGATTTACACTAAAACACCCAAAGCAGCCTTTAAGGCCATAAAAATCCAGGATGCCTAATGCCTTTCCTAGAGACAGTCTTGGATGAACAGGACTAGAAAAGGTAATGGTAGAAACTTAAAGGAGGAGAATTAGCTGGTGAAGTCCAGGAGTCTCTGAGAAGACAGAAGCAAGGGCAGGGGGCACAAAATCAAAATGAATGGAAACCTTCAAGCCAAAATGGATATTTTACTTAACACCTTACACTCGAGTCAACCTGTCAGGAAATCCCATTGGCTCTCACTCTAACATACACCCAGCACGTTTCTCTTACCGCCTTTTCTACCACTGCAACTCTGCTCCAAGCTACGATCCCTTACCACCTGATTAGTTCTGCAGGCTCTAACTAGTCTCTCTAAGTCTATCATTTGCCTCTTCCTCCTCTACACCCCTCTTATTCTCTGCATAGCAGTCAGATCAGGTCATCCTCTGCTCAGAATAAAATCTCATCCTAAAAATGGGCCACAAGTCCTTTGTGACCTTCATTCCCTATCTCCTGCCTCTCTCACTCTCTGCCTTACTTCTGACTTCTTTCTTTCTGATCACTCTGCTGCAGCAATACTGGTCTCCTTGCTACTCCCTGACCGTCTCAGGCACCCTTCCACCTCAGGGCCTTTCCACTTGCTGTTTCCTCCGGACATCCACAGGGGTTATTTCCCCCCTCCTTCAGGGTTGGCTCACATGTTGTCTTTTAACGGACACCCTCTTTGGCCATCGTATCTAAAATGACAGCTTTCCCTTCAACACTGCCTATCTCTCTTCCCTAATTTGTTTTTCTCATTGGCATTTGTTATCATCCATCATTTAAGTTTTGCTCATTGTCGGCTACTCCACACTGGTTTGTGAGGTCTAAAGGGCAAGGCATCTTGTCTTTTGCTTACCGTTCAATTCCCAGTGCCTAGAATGGGACGGGTACTTAATAACCACTCAATAAGTACTTGCTGAAGTAATGAATAAGCTAATGAAGGACTGAGCAGTAGAACAATGCATGTGGGGCTCTCCATTAGCTTCTAATTGTCTTCAATATAAACTTAAATTCTACTAAGGCATTAAAGTCCCCCATAATATGTCTTCAACTGATTTTTCCAGACTCATTGCTTACCATTCATTTTCTATATTCTTTCAACCAGTAAGGAAAAACTTCCTATCCATTATTTCCTTAACATGCCAGGGACTTCATACCTCATCCTCTTGCCCACACTGTGTCTTCTCCCTGGAAAGTCTCTTTTTATCTTCTCTTCATTCTTTCCTTAGCTAACTTCTGCATATCTCTAGAGACCTAGTTCCAATGCCTTTTTCCCTCTGTGAAGTCGTCTGTGACTCTCCTAGATAGAATTAATTAATCCCTGCACAATGCTTCCAGAGTAGATTTTACATGTCTCTTTTAAAACAATCAAATTATATCACAGTTATTTATAACCCCAGCATGGAATACAGTGTCTGACACATAATAAATATTTGCTGAATAAATCAATATCTAAGTGCTCCATCTTTCTAGGCCCAAGACATCAGGTTGATCCATTGTGTTTTGCCACTGATTTCTTACCAACCTGGCTTTAACCATATATAGTTGTAGTTATTGATAATTAATATCCATCAAGTGCTCATTACTGCCTTATACTGTTTCAAACACTTTACAAATATGATTTTATATCATTATCACAAGTGCTGTCTTTATAAGTCCTAGTCCTATCTGTTGTTAAAGTTGAGGAAACTGCATCATGAGATGGTTAATAAAGGTCTGCTTTCTGAAAATGTGCTCTTGGTCATAAAGCTGTTGCATCTCCCAGAGGAGTGTTTTATCCAGAAAGCCTCTACTAAGTAAGAAACTATCCAAATATACAACATCTTTCACTTTTTTTCTTAGTGTCAGTAGAACATATCTTCACAAGGTATATAAATCTTATTGAGTTAAAGAATGTTACATTAAATAGTAGTCCATTGAAAATATTTGAATGATATTCCAAAATAAGTATAAGTTTGGGAAGATTTTTGGAATTGACCAGTGAAACACTAGATCTTTTAATAAATAATAAAAGAATGAAAAATGTGTTATTCTATGAGTAGAAATTTTCCTATGAGAGATTCCCACTCCTTCTGGAAAAAATTAGTTCCAAAAAAAAAGTGAATATTTTAACAGTATATTCATCCACACCTCTTACTAGCCATCACCACCTTAGCCTCCCTCACTGATCTCAAATAACCTTTCAAAGGGAAGGGTTAAAAATGTCCTAAACAAAACCAGTATATAAAACAGAGTGACGTATTTTTTGAAGGACTACTCACTTAAGAGAGTTGTAGAACGAAAGGTGGAACATTATCACTTATATTTAATATTTCAAAAACACTCCTAGATTTTAATCCCATTTTAAGACACAACAAAATTGGATTTTAAAAAGTTAGCTAGGAATTCCAGTTTCCAGTCTGGCACATAAATTGGAAGTCATCGCTCCATCCTAATAAAAATTAAAAGACTGACTGAACTGAAAACAACAACAACAACAATCTTTACTAGATGTGTCAGCAAAATAAGGTCACGGCAAACCTCTGCCCCCAAAATTCTAGAGACAGAAGAATAACGAGAATCATGACTTAGTGGTACAGACACCAGGTATCAGGATTGAAATACCTTATTTTTCATTGACACACTTCTGGAGGCTTTGTGTGGACAAGCCTGAGAGAGAAAAACTACAGGGGCATCTAGTCATAGGGGGCCCCCTGGACTTTTGTAAATTTTACCTCCAGGAATTCTGACAGGCCTTCATGTCGAATATCAGAGAAAAATTCCTTCATGTTTATCACAAGGGGAGGGGAAAAAGAAGCATTTTGAAATATGCTGGACCATTCTGTTCCGCGCTCAAAAGAAACAATTTTGTGACACCTTAATTATTAGGATATTTTTCAGAGCCAAACAGACCAGAGAGAGGGGACGTACCTGACTCCAGCCCATTTTACCTATCCTGCCCTACCTAAAGGAGTGGGCGCCCTGAGAAGCACTGGGGAAGTTCACAGTCCAGAGGCCCAGGCTCAGTACAACCTAGGACAATAGAATACTTCTCTTCCCCATTACACTTTATGAGCACGTTACTAAAGGCCCATTTATTGCTGTTCCTTTTCCATCATGTCTAGCGATCAAGAAAAATTATAAGGGATTCTAAAAGGCAAAAGCATGGTTTGAAAAGACAGCACAGACCCAGATATGGCAGGGATGTTGGAAATAGCCTGGGAATTTAAAATGACTATGATTAATATGTTAAGGGATCTAATAGATAAAGTAGATAGCATGCAAGAACAGATGGGCAATGTAGGCGAAGATGGATATTCTGAGAAAAATATCAGGAAATGCTAGAGATAAAAAACCCTGAAACAGAAATGAAGAATAACTTTGATGGGCTCATTAATAGACTGGGCATGGCTAAGCAAAGACTCTCTGACCTTGAGCATGTCTCAATATAAATTTCCAAAACTGAAAAGTAAAAAGTAAAAAGACTGAAAAAAAAATGAACAGGTTATCCAAAGACTGTGGAACAATTACAGAAGGTGTAATGTGCACATACAGGGAATACTAAAAGGATAAGAAAGAGAAAAAGGAATAGAAGCAATATTTGAGGCAATAATGACCTCTAAATTAATATCAGACACCAAACCACAGAACCAGGAAGCTCAGAGAATATCAAGCAGGATAAATACTCAAGAAACTACACATAGACACATCATATTCAAACTTCATAAAAATCAAACATTAAAAAAAATCCTTGAAAGAAGCCAGAGGTCTAAAACACATTCCCTATAGAGGAGTGAAGATAACAATTACATCTGGCTTCTCTTCAGAAACCATGCAAGCTTTGAGAGTAAAGTAAAATATTTAAAGTGTTGAGAGAAAAATAAAAAGCTCCACCAACCTCGAATTCTGTACCATGAGAAATTATCTTTGAAAAGTGAAGGAGAAATAAAGACTATTTCACACCAATAAAAACTGAGAGACTTTATTGCCAGATTTGTCTTCCAAAAAATCTAAAAAGAAGTTCTTCAGAGAAGGAGAGTGATATAGATCAGAAACTCAGATCTACAGAAAGGAAGTGCATCAGAGAATGAACACATGAAAGTAAAATAAAAGCAGTTATTTTCAAGTTCTTAATTGATCTAATAGACAGCAGGTTATTTAAAATAATAGCAACAGCATATGAAATATGTGTTTTTATAAATGTATGTTTATACATATATATGTTATATATAAATATGAAATATGTATATTTTTATATATGAATGTTTATATATATATTATGTATAAATATCCATCTAGCTACCTATGCTTATGTATAAGTGAAATGAATGACAGCAATGAAACAAAGGGCAGAAGGAGAGAACTGGGAATATTTTGTCATTTTAAGGAACTCACACAAGCCATGAGGTGATATAGTGGACTTGAATTAATTTTAAATGTGTACTGTAAACTATAGGCAAGCCATCAAAAAGTTTAAAAAAAGAGAAGAAAAACAAGAAGTATATATAACTGACTAAAGAGGAGAGAAAATTGGAATATATAAAATGTTAAATTGAAACCACAAAAGGCAAAAAAGCAGTAGAAGACAAAATATGGAACAAAGAACAAGGGCAACAAATAAAAACCAGTGAATACTACAGAAGATGTTAACCTAACTATATCAACAGTGATCTTAATGGTCAATAGTCTAAACACATCAATTAAAAGACAAAGATTTTCAGCGTGGATCAAAAAAACTAGATCCAAGTATATATTGTCTATAAGAAACCCATTTTAAATATAGGGGCATACATAGATTACAAGTGAATGAATGGAGAAAGGCACAATAATTTTAACGCTAATCAAAAGAAAGTGTCTATAGTTATATTCATTTAAGACAAAGCAGGTTTCAGAGCAAGAAAAGTCATCAGGCATAAAGAATGAAGTTAAATAATGTTAGGAGGTGGAGCCAAGATGGCGGCATTAGTAGAGCAGCAGAAATATCCTCCCAAAACTGCATATATTTATGAAAATATAACAAAGACAACTCTTCCTAGAAGAGAGACCAGAAGACACAGGACGACATCCAGACCACATCCACACGTGCGAGAACGCAGCGCCTCGCGAAGGGGGTAAGATACAGGCCCCGGCCCCGCGGGAGCCGAGCGCCCCTCCCCCCAGCTCCCGGCGGGAGAAGAGCAGGCAGAGCGGGAGGGAGACGGAGCCCAGGACTGCCGAACACCCAGCCCCAGCCATCCGGACAAGAGCACAGACACAGAGCATGCATGGAGGTCTGGAAACTAGGGAAACAGGGCAGTAAGATCTGTGAGTGGGTCCCTGAGGCTGGTGCCCTGGGTAAAAAGAAAAGCGTGTGCTTTTTGAAAGTCTTAAAGGGAGAGGAAACCCACTGCCAGACGTAAGCATCCTGGGACAATTAGTCCAGCAGCAGGGAATCTGGGGAACTCTGGGCACTCTAACCCCCTGGGCAGCAGGGAGCACGGAGGCCCCTCATGGAGATAAATAGCCTCCCGGCCACTCCCCCTCCAATGTGGCTCCACAATAATGGAGAAGCAGCCTGAGCCAGGCCATGCCCACAGCAACAGCAGAGATAAACTCCATAGCAGCCGGGCAGGAATCAGAAGCCCTGTCTACATGCAGCTGCCCAGCACAAGCCACTAGAGGTCGCTGTACTCCCAGGAGAGGAAGGCCACAAACCAACAAGAAGGGAAGTTCTTCCAGCCATCACTTGTCCCAGCTCTGCAAACTATTCCTATCACCATGAAAAGGCAAAGCTACAGGCAGACAAAGATCACAGAGACAACACCTGAGAAGGAGACAGACTTAACCAGTCCTCCTGAAAAAGAATTCAAAATAAAAATCATAAACATGCTGATGGGGATGCAGAGAAATATACAAGAGCTAAGGGATGAAGTCCGGAGGGAGATCACAGACACCGGAAAGAGATGACAGAAATGAAACAAACTCTGGAAGGGTTTATAAGCAGAATGGATAGGATGTAAGAGGCCATTGATGGAATTGAAAGCAGAGAACAGGAACGCATAGAAGCTGACATAGAGAGAGATAAAAGGATCTCCAGGAATGAAACAATATTAAGAGAACTGTGTGACCAATCCAAAAGGAACAATATCCATATTATAGGGGTTCCAGAAGAAGAAGAGAGAGGAAAAGGGATAGAAAGTGTCTTTGAAGAAATAATTGCTAAAAACTTCCCCAAACTGGGGGAGGAAATAATTGAACAGACCACGGAAATACACAGAACTCCCAGCAGAAAGGACCCAAGGGGGACAACACCAAGACACATAATAATTAAAATGGCAAAGATCAAGGACAAGGAAAGAGTTTTAAAGGCAGCTAGAGAGAAAAAGGTCACCTATAAAGGAAGACCCATCAGGCTATCATCAGACTTCTCAACAGAAACCTTACAGGCCAGAAGAGAATGGCATGATATAATTAATGCAATGACACAGAAGGGCTTTGAACCAAGGATACTGTATCCAGCACGATTATCATTTAAATATGAAGGAGGGATTAAACAATTCCCAGACAAGCAAAAGTTGAGGGAATTTGGCTCCTAAAAACCAACTCAACACAGTAGTTTAGAGGGACTGTTCTAGACGGGAGCACCCCTAAAACTAAACAGATGTCACCAGAGAAAATAAAATCACAGCAAAGAAAGCAGACCAACCAAATACTAACTAAAGGCAAAAAAATAAAATCAACTACCCACTAAAAGCACTTAAAGGAAACATGAAAGAGCACAGAATAAAACAACCAACATATAAAGAATGGAGGAGGACGAATAAGAAGGGAGAGAAATAATCACCAGACTGTGTTTATAATAGCTCAATAAGCGAGTTAAGTTAGACAGCAAGGTAGTAAAGAAGCTAAACTTGAACCTTTGGGAACCACGAATCTAAAGCCTGCAATGGCAATAAGTACATATCTTTCAATATTCACCCTAAATGTAAATGGACTGAATGCACCAATCAAAAGACACAGAGTAATAGAATGGATAAAAAAGCAAGACCCATCTATATGCTGCTTACAAGAAACTCAACTCAAACCCAAAGACATGCACAGACTAAAAGTCAAGGGATGGAAAAAGATATTTCATGCAAACAACAGGGAGAAAAAAGCAGGTGCTGCAGTACTAATATCAGACAAAATAGACTTCAAAACAAAGAAAGTAACAAGAGATAAAGAAGGACATTACATAATGATAAAGGCTCAGTCCAACATGAGGATATAACCATTCTAAATATATATGCACCCAACACAGGAGCACCAGCATATGTGAAACAAATACCAACAGAACTAAAGGGGGAAATAGAATGCAATGCATTAATTTTAGGATACTTCAACATGCCACTCACCCCAATGGATAGATCCACTGGGCAGAAAATAAGTAAGGACACGGAAGCACTGAACAACACAGTAGAGCAGATGGACCTAATAGACATCTATAGAACTCTACATCCAAAAGCAGCGGGATATACATTCTTCTCAAGTGCACATGGAACATTCTCCAGAATAGACCACATACTAGGCCACAAAAAGAGCCTCAGAAAATTCCAAAAGATTGAAATCCTACCAACCAACTTTTCAGACCACAAAGGCATAAAACTAGAAATAAACTGTACAAAGAAAGCAAAGAGGCTCACAAACACATGGAGGCTTAACAACACGCTCCTAAATAATCAATGGATCAATGACCAAATCAAAATGGAGATCCAGCAATATATGGAAACAAATGACAACAACAACACTAAGCCCCAACTTCTGTGGGACACAGCAAAAGCAGTCTTAAGAGGAAAGTATATAGCAATCCAAGCATATTTAAAAAAGGAAGAGCAATCCCAAATGAATGGTCTAATGTCACAATTATCGAAATTGGAAAAAGAAGAACAGATGAGGCCTAAGGTCAGCAGAAGGAGGGACATAATAAAGATCAGAGAAGAAATAAATAAAATTGAGAAGAATAAAACAATAGCAAAAATCAATGAAACCAAGAGCTGGTTCTTTGAGAAAATCAACAAAATAGATAAGCCTCTAGCAAAGCTTATTAAGGGAAAAAGAGAATCAACACACATCAACAGAATAAGAAATGAGAACAGAAAAATCACGACAGACTCCACATAAATACAAAGAATTGTTAAAGACTACTATGAAAACCTATATGCCAACAAGCTGGAAAGCATAGAAGAAATGAACAACTTCCTAGAAAAATACAACCTTCCAAGACTGACCAAGGAAGAAACACAAAAGTTAAACAAACCAATTATGAGCAAATAAATTGAAACGGTAATCAAAGACTACCCAAGAGCAAAACCTCCGGGCCAGACGGATTGACCTCGGAATTTTATCAGACACACAGAGAAGACATAATACCCATTCCTGTTAAAGTTTTCCAAAAAATAGAAGAGGTGGGAATACTCCCAAACACATTCTATGAAGCCAACATCACCCTAATACCAAAACCAGGCAAAGACCCCACCAAAAAAGAAAATTATAGACCAATATCCGTGATGAATCCAGATGCAAAAATACTCAATAAATTATTAGCAAACCGAATTCAAAAATACAACAAAAGGGTCATACACCATGACCAAGTGGGATTCATCCCAGGGATGCAAGGATGGTACAACAATCGAAAATCCATCAACATCATCCACCACATCAACAAAAAGAAAGACAAAAAGACATGATCATCTCCATAGATGCTGAAAAAGCATTTGACAAAATTAAATATCCATTCATGATAAAAACTCTCAGCAAAATGGATACAGAGGGCAAGTACATCAACATAATAAAGGCCATATATGATATACACACAGCCAACATTATACTGAACAGCGAGAAGCTGAAAGCTTTTCCTCTGAGACAGGGATGCCCACTCTCCCCACTGTTATTTAACATAGTACTGGAGGTCCTAGCCACGGCAATCAGACAAAACAAAGAAATACAAGGAATCCAGGTTGGTAAAGAAGAAGTTAAACTGTCACTGTTTGCAGATGACATGATATTGTACATAAAAAACCCTAAAGACTCCACTCCAAAACTACTAGAACTGATATCAGAATACAGCAAACGTTGCAGGATACAAAATTAACACACAGAAATCCATTGTTTTCCTATACACTAACAATGAACCAATAGAAAGAGAAATCAGGAAAACAATTCCATTCACAATAGCATCAAAAATAATAAAATACCTAGGAATTAACCTAACCAAAGAAGTGAAAGACCTATACCCTGAAAACTACAAGTCACTCTTAAGAGAAATTAAAGGAGACACTAACAAATGGAAATACATCCCATGATTGTGGCTAGGAATAATTAATACGTCAAAATGACCATCCTGCCCAAAGCAATATACAGATTTGATGCAATCCCTATCAAATTACCAGCAACATTGTTCAACAAACTGGAGCAAATAGTTCAAAAATTGATATGGAAACACCAAAGCAATCCTGAGAAAGAACCATAAAGTAGGTGGGATCTCACTCCCCAACTTCAAGCTCTATGACAAAGCCACAGTAATCAAGACAATTTGGTACTGGCACAAGAACAGAGCCACAGACCAGTGGAACAGATTAGAGACTCCAGACATTAACCCAAACATAAATTGTCCATTAATATTTGATAAAGGAGCCATGGACATAAAATGGCAAAACGACAGTCTCTTCAACAGATGGTGCTTGCAAAACTGGGCAGCTACATGTAGGAGAATGGAACTGGATCATTGTCTAACCCCATATACAAAAGTAAACTCAAAATGGATCAAAGCCCTGAATGTAAGTCATGAAACCATAAAACTCTTAGAAAAGAACATAGGCAAAAACCTCTTAGACATAAATATGAGTGTCCTCTTCTTGAACACATCTCCCCGGACAAGGAAAACAACACCAAAAATGAACAAGTGGGACTATATTAAGCTGAAAATCTTCTGTACAGCAAAAGACACCATCAATAGAAAAAAAGGTACCCTACAGTATGGGAGAATATATTTGTAAATGACAGATCCGATAAAGGCTTGACGTCCAAAATATATAAAGAGCTCACCCACCTCAACAAACAAAAAGCAAATAATCCAATTAAAAAATATGCAGAGGAACTGAACAGACAATTCTCCAAAAAAGAAATACAGATGGCTAACAGACACATGAAAAGATGCTCCACATTGCTAATTATCAGAGAAATGCAAATTAAAACCACAATGAGGTATCACCTCACACCAGTAAGGATGGCTACCATCCAAAAGACAAACAGCAACAAATGTTGGCGAGGTTGTGGGGAAAGGGGAACCCTCGTACACTGATGGTGGGAATCTAAATTAGTTCAACCATTGTGGAAAGCAGTATGGAGGTTCCTCAAAATGCTCAAAATAGACTTACCATTTGACCCAGCAATTCCACTCCTAGGAATTTACCCCAAGAATGCAGCACTCAAGTTTGAAAAAGACAGATGCACCCCTATGTTTATCTCAGCACTATTTACAATAGCCAAGAATTGGAAGCAACCTAAGTGTCCATCAGTATATAAATGGATAAAGAGGATATGGTACATATACACAGTGGAATATTATTCAGCCATAAGAAGAAAACAAATCCAACCATTTGCAACAACATGGATGGAGCTGGAGGGTATTATGCTCAGTGAAATAAGCCAAGCGGAGAAAGAGAAATACCAAATGATTTCACTCATCTGTGGAGTATAAGAATAAAGGAAAGACTGAAGGAACAAAACAGCAGCAGAATCACAGAACCCAAGAATGGACTAACAGGTACCAAAGGGAAAAGGACTGGGGAGGATGGGTGGGTAGGGAGGGATAAGGGGGGTAAGAAGAAAGGGGGTAATATGATTAACTTGCATAATGGGGGGGGATAAAGGGGAGGGATTTACAACACAGAGAAGACAAGTAGTGATTCTACAACATTTTGATATGCTGATGGACAGTGACTGTAAAGGGGTTTGTGGGGGAGACCTGGTATAGGGGAGAGCCTAGTAAACATAATATTTTTCATGTAATTGTATATTAATAACAACAACAACAAAAAGATAGAAAAGGGGGATTACTCCCTGATAGGATAAAACTAACTGTAAATCAACGATTAATGCATGCTTTAAATATCTTAATTTTGATCATTTAAAGCATGTCAGATGATCAGCTATGGAAGTACATTTTTCTGATAATATTCCTTTCTCTTAAAAAAAAGAAAAGAAGCAGTTCCTGTGTGGTGATCTACAATAAGTTCTTCACAATGATATAAAGGTCATACCAAAGTCTGGGCAAAGCGTTTGTTTGTGTTTATACAGAGGACCAAAGCCTAATTTGGCTACCCAGAAAATGAATTAAGATACGATAGGAAGAAGAACTTCCAACATCAACTTCCTCTGGAAGAGTCATTCCATAAGTTGATCATCAAAAAACTTCAACAAAGATCCTGGCATTGTTGCATTTGTAGCTGCATTCATCCCACCGGTTCCTGGAATTGCCATTGGAATGAAGAAGGAGATATCTAAGCTGGCCTGTGAATACAGTAAAACAACAAATTTGACTGGATCTATACTGTCGGAACTCAAACAAGAATTAGGAGAAGTGCAAGTTGCAGTGCTCCAAAATCATGCAACTATAGACTATCTACTGTTAAAAGAACATATGGGATGTGAACAGTTCCCAGGAATGTGTTGTTTTAATTTGTCTGATTTTTCTCAAACTATTCAAATTCAGCTAGACAATATCCATCATATCATTGATAAGTTTTCACAAATGCGTAGGGTGCCTAACTGGTTTTCTTGGTTTCACTGGAGATGGCTGGTAATTGTAGGTCTGCTTTTGTTATGTAGCTGTATTCCTATTATGTTAATGTGTGTACGCAATTTAATTAGTAGTTTAGAACCTATACACGCTAATGTTACTCTACAAGAAGATATGTCAAAGAAATAATCAATCTTCCCATGTTTTCTTCTGCCTGTTACTTCTGTAGCTTTTCTTCTTCCTTCCTAATTACAACCCTTTGGTAGAATTCGTGCCTCATATCGAAATTACCGAGTATCATAATTCTTCCAAGTGGTAAAGATACCTCAAGACAAATGCTGGGCATAGAAGCCACAGGGCATAAATCTGCAAAGAAGTAAAAAGCTAACCTTTTCAAACAATATTGCTTCTCACTCACTTACCAACTTTACATTTCCCTGTATGGCTCCGGAGGATGACAGGTTAGCCAGAGACGGGTAAGATTCCTCAAGGGAGTTACAACCTAAGACAGGCACAGTCGCAGGTGGCCCATCAGGTGAGAAATTGGAGATCAACAGAAATGAGGCTTAGAACCTCTCCACCCCCTGTTCTGAGAGAAATCTTCTGCATCCGTGGATGTTTTGTTGCCCTTGTCTAGCTTGGATTAATGCTTAGTCTACAGGCACACACCTGATCATCTCCATTTGCCCTCTTACAGCACTAAATTATGTTTTCTACCTTTATCTTGCCTCTACCTACCACTTCATTTTATTTAAAATAATAATAATAATAATAATAATAATAAGGGAGAAATGTGGGATTCACATATAAATCAAGTATAAAAATCAAACGATAAATCATATTTGACCTGATTCTTTATAGTTCATAATGTGTGATCAAAACCGGAAGTTTCTGTGATATGACTGCCCTTGCACTGTTCACCATGTAAGAACTTATTCACTATGTAAGAACTTGTTCACCATGTAAGAACCTGTTCGTTATGCTTCAGAAGTTTGGAGACTGTTGAGAATTAGGCTTGGGGTTGATTAATGATTGTGCATTGAGTCCCCTATACAGAATTTTATTGTTGTTAACAACCATTTGATCAATAAATATGAGAGATGCCCTCTCAAAAAGAAAATAATAATAATGTTAAAGGGTCAACTGTACAAGGACATGTAAAAATCCTTAACATGTATGCATCAAAATTTGGGAGCATAAAGATATTTGAGGCAAAAAATGATAGAAATTCAAGGAGAGATAGAGGAATTCACTATCACAGTTGGAGACTTGAATGACCCTCTATCAGAAATGAACAGATTCTACAGGCAGAAAATCCATAAGGACATAGTTGAGTTCAACAGTGATATTAGTCAACTGGATATAATTGACATGCACAGATTATTTCATTCAATAAAAGCAGATTATACATTCTGCTCAGGCTCACAAGTATCACTCCCCAAGATAGGCCACATTTTGGGCCATAAAACATACTTTAACAAATCTAAAGGAATAGAAATTTACAGTATCTGCCTTCTTATTATAATATAATTAAACTAGAAATTGATAAACTGAAATAGTTGGAAAACCCAATACATGTGTGGAATAAACATACACTTCTAAATAACATATGGGTCACAGGAGCTCTCATGAGAACTTACAAAATGTTTTGAACTAAATGACTACAAAAGTACAACTATCAAAATTTGTGGAATGCAGTGAAAACAGTGCTAAGAGGGAAAGTCATAGCATTGAATGCATATATTTGAAAAGAAGAAAGACCTAAAATCAATAACCTAAGATTCCAATTTAGGAAACTAGAAGAGCAAATTAATTCTAAAGTAAACAGAATAAAAGAAAAAGTGAAAATAATAAGAGACATCCATGAAATTGAAAACTAGAAATCAATAGAGAAAAATCAACAAAACCAAAAGCTGATTCTTTGAAAGGATCAGTAAACTAAAAAGACTCTAGGAGGGCAAAGTAGAAAAAAAGAGAGAAGACACAAATTACTAATATCAGAAAGGAAAAGGGGCTATCACTACTTATCCTGTGTACATTAAAAAAATAATAAAAGAATATTATGAGCAAACTCTCTGTCTCCAAATTGGATAACCTAGATGAAATCGATCAATTCCTTGAAAGATACAATCTGCCAAAACTCACACAGGAAGAACTAACAATATGAACAGGCCTAAACTGATTGAATAAATTGAATTAATAATTAATATCCTCCCAAAACTGAAAGTACTAGACCCAGATGGTTCACTGGTAAATTCTACAAACACATAAGAAAGAACTTACGCCAATTCTCTACAATCTTTTCCAGAAAATAGAAGCAAAGGGAATGCTTCCTAACTGATTCTATGAAGACAGTATTACTTTTATACCAGAACTAGGGAATGAAATTGCCAGAAAAGAAAACTACAGACTAATATCACTCATGAATGCAGATGCAAATCTCTCACATAATATTAGCAAATCAAATCTAACAATGCATAAAAAGTATTATAAACCACAAACAAGTTGGATTTATCCCAGGTATGTAATCCTGGATCAATATTTGAAAATCAATTAATGTAATCTATCACATCAAGGCTAAAAAAGAAAAATCACGTGGTCATATCAATAGATGCAAAAAAACATTTGACAAAGTGCAATACCCATTCATGGTAAAAACTCAGCAAACTAGGAGTAGAGGGAAGCTTCTTCAGTTTGATAAAGAACATCTACAGAAACCTACAGCTAACAAAAAAAATACTTGTTGATAAAAAATTCAAAGCTTTCTCACTAAGATCAGGAACAAGGCAAATATGGTCCTTCTCACAACTCCTTTTCAACATTATACTCAAAGTCCTTGTAGTGCAATAAAACATGAAAAGGAAATAAAAGGCATCCAGATTACAAAGCCTGATATAAAAGTCTTTGTTCACAGATAACACAGTTGTCTATGTAGAAAATTCAGATTAAAAAAAAAACACAAAAAACTCCTGGAACTAAAAAGTCATACTAAGGTTGTAAGATATAGGATTAATATATAAAAGGTATTTGTTTCTCTATATACCAGCAATGAACAAGTAGGAATTGAAATTGAAAACTTAGTAGCATTTATATTTGCATATCCTACAATGAAATATTTAGGTATAACTCTGACAAAATATGCAGAATACCTATATATAGAAAACTATAAAACTTTGATGAAAGAAATCAAAGTAACTAAATAAATGGAGTGATAGTACATGTTCTGGATGACTTAATATTGGCAAGATGTCAGTTCTTTCCAATTTGAACTACATATTCGACACAATTCCAATCAAAATCCCAGCAAGTTATGTGGTGGATATTAACAAACTGAATCGAAAATATGGAAAGGCAGAAACCCCAAATAACCAATACAATATTTAAGGAAAATACCACCACCAGAAGAGTGATAACCCAACTTCAAGGCTTACTATAAACCTACAGTAATCAAAACAGTGTTATATCAGTGAGAGAATGGACGAATAGATTAATGCACTGCATAGGGAGCTCAGAAGTAGGTCCACATAAATACAGTCAACTATGTCAAGGAGCAGAGGCAATGCAATGACACAAAGATGGTCTTTTCAATAATGGTGCTGGAACAACTAGAAATCCATATGCAAAAACTGAACCTAGACATAGACCCTATACCTTCTACTAAAATTAACTCAGATTGCATCATAGACCTATATGTAAAATGCAAAACAATAAAATTCCTAGATGATAACACAGGAGAAAATTTAGATGACCTCAGATTATGGTGATGACTTTTTAGGTACAACACCGAAGGCACCGCGTATGGAAAAAGGAATTGATAAGCTGGACTTCATTAAATTAAAACTTCTTTTTTGTTATAGACACTATCAAGGGAATGAGAAGACAAGCCACAGACTAGGAGAAAATTTTTGCAAAATAAATTTCTGAAAAAGGGCAGTTGGGAAAAATATACAAAAGGTCCTTAAAATTCAATAATAAGAAAACAAACAACTTGATTAAAAAATGAGCCAAAGACCCGTCCAGACATCACACCAAAGACTATATACAGATGACAAATAAGCATATGGAAAAAAATCCACATCATGTGTTTTTCAAACAATATACTACTACACACCCATTAGAACAGCCGAAGTCTAAAACACTAACACTGCCAAATGCTGGTGAGAATGTGGAGCGACAGGAAAGCTCATTCATTATTGATGGAATGCAAAATGGTATTGACACGATGGGAGACATTTTGGGAAATTCTTATAAAACTAAACGCATTCTTACCATATGATCCAGCAATTGTGCTCTCTGATATTTACCCAAAGGAGTTGAAAACTTATATCCATACATAAACCTGCACATGGATGACTATAGAAGCTGTATTCATTACTGCCAAAGTTTGGAGGTAACGATGATGTCCTTCAGTAGATGATGTGTAAATAAACTGTGGTAAATCCAGACAGTGTAATATTATTCAATTCTAAAAAGAAATGAACTATCAAGCCCTGAAAAGATATGGAAGAAACTTGAATATATAGTACTAGCAAAAGAAGTTCACCTGAAAAGACTATACACTTTATGATTCCAATTATATGACATTTTGGTAAAGGCACAACTATGGGGACGTAAAAGGGTTAGTAGTTACCAATGAGGAAGGGTCAGGGAGGGATAAACAGGCAGAGCAGGGAAGATTTTTAGGGCAGTGAAACTACTTTGCATAATTCTATAATAGTGGATACATGCCATTACACATTTTTCAAAACCCATAGAAACATACAATATTAAGAGTGAACTCTAATGTAAACTATGCACTTGGGTGTATCACATGACTATGATATGTCAGTGTAAGTCCATTGATCATACTACATGTTCCACTCTGCTGGTGTATTTTGGTTGTGAGGTAGGCTGTGTATGTTGGGGGGTGGAGGCCATATGGGAAATCTATATTCCTTCCATCCAACTTTTCTCTGAACCGTAAACTGTTCTAAAATATAGTCTGCTTTTTAAAAAGAGCTCTTTGGAGCCAATATTTATCTACAAAACTCATAGTTTTCACTCTGCAACTCACTATTGTTTTAACAATAACCAAAGATATAGCCAGACTTTTTAAAGTCAGTCTTTGTATATCCATTAATTCTTACATTTTTTTTTGAGAGGGCATCTCTCATATTTATTGATCAAATGGTTGTTAACAACAATAAAATTCTGTATAGGGGACTCAATGCACAATCATTAATCAACCCCAAGCCTAATTCTCAACACAGTCTCCAATCTTCTGAAGCATAATGAACAAGTTTTTACATGGTGAACAAGTTCTTACATAGTGAATAAGTTCTTACATGGTGAACAGTGCAAGGGCAGTCATATCACAGAAACTTTCGGTTTTGATCACACATCATGAACTATAAAGAATCAGGTCAAATATGATTTATCGTTTGATTTTTATACTTGATTTATATGTGAATCCCACATTTCTCCCTTATTATTATTATTATTATTATTATTATTTTAAATAAAATGAAGTGGTAGGTAGAGGCAAGATAAAGGTAGAAAACATAATTTAGTGCTGTAAGAGGGCAAATGTAGATGATCAGGTGTGTGCCTGTAGACTAAGCATTAATCCAAGCTAGACAAGGGCAACAAAACATCCATGGATGCAGAAGATTTCTCTCAGAACAGGGGGTGGAGAGGTTCTAAGCCTCACTTCTGTTGATCTCCAATTTCTCACCTGATGGGCCACCTGCGACTGTGCCTGTCTTAGGTTGTTCCTCCCTTGAGGAATCTTACCCATCTCTGGCTAACCTGTCATCCTCCGGAGCCATACAGGGAAATGTAAAGTTGGTAAGTGAGTGAGAAGCAATATTGCTTGAAAAGGTTAGCTTTTTACTTCTTTGCAGATTTATGCCCTGTGGCTTCTATGCCCAGCATTTGTCTTGAGGTATCTTTACCACTTGGAAGAATTATGATACTCGGTAATTTCGATATGAGGCACGAATTCTACTTAAGGTTTGTAATTAGGAAGGAAGAAGAAAAGCTATAGAAGTAGCAGACGGAAGAAAACATGGGAAGATTGATTATTTCTTTGACATATCTTCTTGTAGAGTAACATAAGCGTGTATAGGTTTTAAACTACTAATTAAATTGCGTGCACACATTAACATAATAGGACTACAGCTACATAACCAAAGCAGACCTACAATTACCAGCCATCTCCAGTGAAACCAAGAAAACCAGTTTGGCACCCTAGGCATTTGTGAAAACTTATCAATGATATGATGGATATTGTCTAACTGAATTTGAATAATTTGAGAAAAATCAGACAAATTAAAACAACACATTCCTGGGAACTGTTCACATCCCATATGTTCTTTAAACAGTAGATAGTCTACAGTCGCATGATTTTGGAGCGCTGCAACTTGCACTTCTCCTAATTCTTGTTTGAGTTCCGACAGTATAGATCCAGTCAAATTTGTTGTTTTACTGTATGCACAGGTCAGCTTAGATATCTCCTTCCTCATTCCAATGGCAATTCCAGGAACTGGTGGGATGAATGCAGCTACAACTGCAACAGCGCCAGGATTTTTGTTGAAGTTTTTTGATGATCATCTTCTGGAATGAGCTGTTCTATACACTGTCTGGAGATTCTTTTCTTCTCTCCCTTCTTATTCCTCCTCCTCCATTCTTTATATGTTGGTTGTTTTATTCTGTGCTCTTTTGTGTTTCCTTTAACTGCTTTTAGTGGGTAGTTGATTTTATTTTTTTGCCTTTAGTTAGTATTTGGTTGGTCTGCTTTCTTTGCTGTGATTTTATTTTCTCTGGTGACATCTGTTTAGTTTTAGGAGTGCTCCCATCTGGAACAGTCCCTCTAAAATACCCTGTAGAGGTGGTTTGTAGGACGCAAATTCCCTCAAGTTTCCTTGTCTGGGAATTGTTTAATCCCTCCTTCATATTTAAATGATAATCGTGCTGGATACAGTATCCTTGGTTCTAGGCCCTTCTGTTTCATTGCATTAAATATATCATGCCATTCTCTTCTGGCCTGTAAGGTTTCTGTTGAGAGGTCTGATGAAAGCCTGATCTGTTTTCCTTTATAGGTGACCTTTTTCTCTCTAGCTGCCTTTAAAACTCTTTCCTTGTCCTTGATCTTTGCCATTTTAATTATTATGTGTCTTGGTGTTGTCCCCCTTGGGTCCTTTCTGCTGGGAGTTCTGTGTATTTCCGTGGTCTGTTCAATTATTTCCTCCCCCAGTTTGGGGAAGTTTTCAGCAATTATTTCTTCAAAGACACTTTCTATCCCTTTTCCTCTCTCTTCTTCTTCTGGAACCCCTATAATATGGATATTGTTCCTTTTGGATTGGTCACACAGTTCTCTTAATATTGTTTCATTCCTGGAGATCCTTTTGTCTCTCTCTATGTCAGCTTCTATGCGTTCCTGTTCTCTGGTTTCAATTCCATCAATGGCCTCTTGCATCCTATCCATTCTGCTTATAAACCCTTCCAGAGTTTGTTTCATTTCTGCGATCTCCTTTCTGGCATCTGTGATCTCCCTCCGGACTTCATCCCATTTCTCTTGCGTATTTCTCTGCATCTCTGTCAGCATGTTTATGATTCTTATTTTGAATTCTTTTTCAGGGAGACTGGTTAGGTCTGTCTCCTTCTCTGGTGTTGTCTCTGTGATCTTTGTCTGCCTGTAGCTTTGCCTTTTCATGGTGATAGGAATAGTCTGCAGAGCTGGGACGAGTGACGGCTGGAAGGACTTCCCTTCTTGTTGGTTTGTGGCCCTCCTCTCCTGGGAGAACAGCGGCCTCTAGTGGCTTGTGCTGCGCAGCTGCACGCAGACAGTGTTTCTGCTTCCTGCCCGGCTGCTATGGAGTTAATCTCCGCTGTTGCTGTGGGCGTGGCCTGGCTCGGGCAGCTGCTCCGAAGTGGTGGAGTCGCGTTGGAGGGGGAGCGGCTGGGAGGCTATTTATCTCCGTGAGGGGCAAAAAAAAAAAGCCGTTTGCTTTTCTTTGTCTCTGGGCGCCGGCCTCCGGTGCCCGCTCACTGTTCTTGCTGCCCTGTTTCCCTAGCATCCAGGGCCCCCTGGGCACGTACTGTGTCTGCGCTCTGGCCCGGATGGCGGGGGCTGGGTGCTCGGCAGCCCTGGGCTCCGTCTCCCTCCCGCTCTGCCCGCTCTTCTCCCGCCGGGAGCTGGGGGGAGGGGCGCTCGGCTCCCCCGGGGCCGGGGCTTGTATCTCACCCCCTTCACGAGGCGCTGGGTTCTCTCAGGTGCGGATGTGGTCTGGATATTGTCCTGTGTCCTCTGGTCTTTATTCTAGGAAGGGTTGTCTTTGTTATATTTTCATAGATATATGTGGTTTTGGGAGGAGATTTCTGCTGCTCTACTCACGCCGCCATCTTGGCTCCACCTCTAATTCATATTTTTATTAAATGTTTCATTTATGAATAAATTTCCTTTAGGCTAACTGTATTTAGGTGTCACCCTTTTTGAACCAGAACTCTTTGTCTGTCTCCCTCTTTGTTTTGAATTTTTCAAACATTTAAATAAATCAGATTGAATAGAGTTCACTTTTAAAAGTGAGGAGAATAAGCCTTTTCTTTTTTGTTCAATCTTTGCTAAAATGGCTTTTTAAAATATGAGCTATAGGATGAAGGAGAAACTTGTCTATCTTCCAAATTCTTAACTGTTGCACACATAAAATGTCAGAGTTCTCATAATAGTGCAAAACGGTTGGGCAACACCTCTCTGGGGTGTATGGATTTTGGATTATGCCATAAAAGATGACTTTTCCTTGAAAGAGGTGAAAGGGGGACCAACCTAGGGGATGAACTCATTGGGAATTCTATAGATAAACACTTCCAGAGTACAACTGTAAATGTCATTTTCTGATGAAAACCTAGGCTTTCTTTTAGGCTTCTAATCAAAAACCATCTGAAAACTTCTAGAAAATGAATCTGGAAGATTGAGAAGAATTGCAGGAGATTTAAGAAGAACATGGGTATTGGAAAATATTTAGAATTATTCTCCAGTAGATTTATCTCTTCCTGTCCTTACCAATCTGGCTCACACTGTGCGTTAGAGGAACATTTCCAATCCATAACAATGAATAAGAAGCTACTGTTTAGCATGACTCAGGTAAAAATATAGGATTAAGTCTTTATGGTAGAATTTGGATTCAAACACTGCTTTAGGAAAAGTTATGGCCACTGTAATTTAAAATATCTTTTTTAAAACAGATGTGATTGTAGTAAATGACATTTGTTTATAAATTTTGTAAATACCACCTTCCCAACCACCTTCACCACCACTAACACCTGACATTTATTTTTCACTTAGGTAAAGTTATAAGTTGTAGTAATTTGTGAAGGAGGTCATAGTGACAGAAACCTAGAAATTATATTTCTTCCACTGTTTCTCTTTCTAGGTGTGAAGAGTTCATTTCTCCATTTAACACAAGTTAATCATTAAAAACAGTGAAAAGAGTCTCTTGGCAATTAATTCTTCATTTAAAACATGCACACACACACACACACTGTAGTAAAACAATATCAAAGTCAGTGTTTCATTTCCATGAGATCCTCAGGAATCCAATCTACTGCATTTTGGAGAAATCTTCACCCTCAAATTGGAGAATTACTTACAAAGGAGTGCAAGTACTATAAAGGTTTAAAACTGATCACCATGAGAACAAGTAGATATCCCTGAGAATTTCCTTTGATTCTCAAAATCCAAATAGGACATCCCTAGTGATCCTGAAAGCAGCCGTTCAGACCAGGAAATATTCAGTTAGCTCTGGATATGTGCTGTTAGCTTAAGGTACATACTGTGTTGCTTTTCACCAATACTTTATATGATGCTATCATTTTTTCTCCATATTGATTGTTGTCCCAGCTGCAGCATACCAGGTGCATCTTGTTGACATTTACTGAAAGACGTACCACTAGAGTAGAAAGTCTTCTCTCTGGTCACAGAGAACTAAATAAAATTTGTCATCTAATTATGATCTGGAATTATCTTTACAGCTTGCAGCCTATGGTCGCTGTTTCTTTTTGCTGCTGCTGAATTTCCACAGCTAAATGTGCCAATTAAAGTGTTTAGAAATACATAAGGAATCATATAAACTAAACCTCAAAATGTAAAAGATCATGCCTTCAATAAGTGAATACTTCAGGAAAATATACAATGTATATTTTGATACCAACTTTAGCAAGAAAAATCACTGAAATATTAGTTTTGTTTACTTTAAGTTGTCAGTCATTAAAATTCATTAATGATTATTAAGTCATTTACCAGTCCAACCAGACTCACAAGATTTTCACTGGGACAAAGCGAAAAAATACCGTCTGCAAGCTCCTACAATAGGGCATCTCATTTGCAAAGCAACAGGAGAGATGTTTATTTGGTGGGACTGATTAAAAGCGTTATTAAATATTCATCAACGCTTCCATTTCATTCCTTCCTCTTTATTCTGCTAGCAGTACTGGCCGATAAGGCCCTAGAGTCTGACGCATAATCACATGCAAACCGAAGTATACCTGACCGCGTAACCGTTGAGGAAGACCCAAAAAGTTGGAATGGGGACCGGTAGCTTCAAATTCTTTTTCCATTCTCTATGAATAAGGTAGTACGATAAAAATAAATCTTATATTCCGTAATAGAGCATTTTCCCTTTGTTTAAACAGGAAATATTTATCACTTCAAGTACTAAGTTTTGGATTAAAAAAAACATTTTTTTTTCTATCAACTTTACAGCTGACACTGAGATCATAGAGGTGTGACTAAGGAATTACATCTTCAGTTTCCTTCCGACAAGGTGACCACTGTGCCAGAACTCCAGTTCTCAGAAACAGTGACTCATATCCTGATCAAGCCCAATAAGGTCATCTAAGTAATGCCAGGAAAGGATGTGGCCCCCTGCCAAGGTTTCTCTTCTCAGTTTAGTGAGTGGAAACAGTGTTCATGTCTCAAATAAGCACATGAAGTTTTATTTACAAACTTTGGTGTTTTAGCCAGCCATGGGATCGATGACACAAATGAAGTATGCCGAACTAGCTCAGCAGCACCCGGAACACCAAGAGATTGAAATTTGTGACACACAAGTCACAGCACTGCAGTTAGACGGGTGACTGGTTTGACATGGGTCCAGAAGCAAAAAAAAAATTATATTACACAATAATCATGTTCTAATGCTTATTGTAACATTTCCCACAATGAATGACGAGCAGAATATCATTAACAAGGCTCTACGATTGAACACAGCAACACTCTTGAAAAGAACGCTGGCTTTTGTCATAATTCCATTAAGTATACCCGATTTGAATGACTGATGAACGGCACTTTACTACTTTCCTGTCTTTAAATTTTAGCGGCGTGGTGGCATTGAACTTTTGAACTTGTATCCACATGCATATTTTAATGGAGAGCCCTGTTTCACATTTGTAATGATTACTGGAGATAGAAATACTGGTGGCTACTTCAAGTAAAAGTACATCCTTGTTGATAGCTGAATTCACCACCTGAGAATGTGGCATTCAAGTTACAGAAGGGCTGCAAACTAGGAAAAACAAGTACGAACAGTAGATGGACGTTTGTCATTAGCAGGTCACAATGTGTCTGAAACTATGAAGATGCAGCTACTTTATAGTTCCAGTTCCCTGGCCTTTTCCTTTTATCACCTTCTGCCTACATTTATTTTGTTGCCGCTTGCCTAGTTTTCCTAGCAAAGTTATTCCATATGTTGAAATTCACTACGAATCTGCAAAGAATCCAAAGTCACTGTGCCTTAGGATTTTGCTATGAATGACTTCGATCTAAATGCCTCCTTTCATTTCACTTTCCATACACTTCCTGGCCCTTTTCTTCCTTCAACATATTTTTTAGGAAAAAAACTCAGTTTTTCCAGTCTATTTCCTTACCTGCAGCTATGCTGATCGTAACTGGGGCAAAAAAACAGCCCTGCAACCATAAAGACTGTCCTTACCAATCTGTTCAAATGTGTTTAAATTCATTCGAGATTTGTGAACAAGAACTTGAAGGCCTCATACTGGTGTCTGGCTTCCTGTAACATTTTAGTTCTCCATTCACTAGTCCACTTCCTTAAGTGACTATTCTGTAACTTTTCTCTTTCCAAACCTCCACCACTGAGAGTAGAATCGGAGGAGGAAGTGGTGGAGGTTTGAAAAGAGAAAACCTTCTTAAGAAGGTTTCCCATGAACAACACTGCGGTTTCAACATTCAGCCATATCAAGGTCCCCCCCACCTCACCCCATGGCAGTCACTGTCCATCAACGCAGGAAGATGCTATAGAGTCATTATTTGTCTTCTCCATGCTGTACTGCCTTCCCCGTGACCAAGCCTGATTGTGATGGCTAATCACAATGCCCCTTAGTCCCCTTCTTCTTCCCTCCCCACCCACCTTCCTCAAGCCCTCCCTTTATCATTAGCAGGTCACTTATGGTAGTTCCATATCTTGGCTATTATAAACTTGGCTGCAATAAACACAGGGTGCATAGGTCTTTTTGAATCTGGGATCCTGTATTCTTAGGGTAAATTCCTAGGAGTGGAATTCCTGGGCCAAATGGTATTTCCATTTTTAGTTTCCATAGGAATCTCCATATTGCTTTCCACAACAGTTCAACTAACTTACATTCTCACCAATAGTATAGGAAGGTTTCCCCTTCTCTGCATCCTTATGAGCATTTGTTATTTCTTGTCTTTTGGATGTTGGCCATTCTAACTGGTGTGAGGTGAAATCTCATTGTGGTTTTAATTTGCATTTCCCTGATGATTAGCAATGTGGAGCATCTTTTCATTTGTCTGTTGGCCATTTGAATTTCTTCTTTGGAGAACTGTCTATTCATATCCTCTGCCCATTTTTTAATTGGGTTATTTCTTTTTTGGGTGTTAAGGTGCGTGAGCTCATTATATATTTTGGATGTTAACCCCTTGTTGGATATGTCATTTACAAATATGTTCTCCCATATTGTAGGATGCCTTTTTGTTCTGCTGATGGTGTTATTTTCTGTACAGGAGCTTTTTAGTTTGATGTAGTCACACTTGTTCATTTTTTCGTTTGTTTCACTTGCCTGAGGAGATGTGTTCAGCAAAAAGTTGATCATGTTTATGTTCAAGAGATTTTTGCCTATGTTTTCTTCTAAAGGTTTTACAGTTTCATGACTTACATTCAGGTCTTTGATCCATTTTGAGTTTACTTTGTGTATGGAGTTAGACAATGATCCAGTTTCATTCTCTTACATGTAGCTGTCCAGTTTTGCCAACACCAGCTGTTGAAGAGGCTGTAATTTCACCGTTGTATGTCCATGCCTCCTTTATCATATATTAATTGACCATATATGCTTGGGTTTATATCAAGGCTCTCTAGTCTGTTCCATTGGCCTATGGGTCTGTTCTTGCGCCAGTACCAAATTGTCTTCATTACTGTGGCTTTGTAGTAGAGCATGAAGTTGGGGAGCATAATCCCCCCAGCTTTATTCTTCTTTCTCAAAATTGCTTTGGCTATTCAGGGTCTTTTGTAGTTTCATATGAAGTTCAGAACTATTTGTTCTAGTTTGTTGAAGAAAGCTGTCAGTATTTTGATAGGGATTTTGCATTGAATCTGTAGATTGCTTTAGGCAGGATGGCCATTTTGACAATATTAATTCTTCCTATCAATGACCACGGGATGTATTTCCATTTATTGGTGTGTTCTTTAATTTCTCTCATGAATGTCTTTCATTTTTCAGGGTGTAGGTCTTTCACATCCTTGGTTAGGTTTAGTCCTAGGTATTTTATTCTTTTTGATGTAATTGTAAATGGAATTGTTTTCCTGATTTCTCTTTCTTCTAGTTCCTCGTTAGTGTATAGGAATACCACAGATTTATCTGTATTAATTGTGTATCCTGCAACTTTGCTGACTTCAGCTGTTATTTCTTGTGGTTTTTTGGTGGATTCTTTAGGGTTTTTCTATATACAATATCAAGTCATCTACAAGTAGGGACAGTTGAACTTCTTATCAATCTGGATGCCCTTTATTTCACTGTATTGCCTGATTGCTTTGGCTAGGACCTCAAGGACTGTGTTGAATAAAAGTGGTGAGAGTGAGCATCCTTACCTTGTTCCTGGTCTTAGAGGTAATGCTTTCAGCTTTTCACTCTTAAGTATGGCATTGGCTGTGGGTTTGTCATATGTGGCCTTTAATATGTTGAGGTACTTACCCTTTGTCTCCATTTTGTTGAGAGTTTTATCAAGAATGGACTTTGAATTTTGTCAAATGCTTTTTCAGCACCTATTGAGGTGATCATGAGATTTTTGTCCTTCTTTTTGTTGATGTGGTAGATGATGTTGATTGATTTTAGTATATTGTACCATCCTTGCATCCCTGGAATAAATTCCACTTAGTCATGATGGATGATCTTCTTGGTATATTTTTGAATTCTGTTTGCTAATATTTTGTTAAGTATTTGTGCATCTATGTTCATCAGGGTTATTGGTCTGTAATTTTCTTTTTTTGTGGTGTCTTTGTCTGAATTTGGTACTAGAGTAATGCTGGCCACATAGAATGAGTTTGGAAGTATTCTACTTTTTGGAAAACTTTAAGGAGGATGGGTATTAGGTCTTCTCTAAATGTTTGATAACATTCAGCAGTGAAGCCATTGTTCCAGTTGTTTTGTTCTTAGGTAGTTTTTTGATTTCCAATTAAATTTAATTACTGGTAATTGATCTGTTCAGATTTTCTGTTTCTTCCTGGGTCAGTCTTGGAAGGTTGTACTTTTCTGGAAAGTTGTCCATTTCTTCTAGGTTATCCAATTTTTTATCATATAATTTTTCATAATATTCTCTAATAATTCTTTGTATTTCCTAGGTATCCATACTGATTTTTCCTTTCTCATTTCTGATTCTGTTTATTTGTGTAGTCTCTCTTTTTTTCTTGATAAGTGTGCTTAGGAGTTTTATCTATGTTGTTTATTTTCTTGAAGAACCAGCTCTTGGTTTCATTGATTCTATTGTTTTATTATTCTCAATTTTATGTATTTCTTCTCTGATCTTTATTATGTTCCTCCTTCTACTAACTTTGAGGCTCATTTCTTCTTCATTTTCTAGTTTCATTAACTGTGAGTTTAGACTGTTAGTTTGGGATTGTTCTTCTTTCTTGATGTAGGCCTGTATTGCTATTTACTTTACTATTATAACTGCCTTTACTGTATCCCACAGATTTGGGGCAGTTGTGTTGTTTTCATTTTCTCCATATACTGCTTGACCTGTTTTAGTTTGGTCATTGATCCATTGATTATTTAGAAGCATGTTGTTAAGCCTCCATGAGTTTGTGCAGTTTTTTTTTTCTTTGCATAATTTATTTCTAGTTTCATGCCTCTGTGATCTGAGAAGCTGGTTGGCACAATTTCTATCTTTTTGAATTTATGGAGGCTCTTTTTGTGGCCTAGTATGTGATCCGTTCTGGAAAAATTCCATGTACACTTGAGAAGAATGTGTATCCTGCTGCTTTTGGGTGGAGTGTTCTGTAGATGTCTGTTAGACCCACCCATCTGTTCTAATGTGTTTTTCAGTGCCTCTATCTCTTTACTTATTTTCTGTCTGGTTGGTCTGTCTTTTGGTGTAATTGGTGTGTTTAAGTCCCTAAAATGAATGCATTGCATTCTATTTCCCCCTTTAATTCTGTTAGTATTTGCTTCACATATTTAGGTGCTCCTATATTGATGCATAGTTATTTATAATGGTTATATCCTCTTGTTGGACTGATCCCTTTATCATTATGTAATCTCCTTCTTGTCTTTTGTTACTTTATTTGTTTTGAAATATATTTTGTTTGATGTAAGTACTGCAACTCCTGCTTTTTTCTCTCTGTTAGTTGCATGAAATATCTTGTTCCATCCCTTCTCTTTCAGTCTGTGTATGTCTTTGTGTTTAAAGTGAGTGTCATGTAGGCAGCATATAGATCTGTCTTGTTTTTTTATGCATTCTGTAATTCTATGTCTTTTGATTGGTGCATTCAGTCCATTTACATTTGGGGTGATTACTGATAGATATGTACTTACTGCCATTGCAGGCTTTAGATGTAGTCAGTCTGCTCTGCAATCTTTGGGTCCCTCTTTCAGGATTAGTTGTATCTGCTGTATTTTCATGTTCTGTATGGTTTTGGGAGGAGGTTTCAGCCTCACTTCTCACACCACTATCTTTTCTGACCTCTGCTTCCAAAGCCATTCTTAATTCCCCCTCTTTCTTTCATACACTAAATGTAATAATCAGAAAATCTGATTTTTTCCTGGACCAGCTGATCTGCCTCTTTCCTTATTCCCTTACAGCCTCTTTCCAACCCAGCATCAATTGATGCCTTTAAAACTGTGGTTAAATCTGTTACTCCCTTGCTCAAATTGTATTAATTTTATTCCCTAGTAAGAGCCATACCTACAAGATCCTCTGTGATCTAGTCCCTGTACCTCTGTGACTTCATGCCCTCCTACGTTTTCCTTGCTCTCTCTGTTCCAGCCTCAGTGGTCACCTTACTGATCTTTGCACAGTAGCCATAACTCAGCCTTAGAGCCTTGGCTGCACTGTTCCCATTACCTGCAGTGGTCAGGCCTCAGGCAATGGGTGATGGCTCTCTCACCAACTTCAAGTGTTTGCCTAAATGACTCCTGCTCAGTGATGCTCTTGCTGACTATCTCCTCGACACTGGAAACTGCTTCCCACCCTTCACCCTCCCTATGCCCCTATTCTGTGGCCCTGTTTCCCTTTCCCTTTTATTTCATAGAAGGTACTACCTAATATACCATTTTTTCACTTAAATTATGTTCATTACTTAGTATTAATACTATTACTATGGCAGAATATAATCTTCATGGAAACAGTTATCATTTGTCTATTTCATCTGTATTATTACTGTTTAGTAGTAATAGATCCTTGATATATATGTGTTCAATGAACACAGCATATATTTGTAATCTGAGAAAAATGACTTCTAATTGAAATTCAAAGAAATAAAAGGAAAGAACTGGGGATAGAAAAAGACTAAAAGGCTATAAACTATTTTTCAAAAGAGTTCAGAAATGAATGAAAAAGAAAATGAAAGAAAGGGGAGGACAGAGATTGAAGTTAAGTGGAAATAATTGTAGGAGTGTTTCAAAGGATAAGGTGGTTTGCAATTTGATATAATAATTTTAAAATTGGATAAAATTTGGTTGGAATGATTTTTTTTTTGAAAATACTACTTTCATATTAATATATACTAATGTAGATAATTATATTTTAACATAGTGTATGTAATATGTGTTAATTGATATGTATGCATTGACATAAAATATTAATAGAAATTAATGTCAATATACAAAAAATGCATTAACCTGTTACATACAGTGTTTATTATTATGTACAGAGTGACCATATATTTTTCTCCATTAATTTGTTGCTGCTATGTAAATAAAGCCAGCCAACAAACTGGTTTGCAGTATTACCCATTCTGCTTTAATGAAATCATAACATACACAGCTAAGTTTCTATTATTCCACTTCCTTGAAAATGATACTTCCTATGAGTCAAATTCTATGATATACAATATATACAGATACACACACTTCCCTTGATAAGTTTGACTTCTTTCTTGCTTGACTACCTGACATTATGGAAAAGGGGTCCTTTCATTTCTGACTATAGACTAAACAGTCTACTGCTATAGCCTTCCAATGCTTGGAAACCATTATTAATAACCATTATTAATATTGGGATTGCCTGTGGTCCTAATGTGTTTCCCCCAACAGTATATAGAACTGCTCAATTCCCACCTGCTTAGATGCCTTTCTATAATCTCTATTTCCATTTCTATTTAATTCACCAATACTTTTGCACCCCAACTCCTCCCACCCCTCCCTCCTGCTAAGTTGATGAGTTGGTGTATTCTATACTAGTAAATATTCAAGTTAATCAGTTCTACCGCTATTTTCCTGATTGCCCACCATCAACTTTTTAAAGCCATTCATGGTCTTTCCCTTAACTCTTAACTTTTCCACTATTACATTTGTTTCATATCAAGTTGCTTTGGGTTTCTTGTTTTGTTTTCTTACTAAGTATTTCTATTTTATTATATTAATACTGTTAATCCTGTGGTTCAAGTCATCTTGCCTCATATCTGGATTTTGAATGTAATCTTCTAAAGAAGTCCATCCTTTGTGGCTTCTTCTGTCTCTAAAATGTTCTCCACGTTATAACCAAGTTATTCTTCCCAGAAGACTGCAGTCATCATCGTATAATGATATTAAAATTTCAATGTCTTTACACAGCATGATATATTAACCTCAGATTCTCCAGACTAGCCCTGAAGGCTTTTCACAGTCAAAGCTCTCTCTCTCTTTCTCAAATATATATATATATGCATAGTTTCACATATATCAGACATATTATCCTTTATATATATGTGTACTAAATGCCTTTCACACACATATATGTATTATTATACATATAATATATAAACCATATAAATACTTATGTATCACTGTATGTACTTGCTATATATTTATACACACATACATATATCATTAATGTGTGAATATATGTATGTGTGTACATATATATGGAAATACATTATGTACCAAATGCATTGTGGAACAAATTATGTACCAAATATATTATGAACATGAGGGTTTATCCCAGTCATGCAAAGTTGGTTCAATATTCAAAATATAGTCAATGTAACTCAGTATCAATCAATATTAATAGACTGAAAAAAGAAATACACATAGAATCATTTCAGTGGGTAAAGAAAGTAATTTTTAAAAATTCAACATTTGTGATAAAAGAAGTTCAGTAAATTAGAAATAGAAGGGAATTTTCCAAATCTTATAAAAGACTTCTATTAGAAACCTACAGCTAACCTACAGCAAATAACATACTAAATGGTTACATTGTTTATATCATATATAATCATATACATATATATATATAACTAATATTACATGTTTTATATAGAGAGATAACTTGGTTAAAAACTGAATGTTTTCCCCAAAATTAGGAATAAGATCATGAAGCCTACTTAAATCGCTCCTGTTCAAAACTATACTGGAAATCTCAGCCAATGCAATAAAATAATGAAGAAGACATTTAAATTCAAATGAAGATGCAAGCTTATTTTTAAACTCAAAGACACCATGATCATCCATGAAAAATGTCCTATAGGTCTAGAAAAGAGCTTCTAGAGCAAATAGGTGAGTTTATCAAAATCTCAGTTTACAAAATCCATTTTTAAAAATCAGTTGGATTCAGGAGCCAAGATGGCAGCATGAGTAGAACAGTGGGAATCTCCTCCCAAAAACATACATATTTATGAAAATATAACAAATACAACTAACCCTAAAAGAGAGACCAGAAGACACAGGACAACAGCCAGACCACATCCACACCTGCGAGAACCCAGCACCTGGTGAAAGGGGGTAAGATATAAGCCGCAGCCCAGCAGGACCCGAGGCTCCTCACCCCAGCTCCCGGCGGGAGAAGAGCAGGCAGAGCGGGAGGGAGAGGGAGCCCAGGACTGCTAAACACCCAGCTCCAGCCATCCGGGCCAGAGACAGACACAGTGCATGCGTGGGGTGCTGGAAACTAGGGAAACAGGACAGTAAGACCTGTGAGTGGATACTGCAGCCGGCACCCCTGGGAAAAAGAAAAGCGAGTGCTTTTTGAAAGTCTTAAAGGGACAGGGACCCCACTGCTAGACAGAAGCATCCCGGGTCACAGTCCAGCAGCTGGAAATTCCAGGGAACTCCGGGCGCACTAACCCCCTGGGCAACAGCTCTGAGACCCCTCACGGAGGTAAACAGCCAAACAGCCCCCCGTCCATTACCCCTCTGGGGCCCTGACATAGCAGAGCAGCAGCCTGAGGCAGGCCACGCCCACAGCAAGGGAGCTTCCTCAATACCGGCCGGGCAAGACACAGAGACCCAGTCTACATGCAATTGCCCAACACAAGCCACCAGGGGTCGCAGTTCTACCAGTAAAGAAAGGCCAGGAGCAAGTGGGAAGAGTATTGACTCTCCCAGCTAACAGATGAGTCAATAGCTCACCACTGCACGTATCAACATGAAAAGGCAAAAAAATTTGATCCAGACAAGACTAACCCAGACAGTTTCGACATCTTCTACATCTTCCCCTGAGAAGGAACCTGGGGAGATGGATTTAACCAGTCTTCCCGAAAAAGAATTCAAAACAAAAGTCATAACCATGCTGATGGACTTGCAGAGAAATATGCAAGAACTAAGGAAGGAGAATTCAGAAATAAAACAAGCTCTGGAAGGATTTCAAAACAGAATGGACGAGATGCAAGAGACCATTAATGGACTAGAAAACAGAGAACAGGAACGCAGAGAAGCTGATGAAGAGAGAGATAAAAGGATCTCCAGGAATGAAAGAATTTTAAGAGAACTGTGTGACCAATCGAAATGGAACAATATCCACATTATAAGGGTACCAGAAGAAGAGAGAGAAAAAGGGATAGAAAGTGTTTTTGAAGAAATAATTGCTGAAAACTTCCCCAAACTAGGGGAGGAAATGGCCTCTCAGACCACAGAGGTACACAGAACTCCCATGACAAGGGATCTAAGGCAACACCAAGACACATAATAATTAAAATGGCAAAGATCAAAGACAAGGACAAAGTATGAAAGGCAGCCAGAGAGAAAAAAAAGGTCACCTACAAAGGAAAACCCATCAGGCTATCATCAGACTTCTCAACAGAAACCCTACAGGCCAGAAGAGAATGGCATGATATACTTAATGCAATGAAACAGAAGGGCCTCGAACCAAGACTACTGTATCCAGCACGAATATCATTTAAATATGAAGGAGGGATTAAACAATTCCCAGACAAGCAAAAGTTGAGGGAATTTGCCTCCCACAAACCACCTCTACAGGACATCCTACAGGGACTGCTCTAGATGGGAGCACTCCTAAAAAGAGCACACAACAAAACACCCAACATATGAAGAAGGGAGGAGGAGGAATAAGAAGGGAGAGAAAAAAAGAATCATCAGAACGCGTTTATAATAGCTCAATAAGCGAGTTAAGTTAGATAGTAAGATAGTAAAGAAGCTAATCTTGAACCTTTGGTAACCACAAACTTAAAGGCTGCAATGGCAATAAGTACATACCTTTCAATAATCACCCTAAATGTAAATGGACTGAATGCACCAATCAAAAGACACAGAGTAATAGAATGGATAAAAAAAGGAAGACCCATCCATATGCTGCTTACAAGAGACTCACCTCAAACCCAAAGACATGCACAGACTTAAAGCCAAGGGATGAAAAAAGATATTTCATGCAAACAACAGAGAGAAAAAAGCAGGTGTTGAAATACTAGTATCAGACAAAATAGACTTCAAAATAAAGAAGGTAACAAAAGATAAAGAAGGACATTACATAATGATAAAGGGCTCAGTCCAACATGAGGATATAACCATTCTAAATATATATGCACTCAATACAGGAGCACCAGCATATGTGAAACAAATACTAACAGAACTAAAGGAGGAAATAGAATGCAATGCATTCATTCTGGGAGACTTCAACACACCCCTCACTGCAAAGGACAGACCCACCAGACAGAAAATAAGTAAGGACACAGAGGCACTGAACAACACACTAGAACAGATGGACCTAATAGACATCTATAGAATTTACATCCAAAAGCAACAGGATACACATTCTTCTCAAGTACACATGGAACATTCTCCAGAATAGACCACATACATGGCCACAAAAATAGCCCCAGTAAATTTCAAAAGATTGAAATCCTACCAACCAACTTTTCAGACCACAAAGGCATAAAACTAGAAATAAACTGTACAAAGAAAGCAAAGAGGCTCACAAACACATGGAGGCTTAACAACATGCTCCTAAATAATCAATGGAACAATGACCAAATTAAAATGGAGATCCAACAATATATGGAAACAAATGACAACAACACAAAGCCCCAACTTCTGTGGGACACAGCAAAAGCAGTCTTAAGAGGAAAGTATATAGCAATCCAGGCATTTTTTAAAGAAGGAATAACAATCCCAAATGAATGGTCTAATGTCACAATTATCAAAATTGGAAAAAGAACAAATGAGACCTAAGGTCAGCAGAAGGAGGGACATAATAAAGATCAGAGAAGAAATAAATAAAATTGAGAAGAATAAAACAATGGCAAAAATCAATGAAACCAAGAGCTGGTTCTTCGAGAAAATAAACAAAATAGATAAGCCTCTAGCCAGACTTATTAAGAGGAAAAGAGAGTCAACACAAATCAACAGAATCAGAAACGAGAAAGGAAAAATCACAACGGACCCCACAGAAATACAAAGAATTATTAGAGACTACTATGAAAACCTATATGCTAACAAGCTGGGAAACCTAGGAGAAATGGACAACTTCCTAGAAAAATACAACCTTCCAAGACAGACCCAGAAAGAAACAGAAAATCTAAACAGACCAATTACCAGCAATGAAATTGAAGCAGTAATCAAAAAACTACCAAAGAACAAAATCCCCGGGACAGATGGATTTACCGCGGAATTTTATCAGACATACAGGGAAGACATAACACCCATTCTCCTTAAAGTTTTCCAAAAAATAGAAGAGGAGGGAATACTCCCAAACTCATTCTATGAAGCCAACATCACCCTAATACCAAAACCAGGCAAAGACCCCACCAAAAAAGAAAACTACAGACCAATATCCCTGATGAACGTAGATGCAAAAATACTCAACAAAATATTAGCAAACCGAATTCAAAAATACAATAAAAGGATCATACACCATGACCTAGTGGGATTCATCCCAGGGATGCAAGGATGGTACAACATTCGAAAATCCATCAACATCATCCACCACATCAACAAAAAGAAAGACAAAAACCACATGATCATCTCCATAGATGCTGAAAAAGCATTTGACAAAATTCAACATCCATTCATGATAAAAAGTCTCAGCAAAATGGGTATAGAGAGCAAGTACCTCAACATAATAAAGGCCATATATGATAAACCCACAGCCAACATTTTACTGAACAGCGAGAAGCTGAAAGCTTTTCTTCTGCGATCGGGAACAAGACAGGGATGCCCACTCTCCCCATTGTTATTTAACATAGTACTGGAGGTCCTAGCCACGGCAATCAGACAAAACAAAGAAATACAAGGAATCCAGATTGGTAAAGAAGAAGTTAAACTGTCACTATTTGCAGATGACATGATATTGTACATAAAAAACCCTAAAGACTCCACTTCAAAACTACTAGAGCTAATATCAGAATTCAGCAAAGTTGCAGGATACAAAATTAACACACAGAAATCCGTGGCTTTCCTATACACTAACAATGAACCAATAGAAAGAGAAATCAGGAAAACAATTCCATTCACAATAGCATCAAAAAGAATAAAATACCTAGGAATTAACCTAACCAAGGAAGTGAAAGACCTATACCCTGAAAACTACAAGACACTCTTAAGAGAAATTAAAGAGGTCAGTAACAAATGGAAACTCATCCCATGCTCCTGGCTAGGAAGAATTAATATCGTCAAGATGGCCATCCTGCCCAAAGCAATATACAGATTAGATGCAATCCCTATCAAACTACCAACAGCATTCTTCAATGAACTGGAACAAATTGTTCAAAAATTCATATGGAAACACCTAAGACCCCGAATAGCTAAAGCAATCCTGAGAAGGAAGAATAAAGTAGGGGGGATCTCACTCCCCAACTTCAAGCTCTACTACAAAGCCACAGTAATCAAGACAATTTGGTACTGGCACAAGAACAGAGCCACAGACCAATGGAACAGAATAGAGACTCCAAACATTAACCCAAACATATATGGTCAACTAATATTCGATAAAGGGGCCATGGACATACAATGGAGAAATGACAGTGTCTTCAACAGATGGTGCTGGCAAAACGGGACAGTTACATGTAGGAGAATGAAACTGGATCACTGTCTAACCCCATACACAAAAGTAAATTCGAAATGGATCAAAGACTTGAATGTAAGTCATGAAACCATAAAACTCTTAGAAAAAAACATAGGCAAAAATCTCTTAGACATAAACATGAGTGACCTCTCCTTGAACATATCTCCCCAGGCAAGGGAAACAAGAGCAAAAATGAACAAGTGTGACTATATCAAGCTGAAAAGCTTCTGTACAGCAAAGGACACCATCAATAGAACAAAAAGGAATCCTACAGTATGGGAGAATATATTCATAAATGATGGATCCAATAAAGAGTTGACATCCAAAATATATAAAGAGCTCACACACCTCAACAAACAAAAAGCAAATAATCCAATTAAAAAATAGGCAGAGGAGCTGAATAGACAGTTCTCTAAAGAAGAAATTCAGATGGCCAACAGGCACATGAAAAGATGCTCCACATCGTTTGTCATCAGAGTAATGCAAATTAAAACCACAATGAGATATCATCTCACACCAGTAAGGATGGCTACCATCCAAAAGACAACAAATATTGGCAAGGTTGTGGAGAAAGGTGAACCCTCCTACACTGCTGGTGGGAATGTAAATTAGTTCAACCATTGTGGAAAGCAGTATGGAGGTTCCTCAAAATGCTCAAAATAGAAATACCATTTGACCCAGGAATTCCACTTCTAGGAATTTACCCTAAGAATGCAGCACTCCAGTTTGAAAAAGACAGATGCACCCCTAAGTTTATCGCTGCACTACTTACAGTAGCCAAGATATGGAAGCAACCTAAATGTCCGTCAGTAGATGAATGGATAAAGAAGATATGGTACATATACACAATGGAATACTACTCAGCCATAAGAAAAAAACAGATCCTACCATTCGCAACAACATGGATGGAGCTAGAGGGTATTATGCTCAGTGAAATAAGCCAGGCGGAGAAGGACAAGTACCAAATGATCTCACTCATATGTGGAGTATAAGAACAAAAGAAAACTGAAGGAACAAAACAGCAGCAGAAGCACAGAACCCAAGAATGGACTAATAGTTACCAAAGGGAAAGGGACTGGGGAGGATGGGTGGGAAGGGAGGGATAAGGATGGGAAGAAAAGAAAGGGGGCCTTACGATTAGCATGTATAGTGTGGGGGGGGGGCACAGGGAGGGCTGTGCAACACAGAGAAGACAAGTAGTGATTTTACAGCATCTTACTACGCGGATGAACAGTGACTGTGAAGGGGTATGTGGGGGGAACTTGGTGAAGGGGGGAGCCTAGTAAACATAATGTCCTTCATGTAATTTTAGATTAATGATACCTAAATAAAATTAATAAAATAAATCAGTTGGATTAATATGCAGGTGCAATGAACAATTGTTCATTGAAATAAAGAACACTATTTAACATAGTTATAGAAAACATTAAGTGCTTAAGTGCTATATCTATAAAAATATGTGTAAGATTGAATACTTAAAATTTTTTAATTTTTTTGAGAAAAAATAAAAGAAAAATGGGTTTTCATGGATTGGAAGACTCCAGATTAAGATGTCATTTCTTCACAAATTTATGTAGTTTTGATGTAATTCTGAGCAAAATTCCCACCAGTTCTTTGTAAAAATTGACAAGTTGATTCTAAAATATTTGTGAGAAAGCAAAGGAGTAGTGAAACAATTATGGGAGGAGAGGGACATTGGAGAATAGACTTTACCTAACTCAAGAGTTACTTTAAAGCTACAATAATCAAAGTAGTGTGGTAGTGGAATAAGGACAGACCTATAGATCTACAGAACCAAAAAGAGTCCAAAAATGAATCCATATGTAATAGGCAGCCTTTTAGATGGCTAGAGATGATTCCTTTTCCTGATAGTCACACACTTAGAGAGTCTGTTCCCCTTGAATATAGGCTCTACCTACTGCCTCACTTGTAGTTAACAGAATGCCACAGAAGTGCTGAGGAACTGCTTTGAAGATGAGGTTGTAAAAAGACTGTGTGCTGCTATCTTGTGAGTGGAACTTTCACTTCTGGAGGAAGAAAGCTGTTACCATGGAAAGGCCCACTTGGCAAGAACTGATACCACAATATCCAGGGAAGACCTGAGGTCTGCCAATAGCCATGTATGTAAAGTTGGATGAAGACCCTTTCTTGCTTGAGTCTTGATTAAAGCCCTGGCCTAAAGTTTGATCCCAGTCTTGTGTGAGACCTGAGCCAGAGTACTTACTGGGCAGAAGGTGCTCCTGACTCCCCGACCCAAAGAGAAGTGAGCTAATAAATGTTTAATGTTTGCAGCCACTAAATATTGAGGTGATATGTTACACAACAATAGATAATAAATTCAACATAGAGGGTAAGTTTGACAAATATCTCAAGATATTTTGATGTGAAAGTATGATTTTTTTCCTATAAATCATGCTAGGACAATTGCATACCTGTCCCCCTGCCAAAAATGACCCTAGATCTTCATCTCAAATAATATGAAACAAAACTGAAAATGGATCCTAAACCTAAAAGTGATGCCTAAATACTCTAAAACATCTAATCTAAATGAAAATCTACCAAGAAATTCATTGCGGTTTTGGATTGCACAATCATTTCTTAAATAGAATAAAAAAACAAGCTTAAAAGAAAAATTGGATAAATTTGAACTGATGAAAGTTATAAAGTTCTTCTCTTTGAAAAATCACCTGAGAATAAAAAGCAAGACACAAACTGAGAGAAAATATTAGCAAAACACATATCTGATAAAGGACTTGTATCTAGAAAAACTTCCCAAACTCAGTAATAAGGAAACCAATAATCTAATACTTAAAAAATAAATAAAAGAAAGATTTGAACAGACACTTCTATTTAAAGGTACAGATGAAAAATAAGTATGTGGACAGATATCCTCATCATCATTAGTCATTAAAGAAATGCAAATTAAAACCATAATGAGATACCTCTATCTACACACATATAAAATGGCTAAAGAAATAACAACCTGGCAATATCAAATGCTGACAAGGTTGAGGAGCAACAGTAATTCTCATACATTGCTGGTGGGAATGCAAACTGCATAGCCACCTGGGAAAGAGTGGCTAACTATAAAATCCAACAATTTCATTCCTAGTTATCTACCCAAGAATTAGGAAAACATATGTCCACACAAAGAATGTTTGTGAATGTCTGTTGTTCATTTATGATTACCAAACCTGGAAACAACCCAAATGTCTGTCAACTGGTGATGGACGAAAATAAAAAATGGTTAGGATGAATTTCAAAATCACTGTGCTAAATGAAAACAGCTAGACACTGAAGTCTGTATATTGTACAGTCTTATTTATATGACATTCTGGAAAACGTAGAAAAATAGGAATCAGTTAAGTTATGCTACATGGTTGGTGAACACCTACAGAGAAGAATAATTTTACCATTTTCAGGTGACAAAAATATTCTTTATCTTCATGTGGTGGTAGTTTTGCAACTACTTATGTTTATTCAAACTCATCTAACCATATGCTTAAAAATGAACCTTTCTATGTAAAATAACATAATGAACTTGACATAAAGAAGAAAGTAAAATAAATACATCTAAAGAATAAAACCAACCAAAGATAAAAATAATAAAAATATATGAAATATGGATATTTTACTTATATATTAATGAATTTAAAGGCAAGAGACAGAAGAAATATATGCAACATATAAAACAAAATGGATTAATATTAAATGTATGGCAAACCTCTATAAATAATTAAGAAAATGAAAACCCATTAGAAAAAAATGACCAAATTGTAAAAATGGCCATCATAGAAAAAAAATACAATCAGTAAAAAAATACTTTCAAAAAATATTAAGTTCACAAGTCATCAGGGAAATGAAAGTAAATATAATATGAGATATATTTTTCACCTTTGTTGTTGGCAAAAATTAATAGTTTGATATTAGTGAGTATAGATGAAGGAAAACAATATTTTTTTGGAAAAAAAATTGTGGTCATTCTATTTGTGGCAGAATACTTTGGTATAGTTTCCTTAATAGCAATTTAACTGTGTTTATTAAAATTGCCAGTACATATACTTTGAATCAGTGACCACAAGTCTAAATATCTGTAATGAAGAAATACTTGAACAGGGGCAAAGAAATGTGAAATATGTTAGGAAATACAAATAAGCCACAGAATAATTTGCATAATATGATTCAGTTTATGTAATATGTGTTTATGTACATATGCCAAAAACTATGCAGAGAAATTATAAAGAGGCATATAGGTAGATGTGCATAGACAATATTTTTAAAGATTGCATACCAAACACACAGAGTGGAATTTGGAGAATATATTTGTAAGAGGGGTTTTCTTTTTTTTTTTCCCAAATGTTTCTGTACCATTTGATTATTTTTAAAACTGTCATGTATTCCTTTCTTTTTTTCTAATTAAAAAAAATAAACACAATCCTAAACTTCAAGAAGCTTATGCCCCAAGATTTGAAAACAGACATCTCAACCAATAATTGGAATGCAATGTGATGTGTTCCTTGACAGGAATGGACACCAAACTGCTGTGGGATAGAGGAAAAAAGGCACTACACTGCCATGAATACTGGAGAAGGTTATGCAGAAGAAATACATTTTATGATCATGTGTAATTTTGTTAGTAGATTAATAAGGGGACAGTTATCTAGGAAGAGATAATCAAATACAATGAATGAGCACAGACTTTCAAATCAAATAACATGTGCTCAAATCTTAGCTACCTTACCATCAGAGTCATCTTGATAAATTACCAAAATTTCAAAGCCACATCTGCAAAATGAACTTGACATAAAGAAGAAATTGCACCTCTGCAAAATGGGTATAAAATGACCACCTTAGTCAACTTGAGGAATGGTGGTTATTATTAATGTGATAGAGCAGAAACCAGGAAGATTGGTTTGAGGATGACAATAATGAGTTCAGCTTTTAATGTGTCAGATCAAGATTTTGAACATTCGAATTATTGAGGCCGGGGGTAGAGATGAACAAATCATGAACATACAGGATGTATTTAAATTAATGTCAGTGGATTAACGGGTCAAAATAATTTTGTCTATGGAGAAGAGCCCAAGGATGTTTCTCTAGGCCTTACCACTCAAGTGAGTCCATTGGTAGGGAACAAAGGCCTCTTTGCGGAGCTAGTCGGGAAAATCTTGGGATCCATTCCAGATCTGTTGAATCAGAATCAGCATATCAGCATATTCCTAAGGTGATTTGTATGCATAGTGAAACACTAAATCTTGAGGGTCAATGAGAAAAAAGAGGTCAGCATACAAGACAAAGATGTGAGCTAAGCGATGGCCAGCATATCCCATGATATTTATAGACAACGTGCCGAGAGGAATCTCGAAAATCCGTAAGGTCTTACTTTTCATTTTTAAAAGGAAAATCCTGGCGCTGCTAAATATTGTTCTTTTCTCCTTGTCCACTCTACTCATGTTCATTGTGCTTCTGACACCTTCCATTATCCTTTCCCCAGCTCATTATTTCAGTAGAAATTGTATTGCTCTCTTCACACTGAACATGATACTGTCTCTGTGGCCCCAGCAGCAACGCTGTGTTCATTCATACACACATATTAAAGAGGATTATCATTAATTATGTGCTAAAATGTTCTTGGCAACAGGCTGAGTGACAAAACATTTGCTTTTGTCAAGAGTTCTATTAGGTGAACCCAAGTTGAACCACAGAGAAATATGACACTTTTCTTTATTTTAATTTGTATCACGAGGTCAGGATCATGACAGTGACTCTAGTTTGCACATTATTTTCTCTATCATTGTAATGATGCTAATGGAATTCTTTTAACTAAACTGTTTTTTATCAGGTCTACAACCTATTTATTGCATATTAAAAAAAATTTCATGTTAACATTACTTAATCCACTGAAGGTTCAATTCAATAAAAAAATATGCTTTTCTGAAGAACATTGTTTAAAAGAGCTCAAGTAATGCTACGTTTTTCTTGTTGACACCTAATTCAAATAGAAATTGAAACAAAGTAAATAATATATCTATATTAGTTCTCATTACAAATCAGAGAAACACATCTTTTATTAATAAACACCATATATCACAAGTTGTATTTGACAATAGAAGACATTGGAGACTTAGAGCTTACTTTCAAAGTATGCATAACAAGAAGAACCTTGTGTAGTAAATAGTTCCAGAGGTATCTAATGCTAGTTTTTACATTAATGGAAATTACATTATAATTATTAATTTTCTATTGATGATTAGTTTCAGATCATAAGTAATTTCAAACAACTTCATACTTTCTCTTGGTTCATGGTACTCTCAGTAAGTGGTACACTTTACCTACCACATAGATTCCTGAGTAAAATTTATTTGAATTAAGAAATGAATGAATAAAGAAATCAAATATGATATAGTTTGCTACCCACATTTCTGTAATTAAAGTAAAATTTAGTAGCAGATAGGTAGCATGAATAGGAGAACATGCTTGATTTTTTAGCTTATTTTTCAGGGATAAGCTATACCAAAACTGGAGAGAAAAGGTCTAAGCTATTCACTCTACATTTATTCTGTCTCTGTAATGAGCTATTTTATGTTCCAAATAAACACAGTATTATGTGAGGCTGGTATTCACTGATTTTTTTTTGTTCTTTTTTTTTTTTGTTTTATTTTTAAGGTACATTGCTAAGTTTGAAAAAACAGTTAAAATTAAGCAGAGTTCTTGTAGCCTATGACAGGGACAGAAAGGAGACTAAAACCCTATTTCCTGACTCTGAGTACAGGGTTTCTTTAAAACTTATAAAATCCTATTTACTAAATGCTTGTTTTTGATTGGATTGATATTATATAGATCTATTCACAGACACCTTATAGGGATTAATTAAGCAGACTTTTTCCTTACTTCTGCTCAACCACAATGAATTTCTTGAACTTCACTGTAGAGCCAGAATAGGCAAGGATATTAGATAGATCTAGAAAAACTAGGAATCCTGTCATATGAATACTTCCTTCATAGACTAAGCAGATCACTATTAAAAATGCCATGTGTCCTACACACACAAACCACATATTCACATGCATATCTTACATTAGGTGGATACATCATAGGTTATAATGGATCTTTGCATATTGCTTAACCTGATTTATTTCTCTGATAGAATATTTCTTTCATATAGTAATATGAGAGAAGCTGCCAGACTTTCCATTAGAGTAACAAGTTTAACATGTTAACATGGAAACAATCACTGATAAAGAAGCTATGTTGGAGGGATGAATTCTATTACAGTAATAAATGACTTAGATTTTCATACAAATGTCAAATCTATCAACAAGAAAGATCCTATTATCGAATAGGTTTTGATTGCAGATTTATTAATGACTAAATAAAATGATAGGAAGTTGAATTTGTTTGTGCCATCCCCCGACTGGCCAAAGTTAAAATGGCAAGGCTGCGAATTTGTTCTATTCCTTGTGAAACTTCCTTCTTTATCTTGGATATATACCCCCCACCTTTCAGTAGCCCCCGCACCCTCTTAGTGTCTATTTCATAGGATTCCCTCTGGAGATCCAGTGGGGGATTCCTTTCCTCAACAGTACCAAGTATTACTAACCCCTTTCCCACTTGCCCAACCTCGCCGCCACATCCTATCAACAAAAACTCCATCAAATCTTCCATCCACAGAGTTTTACATTCTCAGAGTTTTCTAAATGTCCTTACCACATGTAGAGAGACTTTCAATATTCTTCAAACTATATTTTGGGATTAGCATCTACAATAGCTATATAGGAATATATTCACCTTATGTGAATGGTGCACAGAAAATTACTAATCATTTTAGCAATAATCTTGTTATAATTTTCCATGTGTTTATTTTGATTGCCTATCAAGGACAGGACTATATTACAACTTATTTTCCTCCTATAGTCAGGAGAGTACAAACCCAAATAAGCCTTAGGGAGTTTTATATAACTTCCTAAATTTTCCTACAGGTTACATATCTATTTTGGCTATTTAATTAGTTATTTACAGCACTGAGTTGAGATCAAGGTTCGAACCCATATTAGCCAAGTTGCCAGTTTTAGGAGTCTGGTTCAAGCTTTTTTTCCTGCCCCATGATTTACTGAGGAATAGTTAACAATAAAATTGTAATATGTTTAAAGTATACAGCATGATGTTTTGATGTATGCATTTATTATAAAATGATTATCACAATCAATTAACCCATTTATCACTTCACATACTTATTTTTTTCATTTTTTTATGAGAATGTTTTAGATCTACTCTGTTACAGAATTTCAAATGTACAACAAAGAATTATTAACCATAGTCGCCAGGCTGTATGATATTACTCCTTAGAATTTATTCATCTCATACCTTGGGCCAAGCTTTACAATTAAGACACATAACAAATAAACATATATGCAGTGCAGACACATAGAATCACATAGGAAGATGATACAGATAAACTGCAGCCCAGATCTGAATGCCTGAATGATCATCACATGTCTTTCATCCCATTAAACACATGGACAAACGAAACTGTATTTTCATTTCACATTGCAGACAGATCAAGGCTCAGAAAATCATTTCCTTTATTCACAGATGTTTTCAAGTTATAAGTCCATTATTACAAACATTCTGAAAATAAAAGCATAATTATTGCAAAATTTTCTTTCATGGTCCCCAATATCCCCTCTAGGCAGCGTTTAAGTTCTAGTTATAATACCTATATATAGAGGATGCATTCACACACAAAATTTTCAGTCTGTGATCGCTCTCTGTCTCTCTCTGTCTGTCTGTCTCTCTCTCTCTCACACACACACACACACACACACACACAGAGTTCTTATATGTGTGTGTGTACGGAGAGCTGGGGAGGTGCAGGGCACATTGCTTCAAAGGACAATCTGGGACGTGTGATGCACATATTTTGTGGTAGCACTTATGAGATGAACACTATCTTTCCGTGATTCTCATGTAACATCAGGACCACACCTATTCACCCTTGATTTTTTTCCAAGGAATCTATGTTCTTTATCAATAGAAAGCTAAGTGAAAAGTAAAAGCTATAGAATACTGGTTTATAATTTGATGGTTTTGGAGTAGATCAAGCACTCCAAATCACCTGCCTTTTATAAAGTCTTTTTCCAAAGCACTAATAGCCTATTTTAGGGGAACCCTGACTGCCATTATAGCCCATCTGCTCTTTAATAACTTAAGGCTCTATGGAATAAAAGCCTTTTAACCTCCACATGAATGTTTTACAAATAATTTCTACAGAATAGTTTTGAGTCTTCATTATATGTTTCCTTTTGACATTTTTACTTTGGCCTGATCATTTAAGACACAATACTCGAGGTAAGAAATAGAAAGTATATCCTTTTTTTTCTCTATATACAAGGTGTAAAGCTTTCATAAAATAGTTTGTTTTTCTTTGACAGTCTTGGCCGCATATCATACCCACCCACAGTCAAGCTAAGGAATTCTTTTTACATACATGCCAAGCATTTTTTTTCCAGCAATAGGAGTTTTAACTTTGATCTCATAGCCACCAAACCATTAACCATAAGGAAACTCATAAGCAAGATACAAGGCAAGCAATGTCTGTGATTTCCAGAAGAAGGTCAAAACCCAGAATTAAAAAAAAATAACTATTACAATGAGGAACGGGGCACAGCCACAAAAGGAATAGTCATAATTTATGCCTGACTTACTTCAGCAGAATATAGTTTATTTATAAACTGCCTATGGCAAACTATGTATGCCCCTGTTCTATGCATGTGCTGAACTGTCTTCTGGTAAATTATTTAAATTACACCTAGCAGGAATTCCTGAGGACTTTCATACTTCATTTTCTCTATTAATGTAACAGGGAAAAGCTGCTTTGGGAGGATTGCTCTAAATTCCCAGAGTGTGAGTTCCAGACTCGGTATGTGTTGCATTATGCCTGTCAAAAAACTTGTCTTCTCCCGAAATTTATTACTGAAGTTTCTCCACCCGAGCTACTCATTGAAGCCTTACAGAAAGCTCATACATGATTTAAGCAGCTAACAGCACTGAAAGAAATAGGTCAGGTTAAAAAAAAAACAAACCTGGATTTAAGCTACCTTCGCTTATTACTTATGCAAGAATATGCATAATTTAGCACACTGCTGAATATGCAAGGACAGAATAATTGTTTACCAAAATATTTACTCTGGTTAGTACCTGTGTTTTAGTGAGATAAGGAGACTTCTCAGCATTTGCTAATCACTTTTGAATTAGGAAACAATGAGTGAGTTTTTGATTGGGTTGATAAGTGCACAACAATATATGTAAACAGAGATCTTGTTTAACAACAAAATTCAACTAAAAGAGATGATACTGTAGCACAGACTGAGCAGTTTCATTAAAGTCAGTCCATTTTAGAAAACATTTCTTCTCTTTTTTTTGCCTTGACTGTAGTCCTATCACATACACATACAAGTGTTGCAGAAAGCCTCTCTATAAAATGAGCTTTTTTTCTTCGTAATTTAAGCTGAACATTGCATAACATTTTTCTAAAGTTTAGAAGCAGACCAAAGGGGTGAAGAGTCACTAACATAAAGGAGCAATTTGGGTTCAAAATAGGGTTCTTAGGTCAGCGATTTTCCAAATGTAAAAGCATTCAGTAGAATACAATCTTAGTTCAAAATAACAGCACATTTATTTGTAGCTTTCAGAAGAATTTTTTCTTAAAGGAAAAGAATCCTTTTCTTTATAAGGGAGTGTTTGTCAGTGTTGAATGTACAAAAGGAAAAACAGTGACCTCCAATTGAGAAGGTTAAAATTCCATAAACCATCTTACTAAATGATTAAAAAGTTGAAAAAAAAATATTTCAGGGATGTTATAAATTCATTAATTCCCATAGTTTGAATAAATCCAAATTTCATCCCCAATATAATTTTTTATAATTCTCCAAGAATTGTCTATTTTAACCCATACAATGAGCAAATCAGAGCACTGAGTGATGAATTTTCTTTAACAATGAAAACTCATGAGAGAAGACATAAAGATACGAGTCTTAACACATAATGCAATTTTAAGAAACAGCATTATTGTAGACAGAACTAAAAGCAGTATTTACACATAGATCTAGAAATAAATGGAGTAAAAAGCTAAAACTGAATACTATTGTATATTTATCATATCTAAAAATGGAAGTCACAATATAATAGGGAAAAAAAGAGATCATTTATATAGTGGTCTTTAAATTAAAATTGGGGAGTCCACCTATACATAGATACCAAAATAAATTCCAGTTGTATTGGATTAATATTTAAAATGTTTATATCAGAAAATTAAGAAAATATATTTGAATATTTATCAGCTCTCCTGAGAGATGGTAATTTTAAGCTTTGAAATGATAGCAGAAATTAAAAAGCAAAAGACAGACAGGCTTTACTATATAGAAATTAAAACCCTGTCATAAGTTTTTGGAATAAAAAAGAATATGGCCTACATCAAAAATATTTACAGCAACCTATTGCCACAGAATTTATTTATGTTATATAAATCATTTATAAAATTGATAAGGAACATATCCAGATACACTATAAATATATGTAAGCAAATCCAAAGGACAAATAACATGAATGGTTCACATAATAGAAATATAATTAGTACACAAACAGAAGAGAATATGTTTAATACTGTTATCAGATAGATTGCAATTTAAACAACAATTAAGTGACTCTGTTTTTCTATCAAACTTGATTTTAAAGTCATGAGTCACCCTAATGATGGTGAGGTAGAAAGAAAAGTTAATGGGAGAATTATTTATGATACTGAAAAATGTTAAAATATTCAAAAAGCAAATATAAATCTTCATATAATCTTTGATATATAGACATTAAATATGAAAATTGTGTAATCTATTTAGCAATATGGAAATTTTTAAATAAAGTACATTTTTTAAGCTGAGTACAAAATTGTAACTACAAGGTGGTATGTCTATATATATATGATAAGTACTGGGGTAGGAGAGAGAAACAAATGTAGTTTTGGGACAAATCATGGCTTTATGAGTAACAGTTTATCTTTCATTTTTGTTTTAATTCACTGTAAAATATTAATTATAACATAGGAAGTACTTTAGCATTTACTGATATTTGTGAATTATTTCTATTTAATTCTCACCATGGCCCTATGAGTTAAGAACCAACAATTCCTTTTAAAGTGGTTTGAAGACATCTCCATGCAGTGGATTGGTGGGACATCTGCCCATTTAACAACATTTTATTGCCCAGTACATGTTCAATGGCAACAAAAATAATTGCCACAGAACAAATGTTTGGAGTAGGATGACACTTTATCAACATATTTCTATCATGTTTTATAAAACTAATGTGGCAATAACCAACTAGTACGTTCACATGCATTTAATGGGGCAATGCATAACTCCTCTGGTAGATAAATTGCTGCATATCCTAAAAGATACTGCTGTACAAATTGGGAAATTGGTTGCTATTTAAATCCAGTTTTGTCACTTTCCAATAACTGTACTGACTCAAAGGAAAACTATTGCATTTCAGTTTGGAAAACATCACACATCTCACCAACTAAATCAAACCCCACAAAATTCAAAGAATAACTTTGAAGAAATTGTAATGACCGGAATTGCCACTATATGGATAAATAACAGTGCGTGCATATTAGTTCTGTAATTCTTCCAATAATGATAATTTCAAATGATTGTTTCTGATCATAGCTTAAGTAATAAATCTACACAAGGCCACATAGTCATACAGTGTATGAATCTCAATTAAATATTTCACTTAACTTGTGTTAAAAAAATTTGCCTCAAAACTTAGTCACATAAGAATAAAAACAGAGTATGTGTAACAGGCATATGTATCTCATTGGTTATATTTCATAGTAGTTTGGGTATCAACCAAGAGTTTCCATATTTAATTACAATACTTCTACATAAATGCAAAATAAGTTTGTTTATATTTTTGTGATAATTTTTCTATAAATGTTTCCCAGTTCCCCAATTCTTTTTTTTAATGTGAGATATTTTCTCAAAATTGCTTTTGCTCTTTCTTCAGGCTTATATGAAGTGGGACAGAGTAGAAATGAGAAGTATTAATCTAATGATAACAGTTTAAGTGGTGATAGGAAATTAACTCAATCTTAAAAGGGCCCTTTACAGGATTTTTAATGGAAGCATTAGAAACTAGCTATGATGTTAGAGTTTCCACCACAATGCCCATTGTTACCTCTGCCTGATCATTAAAATATATTTTTTTGCAATATTTCCTTGAAGAGTACCCTCCATTTCTATTCCTGTTAGCCATTTAGAAACCAAAGTAAAATTGAATAATTCTCTGAAAAAAAATGAAGCATATGAAATATCTCAAAATATTCTTAATTTTCATCAATTCATATTATAATTCAACATCGCTGGCTCAGTTTTGCAGATGTCTACATTTCTGTCATCTTCATGATCTTTTGGGTTAGAAAATTATTAATATCCATTTCAAGAATTTTTATCTTTGCAAAAACAATCATGATACCTGTCAATTCTTATTTGTTTCTTGTTTTAGCTTAAGATATAGTTAAATACACGAACAAATGAATTCATCTTCTAAAATTTTCTCCCTCTATATTAGAGTTGGTATTGGCAATGAATGGGGAAAAAACAGACTATTTAACCAGTGGTGTAAAAAAATAGTTTATGTGAAAATTTAGAATCCTGTTTTACAATAACAAAAAATGGTGTATTAAATACTATGAAGAAAAAAATTTTAGTAACTTCAAAGAAAATTTCAGAAAATACTGCATATTTGGTCTGTATCAAGTAAAAAGAATTGATAGACTGGTACAAACTATATGCAAGGCATATATGAGATGAGGAATTAGTATCTAGAGCATATGAAGAACTCATGAAATCTATAAAAGAAAAACACTAAAATATTAAAAGAGAAAAAAAGGCAAATGACTTAGGAAGATCATTCACAAAAGAAGAAATATGAAACTTCCAACCTTCTCTCCCCTTCCCCCAGTAATCAGGAAATGACCCAGTAGAATATTATGTCACATCCACTAGATAGAGCAAAAAATTGGAATTCTGAAAACATCCTGTTGTCAAGGATATAAAGGAACCAATTGCTCTTATTTACAGCTGGTGGGGGTATTAACTGTTAAAATTACTTAAGAGAACCAATTTAACACTATATAATACAAATGAAGATTCAAATTCTTGGCAACTTCAATCAAAGTATATACTCTAAAGAAACTTCCACAAGTCTGCACAAGGCACGTACAAGAAGCTCTTAACACCACTGTTTGGAATAATTTTTTTAAATGAACATAACCCAGATGTACTCTAATAGATGGATAAATAAAACCTGACACAACATGGAATGTAACTAAGAGGCACAAGTAAATAAATGGACCCACAATGCTCAGATTTTCAAAACTATGTTAAGTTCAAAAAGCAGCTCAAACATTTTTGTACTATGAGTTATGTTAATTTAAAAATATATAGCAAATGCTTTTATGTTGTTTAAACATGTTTACTACAAGTACAAAGAGATGAAAATTCAGGATGGAAGTTAATTCTTAGAGAGAATGAAGGATCAAGCAAACAGATTTCTAATGGTTTTAAAGTTTTATTTCTTAGGCTGAGTGGTACAAAAATGGGTGTTTATTATAATTCATATTTTTGAATGTCTAATATATTTCATAATTGAAATATATTTATATCTATTTGTCCACTTGTGTAGGCATAATTCTAACCACATGTTATCATGAACACATATCATTAGTAGATGGAATTAATATACATCTAGTATAATACCTGTGTAAGAAAATTCACACTTTAAGAGAAGTGATTAACAGAAAAAATGAAGCAAGTTCAAAATTTCTCCCACATTACTTGCCAAATCTCCTCTTTTGCTTTCTTTTAAAGAAACTTGATTAGGCATAATCAAGCAAATACTTACATTAAAAAGTACATTCTTATACTACATACAGGCAGAAACATAAAAGGGAAGTGTTTGCAGTTTATTTCTAAACCCTATGCAATGATAGATAGCTCAGTATTGTGTCCTCATTACAGACTGTGAATCTTAAAAATCACAGCCTTCCTTCCTGATTGTAAGGGTTGTCTTTTATTTAAAAGCCCCATAAATCAGACAGAATAATCCTTTCATTTCAGTGGACTTTTCTGAGTCAAAAGAATGCATTCTGAAAAAAAAATTAAGAGACTGTACACTGTTCATTAAGTCATTATTACAATAATTTATATGCAACACTATTCTTTTTTCCAACCAAGTGGATAAGTGCATAGCTAACCACGATACAAAGAGTACTAGAAGTGAGAACGTCATACTTACATGTAGGTTCCTGGTGTGTAATAATATACTGTTTCTAACCATTTCCATATTTGTATGCTATATGGGTCAGGAATCATGGCACAATTCATTTTAGGTTCAATATCTCCCCAGCAAATATTATGCTATCTCTTACTACTGCCTAATATTTTGGAGGTAGTTACAGTGCTATAAGATCCCTCCTAAGCAATATATTCGTTCATCCTATGATGCCATATCATCACCAAATCTTCAGCTTCACTTTTCAATCCAGAAAAAAGAAATTTTAATTTTCAATCTGAGAATAGAACCTTGTTTTTACCCAGACTTATTCTAACATTTTTCCATCTTTTTTACTACTATGAACCATCTATTTGATAATTTTTTAATAAAGTACCTAGATGCATTTGCTCATTGCTGCTTTATTTATTTTTGAGACACTCAATGCTCTGCACTGTGCTAATCTGATGATATGATGTCCAAAATGAACATGGTTTCTACTCGGCAGGAATTTACAATAGTTTGAGGGGAGAATGATTAGCAAGCAGGCATTTCCAATCAGTGAGAATGCCTAGCATGAGGCAGGAACCCGATGCTCTCAGAGAGGCTGATAACTCAGTTTTAGGAAGCTGATAGCAGCTTTCTGATAGAGGTCCATCAGAAGGGATATAAAGAATGAGCAGGAATTAGACAAGTCACGAGAAGGATGGGGTGGGGTGGGAAAAAGGCAAAGGCAGGCAGTTTGCTCATCAGATTTGTGTTGGGAGAAAGCATTTCTAACAGACTGATTCTTTATGCTAATATGCAATCTGGAACAGTAATCCACATATATCATTACATATAATACATAGGGACCCTCAATTTATATCTTACTCTTTCTTCATTTGAAATGGTACAAAAGTTTTTACTCAAAACAACTACAATTAATCCCACTCCATATTTATCAGTATTTCATTGAAGATTTAGGTACATTAAATATGCTGATAAATGCTTATTTGTATAATGAACTATATAATTTCTATATCTGTCAAAGCATATCCAACTACCCTCTAATTCTTCTTAGAGGTTATGCATTTCTTTTTATATCTATCTCACCCTCAACATCTAGAAAAATGCTCTGGATATAGTGCACATTTAATAAATATGCCTACTGATAAGGAATAAAATTAGCTATCCTACTTAGGACTCTGATTAAGAAAATATTGGCAATAATAGCTCCTTTAGGATTTTATTAGTAATTAGATATTATCTTACTAATACACTGTTTTCAATTATGAAGACAAAAAATCAATATGTCATTGAATATTAATATCCCTGTGTATATAGGAATATATATGTCTCTCCTGAGTACAAATATAAAGGCATGAATAATGAATTTTTTATATAAAATTATTTGTCTTTTGTACTAATGTTTAATCATACGGCCCCTTAATGAATGAAGAAAATGCTATGTAACTTACACTATATTTTGCCTTCTATCACAAATGTTTATCACTAAGTTTCTTTGAATTCTATGTGGCTAAAAACAAATTTCAGTATTTCCAAATAATTTCCTTGTATTATTTAAATTTTTTTCTTCCAATCGACGGAAACTAAATTCTTGTTTTCTTTGATTCTTTCTACATGCTATTAGCATACTCTGTCGACCCACACTTACACATGGATGCAGATAGTTCCCAAGTTATATACATTTTACAGTATTAGCCACCTGAGAGAGAAAGAGAGTCCTTTTCAAGTCCTAAATTTCAAGCAAATGGACTATGATGGGTCAGGCGAGGATCGAGTGTTTTACCCCTGGACCAAGAGTGGACGTGGTAAGAGGTTACTATGCTGGATTAGCTTGAGTCAGGGAGGCTTGGGTGGCCTACCTGGTTTCATTTGGGTGGGAAATTCCTGCTGAAGGTGAGCAATTTGAGTAGCTAGTTATGAGCATAACGCTAATGTCATTTATCTTTTGCTTAGTAATAACAAAGACTATCCAGTTGTTGCCCAGTGAATTTCAACAAGTGATTTCCACATTCCTCTTTTCCATATAGGGAAGAAATATTCTGTGTTGAATGTGTATTCTCTGAATCACATGAATGCACTTGTAGGTAAACAGACATGGTTCATCATGTATTAGGATCCCTAATCCCTGCTCTTTTTACAGTATCAATGATTCTAAATAAATATATCTGGAAGTGTCTAGGAAAAGGTAAAGTGGAAAGCATCATAGTCATGATTGTTACTGCATAAGGGTAACCATGCAAAAACAAGTTGATTAGGTTGTTTAAACTAGCAGAACCTGTCACAACAGATGTCATTATTCATCTGTAGGAAGAAAACAAGAGACTATCTAATAATTCAGCCTCCCACACAGAGAATCAGCCAAAGTTAAAAAAAAAACAAAACACAAACTTTGGTTAGGTCAACTTGATAATTCTGGATGGATCAACATTAGTACTTTTCATCGTAAATTCATAAATCGCCATTTGATGCTTAATGTAGCTAGCAGTCTCTGCAAACAAGATAAATGGGTGTCCATGAACTGTGGGTGTGCTGACCAGAACACACTGCTGATGCTGACAGGCTGAGGACCAGGCCCTGGGACGTGGCGAGTTTGCTGATGGGGAGAGTGTATGCTGGTGACCTCTGTGTGGCTGGCCTGCACAGCCCTTTAGCCTTTAATGCCTTGTCTCTTTGGACATGGTCTTCAAAATGCAAAAGATGCACTTACTTTGGTTTTGTAGTTTTGCTATAAATACAAATGATAAACAATTATTAAGCACACATTTCCTGACGGAAACGTCAGAGCTTCCCTCTCTTCTTCAGTGCAAGTGATTTCTAAGGGAAAACATTTTTATCACTTTTGAAGGAGACCACAGTCCTCTTACCACGTCAGCCAGCATCAGACCCCTGACTGTACTTCATTCTGGGCTTACTGGGCACAGTCTGTTGGCTGCAAACATATATTCCTGCCGAGTTAAGTTTGTATCTATGTCTGCTTTTTTATGAAATGGGAGGTTTATGCCTCCGTGGGGTTTCAAATAATAAAACTTTGGAATAAAATCTTGCAGATCCCCAAAGTGACTCTAAACAGTATCAGGCAAAGCTCATAGAACCACACAAATACTCTTAATCTCGTTTTGCTCTTTTTCCCTCTCTTTTTTAAAAACATGAGTCTTAGTAAAGTTACAGAAAGCAGTACCAGCAGCAATTTCATTGCTGTTATCAGCAATGAAAAAAGAAAATAGGGATCAGTCACTGGTCATTAAATCTTTTTATAATCCACTAAAACATCACAGCTGATTTCTCCAGCCCTATTAAGCTCTTGTACTTAGGTCAAGTTTCTGTTAATAAAACACACCTCTCAATCACAGAACAATTTAAAACTAGTACCCCAACACTAGACTTGATGTTAAAATAATGTTCAGCTTTCATAGAAACATTATAGAAGGTTTTACCTTTAGTTATTTAGTTCTCTGAATGCCCTGGTGGAGCTCTCCAAAGTAATTTGCTTTCAAATAAAAGCAAATGAGGTACCAATATTCATTGAATAGACAATATTATTTATTTTCTAGTATGTCATTGAGCTCAACTATGCACCCAGGAAGGCTTTAGGAACTGTTACACACAACTGAAGTTCACAAGTTGCTGGCATTATGCCCTCTATTCCACTATTCTTCCACCTGGAATTCTCTCCCAGCTCTTCCCTATCAATCCTGTTCTTCCAAGGACCAGCTAAGACCTCTCGTGCTTGAGAAACCCATAGCGACGGAGACCAGACCTTTACCGCAACGCATACACTGCTTCCTAAGCAGCAACTCCCCACTTGTCTACGCTTCCGTATACCGCTCTGCGTTCTCAGGTAGCTTCACATGCATGCCATTTCTTTCCAAATAGGTTTCAACTTTATTGTCCAAAGGTCTATATCTCCTACTTCTTTTTTCTCCTGTAGATCCCACAGCAACTCAGCAATTTATTATTGTCATAGATAGTAATCGTTTACTAGAACTGTAACAGTTAATTGAAGTTTGTGTACGTGTCCATTTTTTTTAAACCAATTCATAATTTTTCCATGTCTTTAGCTAGGACTATCTTTATTCTTTCTCAATCATAAAAGGAAGATGATATAAAGAATTGATTGTATGACAACCTTTTTGAAATAAGACAGAATATCATATGTAATATATAAATATGTAATAAATTAAAAGATGACCAATCGTTATTTTTTATTCTGATCCTTGTTCTCCATCACAATATAAAAATTTCCAAGGTTATGGATAAGTGTTTATTAATTAGATGAAGTCAAGTAGGTTTAAGTCTAAAGAAGTGATTGGTGGGCTACGACACGCATTTAGGGCATACAAACTGGAGCTGCCTAATTCAAAATGATGTTTTCGGTTCCGCTTGTATTCCAATTGTGGAGTCACTAAATTTATGTTTAAGAAATATGGATCTTACATAGCATACACAAACATTCAAACACTACTCTGATATTTCTACTCAACCATTGAGTTTGTACAGTTAGGTTGTGTTGATCTTTTGCTGAAATGTAAGTTGTATAAAGATGTTTTGCTATCTTGTTAAAAGGTACTGCCAACAAATAGTTTTTAAGAAGATAAAAAGTGAGTAGTTATCATAAAAACAGATCTGTGCATCAATCTTTCAGCAGTATAAACGATGTTTTTTAATGTTCATCTTCAGATATACAGAAGTCGTACCATTGGGAGGGAAAATATAGGACTGGAAAACAAATCTGAACAGAACTGATATACCACAATTGGTTCAATGTTTTCTGCGTGTTGGGTTTGGCCTACATTGTAATCTACTCAAGACTGAAGAATGAAGTCCTCAGTATCATACAAAGTGGCAGTGTAAGAAGAGTTTGGACCTGCAGCTAGTCTCTGTCTTCTCTGAACCGTGGATTTGCCAACACTTACTAGTGTGTGAATTTGGGCAAATTGCTTAACCTCTCTGTACATCAGTTTAGTCATCAGTACAATGACGAAGAGTATTTTGAGAATGAAATATCTAAATACAATTCAAGTGCTTAGAAGAATGTCTGGGATATAGTAAGTATTCAATACATGTTTATGTTTTTTCATAAAAATCTCCCTTGGCACTCGTTGTGGTATTCACTGTTACGCTGTACATAATATGGAAGAATAGAGAAAGATCTATTCAGTCTTCAATGATTCAAGCATCACAAGACCTAAATATTTTTCTTACTCAATAACTGCCTTTCTTGAAAAAAGTGTTCTTGATGGGTCTGTGCTTTTTTTGCTATACAATTCCAATCCACAAACATGCTTTCCCCTCCCTGCCCTCTCCAGTCTTGGCCCCCTTAAGGAAACTGAAAAATTAATACTGAACTGACATCATGCTCAAGTTGATCATGGCTAGACTGCTGTACGCAGGCTGAAAGGGGGAAAAACGTCTCTTTTGCATTAGAATATATTGCCCTTTTATTCTCTTCACTGATTCTGATTTCTACCTGCCTTCATGGCAACCTGTGTCCTCCAAATCTGTGGCTCAACCCTTTTCCCCGTCTCACATCCTGCAGTCCCTGCTAATTGGAGGTCCAAGGGCAAGTGGTAACATCACAGATGTTTCACACGTGAATGCAGAGAATGCTAATCTTTCTAAACATAATAAAATGATCAGATATTTTCAGAATGGGAAAATTCACTGTTTACATATGATATATCAATGATGCTAAAAAGTTCAAATCTAATTTTAAGGCTATAACTGATTCAGAACAAAATATTCCCAGATTTCTACATTCCTTTAGGAACTACTTGTTAGAAGTTTTTTCCAGAGATATTTGGTTACTTAGACACTTTGAGAAGTATTTATTTTTTTAATGTAGAAAGAAAAACAGAAAAAAAGTGACATTATTTTTTTTATTTTGGTATCATATATATATATACAATCATTGTGGCTACTAGATTTCCCCCATTATCAAGTCCCCACCACATACCCCATTACAGTCACTGTCCGTCAGTGTAGTAAGATGCTATAGAGTCACTACTTGTCTTCTCTGTGCTATACTGTCCCCCGACCCCATGTTATGTGTACTAATCATAATGCCCTTTATTCTCCTTATCCCTCCCTTCCCACCCACAACCCCCAGTCCCTTTCCCTTTGGCAACTGTTAGTTCATTCTTGCGTTCTGTGATTCTGCTGCTGTTTTGTTTCTTCAGTTTTTGCTTTGTTCTTATGCTCCACAGATGAGTGAAATCCCTTGGTACTTGTCTTTCTCTGCCTGGCTTATTTCACTGAGCATAATACCCTCCAGCTCCATCTATGTTGTTCCAAATGGTACGATTTGTTTTCTTCTTATGGCTGAATAATATTCCATTGTGTATATGTACCACATCTTCTTCATCCATTCATTTACTGATGGACACTTAGGTAGCTTCCATTTCTTGGCTACTGTAAATAGTGCTGCAATAAACATATGGGTGCATATGTCTTTTTGAAACTGGGATACTGCATTCTTAGGGTAAATTCCTAGGAGTGGAATTCCTGGGTCAAATAGTATTCCTATTTTGAGTGTTTTGAGGAACCTCCATATTGCTTTGCACAATGGTTGAACTAACTTACATTCCCACCCTCAGTGTAGGAGGGTTCCCCTTTCTCCACATCCTTGCCAGCATTTGTTGTTCCTAGTCTTTTCTATGTTGGCCATCCTAATGGGCATAAGGTGATATCTCATTGTGGTTTTAATTTGCATTTCCCTGATGATTAGCGATGTGGAGTATCTTTTCATGTGCCTGTTGGCCATCTGAATTTCTTCTTTGGAGAAGTGTCTGTTCATATCCTCCACCCATTTTCTAACAGGTTTATTTGCCTTTTGGGTGTTGAGGTATGTGAGTTCTTTATATATTTTGGATGTTAACCCCTTGTGTGACTATTAATTTTAGATTTCATGGGATTTCACTTACCCTCATTATTTCTGTTCCAGTTTAATGAAATGGCAAGAACAAACAAAGAGCAAGTAAAGACAAACATTTGAGGAAGGAAAGACAGAAAAAATAAATGTATTTAAGGAAAGCTCAAACACTGCAAAGCCAGCCATAAACATTGTTCTATAGATCCCAATATTCTGGGGAATAAGACTTTCCTTAGAAATTTACTTCCCACACTATTAAATTATAATGTGCAAATTGCCCCACTGTAAAGGGATTTATTGATGCCTATATGTTTCTGGATTCATTTACATACAATCTAGATACTGATACACCTGAAACCAGTGGGGCACGGGCATCTTCTCTTCTTGCACACTTACAATCCATCTTCCCCAATTAATCCTTAAGCAGCTTGGGAAAATACAATTGCATCTCTTCAAGCAACTTGATATTATACAGCTCCCCCTCACTTCTTTCTGATACTTGCTTTTTGGTGTTACCATTTCTCTCGTTCTAAGCAACTGACCATTATTATACATCCTAAGAAGCACCAAATAAATTATGTCAAATGAGAAAACTCTCCAAGATCAGTGTTGGGTTTTCCAACAGAAGCTCTCATCAGAACCAACTCCAGGTAAGATTAATGATTAGCCCTTCGACCACCGTGAGAGGGGCAGGAGAATGGCTGGGAGCTGGAGCAGGTTCTAGGTAAGGAAGGGCAAGCAGACTGTATTCAAATAGCATTTCTATGTACACATTACTGGTAAATTGCCTCAGTTTACTTGAACAGAGCCCGTATCTTTAAACCTCCAGCAATTTGTTGTGATTTTCTAATTCTCAATCAATAGTCTCTTTTGTACATAATTTTTGTAAGCACAAAATTTTAAGAATGTAAGAGTCCCCCCTCTCAGAAATTGTATATGCATCAGGACCCACAACACCTGTATCTGTCCCTTTGTTCCATCTTGGCTGGTATTCCTTGTAATAGTTCACCTTCCTGCCATAGCTTCCTTGGATTATTTGAATGAAAATGTATTCATACTAGCAGCAATAGCAAACACAAGTATTTCATTTTAAAGTTTTCAATGCATTTCACATATTTTATGTGATGGGCCCTCAAAGCAAAATGTAGATAAAGTTGATATTGATATAACCTATCACAAATGAAAAAAAACTTAAATTCACACATTAATTCATACAGACACCTTCTACTGAGCTTCAGTTGAGCCAGGTAAAGAGGTGGGTTGGTGCTGTTTTGACATGATCTTCCATTTCTAAAAAAAATGCATTATTTATTCTGAGCAAACCAGGTACAAATTAATTTGGAAGGAAATGAGGTTCTGCATCACAGTTACCAATATTTTATTCAACCACTCAACAGTAAATGCCAAAGGAATGCTAGGGGACTAAATAACAAGGGAACTGACAAGTCAACATTAGACATGTTAGGCTTGTGAACATTAAACATATCCGGCTTACTTTGAAATTCTTAAAAATGTAGCCAGAAATTTATTAATGTTTAGGATTTGGGCTTTGGTTTTGACTTTTAACTACATGACAATCATTTGGGTATATGTTCATTTTTCCTTAATAATTCAATGTAAATGATTTGAAATATTTTATAGGACAATTGCTTTTTTTTATTTTTAAAATAGCTACAGAGTCCCATAGAGAAAGAGCAGTAATACCCCACAAGGTGGTTAAACAGCTTATGAATTAAGCTCCATATAAGCAAATTCCTTTGTAAGTAATTTATATTGTATGGTAAACTTGTATCCAACTAGAACAGCAAATTAAAACATTAATCACATCTGTAAAATTTAGAGCCTTGTGCATACAGAAAAAAAATATTAGGGAAATACATTTTCTTGTATTGCTGAAATAAATATTCCCCATATGGAAGCCGGTCTAATCCTTCTCATTATAGTGCGGATGAAGATGAACATTAAGCCTATATAACATTTCTTCCTGAATTAGTCGATAGCTCATTTTAGTGGGTAGCACATATTTCCCAACCTGAAATGCCCACGTTCAGTCAGATTTGCAGTCTCCTTTTCCGTTGCTACCGGGGCTTTCCATCACTGTTAGGTAACCACTGTGATTATTCGATATCACATCCTGAGGAGATGGCAAAACAGTTACAAGCTTTCTTCCCTGCACTAAGCAGACTGGAAGCCACGGAAAATGCACTTGCCTTGAAATTCCCAAGCATTCCAGGATCCCGTAGCTGCCCCAGTGCAGGCAGCCTGCCAAAAGACATGTGAGACACCAGCCCCTATTCTCAAGCACATTTTAATCCAGCTGTTCTTCACAAAACATCCAGCATGCTTTGATTTATTGCTCTCCTTAATTAGAATGTAAGTGTGGGAGACCATCTTATGCACAAGATAAGCATCCTGAATGATATTTTAAACTTTATAGAATATGATGGGGGATTTTTGTGTGCTTTTTATCCTCAGAACCAGATACTGAAATGTGTGTGCTGCATTTCTGGCATTAGCCAGCTGAAACCAAAAATGAAGGGTGATTGTGTGTAAAGAAAACAAAAACGTATTTCCAATCAGCATTCTGTGTACCATCAAGGCAGCGTCCACTTCAAGCCCTCAATACTGAATGAAAATACCATTAATGGGACTCTGTTGGGGCTAGTGCAGGAAAGAAAAAGTACAATGTTTTAAAAGTCTGGGTTTCGAATTAGAATTTTAGGAATCTGAATGAGATTCTGAGGAAGTTTTACATTAAGAAGGTAGTGGTGCTATGTTAGGACTTTACTGTGGGGAAGCAGGGTTACTGAGAGACTAGTTCAGAAAGGTCTGAGCAGAGCCCTCACCTGCTCTTGCCTACAAAAACATGAGGGTTTGCTATTAAGAGAAATTGCAAAACACAGATTTAATTGTTTGGATGACACATTTAAGCATAAGCATAAGCATAAGCACTGTAATTTCTCACATCCCTTACAGACAGAAAAATAAAGGTACACATAGTAAAATACTGAAAATTTTGGTAATACTGGGTGTTTTGGGCTCTATGCTGAAGAACCCTATTATTTCACAAAACTTGGATATTTTGCTTGTTATTCTGTACCTGGCTATTGCGAAGAGGCATTATTTCCTGAAAAGGTCCAATATTATTCCCCCGAAGGAGTTAATATATTAAACCTGTACTTTAGCAACACATTACATAATCATGATGCTAAGTAATCAATTGAATTTGAGGTTTTGTTGAATCCACAGAAAAGAAAACATTAGATTTTCAGTGAGCTTCTAATCCATATGCTTCCTCCAATTTCACATCTGTTTTTTCTTTAATATAAACCATACCAAGAGCTATGAGGAAAAAAAAAATTTTTCTCAAAAGAAATTTTCCCAAGAGGAGATAATGCCTTTAGAACTTTAGATAGTTGGGGTTTAACATATGATAAAGCTGATTTTTGTAATATAAAAATTAAATAATATGCAGTATATCGTATATAGCTAATTTACAATGTACACTAATATGACATTAAATTCATTTATTACTTTTTCATGGACATATTTCATGACCAAGGCAAAAATGCCATCTTTTAAATGGCAACAATGTTGATGACCTGTTTTCAGCAGCAGGTACACACTCAGTTCAACTTATGTTTTGGCATTTTATATTTATAGATTTATAGAGAATCACGTGGAGATTTTTCCCCTGAATGCTCATTTTGACTCTTCAATTGATTAATTTAGTTTCCATGCTGCTCTTTGGATAAGTATGTAAAAAAATCTCACTGAGTTGTGTGTATGTGACACCAAATAGTTTTGTAGAAAAACATTCAGCTAAATCTTGGGTTGATATTACTTAGAATGAAACACCTTTCTGATTCTTTTTTTTCCTAGCAAATATTGCTTCAGTGCCTGGTATTCATTATCTGCGTCCTTATTCCAAAACCTGTTCCTACTATTTCTGGAATTCTTAATCGATAAATAGGTTTCCTAATATATACCGCCTTAGTTAAATGTTTGCTTATCAAGCCATAAGCATTATGGGTGACAATGCTCTAGAAATGAAGGTGTATAGGCAAGGACAAAAATTACGAAGGAGGAAGAGGAGCTGGAGGAGGAGGAATTTGAGAAGAAAGAGTAAGAAAGAAGAATTTAGTAACTGTACAAATTAGCTTCAAACCAGGACACTGGTAACTAAAGTAGGATCCATAGGACACTGGTTCTATGAGATGCTTATTGAGACAAAACATACAGGTTCTGAGGTCGCATACCCTGTACAACAGTGCACGCTATAAGCTCTCCGGAAATTTCGCATGGATTGGTATTCTAATATATATTAGAGGCTCTGCCACCTTCCCTGGGAAGAAAAAAGTGTAATTTTGTCAACTACTGTGCTGGGCACAGAGATGCACCACCCAGATCCCCCTCCAAGGGAGCCCCTGGTCCTAGGAGCGAGGCGTGTGCACACAGCCCCAACCTTCAGCTACTGCGGAAGCAGTGCCGCTGGTTTTTGCGGCCAGGATACCCTTCATTCTAACCCAAGTCCCAACATTCTGACAAACAGTTCTTGCTCCCTGGCCCCCTTTGGGTTTCCTGACGCTTCGCCCAGCACTCACGGCCACTCCACTTCCTCCTCTGCCCAGACTTCTTCCTTCCTTCCTTCCCTCCCTTCCCTTCCCACGTGCTGATCTCCCAGACTCCGTCTCAGATTCTAATTCTATCCTGCTTGAAACAAGTACCGCCTAAGGATTTAATCTGACCACGCGATGCATTCCTCAGCACCTGCTGTGGGGGAACCTGAAATTAGGGTTCTGAGGCAAGGCCCCTCTACGAAGGCTGATGAACAAGGTGTGCTGAATCGAACCTGAAAATAATTTGGTTCTTTACCTCAGCATCTCTGAGTTGTCCTATAGAGAAATCAAAGGTCTTTTCTCTCCTTGACCTCTCCTTCAGTCTTTATAATTTTACTGCAAGCATCACCTGGAAATTTTTTTTCTCTTTAATTAAGTTAGAGTTGTCGTTTTGTGGCATGCTTAAGTCCATACATGGTAATGAAAAATTGATTTTGAGAATTAACATGTTTTTAGTTACTTCCAGAACCTATAACATAAGCTCAGATAGCTTGCTCTTTCAGTGAAGGCATGAGCCCTTACACATAGTTCTTAAACACTTCTAGAGCAATGACATATTCATCCTTGGTATTTTCTATTTCTCAGGAAAAAATTTGAACTTTGACCACAAATACTATTAAAATATAAAATTCTCATCTCCACTAAAACCACTTAGCATCCCTGCATCCCTATCTGATCCATACTCAGAATCAGATTTTGGGGCTCTTAAGGTCACTACAGTATGCAGCAAGCAATTTCTAGCTTTGATGATTAATTCTTGTTCCTAACTTCATATTTCAGTTTAAAATAATTTTTAAAAATTTCAGTTCCAAAAACATGCTCCATTCAAATATTCATTTTTCACTGAGATAAAATATCATCAAATGTGGAACATTTGCCCAAAGGTTGAAGCATCTTAAAAATGAAATGAGTTCAAAAGACAACTATTAGAAAAAATCAAAGTTCTTGCATTCTGCCATTTTCTATATGAACTTTAACAAAGAAAAAATTCTTGATCTTCCTTTGTTTTGAAATTTAGATAAGCCCTATGTTATGACAAAACAAAGACAACAAGTTGTAAACACAAACTATGCATACATTTAGTGTATTTAAAGTAGAGTTGCACTTAGCATTTGAAACAAGGTTAATTTGAATGGTCAATTGTTTTAAGAATTTCTTAATTCTGAGGTTTGTTGTGGGTATGTATGAGATGATTTTTTCCAAATTCTAGTGAACAATCTTACTAATCTATTTTGACAAATATAATGAGCACTGTTACCACTGTAAGGTAATAATAGACATACTCTATTTCCAAGCTGGATACACATATCATTAAGCATACTATGAACATACTAAGCAGAACGTATATTAAGAGCTTGCAGCCAAAAGTAAACAAAGAAATGAAAAGAATGAACCAGAAAGACAATGAAAAAAATTCCCCTAAACCGAAATAAACCATGAATATCAACCATGGTACCAGAGTAGAGAAGGTGGGGAGATGACAAATTGCCATTTCTCCAATGTCAGTAGAACTTCACTTCCTTTCATTTTTGGAGAAAGGGTGGAGTCTCAAAACTCCTAACACATTTTGTCACAAGAGCAAATGCCATGTTAAATGGTTTTCCTCATGAGTCCTCAACTGCTAGGTGCACTAGTAATTCAGTTGCAAGTAAGCTAATGAAGAAATTAAATCACTTGCCTTTTTCTTGTCTCTTTCTTAGAGAGGTTGCATTTTGTGCTGACAGTGCATAGCTGATAAAATAGCAATTTTTGAAAAGCTTGCTCATTTAGCTATTCTCAGAACCCCTGCTGACATCACTGACATTTTCTCCAAATATGCAAATACTGGAAGTCACTTTCGAAGATGCATGAATATATTTCCAAAAATGTTATTATTTTATGATCAACTAGGCATAAATGCAGAGGCAGACTAGTTTGCTGGCTTTGTAATGCCACACTCATGAAATGACTTTTTTTTTAAATGAGATTTCGTAGGAATCTGTCACAGCCTCGTAGATCTTTAAAGGTGAGTTATTCCTTTTATATAGAGTAAGGGTTATTTTAAGGCGTTCCCATTATATAAACATAAAAATAGGAGTAAAAAGCCGGTTAGCTCAGCAAACTTAAAATACCTAGGTGACAATGGCATTATCATCGTTAAACTCGACACAACTTTTGAAATACAGTGCATATGCAGTGGGCACGAATACTATCTTATTTAAATGTCTGTATTAAGCACAACCACTCTCTGCTAAAAATGGGGAGAAAACAAACAAGTCATATTCATCAAAGTAATTGTGTAGGTACTTTCAGTACCAAAATGCCTAGAATGAAGGATTGAACTGCTAACGGCAGCAGCGACAGCCATGAATCATGGTAGGCTACTCCGGGGCCTTTACCACCATAAAACAAAAGATGTAGATGAAAAATGCTGCAATTAAGTGATTTGATTTCTGCCCCCTTTTTCCTACTGCATTCGTGCATGGCTGCACAGCAAAGATTGATGGGAAAAATTACTCTACGTGATCTCTGACAGAGCCTTGGAACAATTCTATAAGGGGGAAACATACAAATCAAACTAGCTTTCTTGTATTCAAACAAAATAATACATATAAAGCAAATACTTTAGCCTATATCCAAAGCACCAAAATTTGCATGCACACATAAATTGTTGAGAAATGCTCTGCTATCAAAACCAAACTCATGGATTTTCCAGCTAGTTGGGTTATACTGATATTTGTTTAAATAAATATTCAATCAGTACTGCCAAGTGGCATCCTCAATACGTCTGTGCACCAAGAACAAATTGCAGATACAGATTTGTGGAGGTAAAACATTCTTATCTTTTATATCAATAAATTATTAATGAAAATACACACAAAATAAAATAATAGAAAATTTCACTGACTATTCAACTCCCCTGTCATTACAGTCATTTAGAGGGACATTTTAAATGGGTATTCACAGCTCAGTTGGGGTCCTACATACAAAGGAGTCATACTTGAATGCCAAGGAATATTTTATTGTGGTTGGTATGTATGTTTAAAAGATGCTAAATTTGCAACATCCACTGAATAAGACAAACAATACTGCTAATATGAAGAAAGGATAATTCCTATTATCAGAGGCTAAAGTGAAATTACGTGGGTTTCATTTCCTGAGGAGAGAGGGTCATTCAATTTCAGTTTCCTGTAAAAAATGCACAGTTAATTTAACTTGAATTTATACAATAGAATTTCCCCCTCCATCAAAGGGGGAAAAACATGTGTGTACTTGACTTTGTTATGTGCATCAAGGCTGTATTTAAGGCTGCTAGAATAGTGAAGTCAAATTGAATAAATTCTTACATTTATCTATAAACCTTTACCCAGCTGTCTTTCAAATATTGGGGTGCTTTAAATAAGGAGTTAGATGCAGGTTTTGCAAAATACTAAATACTTTCAATGCTACTACTTATTTATACCTGGTCAGGACACTTTAAAAATACATACTACTCAAACTAATGTTTTACTATGGCTTTTCATTTTTTTAGCTACCCTAAAAAATATGTAGCTATTGCTTATGTGCTGAATTGTTGTAATTCTTTTATAGTCTATCAAAATAGGAAACATTAGGGTCCCAGAGCCAGAACTCATTAACAGATTCTTTGATTTTTAATAAGAAATCTGTGGAATGGGAAATCTGTGAATGCAGAGTTTAATGAATATCATGGACTTGGAAATCAGAGACCTGGATTCACCACTAATTAAAATCAGGTCAAGCCATATGAAATCACTGTTTTTGTAAGTAAACACCAGATGACTCTCCCAATTACAAGTCATTCAACCTATATTAGTTTGGTATAGGATAAGCACTTGGCTTTGATTTCCTCCTGTAAGAAGTAGGGAAAGCAACCATTTCTAACTCTTACAAGTAGGTACTTAGTATGTTTTAACCAAGCTTACATTTGTATCTTCATCTGTTTGGTAAGTAATTCTTATATTTTATCAATGGTCACTAAATATCAACAATTACTAGTTCACTAAGTATCTTAAGATAAAATTAAGATATACATTAAATATCTCAAACACTTATTTTGTAAATCCTTAAGGTAAATTAACTTTAGAATAAATTCATTCAGTGAAATTTCCTACAGAATTTGTCGAATCCTTCCTCTTCTAAGTGGATTTTTAGTATATTGATTGGGACACTGGAAATACTTTTTTCATTATATTTTGAGTAGACCATCCCTTTCTTATATAAAAGCAAGGAGTGTAAGTAGGAAACATCCATGTCTGAACACCAAATGGAAATTTAAACATCATAGCTTAATAAACGTTCCAGAACCTCACTCAAAATTTGGTTCTGAGCTTCCTGAAATTCTGAAAAAAGAGGGAAAAAATGTTAATGTCCTTTTACATTCTTTCTTCTATATTTAGATTCTTAAAATCTGGTGGTGTATTTTCTAATTCACTTGGATATTCTGAAGGAGGCTCCTTCTCTTTCTTCTCCTCCTTCTAGTCACCATTTTTCTCCTATGGTGAGACTTCAGGCAAGCAAGTAAATATATCAGCGTAGAAAGCTATATTCTATAGAGACTCCCATAATTATAACGCTCAGTATTCTATTTTGGGGATATAGTGGTGTATGTCAAGTATAAGATAACCATATATTGAAGAGGGTCAATATAACCTTTAAGTACTTGATCTGACATTGTAGTACAGTTGTTTTATTGTAGAAATAAGAAAACCAAACTGATGTCCTAAAAATTTTAACTGTTTCAATAGTGTCATAATAGCATCTACAAAAATTTTAAATGCAATATATAAAAGTAACTATTTTTATTCTATTTATGTTTTCAGTATAATTGACATTTGATAAACTAAATATGTTTAAAGTGTATAATTTGGCATATGCATACACCCATGAAATTATCACTACAATCAAAATAATAAACTTGGCCATCACACCCAAAAGTCTCCCTGTGCTCCTTTGTAACCCCTTCCTACTGATCTGTTGCCATCACTGTATATTAGTTTGTATTTCTACAACTTTCATATAAGCGGAATCATATAGTATGTCTTCTTTTTTATTTGGCTTCTTTTATTCAGTGTAATTATTTTGATATTCATCCATGGTGTGTTTATCAACAATTCATTCCTTGTCAGTGCTGAGTAATGTCCCATTGAACAGATACACCACTTTTTGGAAAGTTTACTTGTTGATGGACATTTGAGTGGTTTCTAGTTTGGGCTATTACAACTAAATCTGTTATGAGCATTCATGTTTCTCTTCATACTAAGAGAATGAAAAGCCCCTGACTGGGAGAAAATATTTGCTAAGCATATATATATGATCGTGGACTTGTATTCAGAATATATAAAGAACCCTCAAAACTCAATAAATAAGAAACCAAACAACCCATTAATAACGAGTAAAAGATTTGAACACTTTACCAAAGCTGTTATACAGATGGCCAATATGTACACATAAAGATGCTCAAATTTATTGGTCATTAGGGAAATGTAAACTTAAAGTGTATACCACCTAATGGTTAAAATTTAAATGAATGGTTATGCCAAGCGTTGACAAGGATGTAGAGCAACTAGAAATTTCCATGCAATGCTGGTAGGAATGTAAATGTTACAAGTTCTTTGGAAAACACCTGGCATTGTCTTAAAAAGTTATCATATGTATCATATGATTTGGAAATTTAACTCTCTTTATTAAAAGACTATCAGTAGCAAGCTTGAGGCCAAGAGAGAAGAATGCCTCTTGCTTGGCATCATTTTTAATAGTGCTTACCTCCCTGCCCTTTTAACAACAAGGCTTCAAATCATCTATATGCCATTGACTTCCAAATTTATGTCTTCTCCATTGAACCCCAAATTTGTAGGTGCAAAACTTACTTGATAAGCCCTTCAAAAGTAGTTCTTGTCTAGGTTTCCTATCTCATGATGGAGGATTACTGTCCACCTACTCCCTTGACCCAATATTCTAGGAATCATACTTGGCGCCTTCCCTACACTCACGACTCCCCTCATTGTCCCCCATATCCAATAAATCAACAAGATCTGTGGCCTGTACCTCCAAAATGTGTCCCACATCTGTCCAGACCTCTTCGTGTCCATTCACCCTTTTCTAATTCAAATTTCTATCATTTCTCATTATTTTGCCATAGTAAAATTTCTAAGAGTTCTCTTTACATCGTCTCAAAATCCTAACCACTACAATCTATCCTTTGTACAGCAGCCAGAAAATTTTTAAAACCTGAGTCAGGTTTTAAAAGGTCTTTTTTTTTTTAGTTTTTTTAACATTACTCCCTTGCTTAAAACCTTCCAATGGCTTCCCTTTGTAATTTCAAAAAAAAATTCAAACTCCTTACGACAGCCTAGGTAATCAGGTTTCTGGCTCTCTCACGCCCACCTCAACTCTCTCACTCCTCCAGACACACTGGCCTTCTTCGCGCTCTTCAAACACTCAAACTTATCCCCACCTTGGTGCCTTTGCCCTGCATCTAGTGCCCCCAGATCATTTTATGCTTGGTACCTTTTTTGTCATTCAGTCAGCTCAAGTATCATCTTTCCAGTGAATTTTCTTTGACTACTAAATCAAAATTAGTACTCCCCCATCACCCATTATGCCATCATTTCATGCCATCAGCACAATAACTTATTAATTAATTAATTTTCTTGTGCACTGTCTACATCACTTCCTCTAGGACACTGTCAGTACTGTCAAAATGTTAACATCTTGTCAATGTGGTTCCTCCTACATCCATAGGGTTCCGGACAGGGACTGGCCAGTAGGAGGCATTTAATTAATATTTAATAAATTCTTTTTGGAAGATACTTTTACATGGAAGTTAAAGGGATTTTTATTCCCCAAATATCACTTTTTTACGTATTTGCTTTGCATTTTATTTGCTTTACTTGTATGAAAAAAACTCAAAAGCCAAGGTTAAAAGGAAGAAAAGGAGAAAAGCACTAAATGCGAATGCAAAGTTTTATCATAGGATAATAGTTCTTATACTTTTCATTTTAACTAACTGGAAAGTTAAGGAACTGTCCCTTGATACGGCAATCATCCTAGGGAAGAACACTAAGGCATAAAGCAGGCATTCGTTCTGGAGTCTTCTGGCTCTATTAATCAAGTTCATAACAGCCACATGTAGCACAAACAGATGCTGGGATTTTTAGTGCCTAGAAAATCTTGACTTTGTATCAGATGTCACTAACTATGGGGCAGTACATGGCAAGTTACATTACTGCCCTGTAAGCTATAAGGGGTTAAGCCTCTCTGGTCACTTCCCATAGTCCCAGGAAAGAATACTCCCTTTGAATAGTCCTGGGAGCTTTGTGTTTCATAAGATTTTATCAAAGGGAGAAAACTGACAGAATCCTACAAAGAGTAACTGTTCATTTCCATGGGTGATGGTTCTCAGCGGTGACACTGTCCTGCAAAGCCACTCCTTTCCTTTCATAATGGTAGTTCATATAACATTAAAATAAAATAAAATGGCCCTATCATACAGAAGATAGGATAAATGGAACCAGCAGCCAATGAACCTGACTTGCTGGCCATGGTGCAATATTTAAGCGAAAAACCCTCTTAAAGTACAGCCATTAACATAACACACAAACTGGAGCAAAGAGTCAGGAAACACAGACTTCCTAGGCGGGACCATGTAGAGACCACAGGAAATGTAAGAACAAAATGGATACAAAGAGAACCCACAGAGAGTGACCCTTATGGGAGGAAGTGGTGGGAGAATAACTGAGGACTTAGCCCATTTCCAGAGGAAACTGCGTGGGGAAAAATAGAAGAAGGTGGAAGGGCTAGCAATGAAAGCAGCAAAGACCTTGAGTTGTTAGAAATGGAACACTGACAAGAAGGCAATCCATATTTTCCTCCACCCATTTTGGGGTGGGAAAATGGTCTATATACGAGGTCTTGAGAAAACAAAGCATTAAATCATTGTACAAGGAATGTTTAAAAGGAAAAAATGAGCACCTATACTACACATTGTTAGTTATGGTTAACTTAATTGATTCATATATATTGCCATTAGTTTATACATGGTGCAAAATCTGCTTATCCATTACATAAACCTGTTTTTAATTTAAGCTTCAATTTACAAACCTTTGGCTATTTCCAAAAGAGTAGAGCTTCTAATACCAAAAAGTGCCATGAAGAAAGGGCAGTCAATTCGTGGTTTGATCTACTATAACTCAACTTCCCAAAAGAGTGGATGGAGAAGAGAATTAATTAGAATATTGAAAAAGCATAACCATGAATGAAAAAAAGGAAAAGTACAAATTACAAATGAAATACAATATTTCTTTTCTTTAATATAGGACCAATAGGGAGTACCTTATATCTTACAGGATGTACCAATAAGAGTAGAAAAAATTAGATATGTTTTTCTTAGGGCAGAAAGTAACCTAGACTGTCTGGGAGATTAAGAAATATTTCTTTTCTCCTGGGATTTTGAATGTTTATTGAGGAAAGAGAAAACTAATCTAGTCAGCCAGAATAAAAGAATATTAAAAGACATTTCAATCATTGATTATAATATCTAGAAAACAACTTTAAGTGCACACAAAATCTTAAAAGGATGCCTATACCTTTCCCCATACTCTGAAACAAAATTCCCAAAGAATTACCTGTGAGTACATTTTTTCTTAGATTCTTTAGCAAATATGTTCTGATGTTGTATTTCAGAGAGAAGTCTTTTAAAAGCTAAGCAAATGGCCCCGGAAGATGACTGGTTAGCCAGAGACGGGTAAGATTCCTCAAGGGAGGAACAACCTAAGACAGGCACAGTCGCAGGGGGGCCATCAGGTGAGAAAATGGGATCAGCAGAGGTGAGGCTTAGAACCTCCCCCCTCATGTTCTGAGAGAAATCTTCTGCATACGTGGATGTTTTATTGCCCTTGTCTAGCTCGGATTAACACATAGTCTACAGGCACACACCTGATCATCTACATTTGCTCTCCTACAACACTAAACTCTGTTTTCTACCTTTATCTCGTATCTACCTACCACTTCAGCATTTTATTAAAAATAATAATAATAAAGAGAGAAATGTGGTATCCACACATAAATCAAGTATAAAAATCAAATGAATATTCATATTTGAACTGACTGTTTATAGTTCATAATGCATGAACAAAACCGAAAGCTTCTGTGATGACTGCCCTTGCACTGTTCACCATGTAACTTATTCACTATGTAAGAATTTGTACGCCATGTAAAAACTTGTTCGTTATGCATCAGAAGATTGGAGACTGACGAAAATTAGGCTTGGGGTGGATTAATGATTGTGCATTGAGTATTGACCCCCCTACACAGAATTTTATTGTTGTTAACAACTATTTGATCAATAAATATGAGAGATGCCCTCACAAAATATATATATATATATATATATATATATATATATAAACACACTTCCAATTGTAAAATAAATAAGTAACCGGGATGTAATGTATAGCATAAGGAATATAGTCAAAATATTGTAACAACTTGGTATGGTGATAGCTGGTACCTAGAATTATCATGTATATAAATGTTGAATCACTGTGTTGTACACCTGAAACTAATGTAATACTGTGTGTCAACTACCCTTCAATAAAAAAAAAAAAGCTAAGCAAAGACCTAAAATACATCAATGAAATCTACCTATCTTTGTATCTATATCTATCAATGTATCATCTATCTATCTTTAAAAAGCTTAATTCTTTTAGAAATTAGATAGCTATAAAAACCAAGAGGATATTACAGACTTTACCTACAGTTAGAGAATATGAACATTGATTGGGGAAACATAAGTCAAACAAGAGCAGAAGATTATCTTAGTTTCTACAATTGTCTACTAAATGTTCCAAACTGCTTCAATTAATTTTCTTTTTTATAGAGTAAATTTGCACCAACTCACTCATGTAAAAACACACTCAATATTCACTCAACAAACATTTATTAAAAGTTTCACTTGTAATGGATATGCTTGGCTCTGCGCTCAAGGCCTTCATTCCCTTGGAGAGCAAGAAAAGAATGTTGATCATGTTCTGTACCCTGTAAGCTGAAATATGCTCCCAATGTGGATATGAAGCCCCTAGACAATATTATAGTTTTGATCTTAGATTATATCTCAAAACGATTCAGGCTTTACTTTTTAAATGCATTCTGGCATCTAAAATATGAGGGTTTGGTAACTTCAAACAGATTTAATGAAAAAAATGTTATTCAATTAGTTTCTTTTAGTATATTTTGTCCATGAGGTTTGAGTACTACTTAGTGATTTTTAAAACACAAAGATTTAAGGATTAAATAGTATGAAATTTCTTTCACTAAATAAACTATGGCTATATTCATTATAATTTGATAGGTCATGTAATTATTACTTTTAAAGTCTTAAATTTTTATGTTGTAAATGCCTTCAGGTAAATGATATTTTAGCTTTTAAAACTCATTATTTTTAAATTTACTTTACAATATCAGGATTTAATCTGAAGATCAGCCAAAATCCACATATTATATCTATTCACATAGTCCAATTATATAATGTCATTTTATTCAAACATTTACTGGTTTTAAGTTATATCCTGACCAACCTTATATGAGTAAATGTACAGTGCAAACATCTGACTCTTTAAGAATGAGATATATTTAAATTAAGAGCATATGTAATACCAAGGAGATCAATCTTTTGAGATTCTAAAGAAAGAATAAATATTAATGAAACCTAAGAGCTTAATTTTTACAACTTCTCAAATATACCTCTATAAATTAAACAAATTTCCTTTATATAAAAAATTTCATTCAATTATCAATTTTAGAAATACATTTAACTATAGCCTATATTGCAACTTAAATAAGTAAAAAATATACAATTATTTTAACAAAACTAATAAACTTTCTTGAGAACAATTTCCCCTGCTTTCTAAGTCAATGAACCACAAAGAACTCTGAATACTAGTCTATAGAATGAGAATTTTAAGATAATAACTATCTTTGTCTTCCTTCAAATAGCATGTAGGTACTCTGAACTAAATTCATTGATTCTAAGATAATACATTTAAATTATAAAATATAGGTACATAATTTGCACATCTGAAGTTATGAGTGATAGACTAGCGTTATTATTATTAAAGATTTGCACATACCTTGGACAAGAAATATTAACATTAATAGCCACCATTTATTATGTCCATTTATTACGTGCCTACTGAGTCCCAGGCCTTTGCATATGTCATTACTAATAGTCACACCAGCCCTGTAAGGTATAGGTTATTTCTTCACTTTTATAGCTGATGGAACTGTGCTTCAGCAGGTAAGCTTGCCTGGGGCTGGACAAGTGGGAGAGCTGGAATTCAAGCTCAAACCTCTATTATTTCTGTCTAGGTGCTTTGACTTTATTCATCAGTGATAAATATATGCAAATATGCTTCCTAATCTTTGAAAACTCACTATCAGTAAAAATATTTTCAAAAGAACATCTGACCACAGACCAGCCACAGGCCTCATTAAGGGACTGAGACATGTGGGGGTCATGCTGCTGATATTAACAAGCCCCAGAGTTTGAATTCTGAAACTTCACTGTAGGATAATCGCGTGAGTTGAGATAGAGTGATTCCAATTTTGTTTTCAAACAGCGACTTAAGACTGCTTTTGAAGAGCAAGGGCTGGTGGCGCTGTGATAACTACTGTGTAACACTCAGCCCAAAGAAAACTTACATTGAGGCTTAATAATAAAAATATACACATGTATTCATTCATTGAATGCTTACTGTGGGTGGCTAAGTTCCTCAAGTGCGTTATTTAACTTCTACAACAACCCTATAAGGAATACTTTATCAAGATTTTACAGGTGAGTAAACTGAAGTACAGGGACTTTAATCAGTTTACCCACAGCCAAGCAGCTGATGCGTAGAAAGAAGGGCTAAGTTTTGACTCGAAGTTTGCCTACCTGTAGAGTCCAGCACTCACCACGAAGCTATTCTGCATGATACACAGACAGTGGCTACGGTTGTTTTGGCCCTTGCTCCAATTAAATTCAGTGAGAATTCATTTCTTCACTTTAAAAGCAAATTGTATATTTAAGTAATCCCTAAGACTCACTAAAACAATAAGATTATTAAGATCCTATTAAGGCATTTCATTCATATAATGGAACAGTGACACTAAAAATATAACTGTAGGTTTGTTGTTTTGCTATTATTTCAATCCCTCCCCCTAGGGGTTAGAGACGTTTTAAGCATGGCCAGACTAGAGTTACAGAGAGCGAGACTCCCAGGCGGCCAGATTCTCTTAAGGCTCTTCTGACAGTGTCCACGCATCAGTCTGTTAATCCATAACATGAAGAACGTTCTAGTACCTATGCCAAAAGGTAGTATGAGATACAAATGAATGTAAAAATGCTTGGCACAGAATAAATTCAAGAAAAGTTAATTATTATTATTTTTCATTGCTATTATTATATCATGAAACAGAGGTTATGTTATACAATTTATGCTAAATCACTAAAAAATTACCAAAAAAATTGGAGTAAAATGTTCACTGCTACTATCATCTGTAAGCATTTTAAAATTATATTTAAATATGTATATGGGTACATGTGTAGTACACACACGTGTGTATATATGTATTTTTATGTACCTATGTGTGACCATGTATATACATATATGTGCATGCACACAAGTACATTTTTACCTGGTATCAAACATCTACTTAAACATTCTATTTTTATGTGCATGCTGGCCTCTTTTTTCCCCAGTCTTTAGATGGCATGGCTGTTAAGATCAGCATCAGATTTAGATAGAATGATAATATGCAAAAGCACACAGAATTCTCACATGTATAAATGGCGCCTAGTTATTTTAAGACATTTTGTGGGAACTACTAAAGTGGTGGGGACGGGACAATGATGCATCAACTGAATTAATCACCGTCATCACTCTTCTAAAGGGAAAACAAAGCGCCTTCAGCACACTCAGTCATCACGATCACGAAGAGAATGGAGCTGTGTAAAACCAAGGCTGGGTCCCACCTCTCTGGCAGAAGATGTTAAAAATATGCTGCCAGGGGTGACTTGCCCCACAGTTCCCCACTCTGAAATCCCTATTTATAAATACCACAGAGGGGATTTGGGGTTCACTTGCTTGTCTGATTTTTTTCTGTTTTTTTTTTTGTTTCCTTATGAATAGAAGGTGCAACTGTTTTATAGGACCGTGGAAAGCTCTGGAACCAGACTTTTGAGCCTATCAACAAAGAAATTTTTCTGATGGCAAGAGTCTGAATGACACAGATATTAAATGCTGAAGACACGCAGTTCAGAAACGTAGCTTTCTTTTCCTAAGTTCTGGCCGTTCTAGGAAGACATGAGACTGTCTAAGTCCCACCGAAATTCAGACATAAACAGAGGACCAATTCCAGGGCTTCTGGCTTTTTGCACTTTTCCCATAGACTTGCCACTGATCCAAATGCATTTCTGCCCCATGTGCTGCCCCATAACTCAAGGATAACCCAGATACCAAGAATATAAAGAACTATGAGGAATAAGGAATAGCCTCCACATTGACTTACTACAGCAAGAACATATAAAGGTCACATAATCATTTAATCTCAAGAGCTCATATATTTCCCTAAACACTTAATTAACCATGATCTGATATTTTGCCTGTGATTTATTTAGAAATATAGGAGAGTTAAATAATGATTATATTATCGTTAGAAGGAAATACATAGTAACCAAAACAGTTGAAGCAATTTATAAATTGATTCGGAATAATGGCAGATAATGTGGGATTTTTTAATTTACATTACTTTATATAGGTACACCACATCACCTTATGAGCTATTCTTCCTCACCATAGAACACTTTGTAAATTTTGTCCTATGGATGAATATTGGGTTTGCCACTACAGACCACAAACAGAACACTGCAAAGACAGGATATGCTGAAGCAGCAGCTATTAGCAATTTTTCACATATGTGTGTGAAAGGAGAAAGAGAAAAAAAAAAAGCTTCATGCATCCTAGTTCATTCACAGAGCTTTGGGAATTAATTACACGTGCATTGCTCAACAATAACAGTGAGGGTCAGGAAACAAACATCGAGGTATAAACATAAGAAGGGAGCCTATTATTTTGTGGGCCTTTATTTATATGCATACATATATGTATGCATATAATTATTTATATGTATACATTTCACCTTCTTGTATAATATCCACCTGTATTATATATGCATATATTACATATGCATATAATAAAGTCTATTTTGGTATACAAGAATGAGGAAAAATAAAGGCTGATAAGTTGCTTCTAAACAAAATCATCCTAAAAACATACCTTCTATATTCTATCTGGAGAGTATGATTCAAAGTACAGATATCAGAGATAGCAGCGGTCTTCTGTTTACACCATGTGAAACAGCAGAGAGATGATCACTTAGCTTTTGTTTTGGTTCCAATTCATTTTTTTTTTCAAGAAGTGTAATTAAAAACTGCATTAATGCCACCAATTATGGCCTCCAAGGGACCAGAAACCCCATGTTATTCCGTGATGGAACACAACTGAGCTGCAAACATCCATTTACCATTATAATACTCATTAATCCTGCCAAAAACAACTCATTACAGGACTTCAAGGAAATCATCTCATAGGCAAACACAGCACAGAATCTGTCACTGCAGTCCTCACAGCAAAGATGCAGAGCTGGAAACTGTTCGATGTCACTAATTTATGACGATGAAAACGATTTCACTGTTTATCAAGCTAAGATCTTTATGTGAAAGAACTGGGCTAAATTCTCACCCTTCAAGCAAAGTCTTAAAGAGGTAGCTTTGACTCAAATTCTCAGTAATCTAAGCCTGAAAAATTTCACCAGTCTATCTATCAAGGGCTTCGAGAACCCAATCTTACCTCCTGGGACATCAAAACTGTCAGTTTTTCCTCACAAAGTACTAACATCAGTCCTAGCACATCCCGTTGTCATCTTTCTGACTGGATACAAAAGAAAATATCAACTCTCTCTCATTCTTTGGTAAAATGAATATATTCAAATATGTCTACTCCTTTTTCTACAATGAGCTCTGGGGAGGTGCTACATCCAAAAAAGACCTTTCTGAATCCTTGTTGGTAGTTTGATGTCACTGTTTTAGGAAAAGTGGCCATAAGGCACTCCCCAGCCAACAAAAGAGAGCTGTCAATTATCATTTGATAAGCAATTATTGCAAAGATGAATGATGAGAGAGGAGATATCTTTAACATTAACAAACCTTACATTTCAAGACTGAAAACAAACTCTTCCTTTTCTCATCCATACCATGTTTCCTTTGGTATTTCAAGAATCTTTGCATGAGCAGAAATTATCTCTATATTAAGATGTCTGAAAGGATGTTCTAAAATAATCTCAGATAAAACACTAATAAGCTAATTTTAAAATATGGTTATGTTTAATGTCTTCTTACAGAATTTTAAAGAGAGAGAAATTTGTAAAAAACAAATATCGATTTCCATGAAGACTATATAATTTCTTTCATAAAATTACTGGAAAGAAGTGAAATCAAGTGATAATGCAGTATCTGAATTCTGTCAGATGGCCATCTTTAAAGAGTGTTCTTCTAGGTTTAAACTAAACTTATTTCATATATTTAAAAAAATAGCATATTCCATACAATTCTAATGAAATGAATAGCAAAATGGGTTGAGTTTGGTTGAAACAGTAGCAAAATAAGGCCTAACATGATGTCCTACAAATTCTGAAAGTTGACACATGGGGTGAAAGTTGAAGAGAGAAATACAATTTCCAAAGTGATGAAACAGAAGATTTACCCTTACTATTTATTTTCAGTTTTTAGTTTTGGGCTTTAAACCTTGAGAATAGGTACAAAGTAGATTTTGCGTGCTTTTCCACAACATTGGAGTTATTTGCCTGATAGCCAACATTTTAAATTACAGAGGCCTCCTAGACTCTGAGTCCTGTGAGAACTCTGTTTGGACACCACTGAGTCATCAGCTCTTAATATAATGTGCAAGATGATCTCTAAATGTTTAGTGAATGAATAAATCATTGAACTTTATCAGGATAATAGTTTGAGATGCAAATATCAACATTTTATCACTGATAGAAGTCTTTTCCTTTTTTCTTTCCTCTCCCAAGAAGATGGTTTGGCTTTACATTTTAAGTGCCGAACTCCTTTCCTTGCAGAAGTGACTGTTACGAGCAGGAAGCAGAAGTTTTCAAAACCTAAAGAAAAATCCACTTGCTGGTTTTTGTTGATGGAAAAAAGCTTATTGAGAGAAGTAGGAGTAAGACAACTTGAAAAAGATGAATGTCTTGGATCGGCAGTCTCTTCAGCTGCTTTGATTTACCCAGTGCAATTAGGGTCTAGATGCAGCAGTAGGTGGAAGGCTTAAACCTTTGGAGGCTGGCATCTTTGCACAGAGCTGGAGAGGATCAGAAGAGCTCTCTGAGGACTGAGTTGCAATCACTGGGGTGAGTGTGATATTGGAAGAGCACTTTTGGCTATGCCAAGGGCTTGCTGCCCTACTGGGGCAAGTAGAGCAAGCCAGAGAATGGAGTCTTGTTTTAGGATACAACACACTCATACCCCAATATATCTGGCCCCAGAAAAGACCAGGATATCTTCATGATCCCACTGTAGCTTGGACATCAGGAGCTAAAATAGATTATATAGTACTTTCAAAAAAGGAATATGAAATTTCTTGTACTCTAGTTTTTTGAGCTGAAATTAATACCTATACGGAATGAATGCCAAAAATGTAATGCTATTATTTCTGGCTGGTAGAGTTTCAATATGGATCTAAATTTTTCAGACTAATACTGATCTAGTTGGAAATGGGAGTAAAGTCTGGCTGGTACTTCAAATAAGCTACAAGCAAGTAAGTAGCTGTTTCTTTGAAGACACGTTGTTCCAGGTAAACATCAAGTTAAATGTCAGGACATATTTTTCTTGTTTTGCTTTCAAACCATGAGGTGGGATGCCTAGGGAATACTCATTACAGGGCTCATTACTTATTAGATATTAAATCTGGAACAGATGTTATATGAGGTAAAATATGGAAGATTTTTTGTCCCACAAAACTGATATTTTGTAGTTGTAAAAAATGAAATGGCTTTAAATCTAACATGCAAATGGAAATAGGTCAAGTTTGAATTCCTCTGAAAACTACAGGGGCTTTTTTCTCAGGCAGTTTTCTGTGAAATAAATTTTAAAATAAATTCACCTTAACAACTTTTAAATGTTCTTTTTGTCTTTTAAGTTGTTATTTACAGAAGGGGACTTACTTCAGTATCTGTGGCTATGTCAGTTCCAAGTTAAGGTAGATACCAATCATAATAAATAAAAATAATTCTTAGTCAGCTGTATTTCACATGTTTCAAAAAGACTGATGTGCAGAAAAAATTCATTTATAATTTGTAATTGGGCATTCTTTGGAATTAGGGTAATCAGTACATGTGAAAGTGTTCAAAGAATGAAGCACCATGTGTTTCTTAAGGAACAGAAAACTTCCAAATATCTCTGAGACGTGGAATCCACACTATCAAAAATGCCAACTAGTTTGTGGATGGCTCAAACCAATGTAGAAAACTCGATCACTTTAAAAAAGTAAAATAATATCCAGTGTTTTTTCATTATCAAAATCAAGTGTCACCCACAAGGTGCTTCAAGAGGATGCGAACATTTGATTTATTAATTTAGCTTCATATGTGTTTTCTGTTAAGAGCTCCAATAATGGAAAGTAATTCCAATTGTATAAATAACATATATACAGTAAATTCCCCATCAACACACACAGAGTGAAAACATACCAAGAGGGAAGAAAAAAAAATCTACATCTTTAATCAATGACAGAAAAAAGATTTAGTCAAGAACTTACTTCTTAAAGTCCTGGAGATGCCAGTTGTACTCACAGTCTACTGTTAATATAAATTCATTTGGTAAATGCACATATGTTTCAGAAATTGTTTAGGGTTATTTTGGTGATAATATTACTTCCAGAGCCAAGTTAAAAGTAATGTGCACTTTCACTTAGGAAAGAATTGCTCAGCAATTTCTGCCATTCAATTTTCTAATTCAAGTAGTTGGTCCCTTTTCACATTTCCCCTGCCAACCGCACTACAGACTTCATCTTTATCATGAAAGCTACCTAAAGGAGATAAACAATCAAGAAGCAGCTGCAAAATGTATTCAAAAACAGGTTGGAAGGTAATGATAAAATATTTGCTGAATTATTCTGCTTAAATATTAGGTCCTTCTTTGATAAAGGTATACTGCATCTACCTGGAACTGGGATTCACATATGGGATAACACTCTTCAAGATCTTCCTGCTTTTGTACCCAGGACTCATTCTGATTTGACTTTCTTCAGGTTGTTTCTGACCCCATTTCTAATTTCACATATGACTTTAAAACCTAAGTTCATGCTTCCAGGTGCTAGTTTCTGCTCTACCCTGGGACAATGAACTGCAAAAATTATGATTATAATGTACACATCACTGTCTTGCATATATCTCAATAATTTATTTTGAATGCCTATGACATATTATTTCTAATGTGTTTACTTGCTGATTTTCAGTCTTCAATGACTTAATCCTACAGAAGAGATAACCTATTGTCTGATGTTTCTGTTTATTGTTTCTACTAGTCTATCAACCTCACCACATGGCAATCCCTGGCTCATTTCATTAGTCTGCCGAAATTCAGAAATTTTAGACCCCAAAACATAAATTGTTAATGAAGAAAAGAAGTGTGGAAGAGAGTTTACAAAATTTTAAATTATTTCACTACAAAGGTTAATCTTATTTGCAAAAAAAAAAAAAAGATGTATCACATGCTCCTTCTGAAATGTTTCAGAACAACTGATAAAAACATTTTGAGTCAAAGCAACCTTATAACAGTAGAAGATCTTGGCACTGTCTCTGGGAAAATTAAAGGCATAAAATGAAAATCCACAAGTACAACTAATCTAGACATAGATTCTGGCTTTGGCTTAACAGGTTCTATGATGGAAGGACAGGAGGTGTCTCACAAGACAATGTCCTCACAACCTTCGGCAAGGAATAAGTCATGCAAATTAGAAACATGTGAAATTACAACCTAGAGACAGACACTCACAGAGCCAACCCTTGGCTGGGAGCTACAGAAGAAAGTCGTAGATGTGTTCTAAATTCTGGAGTATTTAATTATTCAGTAACTCAAATGCGCTATCAAAAACTAAGAATTTTAAATAATTTTCAAAATTTGTGGAATGGATGTTCATGTTGAATTATTTGCCTCCATGAATCATTTATGGTTCTCTTGGTACTGTGTATTAGGCACAAAGAAAGGGCTCAGTAAATGCTGAATGGATTGAATGCTGGATTAAATCTGGATTATATGGATTGGAATATATATTGGATATATAGAATCGATTAAATCCAATATATTTAAATAACATGGTATATTTTGGATATATAGAATGGATTAAATATGAAATATTTTAAATAATGATGCAATACCATTTAAGGACAACAGAGGCAAAACAGCCCTGTTTCACATAATTATGACCTAGAATCATCATTATTTTTTGGTTTCCAAAGAATAAAAATATATAAATCCATTATAGATTTGGAATGATGCAGGATTGAGGGCATTTTGCTATAATAAATAAGATACAGCACTCTTTATTTTATTTCAGGATTAATATTTCAAACGTTTATTTTTATTTCCTAACATAGGTGTACTACAATTTCAATCAACCAACAAATACTTATTAACTGTCTCTTATGTACACAGAAGCAGTAGTAAATATTTTATAAAGGTGTATATATAATTTAAATTATCAAATAAAATAATAATGAAGTAAGATTATTTGAAGGTAAGACTATTTGAAGGAACTCTGTAATGTATACTTTTAGAAGAAAAATAATTTTAAAAAGTCATCTAATATAGTTCAATTTGTAGGGCAATATGATTATTGCTTATCATGCTTTCTTCAAGTAAGCGTTATTCAAAGGACATAAAGCCTAAGAACAATGGTGTTTGAAAGGGCATGGAAAAGGAATGACCAGATACCCCAAGGGGTCTTGTTCAGACTACTCAAGCATCTACAGCATTGAAAAAGAATTTCATTGATCAGAAATCTAAGCATTGGGCAAGCAAATTTGGTAGATGCTATGAGCAGATGTGCCCTTTTACTAACACAGTGCCTTTGAGATGACGCACTAGAACTTTAGCTTATATGGGCATCAGTAGACTGTGTCTGAGGATGCATCTTATGCGCACCAGTGAACTGGCTCTTCAAACATGTTCCTGGATAGAGGGTTTTAATCATTATTCTGCAACACCAAGGAGACTGACTTTGGAAGACAGACAGAATAATTCCAGTCTTCACTGGGATCATCACAGACATGAAAGAATGCTTCATCCTGAAGCAGATAAAGAATGATAGGCTACTATATAAGCAGCTTCAAGAATTCCCTGAAAAGAGGCAGAGGAGAAGGGGACACTGGCTGAGCAAAGGCAAAGAGGGGCAGCTGGCAGTGGGGCAGTGGCACCAGTGCTCAGACTGGCTACATCTTGGAAGGATTCTATGTTTCTAATATTGATGAGATACTCCTGAGATTTCATTTGCCCTTGGAACCCCAGAACTGGGCTATTCACAGTAAAATTGTGAAATAAGCAATTTATTCTTTCAGCTTCTACAGGTAGTTACAACTTTCATGTAAAAGAACTAGATTTTAATCCAATTAAGTTGGGCTTAATTTCTTTTCCAAAATTAAATAGTATCTCTAGCATGGTCCAAACAGTTCAGACACTGACACAAGACAAAATCAACCATATTGCTCAGGGGTTTATCTTTGTGTCCTAATGTTATTTCACAGACTCAAAGGTCTTTGTCTGTTTTATGATTAAAAGCTAATCATTTCTCTCCAAGGCTCAAATTGTTCCCACTACACAGTATACAGCAAGAAGCTGAATTTTAAGAATATGTCTTTCTACAAGTTGTCTTAACAATTAGAAATAAGATATTTGGTTAGCTGTATTTCTATGATGAAAAAGGACTGAAAAAATTATAGATTGAAAATAATAGCTGAATATAAGAGAACATCATTTCTAATGAGCTCTTGAGTTATGGACTTTAGTACTAAAAGTTATTGACTTAGTCTAAACTTTCAAATACTAGATCCTTAAGTTGCAAAGCAATAAGAAGTCTAATAGCTTTAGAGATCTCAAAACGCCTTTGCCTATGATACATATAGCACAGTAAAGTACCAAAAATATAGATCTGCCCATCTAAATGAATTAAACATACACAGTGAAGTTGTAGTATCTGATGCCAGATATTGATTAGAGAGAACATAATGAATTATATGATCTATAAGACCATAATCTTACTATCAGTCTGCTTTTCAGGTCATAATCGCATACACTTCAAAAAGCTAAGCCAACTAGAATAAGCTCTTCAATTGAATTCAAATTATTGAAATGATATATAAATTAATGTTTGCAATTATCCAGTGAAAACTGAACACTTTCAAATACCCAGCATAAGGCTGACTATAAGAAGACAGACATGTTCACTGTATCAATCAACTTAGTCCAAATAAACACACTAACATGTTTGGATTTAAAAAGTCCATCTACATTTGTTATCTTCACCATCTGCACAGAGGTTAAAAAGAAACTTTAATACTTATAATGCTCCCATTATGCTGCTCCCAAAGGATAATTTTTATTTATTGCCCTGGAATATTTCCAGTATTAGTGGGTTATTAATTTATGTAAGTATCCATTACTACAAAGGTGAAAGTATACTTTATCATTAATTGATAGTAGTAGTCAGCAAACTGCAAAATTTACTGTTGCTTTTATGGATTTAGTAGGTCTTCTGGTCCAGTTCTATGTCTTTAGCAGGATTTCCCTAAAATGTGTCAGTTAGAGGAATATCTATTCTGTTTAAAAGGTTTATAAAGGTATGGCTCTTTGCAACTTTATTATTTTAAATGTTAACTATACCACAATGTAACTTCTCTTTCTTTTTTTGCATACGTTTGTTCTCTCCTACTCATTGCCCCATTTCTGGGGTAGGAAACAAAAAAAACAAAACAGCCATCAAAAGTCTATGAAAAAACCCGTCTTTATTATGATCACATATTTTTATCAAAAAGTTCACATTTTCATTAAAATGTTTTTTGTTTTGTTTCGTGACTTCCTCTCAGAACCAAATAATTTGATGGCTCCTGCATTTGATTACTTATAACCTGTATTGCCTCATTTTTAAAAAATCTTTCTGGAATATAGATTTCCTTACAGGCAATTTCATAATATTTCACTTTTCTATCACTAAAATGTGATTCCCCCAGTCTTTTAGAACAGCCAATTATTGGTACTAATAATATCCACTGTGGAAATTCTCCCCTAGATCGCTGTTTCTACAGTGTAGGACATTTTTTCCCCCTTATTCTATGCAGATATAAGCAATTTGTTGCGATAAAGAAACCTCCATACTATTGAAGATCAACAAGATTTCAATCAACCGATTTTTAACTTTATACCATAATTAGTCACTTTATAAAACTCCTCACCTAGTTTATTTATTTATTTACTTACCTTGCATACCATGGAGCGTAATATTAGAACAGAATTTTTTCAATGAATATAATACATACTGACTACCTACAATGAGAATATCACTTCCAGATTTCTGATAACGAGTTCCCCATTTTGCACTATGGATTAATATGAAATAATTCATGTTTCTATTGTATCATCCGCAAAATAATGTGTTACAAAATTATTTATGGTGTAATATATTTTATTGGATAGTATGTAAATTCATGTTTGTCATATTATTGGTGGCTAAAATTTTCTTTTGAAAATTTAGAGATAGAAAATCCAAGTCAAGTCAGTAAGATATATTGTAAGATATAATACAGGGGGAAACACATTAATGATCATTAAATTAGAAAAATAAAATTACATTATAGATTTTTAATGATGAATGATAACCAAAAGTAAATATCTAAAATAATCATGGGGCTTTTAAACTGAAACACCTAAAAGTAGTTAGAAGGTAAGAAAGTGCTTCATATTTCATTTAGTGACAGATAAAAGTACTTAAGCATTGATGTGTCATTTATTGACAGAGAATGGCACATAAGCTTCAGAGGAGTGAGACTTTGGTTTAATTTGTTCTCTGATATATTCCCCAGCATCTACAACATTGACACTTGGCACTCACTGAACAAATATATATTGAATAGAATGGAAATATATTTTCTAATGAAATATATATATTCTTTATTCTGTATTTCACAGCCAAATTTTGTGGGCCATGTAATATACACCTACCAATGTAGAAATCATCAGAGGGTCCCACACAAGTAGAAGAAAATCAAATCACAATAAATGCAAAATTTGAATTTAACTTCTTATAATTTCATTGGTAGGAGTAAATTACATGGCCCACAAAAATTGGCTGTGAAACACATAATAGGTAATGCAACAATACAAAAAACAAACAAAACTATTTACACAAATTATTTCCAACTCTCTGCTCAATGAAATCTCATCTGCTGCCACACCCCCAATTTAAGATCTCTCAGTTCCTAGCACCTTCGCATTCCATCATTCTACACCAACATCTGGAGAAGTTCTGACTCTTTGGTTTGTAGTTCTTGTAGTTTTTTAAGACTATCAATACTGTGTCATCCATGATGATTTATTTGTGTGTGTCCCATGCCACTGACGCGTTTATTAGTTCTTGTGGTCTGTATTTTGTCAGGTGACAATCCCAAGAAATATTTTTACCTTCTCTGAAAGGTGGCTTAGAACTAATGGTGTGGTGCCACAGTACTTCATCATAAAAACACACAAAATGTAAGAGGGAAGATTAAAATGTATGTGATTCTCCAGAGTATGGAATCATTTTTGGCTTTTCAGAAAAACATTCACCAGAAGTCTCCTTTGGACAGTAATCTCTACAGTGTGTCAAAAATGAATCAAGTGTGATTTTTGATGCCTACTATGTGCACAGCAACTTGTTTGGTGCTATCAAAGTGAAACCTTTAGATTTGCATGTATCTATTTCCATCTGGCATACTATATATTTTATAATATATAAAATAATAAATATAATTATTATGGGAAAATGGCATTTGGCCAGCATGTCTACCTATGCAAAGTTTATATGTAGATGGATACTTAAGGTTTTAGCCTAAGTGTTAAAAATGTAAATAAGCACATACTCCATTTGGTTCCATATGTTTACTTACCATTTAAATACGGTGTTTTTCTTACCATTTAAAATATGAAAAATAAAGACCCTAATAAATAATATAACCCTAGTGTGCCTGTGGTCTAAATGTATAATAGATATGTTGATTTATAAGGATAATTATGGGGTTTGGTTAAATTTTTTAAAAATGGGTATAGCTTTGTGTTTCATATATGTTTGTTTTATAATTTACCCTAAGATGTTTATGAAAAAACAAGAACACTAAAAAATAATATGCCCCTAGCATGGCTAGAATCTAAATGTATGCTAGATAGGTCACCCTACTTTACTGAGGAAGGCATTTTTAGAATAATTGAAAATAAATAACTTGTGTGCATATCATATAGAAAGTAATACCATCAATGGGTAGTCTCCTTTTATGTGAACAAGTGGGACCGTGACTTTCAAAAAGAAGCAGGTTGTGAGAATGTTACTTTTCTACAGATACATTTTGGTGAACTCATCAATGTCATTAACTCATGATTCAATGATCCTCTGAAATCTGGTTTTACAAAAATATGTATTCATTTACCTCATCTCACTATCCTCAGTAGAACTCACCCAAGTCTCTCAAACCCTAAATCCAACATGCAATTAGCAGGTCATAGTGTTTTCACCCCATCAATGCAGGAATAACCAAATTCTATAACACTGTCAGCATTCATTTACTCAAAAATTTGCTCCTGAAATGTTTCTCATGAACTGAATTTTTTTAAGTATATGTAAGTATATATTAGTATATATAAGTATATATAAGCATATATGTACTTATATAAAATATATATAGTAAGTATATACAAAGTCTTATAATTTATACATTTTTATAAATTATTTTAATCAAATTTTTAGTTTAATTCCATATCCTAATGAATCCATTTATAAGCAAGCAATAATTTCTAACTTAAGGTTTTGTGATCCACATTTTCTAAATTATTTTTGAAACCAGATATTCCTGTATTGTTATTTAGAATCTTTCATGCCCACAGAAGAAAGTTGGAAATTTAA